>NC_092318.1:28485000-29735000 GCF_036785885.1 Coffea arabica | reverse complement strand
GATGGATGGTTTCTGAGCCATGGAGGTGAGTGACCCTAAACTGTTTCCAAAGTTATTATTGAAATGTTTCTTGCATTATTTACACGACGGCATCTCATGCGTGCTTGCATGTGAATTCATGATATGATTTTGGCTTCAATGAGTTCTGGGAAAGTCTTGTGCTGGACACCAACGTCTCCACCCTGTTTATGGTTCATGTTCATGTTATCTGGAGCTCAAAAAGGGCTCTCTCTTACTGTTAATGTTAAATGATCTATTTGAGCGTTGGGTGTTCAAGTGCAATGATTTCACTGGCTCACGAGAGCAATAAACGTACATTTGATCTTTGAATCATGACATCATTGAAATGCATTATTGTGAAATATATTTGATGACTGCTTTTACTGGTTACTCGCTGAGCTTCTAGCTCAACCCAAAATGATTTTATTCCCCTCCACAGGGCTCAAGGCGAAGGAAGGACGAGTAGTACTTATTCATGTGGCTGGATGGCATATATCTTGTACAGTTTGGATTTGGAATCATTTGATATATAGTTGAAAATTTACTTTCCGTTTCGCTTATGACATGTAATTATTGAAGAACATGTTGTAATATTTGAGACTTACATTGTAATTCATTTGAGGACTGTAGTGAACGACTGAATCCCGGCGAGAGCTTGGCAGGCGGCCCGCCAAACCCTTTGGTTCGCCTTAGGGGGAGGTGGGGCCGTCACAGTTGGTATCAGAGCTTAGGCTTCAGATTTTTGTAGTGTATCCTAGGCTTGAAGTTTAGATGCCGGACAGTGGGTTTGGTCTGAAATATTAGTGATTCTTGCGGGATGTCTCGACTTGATTGGTATAAGATGGAATGTCGAGGACGACATTCTTTTAAGGAGGGGAGTTTGTGACGCCCCGAAAGAATGAGTGTGAGAACCCGGAAATTTTCTAATTTTCAGGTGAATCCGAGCAGCGTATCTTGTGAAAAGACGGAATTACCCTTACTGCCCTGGTTTTACCCGAATGTGAGAATTGCGTCTGTAATTGGTTATTTTGGTTGGGAATGCTTCCGAATTGGTTGTTGAGGTCTTCTGAAGAAATCTAGCCCTGTTTCTTATCTTTCGGATGGCTTTGGAATTTCTGAATTTGGACTTAGGTAGGTTGATTTATGATGTTTGCACCAGAATGCGATTGGTGAACCCGTTTTTGCGGTTCTGGTGTAGTATCTTGCATTTTTGACCTGGTTTCACTCGATACTGGACAGAGTTGCCTTCTTCAGTATTGTAGCCCGATCTCTTAGCTTCGAAACGGTGGGTCTTGGACCTTCATCCGATAATCATAGTGCCTTTGGTACAATTACCGCAAAATGATGTCGAAAACTGTTTTTCTGGGTTTGAGCTTAACTTTCATTTCCGGTCTTTTCCCTAGCTTGAAATGTGTTTGTACTTCTGGGAGCTGGCAGAAAGGCTATTGAATGAACTTGTTGTTGTGTGTGTACCTTTGGGTTTGAATGAGAAATATAATGAAGCCATGACGGCTGGGAAAGTAAGCAAATTTAGGGGAAGTGCTGTCCGAACTTTTAAAGGGCTTGATTGCTTTGCGTTTGTGATCTAAGGCTTGGATTTGAGTAAGGCGATGATATTTGATGGATGGTTTCTGAACCATGGAGGTGAGTGACCCTAAACTGTTTCCAAAGTTGTTATTGAAATGTTTCTTGCATTATTTACTCGACGGCATCTCATGCGTGCTTGCATGTGAATTCATGATATGAATTTCGCTTCAATGAGTTCTGGGAAAGTCTTGTGCTGGACACCAACGTCTCCACCCTGTTTATGGTTCATGTTCATGTTATCTGCAGCTCAAAAAGGGGCTCTCTCTCACTGTTAATGTTAAATGATCTATTTGAGCGTTGGGTGTTCAAGTGCAATGATTTCACTGGCTCACGAGAGCAATAAACGTACATTTGATCTTGGAATCATGACATCATTGAAATGCATTATTGTGAAATATATTTGATGACTGCTTTTACTGGTTACTCGCTGAGCTTCTAGCTCACCCCAAAATGATTTTATTCCCCTCCACAGGGCACAAGGCGAAGGAAGGACGAGTAGTACTTATTCATGTGGCTGGATGGCATATATCTTGTATAGTTTGGATTTGGAATCATTTGATGTATAGTTGAAAATTTACTTTCCGTTTCGCTTATGACATGTAATTATTGAAGAACATGTTGTAATATTTGAGATTTATATTGTAATTCATTTGACGACTGTAGTGAACGACTGAGTCCCGGCGAGAGGTGGGCAGGCGGCCCGCCGAACCCTTTGGTTCGCCTTAGGGGGAGGTGGGGCCGTCACAGTTGGTATCAGAGCTTAGGCTTCAGATTCTTGTAGTGTATCCTAGGCTTGAAGTTTAGGATGCCGGACAGTGGGTTTGGTCTAAAATATTAGTGATTCTTGCGGGATGTCTCGACTTGATTGGTATAAGATAGAATGTCGAGGACGACATTCTTTTAAGGAGGGGAGTTTGTGACGCCCCGAAAGAATGAGTGTGAGAACCCGGAAATTTTCTAATTTTCAGGTCAATCCGAGCAGCGTATCTTGTGAAAAGACGGAATTACCCTTGCAGCCCCGATTTTACCCGAATGTGAGAATTGCGTCTGTAATTGGTCATTTTGGTTGGGAATGCTTCCGAATTGGTTGTTGAGGTCTTCTGATGAAATGTAGCCCTGTTTCTTATCTTTCGGATGGCTTTGGAATTTCTGAATTTGGACTTAGGTAGGTTGATTCATGATGTTTGCACCACAATGCGATTGGTGAACCTGTTTTTGCGGTTCTGGTGTAGTATCTTGCATTTTTGACCTGGTTACACTCGATACTGAACAGAGTTGCCTTCTACAACATTGTAGCCCGATCTCTTAGCTTCGAAACGGTGGGTCTTGGACCTTCATCCGATAATCGTAGTGCCTTTGGTGCCATTACCGCAAAATGATGTCAAAAACTGTTTTTCTGGGTTTGAGCTTAACTTTCATTTCCGGACATTTCCCTAGCTTGACTTGTATTTGTACTTCTGGGAGCTTGCTGAATGGCTATTGAATGAACTTGTTGTTGTGTGTGTACCTTTGGGTTTGAATGAGAAATATAATGAAGCCATGACGGCTGGAAAAGTAAGTAAATTTAGGGGAAGTGCTGTCCGAACTTTTAAAGGGCTTGATTGCTTTGCGTTTGTGATCTAAGGCTTGGATTTGAGTAAGGCGATGATATTTGATGGATGGTTTCTGAGCCATGGAGGTGAGTGACCCTAAACTGTTTCCAAAGTTATTATTGAAATGTTTCTTGCATTATTTACTCGACGGCATCTCATGCGTGCTTGAATGTGAATTCAAGATATGATTTTGGCTTCAATGAGTTCTGGGAAAGTCTTGTGCTGGACACCAACGTCTCCACCCTGTTTATGGTTCATGTTCATGTTATCTGGAGCTCAAAAAGGGGCTCCCTCTCACTGTTAATGTGAAATGATCTATTTGAGCGTTGGGTGTTCAAGTGCAATGATTTCACTGGCTCACGAGAGCAATAAACGTACATTTGATCTTGGAATCATGACATCATTGAAATGCATTATTGTGAAATATATTTGATGACTGCTTTTACTGGTTACTCGCTGAGCTTCTAGCTCACCCCAAAACGATTTTATTCCCCTCCACAGGGCTCAAGGCGAAGGAAGGGCGAGTAGTACTTATTCATGTGGCTGGATGGCATATATCTTGTATAGTTTGGATTTGGAATCATTTGATGTATAGTTGAAAATTTAGTTTCCGCTTCGCTTATGACATGTAATTATTGAAGAACATGTTGTAATATTTGAGATTTATATTGTAATTCATTTGAGGACTGTAGTGAACGACTGAGTCCCGGCGAGAGCTGGGCAGGCGGCCCGCCGAACCCTTTCGTTCGCCTTAGGGGGAGGTGGGGCCGTCACAGTTGGTATCAGAGCTTAGGTTTCAGATTCTTGTAGCGTATCCTAGGCTTGAAGTTTAGGATGCCGGACTGAGGGTTTGGTCTGAAATATTAGTGATTCTTGCGGGATGTCTCGACTTGATTGGTACAAGATGGAATGTCGAGGACGACATTCTTTTAAGGAGGGAAGTTTGTGACGCCCCGAAAGAATGAGTGTGAGAACCGAAAATTTTCTAATTTTCAGGTCAATCCGAGCCTTGTTTCTTGTGAAAAGACGGAATTACCCTTGCAGCCCCGGTTTTACCCGAATGTGAGAATTGCGTCCGTAATTGATTATTTTGGTTGGGAATGCTTCCGAATTGGTTGTTGAGGTCTTCTGATGAAATGTAGCCCTGTTTCTTACCTTTCGGATGGCTTTGGAATTTCTGAATTTGGACTTAGGTAGGTTGATTTATGATGTTTGTACCAGAATGCGATTGGTGAACCTGTTTTTGCGGTTCTGGTGTAGTATCTTGCATTTTTGACCTGGTTACACTAGATACTGGACAGAGTTGCCTTCTTCAGCATTGTAGCCCGATCTCTTAGATTCGAAACGGTGGGTCTTGGACATTCATCCGATAATCGTAGTAACTTTGGTGCCATTACCGTAAAATGATGTCAGAAACTATTTTTCTGGGTTTGAGCTTAACTTTCATTTCCGGACTTTTCCCTAGCTTGAAATGGGTTTGTACTTCTGGGAGCTGGCTGAAAGGCTATTGAATGAACTTGTTGTTGTGTGTGTACCTTTGGATTTGAATGAGAAATATAATGAAGCCATGACGGCTGGAAAAGTAAGCAAATTTAGGGGAAGTGCTGTCCGAACTTTTAAAGGGCTTGATCGCTTTGCGTTTGTGATCTAAGACTTGGATTTGGGTAAGGCGATGATATTTGATGGATGGTTTCTGAGCCATGGAGGTGAGTGACCCTAAACTGTTTCCAAAGTTATTATTGAAATGTTTCTTGCATTATTTACTCGACGGCATCTCATGCGTGCTTGCATGTGAATTCATGATATGATTTTGGCTTCAATGAGTTCTGGGAAAGTCTTGTGCTGGACACCAACGTCTCCACCCTGTTTATGGTTCATGTTCATGTTATCTGGAGCTCAAAAAGGGGCTCTCTCTTACTGTTAATGTTAAATGATCTATTTGAGCGTTGGGTGTTCAAGTGCAATGATTTCACTGGCTCACGAGAGCAATAAACGTACATTTGATCTTTGAATCATGACATCATTGAAATGCATTATTGTGAAATATATTTGATGACTGCTTTTACTGGTTACTCGCTGAGCTTCTAGCTCAACCCAAAATGATTTTATTCCCCTCCACAGGGCTCAAGGCGAAGGAAGGACGAGTAGTACTTATTCATGTGGCTGGATGGCATATATCTTGTACAGTTTGGATTTGGAATCATTTGATATATAGTTGAAAATTTACTTTCCGTTTCGCTTATGACATGTAATTATTGAAGAACATGTTGTAATATTTGAGACTTACATTGTAATTCATTTGAGGACTGTAGTGAACGACTGAGTCCCGGCGAGAGCTTGGCAGGCGGCCCGCCAAACCCTTTGGTTCGCCTTAGGGGGAGGTGGGGCCGTCACAGTTGGTATCAGAGCTTAGGCTTCAGATTTTTGTAGTGTATCCTAGGCTTGAAGTTTAGATGCCGGACAGTGGGTTTGGTCTGAAATATTAGTGATTCTTGCGGGATGTCTCGACTTGATTGGTATAAGATGGAATGTCGAGGACGACATTCTTTTAAGGAGGGGAGTTTGTGACGCCCCGAAAGAATGAGTGTGAGAACCCGGAAATTTTCTAATTTTCAGGTGAATCCGAGCAGCGTATCTTGTGAAAAGACGGAATTACCCTTACTGCCCTGGTTTTACCCGAATGTGAGAATTGCGTCTGTAATTGGTTATTTTGGTTGGGAATGCTTCCGAATTGGTTGTTGAGGTCTTCTGAAGAAATCTAGCCCTGTTTCTTATCTTTCGGATGGCTTTGGAATTTCTGAATTTGGACTTAGGTAGGTTGATTTATGATGTTTGCACCAGAATGCGATTGGTGAACCCGTTTTTGCGGTTCTGGTGTAGTATCTTGCATTTTTGACCTGGTTTCACTCGATACTGGACAGAGTTGCCTTCTTCAGTATTGTAGCCCGATCTCTTAGCTTCGAAACGGTGGGTCTTGGACCTTCATCCGATAATCATAGTGCCTTTGGTGCAATTACCGCAAAATGATGTCGAAAACTGTTTTTCTGGGTTTGAGCTTAACTTTCATTTCCGGTCTTTTCCCTAGCTTGAAATGTGTTTGTACTTCTGGGAGCTGGCAGAAAGGCTATTGAATGAACTTGTTGTTGTGTGTGTACCTTTGGGTTTGAATGAGAAATATAATGAAGCCATGACGGCTGGGAAAGTAAGCAAATTTAGGGGAAGTGCTGTCCGAACTTTTAAAGGGCTTGATTGCTTTGCGTTTGTGATCTAAGGCTTGGATTTGAGTAAGGCGATGATATTTGATGGATGGTTTCTGAACCATGGAGGTGAGTGACCCTAAACTGTTTCCAAAGTTGTTATTGAAATGTTTCTTGCATTATTTACTCGACGGCATCTCATGCGTGCTTGCATGTGAATTCATGATATGAATTTGGCTTCAATGAGTTCTGGGAAAGTCTTGTGCTGGACACCAACGTCTCCACCCTGTTTATGGTTCATGTTCATGTTATCTGGAGCTCAAAAAGGGGCTCTCTCTCACTGTTAATGTTAAATGATCTATTTGAGCGTTGGGTGTTCAAGTGCAATGATTTCACTGGCTCACGAGAGCAATAAACGTACATTTGATCTTGGAATCATGACATCATTGAAATGCATTATTGTGAAATATATTTGATGACTGCTTTTACTGGTTACTCGCTGAGCTTCTAGCTCACCCCAAAATGATTTTATTCCCCTCCACAGGGCACAAGGCGAAGGAAGGACGAGTAGTACTTATTCATGTGGCTGGATGGCATATATCTTGTATAGTTTGGATTTGGAATCATTTGATGTATAGTTGAAAATTTACTTTCCGTTTCGCTTATGACATGTAATTATTGAAGAACATGTTGTAATATTTGAGATTTATATTGTAATTCATTTGACGACTGTAGTGAACGACTGAGTCCCGGCGAGAGCTGGGCAGGCGGCCCGCCGAACCCTTTCGTTCGCCTTAGGGGGAAGTGGGGCCGTCACAGTTGGTATCAAAGCTTAGGCTTCAGATTCTTGTAGTGTATCCTAGGCTTGAAGTTTAGGATGCCGGACAGTGGGTTTGGTCTGATATATCAGTGATTCTTGCGGGATGTCTCGACTTGATTGGTATAAGATGGAATGTCGAGGACGACATTCTTTTAAGGAGGG
The DNA here is from genome assembly GCF_036785885.1 of Coffea arabica. Taxonomy (NCBI): domain Eukaryota; kingdom Viridiplantae; phylum Streptophyta; class Magnoliopsida; order Gentianales; family Rubiaceae; genus Coffea; species Coffea arabica. Next base: position 29,727,642 of record NC_092318.1, on the reverse strand, counting down.
GAGTTTGTGACGCCCCGAAATAATGAGTGTGAGAACCCGGAAATTTTCTAATTTTCAGGTCAATCCGAGCCGCGTATCTTGTGAAAAGACGGAATTACCCTTGCTGCCCTGGTTTTACCCGAATGTGAGAATTGCGTCTGTAATTGGTTATTTTGGTTGGGAATGCTTCCGAATTGGTTGTTGAGGTCTTCTGATGAAATGTAGCCCTGTTTCTTACATTTCGGATGGCTTTGGAATTTCTCAATTTGGACTTAGGTAGGTTGATTTATGATGTTTGTACCAGAATGCGATTGGTGAACCTGTTTTTGCGGTTCTGGTGTAGTATCTTGCATTTTTGACCTGGTTACACTCGATACTGGACAGAGTTACCTTCTTCAGCATTGTAGCCCGATCTCTTAGCTTCGAAACGGTGGGTCTTGGACCTTCATCCGATAATCGTAGTGCCTTTGGACCATTATCGCAAAATGATGTCAGAAACTATTTTTCTGGGTTTGAGCTTAACGTTCATTTCCGGACTTTTCCCTAGCTTGAAATGTGTTTGTACTTCTGGGAGCTGGCTGAAAGGCTATTGAATGAACTTGTTGTTGTGTGTGTACCTTTGGGTTTGAATGAGAAATATAATGAAGCCATGACGGCTGGAAAAGTAAGCAAATTTAGGGGAAGTGTTGTCCGAACTTTTAAAGGGCTTGATCGCTTTACGTTTGTGATCTAAGACTTGGATTTGAGTAAGGCGATGATATTTGATGGATGGTTTCTGAGCCATGGAGGTGAGTGACCCTACTCTGTTTCCAAAGTTATTATTGAAATGTTTCTTGCATTATTTACTCGACGGCATCTCATGCGTGCTTGCATGTGAATTCATGATATGATTTTGGCTTCAATGAGTTCTGGGAACGTCTTGTGCTGGACACCAACGTCTCCACCCTGTTTATGGTTCATGTTCATGTTATCTGGAGCTAAAAAAGGGGCTCCCTCTCACTGTTAATGTTAAATGATCTATTTGAGCGTTGGGCGTTCAAGTGCAATGATTTCACTGGCTCACGAGAGCAATAAACGTACATTTGATCTTGGAATCATGACATCATTGAAATGCATTATTGTGAAATATATTTGATGACTGCTTTTACTGATTACTCGCTGAGCTTCTAGCTCACCCCAAAATGATTTTATTCCCCTCCACAGGGCTCAAGGCGAAGGAAGGACGAGTAGTACTTATTCATGTGGCTGGATGGCATATATCTTGTACAGTTTGGATTTGGAATCATTTGATGTATAGTTGAAAATTTAGTTTCCGCTTCGCTTATGACATGTAATTATTGAAGAACATGTTGTAATATTTGAGATTTATATTGTAATTCATTTGAGGACTGTAGTGAACGACTGAGTCCCGGCGAGAGCTGGGCAGGCGGCCCGCCGAACCCTTTCGTTCGCCTTAGGGGGAAGTGGGGCCGTCACAGTTGGTATCAAAGCTTAGGCTTCAGATTCTTGTAGTGTATCCTAGGCTTGAAGTTTAGGATGCCGGACAGTGGGTTTGGTCTGATATATCAGTGATTCTTGCGGGATGTCTCGACTTGATTGGTATAAGATGGAATGTCGAGGACGACATTCTTTTAAGGAGGGGAGTTTGTGACCCCCCGAAATAATGAGTGTGAGAACCCGGAAATTTTCTAATTTTCAGGTCAATCCGAGCCGCGTATCTTGTGAAAAGACGGAATTACCCTTGCTGCCCTGGTTTTACCCGAATGTGAGAATTGCGTCTGTAATTGGTTATTTTGGTTGGGAATGCTTCCGAATTGGTTGTTGAGGTCTTCTGATGAAATGTAGCCCTGTTTCTTACATTTCGGATGGCTTTGGAATTTCTCAATTTGGACTTAGGTAGGTTGATTTATGATGTTTGTACCAGAATGCGATTGGTGAACCTGTTTTTGCGGTTCTGGTGTAGTATCTTGCATTTTTGACCTGGTTACACTCGATACTGGACAGAGTTACCTTCTTCAGCATTGTAGCCCGATCTCTTAGCTTCGAAACGGTGGGTCTTGGACCTTCATCCGATAATCGTAGTGCCTTTGGACCATTATCGCAAAATGATGTCAGAAACTATTTTTCTGGGTTTGAGCTTAACGTTCATTTCCGGACTTTTCCCTAGCTTGAAATGTGTTTGTACTTCTGGGAGCTGGCTGAAAGGCTATTGAATGAACTTGTTGTTGTGTGTGTACCTTTGGGTTTGAATGAGAAATATAATGAAGCCATGACGGCTGGAAAAGTAAGCAAATTTAGGGGAAGTGCTGTCCGAACTTTTAAAGGGCTTGATCGCTTTACGTTTGTGATCTAAGACTTGGATTTGAGTAAGGCGATGATATTTGATGGATGGTTTCTGAGCCATGGAGGTGAGTGACCCTACTCTGTTTCCAAAGTTATTATTGAAATGTTTCTTGCATTATTTACTCGACGGCATCTCATGCGTGCTTGCATGTGAATTCATGATATGATTTTGGCTTCAATGAGTTCTGGGAACGTCTTGTGCTGGACACCAACGTCTCCACCCTGTTTATGGTTCATGTTCATGTTATCTGGAGCTAAAAAAGGGGCTCCCTCTCACTGTTAATGTTAAATGATCTATTTGAGCGTTGGGCGTTCAAGTGCAATGATTTCACTGGCTCACGAGAGCAATAAACGTACATTTGATCTTGGAATCATGACATCATTGAAATGCATTATTGTGAAATATATTTGATGACTGCTTTTACTGATTACTCGCTGAGCTTCTAGCTCACCCCAAAATGATTTTATTCCCCTCCACAGGGCTCAAGGCGAAGGAAGGACGAGTAGTACTTATTCATGTGGCTGGATGGCATATATCTTGTACAGTTTGGATTTGGAATCATTTGATGTATAGTTGAAAATTTAGTTTCCGCTTCGCTTATGACATGTAATTATTGAAGAACATGTTGTAATATTTGAGATTTCTATTGTAATTCATTTGAGGACTGTAGTGAACGACTGAGTCCCGGCGAGAGTTGGGCAGGCGGCCCGCCGAACCCTTTGGTTCGCCTTAGGGGGAGGTGGGGCCGTCACAGTTGGTATCAGAGCTTAGGCTTCAGATTCTTGTAGTGTATCCTAGGCTTGAAGTTTAGGATGCCGGACAGTGGGTTTGGTCTGAAATATTAGTGATTCTTGCGGGATGTCTCGACTTGATTGGTATAAGATGGAATGTCGAGGACGACATTCTTTTAAGGGGGGGAGTTTGTGACGCCCCGAAAGAATGAGTTTGAGAACCCGGAAATTTTCTAATTTTCAGGTCAATCCGAGCAGCGTATCTTGTGAAAAGACAGAATTACCCTTGCTGCCCTGGTTTTACCCGAATGTGAGAATTGCGTCTGTAATTGGTTATTTTGGTTGGGAATGCTTCCGAATTGGTTGTTGAGGTCTTCTGATGAAATGTAGCCCTGTTTCTTATCTTTCGGATGGCTTTGGAATTTCTGAATTTGGACTTAGGTAGGTTGATTTATGATGTTTGCACCAGAATGCGATTGGTGAACCTGTTTTTGCGGTTCTGGTGTAGTATCTTGCATTTTTGACCTGGTTACACTCGATACTGGACAGAGTTGCCTTCTTCAGCATTGTAGCCCGATCTCTTAGCTTCGAAACGGTGGGTCTTGGACCTTCATCCGATAATCGTAGTGCCTTTGGTGCCATTACCGTAAAATGATGTCAAAAACTATTTTTCTGGGTTTGAGCTTAACTTTCATTTCCGGACTTTTCCCTAGCTTGAAATGTGTTTGTACTTCTGGGAGCTGGCTGAAAGGCTATTGAATGAACTTGTTGTTGTGTGTGTACCTTTGGGTTTGAATGAGAAATATAATGATGCCATGACGGCTGGAAAAGTAAGCAAATTTAGGGGAAGTGTTGTCCGAACTTTTAAAGGGCTTGATCGCTTTACGTTTGTGATCTAAGACTTGGATTTGAGTAAGGCGATGATATTTGATGGATGGTTTCTGAGCCATGGAGGTGAGTGACCCTACTCTGTTTCCAAAGTTATTATTGAAATGTTTCTTGCATTATTTTTCTCGACGGCATCTCATGCGTGCTTGCATGTGAATTCATGATATGATTTTGGCTTCAATGAGTTCTGGGAACGTCTTGTGCTGGACACCAACGTCTCCACCCTGTTTATGGTTCATGTTCATGTTATCTGGAGCTAAAAAAGGGGCTCCCTCTCACTGTTAATGTTAAATGATCTATTTGAGCGTTGGGCGTTCAAGTGCAATGATTTCACTGGCTCACGAGAGCAATAAACGTACATTTGATCTTGGAATCATGACATCATTGAAATGCATTATTGTGAAATATATTTGATGACTGCTTTTACTGATTACTCGCTGAGCTTCTAGCTCACCCCAAAATGATTTTATTCCCCTCCACAGGGCTCAAGGCGAAGGAAGGACGAGTAGTACTTATTCATGTGGCTGGATGGCATATATCTTGTACAGTTTGGATTTGGAATCATTTGATGTATAGTTGAAAATTTACTTTCCGCTTCGCTTATGACATGTAATTATTGAAGAACATGTTGTAATATTTGAGATTTATATTGTAATTCATTTGAGGACTGTAGTGAACGACTGAGTCCCGGCGAGAGCTGGGCAGGCGGCCCGCCGAACCCTTTCGTTCGCCTTAGGGGGAAGTGGGGCCGTCACAGTTGGTATCAAAGCTTAGGCTTCAGATTCTTGTAGTGTATCCTAGGCTTGAAGTTTAGGATGCCGGACAGTGGGTTTGGTCTGATATATTAGTGATTCTTGCGGGATGTCTCGACTTGATTGGTATAAGATGGAATGTCGAGGACGACATTCTTTTAAGGAGGGGAGTTTGTGACGCCCCGAAAGAATGAGTGTGAGAACCCGGAAATTTTCTAATTTTCAGGTCAATCCGAGCAGCGTATCTTGTGAAAAGACGGAATTACCCTTGCTGCCCTGGTTTTACCCGAATGTGAGAATTGCGTCTGTAATTGGTTATTTTGGTTGGGAATGCTTCTGAATTGGTTGTTGAGGTCTTCTGATGAAATGTAGCCCTGTTTCTTATCTTTCGGATGGCTTTGGAATTTCTGAATTTGGACTTAGGTAGGTTGATTTATGATGTTTGCACCAGAATGCGATTGGTGAACCTGTTTTTGCGGTTCTGGTGTAGTATCTTGCATTTTTGACCTGGTTACACTCGATACTGGACAGAGTTGCCTTCTTCAGTATTGTAGCCCGATCTCTTAGCTTCAAAACGGTGGGTCTTGGACCTTCATCCGATAATCGTAGTGCCTTTGGTGCCATTACCGTAAAATGATGTCAAAAACTATTTTTCTGGGTTTGAGCTTAACTTTCATTTCCGGACTTTTCCCTAGCTTGAAATGTGTTTGTACTTCTGGGAGCTGGCTGAAAGGCTATTGAATGAACTTGTTGTTGTGTGTGTACCTTTGGGTTTGAATGAGAAATATAATGATGCCATGACGGCTGGAAAATTAAGCAAATTTAGGGGAAGTGCTGTCTGAACTTTTAAAGGGCTTGATCGCTTTGCGTTTGTGATCTAAGACTTGGATTTGAGTAAGGCGATGATATTTGATGGATGGTTTCTGAGCCATGGAGGTGAGTGACCCTAAACTGTTTCCAAAGTTATTATTGAAATGTTTCTTGCATTATTTTTCTCGACGGCATCTCATGCGTGCTTGCATGTGAATTCATGATATGATTTTGGCTTCAATGAGTTCTGGGAATGTCTTGTGCTGGACACCAACGTCTCCACCCTATTTATGGTTCATGTTCATGTTATCTGGAGCTCAAAAAGGGGCTCCCTCTCACTGTTAATGTTAAATGATCTATTTGAGCGTTGGGCGTTCAAGTGCAATGATTTCACTGGCTCACGAGAGCAATAAACGTACATTTGATCTTGGAATCATGACATCATTGAAATGCATTATTGTGAAATATATTTGATGACTGCTTTTACTGATTACTCGCTGAGCTTCTAGCTTACCCCAAAATGATTTTATTCCCCTCCACAGGGCTCAAGGCGAAGGAAGGACGAGTAGTACTTATTCATGTGGCTGGATGGCATATATCTTGTACAGTTTGGATTTGGAATCATTTGATGTATAGTTGAAAATTTAGTTTCCGCTTCGCTTATGACATGTAATTATTGAAGAACATGTTGTAATATTTGAGATTTATATTGTAATTCATTTGAGGACTGTAGTGAACGACTGAGTCCCGGCGAGAGCTGGGCAGGCGGCCCGCCGAACCCTTTCGTTCGCCTTAGGGGTAGGTGGGGCCGTCACAGTTGGTATCAAAGCTTAGGCTTCAGATTCTTGTAGTGTATCCTAGGCTTGAAGTTTAGGATGTCGGACAGTGGGTTTGGTCTGATATATTAGTGATTCTTGCGGGATGTCTCGACTTGATTGGTATAAGATGGAATGTCGAGGACGACATTCTTTTAAGGAGGGGAGTTTGTGACGCCCCGAAAGAATGAGTGTGAGAACCCGGAAATTTTCTAATTTTCAGGTCAATCCGAGCAGCGTATCTTGTGAAAAGACGGAATTACCCTTGCTGCCCTGGTTTTACCCGAATGTGAGAATTGCGTCTGTAATTGGTTATTTTGGTTGGGAATGCTTCTGAATTGGATGTTGAGGTCTTCTGATGAAATGTAGCCCTGTTTCTTATCTTTCGGATGGCTTTGGAATTTCTGAATTTGGACTTAGGTAGGTTGATTTATGATGTTTGCACCAGAATGCGATTGGTGAACCTGTTTTTGCGGTTCTGGTGTAGTATCTTGCATTTTTGACCTGGTTGCACTCGATACTGGACAGAGTTGCCTTCTTCAGTATTGTAGCCCGATCTCTTAGCTTCGAAACGGTGGGTCTTGGACCTTCATCCGATAATCGTAGTGCCTTTGGTGCCATTACCATAAAATGATGTCAAAAACTATTTTTCTGGGTTTGAGCTTAACTTTCATTTCCGGACTTTTCCCTAGCTTGAAATGTGTTTGTACTTCTAGGAGCTGGCTGAAAGGCTATTGAATGAACTTGTTGTTGTGTGTGTACCTTTGGGTTTGAATGAGAAATATAATGATGCCATGACGGCTGGAAAAGTAAGCAAATTTAGGGGAAGTGCTGTCTGAACTTTTAAAGGTCTTGATCGCTTTGCGTTTGTGATCTAAGACTTGGATTTGAGTAAGGCGATGATATTTGATGGATGGTTTCTGAGCCATGGAGGTGAGTGACCCTAAACTGTTTCCAAAGTTATTATTGAAATGTTTCTTGCATTATTTTTCTCGACGGCATATCATGCGTGCTTGCATGTGAATTCATGATATGATTTTGGCTTCAATGAGTTCTGGGAACGTCTTGTGCTGGACACCAACGTCTCCACCCTGTTTATGGTTCATGTTCATGTTATCTGGAGCTCAAAAAGGGGCTCCCTCTCACTGTTAATGTTAAATGATCTATTTGAGCGTTGGGTGTTCAAGTGCAATGATTTGACTGGCTCACGAGAGCAATAAACGTACATTTGATCTTGGAATCATGACATCATTGAAATGCATTATTGTGAAATATATTTGATGACTGCTTTTACTGATTACTCGCTGAGCTTCTAGCTCACCCCAAAATGATTTTATTCCCCTCCACAGGGCTCAAGGCGAAGGAAGGACGAGTAGTACTTATTCATGTGGCTGGATGGCATATATCTTGTACAGTTTGGATTTGGAATCATTTGATGTATAGTTGAAAATTTACTTTCCGTTTCGCTTATGACATGTAATTATTGAAGAACATGTTGTAATATTTGAGATTTATATTGTAATTCATTTGAGGACTGTAGTGAACGGCTGAGTCCCGGCGAGAGTTGGGCAGGCGGCCCGCCGAACCCTTTGGTTCGCCTTAGGGGGAGGTGGGGCCGTCACAGTTGGTATCAGAGCTTAGGCTTCAGATTCTTGTAGTGTATCCTAGGCTTGAAGATTAGATGCCGGACAGTGGGTTTGGTCTGAAATATTAGTGATTCTCGCGGGATGTCTCGACTTGATTGGTATAAGATGGAATGTCGAGTACGACATTCTTTTAAGGAGGGGAGTTTGTGACGCCCCGAAAGAATGAGTGTGAGAACCCGGAAATTTTCTAATTTTCAGGTCAATCCGAGCAGCGTATCTTGTGAAAAGACGGAATTACCCTTGCTGCCCTTGTTTTACCCGAATGTGAGAATTGTGTCTGTAATTGGTTATTTTGGTTGGGAATGCTTCCGAATTGGTTGTTGAGGTCTTCTGATGAAATGTAGCCCTGTTTCTTATCTTTCGGATGGCTTTGGAATTTCTGAATTTGGACTTAGGTAGGTTGATTTATGATGTTTGCACCAGAATGCGATTGGTGAACTTGTTTTTGCGGTTCTGGTGTAGTATCTTGCATTTTGACCTGGTTTCACTCGATACTGGATAGAGTTGCCTTCTTCAGTATTGTAGCCCGATCTCTTAGCTTCGAAACGGTGGGTCTTGGACCTTCATCCGATAATCATAGTGCCTTTGGTACAATTACCGAAAAATGATGTCGAAAACTATTTTTATGGGTTTGAGCTTAACTTTCATTTCCGGACTTTTCCCTAGCTTGAAATGTGTTTCTACTTCTGGGAGCTGGCTGAAAGGCTATTGAATGAACTTGTTGTTGTGTGTGTACCTTTGGGTTTGAATGAGAAATATAATGAAGCCATGACGGCTGGAAAAGTAAGCAAATTTAGGGGAAGTGCTGTTCGAACTTTTAAAGGGCTTGATTGCTTTGCGTTTGTGATCTAAGGCTTGGATTTGAGTAAGGCGATGATATTTGATGGATGGTTTCTGAGCCATGGAGGTGAGTGACCCTAAACTGTTTCCAAAGTTGTTATTGAAATGTTTCTTGCATTATTTACTCGACGGCATCTCATGCGTGCTTGCATGTGAATTCATGATATGAATTTGGCTTCAATGAGTTCTGGGAAAGCCTTGTGCTGGACACCAACGTCTCCACCCTGTTTATGGTTCATGTTCATGTTATCTGGAGCTCAAAAAGGGGCTCCCTCTCACTGTTAATGTTAAATGATCTATTTGAGCGTTGGGTGTTCAAGTGCAATGATTTCACTTGCTCACGAGAGCAATAAACGTACATTTGATCTTGGAATCATGACATCATTGAAATGCATTATTGTGAAATATATTTGATGACTGCTTTTACTGGTTACTCGCTGAGCTTCTAGCTCACCCCAAAATGATTTTATTCCCCTCCACAGGGCTCAAGGCGAAGGAAGGACGAGTAGTACTTATTCATGTGGCTGGATGGCATATATCTTGTATAGTTTGGATTGGGAATCATTTGATGTATAGTTGAAAATTTACTTTCCGTTTCGCTTATGACATGTAATTATTGAAGAACATGTTGTAATATTTGAGATTTCTATTGTAATTCATTTGAGGACTGTAGTGAACGACTGAGTCCCGGCGAGAGTTGGGCAGGCGGCCCGCCGAACCCTTTGGTTCGCCTTAGGGGGAGGTGGGGCCGTCACAGTTGGTATCAGAGCTTAGGCTTCAGATTCTTGTAGTGTATCCTAGGCTTGAAGTTTAGGATGCCGGACAGTGGGTTTGGTCTGAAATATTAGTGATTCTTGCGGGATGTCTCGACTTGATTGGTATAAGATGGAATGTCGAGGACGACATTCTTTTAAGGGGGGGAGTTTGTGACGCCCCGAAAGAATGAGTTTGAGAACCCGGAAATTTTCTAATTTTCAGGTCAATCCGAGCAGCGTATCTTGTGAAAAGACAGAATTACCCTTGCTGCCCTGGTTTTACCCGAATGTGAGAATTGCGTCTGTAATTGGTTATTTTGGTTGGGAATGCTTCCGAATTGGTTGTTGAGGTCTTCTGATGAAATGTAGCCCTGTTTCTTATCTTTCGGATGGCTTTGGAATTTCTGAATTTGGACTTAGGTAGGTTGATTTATGATGTTTGCACCAGAATGCGATTGGTGAACCTGTTTTTGCGGTTCTGGTGTAGTATCTTGCATTTTTGACCTGGTTACACTCGATACTGGACAGAGTTGCCTTCTTCAGCATTGTAGCCCGATCTCTTAGCTTCGAAACGGTGGGTCTTGGACCTTCATCCGATAATCGTAGTGCCTTTGGTGCCATTACCGTAAAATGATGTCAAAAACTATTTTTCTGGGTTTGAGCTTAACTTTCATTTCCGGACTTTTCCCTAGCTTGAAATGTGTTTGTACTTCTGGGAGCTGGCTGAAAGGCTATTGAATGAACTTGTTGTTGTGTGTGTACCTTTGGGTTTGAATGAGAAATATAATGATGCCATGACGGCTGGAAAAGTAAGCAAATTTAGGGGAAGTGTTGTCCGAACTTTTAAAGGGCTTGATCGCTTTACGTTTGTGATCTAAGACTTGGATTTGAGTAAGGCGATGATATTTGATGGATGGTTTCTGAGCCATGGAGGTGAGTGACCCTACTCTGTTTCCAAAGTTATTATTGAAATGTTTCTTGCATTATTTTTCTCGACGGCATCTCATGCGTGCTTGCATGTGAATTCATGATATGATTTTGGCTTCAATGAGTTCTGGGAACGTCTTGTGCTGGACACCAACGTCTCCACCCTGTTTATGGTTCATGTTCATGTTATCTGGAGCTAAAAAAGGGGCTCCCTCTCACTGTTAATGTTAAATGATCTATTTGAGCGTTGGGCGTTCAAGTGCAATGATTTCACTGGCTCACGAGAGCAATAAACGTACATTTGATCTTGGAATCATGACATCATTGAAATGCATTATTGTGAAATATATTTGATGACTGCTTTTACTGATTACTCGCTGAGCTTCTAGCTCACCCCAAAATGATTTTATTCCCCTCCACAGGGCTCAAGGCGAAGGAAGGACGAGTAGTACTTATTCATGTGGCTGGATGGCATATATCTTGTACAGTTTGGATTTGGAATCATTTGATGTATAGTTGAAAATTTAGTTTCCGCTTCGCTTATGACATGTAATTATTGAAGAACATGTTGTAATATTTGAGATTTATATTGTAATTCATTTGAGGACTGTAGTGAACGACTGAGTCCCGGCGAGAGCTGGGCAGGCGGCCCGCCGAACCCTTTCGTTCGCCTTAGGGGGAAGTGGGGCCGTCACAGTTGGTATCAAAGCTTAGGCTTCAGATTCTTGTAGTGTATCCTAGGCTTGAAGTTTAGGATGCCGGACAGTGGGTTTGGTCTGATATATTAGTGATTCTTGCGGGATGTCTCGACTTGATTGGTATAAGATGGAATGTCGAGGACGACATTCTTTTAAGGAGGGGAGTTTGTGACGCCCCGAAAGAATGAGTGTGAGAACCCGGAAATTTTCTAATTTTCAGGTCAATCCGAGCAGCGTATCTTGTGAAAAGACGGAATTACCCTTGCTGCCCTGGTTTTACCCGAATGTGAGAATTGTGTCTGTAATTGGTTATTTTGGTTGGGAATGCTTCCGAATTGGTTGTTGAGGTCTTCTGATGAAATGTAGCCCTGTTTCTTATCTTTCGGATGGCTTTGGAATTTCTGAATTTGGACTTAGGTAGGTTGATTTATGATGTTTGCACTAGAATGCGATTGGTGAACTTGTTGTTGCGGTTCTGGTGTAGTATCTTGCATTTTTGACCTGGTTTCACTGGATACTGGACAGAGTTGCCTTCTTCAGTATTGTAGCCCGATCTCTTAGCTTCGAAACGGTGGGTCTTGGACCTTCATCCGATAATCGTAGTGCCTTTGGTGCAATTACCGAAAAATGATGTCGAAAACTATTTTTATGGGTTTGAGCTTAACTTTCATTTCCGGAATTTTCCCTAGCTTGAAATGTGTTTGTACTTCTGGGAGCTGGCTGAAAGGCTATTGAATGAACTTGTTGTTGTGTGTGTACCTTTGGGTTTGAATGAGAAATATAATGAAGCCATGACGGCTGGAAAAGTAAGCAAATTTAGGGGAAGTACTGTCCGAACTTTTAAAGGGCTTGATCGCTTTGCGTTTGTGATCTAAGGCTTGGATTTGAGTAAGGCGATGATATTTGATGGATGGTTTCTGAGCCATGGAGGTGAGTGACCCTAAACTGTTTCCAAAGTTGTTATTGAAATGTTTCTTGCATTATTTACTCGACGGCATCTCATGCGTGCTTGCATGTGAATTCATGATATGAATTTGGTTTCAATGAGTTCTGGGAAAGTCTTGTGCTGGACACCAACGTCTCCACCCTGTTTATGGTTCATGTTCATGTTATCTGGAGCTCAAAAAGGGGCTCCCTCTCACTGTTAATGTTAAATGATCTATTTGAGCGTTGGGTGTTCAAGTGCAATGATTTCACTGGCTCACGAGAGCAATAAACGTACATTTGATCTTGGAATCATGACATCATTGAAATGCATTATTGTGAAATATATTTGATGACTGCTTTTACTGGTTACTCGCTGAGCTTCTAGCTCACCCCAAAACGATTTTATTCCCCTCCACAGGGCTCAAGGCGAAGGAATGACGAGTAGTACTTATTCATGTGGCTGGATGGCATATATCTTGTATAGTTTGGATTTGGAATCATTTGATGTATAGTTGAAAATTTACTTTCCGTTTCGCTTATGACATGTAATTATTGAAGAACATGTTGTAATATTTGAGATTTCTATTGTAATTCATTTGAGGACTGTAGTGAACGACTGAGTCCCGGCGAGAGTTGGGCAGGCGGCCCGCCGAACCCTTTGGTTCGCCTTAGGGGGAGGTGGGGCCGTCACAGTTGGTATCAGAGCTTAGGCTTCAGATTTTTGTAGTGTATCCTAGACTTGAAGTTTAGATGCCGGACAGTGGGTTTGGTCTGAAATATTAGTGATTCTTGCGGGATGTCTCGACTTGATTGGTATAAGATGGAATGTCGAGGACGACATTCTTTTAAGGAGGGGAGTTTGTGACGCCCCGAAAGAATGAGTGTGAGAACCCGGAAATTTTCTAATTTTCAGGTCAATCCGAGCAGCGTATCTTGTGAAAAGACGGAATTACCCTTGCTGCCCTGGTTTTACCCGAATGTGAGAATTGCGTCTGTAATTGGTTATTTTGGTTGGGAATGCTTCCGAATTGGTTGTTGAGGTCTTCTGATGAAATGTAGCCCTGTTTCTTACCTTTTGGATGGCTTTGGAATTTCTGAATTTGGACTTAGGTAGGTTGATTTATGATGTTTGTACCAGAATGCGATTGGTGAACCTGTTTTTGCGGTTCTGGTGTAGTATCTTGCATTTTTGACCTGGTTACACTAGATACTGGACAGAGTTGCCTTCTTCAGCATTGTAGCCCGATCTCTTAGATTCGAAACGGTGGGTTTTGGACCTTCATCCGATAATCGTAGTAACTTTGGTGCCATTACCGTAAAATGATGTCAGAAACTATTTTTCTGGGTTTGAGCTTAACTTTCATTTCCGGACTTTTCCCTAGCTTGAAATGGGTTTGTACTTCTGGGAGCTGGCTGAAAGGCTATTGAATGAACTTGTTGTTGTGTGTGTACCTTTGGATTTGAATGAGAAATATAATGAAGCCATGACGGCTGGAAAAGTAAGCAAATTTAGGGGAAGTGCTGTCCGAACTTTTAAAGGGCTTGATCGCTTTGCGTTTGTGATCTAAGACTTGGATTTGAGTAAGGCGATGATATTTGATGGATGGTTTCTGAGCCATGGAGGTGAGTGACCCTAAACTGTTTCCAAAGTTATTATTGAAATGTTTCTTGCATTATTTACTCGACGGCATCTCATGCGTGCTTGCATGTGAATTCATGATATGATTTTGGCTTCAATGAGTTCTGGGAAAGTCTTGTGCTGGACACCAACGTCTCCACCCTGTTTATGGTTCATGTTCATGTTATCTGGAGCTCAAAAAGGGGCTCTCTCTTACTGTTAATGTTAAATGATCTATTTGAGCGTTGGGTGTTCAAGTGCAATGATTTCACTGGCTCACGAGAGCAATAAACGTACATTTGATCTTTGAATCATGACATCATTGAAATGCATTATTGTGAAATATATTTGATGACTGCTTTTACTGGTTACTCGCTGAGCTTCTAGCTCAACCCAAAATGATTTTATTCCCCTCCACAGGGCTCAAGGCGAAGGAAGGACGAGTAGTACTTATTCATGTGGCTGGATGGCATATATCTTGTACAGTTTGGATTTGGAATCATTTGATATATAGTTGAAAATTTACTTTCCGTTTCGCTTATGACATGTAATTATTGAAGAACATGTTGTAATATTTGAGACTTACATTGTAATTCATTTGAGGACTGTAGTGAACGACTGAGTCCCGGCGAGAGCTGGGCAGGCGGCCCGCCGAACCCTTTCGTTCGCCTTAGGGGGAAGTGGGGCCGTCACAGTTGGTATCAAAGCTTAGGCTTCAGATTCTTGTAGTGTATCCTAGGCTTGAAGTTTAGGATGCCGGACAGTGGGTTTGGTCTGATATATCAGTGATTCTTGCGGGATGTCTCGACTTGATTGGTATAAGATGGAATGTCGAGGACGACATTCTTTTAAGGAGGGGAGTTTGTGACGCCCCGAAAGAATGAGTGTGAGAACCCGGAAATTTTCTAATTTTCAGGTCAATCCGAGCCGCGTATCTTGTGAAAAGACGGAATTACCCTTGCTGCCCTGGTTTTACCCGAATGTGAGAATTGCGTCTGTAATTGGTTATTTTGGTTGGGAATGCTTCCGAATTGGTTGTTGAGGTCTTCTGATGAAATGTAGCCCTGTTTCTTACATTTCGGATGGCTTTGGAATTTCTAAATTTGGACTTAGGTAGGTTGATTTATGATGTTTGTACCAGAATGCGATTGGTGAACCTGTTTTTGCGGTTCTGGTGTAGTATCTTGCATTTTTGACCTGGTTACACTCGATACTGGACAGAGTTACCTTCTTCAGCATTGTAGCCCGATCTCTTAGCTTCGAAACGGTGGGTCTTGGACCTTCATCCGATAATCGTAGTGCCTTTGGACCATTATCGCAAAATGATGTCAGAAACTATTTTTCTGGGTTTGAGCTTAACGTTCATTTCCGGACTTTTCCCTAGCTTGAAATGTGTTTGTACTTCTGGGAGCTGGCTGAAAGGCTATTGAATGAACTTGTTGTTGTGTGTGTACCTTTGGGTTTGAATGAGAAATATAATGAAGCCATGACGGCTGGAAAAGTAAGCAAATTTAGGGGAAGTGTTGTCCGAACTTTTAAAGGGCTTGATCGCTTTACGTTTGTGATCTAAGACTTGGATTTGAGTAAGGCGATGATATTTGATGGATGGTTTCTGAGCCATGGAGGTGAGTGACCCTACTCTGTTTCCAAAGTTATTATTGAAATGTTTCTTGCATTATTTACTCGACGGCATCTCATGCGTGCTTGCATGTGAATTCATGATATGATTTTGGCTTCAATGAGTTCTGGGAACGTCTTGTGCTGGACACCAACGTCTCCACCCTGTTTATGGTTCATGTTCATGTTATCTGGAGCTAAAAAAGGGGCTCCCTCTCACTGTTAATGTTAAATGATCTATTTGAGCGTTGGGCGTTCAAGTGCAATGATTTCACTGGCTCACGAGAGCAATAAACGTACATTTGATCTTGGAATCATGACATCATTGAAATGCATTATTGTGAAATATATTTGATGACTGCTTTTACTGATTACTCGCTGAGCTTCTAGCTCACCCCAAAATGATTTTATTCCCCTCCACAGGGCTCAAGGCGAAGGAAGGACGAGTAGTACTTATTCATGTGGCTGGATGGCATATATCTTGTACAGTTTGGATTTGGAATCATTTGATGTATAGTTGAAAATTTAGTTTCCGCTTCGCTTATGACATGTAATTATTGAAGAACATGTTGTAATATTTGAGATTTATATTGTAATTCATTTGAGGACTGTAGTGAACGACTGAGTCCCGGCGAGAGCTGGGCAGGCGGCCCGCCGAACCCTTTCGTTCGCCTTAGGGGGAAGTGGGGCCGTCACAGTTGGTATCAAAGCTTAGGCTTCAGATTCTTGTAGTGTATCCTAGGCTTGAAGTTTAGGATGCCGGACAGTGGGTTTGGTCTGATATATCAGTGATTCTTGCGGGATGTCTCGACTTGATTGGTATAAGATGGAATGTCGAGGACGACATTCTTTTAAGGAGGGGAGTTTCTGACGCCCCGAAATAATGAGTGTGAGAACCCGGAAATTTTCTAATTTTCAGGTCAATCCGAGCCGCGTATCTTGTGAAAAGACGGAATTACCCTTGCTGCCCTGGTTTTACCCGAATGTGAGAATTGCGTCTGTAATTGGTTATTTTGGTTGGGAATGCTTCCGAATTGGTTGTTGAGGTCTTCTGATGAAATGTAGCCCTGTTTCTTACATTTCGGATGGCTTTGGAATTTCTCAATTTGGACTTAGGTAGGTTGATTTATGATGTTTGTACCAGAATGCGATTGGTGAACCTGTTTTTGCGGTTCTGGTGTAGTATCTTGCATTTTTGACCTGGTTACACTCGATACTGGACAGAGTTACCTTCTTCAGCATTGTAGCCCGATCTCTTAGCTTCGAAACGGTGGGTCTTGGACCTTCATCCGATAATCGTAGTGCCTTTGGACCATTATCGCAAAATGATGTCAGAAACTATTTTTCTGGGTTTGAGCTTAACGTTCATTTCCGGACTTTTCCCTAGCTTGAAATGTGTTTGTACTTCTGGGAGCTGGCTGAAAGGCTATTGAATGAACTTGTTGTTGTGTGTGTACCTTTGGGTTTGAATGAGAAATATAATGAAGCCATGACGGCTGGAAAAGTAAGCAAATTTAGGGGAAGTGTTGTCCGAACTTTTAAAGGGCTTGATCGCTTTACGTTTGTGATCTAAGACTTGGATTTGAGTAAGGCGATGATATTTGATGGATGGTTTCTGAGCCATGGAGGTGAGTGACCCTACTCTGTTTCCAAAGTTATTATTGAAATGTTTCTTGCATTATTTACTCGACGGCATCTCATGCGTGCTTGCATGTGAATTCATGATATGATTTTGGCTTCAATGAGTTCTGGGAACGTCTTGTGCTGGACACCAACGTCTCCACCCTGTTTATGGTTCATGTTCATGTTATCTGGAGCTAAAAAAGGGGCTCCCTCTCACTGTTAATGTTAAATGATCTATTTGAGCGTTGGGCGTTCAAGTGCAATGATTTCACTGGCTCACGAGAGCAATAAACGTACATTTGATCTTGGAATCATGACATCATTGAAATGCATTATTGTGAAATATATTTGATGACTGCTTTTACTGATTACTCGCTGAGCTTCTAGCTCACCCCAAAATGATTTTATTCCCCTCCACAGGGCTCAAGGCGAAGGAAGGACGAGTAGTACTTATTCATGTGGCTGGATGGCATATATCTTGTACAGTTTGGATTTGGAATCATTTGATGTATAGTTGAAAATTTAGTTTCCGCTTCGCTTATGACATGTAATTATTGAAGAACATGTTGTAATATTTGAGATTTATATTGTAATTCATTTGAGGACTGTAGTGAACGACTGAGTCCCGGCGAGAGCTGGGCAGGCGGCCCGCCGAACCCTTTCGTTCGCCTTAGGGGGAAGTGGGGCCGTCACAGTTGGTATCAAAGCTTAGGCTTCAGATTCTTGTAGTGTATCCTAGGCTTGAAGTTTAGGATGCCGGACAGTGGGTTTGGTCTGATATATCAGTGATTCTTGCGGGATGTCTCGACTTGATTGGTATAAGATGGAATGTCGAGGACGACATTCTTTTAAGGAGGGGAGTTTGTGACGCCCCGAAAGAATGAGTGTGAGAACCCGGAAATTTTCTAATTTTCAGGTCAATCCGAGCCGCGTATCTTGTGAAAAGACGGAATTACCCTTGCTGCCCTGGTTTTACCCGAATGTGAGAATTGCGTCTGTAATTGGTTATTTTGGTTGGGAATGCTTCCGAATTGGTTGTTGAGGTCTTCTGATGAAATGTAGCCCTGTTTCTTACATTTCGGATGGCTTTGGAATTTCTCAATTTGGACTTAGATAGGTTGATTTATGATGTTTGTACCAGAATGCGATTGGTGAACCTGTTTTTTCGGTTCTGGTGTAGTATCTTGCATTTTTGACCTGGTTACACTCGATACTGGACAGAGTTACCTTCTTCAGCATTGTAGCCCGATCTCTTAGCTTCGAAACGGTGGGTCTTGGACCTTCATCCGATAATCGTAGTGCCTTTGGACCATTATCGCAAAATGATGTCAGAAACTATTTTTCTGGGTTTGAGCTTAACGTTCATTTCCGGACTTTTCCCTAGCTTGAAATGTGTTTGTACTTCTGGGAGCTGGCTGAAAGGCTATTGAATGAACTTGTTGTTGTGTGTGTACCTTTGGGTTTGAATGAGAAATATAATGAAGCCATGACGGCTGGAAAAGTAAGCAAATTTAGGGGAAGTGTTGTCCGAACTTTTAAAGGGCTTGATCGCTTTACGTTTGTGATCTAAGACTTGGATTTGAGTAAGGCGATGATATTTGATGGATGGTTTCTGAGCCATGGAGGTGAGTGACCCTACTCTGTTTCCAAAGTTATTATTGAAATGTTTCTTGCATTATTTACTCGACGGCATCTCATGCGTGCTTGCATGTGAATTCATGATATGATTTTGGCTTCAATGAGTTCTGGGAACGTCTTGTGCTGGACACCAACGTCTCCACCCTGTTTATGGTTCATGTTCATGTTATCTGGAGCTAAAAAAGGGGCTCCCTCTCACTGTTAATGTTAAATGATCTATTTGAGCGTTGGGCGTTCAAGTGCAATGATTTCACTGGCTCACGAGAGCAATAAACGTACATTTGATCTTGGAATCATGACATCATTGAAATGCATTATTGTGAAATATATTTGATGACTGCTTTTACTGATTACTCGCTGAGCTTCTAGCTCACCCCAAAATGATTTTATTCCCCTCCACAGGGCTCAAGGCGAAGGAAGGACGAGTAGTACTTATTCATGTGGCTGGATGGCATATATCTTGTACAGTTTGGATTTGGAATCATTTGATGTATAGTTGAAAATTTAGTTTCCGCTTCGCTTATGACATGTAATTATTGAAGAACATGTTGTAATATTTGAGATTTATATTGTAATTCATTTGAGGACTGTAGTGAACGACTGAGTCCCGGCGAGAGCTGGGCAGGCGGCCCGCCGAACCCTTTCGTTCGCCTTAGGGGGAAGTGGGGCCGTCACAGTTGGTATCAAAGCTTAGGCTTCAGATTCTTGTAGTGTATCCTAGGCTTGAAGTTTAGGATGCCGGACAGTGGGTTTGGTCTGATATATTAGTGATTCTTGCGGGATGTCTCGACTTGATTGGTATAAGATGGAATGTCGAGGACGACATTCTTTTAAGGAGGGGAGTTTGTGACGCCCCGAAAGAATGAGTGTGAGAACCCGGAAATTTTCTAATTTTCAGGTCAATCCGAGCAGCGTATCTTGTGAAAAGACGGAATTACCCTTGCTGCCCTGGTTTTACCCGAATGTGAGAATTGCGTCTGTAATTGGTTATTTTGGTTGGGAATGCTTCTGAATTGGTTGTTGAGGTCTTCTGATGAAATGTAGCCCTGTTTCTTATCTTTCGGATGGCTTTGGAATTTCTGAATTTGGACTTAGGTAGGTTGATTTATGATGTTTGCACCAGAATGCGATTGGTGAACCTGTTTTTGCGGTTCTGGTGTAGTATCTTGCATTTTTGACCTGGTTACACTCGATACTGGACAGAGTTGCCTTCTTCAGTATTGTAGCCCGATCTCTTAGCTTCAAAACGGTGGGTCTTGGACCTTCATCCGATAATCGTAGTGCCTTTGGTGCCATTACCGTAAAATGATGTCAAAAACTATTTTTCTGGGTTTGAGCTTAACTTTCATTTCCGGACTTTTCCCTAGCTTGAAATGTGTTTGTACTTCTGGGAGCTGGCTGAAAGGCTATTGAATGAACTTGTTGTTGTGTGTGTACCTTTGGGTTTGAATGAGAAATATAATGATGCCATGACGGCTGGAAAATTAAGCAAATTTAGGGGAAGTGCTGTCTGAACTTTTAAAGGGCTTGATCGCTTTGCGTTTGTGATCTAAGACTTGGATTTGAGTAAGGCGATGATATTTGATGGATGGTTTCTGAGCCATGGAGGTGAGTGACCCTAAACTGTTTCCAAAGTTATTATTGAAATGTTTCTTGCATTATTTTTCTCGACGGCATCTCATGCGTGCTTGCATGTGAATTCATGATATGATTTTGGCTTCAATGAGTTCTGGGAATGTCTTGTGCTGGACACCAACGTCTCCACCCTATTTATGGTTCATGTTCATGTTATCTGGAGCTCAAAAAGGGGCTCCCTCTCACTGTTAATGTTAAATGATCTATTTGAGCGTTGGGCGTTCAAGTGCAATGATTTCACTGGCTCACGAGAGCAATAAACGTACATTTGATCTTGGAATCATGACATCATTGAAATGCATTATTGTGAAATATATTTGATGACTGCTTTTACTGATTACTCGCTGAGCTTCTAGCTTACCCCAAAATGATTTTATTCCCCTCCACAGGGCTCAAGGCGAAGGAAGGACGAGTAGTACTTATTCATGTGGCTGGATGGCATATATCTTGTACAGTTTGGATTTGGAATCATTTGATGTATAGTTGAAAATTTAGTTTCCGCTTCGCTTATGACATGTAATTATTGAAGAACATGTTGTAATATTTGAGATTTATATTGTAATTCATTTGAGGACTGTAGTGAACGACTGAGTCCCGGCGAGAGCTGGGCAGGCGGCCCGCCGAACCCTTTCGTTCGCCTTAGGGGTAGGTGGGGCCGTCACAGTTGGTATCAAAGCTTAGGCTTCAGATTCTTGTAGTGTATCCTAGCCTTGAAGTTTAGGATGCCGGACAGTGGGTTTGGTCTGATATATTAGTGATTCTTGCGGGATGTCTCGACTTGATTGGTATAAGATGGAATGTCGAGGACGACATTCTTTTAAGGAGGGGAGTTTGTGACGCCCCGAAAGAATGAGTGTGAGAACCCGGAAATTTTCTAATTTTCAGGTCAATCCGAGCAGCGTATCTTGTGAAAAGACGGAATTACCCTTGCTGCCCTGGTTTTACCCGAATGTGAGAATTGCGTCTGTAATTGGTTATTTTGGTTGGGAATGCTTCTGAATTGGATGTTGAGGTCTTCTGATGAAATGTAGCCCTGTTTCTTATCTTTCGGATGGCTTTGGAATTTCTGAATTTGGACTTAGGTAGGTTGATTTATGATGTTTGCACCAGAATGCGATTGGTGAACCTGTTTTTGCGGTTCTGGTGTAGTATCTTGCATTTTTGACCTGGTTGCACTCGATACTGGACAGAGTTGCCTTCTTCAGTATTGTAGCCCGATCTCTTAGCTTCGAAACGGTGGGTCTTGGACCTTCATCCGATAATCGTAGTGCCTTTGGTGCCATTACCATAAAATGATGTCAAAAACTATTTTTCTGGGTTTGAGCTTAACTTTCATTTCCGGACTTTTCCCTAGCTTGAAATGTGTTTGTACTTCTAGGAGCTGGCTGAAAGGCTATTGAATGAACTTGTTGTTGTGTGTGTACCTTTGGGTTTGAATGAGAAATATAATGATGCCATGACGGCTGGAAAAGTAAGCAAATTTAGGGGAAGTGCTGTCTGAACTTTTAAAGGTCTTGATCGCTTTGCGTTTGTGATCTAAGACTTGGATTTGAGTAAGGCGATGATATTTGATGGATGGTTTCTGAGCCATGGAGGTGAGTGACCCTAAACTGTTTCCAAAGTTATTATTGAAATGTTTCTTGCATTATTTTTCTCGACGGCATATCATGCGTGCTTGCATGTGAATTCATGATATGATTTTGGCTTCAATGAGTTCTGGGAACGTCTTGTGCTGGACACCAACGTCTCCACCCTGTTTATGGTTCATGTTCATGTTATCTGGAGCTCAAAAAGGGGCTCCCTCTCACTGTTAATGTTAAATGATCTATTTGAGCGTTGGGTGTTCAAGTGCAATGATTTCACTGGCTCACGAGAGCAATAAACGTACATTTGATCTTGGAATCATGACATCATTGAAATGCATTATTGTGAAATATATTTGATGACTGCTTTTACTGATTACTCGCTGAGCTTCTAGCTCACCCCAAAATGATTTTATTCCCCTCCACAGGGCTCAAGGCGAAGGAAGGACGAGTAGTACTTATTCATGTGGCTGGATGGCATATATCTTGTACAGTTTGGATTTGGAATCATTTGATGTATAGTTGAAAATTTACTTTCCGTTTCGCTTATGACATGTAATTATTGAAGAACATGTTGTAATATTTGAGATTTATATTGTAATTCATTTGAGGACTGTAGTGAACGGCTGAGTCCCGGCGAGAGCTGGGCAGGCGGCCCGCCGAACCCTTTGGTTCGCCTTAGGGGGAGGTGGGGCCGTCACAGTTGGTATCAGAGCTTAGGCTTCAGATTCTTGTAGTGTATCCTAGGCTTGAAGATTAGATGCCGGACAGTGGGTTTGGTCTGAAATATTAGTGATTCTCGCGGGATGTCTCGACTTGATTGGTATAAGATGGAATGTCGAGTACGACATTCTTTTAAGGAGGGGAGTTTGTGACGCCCCGAAAGAATGAGTGTGAGAACCCGGAAATTTTCTAATTTTCAGGTCAATCCGAGCAGCGTATCTTGTGAAAAGACAGAATTACCCTTGCTGCCCTGGTTTTACCCGAATGTGAGAATTGCGTCTGTAATTGGTTATTTTGGTTGGGAATGCTTCCGAATTGGTTGTTGAGGTCTTCTGATGAAATGTAGCGCTGTTTCTTATCTTTCGGATGGCTTTGGAATTTCTGAATTTGGACTTAGGTAGGTTGATTTATGATGTTTGCACCAGAATGCGATTGGTGAACTTGTTTTTGCGGTTCTGGTGTAGTATCTTGCATTTTGACCTGGTTTCACTCGATACTGGATAGAGTTGCCTTCTTCAGTATTGTAGCCCGATCTCTTAGCTTCGAAACGGTGGGTCTTGGACCTTCATCCGATAATCCTAGTGCCTTTGGTACAATTACCGAAAAATGATGTCGAAAACTATTTTTATGGGTTTGAGCTTAACTTTCATTTCCGGACTTTTCCCTAGCTTGAAATGTGTTTCTACTTCTGGGAGCTGGCTGAAAGGCTATTGAATGAACTTGTTGTTGTGTGTGTACCTTTGGGTTTGAATGAGAAATATAATGAAGCCATGACGGCTGGAAAAGTAAGCAAATTTAGGGGAAGTGCTGTCCGAACTTTTAAAGGGCTTGATTGCTTTGCGTTTGTGATCTAAGGCTTGGATTTGAGTAAGGCGATGATATTTGATGGATGGTTTCTGAGCCATGGAGGTGAGTGACCCTAAACTGTTTCCAAAGTTGTTATTGAAATGTTTCTTGCATTATTTACTCGACGGCATCTCATGCGTGCTTGCATGTGAATTCATGATATGAATTTGGCTTCAATGAGTTCTGGGAAAGTCTTGTGCTGGACACCAACGTCTCCACCCTGTTTATGGTTCATGTTCATGTTATCTGGAGCTCAAAAAGGGGCTCCCTCTCACTGTTAATGTTAAATGATCTATTTGAGCGTTGGGTGTTCAAGTGCAATGATTTCACTTGCTCACGAGAGCAATAAACGTACATTTGATCTTGGAATCATGACATCATTGAAATGCATTATTGTGAAATATATTTGATGACTGCTTTTACTGGTTACTCGCTGAGCTTCTAGCTCACCCCAAAATGATTTTATTCCCCTCCACAGGGCTCAAGGCGAAGGAAGGACGAGTAGTACTTATTCATGTGGCTGGATGGCATATATCTTGTATAGTTTGGATTGGGAATCATTTGATGTATAGTTGAAAATTTACTTTCCGTTTCGCTTATGACATGTAATTATTGAAGAACATGTTGTAATATTTGAGATTTCTATTGTAATTCATTTGAGGACTGTAGTGAACGACTGAGTCCCGGCGAGAGTTGGGCAGGCGGCCCGCCGAACCCTTTGGTTCGCCTTAGGGGGAGGTGGGGCCGTCACAGTTGGTATCAGAGCTTAGGCTTCAGATTCTTGTAGTGTATCCTAGGCTTGAAGTTTAGGATGCCGGACAGTGGGTTTGGTCTGAAATATTAGTGATTCTTGCGGGATGTCTCGACTTGATTGGTATAAGATGGAATGTCGAGGACGACATTCTTTTAAGGGGGGGAGTTTGTGACGCCCCGAAAGAATGAGTTTGAGAACCCGGAAATTTTCTAATTTTCAGGTCAATCCGAGCAGCGTATCTTGTGAAAAGACAGAATTACCCTTGCTGCCCTGGTTTTACTCGAATGTGAGAATTGCGTCTGTAATTGGTTATTTTGGTTGGGAATGCTTCCGAATTGGTTGTTGAGGTCTTCTGATGAAATGTAGCCCTGTTTCTTATCTTTCGGATGGCTTTGGAATTTCTGAATTTGGACTTAGGTAGGTTGATTTATGATGTTTGCACCAGAATGCGATTGGTGAACCTGTTTTTGCGGTTCTGGTGTAGTATCTTGCATTTTTGACCTGGTTACACTCGATACTGGACAGAGTTGCCTTCTTCAGCATTGTAGCCCGATCTCTTAGCTTCGAAACGGTGGGTCTTGGACCTTCATCCGATAATCGTAGTGCCTTTGGTGCCATTACCGTAAAATGATGTCAAAAACTATTTTTCTGGGTTTGAGCTTAACTTTCATTTCCGGACTTTTCCCTAGCTTGAAATGTGTTTGTACTTCTGGGAGCTGGCTGAAAGGCTATTGAATGAACTTGTTGTTGTGTGTGTACCTTTGGGTTTGAATGAGAAATATAATGATGCCATGACGGCTGGAAAAGTAAGCAAATTTAGGGGAAGTGCTGTCTGAACTTTTAAAGGGCTTGATCGCTTTGCGTTTGTGATCTAAGACTTGGATTTGAGTAAGGCGATGATATTTGATGGATGGTTTCTGAGCCATGGAGGTGAGTGACCCTAAACTGTTTCCAAAGTTATTATTGAAATGTTTCTTGCATTATTTTTCTCGACGGCATCTCATGCGTGCTTGCATGTGAATTCATGATATGATTTTGGCTTCAATGAGTTCTGGGAACGTCTTGTGCTGGACACCAACGTCTCCACCCTGTTTATGGTTCATGTTCATGTTATCTGGAGCTCAAAAAGGGGCTCCCTCTCACTGTTAATGTTAAATGATCTATTTGAGCGTTGGGTGTTCAAGTGCAATGATTTCACTGGCTCACGAGAGCAATAAACGTACATTTGATCTTGGAATCATGACATCATTGAAATGCATTATTGTGAAATATATTTGATGACTGCTTTTACTGATTACTCGCTGAGCTTCTAGCTCACCCCAAAATGATTTTATTCCCCTCCACAGGGCTCAAGGCGAAGGAAGGACGAGTAGTACTTATTCATGTGGCTGGATGGCATATATCTTGTACAGTTTGGATTTGGAATCATTTGATGTATAGTTGAAAATTTACTTTCCGTTTCGCTTATGACATGTAATTATTGAAGAACATGTTGTAATATTTGAGATTTATATTGTAATTCATTTGAGGACTGTAGTGAACGACTGAGTCCCGGCGAGAGCTGGGCAGGCGGCCCGCCGAACCCTTTGGTTCGCCTTAGGGGGAGGTGGGGCCGTCACAGTTGGTATCAGAGTTTAGGCTTCAGATTCTTGTAGTGTATCCTAGGCTTGAAGTTTAGATGTCGGACAGTGGGTTTGGTCTGAAATATTAGTGATTCTTGCGGGATGTCTCGACTTGATTGGTATAAGATGGAATGTCGAGGACGACATTCTTTTAAGGAGGGGAGTTTGTGACGCCCCGAAAGAATGAGTGTGAGAACCCGGAAATTTTCTAATTTTCAGGTCAATCCGAGCAGCGTATCTTGTGAAAAGACGGAATTACCCTTGCTGCCCTGGTTTTACCCAAATGTGAGAATTGTGTCTGTAATTGGTTATTTTGGTTGGGAATGCTTCCGAATTGGTTGTTGAGGTCTTCTGATGAAATGTAGCCCTGTTTCTTATCTTTCGGATGGCTTTGGAATTTCTGAATTTGGACTTAGGTAGGTTGATTTATGATGTTTGCACTAGAATGCGATTGGTGAACTTGTTTTTGCGGTTCTGGTGTAGTATCTTGCATTTTTGACCTGGTTTCACTGGATACTGGACAGAGTTGCCTTCTTCAGTATTGTAGCCCGATCTCTTAGCTTCGAAACGGTGGGTCTTGGACCTTCATCCGATAATCGTAGTGCCTTTGGTGCAATTATCGAAAAATGATGTCGAAAACTATTTTTATGGGTTTGAGCTTAACTTTCATTTCCGGAATTTTCCCTAGCTTGAAATGTGTTTGTACTTCTGGGAGCTGGCTGAAAGGCTATTGAATGAACTTGTTGTTGTGTGTGTACCTTTGGGTTTGAATGAGAAATATAATGAAGCCATGACGGCTGGAAAAGTAAGCAAATTTAGGGGAAGTACTGTCCGAACTTTTAAAGGGCTTGATTGCTTTGCGTTTGTGATCTAAGGCTTGGATTTGAGTAAGGCGATGATATTTGATGGATGGTTTCTGAGCCATGGAGGTGAGTGACCCTAAACTGTTTCCAAAGTTGTTATTGAAAAGTTTCTTGCATTATTTACTCGACGGCATCTCATGCGTGCTTGCATGTGAATTCATGATATGAATTTGGTTTCAATGAGTTCTGGGAAAGTCTTGTGCTGGACACCAACGTCTCCACCCTGTTTATGGTTCATGTTCATGTTATCTGGAGCTCAAAAAGGGGCTCCCTCTCACTGTTAATATTAAATGATCTATTTGAGCGTTGGGTGTTCAAGTGCAATGATTTCACTGGCTCACGAGAGCAATAAACGTACATTTGATCTTGGAATCATGACATCATTGAAATGCATTATTGTGAAATATATTTGATGACTGCTTTTACTGGTTACTCGCTGAGCTTCTAGCTCACCCCAAAACGATTTTATTCCCCTCCACAGGGCTCAAGGCGAAGGAATGACGAGTAGTACTTATTCATGTGGCTGGATGGCATATATCTTGTATAGTTTGGATTTGGAATCATTTGATGTATAGTTGAAAATTTACTTTCCGTTTCGCTTATGACATGTAATTATTGAAGAACATGTTGTAATATTTGAGATTTCTATTGTAATTCATTTGAGGACTGTAGTGAACGACTGAGTCCCGGCGAGAGTTGGGCAGGCGGCCCGCCGAACCCTTTGGTTCGCCTTAGGGGGAGGTGGGGCCGTCACAGTTGGTATCAGAGCTTAGGCTTCAGATTTTTGTAGTGTATCCTAGGCTTGAAGTTTAGATGCCGGACAGTGGGTTTGGTCTGAAATATTAGTGATTCTTGCGGGATGTCTCGACTTGATTGGTATAAGATGGAATGTCGAGGACGACATTCTTTTAAGGAGGGGAGTTTGTGACGCCCCGAAAGAATGAGTGTGAGAACCCGGAAATTTTCTAATTTTCAGGTCAATCCGAGCAGCGTATCTTGTGAAAAGACGGAATTACCCTTGCTGCCCTGGTTTTACCCGAATGTGAGAATTGCGTCTGTAATTGGTTATTTTGGTTGGGAATGCTTCCGAATTGGTTGTTGAGGTCTTCTGATGAAATGTAGCCCTGTTTCTTACCTTTCGGATGGCTTTGGAATTTCTGAATTTGGACTTAGGTAGGTTGATTTATGATGTTTGTACCAGAATGCGATTGGTGAACCTGTTTTTGCGGTTCTGGTGTAGTATCTTGCATTTTTGACCTGGTTACACTAGATACTGGACAGAGTTGCCTTCTTCAGCATTGTAGCCCGATCTCTTAGATTCGAAACGGTGGGTTTTGGACCTTCATCCGATAATCGTAGTAACTTTGGTGCCATTACCGTAAAATGATGTCAGAAACTATTTTTCTGGGTTTGAGCTTAACTTTCATTTCCGGACTTTTCCCTAGCTTGAAATGGGTTTGTACTTCTGGGAGCTGGCTGAAAGGCTATTGAATGAACTTGTTGTTGTGTGTGTACCTTTGGATTTGAATGAGAAATATAATGAAGCCATGACGGCTGGAAAAGTAAGCAAATTTAGGGGAAGTGCTGTCCGAACTTTTAAAGGGCTTGATCGCTTTGCGTTTGTGATCTAAGACTTGGATTTGAGTAAGGCGATGATATTTGATGGATGGTTTCTGAGCCATGGAGGTGAGTGACCCTAAACTGTTTCCAAAGTTATTATTGAAATGTTTCTTGCATTATTTACTCGACGGCATCTCATGCGTGCTTGCATGTGAATTCATGATATGATTTTGGCTTCAATGAGTTCTGGGAAAGTCTTGTGCTGGACACCAACGTCTCCACCCTGTTTATGGTTCATGTTCATGTTATCTGGAGCTCAAAAAGGGGCTCTCTCTTACTGTTAATGTTAAATGATCTATTTGAGCGTTGGGTGTTCAAGTGCAATGATTTCACTGGCTCACGAGAGCAATAAACGTACATTTGATCTTTGAATCATGACATCATTGAAATGCATTATTGTGAAATATATTTGATGACTGCTTTTACTGGTTACTCGCTGAGCTTCTAGCTCAACCCAAAATGATTTTATTCCCCTCCACAGGGCTCAAGGCGAAGGAAGGACGAGTAGTACTTATTCATGTGGCTGGATGGCATATATCTTGTACAGTTTGGATTTGGAATCATTTGATATATAGTTGAAAATTTACTTTCCGTTTCGCTTATGACATGTAATTATTGAAGAACATGTTGTAATATTTGAGACTTACATTGTAATTCATTTGAGGACTGTAGTGAACGACTGAGTCCCGGCGAGAGCTTGGCAGGCGGCCCGCCGAACCCTTTGGTTCGCCTTAGGGGGAGGTGGGGCCGTCACAGTTGGTATCAGAGCTTAGGCTTCAGATTTTTGTAGTGTATCCTAGGCTTGAAGTTTAGATGCCGGACAGTGGGTTTGGTCTGAAATATTAGTGATTCTTGCGGGATGTCTCGACTTGATTGGTATAAGATGGAATGTCGAGGACGACATTCTTTTAAGGAGGGGAGTTTGTGACGCCCCGAAAGAATGAGTGTGAGAACCCGGAAATTTTCTAATTTTCAGGTGAATCCGAGCAGCGTATCTTGTGAAAAGACGGAATTACCCATACTGCCCTGGTTTTACCCGAATGTGAGAATTGCGTCTGTAATTGGTTATTTTGGTTGGGAATGCTTCCGAATTGGTTGTTGAGGTCTTCTGAAGAAATCTAGCCCTGTTTCTTATCTTTCGGATGGCTTTGGAATTTCTGAATTTGGACTTAGGTAGGTTGATTTATGATGTTTGCACCAGAATGCGATTGGTGAACCCGTTTTTGCGGTTCTGGTGTAGTATCTTGCATTTTTGACCTGGTTTCACTCGATACTGGACAGAGTTGCCTTCTTCAGTATTGTAGCCCGATCTCTTAGCTTCGAAACGGTGGGTCTTGGACCTTCATCCGATAATCATAGTGCCTTTGGTGCAATTACCGCAAAATGATGTCGAAAACTGTTTTTCTGGGTTTGAGCTTAACTTTCATTTCCGGTCTTTTCCCTAGCTTGAAATGTGTTTGTACTTCTGGGAGCTGGCAGAAAGGCTATTGAATGAACTTGTTGTTGTGTGTGTACCTTTGGGTTTGAATGAGAAATATAATGAAGCCATGACGGCTGGGAAAGTAAGCAAATTTAGGGGAAGTGCTGTCCGAACTTTTAAAGGGCTTGATTGCTTTGCGTTTGTGGTCTAAGGCTTGGATTTGAGTAAGGCGATGATATTTGATGGATGGTTTCTGAACCATGGAGGTGAGTGACCCTAAACTGTTTCCAAAGTTATTATTGAAATGTTTCTTGCATTATTTACTCGACGGCATCTCATGCGTGCTTGCATGTGAATTCATGATATGAATTTGGCTTCAATGAGTTCTGGGAAAGTCTTGTGCTGGACACCAACGTCTCCACCCTGTTTATGGTTCATGTTCATGTTATCTGGAGCTCAAAAAGGGGCTCTCTCTCACTGTTAATGTTAAATGATCTATTTGAGCGTTGGGTGTTCAAGTGCAATGATTTCACTGGCTCACGAGAGCAATAAACGTACATTTGATCTTGGAATCATGACATCATTGAAATGCATTATTGTGAAATATATTTGATGACTGCTTTTACTGGTTACTCGCTGAGCTTCTAGCTCACCCCAAAATGATTTTATTCCCCTCCACAGGGCACAAGGCGAAGGAAGGACGAGTAGTACTTATTCATGTGGCTGGATGGCATATATCTTGTATAGTTTGGATTTGGAATCATTTGATGTATAGTTGAAAATTTACTTTCCGTTTCGCTTATGACATGTAATTATTGAAGAACATGTTGTAATATTTGAGATTTATATTGTAATTCATTTGACGACTGTAGTGAACGACTGAGTCCCGGCGAGAGCTGGGCAGGCGGCCCGCCGAACCCTTTGGTTCGCCTTAGGGGGAGGTGGGGCCGTCACAGTTGGTATCAGAGCTTAGGCTTCAGATTCTTGTAGTGTATCCTAGGCTTGAAGTTTAGGATGCCGGACAGTGGGTTTGGTCTGAAATATTAGTGATTCTTGCGGGATGTCTCGACTTGATTGGTATAAGATGGAATGTCGAGGACGACATTCTTTTAAGGAGGGGAGTTTGTGACGCCCAGAAAGAATGAGTGTGAGAACCCGGAAATTTTCTAATTTTCAGGTCAATCCGAGCCGCGTATCTTGTGAAAAGACGGAATTACCCTTGCTGCCCTGGTTTTACCCGAATGTGAGAATTGCGTCTGTAATTGGTTATTTTGGTTGGGAATGCTTCCGAATTGGTTGTTGAGGTCTTCTGATGAAATGTAGCCCTGTTTCTTACATTTCGGATGGCTTTGGAATTTCTAAATTTGGACTTAGGTAGGTTGATTTATGATGTTTGTACCAGAATGCGATTGGTGAACCTGTTTTTGCGGTTCTGGTGTAGTATCTTGCATTTTTGACCTGGTTACACTCGATACTGGACAGAGTTACCTTCTTCAGCATTGTAGCCTGATCTCTTAGCTTCGAAACGGTGGGTCTTGGACCTTCATCCGATAATCATAGTGCCTTTGGACCATTATCGCAAAATGATGTCAGAAACTATTTTTCTGGGTTTGAGCTTAACGTTCATTTCCGGACTTTTCCCTAGCTTGAAATGTGTTTGTACTTCTGGGAGCTGGCTGAAAGGCTATTGAATGAACTTGTTGTTGTGTGTGTACCTTTGGGTTTGAATGAGAAATATAATGAAGCCATGACGGCTGGAAAAGTAAGCAAATTTAGGGGAAGTGTTGTCCGAACTTTTAAAGGGCTTGATCGCTTTACGTTTGTGATCTAAGACTTGGATTTGAGTAAGGCGATGATATTTGATGGATGGTTTCTGAGCCATGGAGGTGAGTGACCCTACTCTGTTTCCAAAGTTATTATTGAAATGTTTCTTGCATTATTTACTCGACGGCATCTCATGCGTGCTTGCATGTGAATTCATGATATGATTTTGGCTTCAATGAGTTCTGGGAACGTCTTGTGCTGGACACCAACGTCTCCACCCTGTTTATGGTTCATGTTCATGTTATCTGGAGCTAAAAAAGGGGCTCCCTCTCACTGTTAATGTTAAATGATCTATTTGAGCGTTGGGCGTTCAAGTGCAATGATTTCACTGGCTCACGAGAGCAATAAACGTACATTTGATCTTGGAATCATGACATCATTGAAATGCATTATTGTGAAATATATTTGATGACTGCTTTTACTGATTACTCGCTGAGCTTCTAGCTCACCCCAAAATGATTTTATTCCCCTCCACAGGGCTCAAGGCGAAGGAAGGACGAGTAGTACTTATTCATGTGGCTGGATGGCATATATCTTGTACAGTTTGGATTTGGAATCATTTGATGTATAGTTGAAAATTTAGTTTCCGCTTCGCTTATGACATGTAATTATTGAAGAACATGTTGTAATATTTGAGATTTATATTGTAATTCATTTGAGGACTGTAGTGAACGACTGAGTCCCGGCGAGAGCTGGGCAGGCGGCCCGCCGAACCCTTTCGTTCGCCTTAGGGGGAAGTGGGGCCGTCACAGTTGGTATCAAAGCTTAGGCTTCAGATTCTTGTAGTGTATCCTAAGCTTGAAGTTTAGGATGCCGGACAGTGGGTTTGGTCTGATATATTAGTGATTCTTGTGGGATGTCTCGACTTGATTGGTATAAGATGGAATGTCGAGGACGACATTCTTTTAAGGAGGGGAGTTTGTGACGCCCCGAAAGAATGAGTGTGAGAACCCGAAAATTTTCTAATTTTCAGGTCAATCCGAGCAGCGTATCTTGTGAAAAGACGGAATTACCCTTGCTGCCCTGGTTTTACCCGAATGTGAGAATTGCGTCTGTAATTGGTTATTTTGGTTGGGAATGCTTCTGAATTGGTTGTTGAGGTCTTCTGATGAAATGTAGCCCTGTTTCTTATCTTTCGGATGGCTTTGGAATTTCTGAATTTGGACTTAGGTAGGTTGATTTATGATGTTTGCACCAGAATGCGATTGGTGAACCTGTTTTTGCGGTTCTGGTGTAGTATCTTGCATTTTTGACCTGGTTACACTCGATACTGGACAGAGTTGCCTTCTTCAGTATTGTAGCCCGATCTCTTAGCTTCAAAACGGTGGGTCTTGGACCTTCATCCGATAATCGTAGTGCCTTTGGTGCCATTACCGTAAAATGATGTCAAAAACTATTTTTCTGGGTTTGAGCTTAACTTTCATTTCCGGACTTTTCCCTAGCTTGAAATGTGTTTGTACTTCTGGGAGCTGGCTGAAAGGCTATTGAATGAACTTGTTGTTGTGTGTGTACCTTTGGGTTTGAATGAGAAATATAATGATGCCATGACGGCTGGAAAATTAAGCAAATTTAGGGGAAGTGCTGTCTGAACTTTTAAAGGGCTTGATCGCTTTGCGTTTGTGATCTAAGACTTGGATTTGAGTAAGGCGATGATATTTGATGGATGGTTTCTGAGCCATGGAGGTGAGTGACCCTAAACTGTTTCCAAAGTTATTATTGAAATGTTTCTTGCATTATTTTTCTCGACGGCATCTCATGCGTGCTTGCATGTGAATTCATGATATGATTTTGGCTTCAATGAGTTCTGGGAATGTCTTGTGCTGGACACCAACGTCTCCACCCTGTTTATGGTTCATGTTCATGTTATCTGGAGCTCAAAAAGGGGCTCCCTCTCACTGTTAATGTTAAATGATCTATTTGAGCGTTGGGCGTTCAAGTGCAATGATTTCACTGGCTCACGAGAGCAATAAACGTACATTTGATCTTGGAATCATGACATCATTGAAATGCATTATTGTGAAATATATTTGATGACTGCTTTTACTGATTACTCGCTGAGCTTCTAGCTTACCCCAAAATGATTTTATTCCCCTCCACAGGGCTCAAGGCGAAGGAAGGACGAGTAGTACTTATTCATGTGGCTGGATGGCATATATCTTGTACAGTTTGGATTTGGAATCATTTGATGTATAGTTGAAAATTTAGTTTCCGCTTCGCTTATGACATGTAATTATTGAAGAACATGTTGTAATATTTGAGATTTATATTGTAATTCATTTGAGGACTGTAGTGAACGACTGAGTCCCGGCGAGAGCTGGGCAGGCGGCCCGCCGAACCCTTTCGTTCGCCTTAGGGGGAGGTGGGGCCGTCACAGTTGGTATCAAAGCTTAGGCTTCAGATTCTTGTAGTGTATCCTAGGCTTGAAGTTTAGGATGCCGGACAGTGGGTTTGGTCTGATATATTAGTGATTCTTGCGGGATGTCTCGACTTGATTGGTATAAGATGGAATGTCGAGGACGACATTCTTTTAAGGAGGGGAGTTTGTGACGCCCCGAAAGAATGAGTGTGAGAACCCGGAAATTTTCTAATTTTCAGGTCAATCCGAGCAGCGTATCTTGTGAAAAGACGGAATTACCCTTGCTGCCCTAGTTTTACCCGAATGTGAGAATTGCGTCTGTAATTGGTTATTTTGGTTGGGAATGCTTCTGAATTGGATGTTGAGGTCTTCTGATGAAATGTAGCCCTGTTTCTTATCTTTCGGATGGCTTTGGAATTTCTGAATTTGGACTTAGGTAGGTTGATTTATGATGTTTGCACCAGAATGCGATTGGTGAACCTGTTTTTGCGGTTCTGGTGTAGTATCTTGCATTTTTGACCTGGTTACACTCGATACTGGACAGAGTTGCCTTCTTCAGTATTGTAGCCCGATCTCTTAGCTTCGAAACGGTGGGTCTTGGACCTTCATCCGATAATCGTAGTGCCTTTGGTGCCATTACCATAAAATGATGTCAAAAACTATTTTTCTGGGTTTGAGCTTAACTTTCATTTCCGGACTTTTCCCTAGCTTGAAATGTGTTTGTACTTCTAGGAGCTGGCTGAAAGGCTATTGAATGAACTTGTTGTTGTGTGTGTACCTTTGGGTTTGAATGAGAAATATAATGATGCCATGACGGCTGGAAAAGTAAGCAAATTTAGGTGAAGTGCTGTCTGAACTTTTAAAGGTCTTGATCGCTTTGCGTTTGTGATCTAAGACTTGGATTTGAGTAAGGCGATGATATTTGATGGATGGTTTCTGAGCAATGGAGGTGAGTGACCCTAAACTGTTTTCAAAGTTATTATTGAAATGTTTCTTGCATTATTTTTCTCGACGGCATATCATGCGTGCTTGCATGTGAATTCATGATATGATTTTGGCTTCAATGAGTTCTGGGAACGTCTTGTGCTGGACACCAACGTCTCCACCATGTTTATGGTTCATGTTCATGTTATCTGGAGCTCAAAAAGGGGCTCCCTCTCACTGTTAATGTTAAATGATCTATTTGAGCGTTGGGTGTTCAAGTGCAATGATTTCACTGGCTCACGAGAGCAATAAACGTACATTTGATCTTGGAATCATGACATCATTGAAATGCATTATTGTGAAATATATTTGATGACTGCTTTTACTGATTACTCGCTGAGCTTCTAGCTCACCCCAAAATGATTTTATTCCCCTCCACAGGGCTCAAGGCGAAGGAAGGACGAGTAGTACTTATTCATGTGGCTGGATGGCATATATCTTGTACAGTTTGGATTTGGAATCATTTGATGTATAGTTGAAAATTTACTTTCCGTTTCGCTTATGACATGTAATTATTGAAGAACATGTTGTAATATTTGAGATTTATATTGTAATTCATTTGAGGACTGTAGTGAACGACTGAGTCCCGGCGAGAGCTGGGCAGGCGGCCCGCCGAACCCTTTGGTTCGCCTTAGGGGGAGGTGGGGCCGTCACAGTTGGTATCAGAGCTTAGGCTTCAGATTCTTGTAGTGTATCCTAGGCTTGAAGTTTAGATGCCGGACAGTGGGTTTGGTCTGAAATATTAGTGATTCTCGCGGGATGTCTCGACTTGATTGGTATAAGATGGAATGTCGAGTACGACATTCTTTTAAGGAGGGGAGTTTGTGACGCCCCGAAAGAATGAGTGTGAGAACCCGGAAATTTTCTAATTTTCAGGTCAATCCGAGCAGCGTATCTTGTGAAAAGACGGAATTACCCTTGCTGCCCTGGTTTTACCCGAATGTGAGAATTGCGTCTGTAATTGGTTATTTTGGTTGGGAATGCTTCTGAATTGGTTGTTGAGGTCTTCTGATGAAATGTAGCCCTGTTTCTTATCTTTCGGATGGCTTTGGAATTTCTTAATTTGGACTTAGGTAGGTTGATTTATGATGTTTGCACCAGAATGCGATTGGTGAACCTGTTTTTGCGGTTCTGGTGTAGTATCTTGCATTTTTGACCTGGTTACACTCGATACTGGACAGAGTTGCCTTCTTCAGTATTGTAGCCCGATCTCTTAGCTTCAAAACGGTGGGTCTTGGACCTTCATCCGATAATCGTAGTGCCTTTGGTGCCATTACCGTAAAATGATGTCAAAAACTATTTTTCTGGGTTTGAGCTTAACTTTCATTTCCGGACTTTTCCCTAGCTTGAAATGTGTTTGTACTTCTGGGAGCTGGCTGAAAGGCTATTGAATGAACTTGTTGTTGTGTGTGTACCTTTGGGTTTGAATGAGAAATATAATGATGCCATGACGGCTGGAAAATTAAGCAAATTTAGGGGAAGTGCTGTCTGAACTTTTAAAGGGCTTGATCGCTTTGCGTTTGTGATCTAAGACTTGGATTTGAGTAAGGCGATGATATTTGATGGATGGTTTCTGAGCCATGGAGGTGAGTGACCCTAAACTGTTTCCAAAGTTATTATTGAAATGTTTCTTGCATTATTTTTCTCGACGGCATCTCATGCGTGCTTGCATGTGAATTCATGATATGATTTTGGCTTCAATGAGTTCTGGGAATGTCTTGTGCTGGACACCAACGTCTCCACCCTGTTTATGGTTCATGTTCATGTTATCTGGAGCTCAAAAAGGGGCTCCCTCTCACTGTTAATGTTAAATGATCTATTTGAGCGTTGGGCGTTCAAGTGCAATGATTTCACTGGCTCACGAGAGCAATAAACGTACATTTGATCTTGGAATCATGACATCATTGAAATGCATTATTGTGAAATATATTTGATGACTGCTTTTACTGATTACTCGCTGAGCTTCTAGCTTACCCCAAAATGATTTTATTCCCCTCCACAGGGCTCAAGGCGAAGGAAGGACGAGTAGTACTTATTCATGTGGCTGGATGGCATATATCTTGTACAGTTTGGATTTGGAATCATTTGATGTATAGTTGAAAATTTAGTTTCCGCTTCGCTTATGACATGTAATTATTGAAGAACATGTTGTAATATTTGAGATTTATATTGTAATTCATTTGAGGACTGTAGTGAACGACTGAGTCCCGGCGAGAGCTGGGCACGCAGCCCGCCGAACCCTTTGGTTCGCCTTAGGGGGAGGTGGGGCCGTCACAGTTGGTATCAGAGTTTAGGCTTCAGATTCTTGTAGTGTATCCTAGGCTTGAAGTTTAGGATGCCGGACAGTGGGTTTGGTCTAAAATATTAGTGATTCTTGCGGGATGTCTCGACTTGATTGGTATAAGATAGAATGTCGAGGACGACATTCTTTTAAGGAGGGGAGTTTGTGACGCCCCGAAAGAATGAGTGTGAGAACCCGGAAATTTTCTAATTTTCAGGTCAATCCGAGCAGCGTATCTTGTGAAAAGACAGAATTACCCTTGCTGCCCTGGTTTTACCCGAATGTGAGAATTGCGTCTGTAATTGGTTATTTTGGTTGGGAATGCTTCTGAATTGGATGTTGAGGTCTTCTGATGAAATGTAGCCCTGTTTCTTATCTTTCGGATGGCTTTGGAATTTCTGAATTTGGACTTAGGTAGGTTGATTTATGATGTTTGCACCAGAATGCGATTGGTGAACCTGTTTTTGCGGTTCTGGTGTAGTATCTTGCATTTTTGACCTGGTTACACTCGATACTGGACAGAGTTGCCTTCTTCAGTATTGTAGCCCGATCTCTTAGCTTCGAAACGGTGGGTCTTGGACCTTCATCCGATAATCGTAGTGCCTTTGGTGCCATTACCATAAAATGATGTCAAAAACTATTTTTCTGGGTTTGAGCTTAACTTTCATTTCCGGACTTTTCCCTAGCTTGAAATGTGTTTGTACTTCTAGGAGCTGGCTGAAAGGCTATTGAATGAACTTGTTGTTGTGTGTGTACCTTTGGGTTTGAATGAGAAATATAATGATGCCATGACGGCTGGAAAAGTAAGCAAATTTAGGTGAAGTGCTGTCTGAACTTTTAAAGGTCTTGATCGCTTTGCGTTTGTGATCTAAGACTTGGATTTGAGTAAGGCGATGATATTTGATGGATGGTTTCTGAGCAATGGAGGTGAGTGACCCTAAACTGTTTTCAAAGTTATTATTGAAATGTTTCTTGCATTATTTTTCTCGACGGCATATCATGCGTGCTTGCATGTGAATTCATGATATGATTTTGGCTTCAATGAGTTCTGGGAACGTCTTGTGCTGGACACCAACGTCTCCACCATGTTTATGGTTCATGTTCATGTTATCTGGAGCTCAAAAAGGGGCTCCCTCTCACTGTTAATGTTAAATGATCTATTTGAGCGTTGGGTGTTCAAGTGCAATGATTTCACTGGCTCACGAGGGCAATAAACGTACATTTGATCTTGGAATCATGACATCATTGAAATGCATTATTGTGAAATATATTTGATGACTGCTTTTACTGATTACTCGCTGAGCTTCTAGCTCACCCCAAAATGATTTTATTCCCCTCCACAGGGCTCAAGGCGAAGGAAGGACGAGTAGTACTTATTCATGTGGCTGGATGGCATATATCTTGTACAGTTTGGATTTGGAATCATTTGATGTATAGTTGAAAATTTACTTTTCGTTTCGCTTATGACATGTAATTATTGAAGAACATGTTGTAATATTTGAGATTTATATTGTAATTCATTTGAGGACTGTAGTGAACGACTGAGTCCCGGCGAGAGCTGGGCAGGCGGCCCGCCGAACCCTTTGGTTCGCCTTAGGGGGAGGTGGGGCCGTCACAGTTGGTATCAGAGCTTAGGCTTCAGATTCTTGTAGTGTATCCTAGGCTTGAAGTTTAGATGCCGGACAGTGGGTTTGGTCTGAAATATTAGTGATTCTCGCGGGATGTCTCGACTTGATTGGTATAAGATGGAATGTCGAGTACGACATTCTTTTAAGGAGGGGAGTTTGTGACGCCCCGAAAGAATGAGTGTGAGAACCCGGAAATTTTCTAATTTTCAGGTCAATCCGAGCAGCGTATCTTGTGAAAAGACGGAATTACCCTTGCTGCCCTGGTTTTACCCGAATGTGAGAATTGCGTCTGTAATTGGTTATTTTGGTTGGGAATGCTTCTGAATTGGTTGTTGAGGTCTTCTGATGAAATGTAGCCCTGTTTCTTATCTTTCGGATGGCTTTGGAATTTCTGAATTTGGACTTAGGTAGGTTGATTTATGATGTTTGCACCAGAATGCGATTGGTGAACCTGTTTTTGCGGTTCTGGTGTAGTATCTTGCATTTTTGACCTGGTTACACTCGATACTGGACAGAGTTGCCTTCTTCAGTATTGTAGCCCGATCTCTTAGCTTCAAAACGGTGGGTCTTGGACCTTCATCCGATAATCGTAGTGCCTTTGGTGCCATTACCGTAAAATGATGTCAAAAACTATTTTTCTGGGTTTGAGCTTAACTTTCATTTCCGGACTTTTCCCTAGCTTGAAATGTGTTTGTACTTCTGGGAGCTGGCTGAAAGGCTATTGAATGAACTTGTTGTTGTGTGTGTACCTTTGGGTTTGAATGAGAAATATAATGATGCCATGACGGCTGGAAAATTAAGCAAATTTAGGGGAAGTGCTGTCTGAACTTTTAAAGGGCTTGATCGCTTTGCGTTTGTGATCTAAGACTTGGATTTGAGTAAGGCGATGATATTTGATGGATGGTTTCTGAGCCATGGAGGTGAGTGACCCTAAACTGTTTCCAAAGTTATTATTGAAATGTTTCTTGCATTATTTTTCTCGACGGCATCTCATGCGTGCTTGCATGTGAATTCATGATATGATTTTGGCTTCAATGAGTTCTGGGAATGTCTTGTGCTGGACACCAACGTCTCCACCCTGTTTATGGTTCATGTTCATGTTATCTGGAGCTCAAAAAGGGGCTCCCTCTCACTGTTAATGTTAAATGATCTATTTGAGCGTTGGGCGTTCAAGTGCAATGATTTCACTGGCTCACGAGAGCAATAAACGTACATTTGATCTTGGAATCATGACATCATTGAAATGCATTATTGTGAAATATATTTGATGACTGCTTTTACTGATTACTCGCTGAGCTTCTAGCTTACCCCAAAATGATTTTATTCCCCTCCACAGGGCTCAAGGCGAAGGAAGGACGAGTAGTACTTATTCATGTGGCTGGATGGCATATATCTTGTACAGTTTGGATTTGGAATCATTTGATGTATAGTTGAAAATTTAGTTTCCGCTTCGCTTATGACATGTAATTATTGAAGAACATGTTGTAATATTTGAGATTTATATTGTAATTCATTTGAGGACTGTAGTGAACGACTGAGTCCCGGCGAGAGCTGGGCACGCAGCCCGCCGAACCCTTTGGTTCGCCTTAGGGGGAGGTGGGGCCGTCACAGTTGGTATCAGAGTTTAGGCTTCAGATTCTTGTAGTGTATCCTAGGCTTGAAGTTTAGGATGCCGGACAGTGGGTTTGGTCTAAAATATTAGTGATTCTTGCGGGATGTCTCGACTTGATTGGTATAAGATAGAATGTCGAGGACGACATTCTTTTAAGGAGGGGAGTTTGTGACGCCCCGAAAGAATGAGTGTGAGAACCCGGAAATTTTCTAATTTTCAGGTCAATCCGAGCAGCGTATCTTGTGAAAAGACAGAATTACCCTTGCTGCTCTGGTTTTACCCGAATGTGAGAATTGCGTCTGTAATTGGTTATTTTGGTTGGGAATGCTTCTGAATTGGATGTTGAGGTCTTCTGATGAAATGTAGCCCTGTTTCTTATCTTTCGGATGGCTTTGGAATTTCTGAATTTGGACTTAGGTAGGTTGATTTATGATGTTTGCACCAGAATGCGATTGGTGAACCTGTTTTTGCGGTTCTGGTGTAGTATCTTGCATTTTTGACCTGGTTACACTCGATACTGGACAGAGTTGCCTTCTTCAGTATTGTAGCCCGATCTCTTAGCTTCGAAACGGTGGGTCTTGGACCTTCATCCGATAATCGTAGTGCCTTTGGTGCCATTACCATAAAATGATGTCAAAAACTATTTTTCTGGGTTTGAGCTTAACTTTCATTTCCGGACTTTTCCCTAGCTTGAAATGTGTTTGTACTTCTAGGAGCTGGCTGAAAGGCTATTGAATGAACTTGTTGTTGTGTGTGTACCTTTGGGTTTGAATGAGAAATATAATGATGCCATGACGGCTGGAAAAGTAAGCAAATTTAGGGGAAGTGCTGTCTGAACTTTTAAAGGTCTTGATCGCTTTGCGTTTGTGATCTAAGACTTGGATTTGAGTAAGGCGATGATATTTGATGGATGGTTTCTGAGCCATGGAGGTGAGTGACCCTAAACTGTTTCCAAAGTTATTATTGAAATGTTTCTTGCATTATTTTTCTCGACGGCATATCATGCGTGCTTGCATGTGAATTCATGATATGATTTTGGCTTCAATGAGTTCTGGGAACGTCTTGTGCTGGACACCAACGTCTCCACCCTGTTTATGGTTCATGTTCATGTTATCTGGAGCTCAAAAAGGGGCTCCCTCTCACTGTTAATGTTAAATGATCTATTTGAGCGTTGGGTGTTCAAGTGCAATGATTTCACTGGCTCACGAGGGCAATAAACGTACATTTGATCTTGGAATCATGACATCATTGAAATGCATTATTGTGAAATATATTTGATGACTGCTTTTACTGATTACTCGCTGAGCTTCTAGCTCACCCCAAAATGATTTTATTCCCCTCCACAGGTCTCAAGGCGAAGGAAGGACGAGTAGTACTTATTCATGTGGTTGGATGGCATATATCTTGTACAGTTTGGATTTGGAATCATTTGATGTATAGTTGAAAATTTACTTTCCGTTTCGCTTATGACATGTAATTATTGAAGAACATGTTGTAATATTTGAGATTTATATTGTAATTCATTTGAGGACTGTAGTGAACGACTGAGTCCCGGCGAGAGCTGGGCAGGGGGCCCGCCGAACCCTTTGGTTCGCCTTAAGGGGAGGTGGGGCCGTCACAGTTGGTATCAGAGCTTAGGCTTCAGATTCTTGTAGTGTATCCTAGGCTTGAAGTTTAGATGCCGGACAGTGGGTTTGGTCTGAAATATTAGTGATTCTCGCGGGATGTCTCGACTTGATTGGTATAAGATGGAATGTCGAGTACGACATTCTTTTAAGGAGGGGAGTTTGTGACGCCCCGAAAGAATGAGTGTGAGAACCCGGAAATTTTCTAATTTTCAGGTCAATCCGAGCAGCGTATCTTGTGAAAAGACGGAATTACCCTTGCTGCCCTTGTTTTACCCGAATGTGAGAATTGTGTCTGTAATTGGTTATTTTGGTTGGGAATGCTTCCGAATTGGTTGTTGAGGTCTTCTGATGAAATGTAGCCATGTTTCTTATCTTTCGGATGGCTTTGGAATTTCTGAATTTGGACTTAGGTAGGTTGATTTATGATGTTTGCACCAGAATGCGATTGGTGAACTTGTTTTTGCGGTTCTGGTGTAGTATCTTGCATTTTGACCTGGTTTCACTCGATACTGGATAGAGTTGCCTTCTTCAGTATTGTAGCCTGATCTCTTAGCTTCGAAATGGTGGGTCTTGGACCTTCATCCGATAATCATAGTGCCTTTGGTACAATTACCGAAAAATGATGTCGAAAACTATTTTTATGGGTTTGAGCTTAACTTTCATTTCCGGACTTTTCCCTAGCTTGAAATGTGTTTCTACTTCTGGGAGCTGGCTGAAAGGCTATTGAATGAACTTGTTGTTGTGTGTGTACCTTTGGGTTTGAATGAGAAATATAATGAAGCCATGACGGCTGGAAAAGTAAGCAAATTTAGGGGAAGTGCTGTCCGAACTTTTAAAGGGCTT
Source organism: Coffea arabica (assembly GCF_036785885.1). NCBI lineage: Eukaryota > Viridiplantae > Streptophyta > Magnoliopsida > Gentianales > Rubiaceae > Coffea > Coffea arabica. The sequence continues at coordinate 29,684,812 of NC_092318.1, read as the reverse complement.
GATTGCTTTGCGTTTGTGATCTAAGGCTTGGATTTGAGTAAGGCGATGATATTTGATGGATGGTTTCTGAGCCATGGAGGTGAGTGACCCTAAACTGTTTCCAAAGTTGTTATTGAAATGTTTCTTGCATTATTTACTCGACGGCATCTCATGCGTGCTTGCATGTGAATTCATGATATGAATTTGGCTTCAATGAGTTCTGGGAAAGTCTTGTGCTGGACACCAACGTCTCCACCCTGTTTATGGTTCATGTTCATGTTATCTGGAGCTCAAAAAGGGGCTCCCTCTCACTGTTAATGTTAAATGATCTATTTGAGCGTTGGTTGTTCAAGTGCAATGATTTCACTTGCTCACGAGAGCAATAAACGTACATTTGATCTTGGAATCATGACATCATTGAAATGCATTATTGTGAAATATATTTGATGACTGCTTTTACTGGTTACTCGCTGAGCTTCTAGCTCACCCCAAAATGATTTTATTCCCCTCCACAGGGCTCAAGGCGAAGGAAGGACGAGTAGTACTTATTCATGTGGCTGGATGGCATATATCTTGTATAGTTTGGATTTGGAATCATTTGATGTATAGTTGAAAATTTACTTTCCGTTTCGCTTATGACATGTAATTATTGAAGAACATGTTGTAATATTTGAGATTTCTATTGTAATTCATTTGAGGACTGTAGTGAACGACTGAGTCCCGGCGAGAGTTGGGCAGGCGGCCCGCCGAACCCTTTGGTTCGCCTTAGGGGGAGGTGGGGCCGTCACAGTTGGTATCAGAGCTTAGGCTTCAGATTCTTGTAGTGTATCCTAGGCTTGAAGTTTAGGATGCCGGACAGTGGGTTTGGTCTGAAATATTAGTGATTCTTGCGGGATGTCTCGACTTGATTGGTATAAGATGGAATGTCGAGGACGACACTCTTTTAAGGAGGGGAGTTTGTGACGCCCCGAAAGAATGAGTGTGAGAACCCGGAAATTTTCTAATTTTCAGGTCAATCCGAGCAGCGTATCTTGTGAAAAGACAGAATTACCCTTGCTGCCCTGGTTTTACCCGAATGTGAGAATTGCGTCTGTAATTGGTTATTTTGGTTGGGAATGCTTCCGAATTGGTTGTTGAGGTCTTCTGATGAAATGTAGCCCTGTTTCTTATCTTTCGGATGGCTTTGGAATTTCTGAATTTGGACTTAGGTAGGTTGATTTATGATGTTTGCACCAGAATGCGATTGGTGAACCTGTTTTTGCGGTTCTGGTGTAGTATCTTGCATTTTTGACCTGGTTACACTCGATACTGGACAGAGTTGCCTTCTTCAGCATTGTAGCCCGATCTCTTAGCTTCGAAACGGTGGGTCTTGGACCTTCATCCGATAATCGTAGTGCCTTTGGTGCCATTACCGTAAAATGATGTCAAAAACTATTTTTCTGGGTTTGAGCTTAACTTTCATTTCCGGACTTTTCCCTAGCTTGAAATGTGTTTGTACTTCTGGGAGCTGGCTGAAAGGCTATTGAATGAACTTGTTGTTGTGTGTGTACCTTTGGGTTTGAATGAGAAATATAATGATGCCATGACGGCTGGAAAAGTAAGCAAATTTAGGGGAAGTGCTGTCTGAACTTTTAAAGGGCTTGATCGCTTTGCGTTTGTGATCTAAGACTTGGATTTGAGTAAGGCGATGATATTTGATGGATGGTTTCTGAGCCATGGAGGTGAGTGACCCTAAACTGTTTCCAAAGTTATTATTGAAATGTTTCTTGCATTATTTTTCTCGACGGCATCTCATGCGTGCTTGCATGTGAATTCATGATATGATTTTGGCTTCAATGAGTTCTGGGAACGTCTTGTGCTGGACACCAACGTCTCCACCCTGTTTATGGTTCATGTTCATGTTATCTGGAGCTCAAAAAGGGGCTCCCTCTCACTGTTAATGTTAAATGATCTATTTGAGCGTTGGGTGTTCAAGTGCAATGATTTCACTGGCACACGAGAGCAATAAACGTACATTTGATCTTGGAATCATGACATCATTGAAATGCATTATTGTGAAATATATTTGATGACTGCTTTTACTGATTACTCGCTGAGCTTCTACCTCACCCCAAAATGATTTTATTCCCCTCCACAGGGCTCAAGGCGAAAGAAGGACGAGTAGTACTTATTCATGTGGCTGGATGGCATATATCTTGTACAGTTTGGATTTGGAATCATTTGATGTATAGTTGAAAATTTACTTTCCGTTTCGCTTATGACATGTAATTATTGAAGAACATGTTGTAATATTTGAGATTTATATTGTAATTCATTTGAGGACTGTAGTGAACGACTGAGTCCCGGCGAGAGCTGGGCAGGCGGCCCGCCGAACCCTTTGGTTCGCCTTAGGGGGAGGTGGGGCCGTCACAGTTGGTATCAGAGCTTAGGCTTCAGATTCTTGTAGTGTATCCTGGGCTAGAAGTTTAGATGCCGGAAAGTGGGTTTGGTCTGAAATATTAGTGATTCTTGCGGGATGTCTCGACTTGATTGGTATAAGATGGAATGTCGAGGACGACATTCTTTTAAGGAGGGGAGTTTGTGACGCCCCGAAAGAATGAGTGTGAGAACCCGGAAATTTTCTAATTTTCAGGTCAATCCGAGCAGCGTATCTTGTGAAAAGACGGAATTACCCTTGCTGCCCTGGTTTTACCCGAATGTGAGAATTGTGTCTGTAATTGGTTATTTTGGTTGGGAATGCTTCCGAATTGGTTGTTGAGGTCTTCTGATGAAATGTAGCCCTGTTTCTTATCTTTCGGATGGCTTTGGAATTTCTGAATTTGGACTTAGGTAGGTTGATTTATGATGTTTGCACCAGAATGCGATTGGTGAACTTGTTTTTGCGGTTCTGGTGTAGTATCTTGCATTTTTGACCTGGTTTCACTGGATACTGGACAGAGTTGCCTTCTTCAGTATTGTAGCCCGATCTCTTAGCTTCGAAACGGTGGGTCTTGGACCTTCATCCGATAATCGTAGTGCCTTTGGTGCAATTACCGAAAAATGATGTCGAAAACTATTTTTATGGGTTTGAGCTTAAATTTCATTTCCGGACTTTTCCCTAGCTTGAAATGTGTTTGTACTTCTGGGAGCTGGCTGAAAGGCTATTGAATGAACTTGTTGTTGTGTGTGTACCTTTGGGTTTGAATGAGAAATATAATGAAGCCATGACGGCTGGAAAAGTAAGCAAATTTAGGGGAAGTACTGTCCGAACTTTTAAAGGGCTTGATTGCTTTGCGTTTGTGATCTAAGGCTTGGATTTGAGTAAGGCGATGATATTTGATGGATGGTTTCTGAGCCATGGAGGTGAGTGACCCTAAACTGTTTCCAAAGTTGTTATTGAAATGTTTCTTGCATTATTTACTCGACGGCATCTCATGCGTGCTTGCATGTGAATTCATGATATGAATTTGGCTTCAATGAGTTCTGGGAAAGTCTTGTGCTGGACACCAACGTCTCCACCCTGTTTATGGTTCATGTTCATGTTATCTGGAGCTCAAAAAGGGGCTCCCTCTCACTGTTAATGTTAAATGATCTATTTGAGCGTTGGGTGTTCAAGTGCAATGATTTCACTGGCTCACGAGAGCAATAAACGTACATTTGATCTTGGAATCATGACATCATTGAAATGCATTATTGTGAAATATATTTGATGACTGCTTTTACTGGTTACTCGCTGAGCTTCTAGCTCACCCCAAAACGATTTTATTCCCCTCCACAGGGCTCAAGGCGAAGGAATGACGAGTAGTACTTATTCATGTGGCTGGATGGCATATATCTTGTATAGTTTGGATTTGGAATCATTTGATGTATAGTTGAAAATTTACTTTCCGTTTCGCTTATGACATGTAATTATTGAAGAACATGTTGTAACATTTGAGATTTCTATTGTAATTCATTTGAGAACTGTAGTGAACGACTGAGTCCCGGCGAGAGTTGGGCAGGCGGCCCGCCGAACCCTTTGGTTCGCCTTAGGGGGAGGTGGGGCCGTCACAGTTGGTATCAGAGCTTAGGCTTCAGATTCTTGTAGTGTATCCTAGGCTTGAAGTTTAGGATGCCGGACAGTGGGTTTGGTCTGAAATATTAGTGATTCTTGCGGGATGTCTCGACTTGATTGGTATAAGATGGAATGTCGAGGACGACATTCTTTTAAGGAGGGGAGTTTGTGACGCCCCGAAAGAATGAGTGTGAGAACCCGGAAATTTTCTAATTTTCAGGTCAATCCGAGCAGCGTATCTTGTGAAAAGACAGAATTACCCTTGCTGCCCTGGTTTTACCCGAATGTGAGAATTGCGTCTGTAATTGGTTATTTTGGTTGGGAATGCTTCCGAATTGGTTGTTGAGGTCTTCTGATGAAATGTAGCCCTGTTTCTTACCTTTCGGATGGCTTTGGAATTTCTGAATTTGGACTTAGGTAGGTTGATTTATGATGTTTGTACCAGAATGCGATTGGTGAACCTGTTTTTACGGTTCTGGTGTAGTATCTTGCATTTTTGACCTGGTTACACTCGATACTGGACAGAGTTTCCTTCTTCAGCATTGTAGCCCGATCTCTTAGCTTCGAAACGGTGGGTCTTGGACCTTCATCCGATAATCGTAGTGCCTTTGGGCCATTACCGCAACATGATGTCAGAAACTATTTTTCTGGGTTTGAGCTTAACTTTCATTTCCGGACTTTTCCCAAGCTTGAAATGTGTTTGTACTTCTGGGAGCTGGCTGAAAGGCTATTGAATGAACTTGTTGTTGTGTGTGTACCTTTGGGTTTGAATGAGAAATATAATGAAGCCATGACGGCTGGAAAAGTAAGCAAATTTAGGGGAAGTGTTGTCCGAACTTTTAAAGGGCTTGATCGCTTTGCGTTTGTGATCTAAGGCTTGGATTTGAGTAAGGCGATGATATTTGATGGATGGTTTCTGAGCCATGGCGGTGAGTGACCCTAAACTGTTTCCAAAGTTATTATTGAAATGTTTCTTGCATTATTTACTCGACGGCATCTCATGCGTGCTTGCATGTGAATTCATGATATGATTTTGGCTTCAATGAGTTCTGGGAAAGTCTTGTGCTGGACACCAACATCTCTACCCTGTTTATGGTTCATGTTCATGTTATCTGGAGCTCAAAAAGGGGCACCCTCTTACTGTTAATGTTAAATGATCTATTTGAGCGTTGGGTGTTCAAGTGCAATGATTTCACTGGCTCACGAGAGCAATAAACGTATATTTGATCTTGGAATTATGACATCATTGAAATGCATTATTGTGAAATACATTTGATGACTGCTTTTACTGGTTACTCGCTGAGCTTCTAGCTCACTCCAAAACGATTTTATTCCCCTCCACAGGGCTCAGGGTGAAGGAAGGGCGAGTAGTACTTATTCATGTGGCTGGATGGCATATATCTTGTACAGTTTGGATTTGGAATCATTTGATGTATTGTTGAAAATTTAGTTTCCGCTTCGCTTATGACATGTAATTATTGAAGAACATGTTGTAATATTTGAGATTTATATTGTAATTCATTTGAGGACTGTAGTGAACGACTGAGTCCCGGCGAGAGCTGGGCAGGCGGCCCGCCGAACCCTTTGGTTCGCCTCAGGGGGAGGTGGGGCCGTCACAGTTGGTATCAGAGCTTAGGCTTCAGATTCTTGTAGTGTATCCTGGGCTTGAAGTTTAGATGCCGGACAGTGGGTTTGGTCTGAAATATTAGTGATTCTCGCGGGATGTCTCGACTTGATTGGTATAAGATGGAATGTCGAGGACGACATTCTTTTAAGGAGGGGAGTTTGTCACCCCCCGAAAGAATGAGTGTGAGAACCCGGAAATTTTCTAATTTTCAGGTCAATCCGAGCAGCGTATCTTGTGAAAAGACAGAATTACCCTTGCTGCCCTGGTTTTACCCGAATGTGAGAATTGCGTCTGTAATTGGTTATTTTGGTTGGGAATGCTTCCGAATTGGTTGTTGAGGTCTTCTGATGAAATGTAGCCCTGTTTCTTACCTTTCGGATGGCTTTGGAATTTCTGAATTTGGACTTAGGTAGGTTGATTTATGATGTTTGTACCAGAATGCGATTGGTGAACCTGTTTTTACGGTTCTGGTGTAGTATCTTGCATTTTTGACCTGGTTACACTCGATACTGGACAGAGTTTCCTTCTTCAGCATTGTAGCCCGATCTCTTAGCTTCGAAACGGTGGGTCTTGGACCTTCATCCGATAATCGTAGTGCCTTTGGGCCATTACCGCAACATGATGTCAGAAACTATTTTTCTGGGTTTGAGCTTAACTTTCATTTCCGGACTTTTCCCAAGCTTGAAATGTGTTTGTACTTCTGGGAGCTGGCTGAAAGGCTATTGAATGAACTTGTTGTTGTGTGTGTACCTTTGGGTTTGAATGAGAAATATAATGAAGCCATGACGGCTGGAAAAGTAAGCAAATTTAGGGGAAGTGTTGTCCGAACTTTTAAAGGGCTTGATCGCTTTGCGTTTGTGATCTAAGGCTTGGATTTGAGTAAGGCGATGATATTTGATGGATGGTTTCTGAGCCATGGAGGTGAGTGACCCTAAACTGTTTCCAAAGTTATTATTGAAATGTTTCTTGCATTATTTACTCGACGGCATCTCATGCGTGCTTGCATGTGAATTCATGATATGATTTTGGCTTCAATGAGTTCTGGGAAAGTCTTGTGCTGGACACCAACATCTCTACCCTGTTTATGGTTCATGTTCATGTTATCTGGAGCTCAAAAAGGGGCACCCTCTTACTGTTAATGTTAAATGATCTATTTGAGCGTTGGGTGTTCAAGTGCAATGATTTCACTGGCTCACGAGAGCAATAAACGTATATTTGATCTTGGAATTATGACATCATTGAAATGCATTATTGTGAAATACATTTGATGACTGCTTTTACTGGTTACTCGCTGAGCTTCTAGCTCACTCCAAAACGATTTTATTCCCCTCCACAGGGCTCAGGGTGAAGGAAGGGCGAGTAGTACTTATTCATGTGGCTGGATGGCATATATCTTGTACAGTTTGGATTTGGAATCATTTGATGTATTGTTGAAAATTTAGTTTCCGCTTCGCTTATGACATGTAATTATTGAAGAACATGTTGTAATATTTGAGATTTATATTGTAATTCATTTGAGGACTGTAGTGAACGACTGAGTCCCGGCGAGAGCTGGGCAGGCGGCCCGCCGAACCCTTTGGTTCGCCTCAGGGGGAGGTGGGGCCGTCACAGTTGGTATCAGAGCTTAGGCTTCAGATTCTTGTAGTGTATCCTGGGCTTGAAGTTTAGATGCCGGACAGTGGGTTTGGTCTGAAATATTAGTGATTCTCGCGGGATGTCTCGACTTGATTGGTATAAGATGGAATGTCGAGGACGACATTCTTTTAAGGAGGGGAGTTTGTCACCCCCCGAAAGAATGAGTGTGAGAACCCGGAAATTTTCTAATTTTCAGGTCAATCCGAGCAGCGTATCTTGTGAAAAGACAGAATTACCCTTGCTGCCCTGGTTTTACCCGAATGTGAGAATTGCGTCTGTAATTGGTTATTTTGGTTGGGAATGCTTCCGAATTGGTTGTTGTGGTCTTCTGATGAAATGTAGCCCTGTTTCTTATCTTTCGGATGGCTTTGGAATTTCTAAATTTGGACTTAGGTAGGTTGATTTATGATGTTTGCACCAGAATGCGATTGGTGAACCTGTTTTTGCGGTTCTGGTGTACTATCTTGCATTTTTGACCTGGTTACACTCGATACTGGACAGAGTTGCCTTCTTCAGTATTGTAGCCCGATCTCTTAGCTTCGAAATGGTGGGTCTTGGACCTTCATCCGATAATCGTAGTGCCTTTGGTGCCATTACCGTAAAATGATGTCAAAAACTATTTTTCTGGGTTTGAGCTTAACTTTCATTTCCGGACTTTTCCCTAGCTTGAAATGTGTTTGTACTTCTAGGAGCTGGCTGAAAGGCTATTGAATGAACTTGTTGTTGTGTGTGTACCTTTGGGTTTGAATGAGAAATATAATGATGCCATGACGGCTGGAAAAGTAAGCAAATTTAGGGGAAGTGCTGTCTGAACTTTTAAAGGGCTTGATCGCTTTGCGTTTGTGATCTAAGACTTGGATTTGAGTAAGGCGATGATATTTGATGGATGGTTTCTGAGCCATGGAGGTGAGTGACCCTAAACTGTTTCCAAAGTTATTATTGAAATGTTTCTTGCATTATTTTTCTCGACGGCATCTCATGCGTGCTTGCATGTGAATTCATGATATGATTTTGGCTTCAATGAGTTCTGGGAACGTCTTGTGCTGGACACCAACGTCTCCACCCTGTTTATGGTTCATGTTCATGTTATCTGGAGCTCAAAAAGGGGCTCCCTCTCACTGTTAATGTTAAATGATCTATTTGAGCGTTGGGTGTTCAAGTGCAATGATTTCACTGGCTCACGAGAGCAATAAACGTACATTTGATCTTGGAATCATGACATCATTGAAATGCATTATTGTGAAATATATTTGATGACTGCTTTTACTGATTACTCGCTGAGCTTCTAGCTCACCCCAAAATGATTTTATTCCCCTCCACAGGGCTCAAGGCGAAGGAAGGACGAGTAGTACTTATTCATGTGGCTGGATGGCATATATCTTGTACAGTTTGGATTTGGAATCATTTGATGTATAGTTGAAAATTTACTTTCCGTTTCGCTTATGACATGTAATTGTTGAAGAACATGTTGTAATATTTGAGATTTATATTGTAATTCATTTGAGGACTGTAGTGAACGACTGAGTCCCGGCGAGAGCTGGGCAGGCGGCCCGCCGAACCCTTTGGTTCGCCTTAGGGGGAGGTGGGGCCGTCACAGTTGGTATCAGAGCTTAGGCTTCAGATTCTTGTAGTGTATCCTAGGCTTGAAGTTTAGATGCCGGACAGTGGGTTTGGTCTGAAATATTAGTGATTCTCGCGGGATGTCTCGACTTGATTGGTATAAGATGGAATGTCGAGGACGACATTCTTTTAAGGAGGGGAGTTTGTGACGCCCCGAAAGAATGAGTGTGAGAACCCGGAAATTTTCTAATTTTCAGGTCAATCCGAGCAGCGTATCTTGTGAAAAGACGGAATTACCCTTGCTGCCCTTGTTTTACCCGAATGTGAGAATTGTGTCTGTAATTGGTTATTTTGGTTGGGAATGCTTCCGAATTGGTTGTTGAGGTCTTCTGATGAAATGTAGCCCTGTTTCTTATCTTTCGGATGGCTTTAGAATTTCTGAATTTGGACTTAGGTAGGTTGATTTATGATGTTTGCACCAGAATGCGATTGGTGAACCTATTTTTGCGGTTCTGGTGTAGTATCTTGCATTTTTGACCTGGTTACACTCGATACTGGACAGAGTTGCCTTCTTCAGCATTGTAGCCCGATCTCTTAGCTTCTAAACGGTGGGTCTTGGACCTTCATCCGATAATCGTAGTGCCTTTGGTGCCATTACAGCAAAATGATGTCAAAAACTATTTTTCTGGGTTTGAGCTTAACTTTCATTTCCGGACTTTTCCCTAGCTTGAAATGTGTTTGTACTTCTGGGAGCTGGCTGAAAGGCTATTGAATGAACTTGTTGTTGTGTGTGTACCTTTGGGTTTGAATGAGAAATATAATGAAGCCATGACGGCTGGAAAAGTAAGCAAATTTAGGGGAAGTGTTGTCCGAACTTTTAAAGGGCTTGATCGCTTTGCGTTTGTGATCTAAGGCTTGGATTTGAGTAAGGCGATGATATTTGATGGATGGTTTCTGAGCCATGGAGGTGAGTGACCCTAAACTGTTTCCAAAGTTATTATTGAAATGTTTCTTGCATTATTTACTCGACGGCATCTCATGCGTGCTTGCATGTGAATTCATGATATGATTTTGGCTTCAATGAGTTCTGGGAACGTCTTGTGCTGGACACCAACGTCTCCACCCTGTTTATGGTTCATGTTCATGTTATCTGGAGCTCAAAAAGGGGCTCCCTCTCACTGTTAATGTTAAATGATCTATTTGAGCGTTGGGTGTTCAAGTGCAATGATTTCACTGGCTCACGAGAGCAATAAACGTACATTTGATCTTGGAATCATGACATCATTGAAATGCATTATTGTGAAATATATTTGATGACTGCTTTTACTGATTACTCGCTGAGCTTCTAGCTCACCCCAAAATGATTTTATTCCCCTCCACAGGGCTCAAGGCGAAGGAGGGACGAGTAGTACTTATTCATGTGGCCGGATGGCATATATCTTGTACAGTTTGGATTTGGAATCATTTGATGTATAGTTGAAAATTTACTTTCCGTTTCACTTATGACATGTAATTATTGAAGACCATGTTGTAATATTTGAGATTTATATTGTAATTCATTTGAGGACTGTAGTGAACGACTGAGTCCCGGCGAGAGCTGGGCAGGCGGCCTGCCGAACCCTTTGGTTCGCCTCAGGGGGAGGTGGGGCCGTCACAGTTGGTATCAGAGCTTAGGCTTCAGATTCTTGTAGTGTATACTAGGCTTGAAGTTTAGGATGCCGGACAGTGGGTTTGGTCTGAAATATTAGTGATTGTTGCGGGATGCCTCGACTTGATTGGTATAAGATGGAATGTCGAGGACGACATTCTTTTAAGGAGGGGAGTTTGTGACGCCCCGAAAGAATGAGTGTGAGAACCCGAAAATTTTCTAATTTTCAGGTCAATCCGAGCAGCGTATCTTGTGAAAAGACGGAATTACCCTTGCTGCCCTGGTTTTACCCGAATGTGAGAATTGCGTCTGTAATTGGTTATTTTGGTTGGGAATGCTTCCGAATTGGTTGTTGAGGTCTTCTGATGAAATGTAGCCCTGTTTCTTATCTTTCGGATGGCTTTGGAATTTCTGAATTTGGACTTAGGTAGGTTTATTTATGATGTTTGCACCAGAATGCGATTGGTGAACCTATTTTTGCGGTTCTGGTGTAGTATCTTGCATTTTTGACCTGGTTACACTAGATACTGGACAGAGTTGCCTTCTTCAGCATTGTAACCCGATCTCTTAGCTTCGAAACGGTGGGTCTTAGACCTTCATCCGATAATCGTAGTGCCTTTGGTGCCATTACCGTAAAATGATGTCAAAAACTGTTTTTCTGGGTTTGAGCTTAACTTTCATTTCCGGACTTTTCCCAAGCTTGAAATGTGTTTGTACTTCTGGGAGCTGGCTGAAAGGCTATTGAATGAACTTGTTGTTGTGTGTGTACCTTTGGGTTTGAATGAGAAATATAATGAAGCCATGACGGCTGGAAAAGTAAGCAAATTTAGGGGAAGTGCTGTCCGAACTTTTAAAGGGCTTGATCGCTTTGCGTTTGTGATCTAAGACTTGGATTTGAGTAAGGCGATGATATTTGATGGAAGGTTTCTGAGCCATGGAGGTAAGTGACCCTAAACTGTTTCCAAAGTTATTATTGAAATGTTTCTTGCATTATTTACTCGACGGCATCTCATGCGTGCTTGCATGTGAATTCATGATATGATTTTGGCTTCAATGAGTTCTGGGAACGTCTTGTGCTGGACACCAACGTCTCCACCCTGTTTATGGTTCATGTTCATGTTATCTGGAGCTCAAAAAGGGGCTCCCTCTCACTGTTAATGTTAAATGATCTATTTGAGCGTTGGGTGTTCAAGTGCAATGATTTCACTGGCTCACGAGAGCAATAAACGTACATTTGATCTTGGAATCATGACATCATTGAAATGCATTATTGTGAAATATATTTGATGACTGCTTTTACTGATTACTCGCTGAGCTTCTAGCTCACCCCAAAATGATTTTATTCCCCTCCACAGGGCTCAAGGCGAAGGAAGGACGAGTAGTACTTATTCATGTGGCCGGATGGCATATATCTTGTACAGTTTGGATTTGGAATCATTTGATGTATAGTTGAAAATTTACTTTCCGTTTCACTTATGACATGTAATTATTGAAGACCATGTTGTAATATTTGAGATTTATATTGTAATTCATTTGAGGACTGTAGTGAACGACTGAGTCCCGGCGAGAGCTGGGCAGGCGGCCCGCCGAACCCTTTGGTTCGCCTCAGGGGGAGGTGGGGCCGTCACAGTTGGTATCAGAGCTTAGGCTTCAGATTCTTGTAGTGTATCCTAGGCTTGAAGTTTAGGATGCCGGACAGTGGGTTTGGTCTGAAATATTAGTGATTGTTGCGGGATGTCTCGACTTGATTGGTATAAGATGGAATGTCGAGGACGACATTCTTTTAAGGAGGGGAGTTTGTGACGCCCCGAAAGAATGAGTGTGAGAACCCGGAAATTTTCTAATTTTCAGGTCAATCCGAGCAGCGTATCTTGTGAAAAGACGGAATTACCCTTGCTGCCCTGGTTTTACCCGAATGTGAGAATTGCGTCTGTAATTGGTTATTTTGGTTGGGAATGCTTCCGAATTGGTTGTTGAGGTCTTCTGATGAAATGTAGCCCTGTTTCTTATCTTTCGGATGGCTTTGGAATTTCTGAATTTGGACTTAGGTAGGTTTATTTATGATGTTTGCACCAGAATGCGATTGGTGAACCTATTTTTGCGGTTCTGGTGTAGTATCTTGCATTTTTGACCTGGTTACACTAGATACTGGACAGAGTTGCCTTCTTCAGCATTGTAACCCGATCTCTTAGCTTCGAAACGGTGGGTCTTAGACCTTCATCCGATAATCGTAGTGCCTTTGGTGCCATTACCGTAAAATGATGTCAAAAACTGTTTTTCTGGGTTTGAGCTTAACTTTCATTTCCGGACTTTTCCCAAGCTTGAAATGTGTTTGTACTTCTGGGAGCTGGCTGAAAGGCTATTGAATGAACTTGTTGTTGTGTGTGTACCTTTGGGTTTGAATGAGAAATATAATGAAGCCATGACGGCTGGAAAAGTAAGCAAATTTAGGGGAAGTGCTGTCCGAACTTTTAAAGGGCTTGATCGCTTTGCGTTTGTGATCTAAGACTTGGATTTGAGTAAGGCGATGATATTTGATGGAAGGTTTCTGAGCCATGGAGGTAAGTGACCCTAAACTGTTTCCAAAGTTATTATTGAAATGTTTCTTGCATTATTTACTCGACGGCATCTCATGCGTGCTTGCATGTGAATTCATGATATGATTTTGGCTTCAATGAGTTCTGGGAACGTCTTGTGCTGGACACCAACGTCTCCACCCTGTTTATGGTTCATGTTCATGTTATCTGGAGCTCAAAAAGGGGCTCCCTCTCACTGTTAATGTTAAATGATCTATTTGAGTGTTGGGTGTTCAAGTGCAATGATTTCACTGGCTCACGAGAGCAATAAACGTACATTTGATCTTGGAATCATGACATCATTGAAATGCATTATTGTGAAATATATTTGATGACTGCTTTTACTGATTACTCGCTGAGCTTCTAGCTCACCCCAAAATGATTTTATTCCCCTCCACAGGGCTCAAGGCGAAGGAAAGACGAGTAGTACTTATTCATGTGGCCGGATGGCATATATCTTGTACAGTTTGGATTTGGAATCATTTGATGTATAGTTGAAAATTTACTTTCCGTTTCACTTATGACATGTAATTATTGAAGAACATGTTGTAATATTTGAGATTTATATTGTAATTCATTTGAGGACTGTAGTGAACGACTGAGTCCCGGCGAGAGCTGGGCAGGCGGCCCGCCGAACCCTTTGGTTCGCCTTAGGGGGAGGTGGGGCCGTCACAGTTGGTATCAGAGCTTAGGCTTCAGATTCTTGTAGTGTATCCTGGGCTAGAAGTTTAGATGCCGGACAGTGGGTTTGGTCTGAAATATTAGTGATTCTTGCGGGATGTCTCGACTTGATTGGTATAAGATGGAATGTCGAGGACGACATTCTTTTAAGGAGGGGAGTTTGTGACGCCCCGAAAGAATGAGTGTGAGAACCCGGAAATTTTCTAATTTTCAGGTCAATCCGAGCAGCGTATCTTGTGAAAAGACCGAATTACCCTTGCTGCCCTGGTTTTACCCGAATGTGAGAATTGTGTCTGTAATTGGTTATTTTGGTTGGGAATGCTTCCGAATTGGTTGTTGAGGTCTTCTGATGAAATGTAGCCCTGTTTCTTATCTTTCGGATGGCTTTAGAATTTCTGAATTTGGACTTAGGTAGGTTGATTTATGATGTTTGCACCAGAATGCGATTGGTGAACCTATTTTTGCGGTTCTGGTGTAGTATCTTGCATTTTTGACCTGGTTACACTCGATACTGGACAGAGTTGCCTTCTTCAGCATTGTAGCCCGATCTCTTAGCTTCGAAACGGTGGGTCTTGGACCTTCATCCGATAATCGTAGTGCCTTTGGTGCCATTACCGCAAAATGATGTCAAAAACTATTTTTCTGGGTTTGAGCTTAACTTTCATTTCTGGACTTTTCCCTAGCTTGAAATGTGTTTGTACTTCGGGGAGCTGGCTGAAAGGCTATTGAATGAACTTGTTGTTGTGTGTGTACCTTTGGGTTTGAATGAGAAATATAATGAAGCCACGACGGCTGGAAAAGTAAGCAAATTTAGGGGAAGTGTTGTCCGAACTTTTAAAGGGCTTGATCGCTTTGCGTTTGTGATCTAAGGCTTGGATTTGAGTAAGGCGATGATATTTGATGGATGGTTTCTGAGCCATGGAGGTGAGTGACCCTAAACTGTTTCCAAAGTTATTATTGAAATGTTTCTTGCATTATTTACTCGACGGCATCTCATGCGTGCTTGCATGTGAATTCATGATATGATTTTGGCTTCAATGAGTTCTGGGAACGTCTTGTGCTGGACACCAACGTCTCCACCCTGTTTATGGTTCATGTTCATGTTATCTGGAGCTCAAAAAGGGGCTCCCTCTCACTGTTAATGTTAAATGATCTATTTGAGCGTTGGGTGTTCAGGTGCAATGATTTCACTGGCTCACGAGAGCAATAAACGTACATTTGATCTTGGAATCATGACATCATTGAAATGCATTATTGTGAAATATATTTGATGACTGCTTTTACTGATTACTCGCTGAGCTTCTAGCTCACCCCAAAATGATTTTATTCCCCTCCACAGGGCTCAAGGCGAAGGAAGGACGAGTAGTACTTATTCATGTGGCTGGATGGCATATATCTTGTACAGTTTGGATTTGGAATCATTTGATGTATAGTTGAAAATTTACTTTCCGTTTCGCTTATGACATGTAATTATTGAAGAACATGTTGTAATATTTGAGATTTATATTGTAATTCATTTGAGGACTGTAGTGAACGACTGAGTCCCGGCGAGAGCTGGGCAGGCGGCCCGCCGAACCCTTTCGTTCGCCTTAGGGGGAGGTGGGGCCGTCACAGTTGGTATCAGAGCTTAGGCTTCAGATTCTTGTAGTGTTTCCTGGGCTAAAAGTTTAGATGCCGGACAGTGGGTTTGGTCTGAAATATTAGTGATTCTTGCGGGATGCCTCGACTTGATTGGTATAAGATGGAATGTCGAGGACGACATTCTTTTAAGGAGGGGAGTTTGTGACGCCCCGAAAGAATGAGTGTGAGAACCCGAAAATTTTCTAATTTTCAGGTCAATCCGAGCAGCGTATCTTGTGAAAAGACGGAATTACCCTTGCTGCCCTGGTTTTACCCGAATGTGAGAATTGCGTCTGTAATTGGTTATTTTGGTTGGGAATGCTTCCGAATTGGTTGTTGAGGTCTTCTGATGAAATGTAGCCCTGTTTCTTATCTTTCGGATGGCTTTGGAATTTCTGAATTTGGACTTAGGTAGGTTGATTTATGATGTTTGCACCAGAATGCGATTGGTGAACCTGTTTTTGCGGTTCTGGTGTAGTATCTTGCATTTTTGACCTGGTTACACTAGATACTGGACAGAGTTGCCTTCTTCAGCATTGTAGCCCGATCTCTTAGCTTCGAAACGGTGGGTCTTAGACCTTCATCCGATAATCGTAGTGCCTTTGGTGCCATTACCGTAAAATGATGTCAAAAACTGTTTTTCTGGGTTTGAGCTTAACTTTCATTTCCGGACTTTTCCCAAGCTTGAAATGTGTTTGTACTTCTGGGAGCTGGCTGAAAGGCTATTGAATGAACTTGTTGTTGTGTGTGTACCTTTGGGTTTGAATGAGAAATATAATGAAGCCATGACGGCTGGAAAAGTAAGCAAATTTAGGGGAAGTGCTGTCCGAACTTTTAAAGGGCTTGATCGCTTTGCGTTTGTGATCTAAGACTTGGATTTGAGTAAGGCGGTGATATTTGATGGATGGTTTCTGAGCCATGGAGGTGAGTGACCCTAAACTGTTTCCAAAGTTATTATTGAAATGTTTCTTGCATTATTTACTCGACGGCATCTCATGCGTGCTTGCATGTGAATTCATGATATGATTTTGGCTTCAATGAGTTCTGGGAACGTCTTGTGCTGGACACCAACGTCTCCACCCTGTTTATGGTTCATGTTCATGTTATCTGGAGCTCAAAAAGGGGCTCCCTCTCACTGTTAATGTTAAATGATCTATTTGAGCGTTGGGTGTTCAAGTGCAATGATTTCACTGGCTCACGAGAGCAATAAACGTACATTTGATCTTGGAATCATGACATCATTGAAATGCATTATTGTGAAATATATTTGATGACTGCTTTTACTGATTACTCGCTGAGCTTCTAGCTCACCCCAAAATGATTTTATTCCCCTCCACAGGGCTCAAGGCGAAGGAAGGACGAGTAGTACTTATTCATGTGGCCGGATGGCATATATCTTGTACAGTTTGGATTTGGAATCATTTGATGTATAGTTGAAAATTTACTTTCCGTTTCACTTATGACATGTAATTATTGAAGAACATGTTGTAATATTTGAGATTTATATTGTAATTCATTTGAGGACTGTAGTGAACGACTGAGTCCCGGCGAGAGCTGGGCAGGCGGCCCGCCGAACCCTTTGGTTCGCCTTAGGGGGAGGTGGGGCCGTCACAGTTGGTATCAGAGCTTAGGCTTCAGATTCTTGTAGTGTATCCTGGGCTAGAAGTTTAGATGCCGGACAGTGGGTTTGGTCTGAAATATTAGTGATTCTTGCGGGATGTCTCGACTTGATTGGTATAAGATGGAATGTCGAGGACGACATTCTTTTAAGGAGGGGAGTTTGTGACGCCCCGAAAGAATGAGTGTGAGAACCCGGAAATTTTCTAATTTTCAGGTCAATCCGAGCAGCGTATCTTGTGAAAAGACGGAATTACCCTTGCTGCCCTGGTTTTACCCGAATGTGAGAATTGTGTCTGTAATTGGTTATTTTGGTTGGGAATGCTTCCGAATTGGTTGTTGAGGTCTTCTGATGAAATGTAGCCCTGTTTCTTATCTTTCGGATGGCTTTAGAATTTCTGAATTTGGACTTAGGTAGGTTGATTTATGATGTTTGCACCAGAATGCGATTGGTGAACCTATTTTTGCGGTTCTGGTGTAGTATCTTGCATTTTTGACCTGGTTACACTAGATACTGGACAGAGTTGCCTTCTTCAGCATTGTAGCCCGATCTCTTAGATTCGAAACGGTGGGTCTTGGACCTTCATCCGATAATCGTAGTAACTTTGGTGCCATTACCGTAAAATGATGTCAGAAACTATTTTTCTGGGTTTGAGCTTAACTTTCATTTCCGGACTTTTCCCTAGCTTGAAATGGGTTTGTACTTCTGGGAGCTGGCTGAAAGGCTATTGAATGAACTTGTTGTTGTGTGTGTACCTTTGGATTTGAATGAGAAATATAATGAAGCCATGACGGCTGGAAAAGTAAGCAAATTTAGGGGAAGTGCTGTCCGAACTTTTAAAGGGCTTGATCGCTTTGCGTTTGTGATCTAAGACTTGGATTTGGGTAAGGCGATGATATTTGATGGATGGTTTCTGAGCCATGGAGGTGAGTGACCCTAAACTGTTTCCAAAGTTATTATTGAAATGTTTCTTGCATTATTTACTCGACGGCATCTCATGCGTGCTTGCATGTGAATTCATGATATGATTTTGGCTTCAATGAGTTCTGGGAACGTCTTGTGCTGGACACCAACGTCTCCACCCTGTTTATGGTTCATGTTCATGTTATCTGGAGCTCAAAAAGGGGCTCCCTCTCACTGTTAATGTTAAATGATCTATTTGAGCGTTGGGTGTTCAGGTGCAATGATTTCACTGGCTCACGAGAGCAATAAACGTACATTTGATCTTGGAATCATGACATCATTGAAATGCATTATTGTGAAATATATTTGATGACTGCTTTTACTGATTACTCGCTGAGCTTCTAGCTCACCCCAAAATGATTTTATTCCCCTCCACAGGGCTCAAGGCGAAGGAAGGACGAGTAGTACTTATTCATGTGGCTGGATGGCATATATCTTGTACAGTTTGGATTTGGAATCATTTGATGTATAGTTGAAAATTTACTTTCCGTTTCGCTTATGACATGTAATTATTGAAGAACATGTTGTAATATTTGAGATTTATATTGTAATTCATTTGAGGACTGTAGTGAACGACTGAGTCCCGGCGAGAGCTGGGCAGGCGGCCCGCCGAACCCTTTGGTTCGCCTTAGGGGGAGGTGGGGCCGTCACAGTTGGTATCAGAGCTTAGGCTTCAGATTCTTGTAGTGTTTCCTGGGCTAAAAGTTTAGATGCCGGACAGTGGGTTTGGTCTGAAATATTAGTGATTCTTGCGGGATGCCTCGACTTGATTGGTATAAGATGGAATGTCGAGGACGACATTCTTTTAAGGAGGGGAGTTTGTGACGCCCCGAAAGAATGAGTGTGAGAACCCGAAAAT
The DNA here is from genome assembly GCF_036785885.1 of Coffea arabica. Taxonomy (NCBI): domain Eukaryota; kingdom Viridiplantae; phylum Streptophyta; class Magnoliopsida; order Gentianales; family Rubiaceae; genus Coffea; species Coffea arabica. Next base: position 29,666,013 of record NC_092318.1, on the reverse strand, counting down.
TTTCTAATTTTCAGGTCAATCCGAGCAGTGTATCTTGTGAAAAGACGGAATTACCCTTGCTGCCCTGGTTTTACCCGAATGTGAGAATTGCGTCTGTAATTGGTTATTTTGGTTGGGAATGCTTCCGAATTGGTTGTTGAGGTCTTCTGATGAAATGTAGCCCTGTTTCTTATCTTTCGGATGGCTTTGGAATTTCTGAATTTGGACTTAGGTAGGTTGATTTATGATGTTTGCACCAGAATGCGATTGGTGAACCTGTTTTTGCGGTTCTGGTGTAGTATCTTGCATTTTTGACCTGGTTACACTAGATACTGGACAGAGTTGCCTTCTTCAGCATTGTAGCCCGATCTCTTAGCTTCGAAACGGTGGGTCTTAGACCTTCATCCGATAATCGTAGTGCCTTTGGTGCCATTACCGTAAAATGATGTCAAAAACTGTTTTTCTGGGTTTGAGCTTAACTTTCATTTCCGGACTTTTCCCAAGCTTGAAATGTGTTTGTACTTCTGGGAGCTGGCTGAAAGGCTATTGAATGAACTTGTTGTTGTGTGTGTACCTTTGGGTTTGAATGAGAAATATAATGAAGCCATGACGGCTGGAAAAGTAAGCAAATTTAGGGGAAGTGCTGTCCGAACTTTTAAAGGGCTTGATCGCTTTGCGTTTGTGATCTAAGACTTGGATTTGAGTAAGGCGGTGATATTTGATGGATGGTTTCTGAGCCATGGAGGTGAGTGACCCTAAACTGTTTCCAAAGTTATTATTGAAATGTTTCTTGCATTATTTACTCGACGGCATCTCATGCGTGCTTGCATGTGAATTCATGATATGATTTTGGCTTCAATGAGTTCTGGGAACGTCTTGTGCTGGACAACAACGTCTCCACCCTGTTTATGGTTCATGTTCATGTTATCTGGAGCTCAAAAAGGGGCTCCCTCTCACTGTTAATGTTAAATGATCTATTTGAGCGTTGGGTGTTCAAGTGCAATGATTTCACTGGCTCACGAGAGCAATAAACGTACATTTGATCTTGGAATCATGACATCATTGAAATGCATTATTGTGAAATATATTTGATGACTGCTTTTACTGATTACTCGCTGAGCTTCTAGCTCACCCCAAAATGATTTTATTCCCCTCCACAGGGCTCAAGGCGAAGGAAGGACGAGTAGTACTTATTCATGTGGCCGGATGGCATATATCTTGTACAGTTTGGATTTGGAATCATTTGATGTATAGTTGAAAATTTACTTTCCGTTTCACTTATGACATGTAATTATTGAAGAACATGTTGTAATATTTGAGATTTATATTGTAATTCATTTGAGGACTGTAGTGAACGACTGAGTCCCGGCGAGAGCTGGGCAGGCGGCCCGCCGAACCCTTTGGTTCGCCTTAGGGGGAGGTGGGGCCGTCACAGTTGGTATCAGAGCTTAGGCTTCAGATTCTTGTAGTGTATCCTGGGCTAGAAGTTTAGATGCTGGACAGTGGGTTTGGTCTGAAATATTAGTGATTCTTGCGGGATGTCTCGACTTGATTGGTATAAGATGGAATGTCGAGGACGACATTCTTTTAAGGAGGGGAGTTTGTGACGCCCCGAAAGAATGAGTGTGAGAACCCGGAAATTTTCTAATTTTCAGGTCAATCCGAGCAGCGTATCTTGTGAAAAGACGGAATTACCCTTGCTGCCCTGGTTTTACCCGAATGTGAGAATTGTGTCTGTAATTGGTTATTTTGGTTGGGAATGCTTCCGAATTGGTTGTTGAGGTCTTCTGATGAAATGTAGCCCTGTTTCTTATCTTTCGGATGGCTTTAGAATTTCTGAATTTGGACTTAGGTAGGTTGATTTATGATGTTTGCACCAGAATGCGATTGGTGAACCTATTTTTGCGGTTCTGGTGTAGTATCTTGCATTTTTGACCTGGTTACACTCGATACTGGACAGAGTTGCCTTCTTCAGCATTGTAGCCCGATCTCTTAGCTTCGAAACGGTGGGTCTTGGACCTTCATCCGATAATCGTAGTGCCTTTGGTGCCATTACCGCAAAATGATGTCAAAAACTATTTTTTTGGGTTTGAGCTTAACTTTCATTTCCGGACTTTTCCCTAGCTTGAAATGTGTTTGTACTTCTGGGAGCTGGCTGAAAGGCTATTGAATGAACTTGTTGTTGTGTGTGTACCTTTGGGTTTGAATGAGAAATATAATGAAGCCATGACGGCTGGAAAAGTAAGCAAATTTAGGGGAAGTGCTGTCCGAACTTTTAAAGGGCTTGATCGCTTTACGTTTGTGATCTAAGACTTGAATTTGAGTAAGGCGATGATATTTGATGGATGGTTTCTGAGCCATGGAGGTGAGTGACCCTAAACTGTTTCCAAAGTTATTATTGAAATGTTTCTTGCATTATTTACTCGACGGCATCTCATGCGTGCTTGCATGTGAATTCATGATATGATTTTGGCTTCAATGAGTTCTGGGAACGTCTTGTGCTGGACACCAACGTCTCCACCCTGTTTATGGTTCATGTTCATGTTATCTGGAGCTCAAAAAGGGGCTCCCTCTCACTGTTAATGTTAAATGATCTATTTGAGCGTTGGGTGTTCAAGTGCAATGATTTCACTGGCTCACGAGAGCAATAAACGTACATTTGATCTTGGAATCATGACATCATTGAAATGCATTATTGTGAAATATATTTGATGACTGCTTTTACTGATTACTCGCTGAGCTTCTAGCTCACCCCAAAATGATTTTATTCCCCTCCACAGGGCTCAAGGCGAAGGAAGGACGAGTAGTACTTATTCATGTGGCCGGATGGCATATATCTTGTACAGTTTGGATTTGGAATCATTTGATGTATAGTTGAAAATTTACTTTCCGTTTCACTTATGACATGTAATTATTGAAGAACATGTTGTAATATTTGAGATTTATATTGTAATTCATTTGAGGACTGTAGTGAACGACTGAGTCCCGGCGAGAGCTGGGCAGGCGGCCCGCCGAACCCTTTGGTTCGCCTCAGGGGGAGGTGGGGCCGTCACAGTTGGTATCAGAGCTTAGGCTTCAGATTCTTGTAGTGTATCCTAGGCTTGAAGTTTAGGATGCCGGACAGTGGGTTTGGTCTGAAATATTAGTGATTGTTGCGGGATGCCTCGACTTGATTGGTATAAGATGGAATGTCGAGGACGACATTCTTTTAAGGAGGGGAGTTTGTGACGCCCCGAAAGAATGAGTGAGAGAACCCGAAAATTTTCTAATTTTCAGGTCAATCCGAGCAGCGTATCTTGTGAAAAGACGGAATTACCCTTGCTGCCCTGGTTTTACCCGAATGTGAGAATTGCGTCTGTAATTGGTTATTTTGGTTGGGAATGCTTCCGAATTGGTTGTTGAGGTCTTCTGATGAAATGTATCCCTGTTTCTTATCTTTCGGATGGCTTTGGAATTTCTGAATTTGGACTTAGGTAGGTTGATTTATGATGTTTGCACCAGAATGCGATTGGTGAACCTGTTTTTGCGGTTCTGGTGTAGTATCTTGCATTTTTGACCTGGTTACACTAGATACTGGACAGAGTTGCCTTCTTCAGCATTGTAGCCCGATCTCTTAGCTTCGAAACGGTGGGTCTTAGACCTTCATCCGATAATCGTAGTGCCTTTGGTGCCATTACCGTAAAATGATGTCAAAAACTGTTTTTCTGGGTTTGAGCTTAACTTTCATTTCCGGACTTTTCCCAAGCTTGAAATGTGTTTGTACTTCTGGGAGCTGGCTGAAAGGCTATTGAATGAACTTGTTGTTGTGTGTGTACCTTTGGGTTTGAATGAGAAATATAATGAAGCCATGACGGCTGGAAAAGTAAGCAAATTTAGGGGAAGTGCTGTCCGAACTTTTAAAGGGCTTGATCGCTTTACGTTTGTGATCTAAGACTTGAATTTGAGTAAGGCGATGATATTTGATGGATGGTTTCTGAGCCATGGAGGTGAGTGACCCTAAACTGTTTCCAAAGTTATTATTGAAATGTTTCTTGCATTATTTACTCGACGGCATCTCATGCGTGCTTGCATGTGAATTCATGATATGATTTTGGCTTCAATGAGTTCTGGGAACGTCTTGTGCTGGACACCAACGTCTCCACCCTGTTTATGGTTCATGTTCATGTTATCTGGAGCTCAAAAAGGGGCTCCCTCTCACTGTTAATGTTAAATGATCTATTTGAGCGTTGGGTGTTCAAGTGCAATGATTTCACTGGCTCACGAGAGCAATAAACGTACATTTGATCTTGGAATCATGACATCATTGAAATGCATTATTGTGAAATATATTTGATGACTGCTTTTACTGATTACTCGCTGAGCTTCTAGCTCACCCCAAAATGATTTTATTCCCCTCCACAGGGCTCAAGGCGAAGGAAGGACGAGTAGTACTTATTCATGTGGCCGGATGGCATATATCTTGTACAGTTTGGATTTGGAATCATTTGATGTATAGTTGAAAATTTACTTTCCGTTTCACTTATGACATGTAATTATTGAAGAACATGTTGTAATATTTGAGATTTATATTGTAATTCATTTGAGGACTGTAGTGAACGACTGAGTCCCGGCGAGAGCTGGGCAGGCGGCCCGCCGAACCCTTTGGTTCGCCTTAGGGGGAGGTGGGGCCGTCACAGTTGGTATCAGAGCTTAGGCTTCAGATTCTTGTAGTGTATCCTGGGCTAGAAGTTTAGATGCCGGACCGTGGGTTTGGTCTGAAATATTAGTGATTCTTGCGGGATGTCTCGACTTGATTGGTATAAGATGGAATGTCGAGGACGACATTCTTTTAAGGAGGGGAGTTTGTGACGCCCCGAAAGAATGAGTGTGAGAACCCGAAAATTTTCTAATTTTCATGTCAATCCGAGCAGCGTATCTTGTGAAAAGACGGAATTACCCTTGCTGCCCTGGTTTTACGCGAATGTGAGAATTGCGTCTGTAATTGGTTATTTTGGTTGGGAATGCTTCCGAATTGGTTGTTGAGGTCTTCTGATGAAATGTAGCCCTGTTTCTTATCTTTCGGATGGCTTTGGAATTTCTGAATTTGGACTTAGGTAGGTTGATTTATGATGTTTGCACCAGAATGCGATTGGTGAACCTGTTTTTGCGGTTCTGGTGTAGTTTCTTGCATTTTTGACCTGGTTACACTCGATACTGGACAGAGTTGCCTTCTTCAGCATTGTAGCCCGATCTCTTAGCTTCGAAACGGTGGGTCTTGGACCTTCATCCGATAATCGTAGTTCCTTTGGTGCCATTACCGCAAAATGATGTCAAAAACTATTTTTCTGGGTTTGAGCTTAACTTTCATTTCCGGACTTTTCCCTAGCTTGAAATGTGTTTGTACTTCTGGGAGCAGGCTGAAAGGCTATTGAATGAACTTGTTGTTGTGTGTGTACCTTTGGGTTTGAATGAGAAATATAATGAAGCCATGACGGCTGGAAAAGTAAGCAAATTTAGGGGAAGTGTTGTCCGAACTTTTAAAGGGCTTGATCGCTTTGCGTTTGTGATCTAAGGCTTGGATTTGAGTAAGGCGATGATATTTGATGGATGGTTTCTGAACCATGGAGGTGAGTGACCCTAAACTGTTTCCAAAGTTATTATTGAAATGTTTCTTGCATTATTTACTCGACGGCATCTCATGCGTGCTTGCATGTGAATTCATGATATGATTTTGGCTTCAATGAGTTCTGGGAAAGTCTTGTGCTGGACACCAACGTCTCTACCCTGTTTATGGTTCATGTTCATGTTATCTGGAGCTCAGAAAGGGGCACCCTCTTACTGTTAATGTTAAATGATCTATTTGAGCGTTGGGTGTTCAAGTGCAATGATTTCGCTGGCTCACGAGAGCAATAAACGTATATTTGATCTTGGAATCATGACATCATTGAAATGCATTATTGTGAAATACATTTGATGACTGCTTTTACTGGTTACTCGCTGAGCTTCTAGCTCACTCCAAAACGATTTTATTCCCCTCCACAGGGCTCAGGGTGAAGGAAGGGCGAGTAGTACTTATTCATGTGGCTGGATGGCATATATCTTGTACAGTTTGGATTTGGAATCATTTGATGTATAGTTGAAAATTTAGTTTCCGCTTCGCTTATGACATGTAATTATTGAAGAACATGTTGTAATATTTGAGATTTATATTGTAATTCATTTGAGGACTGTAGTGAACGACTGAGTCCCGGCGAGAGCTGGGCAGGCGGCCCGCCGAACCCTTTGGTTCGCCTCATGGGGAGGTGGGGCCGTCACAGTTGGTATCAGAGCTTAGGCTTCAGATTCTTGTAGTGTATCCTAGGCTTGAAATTTAGGATGCCGGACAGTGGGTTTGGTCTGAAATATTAGTGATTGTTGCGGGATGCCTCAACTTGATTGGTATAAGATGGAATGTCGAGGACGACATTCTTTTAAGGAGGGGAGTTTATGACGCCCCGAAAGAATGAGTGTGAGAACCCAAAAATTTTCTAATTTTCAGGTCAATCCGAGCAGCGTATCTTGTGAAAAGACGGAATTACCCTTGCTGCCCTGGTTTTACCCGAATGTGAGAATTGCGTCTGTAATTGGTTATTTTCGTTGGGAATGCTTCCGAATTGGTTGTTGAGGTCTTCTGATGAAATGTAGCCCTGTTTCTTATCTTTCGGATGGCTTTGGAATTTCTGAATTTGGACTTAGGTAGGTTGATTTATGATGTTTGCACCAGAATGCGATTGGTGAACCTGTTTTTGCGGTTCTGGTGTAGTATCTTGCATTTTTGACCTGGTTACACTCGATACTGGACAGAGTTGCCTTCTTCAGCATTGTAGCCCGATCTCTTAGCTTCGAAACGGTGGGTCTTGGACCTTCATCCGAAAATCGTAGTGCCTTTGGTGCCATTACCGTAAAATGATGTCAAAAACTGTTTTTCTGGGTTTGAGCTTAACTTTCATTTCCGGACTTTTCCCAAGCTTGAAATGTGTTTGTACTTCTGGGAGCTGGCTGAAAGGCTATTGAATGAACTTGTTGTTGTGTGTGTACCTTTGGGTTTGAATGAGAAATATAATGAAGCCATGACGGCTGGAAAAGTAAGCAAATTTAGGGGAAGTGCTGTCCGAACTTTTAAAGGGCTTGATCGCTTTGCGTTTGTGATCTAAGACTTGGATTTGAGTAAGGCGATGATAGTTGATGGAAGGTTTCTGAGCCATGGAGGTAAGTGACCCTAAACTGTTTCCAAAGTTATTATTGAAATGTTTCTTGCATTATTTACTCGACGGCATCTCATGCGTGCTTGCATGTGAATTCATGATATGATTTTGGCTTCAATGAGTTCTGGGAACGTCTTGTGCTGGACACCAACGTCTCCACCCTGTTTATGGTTCATGTTCATGTTATCTGGAGCTCAAAAAGGGGCTCCCTCTCACTGTTAATGTTAAATGATCTATTTGAGCGTTGGGTGTTCAAGTGCAATGATTTCACTGGCTCACGAGAGCAATAAACGTACATTTGATCTTGGAATCATGACATCATTGAAATGCATTATTGTGAAATATATTTGATGACTGCTTTTACTGATTACTCGCTGAGCTTCTAGCTCACCCCAAAATGATTTTATTCCACTCCACAGGGCTCAAGGCGAAGGAAGGACGAGTAGTACTTATTCATGTGGCTGGATGGCATATATCTTGTACAGTTTGGATTTGGAATCATTTGATGTATAGTTGAAAATTTAGTTTCCGTTTCGCTTATGACATGTAATTATTGAAGAACATGTTGTAATATTTGAGATTTATATTGTAATTCATTTGAGGACTGTAGTGAACGACTGAGTCCCGGCGAGAGCTGGGCTGGCGGCCCGCCGAACCCTTTGGTTCGCCTTAGGGGGAGGTGGGGCCGTCACAGTTGGTATCAGAGCTTAGGCTTCAGATTCTTGTAGTGTATCCTGGGCTAGAAGTTTAGATGCCGGACCGTGGGTTTGGTCTGAAATATTAGTGATTCTTGCGGGATGTCTCGACTTGATTGGTATAAGATGGAATGTCGAGGACGACATTCTTTTAAGGAGGGGAGTTTGTGACGCCCCGAAAGAATGAGTGTGAGAACCCGAAAATTTTCTAATTTTCAGGTCAATCCGAGCAGCGTATCTTGTGAAAAGACGGAATTACCCTTGCTGCCCTGGTTTTACCCGAATGTGAGAATTGCGTCTGTAATTGGTTATTTTGGTTGGGAATGCTTCCGAATTGGTTGTTGAGGTCTTCTGATGAAATGTAGCCCTGTTTCTTATCTTTCGGATGGCTTTGGAATTTCTGAATTTGGACTTAGGTAGGTTGATTTATGATGTTTGCACCAGAATGCGATTGGTGAACCTGTTTTTGCGGTTCTGGTGTAGTATCTTGCATTTTTGACCTGGTTACACTCGATACTGGACAGAGTTGCCTTCTTCAGCATTGTAGCCCGATCTCTTAGCTTCGAAACGGCGGGTCTTGGACCTTCATCCGATAATCGTAGTTCCTTTGGTGCCATTACCGAAAAATGATGTCAAAAACTATTTTTCTGGGTTTGAGCTTAACTTTCATTTCCGGACTTTTCCCTAGCTTGAAATGTGTTTGTACTTCTGGGAGCTGGCTGAAAGGCTATTGAATGAACTTGTTGTTGTGTGTGTACCTTTGGGTTTGAATGAGAAATATAATGAAGCCATGACGGCTGGAAAAGTAAGCAAATTTAGGGGAAGTGTTGTCCGAACTTTTAAAGGGCTTGATCGCTTTGCGTTTGTGATCTAAGGCTTGGATTTGAGTAAGGCGATGATATTTGATGGATGGTTTCTGAACCATGGAGGTGAGTGACCCTAAACTGTTTCCAAAGTTATTATTGAAATGTTTCTTGCATTATTTACTCGACGGCATCTCATGCGTGCTTGCATGTGAATTCATGACATGATTTTGGCTTCAATGAGTTCTGGGAAAGTCTTGTGCTGGACACCAACGTCTCTACCCTGTTTATGGTTCATGTTCATGTTATCTGGAGCTCAAAAAGGGGCACCCTCTTACTGTTAATGTTAAATGATCTATTTGAGCGTTGGGTGTTCAAGTGCAATGATTTCGCTGGCTCACGAGAGCAATAAACGTATATTTGATCTTGGAATCATGACATCATTGAAATGCATTATTGTGAAATACATTTGATGACTGCTTTTACTGGTTACTCGCTGAGCTTCTAGCTCACTCCAAAACGATTTTATTCCCCTCCACAGGGCTCAGGGTGAAGGAAGGGCGAGTAGTACTTATTCATGTGGCTGGATGGCATATATCTTGTACAGTTTGGATTTGGAATCATTTGATGTATAGTTGAAAATTTAGTTTCCGCTTCGCTTTTGACATGTAATTATTGAACAACATGTTGTAATATTTGAGATTTATATTGTAATTCATTTGAGGACTGTAGTGAACGACTGAGTCCCGGCGAGAGCTGGGCAGGCGGCTCGCCGAACCCTTTGGTTCGCCTCAGGGGGAGGTGGGGCCGTCACAGTTGGTATCAGAGCTTAGGCTTCAGATTCTTGTAGTGTATCCTAGGCTTGAAATTTAGGATGCCGGACAGTGGGTTTGGTCTGAAATATTAGTGATTGTTGCGGGATGCCTCGACTTGATTGGTATAAGATGGAATGTCAAGGACGACATTCTTTTAAGGAGGGGAGTTTGTGACGCCCCGAAAGAATGAGTGTGAGAACCCGAAAATTTTCTAATTTTCAGGTCAATCCGAGCAGCGTATCTTGTGAAAAGACGGAATTACCCTTGCTGCCCTGGTTTTACCCGAATGTGAGAATTGCGTCTGTAATTGGTTATTTTGGTTGGGAATGCTTCCGAATTGGTTGTTGAGGTCTTCTGATGAAATGTAGCCCTGTTTCTTATCTTTCGGATGGCTTTGGAATTTCTGAATTTGGACTTAGGTAGGTTGATTTATGATGTTTGCACCAGAATGCGATTGGTGAACCTGTTTTTGCGGTTCTGGTGTAGTATCTTGCATTTTTGACCTGGTTACACTCGATACTGGACAGAGTTGCCTTCTTCAGCATTGTAGCCCGATCTCTTAGCTTCGAAACGGTGGGTCTTGGACCTTCATCTGATAATCGTAGTGCCTTTGGTGCCATTACCGTAAAATGATGTCAAAAACTGTTTTTCTGGGTTTGAGCTGAAGTTTCATTTCCGGACTTTTCCCAAGCTTGAAATGTGTTTGTACTTCTGGGAGCTGGCTGAAAGGCTATTGAATGAACTTGTTGTTGTGTGTGTACCTTTGGGTTTGAATGAGAAATATAATGAAGCCATGACGGCTGGAAAAGTAAGCAAATTTAGGGGAAGTGCTGTCCGAACTTTTAAAGGGCTTGATCGCTTTGCGTTTGTGATCTAAGACTTGGATTTGAGTAAGGCGATGATATTTGATGGAAGGTTTCTGAGCCATGGAGGTAAGTGACCCTAAACTGTTTCCAAAGTTATTATTGAAATGTTTCTTGCATTATTTACTCGACGGCATCTCATGCGTGCTTGCAGGTGAATTCATGATATGATTTTGGCTTCAATGAGTTCTGGGAACGTCTTGTGCTGGACACCAACGTCTCCACCCTGTTTATGGTTCATGTTCATGTTATCTGGAGCTCAAAAAGGGGCTCCCTCTCACTGTTAATGTTAAATGATCTATTTGAGCGTTGGGTGTTCAAGTGCAATGATTTCACTGGCTCACGAGAGCAATAAACGTACATTTGATCTTGGAATCATGACATCATTGAAATGCATTATTGTGAAATATATTTGATGACTGCTTTTACTGATTACTCGCTGAGCTTCTAGCTCACCCCAAAATGATTTTATTCCACTCCACAGGGCTCAAGGCGAAGGAAGGACGAGTAGTACTTATTCATGTGGCTGGATGGCATATATCTTGTACAGTTTGGATTTGGAATCATTTGATGTATAGTTGAAAATTTAGTTTCCGTTTCGCTTATGACATGTAATTATTGAAGAACATGTTGTAATATTTGAGATTTATATTGTAATTCATTTGAGGACTGTAGTGAACGACTGAGTCCCGGCGAGAGCTGGGCAGGTGGCCCGTCGAACCCTTTGGTTCGCCTTAGGGGGAGGTGGGGCCGTCACAGTTGGTATCAGAGCTTAGGCTTCAGATTCTTGTAGTGTATTCTGGGCTAGAAGTTTAGATGCCGGACAGTGGGTTTGGTCTGAAATATTAGTGATTCTTGCGGGATGTCTCGACTTGATTGGTATAAGATGGAATGTCGAGGACGACATTCTTTTAAGGAGGGGAGTTTGTGACGCCCCGAAAGAATGAGTGTGAGAACCCGGAAATTTTCTAATTTTCAGGTCAATCCGAGCAGCGTATCTTGTGAAAAGACGGAATTACCCTTGCTGCCCTGGTTTTACCCGAATGTGAGAATTGTGTCTGTAATTGGTTATTTTGGTTGGGAATGCTTCCGAATTGGTTGTTGAGGTCTTCTGATGAAATGTAGCCCTGTTTCTTATCTTTCGGATGGCTTTGGAATTTCTGAATTTGGACTTAGGTAGGTTGATTTATGATGTTTGCACCAGAATGCGATTGGTGAACCTGTTTTTGCGGTTCTGGTGTAGTATCTTGCATTTTTGACCTGGTTACACTCGATACTGGACAGAGTTGCCTTCTTCAGCATTGTAGCCCGATCTCTTAGCTTCGAAACGGTGGGTCTTGGACCTTCATCCGATAATCGTAGTGCGTTTGGTGCCATTACCGCAAAATGATGTCAAAAACTATTTTTCTGGGTTTGAGCTTAACTTTCATTGCCGGACTTTTCCCTAGCTTGAAATGTGTTTGTACTTCTGGGAGCTGGCTGAAAGGCTATTGAATGAACTTGTTGTTGTGTGTGTACCTTTGGGTTTGAATGAGAAATATAATGAAGCCATGACGGCTGGAAAAGTAAGCAAATTTAGGGGAAGTGTTGTCCGAACTTTTAAAGGGCTTGATCGCTTTGCGTTTGTGATCTAAGGCTTGGATTTGAGTAAGGCGATGATATTTGATGGATGGTTTCTGAGCCATGGAGGTGAGTGACCCTAAACTGTTTCCAAAGTTATTATTGAAATGTTTCTTGCATTATTTACTCGACGGCATCTCATGCGTGCTTGCATGTGAATTCATGATATGATTTTGGCTTCAATGAGTTCTGGGAAAGTCTTGTGCTGGACACCAACGTCTCTACCCTGTTTATGGTTCATGTTCATGTTATCTGGAGCTCAAAAAGGGGCACCCTCTTACTGTTAATGTTAAATGATCTATTTGAGCGTTGGGTGTTCAAGTGCAATGATTTCGCTGGCTCACGAGAGCAATAAACGTATATTTGATCTTGGAATCATGACATCATTGAAATGCATTATTGTGAAATACATTTGATGACTGCTTTTACTGGTTACTCGCTGAGCTTCTAGCTCACTCCAAAACGATTTTATTCCCCTCCACAGGGCTCAGGGTGAAGGAAGGGCGAGTAGTACTTATTCATGTGGCTGGATGGCATATATCTTGTACAGTTTGGATTTGGAATCATTTGATGTATAGTTGAAAATTTAGTTTCCGCTTCGCTTATGACATGTAATTATTGAACAACATGTTGTAATATTTGAGATTTATATTGTAATTCATTTGAGGACTGTAGTGAACGACTGAGTCCCGGCGAGAGCTGGGCAGGCGGCCCGCCGAACCCTTTGGTTCGCCTCAGGGGGAGGTGGGGCCGTCACAGTTGGTATCAGAGCTTAGGCTTCAGATTCTTGTAGTGTATCCTGGGCTTGAAGTTTAGGATACCGGACAGTGGGTTTGGTCTGAAATATTAGTGATTGTTGCGGGATGCCTCGACTTGATTGGTATAAGATGGAATGTCGAGGACGACATTCTTTTAAGGAGGGGAGTTTGTGACGCCCCGAAAGAATGAGTGTGAGAACCCGAAAATTTTCTAATTTTCAGGTCAATCCGAGCAGCGTATCTTGTGAAAAGACGGAATTACCCTTGCTGCCCTGGTTTTACCCGAATGTGAGAATTGCGTCTGTAATTGGTTATTTTGGTTGGGAATGCTTCCGAATTGGTTGTTGAGGTCTTCTGATGAAATGTAGCCCTGTTTCTTATCTTTCGGATGGCTTTGGAATTTCTGAATTTGGACTTAGGTAGGTTGATTTATGATGTTTGCACCAGAATGCGATTGGTGAACCTGTTTTTGCGGTTCTGGTGTAGTATCTTGCATTTTTGACCTGGTTACACTCGATACTGGACAGAGTTGCCTTCTTCAGCATTGTAGCCCGATCTCTTAGCTTCGAAACGGTGGGTCTTGGACCTTCATCCGATAATCGTAGTGCCTTTGGTGCCATTACCGCAAAATGATGTCAAAAACTATTTTTCTGGGTTTGAGCTTAACTTTCATTTCCGGACTTTTCCCAAGCTTGAAATGTGTTTGTACTTCTGGGAGCTGGCTGAAAGGCTATTGAATGAACTTGTTGTTGTGTGTGTACCTTTGGGTTTGAATGAGAAATATAATGAAGCCATGACGGCTGGAAAAGTAAGCAAATTTAGGGGAAGTGTTGTCCGAACTTTTAAAGGGCTTGATCGCTTTGCGTTTGTGATCTAAGACTTGGATTTGAGTAAGGCGATGATATTTGATGGATGGTTTCTGAGCCATGGAGGTGAGTGACCCTAAACTGTTTCCAAAGTTATTATTGAAATGTTTCTTGCATTATTTACTCGACGGCATCTCATGCGTGCTTGCATGTGAATTCATGATATGATTTTGGCTTCAATGAGTTCTGGGAACGTCTTGTGCTGGACACCAACGTCTCCACCCTGTTTATGGTTCATGTTCATGTTATCTGGAGCTCAAAAAGGGGCTCCCTCTCACTGTTAATGTTAAATGATCTATTTGAGCGTTGGGTGTTCAAGTGCAATGATTTCACTGGCTCACGAGAGCAATAAACGTACATTTGATCTTGGAATCATGACATCATTGAAATGCATTATTGTGAAATATATTTGATGACTGCTTTTACTGATTACTCGCTGAGCTTCTAGCTCACCCCAAAATGATTTTATTCCCCTCCACAGGGCTCAAGGCGAAGGAAGGACGAGTAGTACTTATTCATGTGGCCGGATGGCATATATCTTGTACAGTTTGGATTTGGAATCATTTGATGTATAGTTGAAAATTTACTTTCCGTTTCACTTATGACATGTAATTATTGAAGAACATGTTGTAATATTTGAGATTTATATTGTAATTCATTTGAGGACTGTAGTGAACGACTGAGTCCCGGCGAGAGATGGGCAGGCGGCCCGCCGAACCCTTTGGTTCGCCTTAGGGGGAGGTGGGGCCGTCACAGTTGGTATCAGAGCTTAGGCTTCAGATTCTTGTAGTGTATCCTGGGCTAGAAGTTTAGATGCCGGACAGTGGGTTTGGTCTGAAATATTAGTGATTCTTGCGGGATGTCTCGACTTGATTGGTATAAGATGGAATGTCGAGGACGACATTCTTTTAAGGAGGGGAGTTTGTGACGCCCCGAAAGAATGAGTGTGAGAACCCGGAAATTTTCTAATTTTCAGGTCAATCCGAGCAGCGTATCTTGTGAAAAGACGGAATTACCCTTGCTGCCCTGGTTTTACCCGAATGTGAGAATTGTGTCTGTAATTGGCTATTTTGGTTGGGAATGCTTCCGAATTGGTTGTTGAGGTCTTCTGATGAAATGTAGCCCTGTTTCTTATCTTTCGGATGGCTTTAGAATTTCTGAATTTGGACTTAGGTAGGTTGATTTATGATGTTTGCACCAGAATGCGATTGGTGAACCTATTTTTGCGGTTCTGGTGTAGTATCTTGCATTTTTGACCTAGTTACACTCGATACTGGACAGAGTTGCCTTCTTCAGCATTGTAGCCCGATCTCTTAGCTTCAAAACGGTGGGTCTTGGACCTTCATCCGATAATCGTAGTGCCTTTGGTGCCATTACCGCAAAATGATGTCAAAAACTATTTTTCTGGGTTTGAGCTTAACTTTCATTTCCGGACTTTTCCCTAGCTTGAAATGTGTTTGTACTTCTGGGAGCTGGCTGAAAGGCTATTGAATGAACTTGTTGTTGTGTGTGTACCTTTGGGTTTGAATGAGAAATATAATGAAGCCATGACGGCTGGAAAAGTAAGCAAATTTAGGGGAAGTGTTGTCCGAACTTTTAAAGGGCTTGATCGCTTTGCGTTTGTGATCTAAGGCTTGGATTTGAGTAAGGCGATGATATTTGATGGATGGTTTCTGAGCCATGGAGGTGAGTGACCCTAAACTGTTTCCAAAGTTATTATTGAAATGTTTCTTGCATTATTTACTCGACGGCATCTCATGCGTGCTTGCATGTGAATTCATGATATGATTTTGGCTTCAATGAGTTCTGGGAACGTCTTGTGCTGGACACCAACGTCTCCACCCTGTTTATGGTTCATGTTCATGTTATCTGGAGCTCAAAAAGGGGCTCCCTCTCACTGTTAATGTTAAATGATCTATTTGAGCGTTGGGTGTTCAGGTGCAATGATTTCACTGGCTCACGAGAGCAATAAACGTACATTTGATCTTGGAATCATGACATCATTGAAATGCATTATTGTGAAATATATTTGATGACTGCTTTTACTGATTACTCGCTGAGCTTCTAGCTCACCCCAAAATGATTTTATTCCCCTCCACAGGGCTCAAGGCGAAGGAAGGACGAGTAGTACTTATTCATGTGGCTGGATGGCATATATCTTGTACAGTTTGGATTTGGAATCATTTGATGTATAGTTGAAAATTTAGTTTCCGTTTCGCTTATGACATGTAATTATTGAAGAACATGTTGTAATATTTGAGATTTATATTGTAATTCATTTGAGGACTGTAGTGAACGACTGAGTCCCGGCGAGAGCTGGGCAGGCGGCCCGCCGAACCCTTTGGTTCGCCTCAGGGGGAGGTGGGGCCGTCACAGTTGGTATCAGAGCTTAGGCTTCAGATTCTTGTAGTGTATCCTAGGCTTGAAGTTTAGGATGCCGGACAGTGGGTTTGGTCTGAAATATTAGTGATTGTTGCGGGATGCCTCGACTTGATTGGTATAAGATGGAATGTCGAGGACGACATTCTTTTAAGGAGGGGAGTTTGTGACGCCCCGAAAGAATGAGTGTGAGAACCCGAAAATTTTCTAATTTTCAGGTCAATCCGAGCAGCGTATCTTGTGAAAAGACGGAATTACCCTTGCTGCCCTGGTTTTACCCGAATGTGAGAATTGCGTCTGTAATTGGTTATTTTGGTTGGGAATGCTTCCGAATTGGTTGTTGAGGTCTTCTGATGAAATGTATCCCTGTTTCTTATCTTTCGGATGGCTTTGGAATTTCTGAATTTGGACTTAGGTAGGTTGATTTATGATGTTTGCACCAGAATGCGATTGGTGAACCTGTTTTTGCGGTTCTGGTGTAGTATCTTGCATTTTTGACCTGGTTACACTAGATACTGGACAGAGTTGCCTTCTTCAGCATTGTAGCCCGATCTCTTAGCTTCGAAACGGTGGGTCTTAGACCTTCATCCGATAATCGTAGTGCCTTTGGTGCCATTACCGTAAAATGATGTCAAAAACTGTTTTTCTGGGTTTGAGCTTAACTTTCATTTCCGGACTTTTCCCAAGCTTGAAATGTGTTTGTACTTCTGGGAGCTGGCTGAAAGGCTATTGAATGAACTTGTTGTTGTGTGTGTACCTTTGGGTTTGAATGAGAAATATAATGAAGCCATGACGGCTGGAAAAGTAAGCAAATTTAGGGGAAGTGCTGTCCGAACTTTTAAAGGGCTTGATCGCTTTGCGTTTGTGATCTAAGACTTGAATTTGAGTAAGGCGATGATATTTGATGGATGGTTTCTGAGCCATGGAGGTGAGTGACCCTAAACTGTTTCCAAAGTTATTATTGAAATGTTTCTTGCATTATTTACTCGACGGCATCTCATGCGTGCTTGCATGTGAATTCATGATATGATTTTGGCTTCAATGAGTTCTGGGAACGTCTTGTGCTGGACACCAACGTCTCCACCCTGTTTATGGTTCATGTTCATGTTATCTGGAGCTCAAAAAGGGGCTCCCTCTCACTGTTAATGTTAAATGATCTATTTGAGCGTTGGGTGTTCAAGTGCAATGATTTCACTGGCTCACGAGAGCAATAAACGTACATTTGATCTTGGAATCATGACATCATTGAAATGCATTATTGTGAAATATATTTGATGACTGCTTTTACTGATTACTCGCTGAGCTTCTAGCTCACCCCAAAATGATTTTATTCCCCTCCACAGGGCTCAAGGCGAAGGAAGGACGAGTAGTACTTATTCATGTGGCCGGATGGCATATATCTTGTACAGTTTGGATTTGGAATCATTTGATGTATAGTTGAAAATTTACTTTCCGTTTCACTTATGACATGTAATTATTGAAGAACATGTTGTAATATTTGAGATTTATATTGTAATTCATTTGAGGACTGTAGTGAACGACTGAGTCCCGGCGAGAGCTGGGCAGGCGGCCCGCCGAACCCTTTGGTTCACCTCAGGGGGAGGTGGGGCCGTCACAGTTGGTATCAGAGCTTAGGCTTCAGATTCTTGTAGTGTATCCTAGGCTTGAAGTTTAGGATGCCGGACAGTGGGTTTGGTCTGAAATATTAGTGATTGTTGCGGGATGCCTCGACTTGATTGGTATAAGATGGAATGTCGAGGACGACATTCTTTTAAGGAGGGGAGTTTGTGACGCCCCGAAAGAATGAGTGTGAGAACCCGAAAATTTTCTAATTTTCAGGTCAATCCGAGCAGCGTATCTTGTGAAAAGACGGAATTACCCTTGCTGCCCTGGTTTTACCCGAATGTGAGAATTGCGTCTGTAATTGGTTATTTTGGTTGGGAATGCTTCCGAATTGGTTGTTGAGGTCTTCTGATGAAATGTATCCCTGTTTCTTATCTTTCGGATGGCTTTGGAATTTCTGAATTTGGACTTAGGTAGGTTGATTTATGATGTTTGCACCAGAATGCGATTGGTGAACCTGTTTTTGCGGTTCTGGTGTAGTATCTTGCATTTTTGACCTGGTTACACTAGATACTGGACAGAGTTGCCTTCTTCAGCATTGTAGCCCGATCTCTTAGCTTCGAAACGGTGGGTCTTAGACCTTCATCCGATAATCGTAGTGCCTTTGGTGCCATTACCGTAAAATGATGTCAAAAACTGTTTTTCTGGGTTTGAGCTTAACTTTCATTTCCGGACTTTTCCCAAGCTTGAAATGTGTTTGTACTTCTGGGAGCTGGCTGAAAGGCTATTGAATGAACTTGTTGTTGTGTGTGTACCTTTGGGTTTGAATGAGAAATATAATGAAGCCATGACGGCTGGAAAAGTAAGCAAATTTAGGGGAAGTGCTGTCCGAACTTTTAAAGGGCTTGATCGCTTTGCGTTTGTGATCTAAGACTTGAATTTGAGTAAGGCGATGATATTTGATGGATGGTTTCTGAGCCATGGAGGTGAGTGACCATAAACTGTTTCCAAAGTTATTATTGAAATGTTTCTTGCATTATTTACTCGACGGCATCTCATGCGTGCTTGCATGTGAATTCATGATATGATTTTGGCTTCAATGAGTTCTGGGAACGTCTTGTGCTGGACACCAACGTCTCCACCCTGTTTATGGTTGATGTTCATGTTATCTGGAGCTCAAAAAGGGGCTCCCTCTCACTGTTAATGTTAAATGATCTATTTGAGCGTTGGGTGTTCAAGTGCAATGATTTCACTGGCTCACGAGAGCAATAAACGTACATTTGATCTTGGAATCATGACATCATTGAAATGCATTATTGTGAAATATATTTGATGACTGCTTTTACTGATTACTCGCTGAGCTTCTAGCTCACCCCAAAATGATTTTATTCCCCTCCACAGGGCTCAAGGCGAAGGAAGGACGAGTAGTACTTATTCATGTGGCCGGATGGCATATATCTTGTACTGTTTGGATTTGGAATCATTTGATGTATAGTTGAAAATTTACTTTCCGTTTCACTTATGACATGTAATTATTGAAGAACATGTTGTAATATTTGAGATTTATATTGTAATTCATTTGAGGACTGTAGTGAACGACTGAGTCCCGGCGAGAGCTGGGCAGGCGGCCCGCCGAACCCTTTGGTTCACCTCAGGGGGAGGTGGGGCCGTCACAGTTGGTATCAGAGCTTAGGCTTCAGATTCTTGTAGTGTATCCTAGGCTTGAAGTTTAGGATGCCGGACAGTGGGTTTGGTCTGAAATATTAGTGATTGTTGCGGGATGCCTCGACTTGATTGGTATAAGATGGAATGTCGAGGACGACATTCTTTTAAGGAGGGGAGTTTGTGACGCCCCGAAAGAATGAGTGTGAGAACCCGAAAATTTTCTAATTTTCAGGTCAATCCGAGCAGCGTATCTTGTGAAAAGACGGAATTACCCTTGCTGCCCTGGTTTTACCCGAATGTGAGAATTGCGTCTGTAATTGGTTATTTTGGTTGGGAATGCTTCCGAATTGGTTGTTGAGGTCTTCTGATGAAATGTATCCCTGTTTCTTATCTTTCGGATGGCTTTGGAATTTCTGAATTTGGACTTAGGTAGGTTGATTTATGATGTTTGCACCAGAATGCGATTGGTGAACCTGTTTTTGCGGTTCTGGTGTAGTATCTTGCATTTTTGACCTGGTTACACTAGATACTGGACAGAGTTGCCTTCTTCAGCATTGTAGCCCGATCTCTTAGCTTCGAAACAGTGGGTCTTAGACCTTCATCCGATAATCGTAGTGCCTTTGGTGCCATTACCGTAAAATGATGTCAAAAACTGTTTTTCTGGGTTTGAGCTTAAGTTTCATTTCCGGACTTTTCCCAAGCTTGAAATGTGTTTGTACTTCTGGGAGCTGGCTGAAAGGCTATTGAATGAACTTGTTGTTGTGTGTGTACCTTTGGGTTTGAATGAGAAATATAATGAAGCCATGACGGCTGGAAAAGTAAGCAAATTTAGGGGAAGTGCTGTCCGAACTTTTAAAGGGCTTGATCGCTTTGCGTTTGTGATCTAAGACTTGAATTTGAGTAAGGCGATGATATTTGATGGATGGTTTCTGAGCCATGGAGGTGAGTGACCCTAAACTGTTTCCAAAGTTATTATTGAAATGTTTCTTGCATTATTTACTCGACGGCATCTCATGCGTGCTTGCATGTGAATTCATGATATGATTTTGGCTTCAATGAGTTCTGGGAACGTCTTGTGCTGGACACCAACGTCTCCACCCTGTTTATGGTTCATGTTCATGTTATCTGGAGCTCAAAAAGGGGCTCCCTCTCACTGTTAATGTTAAATGATCTATTTGAGCGTTGGGTGTTCAAGTGCAATGATTTCACTGGCTCACGAGAGCAATAAACGTACATTTGATCTTGGAATCATGACATCATTGAAATGCATTATTGTGAAATATATTTGATGACTGCTTTTACTGATTACTCGCTGAGCTTCTAGCTCACCCCAAAATGATTTTATTCCCCTCCACAGGGCTCAAGGCGAAGGAAGGACGAGTAGTACTTATTCATGTGGCCGGATGGCATATATCTTGTACAGTTTGGATTTGGAATCATTTGATGTATAGTTGAAAATTTACTTTCCGTTTCACTTATGACATGTAATTATTGAAGAACATGTTGTAATATTTGAGATTTATATTGTAATTCATTTGAGGACTGTAGTGAACGACTGAGTCCCGGCGAGAGCTGGGCAGGCGGCCCGCCGAACCCTTTGGTTCGCCTTAGGGGGAGGTGGGGCCGTCACAGTTGGTATCAGAGCTTAGGCTTCAGATTCTTGTAGTGTATCCTGGGCTAGAAGTTTAGATGCCGGACAGTGGGTTTGGTCTGAAATATTAGTGATTCTTGCGGGATGTCTCGACTTGATTGGTATAAGATGGAATGTCGAGGACGACATTCTTTTAAGGAGGGGAGTTTGTGACGCCCCGAAAGAATGAGTGTGAGAACCCGGAAATTTTCTAATTTTCAGGTCAATCCGAGCAGCGTATCTTGTGAAAAGACGGAATTACCCTTGCTGCCCTGGTTTTACCCGATTGTGAGAATTGTGTCTGTAATTGGTTATTTTGGTTGGGAATGCTTCCGAATTGGTTGTTGAGGTCTTCTGATGAAATGTAGCCCTGTTTCTTATCTTTCGGATGGCTTTAGAATTTCTGAATTTGGACTTAGGTAGGTTGATTTATGATGTTTGCACCAGAATGCGATTGGTGAACCTATTTTTGCGGTTCTGGTGTAGTATCTTGCATTTTTGACCTGGTTACACTCGATACTGGACAGAGTTGCCTTCTTCAGCATTGTAGCCCGATCTCTTAGCTTCGAAACGGTGGGTCTTGGACCTTCATCCGATAATCGTAGTGCCTTTGGTGCCATTACCGCAAAATGATGTCAAAAACTATTTTTCTGGGTTTGAGCTTAACTTTCATTTCCGGACTTTTCCCTAGCTTGAAATGTGTTTGTACTTCTGGGAGCTGGCTGAAAGGCTATTGAATGAACTTGTTGTTGTGTGTGTACCTTTGGGTTTGAATGAGAAATATAATGAAGCCATGACGGCTGGAAAAGTTAGCAAATTTAGGGGAAGTGTTGTCCGAACTTTTAAAGGGCTTGATCGCTTTGCGTTTGTGATCTAAGGCTTGGATTTGAGTAAGGCGATGATATTTGATGGATGGTTTCTGAGCCATGGAGGTGAGTGACCCTAAACTGTTTCCAAAGTTATTATTGAAATGTTTCTTGCATTATTTACTCGACGGCATCTCATGCGTGCTTGCATGTGAATTCATGATATGATTTTGGCTTCAATGAGTTCTGGGAACGTCTTGTGCTGGACACCAACGTCTCCACCCTGTTTATGGTTCATGTTCATGTTATCTGGAGCTCAAAAAGGGGCTCCCTCTCACTGTTAATGTTAAATGATCTATTTGAGCGTTGGGTGTTCAGGTGCAATGATTTCACTGGCTCACGAGAGCAATAAACGTACATTTGATCTTGGAATCATGACATCATTGAAATGCATTATTGTGAAATATATTTGATGACTGCTTTTACTGATTACTCGCTGAGCTTCTAGCTCACCCCAAAAAGATTTTATTCCCCTCCACAGGGCTCAAGGCGAAGGAAGGACGAGTAGTACTTATTCATGTGGCCGGATGGCATATATCTTGTACAGTTTGGATTTGGAATCATTTGATGTATAGTTGAAAATTTAGTTTCCGTTTCGCTTATGACATGTAATTATTGAAGAACATGTTGTAATATTTGAGATTTATATTGTAATTCATTTGAGGACTGTAGTGAACGACTGAGTCCCGGCGAGAGCTGGGCAGGCGGCCCGCCGAACCCTTTGGTTCGCCTTAGGGGGAGGTGGGGCCGTCACAGTTGGTATCAGAGCTTAGGCTTCAGATTCTTGTAGTGTATCCTGGGCTAGAAGTTTAGATGCCGGACAGTGGGTTTGGTCTGAAATATTAGTGATTCTTGCGGGATGTCTCGACTTGATTGGTATAAGATGGAATGTCGAGGACGACATTCTTTTAAGGAGGGGAGTTTGTGACGCCCCGAAAGAATGAGTGTGAGAACCCGAAAATTTTCTAATTTTCAGGTCAATCCGAGCAGCGTATCTTGTGAAAAGACGGAATTACCCTTGCTGCCCTGGTTTTACCCGAATGTGAGAATTGCGTCTGTAATTGGTTATTTTGGTTGGGAATGCTTCCGAATTGGTTGTTGAGGTCTTCTGATGAAATGTAGCCCTGTTTCTTATCTTTCGGATGGCTTTGGAATTTCTGAATTTGGACTTAGGTAGGTTGATTTATGATGTTTGCACCAGAATGCGATTGGTGAACCTATTTTTGCGGTTCTGGTGTAGTATCTTGCATTTTTGACCTGGTTACACTCGATACTGGACAGAGTTGCCTTCTTCAGCATTGTAGCCCGATCTCTTAGCTTCGAAACGGTGGGTGTTGGACCTTCATCCGATAATCGTAGTTCCTTTGGTGCCATTACCGCAAAATGATGTCAAAAACTATTTTTCTGGGTTTGAGCTTAACTTTCATTTCCGAACTTTTCCCTAGCTTGAAATGTGTTTGTACTTCTGGGAGCTGGCTGAAAGGCTATTGAATGAACTTGTTGTTGTGTGTGTACCTTTGGGTTTGAATGAGAAATATAATGAAGCCATGACGGCTGGAAAAGTAAGCAAATTTAGGGGAAGTGTTGTCCGAACTTTTAAAGGGCTTGATCGCTTTGCGTTTGTGATCTAAGGCTTGGATTTGAGTAAGGCGATGATATTTGATGGATGGTTTCTGAGCCATGGAGGTGAGTGACCCTAAACTGTTTCCAAAGTTATTATTGAAATGTTTCTTGCATTATTTACTCGACGGCATGTCATGCGTGCTTGCATGTGAATTCATGATATGATTTTGGCTTCAATGAGTTCTGGGAACGTCTTGTGCTGGACACCAACGTCTCCACCCTGTTTATGGTTCATGTTCATGTTATCTGGAGCTCAAAAAGGGGCTCCCTCTCACTGTTAATGTTAAATGATCTATTTGAGCGTTGGGTGTTCAGGTGCAATGATTTCACTGGCTCACGAGAGCAATAAACGTACATTTGATCTTGGAATCATGACATCATTGAAATGCATTATTGTGAAATATATTTGATGACTGCTTTTACTGATTACTCGCTGAGCTTCTAGCTCACCCCAAAATGATTTTATTCCCCTCCACAGGGCTCAAGGCGAAGGAAGGACGAGTAGTACTTATTCATGTGGCCGGATGGCATATATCTTGTACAGTTTGGATTTGGAATCATTTGATGTATAGTTGAAAATTTAGTTTCCGTTTCGCTTATGACATGTAATTATTGAAGAACATGTTGTAATATTTGAGATTTATATTGTAATTCATTTGAGGACTGTAGTGAACGACTGAGTCCCGGCGAGAGCTGGGCAGGCGGCCCGCCGAACCCTTTGGTTCGCCTTAGGGGGAGGTGGGGCCGTCACAGTTGGTATCAGAGCTTAGGCTTCAGATTCTTGTAGTGTATCCTGGGCTAGAAGTTTAGATGCCGGACAGTGGGTTTGGTCTGAAATATTAGTGATTCTTGCGGGATGTCTCGACTTGATTGGTATAAGATGGAATGTCGAGGACGACATTCTTTTAAGGAGGGGAGTTTGTGACGCCCCGAAAGAATGAGTGTGAGAACCCGAAAATTTTCTAATTTTCAGGTCAATCCGAGCAGCGTATCTTGTGAAAAGACGGAATTACCCTTGCTGCCCTGGTTTTACCCGAATGTGAGAATTGCGTCTGTAATTGGTTATTTTGGTTGGGAATGCTTCCGAATTGGTTGTTGAGGTCTTCTGATGAAATGTAGCCCTGTTTCTTATCTTTCGGATGGCTTTGGAATTTCTGAATTTGGACTTAGGTAGGTTGATTTATGATGTTTGCACCAGAATGCGATTGGTGAACCTGTTTTTGCGGTTCTGGTGTAGTATCTTGCATTTTTGACCTGGTTACACTCGATACTGGACAGAGTTGCCTTCTTCAGCATTGTAGCCCGATCTCTTAGCTTCGAAACGGTGGGTGTTGGACCTTCATCCGATAATCGTAGTTCCTTTGGTGTCATTACCGCAAAATGATGTCAAAAACTATTTTTCTGGGTTTGAGCTTAACTTTCATTTCCGAACTTTTCCCTAGCTTGAAATGTGTTTGTACTTCTGGGAGCTGGCTGAAAGGCTATTGAATGAACTTGTTGTTGTGTGTGTACCTTTGGGTTTGAATGAGAAATATAATGAAGCCATGACGGCTGGAAAAGTAAGCAAATTTAGGGGAAGTGTTGTCCGAACTTTTAAAGGGCTTGATCGCTTTGCGTTTGTGATCTAAGGCTTGGATTTGAGTAAGGCGATGATATTTGATGGATGGTTTCTGAGCCATGGAGGTGAGTGACCCTAAACTGTTTCCAAAGTTATTATTGAAATGTTTCTTGCATTATTTACTCGACGGCATGTCATGCGTGCTTGCATGTGAATTCATGATATGATTTTGGCTTCAATGAGTTCTGGGAACGTCTTGTGCTGGACACCAACGTCTCCACCCTGTTTATGGTTCATGTTCATGTTATCTGGAGCTCAAAAAGGGGCTCCCTCTCACTGTTAATGTTAAATGATCTATTTGAGCGTTGGGTGTTCAGGTGCAATGATTTCACTGGCTCACGAGAGCAATAAACGTACATTTGATCTTGGAATCATGACATCATTGAAATGCATTATTGTGAAATATATTTGATGACTGCTTTTACTGATTACTCGCTGAGCTTCTAGCTCACCCCAAAATGATTTTATTCCCCTCCACAGGGCTCAAGGCGAAGGAAGGACGAGTAGTACTTATTCATGTGGCCGGATGGCATATATCTTGTACAGTTTGGATTTGGAATCATTTGATGTATAGTTGAAAATTTAGTTTCCGTTTCGCTTATGACATGTAATTATTGAAGAACATGTTGTAATATTTGAGATTTATATTGTAATTCATTTGAGGACTGTAGTGAACGACTGAGTCCCGGCGAGAGCTGGGCAGGCGGCCCGCCGAACCCTTTGGTTCGCCTTAGGGGGAGGTGGGGCCGTCACAGTTGGTATCAGAGCTTAGGCTTCAGATTCTTGTAGTGTATCCTGGGCTAGAAGTTTAGATGCCGGACAGTGGGTTTGGTCTGAAATATTAGTGATTCTTGCGGGATGTCTCGACTTGATTGGTATAAGATGGAATGTCGAGGACGACATTCTTTTAAGGAGGGGAGTTTGTGACGCCCCGAAAGAATGAGTGTGAGAACCCGAAAATTTTCTAATTTTCAGGTCAATCCGAGCAGCGTATCTTGTGAAAAGACGGAATTACCCTTGCTGCCCTGGTTTTACCCGAATGTGAGAATTGCGTCTGTAATTGGTTATTTTGGTTGGGAATGCTTCCGAATTGGTTGTTGAGGTCTTCTGATGAAATGTAGCCCTGTTTCTTATCTTTCGGATGGCTTTGGAATTTCTGAATTTGGACTTAGGTAGGTTGATTTATGATGTTTGCACCAGAATGCGATTGGTGAACCTGTTTTTGCGGTTCTGGTGTAGTATCTTGCATTTTTGACCTGGTTACACTCGATACTGGACAGAGTTGCCTTCTTCAGTATTGTAGCCCGATCTCTTAGCTTCGAAACGGTGGGTCTTGGACCTTCATCCGATAATCGTAGTGCCTTTGGTGCCATTACCGTAAAATGATGTCAAAAACTGTTTTTCTGGGTTTGAGCTTAACTTTCATTTCCGGACTTTTCCCAAGCTTGAAATGTGTTTGTACTTCTGGGAGCTGGCTGAAAGGCTATTGAATGAACTTGTTGTTGTGTGTGTACCTTTGGGTTTGAATGAGAAATATAATGAAGCCATGACGGCTGGAAAAGTAAGCAAATTTAGGGGAAGTGCTGTCCGAACTTTTAAAGGGCTTGATCGCTTTGCGTTTGTGATCTAAGACTTGGATTTGAGTAAGGCGATGATATTTGATGGAAGGTTTCTGAGCCATGGAGGTAAGTGACCCTAAACTGTTTCCAAAGTTATTATTGAAATGTTTCTTGCATTATTTACTCGACGGCATCTCATGCGTGCTTGCATGTGAATTCATGATATGATTTTGGCTTCAATGAGTTCTGGGAACGTCTTGTGCTGGACACCAACGTCTCCACCCTGTTTATGGTTCATGTTCATGTTATCTGGAGCTCAAAAAGGGGCTCCCTCTCACTGTTAATGTTAAATGATCTATTTGAGCGTTGGGTGTTCAAGTGCAATGATTTCACTGGCTCACGAGAGCAATAAACGTACATTTGATCTTGGAATCATGACATCATTGAAATGCATTATTGTGAAATATATTTGATGACTGCTTTTACTGATTACTCGCTGAGCTTCTAGCTCACCCCAAAATGATTTTATTCCACTCCACAGGGCTCAAGGCGAAGGAAGGACGAGTAGTACTTATTCATGTGGCTGGATGTCATATATCTTGTACAGTTTGGATTTGGAATCATTTGATGTATAGTTGAAAATTTAGTTTCCGTTTCGCTTATGACATGTAATTATTGAAGAACATGTTGTAATATTTGAGATTTATATTGTAATTCATTTGAGGACTGTAGTGAACGACTGAGTCCCGGGGAGAGCTGGGCAGGCGGCCCGTCGAACCCTTTGGTTCGCCTTAGGGGGAGGTGGGGCCGTCACAGTTGGTATCAGAGCTTAGGCTTCAGATTCTTGTAGTGTATTCTGGGCTAGAAGTTTAGATGCCGGACAGTGGGTTTGGTCTGAAATATTAGTGATTCTTGCGGGATGTCTCGACTTGATTGGTATAAGATGGAATGTCGAGGACGACATTCTTTTAAGGAGGGGAGTTTGTGACGCCCCGAAAGAATGAGTTTGAGAACCCGGAAATTTTCTAATTTTCAGGTCAATCCGAGCAGCGTATCTTGTGAAAAGACGGAATTACCCTTGCTGCCCTGGTTTTACCCGAATGTGAGAATTGTGTCTGTAATTGGTTATTTTGGTTGGGAATGCTTCCGAATTGGTTGTTGAGGTCTTCTGATGAAATGTAGCCCTGTTTCTTATCTTTCGGATGGCTTTGGAATTTCTGAATTTGGACTTAGGTAGGTTGATTTATGATGTTTGCACCAGAATGCGATTCGTGAACCTGTTTTTGCGGTTCTGGTGTAGTATCTTGCATTTTTGACCTGGTTACACTCGATACTGGACAGAGTTGCCTTCTTCAGCATTGTAGCCCGATCTCTTAGCTTCGAAACGGTGGGTCTTGGACCTTCATCCGATAATCGTAGTGCCTTTGGTGCCATTACCGCAAAATGATGTCAAAAACTATTTTTCTGGGTTTGAGCTTAACTTTCATTGCCGGACTTTTCCCTAGCTTGAAATGTGTTTGTACTTCTGGGAGCTGGCTGAAAGGCTATTGAATGAACTTGTTGTTGTGTGTGTACCTTTGGGTTTGAATGAGAAATATAATGAAGCCATGACGGCTGGAAAAGTAAGCAAATTTAGGGGAAGTGTTGTCCGAACTTTTAAAGGGCTTGATCGCTTTGCGTTTGTGATCTAAGGCTTGGATTTGAGTAAGGCGATGATATTTGATGGATGGTTTCTGAGCCATGGAGGTGAGTGACCCTAAACTGTTTCCAAAGTTATTATTGAAATGTTTCTTGCATTATTTACTCGACGGCATCTCATGCGTGCTTGCATGTGAATTCATGATATGATTTTGGCTTCAATGAGTTCTGGGAAAGTCTTGTGCTGGACACCAACGTCTCTACCCTGTTTATGGTTCATGTTCATGTTATCTGGAGCTCAAAAAGGGGCACCCTCTTACTGTTAATGTTAAATGATCTATTTGAGCGTTGGGTGTTCAAGTGCAATGATTTCGCTGGCTCACGAGAGCAATAAACGTATATTTGATCTTGGAATCATGACATCATTGAAATGCATTATTGTGAAATACATTTGATGACTGCTTTTACTGGTTACTCGCTGAGCTTCTGGCTCACTCCAAAACGATTTTATTCCCCTCCACAGGGCTCAGGGTGAAGGAAGGGCGAGTTGTACTTATTCATGTGGCTGGATGGCATATATCTTGTACAGTTTGGATTTGGAATCATTTGATGTATAGTTGAAAATTTAGTTTCCGCTTCGCTTATGACATGTAATTATTGAACAACATGTTGTAATATTTGAGATTTATATTGTAATTCATTTGAGGACTGTAGTGAACGACTGATTCCCGGCGAGAGCTGGGCAGGCGGCCCGCCGAACCCTTTGGTTCGCCTCAGGGGGAGGTGGGGCCGTCACAGTTGGTATCAGAGCTTAGGCTTCAGATTCTTGTAGTGTATCCTAGGCTTGAAGTTTAGGATGCCGGACAGTGGGTTTGGTCTGAAATATTAGTGATTGTTGCGGGATGCCTCGACTTGATTGGTATAAGATGGAATGTCGAGGACGACATTCTTTTAAGGAGGGGAGTTTGTGACGCCCCGAAAGAATGAGTGTGAGAACCCGAAAATTTTCTAATTTTCAGGTCAATCCGAGCAGCGTATCTTGTGAAAAGACGGAATTACCCTTGCTGCCCTGGTTTTACCCGAATGTGAGAATTGCGTCTGTAATTGGTTATTTTGGTTGGGAATGCTTCCGAATTGGTTGTTGAGGTCTTCTGATGAAATGTAGCCCTGTTTCTTATCTTTCGGATGGCTTTGGAATTTCTGAATTTGGACTTAGGTATGTTGATTTATGATGTTTGCACCAGAATGCGATTGGTGAACCTGTTTTTGCGGTTCTGGTGTAGTATCTTGCATTTTTGACCTGGTTACACTAGATACTGGACAGAGTTGCCTTCTTCAGCATTGTAGCCCGATCTCTTAGCTTCGAAACGGTGGGTCTTAGACCTTCATCCGATAATCGTAGTGCCTTTGGTGCCATTACCGTAAAATGATGTCAAAAACTGTTTTTCTGGGTTTGAGCTTAACTTTCATTTCCGGACTTTTCCCAAGCTTGAAATGTGTTTGTACTTCTGGGAGCTGGCTGAAAGGCTATTGAATGAACTTGTTGTTGTGTGTGTACCTTTGGGTTTGAATGAGAAATATAATGAAGCCATGACGGCTGGAAAAGTAAGCAAATTTAGGGGAAGTGCTGTCCGAACTTTTAAAGGGCTTGATCGCTTTGCGTTTGTGATCTAAGACTTGGATTTGAGTAAGGCGATGATATTTGATGGATGGTTTCTGAGCCATGGAGGTGAGTGACCCTAAACTGTTTCCAAAGTTATTATTGAAATGTTTCTTGCATTATTTACTCGACGGCATGTCATGCGTGCTTGCATGTGAATTCATGATATGATTTTGGCTTCAATGAGTTCTGGGAACGTCTTGTGCTGGACACCAACGTCTCCACCCTGTTTATGGTTCATGTTCATGTTATCTGGAGCTCAAAAAGGGGCTCCCTCTCACTGTTAATGTTAAATGATCTATTTGAGCGTTGGGTGTTCAAGTGCAATGATTTCACTGGCTCACGAGAGCAATAAACGTACATTTGATCTTGGAATCATGACATCATTGAAATGCATTATTGTGAAATATATTTGATGACTGCTTTTACTGATTACTCGCTGAGCTTCTAGCTCACCCCAAAATGATTTTATTCCCCTCCACAGGGCTCAAGGCGAAGGAAGGACGAGTAGTACTTATTCATGTGGCCGGATGGCATATATCTTGTACAGTTTGGATTTGGAATCATTTGATGTATAGTTGAA
The DNA here is from genome assembly GCF_036785885.1 of Coffea arabica. Taxonomy (NCBI): domain Eukaryota; kingdom Viridiplantae; phylum Streptophyta; class Magnoliopsida; order Gentianales; family Rubiaceae; genus Coffea; species Coffea arabica. Next base: position 29,635,607 of record NC_092318.1, on the reverse strand, counting down.
AATTTACTTTCCGTTTCACTTATGACATGTAATTATTGAAGAACATGTTGTAATATTTGAGATTTATATTGTAATTCATTTGAGGACTGTAGTCAACGACTGAGTCCCGGCGAGAGCTGGGCAGGCGGCCCGCCGAACCCTTTGGTTCGCCTTAGGGGGAGGTGGGGCCGTCACAGTTGGTATCAGAGCTTAGGCTTCAGATTCTTGTAGTGTATCCTGGGTTAGAAGTTTAGATGCCGGACAGTGGGTTTGGTCTGAAATATTAGTGATTCTTGCGGGATGTCTCGACTTGATTGGTATAAGATGGAATGTCGAGGACGACATTCTTTTAAGGAGGGGAGTTTGTGACGCCCCGAAAGAATGAGTGTGAGAACCCGGAAATTTTCTAATTTTCAGGTCAATCCGAGCAGCGTATCTTGTGAAAAGACGGAATTACCCTTGCTGCCCTGGTTTTACCCGAATGTGAGAATTGTGTCTGTAATTGGCTATTTTGGTTGGGAATGCTTCCGAATTGGTTGTTGAGCTCTTCTGATGAAATGTAGCCCTGTTTCTTATCTTTCGGATGGCTTTAGAATTTTTGAATTTGGACTTAGGTAGGTTGATTTATGATGTTTGCACCAGAATGCGATTGGTGAACCTATTTTTGCGGTTCTGGTGTAGTATCTTGCATTTTTGACCTGGTTACACTAGATACTGGACAGAGTTGCCTTCTTCAGCATTGTAGCCCGATCTCTTAGCTTCGAAACGGTGGGTCTTAGACCTTCATCCGATAATCGTAGTGCCTTTGGTGCCATTACCGTAAAATGATGTCAAAAACTGTTTTTCTGGGTTTGAGCTTAACTTTCATTTCCGGACTTTTCCCAAGCTTGAAATGTGTTTGTACTTCTGGGAGCTGGCTGAAAGGCTATTGAATGAACTTGTTGTTGTGTGTGTACCTTTGGGTTTGAATGAGAAATATAATGAAGCCATGACGGCTGGAAAAGTAAGCAAATTTAGGGGAAGTGCTGTCCGAACTTTTAAAGGGCTTGATCGCTTTGCGTTTGTGATCTAAGACTTGGATTTGAGTAAGGCGATGATATTTGATGGATGGTTTCTGAGCCATGGAGGTGAGTGACCCTAAACTGTTTCCAAAGTTATTATTGAAATGCTTCTTGCATTATTTACTCGACGGCATCTCATGCGTGCTTGCATGGGAATTCATGATATGATTTTGGCTTCAATGAGTTCTGGGAACGTCTTGTGCTGGACACCAACGTCTCCACCCTGTTTATGGTTCATGTTCATGTTATCTGGAGCTCAAAAAGGGGCTCCCTCTCACTGTTAATGTTAAATGATCTATTTGAGCGTTGGGTGTTCAGGTGCAATGATTTCACTGGCTCACGAGAGCAATAAACGTACATTTGATCTTGGAATCATGACATCATTGAAATGCATTATTGTGAAATATATTTGATGACTGCTTTTACTGATTACTCGCTGAGCTTCTAGCTCACCCCAAAATGATTTTATTCCCCTCCACAGGGCTCAAGGCGAAGGAAGGACGAGTAGTACTTATTCATGTGGCTGGATGGCATATATCTTGTACAGTTTGGATTTGGAATCATTTGATGTATAGTTGAAAATTTAGTTTCCGTTTCGCTTATGACATGTAATTATTGAAGAACATGTTGTAATATTTGATATTTATATTGTAATTCATTTGAGGACTGTAGTGAACGACTGAGTCCCGGCGAGAGATGGGCAGGCGGCCCGCCGAACCCTTTGGTTCGCCTTAGGGGGAGGTGGGGCCGTCACATTTGGTATCAGAGCTTAGGCTTCAGATTCTTGTAGTGTATCCTGGGCTAGAAGTTTAGATGCCGGACAGTGGGTTTGGTCTGAAATATTAGTGATTCTTGCGGGATGTCTCGACTTGATTGGTATAAGATGGAATGTCGAGGACGACATTCTTTTACGGAGGGGAGTTTGTGACGCCCCGAAAGAATGAGTGTGAGAACCCGAAAATTTTCTAATTTTCAGGTCAATCCGAGCAGCGTATCTTGTGAAAAGACGGAATTACCCTTGCTGCCCTGGTTTTACCCGAATGTGAGAATTGTGTCTGTAATTGGTTATTTTGGTTGGGAATGCTTCCGAATTGGTTGTTGAGGTCTTCTGATGAAATGTAGCCCTGTTTCTTATCTTTCGGATGGCTTTGGAATTTCTGAATTTGGACTTAGGTAGGTTGATTTATGATGTTTGCACCAGAATGCGATTGGTGAACCTGTTTTTGCGGTTCTGGTGTAGTATCTTGCATTTTTGACCTGGTTACACTCGATACTGGACAGAGTTGCCTTCTTCAGCATTGTAGCCCGATCTCTTAGCTTCGAAACGGTGGGTCTTGGACCTTCATCCGATAATCGTAGTTCCTTTGGTGCCATTACCGCAAAATGATGTCAAAAACTATTTTTCTGGGTTTGAGCTTAACTTTCATTTCCGGACTTTTCCCTAGCTTGAAATGTGTTTGTACTTCTGGGAGCTGGCTGAAAGGCTATTGAATGAACTTGTTGTTGTGTGTGTACCTTTGGGTTTGAATGAGAAATATAATGAAGCCATGACGGCTGGAAAAGTAAGCAAATTTAGGGGAAGTGTTGTCCGAACTTTTAAAGGGCTTGATCGCTTTGCGTTTGTGATCTAAGGCTTGGATTTGAGTAAGGCGATGATATTTGATGGATGGTTTCTGAGCCATGGAGGTGAGTGACCCTAAACTGTTTCCAAAGTTATTATTGAAATGTTTCTTGCATTATTTACTCGACGGCATCTCATGCGTGCTTGCATGTGAATTCATGATATGATTTTGGCATCAATGAGTTCTGGGAAAGTCTTGTGCTGGACACCAACGTCTCTACCCTGTTTATGGTTCATGTTCATGTTATCTGGAGCTCAAAAAGGGGCACCCTCTTACTGTTAATGTTAAATGATCTATTTGAGCGTTGGGTGTTCAAGTGCAATGATTTCGCTGGCTCACGAGAGCAATAAACGTATATTTGATCTTGGAATCATGACATCATTGAAATGCATTATTGTGAAATACATTTGATGACTGCTTTTACTGGTTACTCGCTGAGCTTCTAGCTCACTCCAAAACGATTTTATTCCCCTCCACAGGGCTCAGGGTGAAGAAAGGGCGAGTAGTACTTATTCATGTGGCTGGATGGCATATATCTTGTACAGTTTGGATTTGGAATCATTTGATGTATAGTTGAAAATTTAGTTTCCGCTTCGCTTTTGACATGTAATTATTGAACAACATGTTGTAATATTTGAGATTTATATTGTAATTCATTTGAGGACTGTAGTGAACGACTGAGTCCCGGCGAGAGCTGGGCAGGCGGCTCGCCGAACCCTTTGGTTCGCCTCAGGGGGAGGTGGGGCCGTCACAGTTGGTATCAGAGCTTAGGCTTCAGATTCTTGTAGTGTATCCTAGGCTTGAAATTTAGGATGCCGGACAGTGGGTTTGGTCTGAAATATTAGTGATTGTTGCGGGATGCCTCGACTTGATTGGTATAAGATGGAATGTCGAGGACGACATTCTTTTAAGGAGGGGAGTTTGTGACGCCCCGAAAGAATGAGTGTGAGAACCCGAAAATTTTCTAATTTTCAGGTCAATCCGAGCAGCGTATCTTGTGAAAAGACGGAATTACCCTTGCTGCCCTGGTTTTACCCGAATGTGAGAATTGCGTCTGTAATTGGTTATTTTGGTTGGGAATGCTTCCGAATTGGTTGTTGAGGTCTTCTGATGAAATGTAGCCCTGTTTCTTATCTTTCGGATGGCTTTGGAATTTCTGAATTTGGACTTAGGTAGGTTGATTTATGATGTTTGCACCAGAATGCGATTGGTGAACCTGTTTTTGCGGTTCTGGTGTAGTATCTTGCATTTTTTACCTGGTTACACTCGATACTGGACAGAGTTGCCTTCTTCAGCATTGTAGCCCGATCTCTTAGCTTCGAAACGGTGGGTCTTGGACCTTCATCCGATAATCGTAGTGCCTTTGGTGCCATTACCGTAAAATGATGTCAAAAACTGTTTTTCTGGGTTTGAGCTTAACTTTCATTTCCGGACTTTTCCCAAGCTTGAAATGTGTTTGTACTTCTGGGAGCTGGCTGAAAGGCTATTGAATGAACTTGTTGTTGTGTGTGTACCTTTGGGTTTGAATGAGAAATATAATGAAGCCATGACGGCTGGAAAAGTAAGCAAATTTAGGGGAAGTGCTGTCCGAACTTTTAAAGGGCTTGATCGCTTTGCGTTTGTGATCTAAGACTTGGATTTGAGTAAGGCGATGATATTTGATGGATGGTTTCTGAGCCATGGAGGTAAGTGACCCTAAACTGTTTCCAAAGTTATTATTGAAATGTTTCTTGCATTATTTACTCGACGGCATCTCATGCGTGCTTGCATGTGAATTCATGATATGATTTTGGCTTCAATGAGTTCTGGGAACGTCTTGTGCTGGACACCAACGTCTCCACCCTGTTTATGGTTCATGTTCATGTTATCTGGAGCTCAAAAAGGGGCTCCCTCTCACTGTTAATGTTAAATGATCTATTTGAGCGTTGGGTGTTCAAGTGCAATGATTTCACTGGCTCACGAGAGCAATAAACGTACATTTGATCTTGGAATCATGACATCATTGAAATGCATTATTGTGAAATATATTTGATGACTGCTTTTACTGATTACTCGCTGAGCTTCTAGCTCACCCCAAAATGATTTTATTCCCCTCCACAGGGCTCAAGGCGAAGGAAGGACGAGTAGTACTTATTCATGTGGCTGGATGGCATATATCTTGTACAGTTTGGATTTGGAATCATTTGATGTATAGTTGAAAATTTAGTTTCCGTTTCGCTTATGACATGTAATTATTGAAGAACATGTTGTAATATTTGAGATTTATATTGTAATTCATTTGAGGACTGTAGTGAACGACTGAGTCCCGGCGAGAGATGGGCAGGCGGCCCGCCGAACCCTTTGGTTCGCCTTAGGGGGAGGTGGGGCCGTCACATTTGGTATCAGAGCTTAGGCTTCAGATTCTTGTAGTGTATCCTGGGCTAGAAGTTTAGATGCCGGACAGTGGGTTTGGTCTGAAATATTAGTGATTCTTGCGGGATGTCTCGACTTGATTGGTATAAGATGGAATGTCGAGGACGACATTCTTTTACGGAGGGGAGTTTGTGACGCCCCGAAAGAATGAGTGTGAGAACCCGAAAATTTTCTAATTTTCAGGTCAATCCGAGCAGCGTATCTTGTGAAAAGACGGAATTACCCTTGCTGCCCTGGTTTTACCCGAATGTGAGAATTGTGTCTGTAATTGGTTATTTTGGTTGGGAATGCTTCCGAATTGGTTGTTGAGGTCTTCTGATGAAATGTAGCCCTGTTTCTTATCTTTCGGATGGCTTTGGAATTTCTGAATTTGGACTTAGGTAGGTTGATTTATGATGTTTGCACCAGAATGCGATTGGTGAACCTGTTTTTGCGGTTCTGGTGTAGTATCTTGCATTTTTGACCTGGTTACACTCGATACTGGACAGAGTTGCCTTCTTCAGCATTGTAGCCCGATCTCTTAGCTTCGAAACGGTGGGTCTTGGACCTTCATCCGATAATCGTAGTTCCTTTGGTGCCATTACCGCAAAATGATGTCAAAAACTATTTTTCTGGGTTTGAGCTTAACTTTCATTTCCGGACTTTTCCCTAGCTTGAAATGTGTTTGTACTTCTGGGAGCTGGCTGAAAGGCTATTGAATGAACTTGTTGTTGTGTGTGTACCTTTGGGTTTGAATGAGAAATATAATGAAGCCATGACGGCTGGAAAAGTAAGCAAATTTAGGGGAAGTGTTGTCCGAACTTTTAAAGGGCTTGATCGCTTTGCGTTTGTGATCTAAGGCTTGGATTTGAGTAAGGCGATGATATTTGATGGATGGTTTCTGAGCCATGGAGGTGAGTGACCCTAAACTGTTTCCAAAGTTATTATTGAAATGTTTCTTGCATTATTTACTCGACGGCATCTCATGCGTGCTTGCATGTGAATTCATGATATGATTTTGGCATCAATGAGTTCTGGGAAAGTCTTGTGCTGGACACCAACGTCTCTACCCTGTTTATGGTTCATGTTCATGTTATCTGGAGCTCAAAAAGGGGCACCCTCTTACTGTTAATGTTAAATGATCTATTTGAGCGTTGGGTGTTCAAGTGCAATGATTTCGCTGGCTCACGAGAGCAATAAACGTATATTTGATCTTGGAATCATGACATCATTGAAATGCATTATTGTGAAATACATTTGATGACTGCTTTTACTGGTTACTCGCTGAGCTTCTAGCTCACTCCAAAACGATTTTATTCCCCTCCACAGGGCTCAGGGTGAAGAAAGGGCGAGTAGTACTTATTCATGTGGCTGGATGGCATATATCTTGTACAGTTTGGATTTGGAATCATTTGATGTATAGTTGAAAATTTAGTTTCCGCTTCGCTTTTGACATGTAATTATTGAACAACATGTTGTAATATTTGAGATTTATATTGTAATTCATTTGAGGACTGTAGTGAACGACTGAGTCCCGGCGAGAGCTGGGCAGGCGGCTCGCCGAACCCTTTGGTTCGCCTCAGGGGGAGGTGGGGCCGTCACAGTTGGTATCAGAGCTTAGGCTTCAGATTCTTGTAGTGTATCCTAGGCTTGAAATTTAGGATGCCGGACAGTGGGTTTGGTCTGAAATATTAGTGATTGTTGCGGGATGCCTCGACTTGATTGGTATAAGATGGAATGTCGAGGACGACATTCTTTTAAGGAGGGGAGTTTGTGACGCCCCGAAAGAATGAGTGTGAGAACCCGAAAATTTTCTAATTTTCAGGTCAATCCGAGCAGCGTATCTTGTGAAAAGACGGAATTACCCTTGCTGCCCTGGTTTTACCCGAATGTGAGAATTGCGTCTGTAATTGGTTATTTTGGTTGGGAATGCTTCCGAATTGGTTGTTGAGGTCTTCTGATGAAATGTAGCCCTGTTTCTTATCTTTCGGATGGCTTTGGAATTTCTGAATTTGGACTTAGGTAGGTTGATTTATGATGTTTGCACCAGAATGCGATTGGTGAACCTGTTTTTGCGGTTCTGGTGTAGTATCTTGCATTTTTTACCTGGTTACACTCGATACTGGACAGAGTTGCCTTCTTCAGCATTGTAGCCCGATCTCTTAGCTTCGAAACGGTGGGTCTTGGACCTTCATCCGATAATCGTAGTGCCTTTGGTGCCATTACCGTAAAATGATGTCAAAAACTGTTTTTCTGGGTTTGAGCTTAACTTTCATTTCCGGACTTTTCCCAAGCTTGAAATGTGTTTGTACTTCTGGGAGCTGGCTGAAAGGCTATTGAATGAACTTGTTGTTGTGTGTGTACCTTTGGGTTTGAATGAGAAATATAATGAAGCCATGACGGCTGGAAAAGTAAGCAAATTTAGGGGAAGTGCTGTCCGAACTTTTAAAGGGCTTGATCGCTTTGCGTTTGTGATCTAAGACTTGGATTTGAGTAAGGCGATGATATTTGATGGATGGTTTCTGAGCCATGGAGGTAAGTGACCCTAAACTGTTTCCAAAGTTATTATTGAAATGTTTCTTGCATTATTTACTCGACGGCATCTCATGCGTGCTTGCATGTGAATTCATGATATGATTTTGGCTTCAATGAGTTCTGGGAACGTCTTGTGCTGGACACCAACGTCTCCACCCTGTTTATGGTTCATGTTCATGTTATCTGGAGCTCAAAAAGGGGCTCCCTCTCACTGTTAATGTTAAATGATCTATTTGAGCGTTGGGTGTTCAAGTGCAATGATTTCACTGGCTCACGAGAGCAATAAACGTACATTTGATCTTGGAATCATGACATCATTGAAATGCATTATTGTGAAATATATTTGATGACTGCTTTTACTGATTACTCGCTGAGCTTCTAGCTCACCCCAAAATGATTTTATTCCCCTCCACAGGGCTCAAGGCGAAGGAAGGACGAGTAGTACTTATTCATGTGGCTGGATGGCATATATCTTGTACAGTTTGGATTTGGAATCATTTGATGTATAGTTGAAAATTTAGTTTCCGTTTCGCTTATGACATGTAATTATTGAAGAACATGTTGTAATATTTGAGATTTATATTGTAATTCATTTGAGGACTGTAGTGAACGACTGAGTCCCGGCGAGAGCTGGGCAGGCGGCCCGTCGAACCCTTTGGTTCGCCTTAGGGGGAGGTGGGGCCGTCACAGTTGGTATCAGAGCTTAGGCTTCAGATTCTTGTAGTGTATTCTGGGCTAGAAGTTTAGATGCCGGACAGTGGGTTTGGTCTGAAATATTAGTGATTCTTGCGGGATGTCTCGACTTTATTGGTATAAGATGGAATGTCGAGGACGACATTCTTTTAAGGAGGGGAGTTTGTGACGCCCCGAAAGAATGAGTGTGAGAACCCGGAAATTTTCTAATTTTCAGGTCAATCCGAGCAGCGTATCTTGTGAAAAGACGGAATTACCCTTGCTGCCCTGGTTTTACCCGAATGTGTGAATTGCGTCTGTAATTGGTTATTTTGGTTGGGAATGCTTCCGAATTGGTTGTTGAGGTCTTCTGATGAAATGTAGCCCTGTTTCTTATCTTTCGGATGGCTTTGGAATTTCTGAATTTGGACTTAGGTAGGTTGATTTATGATGTTTGCACCAGAATGCGATTGGTGAACCTGTTTTTGCGGTTCTGGTGTAGTATCTTGCATTTTTTACCTGGTTACACTCGATACTGGACAGAGTTGCCTTCTTCAGCATTGTAGCCCGATCTCTTAGCTTCGAAACGGTGGGTCTTGGACCTTCATCCGATAATCGTAGTGCCTTTGGTGCCATTACCGTAAAATGATGTCAAAAACTGTTTTTCTGGGTTTGAGCTTAACTTTCATTTCCGGACTTTTCCCAAGCTTGAAATGTGTTTGTACTTCTGGGAGCTGGCTGAAAGGCTATTGAATGAACTTGTTGTTGTGTGTGTACCTTTGGGTTTGAATGAGAAATATAATGAAGCCATGACGGCTGGAAAAGTAAGCAAATTTAGGGGAAGTGCTGTCCGAACTTTTAAAGGGCTTGATCGCTTTGCGTTTGTGATCTAAGACTTGGATTTGAGTAAGGCGATGATATTTGATGGATGGTTTCTGAGCCATGGAGGTAAGTGACCCTAAACTGTTTCCAAAGTTATTATTGAAATGTTTCTTGCATTATTTACTCGACGGCATCTCATGCGTGCTTGCATGTGAATTCATGATATGATTTTGGCTTCAATGAGTTCTGGGAACGTCTTGTGCAGGACACCAACGTCTCCACCCTGTTTATGGTTCATGTTCATGTTATCTGGAGCTCAAAAAGGGGCTCCCTCTCACTGTTAATGTTAAATGATCTATTTGAGCGTTGGGTGTTCAAGTGCAATGATTTCACTGGCTCACGAGAGCAATAAACGTACATTTGATCTTGGAATCATGACATCATTGAAATGCATTATTGTGAAATATATTTGATGACTGCTTTTACTGATTACTCGCTGAGCTTCTAGCTCACCCCAAAATGATTTTATTCCCCTCCACAGGGCTCAAGGCGAAGGAAGGACGAGTAGTACTTATTCATGTGGCTGGATGGCATATATCTTGTACAGTTTGGATTTGGAATTATTTGATGTATAGTTGAAAATTTAGTTTCCGTTTCGCTTATGACATGTAATTATTGAAGAACATGTTGTAATATTTGAGATTTATATTGTAATTCATTTGAGGACTGTAGTGAACGACTGAGTCCCGGCGAGAGCTGGGCAGGCGGCCCGTCGAACCCTTTGGTTCGCCTTAGGGGGAGGTGGGGCCGTCACAGTTGGTATCAGAGCTTAGGCTTCAGATTCTTGTAGTGTATTCTGGGCTAGAAGTTTAGATGCCGGACAGTGGGTTTGGTCTGAAATATTAGTGATTCTTGCGGGATGTCTCGACTTTATTGGTATAAGATGGAATGTCGAGGACGACATTCTTTTAAGGAGGGGAGTTTGTGATGCCCCGAAAGAATGAGTGTGAGAACCCGGAAATTTTCTAATTTTCAGGTCAATCCGAGCAGCGTATCTTGTGAAAAGACGGAATTACCCTTGCTGCCCTGGTTTTACCCGAATGTGAGAATTGTGTCTGTAATTGGTTATTTTGGTTGGGAATGCTTCCGAATTGGTTGTTGAGGTCTTCTGATGAAATGTAGCCCTGTTTCTTATCTTTCGGATGGCTTTGGAATTTCTGAATTTGGACTTAGGTAGGTTGATTTATGATGTTTGCACCAGAATGCGATTGGTGAACCTGTTTTTGCGGTTCTGGTGTAGTATCTTGCATTTTTGACCTGGTTACACTCGATACTGGACAGAGTTGCCTTCTTCAGTATTGTAGCCCGATCTCTTAGCTTCGAAACGGTGGGTCTTGGACCTTCATCCGATAATCGTAGTGCCTTTGGTGCCATTACCGCAAAATGATGTCAAAAACTATTTTTCTGGGTTTGAGCTTAACTTTCATTGCCGGACTTTTCCCTAGCTTGAAATGTGTTTGTACTTCTGGGAGCTGGCTGAAAGGCTATTGAATGAACTTGTTGTTGTGTGTGTACCTTTGGGTTTGAATGAGAAATATAATGAAGCCATGACGGCTGGAAAAGTAAGCAAATTTAGGGGAAGTGCTGTCCGAACTTTTAAAGGGCTTGATCGCTTTGCGTTTGTGATCTAAGACTTGGATTTGAGTAAGGCGATGATATTTGATGGATGGTTTCTGAGCCATGGAGGTAAGTGACCCTAAACTGTTTCCAAAGTTATTATTGAAATGTTTCTTGCATTATTTACTCGACGGCATCTCATGCGTGCTTGCATGTGAATTCATGATATGATTTTGGCTTCAATGAGTTCTGGGAACGTCTTGTGCTGGACACCAACGTCTCCACCCTGTTTATGGTTCATGTTCATGTTATCTGGAGCTCAAAAAGGGGCTCCCTCTCACTGTTAATGTTAAATGATCTATTTGAGCGTTGGGTGTTCAAGTGCAATGATTTCACTGGCTCACGAGAGCAATAAACGTACATTTGATCTTGGAATCATGACATCATTGAAATGCATTATTGTGAAATATATTTGATGACTGCTTTTACTGATTACTCGCTGAGCTTCTAGCTCACCCCAAAATGATTTTATTCCCCTCCACAGGGCTCAAGGCGAAGGAAGGACGAGTAGTACTTATTCATGTGGCTGGATGGCATATATCTTGTACAGTTTGGATTTGGAATCATTTGATGTATAGTTGAAAATTTAGTTTCCGTTTCGCTTATGACATGTAATTATTGAAGAACATGTTGTAATATTTGAGATTTATATTGTAATTCATTTGAGGACTGTAGTGAACGACTGAGTCCCGGCGAGAGCTGGGCAGGCGGCCCGTCGAACCCTTTGGTTCGCCTTAGGGGGAGGTGGGGCCGTCACAGTTGGTATCAGAGCTTAGGCTTCAGATTCTTGTAGTGTATTCTGGGCTAGAAGTTTAGATGCCGGACAGTGGGTTTGGTCTGAAATATTAGTGATTCTTGCGGGATGTCTCGACTTTATTGGTATAAGATGGAATGTCGAGGACGACATTCTTTTAAGGAGGGGAGTTTGTGACGCCCCGAAAGAATGAGTGTGAGAACCCGGAAATTTTCTAATTTTCAGGTCAATCCGAGCAGCGTATCTTGTGAAAAGACGGAATTACCCTTGCTGCCCTGGTTTTACCCGAATGTGAGAATTGCGTCTGTAATTGGTTATTTTGGTTGGGAATGCTTCCGAATTGGTTGTTGAGGTCTTCTGATGAAATGTAGCCCTGTTTCTTATCTTTCGGATGGCTTTGGAATTTCTGAATTTGGACTTAGGTAGGTTGATTTATGATGTTTGCACCAGAATGCGATTGGTGAACCTGTTTTTGCGGTTCTGGTGTAGTATCTTGCATTTTTTACCTGGTTACACTCGATACTGGACAGAGTTGCCTTCTTCAGCATTGTAGCCCGATCTCTTAGCTTCGAAACGGTGGGTGTTGGACCTTCATCCGATAATCGTAGTTCCTTTGGTGCCATTACCGCAAAATGATGTCAAAAACTATTTTTCTGGGTTTGAGCTTAACTTTCATTTCCGAACTTTTCCCTAGCTTGAAATGTGTTTGTACTTCTGGGAGCTGGCTGAAAGGCAGGCGGCCCGCCGAACCCTTTGGTTCGCCTTAGGGGGAGGTGGGGCCGTCACAGTTGGTATCAGAGCTTAGGCTTCAGATTCTTGTAGTGTATCCTGGGCTAGAAGTTTAGATGCCGGACAGTGGGTTTGGTCTGAAATATTAGTGATTCTTGCGGGATGTCTCGACTTGATTGGTATAAGATGGAATGTCGAGGACGACATTCTTTTAAGGAGGGGAGTTTGTGACGCCCCGAAAGAATGAGTGTGAGAACCCGAAAATTTTCTAATTTTCAGGTCAATCCGAGCAGCGTATCTTGTGAAAAGACGGAATTACCCTTGCTGCCCTGGTTTTACCCGAATGTGAGAATTGCGTCTGTAATTGGTTATTTTGGTTGGGAATGCTTCCGAATTGGTTGTTGAGGTCTTCTAATGAAATGTAGCCCTGTTTCTTATCTTTCGGATGGCTTTGGAATTTCTGAATTTGGACTTAGGTAGGTTGATTTATGATGTTTGCACCAGAATGCGATTGGTGAACCTGTTTTTGCGGTTCTGGTGTAGTATCTTGCATTTTTGACCTGGTTACACTCGATACTGGACAGAGTTGCCTTCTTCAGCATTGTAGCCCGATCTCTTAGCTTCGAAACGGTGGGTCTTGGACCTTCATCCGATAATCGTAGTGCCTTTGGTGCCATTACCGCAAAATGATGTCAAAAACTATTTTTCTGGGTTTGAGCTTAACTTTCATTGCCGGACTTTTCCCTAGCTTGAAATGTGTTTGTACTTCTGGGAGCTGGCTGAAAGGCTATTGAATGAACTTGTTGTTGTGTGTGTACCTTTGGGTTTGAATGAGAAATATAATGAAGCCATGACGGCTGGAAAAGTAAGCAAATTTAGGGGAAGTGTTGTCCGAACTTTTAAAGGGCTTGATCGCTTTGCGTTTGTGATCTAAGGCTTGGATTTGAGTAAGGCGATGATATTTGATGGATGGTTTCTGAGCCATGGAGGTGAGTGACCCTAAACTGTTTCCAAAGTTATTATTGAAATGTTTCTTGCATTATTTACTCGACGGCATCTCATGCGTGCTTGCATGTGAATTCATGATATGATTTTGGCTTCAATGAGTTCTGGGAAAGTCTTGTGCTGGACACCAACGTCTCTACCCTGTTTATGGTTCATGTTCATGTTATCTGGAGCTCAAAAAGGGGCACCCTCTTACTGTTAATGTTAAATGATCTATTTGAGCGTTGGGTGTTCAAGTGCAATGATTTCGCTGGCTCACGAGAGCAATAAACGTATATTTGATCTTGGAATCATGACATCATTGAAATGCATTATTGTGAAATACATTTGATGATTGCTTTTACTGGTTACTCGCTGAGCTTCTAGCTCACTCCAAAACGATTTTATTCCCCTCCACAGGGCTCAGGGTGAAGGAAGGGCGAGTAGTACTTATTCATGTGGCTGGATGGCATATATCTTGTACAGTTTGGATTTGGAATCATTTGATGTATAGTTGAAAATTTAGTTTCCGCTTCGCTTTTGACATGTAATTATTGAACAACATGTTGTAATATTTGAGATTTATATTGTAATTCATTTGAGGACTGTAGTGAACGACTGAGTCCCGGCGAGAGTTGGGCAGGCGGCCCGCCGAACCCTTTGGTTCGCCTCAGGGGGAGGTGGGGCCGTCACAGTTGGTATCAGAGCTTAGGCTTCAGATTCTTGTAGTGTATCCTAGGCTTGAAATTTAGGATGCCGGACAGTGGGTTTGGTCTGAAATATTAGTGATTGTTGCGGGATGCCTCGACTTGATTGGTATAAGATGGAATGTCGAGGACGACATTCTTTTAAGGAGGGGAGTTTGTGACGCCCCGAAAGAATGAGTGTGAGAACCCGAAAATTTTCTAATTTTCAGGTCAATCCGAGCAGCGTATCTTGTGAAAAGACGGAATTACCCTTGCTGCCCTGGTTTTACCCGAATGTGAGAATTGCGTCTGTAATTGGTTATTTTGGTTGGGAATGCTTCCGAATTGGTTGTTGAGGTCTTCTGATGAAATGTAGCCCTGTTTCTTATCTTTCGGATGGCTTTGGAATTTCTGAATTTGGACTTAGGTAGGTTGATTTATGATGTTTGCACCAGAATGCGATTGGTGAACCTGTTTTTGCAGTTCTGGTGTAGTATCTTGCATTTTTGACCTGGTTACACTCGATACTGGACAGAGTTGCCTTCTTCAGCATTGTAGCCCGATCTCTTAGCTTCGAAACGGTGGGTCTTGGACCTTCATCCGATAATCGTAGTGCCTTTGGTGCCATTACCGCAAAATGATGTCAAAAACTATTTTTCTGGGTTTGAGCTTAACTTTCATTGCCGGACTTTTCCCTAGCTTGAAATGTGTTTGTACTTCTGGGAGCTGGCTGAAAGGCTATTGAATGAACTTGTTGTTGTGTGTGTACCTTTGGGTTTGAATGAGAAATATAATGAAGCCATGACGGCTGGAAAAGTAAGCAAATTTAGGGGAAGTGCTGTCCGAACTTTTAAAGGGCTTGATCGCTTTGCGTTTGTGATCTAAGACTTGGATTTGAGTAAGGCGATGATATTTGATGGATGGTTTCTGAGCCATGGAGGTAAGTGACCCTAAACTGTTTCCAAAGTTATTATTGAAATGTTTCTTGCATTATTTACTCGACGGCATCTCATGCGTGCTTGCATGTGAATTCATGATATGATTTTGGCTTCAATGAGTTCTGGGAACGTCTTGTGCTGGACACCAACGTCTCCACCCTGTTTATGGTTCATGTTCATGTTATCTGGAGCTCAAAAAGGGGCTCCCTCTCACTGTTAATGTTAAATGATCTATTTGAGCGTTGGGTGTTCAAGTGCAATGATTTCACTGGCTCACGAGAGCAATAAACGTACATTTGATCTTGGAATCATGACATCATTGAAATGCATTATTGTGAAATATATTTGATGACTGCTTTTACTGATTACTCGCTGAGCTTCTAGCTCACCCCAAAATGATTTTATTCCCCTCCACAGGGCTCAAGGCGAAGGAAGGACGAGTAGTACTTATTCATGTGGCTGGATGGCATATATCTTGTACAGTTTGGATTTGGAATCATTTGATGTATAGTTGAAAATTTAGTTTCCGTTTCGCTTATGACATGTAATTATTGAAGAACATGTTGTAATATTTGAGATTTATATTGTAATTCATTTGAGGACTGTAGTGAACGACTGAGTCCCGGCGAGAGCTGGGCAGGCGGCCCGTCGAACCCTTTGGTTCGCCTTAGGGAGAGGTGGGGCCGTCACAGTTGGTATCAGAGCTTAGGCTTCAGATTCTTGTAGTGTATTCTGGGCTAGAAGTTTAGATGCCGGACAGTGGGTTTGGTCTGAAATATTAGTGATTCTTGCGGGATGTCTCGACTTTATTGGTATAAGATGGAATGTCGAGGACGACATTCTTTTAAGGAGGGGAGTTTGTGACGCCCCGAAAGAATGAGTGTGAGAACCCGGAAATTTTCTAATTTTCAGGTCAATCCGAGCAGCGTATCTTGTGAAAAGACAGAATTACCCTTGCTGCCCTGGTTTTACCCGAATGTGAGAATTGTGTCTGTAATTGGTTATTTTGGTTGGGAATGCTTCCGAATTGGTTGTTGAGGTCTTCTGATGAAATGTAGCCCTGTTTCTTATCTTTCGGATGGCTTTGGAATTTCTGAATTTGGACTTAGGTAGGTTGATTTATGATGTTTGCACCAGAATGCGATTGGTGAACCTGTTTTTGCGGTTCTGGTGTAGTATCTTGCATTTTTGACCTGGTTACACTCGATACTGGACAGAGTTGCCTTCTTCAGCATTGTAGCCCGATCTCTTAGCTTCGAAACGGTGGGTCTTGGACCTTCATCCGATAATCGTAGTGCCTTTGGTGCCATTACCGCAAAATGATGTCAAAAACTATTTTTCTGGGTTTGAGCTTAACTTTCATTGCCGGACTTTTCCCTAGCTTGAAATGTGTTTGTACTTCTGGGAGCTGGCTGAAAGGCTATTGAATGAACTTGTTGTTGTGTGTGTACCTTTGGGTTTGAATGAGAAATATAATGAAGCCATGACGGCTGGAAAAGTAAGCAAATTTAGGGGAAGTGTTGTCCGAACTTTTAAAGGGCTTGATCGCTTTGCGTTTGTGATCTAAGGCTTGGATTTGAGTAAGGCGATGATATTTGATGGATGGTTTCTGAGCCATGGAGGTGAGTGACCCTAAACTGTTTCCAAAGTTATTATTGAAATGTTTCTTGCATTATTTACTCGACGGCATCTCATGCGTGCTTGCATGTGAATTCATGATATGATTTTGGCTTCAATGAGTTCTGGGAAAGTCTTGTGCTGGACACCAACGTCTCTACCCTGTTTATGGTTCATGTTCATGTTATCTGGAGCTCAAAAAGGGGCACCCTCTTACTGTTAATGTTAAATGATCTATTTGAGCGTTGGGTGTTCAAGTGCAATGATTTCGCTGGCTCACGAGAGCAATAAACGTATATTTGATCTTGGAATCATGACATCATTGAAATGCATTATTGTGAAATACATTTGATGACTGCTTTTACTGGTTACTCGCTGAGCTTCTAGCTCACTCCAAAACGATTTTATTCCCCTCCACAGGGCTCAGGGTGAAGGAAGGGCGAGTAGTACTTATTCATGTGGCTGGATGGCATATATCTTGTACAGTTTGGATTTGGAATCATTTGATGTATAGTTGAAAATTTAGTTTCCGCTTCGCTTTTGACATGTAATTATTGAACAACATGTTGTAATATTTGAGATTTATATTGTAATTCATTTGAGGACTGTAGTGAACGACTGAGTCCCGGCGAGAGTTGGGCAGGCGGCCCGCCGAACCCTTTGGTTCGCCTCAGGGGGAGGTGGGGCCGTCACAGTTGGTATCAGAGCTTAGGCTTCAGATTCTTGTAGTGTATCCTAGGCTTGAAATTTAGGATGCCGGACAGTGGGTTTGGTCTGAAATATTAGTGATTGTTGCGGGATGCCTCGACTTGATTGGTATAAGATGGAATGTCGAGGACGACATTCTTTTAAGGAGGGGAGTTTGTGACGCCCCGAAAGAATGAGTGTGAGAACCCGAAAATTTTCTAATTTTCAGGTCAATCCGAGCAGCGTATCTTGTGAAAAGACGGAATTACCCTTGCTGCCCTGGTTTTACCCGAATGTGAGAATTGCGTCTGTAATTGGTTATTTTGGTTGGGAATGCTTCCGAATTGGTTGTTGAGGTCTTCTGATGAAATGTAGCCCTGTTTCTTATCTTTTGGATGGCTTTGGAATTTCTGAATTTGGACTTAGGTAGGTTGATTTATGATGTTTGCACCAGAATGCGATTGGTGAACCTGTTTTTGCGGTTCTGGTGTAGTATCTTGCATTTTTGACCTGGTTACACTCGATACTGGACAGAGTTGCCTTCTTCAGCATTGTAGCCCGATCTCTTAGCTTCGAAACGGTGGGTCTTGGACCTTCATCCGATAATCGTAGTGCCTTTGGTGCCATTACCGCAAAATGATGTCAAAAACTATTTTTCTGGGTTTGAGCTTAACTTTCATTGCCGGACTTTTCCCTAGCTTGAAATGTGTTTGTACTTCTGGGAGCTGGCTGAAAGGCTATTGAATGAACTTGTTGTTGTGTGTGTACCTTTGGGTTTGAATGAGAAATATAATGAAGCCATGACGGCTGGAAAAGTAAGCAAATTTAGGGGAAGTGCTGTCCGAACTTTTAAAGGGCTTGATCGCTTTGCGTTTGTGATCTAAGACTTGGATTTGAGTAAGGCGATGATATTTGATGGATGGTTTCTGAGCCATGGAGGTAAGTGACCCTAAACTGTTTCCAAAGTTATTATTGAAATGTTTCTTGCATTATTTACTCGACGGCATCTCATGCGTGCTTGCATGTGAATTCATGATATGATTTTGGCTTCAATGAGTTCTGGGAACGTCTTGTGCTGGACACCAACGTCTCCACCCTGTTTATGGTTCATGTTCATGTTATCTGGAGCTCAAAAAGGGGCTCCCTCTCACTGTTAATGTTAAATGATCTATTTGAGCGTTGGGTGTTCAAGTGCAATGATTTCACTGGCTCACGAGAGCAATAAACGTACATTTGATCTTGGAATCATGACATCATTGAAATGCATTATTGTGAAATATATTTGATGACTGCTTTTACTGATTACTCGCTGAGCTTCTAGCTCACCCCAAAATGATTTTATTCCCCTCCACAGGGCTCAAGGCGAAGGAAGGACGAGTAGTACTTATTCATGTGGCTGGATGGCATATATCTTGTACAGTTTGGATTTGGAATCATTTGATGTATAGTTGAAAATTTAGTTTCCGTTTCGCTTATGACATGTAATTATTGAAGAACATGTTGTAATATTTGAGATTTATATTGTAATTCATTTGAGGACTGTAGTGAACGACTGAGTCCCGGCGAGAGCTGGGCAGGCGGCCCGTCGAACCCTTTGGTTCGCCTTAGGGAGAGGTGGGGCCGTCACAGTTGGTATCAGAGCTTAGGCTTCAGATTCTTGTAGTGTATTCTGGGCTAGAAGTTTAGATGCCGGACAGTGGGTTTGGTCTGAAATATTAGTGATTCTTGCGGGATGTCTCGACTTTATTGGTATAAGATGGAATGTCGAGGACGACATTCTTTTAAGGAGGGGAGTTTGTGACGCCCCGAAAGAATGAGTGTGAGAACCCGGAAATTTTCTAATTTTCAGGTCAATCCGAGCAGCGTATCTTGTGAAAAGACAGAATTACCCTTGCTGCCCTGGTTTTACCCGAATGTGAGAATTGTGTCTGTAATTGGTTATTTTGGTTGGGAATGCTTCCGAATTGGTTGTTGAGGTCTTCTGATGAAATGTAGCCCTGTTTCTTATCTTTCGGATGGCTTTGGAATTTCTGAATTTGGACTTAGGTAGGTTGATTTATGATGTTTGCACCAGAATGCGATTGGTGAACCTGTTTTTGCGGTTCTGGTGTAGTATCTTGCATTTTTGACCTGGTTACACTCGATACTGGACAGAGTTGCCTTCTTCAGCATTGTAGCCCGATCTCTTAGCTTCGAAACGGTGGGTCTTGGACCTTCATCCGATAATCGTAGTGCCTTTGGTGCCATTACCGCAAAATGATGTCAAAAACTATTTTTCTGGGTTTGAGCTTAACTTTCATTGCCGGACTTTTCCCTAGCTTGAAATGTGTTTGTACTTCTGGGAGCTGGCTGAAAGGCTATTGAATGAACTTGTTGTTGTGTGTGTACCTTTGGGTTTGAATGAGAAATATAATGAAGCCATGACGGCTGGAAAAGTAAGCAAATTTAGGGGAAGTGTTGTCCGAACTTTTAAAGGGCTTGATCGCTTTGCGTTTGTGATCTAAGGCTTGGATTTGAGTAAGGCGATGATATTTGATGGATGGTTTCTGAGCCATGGAGGTGAGTGACCCTAAACTGTTTCCAAAGTTATTATTGAAATGTTTCTTGCATTATTTACTCGACGGCATCTCATGCGTGCTTGCATGTGAATTCATGATATGATTTTGGCTTCAATGAGTTCTGGGAAAGTCTTGTGCTGGACACCAACGTCTCTACCCTGTTTATGGTTCATGTTCATGTTATCTGGAGCTCAAAAAGGGGCACCCTCTTACTGTTAATGTTAAATGATCTATTTGAGCGTTGGGTGTTCAAGTGCAATGATTTCGCTGGCTCACGAGAGCAATAAACGTATATTTGATCTTGGAATCATGACATCATTGAAATGCATTATTGTGAAATACATTTGATGACTGCTTTTACTGGTTACTCGCTGAGCTTCTAGCTCACTCCAAAACGATTTTATTCCCCTCCACAGGGCTCAGGGTGAAGGAAGGGCGAGTAGTACTTATTCATGTGGCTGGATGGCATATATCTTGTACAGTTTGGATTTGGAATCATTTGATGTATAGTTGAAAATTTAGTTTCCGCTTCGCTTTTGACATGTAATTATTGAACAACATGTTGTAATATTTGAGATTTATATTGTAATTCATTTGAGGACTGTAGTGAACGACTGAGTCCCGGCGAGAGTTGGGCAGGCGGCCCGCCGAACCCTTTGGTTCGCCTCAGGGGGAGGTGGGGCCGTCACAGTTGGTATCAGAGCTTAGGCTTCAGATTCTTGTAGTGTATCCTAGGCTTGAAATTTAGGATGCCGGACAGTGGGTTTGGTCTGAAATATTAGTGATTGTTGCGGGATGCCTCGACTTGATTGGTATAAGATGGAATGTCGAGGACGACATTCTTTTAAGGAGGGGAGTTTGTGACGCCCCGAAAGAATGAGTGTGAGAACCCGAAAATTTTCTAATTTTCAGGTCAATCCGAGCAGCGTATCTTGTGAAAAGACGGAATTACCCTTGCTGCCCTGGTTTTACCCGAATGTGAGAATTGCGTCTGTAATTGGTTATTTTGGTTGGGAATGCTTCCGAATTGGTTGTTGAGGTCTTCTGATGAAATGTAGCCCTGTTTCTTATCTTTCGGATGGCTTTGGAATTTCTGAATTTGGACTTAGGTAGGTTGATTTATGATGTTTGCACCAGAATGCGATTGGTGAACCTGTTTTTGCAGTTCTGGTGTAGTATCTTGCATTTTTGACCTGGTTACACTCGATACTGGACAGAGTTGCCTTCTTCAGCATTGTAGCCCGATCTCTTAGCTTCGAAACGGTGGGTCTTGGACCTTCATCCGATAATCGTAGTGCCTTTGGTGCCATTACCGCAAAATGATGTCAAAAACTATTTTTCTGGGTTTGAGCTTAACTTTCATTGCCGGACTTTTCCCTAGCTTGAAATGTGTTTGTACTTCTGGGAGCTGGCTGAAAGGCTATTGAATGAACTTGTTGTTGTGTGTGTACCTTTGGGTTTGAATGAGAAATATAATGAAGCCATGACGGCTGGAAAAGTAAGCAAATTTAGGGGAAGTGCTGTCCGAACTTTTAAAGGGCTTGATCGCTTTGCGTTTGTGATCTAAGACTTGGATTTGAGTAAGGCGATGATATTTGATGGATGGTTTCTGAGCCATGGAGGTAAGTGACCCTAAACTGTTTCCAAAGTTATTATTGAAATGTTTCTTGCATTATTTACTCGACGGCATCTCATGCGTGCTTGCATGTGAATTCATGATATGATTTTGGCTTCAATGAGTTCTGGGAACGTCTTGTGCTGGACACCAACGTCTCCACCCTGTTTATGGTTCATGTTCATGTTATCTGGAGCTCAAAAAGGGGCTCCCTCTCACTGTTAATGTTAAATGATCTATTTGAGCGTTGGGTGTTCAAGTGCAATGATTTCACTGGCTCACGAGAGCAATAAACGTACATTTGATCTTGGAATCATGACATCATTGAAATGCATTATTGTGAAATATATTTGATGACTGCTTTTACTGATTACTCGCTGAGCTTCTAGCTCACCCCAAAATGATTTTATTCCCCTCCACAGGGCTCAAGGCGAAGGAAGGACGAGTAGTACTTATTCATGTGGCTGGATGGCATATATCTTGTACAGTTTGGATTTGGAATCATTTGATGTATAGTTGAAAATTTAGTTTCCGTTTCGCTTATGACATGTAATTATTGAAGAACATGTTGTAATATTTGAGATTTATATTGTAATTCATTTGAGGACTGTAGTGAACGACTGAGTCCCGGCGAGAGCTGGGCAGGCGGCCCGTCGAACCCTTTGGTTCGCCTTAGGGAGAGGTGGGGCCGTCACAGTTGGTATCAGAGCTTAGGCTTCAGATTCTTGTAGTGTATTCTGGGCTAGAAGTTTAGATGCCGGACAGTGGGTTTGGTCTGAAATATTAGTGATTCTTGCGGGATGTCTCGACTTTATTGGTATAAGATGGAATGTCGAGGACGACATTCTTTTAAGGAGGGGAGTTTGTGACGCCCCGAAAGAATGAGTGTGAGAACCCGGAAATTTTCTAATTTTCAGGTCAATCCGAGCAGCGTATCTTGTGAAAAGACAGAATTACCCTTGCTGCCCTGGTTTTACCCGAATGTGAGAATTGTGTCTGTAATTGGTTATTTTGGTTGGGAATGCTTCCGAATTGGTTGTTGAGGTCTTCTGATGAAATGTAGCCCTGTTTCTTATCTTTCGGATGGCTTTGGAATTTCTGAATTTGGACTTAGGTAGGTTGATTTATGATGTTTGCACCAGAATGCGATTGGTGAACCTGTTTTTGCGGTTCTGGTGTAGTATCTTGCATTTTTGACCTGGTTACACTCGATACTGGACAGAGTTGCCTTCTTCAGCATTGTAGCCCGATCTCTTAGCTTCGAAACGGTGGGTCTTGGACCTTCATCCGATAATCGTAGTGCCTTTGGTGCCATTACCGCAAAATGATGTCAAAAACTATTTTTCTGGGTTTGAGCTTAACTTTCATTGCCGGACTTTTCCCTAGCTTGAAATGTGTTTGTACTTCTGGGAGCTGGCTGAAAGGCTATTGAATGAACTTGTTGTTGTGTGTGTACCTTTGGGTTTGAATGAGAAATATAATGAAGCCATGACGGCTGGAAAAGTAAGCAAATTTAGGGGAAGTGTTGTCCGAACTTTTAAAGGGCTTGATCGCTTTGCGTTTGTGATCTAAGGCTTGGATTTGAGTAAGGCGATGATATTTGATGGATGGTTTCTGAGCCATGGAGGTGAGTGACCCTAAACTGTTTCCAAAGTTATTATTGAAATGTTTCTTGCATTATTTACTCGACGGCATCTCATGCGTGCTTGCATGTGAATTCATGATATGATTTTGGCTTCAATGAGTTCTGGGAAAGTCTTGTGCTGGACACCAACGTCTCTACCCTGTTTATGGTTCATGTTCATGTTATCTGGAGCTCAAAAAGGGGCACCCTCTTACTGTTAATGTTAAATGATCTATTTGAGCGTTGGGTGTTCAAGTGCAATGATTTCGCTGGCTCACGAGAGCAATAAACGTATATTTGATCTTGGAATCATGACATCATTGAAATGCATTATTGTGAAATACATTTGATGACTGCTTTTACTGGTTACTCGCTGAGCTTCTAGCTCACTCCAAAACGATTTTATTCCCCTCCACAGGGCTCAGGGTGAAGGAAGGGCGAGTAGTACTTATTCATGTGGCTGGATGGCATATATCTTGTACAGTTTGGATTTGGAATCATTTGATGTATAGTTGAAAATTTAGTTTCCGCTTCGCTTTTGACATGTAATTATTGAACAACATGTTGTAATATTTGAGATTTATATTGTAATTCATTTGAGGACTGTAGTGAACGACTGAGTCCCGGCGAGAGTTGGGCAGGCGGCCCGCCGAACCCTTTGGTTCGCCTCAGGGGGAGGTGGGGCCGTCACAGTTGGTATCAGAGCTTAGGCTTCAGATTCTTGTAGTGTATCCTAGGCTTGAAATTTAGGATGCCGGACAGTGGGTTTGGTCTGAAATATTAGTGATTGTTGCGGGATGCCTCGACTTGATTGGTATAAGATGGAATGTCGAGGACGACATTCTTTTAAGGAGGGGAGTTTGTGACGCCCCGAAAGAATGAGTGTGAGAACCCGAAAATTTTCTAATTTTCAGGTCAATCCGAGCAGCGTATCTTGTGAAAAGACGGAATTACCCTTGCTGCCCTGGTTTTACCCGAATGTGAGAATTGCGTCTGTAATTGGTTATTTTGGTTGGGAATGCTTCCGAATTGGTTGTTGAGGTCTTCTGATGAAATGTAGCCCTGTTTCTTATCTTTCGGATGGCTTTGGAATTTCTGAATTTGGACTTAGGTAGGTTGATTTATGATGTTTGCACCAGAATGCGATTGGTGAACCTGTTTTTGCAGTTCTGGTGTAGTATCTTGCATTTTTGACCTGGTTACACTCGATACTGGACAGAGTTGCCTTCTTCAGCATTGTAGCCCGATCTCTTAGCTTCGAAACGGTGGGTCTTGGACCTTCATCCGATAATCGTAGTGCCTTTGGTGCCATTACCGCAAAATGATGTCAAAAACTATTTTTCTGGGTTTGAGCTTAACTTTCATTGCCGGACTTTTCCCTAGCTTGAAATGTGTTTGTACTTCTGGGAGCTGGCTGAAAGGCTATTGAATGAACTTGTTGTTGTGTGTGTACCTTTGGGTTTGAATGAGAAATATAATGAAGCCATGACGGCTGGAAAAGTAAGCAAATTTAGGGGAAGTGCTGTCCGAACTTTTAAAGGGCTTGATCGCTTTGCGTTTGTGATCTAAGACTTGGATTTGAGTAAGGCGATGATATTTGATGGATGGTTTCTGAGCCATGGAGGTAAGTGACCCTAAACTGTTTCCAAAGTTATTATTGAAATGTTTCTTGCATTATTTACTCGACGGCATCTCATGCGTGCTTGCATGTGAATTCATGATATGATTTTGGCTTCAATGAGTTCTGGGAACGTCTTGTGCTGGACACCAACGTCTCCACCCTGTTTATGGTTCATGTTCATGTTATCTGGAGCTCAAAAAGGGGCTCCCTCTCACTGTTAATGTTAAATGATCTATTTGAGCGTTGGGTGTTCAAGTGCAATGATTTCACTGGCTCACGAGAGCAATAAACGTACATTTGATCTTGGAATCATGACATCATTGAAATGCATTATTGTGAAATATATTTGATGACTGCTTTTACTGATTACTCGCTGAGCTTCTAGCTCACCCCAAAATGATTTTATTCCCCTCCACAGGGCTCAAGGCGAAGGAAGGACGAGTAGTACTTATTCATGTGGCTGGATGGCATATATCTTGTACAGTTTGGATTTGGAATCATTTGATGTATAGTTGAAAATTTAGTTTCCGTTTCGCTTATGACATGTAATTATTGAAGAACATGTTGTAATATTTGAGATTTATATTGTAATTCATTTGAGGACTGTAGTGAACGACTGAGTCCCGGCGAGAGCTGGGCAGGCGGCCCGTCGAACCCTTTGGTTCGCCTTAGGGAGAGGTGGGGCCGTCACAGTTGGTATCAGAGCTTAGGCTTCAGATTCTTGTAGTGTATTCTGGGCTAGAAGTTTAGATGCCGGACAGTGGGTTTGGTCTGAAATATTAGTGATTCTTGCGGGATGTCTCGACTTTATTGGTATAAGATGGAATGTCGAGGACGACATTCTTTTAAGGAGGGGAGTTTGTGACGCCCCGAAAGAATGAGTGTGAGAACCCGGAAATTTTCTAATTTTCAGGTCAATCCGAGCAGCGTATCTTGTGAAAAGACAGAATTACCCTTGCTGCCCTGGTTTTACCCGAATGTGAGAATTGTGTCTGTAATTGGTTATTTTGGTTGGGAATGCTTCCGAATTGGTTGTTGAGGTCTTCTGATGAAATGTAGCCCTGTTTCTTATCTTTCGGATGGCTTTGGAATTTCTGAATTTGGACTTAGGTAGGTTGATTTATGATGTTTGCACCAGAATGCGATTGGTGAACCTGTTTTTGCGGTTCTGGTGTAGTATCTTGCATTTTTGACCTGGTTACACTCGATACTGGACAGAGTTGCCTTCTTCAGCATTGTAGCCCGATCTCTTAGCTTCGAAACGGTGGGTCTTGGACCTTCATCCGATAATCGTAGTGCCTTTGGTGCCATTACCGCAAAATGATGTCAAAAACTATTTTTCTGGGTTTGAGCTTAACTTTCATTGCCGGACTTTTCCCTAGCTTGAAATGTGTTTGTACTTCTGGGAGCTGGCTGAAAGGCTATTGAATGAACTTGTTGTTGTGTGTGTACCTTTGGGTTTGAATGAGAAATATAATGAAGCCATGACGGCTGGAAAAGTAAGCAAATTTAGGGGAAGTGTTGTCCGAACTTTTAAAGGGCTTGATCGCTTTGCGTTTGTGATCTAAGGCTTGGATTTGAGTAAGGCGATGATATTTGATGGATGGTTTCTGAGCCATGGAGGTGAGTGACCCTAAACTGTTTCCAAAGTTATTATTGAAATGTTTCTTGCATTATTTACTCGACGGCATCTCATGCGTGCTTGCATGTGAATTCATGATATGATTTTGGCTTCAATGAGTTCTGGGAAAGTCTTGTGCTGGACACCAACGTCTCTACCCTGTTTATGGTTCATGTTCATGTTATCTGGAGCTCAAAAAGGGGCACCCTCTTACTGTTAATGTTAAATGATCTATTTGAGCGTTGGGTGTTCAAGTGCAATGATTTCGCTGGCTCACGAGAGCAATAAACGTATATTTGATCTTGGAATCATGACATCATTGAAATGCATTATTGTGAAATACATTTGATGACTGCTTTTACTGGTTACTCGCTGAGCTTCTAGCTCACTCCAAAACGATTTTATTCCCCTCCACAGGGCTCAGGGTGAAGGAAGGGCGAGTAGTACTTATTCATGTGGCTGGATGGCATATATCTTGTACAGTTTGGATTTGGAATCATTTGATGTATAGTTGAAAATTTAGTTTCCGCTTCGCTTTTGACATGTAATTATTGAACAACATGTTGTAATATTTGAGATTTATATTGTAATTCATTTGAGGACTGTAGTGAACGACTGAGTCCCGGCGAGAGTTGGGCAGGCGGCCCGCCGAACCCTTTGGTTCGCCTCAGGGGGAGGTGGGGCCGTCACAGTTGGTATCAGAGCTTAGGCTTCAGATTCTTGTAGTGTATCCTAGGCTTGAAATTTAGGATGCCGGACAGTGGGTTTGGTCTGAAATATTAGTGATTGTTGCGGGATGCCTCGACTTGATTGGTATAAGATGGAATGTCGAGGACGACATTCTTTTAAGGAGGGGAGTTTGTGACGCCCCGAAAGAATGAGTGTGAGAACCCGAAAATTTTCTAATTTTCAGGTCAATCCGAGCAGCGTATCTTGTGAAAAGACGGAATTACCCTTGCTGCCCTGGTTTTACCCGAATGTGAGAATTGCGTCTGTAATTGGTTATTTTGGTTGGGAATGCTTCCGAATTGGTTGTTGAGGTCTTCTGATGAAATGTAGCCCTGTTTCTTATCTTTTGGATGGCTTTGGAATTTCTGAATTTGGACTTAGGTAGGTTGATTTATGATGTTTGCACCAGAATGCGATTGGTGAACCTGTTTTTGCGGTTCTGGTGTAGTATCTTGCATTTTTGACCTGGTTACACTCGATACTGGACAGAGTTGCCTTCTTCAGCATTGTAGCCCGATCTCTTAGCTTCGAAACGGTGGGTCTTGGACCTTCATCCGATAATCGTAGTGCCTTTGGTGCCATTACCGCAAAATGATGTCAAAAACTATTTTTCTGGGTTTGAGCTTAACTTTCATTGCCGGACTTTTCCCTAGCTTGAAATGTGTTTGTACTTCTGGGAGCTGGCTGAAAGGCTATTGAATGAACTTGTTGTTGTGTGTGTACCTTTGGGTTTGAATGAGAAATATAATGAAGCCATGACGGCTGGAAAAGTAAGCAAATTTAGGGGAAGTGCTGTCCGAACTTTTAAAGGGCTTGATCGCTTTGCGTTTGTGATCTAAGACTTGGATTTGAGTAAGGCGATGATATTTGATGGATGGTTTCTGAGCCATGGAGGTAAGTGACCCTAAACTGTTTCCAAAGTTATTATTGAAATGTTTCTTGCATTATTTACTCGACGGCATCTCATGCGTGCTTGCATGTGAATTCATGATATGATTTTGGCTTCAATGAGTTCTGGGAACGTCTTGTGCTGGACACCAACGTCTCCACCCTGTTTATGGTTCATGTTCATGTTATCTGGAGCTCAAAAAGGGGCTCCCTCTCACTGTTAATGTTAAATGATCTATTTGAGCGTTGGGTGTTCAAGTGCAATGATTTCACTGGCTCACGAGAGCAATAAACGTACATTTGATCTTGGAATCATGACATCATTGAAATGCATTATTGTGAAATATATTTGATGACTGCTTTTACTGATTACTCGCTGAGCTTCTAGCTCACCCCAAAATGATTTTATTCCCCTCCACAGGGCTCAAGGCGAAGGAAGGACGAGTAGTACTTATTCATGTGGCTGGATGGCATATATCTTGTACAGTTTGGATTTGGAATCATTTGATGTATAGTTGAAAATTTAGTTTCCGTTTCGCTTATGACATGTAATTATTGAAGAACATGTTGTAATATTTGAGATTTATATTGTAATTCATTTGAGGACTGTAGTGAACGACTGAGTCCCGGCGAGAGCTGGGCAGGCGGCCCGTCGAACCCTTTGGTTCGCCTTAGGGAGAGGTGGGGCCGTCACAGTTGGTATCAGAGCTTAGGCTTCAGATTCTTGTAGTGTATTCTGGGCTAGAAGTTTAGATGCCGGACAGTGGGTTTGGTCTGAAATATTAGTGATTCTTGCGGGATGTCTCGACTTTATTGGTATAAGATGGAATGTCGAGGACGACATTCTTTTAAGGAGGGGAGTTTGTGACGCCCCGAAAGAATGAGTGTGAGAACCCGGAAATTTTCTAATTTTCAGGTCAATCCGAGCAGCGTATCTTGTGAAAAGACAGAATTACCCTTGCTGCCCTGGTTTTACCCGAATGTGAGAATTGTGTCTGTAATTGGTTATTTTGGTTGGGAATGCTTCCGAATTGGTTGTTGAGGTCTTCTGATGAAATGTAGCCCTGTTTCTTATCTTTCGGATGGCTTTGGAATTTCTGAATTTGGACTTAGGTAGGTTGATTTATGATGTTTGCACCAGAATGCGATTGGTGAACCTGTTTTTGCGGTTCTGGTGTAGTATCTTGCATTTTTGACCTGGTTACACTCGATACTGGACAGAGTTGCCTTCTTCAGCATTGTAGCCCGATCTCTTAGCTTCGAAACGGTGGGTCTTGGACCTTCATCCGATAATCGTAGTGCCTTTGGTGCCATTACCGCAAAATGATGTCAAAAACTATTTTTCTGGGTTTGAGCTTAACTTTCATTGCCGGACTTTTCCCTAGCTTGAAATGTGTTTGTACTTCTGGGAGCTGGCTGAAAGGCTATTGAATGAACTTGTTGTTGTGTGTGTACCTTTGGGTTTGAATGAGAAATATAATGAAGCCATGACGGCTGGAAAAGTAAGCAAATTTAGGGGAAGTGTTGTCCGAACTTTTAAAGGGCTTGATCGCTTTGCGTTTGTGATCTAAGGCTTGGATTTGAGTAAGGCGATGATATTTGATGGATGGTTTCTGAGCCATGGAGGTGAGTGACCCTAAACTGTTTCCAAAGTTATTATTGAAATGTTTCTTGCATTATTTACTCGACGGCATCTCATGCGTGCTTGCATGTGAATTCATGATATGATTTTGGCTTCAATGAGTTCTGGGAAAGTCTTGTGCTGGACACCAACGTCTCTACCCTGTTTATGGTTCATGTTCATGTTATCTGGAGCTCAAAAAGGGGCACCCTCTTACTGTTAATGTTAAATGATCTATTTGAGCGTTGGGTGTTCAAGTGCAATGATTTCGCTGGCTCACGAGAGCAATAAACGTATATTTGATCTTGGAATCATGACATCATTGAAATGCATTATTGTGAAATACATTTGATGACTGCTTTTACTGGTTACTCGCTGAGCTTCTAGCTCACTCCAAAACGATTTTATTCCCCTCCACAGGGCTCAGGGTGAAGGAAGGGCGAGTAGTACTTATTCATGTGGCTGGATGGCATATATCTTGTACAGTTTGGATTTGGAATCATTTGATGTATAGTTGAAAATTTAGTTTCCGCTTCGCTTTTGACATGTAATTATTGAACAACATGTTGTAATATTTGAGATTTATATTGTAATTCATTTGAGGACTGTAGTGAACGACTGAGTCCCGGCGAGAGTTGGGCAGGCGGCCCGCCGAACCCTTTGGTTCGCCTCAGGGGGAGGTGGGGCCGTCACAGTTGGTATCAGAGCTTAGGCTTCAGATTCTTGTAGTGTATCCTAGGCTTGAAATTTAGGATGCCGGACAGTGGGTTTGGTCTGAAATATTAGTGATTGTTGCGGGATGCCTCGACTTGATTGGTATAAGATGGAATGTCGAGGACGACATTCTTTTAAGGAGGGGAGTTTGTGACGCCCCGAAAGAATGAGTGTGAGAACCCGAAAATTTTCTAATTTTCAGGTCAATCCGAGCAGCGTATCTTGTGAAAAGACGGAATTACCCTTGCTGCCCTGGTTTTACCCGAATGTGAGAATTGCGTCTGTAATTGGTTATTTTGGTTGGGAATGCTTCCGAATTGGTTGTTGAGGTCTTCTGATGAAATGTAGCCCTGTTTCTTATCTTTCGGATGGCTTTGGAATTTCTGAATTTGGACTTAGGTAGGTTGATTTATGATGTTTGCACCAGAATGCGATTGGTGAACCTGTTTTTGCAGTTCTGGTGTAGTATCTTGCATTTTTGACCTGGTTACACTCGATACTGGACAGAGTTGCCTTCTTCAGCATTGTAGCCCGATCTCTTAGCTTCGAAACGGTGGGTCTTGGACCTTCATCCGATAATCGTAGTGCCTTTGGTGCCATTACCGCAAAATGATGTCAAAAACTATTTTTCTGGGTTTGAGCTTAACTTTCATTGCCGGACTTTTCCCTAGCTTGAAATGTGTTTGTACTTCTGGGAGCTGGCTGAAAGGCTATTGAATGAACTTGTTGTTGTGTGTGTACCTTTGGGTTTGAATGAGAAATATAATGAAGCCATGACGGCTGGAAAAGTAAGCAAATTTAGGGGAAGTGCTGTCCGAACTTTTAAAGGGCTTGATCGCTTTGCGTTTGTGATCTAAGACTTGGATTTGAGTAAGGCGATGATATTTGATGGATGGTTTCTGAGCCATGGAGGTAAGTGACCCTAAACTGTTTCCAAAGTTATTATTGAAATGTTTCTTGCATTATTTACTCGACGGCATCTCATGCGTGCTTGCATGTGAATTCATGATATGATTTTGGCTTCAATGAGTTCTGGGAACGTCTTGTGCTGGACACCAACGTCTCCACCCTGTTTATGGTTCATGTTCATGTTATCTGGAGCTCAAAAAGGGGCTCCCTCTCACTGTTAATGTTAAATGATCTATTTGAGCGTTGGGTGTTCAAGTGCAATGATTTCACTGGCTCACGAGAGCAATAAACGTACATTTGATCTTGGAATCATGACATCATTGAAATGCATTATTGTGAAATATATTTGATGACTGCTTTTACTGATTACTCGCTGAGCTTCTAGCTCACCCCAAAATGATTTTATTCCCCTCCACAGGGCTCAAGGCGAAGGAAGGACGAGTAGTACTTATTCATGTGGCTGGATGGCATATATCTTGTACAGTTTGGATTTGGAATCATTTGATGTATAGTTGAAAATTTAGTTTCCGTTTCGCTTATGACATGTAATTATTGAAGAACATGTTGTAATATTTGAGATTTATATTGTAATTCATTTGAGGACTGTAGTGAACGACTGAGTCCCGGCGAGAGCTGGGCAGGCGGCCCGTCGAACCCTTTGGTTCGCCTTAGGGAGAGGTGGGGCCGTCACAGTTGGTATCAGAGCTTAGGCTTCAGATTCTTGTAGTGTATTCTGGGCTAGAAGTTTAGATGCCGGACAGTGGGTTTGGTCTGAAATATTAGTGATTCTTGCGGGATGTCTCGACTTTATTGGTATAAGATGGAATGTCGAGGACGACATTCTTTTAAGGAGGGGAGTTTGTGACGCCCCGAAAGAATGAGTGTGAGAACCCGGAAATTTTCTAATTTTCAGGTCAATCCGAGCAGCGTATCTTGTGAAAAGACAGAATTACCCTTGCTGCCCTGGTTTTACCCGAATGTGAGAATTGTGTCTGTAATTGGTTATTTTGGTTGGGAATGCTTCCGAATTGGTTGTTGAGGTCTTCTGATGAAATGTAGCCCTGTTTCTTATCTTTCGGATGGCTTTGGAATTTCTGAATTTGGACTTAGGTAGGTTGATTTATGATGTTTGCACCAGAATGCGATTGGTGAACCTGTTTTTGCGGTTCTGGTGTAGTATCTTGCATTTTTGACCTGGTTACACTCGATACTGGACAGAGTTGCCTTCTTCAGCATTGTAGCCCGATCTCTTAGCTTCGAAACGGTGGGTCTTGGACCTTCATCCGATAATCGTAGTGCCTTTGGTGCCATTACCGCAAAATGATGTCAAAAACTATTTTTCTGGGTTTGAGCTTAACTTTCATTGCCGGACTTTTCCCTAGCTTGAAATGTGTTTGTACTTCTGGGAGCTGGCTGAAAGGCTATTGAATGAACTTGTTGTTGTGTGTGTACCTTTGGGTTTGAATGAGAAATATAATGAAGCCATGACGGCTGGAAAAGTAAGCAAATTTAGGGGAAGTGTTGTCCGAACTTTTAAAGGGCTTGATCGCTTTGCGTTTGTGATCTAAGGCTTGGATTTGAGTAAGGCGATGATATTTGATGGATGGTTTCTGAGCCATGGAGGTGAGTGACCCTAAACTGTTTCCAAAGTTATTATTGAAATGTTTCTTGCATTATTTACTCGACGGCATCTCATGCGTGCTTGCATGTGAATTCATGATATGATTTTGGCTTCAATGAGTTCTGGGAAAGTCTTGTGCTGGACACCAACGTCTCTACCCTG
The DNA here is from genome assembly GCF_036785885.1 of Coffea arabica. Lineage (NCBI taxonomy): Eukaryota > Viridiplantae > Streptophyta > Magnoliopsida > Gentianales > Rubiaceae > Coffea > Coffea arabica. The sequence goes on along the minus strand of NC_092318.1, from coordinate 29,602,770 downwards.
TTTATGGTTCATGTTCATGTTATCTGGAGCTCAAAAAGGGGCACCCTCTTACTGTTAATGTTAAATGATCTATTTGAGCGTTGGGTGTTCAAGTGCAATGATTTCGCTGGCTCACGAGAGCAATAAACGTATATTTGATCTTGGAATCATGACATCATTGAAATGCATTATTGTGAAATACATTTGATGACTGCTTTTACTGGTTACTCGCTGAGCTTCTAGCTCACTCCAAAACGATTTTATTCCCCTCCACAGGGCTCAGGGTGAAGGAAGGGCGAGTAGTACTTATTCATGTGGCTGGATGGCATATATCTTGTACAGTTTGGATTTGGAATCATTTGATGTATAGTTGAAAATTTAGTTTCCGCTTCGCTTTTGACATGTAATTATTGAACAACATGTTGTAATATTTGAGATTTATATTGTAATTCATTTGAGGACTGTAGTGAACGACTGAGTCCCGGCGAGAGTTGGGCAGGCGGCCCGCCGAACCCTTTGGTTCGCCTCAGGGGGAGGTGGGGCCGTCACAGTTGGTATCAGAGCTTAGGCTTCAGATTCTTGTAGTGTATCCTAGGCTTGAAATTTAGGATGCCGGACAGTGGGTTTGGTCTGAAATATTAGTGATTGTTGCGGGATGCCTCGACTTGATTGGTATAAGATGGAATGTCGAGGACGACATTCTTTTAAGGAGGGGAGTTTGTGACGCCCCGAAAGAATGAGTGTGAGAACCCGAAAATTTTCTAATTTTCAGGTCAATCCGAGCAGCGTATCTTGTGAAAAGACGGAATTACCCTTGCTGCCCTGGTTTTACCCGAATGTGAGAATTGCGTCTGTAATTGGTTATTTTGGTTGGGAATGCTTCCGAATTGGTTGTTGAGGTCTTCTGATGAAATGTAGCCCTGTTTCTTATCTTTTGGATGGCTTTGGAATTTCTGAATTTGGACTTAGGTAGGTTGATTTATGATGTTTGCACCAGAATGCGATTGGTGAACCTGTTTTTGCGGTTCTGGTGTAGTATCTTGCATTTTTGACCTGGTTACACTCGATACTGGACAGAGTTGCCTTCTTCAGCATTGTAGCCCGATCTCTTAGCTTCGAAACGGTGGGTCTTGGACCTTCATCCGATAATCGTAGTGCCTTTGGTACCATTACCGCAAAATGATGTCAAAAACTATTTTTCTGGGTTTGAGCTTAACTTTCATTGCCGGACTTTTCCCTAGCTTGAAATGTGTTTGTACTTCTGGGAGCTGGCTGAAAGGCTATTGAATGAACTTGTTGTTGTGTGTGTACCTTTGGGTTTGAATGAGAAATATAATGAAGCCATGACGGCTGGAAAAGTAAGCAAATTTAGGGGAAGTGCTGTCCGAACTTTTAAAGGGCTTGATCGCTTTGCGTTTGTGATCTAAGACTTGGATTTGAGTAAGGCGATGATATTTGATGGATGGTTTCTGAGCCATGGAGGTAAGTGACCCTAAACTGTTTCCAAAGTTATTATTGAAATGTTTCTTGCATTATTTACTCGACGGCATCTCATGCGTGCTTGCATGTGAATTCATGATATGATTTTGGCTTCAATGAGTTCTGGGAACGTCTTGTGCTGGACACCAACGTCTCCACCCTGTTTATGGTTCATGTTCATGTTATCTGGAGCTCAAAAAGGGGCTCCCTCTCACTGTTAATGTTAAATGATCTATTTGAGCGTTGGGTGTTCAAGTGCAATGATTTCACTGGCTCACGAGAGCAATAAACGTACATTTGATCTTGGAATCATGACATCATTGAAATGCATTATTGTGAAATATATTTGATGACTGCTTTTACTGATTACTCGCTGAGCTTCTAGCTCACCCCAAAATGATTTTATTCCCCTCCACAGGGCTCAAGGCGAAGGAAGGACGAGTAGTACTTATTCATGTGGCTGGATGGCATATATCTTGTACAGTTTGGATTTGGAATCATTTGATGTATAGTTGAAAATTTAGTTTCCGTTTCGCTTATGACATGTAATTATTGAAGAACATGTTGTAATATTTGAGATTTATATTGTAATTCATTTGAGGACTGTAGTGAACGACTGAGTCCCGGCGAGAGCTGGGCAGGCGGCCCGTCGAACCCTTTGGTTCGCCTTAGGGAGAGGTGGGGCCGTCACAGTTGGTATCAGAGCTTAGGCTTCAGATTCTTGTAGTGTATTCTGGGCTAGAAGTTTAGATGCCGGACAGTGGGTTTGGTCTGAAATATTAGTGATTCTTGCGGGATGTCTCGACTTTATTGGTATAAGATGGAATGTCGAGGACGACATTCTTTTAAGGAGGGGAGTTTGTGACGCCCCGAAAGAATGAGTGTGAGAACCCGGAAATTTTCTAATTTTCAGGTCAATCCGAGCAGCGTATCTTGTGAAAAGACAGAATTACCCTTGCTGCCCTGGTTTTACCCGAATGTGAGAATTGTGTCTGTAATTGGTTATTTTGGTTGGGAATGCTTCCGAATTGGTTGTTGAGGTCTTCTGATGAAATGTAGCCCTGTTTCTTATCTTTCGGATGGCTTTGGAATTTCTGAATTTGGACTTAGGTAGGTTGATTTATGATGTTTGCACCAGAATGCGATTGGTGAACCTGTTTTTGCGGTTCTGGTGTAGTATCTTGCATTTTTGACCTGGTTACACTCGATACTGGACAGAGTTGCCTTCTTCAGCATTGTAGCCCGATCTCTTAGCTTCGAAACGGTGGGTCTTGGACCTTCATCCGATAATCGTAGTGCCTTTGGTGCCATTACCGCAAAATGATGTCAAAAACTATTTTTCTGGGTTTGAGCTTAACTTTCATTGCCGGACTTTTCCCTAGCTTGAAATGTGTTTGTACTTCTGGGAGCTGGCTGAAAGGCTATTGAATGAACTTGTTGTTGTGTGTGTACCTTTGGGTTTGAATGAGAAATATAATGAAGCCATGACGGCTGGAAAAGTAAGCAAATTTAGGGGAAGTGTTGTCCGAACTTTTAAAGGGCTTGATCGCTTTGCGTTTGTGATCTAAGGCTTGGATTTGAGTAAGGCGATGATATTTGATGGATGGTTTCTGAGCCATGGAGGTGAGTGACCCTAAACTGTTTCCAAAGTTATTATTGAAATGTTTCTTGCATTATTTACTCGACGGCATCTCATGCGTGCTTGCATGTGAATTCATGATATGATTTTGGCTTCAATGAGTTCTGGGAAAGTCTTGTGCTGGACACCAACGTCTCTACCCTGTTTATGGTTCATGTTCATGTTATCTGGAGCTCAAAAAGGGGCACCCTCTTACTGTTAATGTTAAATGATCTATTTGAGCGTTGGGTGTTCAAGTGCAATGATTTCGCTGGCTCACGAGAGCAATAAACGTATATTTGATCTTGGAATCATGACATCATTGAAATGCATTATTGTGAAATACATTTGATGACTGCTTTTACTGGTTACTCGCTGAGCTTCTAGCTCACTCCAAAACGATTTTATTCCCCTCCACAGGGCTCAGGGTGAAGGAAGGGCGAGTAGTACTTATTCATGTGGCTGGATGGCATATATCTTGTACAGTTTGGATTTGGAATCATTTGATGTATAGTTGAAAATTTAGTTTCCGCTTCGCTTTTGACATGTAATTATTGAACAACATGTTGTAATATTTGAGATTTATATTGTAATTCATTTGAGGACTGTAGTGAACGACTGAGTCCCGGCGAGAGTTGGGCAGGCGGCCCGCCGAACCCTTTGGTTCGCCTCAGGGGGAGGTGGGGCCGTCACAGTTGGTATCAGAGCTTAGGCTTCAGATTCTTGTAGTGTATCCTAGGCTTGAAATTTAGGATGCCGGACAGTGGGTTTAGTCTGAAATATTAGTGATTGTTGCGGGATACCTCGACTTGATTGGTATAAGATGGAATGTCGAGGACGACATTCTTTTAAGGAGGGGAGTTTGTGACGCCCCGAAAGAATGAGTGTGAGAACCCGAAAATTTTCTAATTTTCAGGTCAATCCGAGCAGCGTATCTTGTGAAAAGACGGAATTACCCTTGCTGCCCTGGTTTTACCCGAATGTGAGAATTGCGTCTGTAATTGGTTATTTTGGTTGGGAATGCTTCCGAATTGGTTGTTGAGGTCTTCTGATGAAATGTAGCCCTGTTTCTTATCTTTTGGATGGCTTTGGAATTTCTGAATTTGGACTTAGGTAGGTTGATTTATGATGTTTGCACCAGAATGCGATTGGTGAACCTGTTTTTGCGGTTCTGGTGTAGTATCTTGCATTTTTGACCTGGTTACACTCGATACTGGACAGAGTTGCCTTCTTCAGCATTGTAGCCCGATCTCTTAGCTTCGAAACGGTGGGTCTTGGACCTTCATCCGATAATCGTAGTGCCTTTGGTGCCATTACCGCAAAATGATGTCAAAAACTATTTTTCTGGGTTTGAGCTTAACTTTCATTGCCGGACTTTTCCCTAGCTTGAAATGTGTTTGTACTTCTGGGAGCTGGCTGAAAGGCTATTGAATGAACTTGTTGTTGTGTGTGTACCTTTGGGTTTGAATGAGAAATATAATGAAGCCATGACGGCTGGAAAAGTAAGCAAATTTAGGGGAAGTGTTGTCCGAACTTTTAAAGGGCTTGATCGCTTTGCGTTTGTGATCTAAGGCTTGGATTTGAGTAAGGCGATGATATTTGATGGATGGTTTCTGAGCCATGGAGGTGAGTGACCCTAAACTGTTTCCAAAGTTATTATTGAAATGTTTCTTGCATTATTTACTCGACGGCATCTCATGCGTGCTTGCATGTGAATTCATGATATGATTTTGGCTTCAATGAGTTCTGGGAAAGTCTTGTGCTGGACACCAACGTCTCTACCCTGTTTATGGTTCATGTTCATGTTATCTGGAGCTCAAAAAGGGGCACCCTCTTACTGTTAATGTTAAATGATCTATTTGAGCGTTGGGTGTTCAAGTGCAATGATTTCGCTGGCTCACGAGAGCAATAAACGTATATTTGATCTTGGAATCATGACATCATTGAAATGCATTATTGTGAAATACATTTGATGACTGCTTTTACTGGTTACTCGCTGAGCTTCTAGCTCACTCCAAAACGATTTTATTCCCCTCCACAGGGCTCAGGGTGAAGGAAGGGCGAGTAGTACTTATTCATGTGGCTGAAAGAATGAGTGTGAGAACCCGAAAATTTTCTAATTTTCAGGTCAATCCGAGCAGCGTATCTTGTGAAAAGACGGAATTACCCTTGCTGCCCTGGTTTTACCCGAATGTGAGAATTGCGTCTGTAATTGGTTATTTTGGTTGGGAATGCTTCCGAATTGGTTGTTGAGGTCTTCTGATGAAATGTAGCCCTGTTTCTTATCTTTTGGATGGCTTTGGAATTTCTGAATTTGGACTTAGGTAGGTTGATTTATGATGTTTGCACCAGAATGCGATTGGTGAACCTGTTTTTGCGGTTCTGGTGTAGTATCTTGCATTTTTGACCTGGTTACACTCGATACTGGACAGAGTTGCCTTCTTCAGCATTGTAGCCCGATCTCTTAGCTTCGAAACGGTGGGTCTTGGACCTTCATCCGATAATCGTAGTGCCTTTGGTGCCATTACCGCAAAATGATGTCAAAAACTATTTTTCTGGGTTTGAGCTTAACTTTCATTGCCGGACTTTTCCCTAGCTTGAAATGTGTTTGTACTTCTGGGAGCTGGCTGAAAGGCTATTGAATGAACTTGTTGTTGTGTGTGTACCTTTGGGTTTGAATGAGAAATATAATGAAGCCATGACGGCTGGAAAAGTAAGCAAATTTAGGGGAAGTGCTGTCCGAACTTTTAAAGGGCTTGATCGCTTTGCGTTTGTGATCTAAGACTTGGATTTGAGTAAGGCGATGATATTTGATGGATGGTTTCTGAGCCATGGAGGTAAGTGACCCTAAACTGTTTCCAAAGTTATTATTGAAATGTTTCTTGCATTATTTACTCGACGGCATCTCATGCGTGCTTGCATGTGAATTCATGATATGATTTTGGCTTCAATGAGTTCTGGGAACGTCTTGTGCTGGACACCAACGTCTCCACCCTGTTTATGGTTCATGTTCATGTTATCTGGAGCTCAAAAAGGGGCTCCCTCTCACTGTTAATGTTAAATGATCTATTTGAGCGTTGGGTGTTCAAGTGCAATGATTTCACTGGCTCACGAGAGCAATAAACGTACATTTGATCTTGGAATCATGACATCATTGAAATGCATTATTGTGAAATATATTTGATGACTGCTTTTACTGATTACTCGCTGAGCTTCTAGCTCACCCCAAAATGATTTTATTCCCCTCCACAGGGCTCAAGGCGAAGGAAGGACGAGTAGTACTTATTCATGTGGCTGGATGGCATATATCTTGTACAGTTTGGATTTGGAATCATTTGATGTATAGTTGAAAATTTAGTTTCCGTTTCGCTTATGACATGTAATTATTGAAGAACATGTTGTAATATTTGAGATTTATATTGTAATTCATTTGAGGACTGTAGTGAACGACTGAGTCCCGGCGAGAGCTGGGCAGGCGGCCCGTCGAACCCTTTGGTTCGCCTTAGGGGGAGGTGGGGCCGTCACAGTTGGTATCAGAGCTTAGGCTTCAGATTCTTGTAGTGTATTCTGGGCTAGAAGTTTAGATGTCGGACAGTGGGTTTGGTCTGAAATATTAGTGATTCTTGCGGGATGTCTCGACTTGATTGGTATAAGATGGAATGTCGAGGACGACATTCTTTTAAGGAGGGGAGTTTGTGACGCCCCGAAAGAATGAGTGTGAGAACCCGGAAATTTTCTAATTTTCAGGTCAATCCGAGCAGCGTATCTTGTGAAAAGACGGAATTACCCTTGCTGCCCTGGTTTTACCCGAATGTGAGAATTGTGTCTGTAATTGGTTATTTTGGTTGGGAATGCTTCCGAATTGGTTGTTGAGGTCTTCTGATGAAATGTAGCCCTGTTTCTTATCTTTTGGATGGCTTTGGAATTTCTGAATTTGGACTTAGGTAGGTTGATTTATGATGTTTGCACCAGAATACGATTGGTGAACCTGTTTTTGCGGTTCTGGTGTAGTATCTTGCATTTTTGACCTGGTTACACTCGATACTGGACAGAGTTGCCTTCTTCAGTATTGTAGCCCGATCTCTTAGCTTCGAAACGGTGGGTCTTGGACCTTCATCCGATAATCGTAGTGCCTTTGGTGCCATTACCGCAAAATGATGTCAAAAACTATTTTTCTGGGTTTGAGCTTAACTTTCATTGCCGGACTTTTCCCTAGCTTGAAATGTGTTTGTACTTCTGGGAGCTGGCTGAAAGGCTATTGAATGAACTTGTTGTTGTGTGTGTACCTTTGGGTTTGAATGAGAAATATAATGAAGCCATGACGGCTGGAAAAGTAAGCAAATTTAGGGGAAGTGCTGTCCGAACTTTTAAAGGGCTTGATCGCTTTGCGTTTGTGATCTAAGACTTGGATTTGAGTAAGGCGATGATATTTGATGGATGGTTTCTGAGCCATGGAGGTGAGTGACCCTAAACTGTTTCCAAAGTTATTATTGAAATGTTTCTTGCATTATTTACTCGACGGCATCTCATGCGTGCTTGCATGTGAATTCATGATATGATTTTGGCTTCAATGAGTTCTGGGAACGTCTTGTGCTGGACACCAACGTCTCCACCCTGTTTATGGTTCATGTTCATGTTATCTGGAGCTCAAAAAGGGGCTCCCTCTCACTGTTAATGTTAAATGATCTATTTGAGCGTTGGGTGTTCAAGTGCAATGATTTCACTGGCTCACGAGAGCAATAAACATACATTTGATCTTGGAATCATGACATCATTGAAATGCATTATTGTGAAATATATTTGATGACTGCTTTTACTGATTACTCGCTGAGCTTCTAGCTCACCCCAAAATAATTTTATTCCCCTCCACAGGGCTCAAGGCGAAGGAAGGACGAGTAGTACTTATTCATGTGGCTGGATGGCATATATCTTGTACAGTTTGGATTTGGAATCATTTGATGTATAGTTGAAAATTTAGTTTCCGTTTCGCTTATGACATGTAATTATTGAAGAACATGTTGTAATATTTGAGATTTATATTGTAATTCATTTGAGGACTGTAGTGAACGACTGAGTCCCGGCGAGAGCTGGGCAGGCGGTCCGCCGAACCCTTTGGTTCGCCTTAGGGGGAGGTGGGGCCGTCACAGTTGGTATCAGAGCTTAGGCTTCAGATTCTTGTAGTGTATCGTGGGCTAGAAGTTTAGATGCCGGACAGTGGGTTTGGTCTGAAATATTAGTGATTCTTGCGGGATGTCTCGACTTGATTGGTATAAGATGGAATGTCGAGGACGACATTCTTTTAAGGAGGGGAGTTTGTGACGCCCCGAAAGAATGAGTGTGAGAACCCGGAAATTTTCTAATTTTCAGGTCAATCCGAGCAGCGTATCTTGTGAAAAGACGGAATTACCCTTGCTGCCCTGGTTTTACCCGAATGTGAGAATTGTGTCTGTAATTGGTTATTTTGGTTGGGAATGCTTCCGAATTGGTTGTTGAGGTCTTCTGATGAAATGTAGCCCTGTTTCTTATCTTTTGGATGGCTTTGGAATTTCTGAATTTGGACTTAGGTAGGTTGATTTATGATGTTTGCACCAGAATACGATTGGTGAACCTGTTTTTGCGGTTCTGGTGTAGTATCTTGCATTTTTGACCTGGTTACACTCGATACTGGACAGAGTTGCCTTCTTCAGCATTGTAGCCCGATCTCTTAGCTTCGAAACGGTGGGTCTTGGACCTTCATCCGATAATCGTAGTGCCTTTGGTGCCATTACCGCAAAATGATGTCAAAAACTATTTTTCTGGGTTTGAGCTTAACTTTCATTTCCGGACTTTTCCCTAGCTTGAAATGTGTTTGTACTTCTGGGAGCTGGCTAAAAGGCTATTGAATGAACTTTTTGTTGTGTGTGTACCTTTGGGTTTGAATGAGAAATATAATGAAGCCATGACGGCTGGAAAAGTAAGCAAATTTAGGGGAAGTGTTGTCCGAACTTTTAAAGGGCTTGATCGCTTTGCGTTTGTGATCTAAGGCTTGGATTTGAGTAAGGCGATGATATTTGATGGATGGTTTCTGAGCCATGGAGGTGAGTGACCCTAAACTGTTTCCAAAGTTATTATTGAAATGTTTCTTGCATTATTTACTCGACGGCATCTCATGCGTGCTTGCATGTGAATTCATGATATGATTTTGGCTTCAATGAGTTCTGGGAAAGTCTTGTGCTGGACACCAACGTCTCTACCCTGTTTATGGTTCATGTTCATGTTATCTGGAGCTCAAAAAGGGGCACCCTCTTACTGTTAATGTTAAATGATCTATTTGAGCGTTGGGTGTTCAAGTGCAATGATTTCACTGGCTCACGAGAGCAATAAACGTATATTTGATCTTGGAATCATGACATCATTGAAATGCATTATTGTGAAATACATTTGATGACTGCTTTTACTGGTTACTCGCTGAGCTTCTAGCTCACTCCAAAACGATTTTATTCCCCTCCACAGGGCTCAGGGCGAAGGAAGGGCGAGTAGTACTTATTCATGTGGCTGGATGGCATATATCTTGTACAGTTTGGATTTGGAATCATTTGATGTATAGTTGAAAATTTAGTTTCCGCTTCGCTTATGACATGTAATTATTGAAGAACATGTTGTAATATTTGAGATTTATATTGTAATTCATTTGAGGACTGTAGTGAACGACTGAGTCCCGGCGAGAGCTGGGCAGGCGGCCCGTCGAACCCTTTGGTTCGCCTTAGGGGGAGGTGGGGCCGTCACAGTTGGTATCAGAGCTTAGGCTTCAGATTCTTGTAGTGTATTCTGGGCTAGAAGTTTAGATGTCGGACAGTGGGTTTGGTCTGAAATATTAGTGATTCTTGCGGGATGTCTCGACTTGATTGGTATAAGATGGAATGTCGAGGACGACATTCTTTTAAGGAGGGGAGTTTGTGACGCCCCGAAAGAATGAGTGTGAGAACCCGGAAATTTTCTAATTTTCAGGTCAATCCGAGCAGCGTATCTTGTGAAAAGACGGAATTACCCTTGCTGCCCTGGTTTTACCCGAATGTGAGAATTGTGTCTGTAATTGGTTATTTTGGTTGGGAATGCTTCCGAATTGGTTGTTGAGGTCTTCTGATGAAATGTAGCCCTGTTTCTTATCTTTTGGATGGCTTTGGAATTTCTGAATTTGGACTTAGGTAGGTTGATTTATGATGTTTGCACCAGAATACGATTGGTGAACCTGTTTTTGCGGTTCTGGTGTAGTATCTTGCATTTTTGACCTGGTTACACTCGATACTGGACAGAGTTGCCTTCTTCAGCATTGTAGCCCGATCTCTTAGCTTCGAAACGGTGGGTCTTGGACCTTCATCCGATAATCGTAGTGCCTTTGGTGCCATTACCGTAAAATGATGTCAAAAACTGTTTTTCTGGGTTTGAGCTTAACTTTCATTTCTGGACTTTTCCCTAGTTTGAAAAGTGTTTGTATTTCTGGGAGCTGGCTGAAAGGCTATTGAATGAACTTGTTGTTGTGTGTGTACCTTTGGGTTTGAATGAGAAATATAATGAAGCCATGACGGCTGGAAAAGTAAGCAAATTTAGGGGAAGTGCTGTGTAAGTCCCAAAGACAACCAAGAGGGGGGGTGAATTGGGTTGATTAAAATCTTAACCAAATTTATGCACTTTTTCTTTAATAAAAATTTACCTTCTTTTCTAGTAAAGATCAACCAAGTAGATTAGAAGACAATAGCAATATTGATCAGAAAAACAAGTTTATATAGGCAATGAGAATTTTATTAAACAAAAAGAATAATAGGAAATCAAACCAATTGTCTACCAAGCTTTCCTCAAACTTGAAGACCAATCACAAGGTTGAGCAACTTCTCTTTGATGAAATATGATCAACTAGATGTACATTGGAGGGAGCACTTCCTCCTTGCCCTAAGCCTCACTTAGTCAAGCTAAGAAGTTTTACAAACACTCGGATAACCCTCACCAAAGCTACACTAATGAAACTTTCAACCACAAGAGAAAAGCCCACAAGAAGTTCACACCACTTCGAGAACAAATCTAACTTTGGAGACTATTTTCTAGCTAAAATATCTCTTGAGATCTTGTAGACCAAGTGTGCAAAAGTCCTTACTTCGTTCAGAACAGTTTGTTTTTAAAGGGGAACAAAAATGGGCTTCATTAAAGCTTCCAACGGATAGAAGGCAGATGAAGAGTCAGCTAGCCGTTGGGGCTTTCGGACGTCCGACGATCAAATTATCGTCCGAACCAATCGTCCGAAAAACAGCCAAATTGAAGTTCGGACATCCGATGGAATTTTATCGTCCGAGCTTCAGTGTCCGAACGTCGTCCAGAGAGTTATCAAATCTTTGAGGAATTTTTAGGACATCCGATGATCTTGATGTTCGTCCGAAGCATGCGTCCGATCCTTCAGGACGTCCGATGCTTCCTTGCGAGCGTCCGACAGTGTCTTGGCAGAGAGTCATCAAAGCTTTGTGGAATTTTTAGGACGTCCGACACGATCGATGTGCGTCCGACAGAAACTCCTTCCTGATGTTCTTCATCCCTTCGGACGTCCGACAGATTCCTTTCGGCCGTCCGACATGAGTGTCCTGTTTTTGCTCACGACATATTCGTACCTGATTCTTTGATAGGCAACAACACTTATATTTGAAGAAAGTTAGATAAAACATTTCAAGGAACCAAGACTAACAAAATTGTCATACTTAAAAGACAGTATCTTTGATCGGAACAAAACAATGACTAAATTTGTTTATATTATTCCAATCTTGTTTGCCACATCCAAAGCATCGTAGTCTGGAGTTAATCGAACATATGCTTACTTTGTTCCATCAGGCCTGATCAAAGTGTTCACTTTCTTGGACTGTATAAACATTTCAACAAACTTTTGTGATCATCAAAACCAAGAATAACATTCTCCCCCTTTTTGATGATGACAAAACAAAAGTTTGAAATGAAATTTGATGATTGCATTATAAGCTCCCCCTTTCTCACGAACTCCCCCTTATTTAGTGAATCATAAAATTTTGAAAATTTTGAAAAAGCTCCCCCTCACTTGGCTGCCCATCCGAGTTAAACAATTTTCCAAAAATATGACAATTAAGCATATCAGCCAATTTAAACAATCAATCCAACATATCCAACATCACCAATCATCAATCATCAATCAATACCAATCATCAATCAATCCAGTCCTCTCCCCCTTTTTGTCATCACAAAAGGGCAACCAATCACATCAACACATCCACAAACACATTCATCAATGAAAACCAAATTCATTGCATCAAAATACTTAAACATCCATAAACACAGTCATCATTCAAAATACTTAACATAAACATACAGTACCAACAAGAGAAACATTAAAAGAAGGTTACAAATGTTGACCATTACAAAACACATAAAATAGACAAACAGAATGCAAATGTCCTAAGTAGTGAACTATGTGGATCCAGGAGTTCTTCGAGAGAGCTGATATTGGGAGAGGTCCTCCTCTTCAGTTTCTTCATCAGCTTCAGCATCCACTTCAACTGGTTCCTTGCCTTTATCTGCTGTGCAAGGACCATGAGGAGTCACAGGAGTTGATGAACCAGGGTCTGGAATTGATGAGCTTGGATCAGTGGGGTGTGGCTCTTTGTCATGGGACACTTCCTCAACCACAGGTGGGGGAAAGAGAAGGTTCTTTTTGTCTAGAAAGGCAGTTTGTTGCTCAGAGGACATGGTGAGCATTAGGCCATGTTCTAGAAGAAGAACATGCTGTTTGAGTTCATGAAGAAGCTCAATCACTCCATCATTGGAGGAGGAAGATGCCTTAGTGGCAGATTTCCTAGGATGAATGGGAGTGAGTGGAATAGATGAAGGATCATGTGCAGCCTTAGACCTATGTTCACTGGACGATGCCTCTTTATAAGACCACATATTATCTTTAAAAACAAGATTTTTCCTTTCAAAGTATCCTTTGGTAAAGGCATAAGAAGATGCTTCTTTGGGACAAACACCTAAAATTGGAACTTTGAAAAACTCAAAAATCTTTTGAAAAAACTTTCCATAGGATAGTTTTCTGCGAGAGTCAGTGGTATAGCGAAGTAAAAACTTGCACATGACAAAACCAAAATCAATCCGAATTTTTTCTCGAAAACAATAAAAGAGGTACAACTCCATTTTATTTGCATCAGTTCTATGGCCATCAGTAGGCACAAGCAGGTTTGAAATGATAGAAAAAGCAATTAAATTCACAGGGGCAAGATCATTCAGTTTAGCATCAGCAGGGGAGGAAAAACTTCTTTTAAAATAGGTCATCATTTTAGCCCCATCAAAATGATTATCAGCATTAGGGTGCTCTTCATAGGAAAAGAAATTTGCAATTTTATCCTTGCACCCACGTTCAATGGTAGTATTTAAAATGGAATTCACAATTTCAGAGTCAAAAATTAAGTCTACCCCATTAACCCTGGAAAAGATTTCAATTTGGTCAGACCCTTTTCTAAGATTAGCAAAAAATTGATGCAGCATTTCAGGATAGTAAACATTTGGCATAGAAATGATATGCGACCATTTCTGAAAAGCAAACAACTTCAGAATGGTTTCTAAACCTATGAGACGAAATTCAGAAAGGTTTACAGTACGTTGAGGGATGACACCTTTCTGGGATATCAAGGAGTGTTTGTCTCTTGCTGTATCATCAAAGAATGTAGGGGGTGGGGCTGATTTTGGAGGTGGTTGAGCAGAGGTTCCCTGTCCAGATTCAGGCTGAGAGGTGGGTTGAGGAGTAGGCCGTGACATTTGACCCTTTATGGCTCCTCTCTTGAAGCGTTTGGATGAACGTTTGACCGTAGGAAGATCCTCATCCTCATCCCTGAGTGGATGCTTGCATCCGGCAGTAACCTTTCCTCCTCTCAGATTCACCATTGTGTGAAATGTGTGGAATGAAGAATGCAAATGATGCACACAGTAGTAGGGAAGTGATTTGCACAGAAATTTTGGGACAAAAAGGCCTTAAACAAGATATGGCAGAGCGGTTATGAGAAAGTAGGGTTTTGAAGGAAATTTGAGAATTTGTGAAATGTTATGCGATTCGGGGAAATGATCAGGAGAAATGAATCGCAATCAGTCAGAAAAAGTTTTGTTTGAGTCAATTTGAGAATGAGAGCTTCAAAATGGTACGAATTTGAGAGTGAGGGAAGAGAGAGTTTTCGTCCGAGAGGAAATAGAATAGGAAGAGTCTGAAGCAAATGAGAAAGAAGGTTATTTAAAAAATTGATCCGTTGCACTGTCGGACGGCCGAACGACGTTGCGCGTCCGACAGCTGCGTCCGAACAGGCGCAATCTGGAAAATGGCTGAAGAACATTATCGGACGTCCGAAGACCCAAAAATTAAGATGATTTTTCGATTATTCCTAATTTTGATCTTAGATGAATGAACTGATCTAATGGCAAAGCTTTTGTAAAAATATCCGCAAATTGATCTTTAGAACAAACATAATTTACACATATTTCACCTTTTTGAACAAGATCACGAATAAAGTGATGCTTTATATCTATGTGCTTTGTCCTAGAATGATGAATAGGATTTTTGGTCAAATTTATAGCACTAGTATTATCACAGAATATAGGCATGCAGTCATACAATAATCCAAAATCATTCAAGGTGTGCTTCATCCATAAAAGTTGAGCACAACATGTACTAGCGGCAATATATTCCGCTTCGGTTGTAGACAGAGAGATTGCACATTGTTTCTTGCTAAACCAAGAGACTAAACAATTTTCAAGAAAATGACAAGTTCCACTAGTACTCTTTCTATCCACACGACAACCTCCAAAATTAGCATCCGAATAACCATATAGTGTGTAACAGCCCCACTTTCCCCTAAGGCGAACCAAAAGGGTGAGCGGACTGCCTGCCCAGCTCTCGCCAGGACTCACGATGCAGACTAGAACTATCTATAGCGATCCGGAACTTACGAACGAGCGTAAACGAGTCAAAATGGTAAAATAACCCAAAATTTAAAAAAATGAAATCCGAAGTCGGCCATGAATAGTGACCGACCCGTCAGAACCCAACCGAAATAGCCAACAACATTCACATTTGAACTTTAGCGTTTACAAATCAAAATGACATACAAAAGTTTTCAAAAGCTAATATATACACACGGTTTGCCAAATCAAAAGAGAAAACGCCCCAAAAGTACACTTAGGGTTTTAATACATGAGCTATACAAAAGATATGTTCAACTAGCTCAACTTGGCAGCCATTTGTCAAATCCAGACCAAAAGGGTTTATTTTCCTGTAAGGAAAACAAAAGGAACGGAAAGGGGTGAGCTTGCGCTCAATGAGGTACCAAACAGATAGCATTAAAATCATGGCATTTCACATTTAACAAATCAGATACACATGTCAGATGTAAAGCAAAGGAACCAATGATTCAAATCAGAAAGATACGGGTGGCTCTCAGGAGCCAAATTTCCAGCGCAATACTTGATCCAAACCGGTTGACTCTCCGTCAACGTATATAGAACCAATGCGTCCGTAGACCCCTCTTATCACCGAATTCCGTCCACCAAACACCCCTTTACCGGGCCCGCTCACCTCAAACGAACAAAATGGTAATACTCGAGTATAACCGGAATCAAGGGTCTCAATACCCAAAATCCCCGAACAGACTACCGTGGTTCGTTATCTAATCGTCCAGGCCCTTGCCGGCCCGACTCGAATAACTTAGCCACAGGATTGAGCTCATAGGTCATAGAAATCCGAACAGATGCAGACACAGATAACAGATTCAAATTTTGCATAGTAAATTGGCATATGAACAGACTAGAGAACGAGTGTGATAAAGTACACCCTCGTCTCGAACAAATAAACAGATTGCAGAGCAGAAATCAAGTTAAATAGCAATGGAGGGGAGTGGTACACTCACCTGCTCAACTTGAAAAGTTTTCACTTCAGATTGGCCTTAATCGCCAAGAAACCCTAAAATAATCAAAATAAACCAATTGAAGGTTTCATATCAAAAATCGAGTAAACGGAATGCACAAGTGAGGCTCGACTACACGTCGTACGCCTTGCCCAAAAATACTAATGCAAGGGTGCAAAAACATGATTTTCTTGGAAACAAAAGATAACATGAAGACCTAGGGTCAACAACCCAAAAGCCCTTCATTTCCATCAAAAGGCAAAACCAACTTAAAGAATCAAACGGCCTAGAAAATCGGACAGCATTTCCCCTAAATTTCTTACTTTTCCAGCCATTAAGGCTTCATTATTTCCTCAAATCAGCCCCAACATTTCACACCAAAGGTCATCTCATTTCCCAAAAGCCGTACAGGGCTCAAAGTGGTACAAGTACAAAAGTTAGCTAGGAAACAACCAAAATGAAAGCAAGCCCTAAGAGAGACTCGACGACGAGTCATAAAAAAATGCTGAACACAACCCCAATAGGGTCTCATATGCATAAATAAGCATGATAGCAAACCAGAAATTAGAAATAGCATTAGTCTTGGCCCCAAATAGAAAAACTGTTTTGCCCTTATTTTGCGGTAATGGCGTCAAATTCACTACGATTATCGGATGGGGGTGTAAGACCCACCATTTCGAAGCCAAGAAACAGAGATACAACAATGTAGAAGGTCACTCAATCCAGTTCCTAACACAACTAGGTCAAAAGTGCCAAATACCAAACCAGAATTACCAAAACAGGTTTGCAAAACACACAAAACTGTAATACGTCAATCGCAGCCTACACAGGTCCAAATGCCGAAATTCCAAAGGCATAAGTTAACTAAGACATCCAGATACATTTCCTCAGAAGACACCAACTTCAAAATCCAAACCAATTCCAGTCAAAACAGGCAATTACTATCGCAGTTCGGACATTCTGTGCACCAAAAACAGCAACAGTAAAAACGGCATAACTCACTCTACACTAGTCCAATTGCCCTGAAATTTTGTAGGCACACTAAAATCATCAATACCTACAACTTTCATGTTTTGAACAAAGTCCAATTCGGCCGCTAGCTATAACCTAAAATTTCGGGCAGATTAGGGGTTCATGAACCCTAACTTTTCACAATTCCATTCAAATCCAAAATTGATTGCATTTCTCAACAATTCACACCCACTAGAGTCAAAGCCCCTTATTACAAACCATCAAAAACAACCACACCCTCAAGATCATATGAAACCAGAAAATTCATCATAAAATTAAAAACTCCACCAAATCAAGCCAAACCAAGAAATAAATCATATAATCCAACACTTTAGCCACTTCTAAGCATAATATAACCATCATTAGGTGTAATAGGGGGGTTCAAGCATCACTTACCAAGTAACAAGAGAGAGAGGGATGATGGCCACCTTAGAGCTTCAAACAAACTTCACTAGAGCACTCACTATCACCAAAAGAAAGGATTTTATGGAATGAAATCAAACCTAAACTCTTGTTTGTGGAAGATTGAGTGATATGGAAGCTTGAAAGTTGGGAAAATTTCTTCTTCTTTGAGAGAGAGAGGGCTGGCCAACACAAGGAAGAAAATGGTGAATTTTGTGAATTTTTTTGATATTTATTCCTTTGGTCAAAAAAAGTCAAGAAAGTGAATAGTGTTTCTTAAAGTCCAACTAATGAGACGATGACACATGTCACCTTCTTAAATGCAATCCTATCTCTTCTTTTCTCTCTCACATCAATCATATCACACTCCCTACTTATCACTTAACACCCGATAAATTTTTCACAGTATCCGAAACTTAACCTTATTGGCCGAATTTTTCCGAACTTTTCGCACTAGTGGGTCCCACATCCAATATATATTCTTAATTTTCTAAACATTCACCAATGCTAGAAAAATTGTCTAAAAACTATAATTGTTCATAAAATTCCACCAAGAAATTTTTCTAAGCCAGAAAATGCAGAAAACATGCAAATAAAGGGGAAAAACCCTAGGAAAATATTAGGGCAATACGGGTTCTCACACTCTCTCCCCCTTAAAGAAATTTCGCCCTCGAAATTTTCTCTTCAAAATTTAAAGTAACCAATGGCCTGTACCTTCTTCGTCTTCAGAGTCAGAAGAAACGAGATTCTTCATTCCAGTCCCTTTTCCACTTGACGGTCCAGGGTCGGTCTTGGTTGGTTGCTGGGTTCCTTTCTTTTCACGCGCTTTACTCGGGCAATGAGCAATTCGATGCTCGGCGCTCCCACAGCACAGACATCTCCCTCCTCTTTTCCAACAATTCTCTTCAAAATGATTGGATTTTCTACAATAGCCACAATATGGTAGAGGAATTGGGGTCTGATCTCCTTGTGAGATATCCCTCAGTGGTCCTTTTTCCCTTGAATTTCCTCCCGGCGTATCCTCCTTAAGTGTCTCCAGAATTGTCACACCCCTCACTCCACGACCCTTCTTCGCCAAGGGCCTACCTTGCTCACCCTGTTCTGGCAATTTACCCCTTTTCTTGCCCCTTTTCTTGGCATGAAAGATCGTCCCCTGTGGCCTTACAATTCCTGCCCTTTGAGCTTCCTCTGGCGTCCCCATAGAAGTATTATCTTGTGCCATTGCTACAGTCTCCTTGGAAATCTCTTCGTATTTCCTCTTTAACTCCATGTTTTGGTGTAAGAGCTCAAGTTTCTCCGAATACTCTTGCTTCCATTGCCTTTCCCAGTACTCGGTCAGCCTCCTTTGAACCTCTATTTCATATCGGAGAACCGAAATTTCCTGATACGGATCAATCCAATGTGTCATCTTACGGAAGTGCTGGAACTCGGGTACTAGCCTGTCGGGCAAAACAATGAGTCATAATACATTCCTAAGTACAAGTGGCATTCTCGATCCTCGTACAGTTATTGTTTCCCTTTTCTTCTCTTGATTCTTGGCCTCGCTTCGTTCCACGGCCACGACCACGTCCACGACTGCTTATTCCTTACATATATATATATTTATATTTTTTTTTCTCTCTTTTCTTTTTCCCCTTTCCCCAAGGTAATTCAACGCATAACCACAGTAAAGTGACAAAAGTAATCAAATTCTAGCACACCAATTACACCAATGACATATGCACATATAACACACCATGTATCAAGAAAACGGTTAATCAGATACACCAATACATGCCAAATTAGACAGATAATCCTATGCACAATACTCAAACCACTGTTATGTCATAGCGGTATCAAAGCAAATCAAGAGTAAAGGCGATATAGTCCCAGACCCAATTAAAATAACCCCGTCCGATCCCTCACGTCACTGACCATGCAAACTAGATATCCAATAACCTCATGGACTCATTCCAGCCAAACAAAGCCTATTCATGTTCCCAATATGCAAATCTCACATACTTAACACCGTTTCAACTCTGGAGTACTCAGGCACAAGAATCCGAAATAAGACAATTCACCTCTCGAGCTGGCCAGTCCCAAGAGTAAATCATCTATATTACAGATTCCTACCCGACATACATATCTATCTTCCTCGAATCCCATGATAAAGATCTTTACACTTATGGCATGTCTGGTTCATAACTTACGCTCAAACGAGCACTTAGACATATTCATGAAATCAGGACCATACACCACTTGGCCCAAGCTCATTCCGCGCAGAGACCACGCGAACCTGGCTCTGATACCAATTGTAACAGCCCCACTTTCCCCTAAGGCGAACCAAAGGGGTGAGCGGACTGCCTGCCCAGCTCTCGCCAGGACTCACGATGCAGACTAGAACTATCTATAGCGATCCGGAACTTACGAACGAGCGTAAACGAGTCAAAATGGTAAAATAACCCAAAATTTAAAAAAAATGAAATCCGAAGTCGGCCATGAATAGTGACTGACCCGTCAGAACCCAACCGAAATAGCCAACAACATTCACATCTGAACTTTAGCGTTTACAAATCAAAATGACATACAAAAGTTTTCAAAAGCTAATATATACACACGGTTTGCCAAATCAAAAGAGAAAACGCCCCAAAAGTACACTTAGGGTTTTAATACATGAGCTATACAAAAGATATGTTCAACTAGCTCAACTTGGCAGCCATTTGTCAAATCCAGACCAAAAGGGTTTATTTTCCTGTAAGGAAAATAAAAGGAACGGAAAGGGGTGAGCTTGCGCTCAATGAGGTACCAAACAGATAGCATTAAAATCATGGCATTTCACATTTAACAAATCAGATACACATGTCAGATGTAAAGCAAAGGAACCAATGATTCAAATCAGAAGGATACGGGTGGCTCTCAGGAGCCAAATTTCCAGCGCAATACTTGATCCAAACCGGTTGACTCTCCGTCAACGTATATAGAACCAATGCGTCCGTAGACCCCTCTTATCACCGAATTCCGTCCACCAAACACCCCTTTACCGGGCCCGCTCACCTCAAACGAACAAAATGGTAATACTCGAGTATAACCGGAATCAAGGGTCTCAATACCCAAAATCCCCGAACAGACTACCGTGGTTCGTTATCTAATCGTCCAGGCCCTTGCCGGCCCGACTCGAATAACTTAGCCACAGGATTGAGCTCATAGGTCATAGAAATCCGAACAGATGCAGACACAGATAACAGATTCAAATTTTGCATAGTAAATTGGCATATGAACAGACTAGAGAACGAGTGTGATAAAGTACACCCTCGTCTCGAACAAATAAACAGATTGCAGAGCAGAAATCAAGTTAAATAGCAATGGAGGGGAGTGGTACACTCACCGGCTCAACTTCAAAAGTTTTCACTTCAGATTGGCCTTAATCGCCAAGAAACCCTAAAATAATCAAAATAAACCAATTGAAGGTTTCATATCAAAAATCGAGTAAACGGAATGCACAAGTGAGGCTCGACTACACGTCGTACGCCTTGCCCAAAAATACTAATGCAAGGGTGCAAAAACATGATTTTCTTGGAAACAAAAGATAACATGAAGACCTAGGGTCAACAACCCAAAAGCCCTTCATTTCCATCAAAAGGCAAAACCAACTTAAAGAATCAAACGGCCTAGAAAATCGGACAGCATTTCCCCTAAATTTCTTACTTTTCCAGCCATTAAGGCTTCATTATTTCCTCAAATCAGCCCCAACATTTCACACCAAAGGTCATCTCATTTCCCAAAAGCCGTACAGGGCTCAAAGTGGTACAAGTACAAAAGTTAGCTAGGAAACAACCAAAATGAAAGCAAGCCCTAAGAGAGACTCGACGACGAGTCATAAAACAATGCTGAACACAACCCCAATAGGGTCTCATATGCATAAATAAGCATGATAGCAAACCAGAAATTAGAAATAGCATTAGTCTTGGCCCCAAATAGAAAAACTGTTTTGCCCTTATTTTGCGGTAATGGCGTCAAATTCACTACGATTATCGGATGGGGGTGTAAGACCTACCATTTCGAAGCCAAGAAACAGAGATACAACAATGTAGAAGGTCACTCAATCCAGTTCCTAACACAACTAGGTCAAAAGTGCCAAATACCAAACCAGAATTACCAAAACAGGTTTGCAAAACACACAAAACTGTAATACGTCAATCGCAGCCTACACAGGTCCAAATACCGAAATTCCAAAGGCATAAGTTAGCTAAGACATCCAGCTACATTTCCTCAGAAGACACCAACTTCAAAATCCAAACCAATTCCAGTCAAAACAGGCAATTACTATCGCAGTTCGGACATTCTGTGCACCAAAAACAGCAACAGTAAAAACGGCATAACTCACTCTACACTAGTCCAATTGCCCTGAAATTTTGCAGGCACACTAAAATCATCAATACCTACAACTTTCATGTTTTGAACAAAGTCCAATTCGGCCGCTAGCTATAACCTAAAATTTCGGGCAGATTAGGGGTTCATGAACCCTAACTTTTCACAATTCCATTCAAATCCAAAATTGATTGCATTTCTCAACAATTCACACCCACTAGAGTCAAAGCCCCTTATTACAAACCATCAAAAACAACCACACCCTCAAGATCATATGAAACCAGAAAATTCATCATAAAATTAAAAACTCCACCAAATCAAGCCAAACCAAGAAATAAATCATATAATCCAACACTTTAGCCACTTCTAAGCATAATATAACCATCATTAGGTGTAATAGGGGGGTTCAAGCATCACTTACCAAGTAACAAGAGAGAGAGGGATGATGGCCACCTTAGAGTTTCAAACAAACTTCACTAGAGCACTCACGATCACCAAAAGAAAGGATTTTATGGAATGAAATCAAACCTAAACTCTTGTTTGTGGAAGATTGAGTGATATGGAAGCTTGAAAGTTGGGAAAATTTCTTCTTCTTTGAGAGAGAGAGGGCCGGCCAACACAAGGAAGAAAATGGTGAATTTTGTGAATTTTTTTGATATTTATTCCTTTGGTCAAAAAAAGTCAAGAAAGTGAATAGTGTTTCTTAAAGTCCAACTAATGAGACGATGACACATGTCACCTTCTTAAATGCAATCCTATCTCTTCTTTTCTCTCTCACATCAATCATATCACACTCCCTACTTATCACTTAACACCCGATAAATTTTTCACAGTATCCGAAACTTAACCTTATTGGCCGAATTTTTCCGAACTTTTCGCACTAGTGGGTCCCACATCCAATATATATTCTTAATTTTCTAAACATTCACCAATGCTAGAAAAATTGTCTAAAAACTATAATTGTTCATAAAATTCCACCAAGAAATTTTTCTAAGCCAGAAAATGCAGAAAACATGCAAATAAAGGGGAAAAATCCTAGGAAAATATTAGGGCAATACGGGTTGTCACATAGTGCAAACTCATTAGATCTAGCATACCAAAGACCATAGTCTAATGTACCTTTCAAATACCTAAAAATCCTTTTTACAGCATTCAAATGTGATTCTTTTGGACAAGATTGAAATCTAGCACACAAGCAAACAGCAAACATAATATCAGGTCTACTTGCGGTTAAATAGAGTAGGCTTCCGATCATACCTCTATAATGCTTTTCATCCACATGATTACCTTCTTCATCTTTGTTAAGCTTTGTAGAAGTGCACATTGGAGTTCCAACTTGCTTTGAGTCCTCCATGCCAAACCTTTTCAGCAATTCCTTGGTATATTTTGCTTGATTTATAAAAATTCCCTCAAGAGCTTGATGTATTTGAAGTCCAAGGAAGAAATTTAATTCTCCCATCATACTCATTTCAAATTCACTTTGCATAGTGGTGGAAAACTCCTTACATAGATACTCATTAGTAGCACCAAAAATAATATCATCAACATATATTTGCACAATAAGAAGGTCATTCAACACTTGCTTAGTAAAAAGTGTGGTGTCCACAACACCCCTTTTGAAACCATTTTCAATCAAAAAACCACTTAGTCTTTCATACCAAGCTCTTGGAGCCTGTTTTAGACCATATAAAGCTTTAGATAGTTTAAACACATGACTTGGAAATTTTGTATTTTCAAAACCGGGGGGTTGATCCACATATACTTCTTGATCAATGAAACCATTTAAAAAAGCACTTTTAACATCCATTTGAAACAATTTGAAGCCTTTAAAGCATGCAAAAGCAAGAAGCATTCTAATAGATTCTAATCTAGCTACGGGAGCAAATGTTTCATCAAAATCAATTCCTTCTTCTTGTGCATATCCTTTAGCAACTAATCTGGCTTTATTTCTCACAACAACACCTTTATCATCCAACTTATTTCTAAAAATCCATTTTGTGCCAATGATAGGTTGATTTTGAGGTCTATTAACAAGTGTCCAAACTTCATTTCTCTCAAATTGATAAAGTTCCTCTTGCATTGCCAAAATCCAGTTTTCATCCTTTAAAGCATCATTGATATTTTTAGGTTCAAAAAGAGAAACTAAAGCAAAATTGTCAATCAATTTTCTAGATGAGGAACGAGTGTTTACCTTCTCGGATGGATCACCAATTATAAGCTCTTTTGGATGATTTTGGCTGAATTTC
This sequence comes from Coffea arabica, assembly GCF_036785885.1. NCBI lineage: Eukaryota > Viridiplantae > Streptophyta > Magnoliopsida > Gentianales > Rubiaceae > Coffea > Coffea arabica. The sequence continues at coordinate 29,578,759 of NC_092318.1, read as the reverse complement.
CAAGCCTTGGGAAGATCTTTGAGTGGATCATCATTTTTGTCTTCATCTTCCTCTTCTTGATCATTATGAACTTCATTTTCCATTTCAGTTGCTGCTGGTTTAGAGCTTCCTTCATTTCCAATTGATAGCTTTTCCATTCTTTCTCGAACACCTACATCATCATCCTCACACGAACTTTTGGAATTATCATCATTGGTTTCATCAAATGTTATATGTATAGTTTCTTCAATCACAAGAGTCCTTCTATTAAAAACTCTATATCCTCTTTTATTCTCACAGTACCCCAAAAATATTTCTACATCAGATTTTTTATCAAACTTACCAAGATGTTCTTTTAGATTCAAAATAAAGCATTTACAACCAAATACTTTGAAATAACCAACCGTAGGTTTCTTATCAAAAATCAGCTCATAAGGAGTTTTCTTTAAAATAGGTCTCAAGAGTATTCTATTCATCACATAACATGCAGTGTTTACCGCTTCAGCCCAAAGATATTTAGGCAACCTACATTCATTCAACATAGTTCTAGCAGCCTCTTGAAGAGTCCTGTTTTTCCTTTCTACAACACCATTTTGCTGTGGAGTCCTTGCAATAGAGAACTCATGTGTTATACCATTATGATCACAAAATTCTGGAAAACCACAATACTTGAATTCCGTCCCATTATCACTTCTAATCCTAACAATTTTTAACCCAAGCAGATTTTGCACTTTAGCAAACAATGAAGTAAAATTCTTGAAGGCATCATCTTTATGAGAAAGAAATATCACCCAAGTGTATCTAGAATAATCATCAACAATTACAAAACAATATCTTTTACCTCCCAAGCTAGTAATTTGAGTGGGACCAAATAAATCAAGATGCAAGAGTTCCAAAGGTTTAGAAGTAGATACACACATCTTAGGTTTAAAAGAATTTTTTGTTTGCTTCCCAAATTGACATGCATCACATACTTTGTCCTTATCAAAACTGATTTTTGGCAAGCCTCTAACCAACTCCTTTTTCGAAATTTCCTTTAGTAAATCCATGTTAAAATGACAAAGTCTTCTATGCCACAACCAAGGATCTTCATTTGAAGCTTTAAGACATTTTAAGCTAGAAGAATCAATTTTATCAAGAACCACAATATATATGTCGTTGAACCTCTTACCTTTGAACACAATATTATATTTGGAATCAAGCACAATGCATTCATGTTTTTTAAACAACACATTCAAGTCTTTATCACACAATTGACTAACACTAAGCAAGTTATAACTTAAGTTATCAACTAAGAGCACATTATGGACAAAAGTATCACCATCCTTACCAACATCACCTATTCCAATTGTCTTAGCTTTCACATCATCACCAAATGTCACTTTTCCACTTGACTTTGATTTCAGCTTTATGAACAAAGAGGGATCACCGGTCATATGCCTTGAGCAACCGCTATCAATAAACCATTTGGACTTGTTTGAGCATTTTTCCTGAAAAGAGAAAGTGTTTGGTACCCATTTTAATTTTTGGGTCCGCAATAGTTAGCATTGTATCTAACTAACCACAAGCATTTCATCCCTTTGTTCAGATTTCTTTTCACATAGCAATCACCTTTCAAATGCCCTCTTTGAGAACAAAAACCACACATAATGGAAGAGTCCTTAACATGTACTAGTTTGACATATCTCAATCCACCTCTTCTATATGTTGTGAAACCATGTGCATTTTTGTTGTGTGCAAATGTTCTTTGAAAAGTAGTAGGATGTGTAGATGACATGTTCCTTTTGATAAACTCCTGCTTTCTTGCTTTCAAAGTCTCATCCAAGTTGTCCATCCTTTTTTTCAAATCACAATGTCTTTCCTTCAGCATTTCACAAATATTTGTCTTTCTATCAAGCTCATTTTGAACATTACATCCGGCTCTTACAAGACTTTCATTGTCAGTCTTTAGTTGTTTATTTTGTTGAAAAAGACTTGCATTTTCTTGAATGAGAAAAGCCATTTTCTGTTTTAACTGCTTGTTTTTATCATAAGATTCCTTCAAGGCATTATGCAGTTTTTCAACAAAGGATTCAAGATCATCATCTTCATCATCATCACTTTCAGATTGAGAGTGTGTGGAAGTTACCTCATTATTTCCAATAGCCATGAAGGCCATTTGAGCTGATTCTTCTTCTTCTTCTACTTCCCCTTCGGAGTTGCATTCATTCCAAGTAATCTGAAAGTTGTTGAATCTTGGCTTCCGATCAGCTTTTCCATCTTTCATCTTCTTCATGGGGCATTCGTTTGCATAGTGTCCAATCTGTCCACATTCGAAGCATTTGTCCAACTGTTTCTTGTTGAAATCCTGTTTTCCTTTGTACTTTGCGATAGATGGCTGATTCTGGAATTGATTGCTAGGTCCTCCCCTTCTAAACTTTCTTTTATTCAAGATTCTCTTGAAGCCTCTGGTGATGAGAGCAAGATCATTATCATCACCATCCGAGTCTTCATCATCCAAGTGAGCTGTATCATCTTCACCTTGAGTAGTCTTTAGAGCAATGTTTCTCTTTGCTCTAGCTTCCTCTTCCTCCTGCACTTTAGATTTCAGTTTCAACTCATAAGAGGTTAGTGAGTTAATGATAGATTCAATAGGCACAGAACTTAAATCCTTAGCCTCCTCTATTGCAGTCACTTTATTTTCCCATTCTTTGCCCAACGCATTGAGAATTTTCCTGTTCTTCTCTCCCAAGGTGTACTCTTTGCCCAACACCTCGAGATCTTTGATCAAGTCAGTGAACCTGCAATACATTTTGTTAATATCCTCAAGAGGTTCAATTCTAAATGATTCATATTTTGTGACCAAGATAGCCTTTTTCTGTTCTTTAACGTTGTCACCACCCTCATGGATTTCTCTTAGTTTATCCCACATTTCTTTGGCCGATTTGCAGCCTTTTACTCTAATTGATTCATTTGAATCTAGGGCACTATAAAGAACATTCATGGCCTTGGCATTCAATGTGAGGTTAGTCCTATCTTGAGCATTCATTTCAGCTCTCATTTTTGGCCGAAGCAACCCTGTATCTGCATCAAGAAAGTTAGCTTCATGCGGTCCTTCACTCACAATAAACCATAGTTCAATATCAATAGATTGCAAAAAGATAATCATCCGTTCTTTCCAGCTAACATAGTTGGAGCCACTGAACATGGGAGGCCTAGTAACAGATTGCCCCTCAACAAACATAGCATGACTGGTTGTCATCTTTACTCCAAGCCGTTAGAGCTTAATCTCAAAGAGACCAAGCTCTGATACCAATTGTAAGTCCCAAAGACAACCAAGAGGAGGGGTGAATTGGGTTGATTAAAATCTTAACCAAATTTATGCACTTTTTCTTTAATAAAAATTTACCTTCTTTTCTAGTAAAGATCAACCAAGTAGATTAGAAGACAATAGCAATATTGATCAGAAAAACAAGTTTATATAAGCAATGAGAATTTTATTAAACAAAAAGAATAATAGGAAATCAAACCAATTGTCTACCAAGCTTTCCTCAAACTTGAAGACCAATCACAAGGTTGAGCAACTTCTCTTTGATAAAATATGATCAACTAGATGTACAATGGAGGGAGCACTTCCTCCTTACCCTAAGCCTCACTTAGTCAAGCTAAGAAGTTTTACAAACACTCGGATAACCCTCACCAAAGCTACACTAATGAAACTTTCAACCACAAGAGAAAAGCCCACAAGAAGTTCACACCACTTCGAGAACAAATCTAACTTTGGAGACTATTTTCTAGCTAAAATATCTCTTGAGATCTTGTAGACCAAGTGTGCAAAAGTCCTTATTTCGTTCAGAACAGTTTGTTTTTAAAGGGGAACAAAAATGGGCTTCATTAAAGCTTCCAACGGATAGAAGGCAGATGAAGAGTCAGCTAGCCGTTGGGGCTTTCGGACGTCCGACGATCAAATTATCGTCCGAACCAATCGTCCGAAAAACAGCCAAATTGAAGTTCGGACGTCCGATGGAATTTTATCGTCCGAGCTTCAGTGTCCGAACGTCGTCCAGAGAGTTATCAAATCTTTGAGGAATTTTTAGGACGTCCGATGATCTTGATGTTCGTCCGAAGCATACGTCCGATCCTTCAGGACGTCCGATGCTTCCTTGCGAGCATCCGACAGTGTCTTGGCAGAGAGTCATCAAAGCTTTGTGGAATTTTTAGGACGTCCGACACGATCGATGTGCGTCCGACAGAAACTCCTTCCTGATGTTCTTCATCCCTTCGGACGTCCGACAGATTCCTTTCGGCCGTCCGACATGAGTGTCCTGTTTTTGCTCACGACATATTCGTACCTGATTCTTTGATAGGCAACAACACTTATATTTGAAGAAAGTTAGATAACACATTTCAAGGAACCAAGACTAACAAAATTGTCATACTTAAAAGACAGTATCTTTGATCGGAACTTTCATTTCCGGATTTTTCCCTAGCTTGAAATGTGTTTGTACTTCTGGGAGCTGGCTGAAAGGCTATTGAATGAACTTGTTGTTGTGTGTGTACCTTTGGGTTTGAATGAGAAATATAATGAAGCCATGACGGCTGGAAAAGTAAGCAAATTTAGGGGAAGTGCTGTCCGAACTTTTAAAGGGCTTGATCGCTTTGCGTTTGTGATCTAAGGCTTGGATTTGAGTAAGGCGATGATATTTGATGGATGGTTTCTGAGCCATGGAGGTGAGTGACCCTAAACTGTTTCCAAAGTTATTATTGAAATGTTTCTTGCATTATTTACTTGACGGCATCTCATGCGTGCTTGCATGTGAATTCATGATATGATTTTGGCTTCAATGAGTTCTGGGAAAGTCTTGTGCTGGACACCAACGTCTCTACCCTGTTTATGGTTCATGTTCATGTTATCTGGAGCTCAAAAAGGGGCACCCTCTTACTGTTAATGTTAAATGATCTATTTGAGCGTTGGGTGTTCAAGTGCAATGATTTCACTGGCTCACGAGAGCAATAAACGTACATTTGATCTTGGAATCATGACATCATTGTAATGCATTATTGTGAAATTTATTTGATGACTGCTTTTACCGGTTACTCGCTGAGCTTCTAGCTCACCCCAAAATGATTTTATTCCCCTCCACAGGGCTCAAGGCGAAGGAAGGACGAGTACTACTTATTCATGTGGCTGGATGGCATATATCTTGTACAGTTTGGATTTGGAATCTTTTGATGTATAGTTGAAAATTTAGTTTCCGTTTCGCTTATGACATGTAATTATTGAAGAACATGTTGTAATATTTGAGATTTATATTGTAATTCATTTGAGGACTGTAGTGAACGACTGAGTCCCGGCGAGAGCTGGGCAGGCGGCCCGCCGAACCCTTTGGTTCGCCTTAGGGGGAGGTGGGGCCGTCACAGTTGGTATCAGATCTTAGGTTTCAGATTCTTGTAGTGTATCCTAGGCTTGAAGTTTAGGATGCCGGACAGTGGGTTTGGTCTGAAATATTAGTGATTGTTGCGGGATGTCTCAACTTGATTGGTATAAGATAGAATGTCGAGTACGACATTCTTTTAAGGAGGGGAGTTTGTGACGCCCCGAAAGAATGAGTGTGAGAACCCGGAAATTTTCTAATTTTCAGGTCAATCCGAGCAGCGTATCTTGTGAAAAGACGGAATTACCCTTGCTGCCCTGGTTTTACCCGAATGTGAGAATTGCGTCTGTAATTGGTTATTTTGGTTGGGAATGCTTCCGAATTGGTTGTTGAGGTCTTCTGATAAAATGTAGCCCTGTTTCTTATCTTTCGGATGGCTTTGGAATGTCTGAATTTGGACTTAGGTAGGCTGATTTATGATGTTTGCACCAGAATGCGATTGGTGAACATGTTTTTGCGGTTCTGGTGTAGTATCTTGCATTTTTGACCTGGTTACACTCGATACTGGACAGAGTTGCCTTCTTCAGCATTGTAGCCCGATCTCTTAGCTTCGAAACGGTGGGTCTTGGACCTTCATCCGATAATCGTAGTGCCTTTGGTACCATTACCGCAAAATGATGTCAAAAACTATTTTTCTGGGTTTGAGCTTAACTTTCATTTCCGGACTTTTCCCTAGCTTGAAATGTGTTTGTACTTCTGGGAGCTGGCTGAAAGGCTATTGAATGAACTTGTTGTTGCGTGTGTACCTTTGGGTTTGAATGAGAAATATAATGAAGCCATGACGGCTGGAAAAGTAAGCAAAATTAGGGGAAGTGCTGTCCGAACTTTTAAAGGGCTTGATCGCTTTGCGTTTGTGATCTAAGGCTTGGATTTGAGTAAGACGATGATATTTGATGGATGGTTTCTGAGCCATGGAGGTGAGTGACCCTAAACTGTTTCCAAAGTTATTATTGAAATGTTTCCTGCATTATTTACTCGACGGCATCTCATGCGTGCTTGCATGTGAATTCATGATATGATTTTGGCTTCAATGAGTTCTGGGAAAGTCTTGTGCTGGACACCAACGTCTCCACCCTGTTTATGGTTCATGTTCATGTTATCTGGAGCTCAAAAAGGGGCTCCCTCTCACTGTTAATGTTAAATGATCTATTTGAGCGTTGGGTGTTCAAGTGCAATGATTTCACTGGCTCACGAGAGCAATAAACGTACATTTGATCTTGGAATCATGACATCATTGTAATGCATTATTGTGAAATTTATTTGATGACTGCTTTTACCGGTTACTCGCTGAGCTTCTAGCTCACCCCAAAATGATTTTATTCCCCTCCACAGGGCTCAAGGCGAAGGAAGGACGAGTACTACTTATTCATGTGGCTGGATGGCATATATCTTGTACAGTTTGGATTTGGAATCTTTTGATGTATAGTTGAAAATTTAGTTTCCGTTTCGCTTATGACATGTAATTATTGAAGAACATGTTGTAATATTTGAGATTTATATTGTAATTCATTTGAGGACTGTAGTGAACGACTGAGTCCCGGCGAGAGCTGGGCAGGCGGCCCGCCGAACCCTTTGGTTCGCCTTAGGGGGAGGTGGGGCCGTCACAGTTGGTATCAGATCTTAGGTTTCAGATTCTTGTAGTGTATCCTAGGCTTGAAGTTTAGGATGCCGGACAGTGGGTTTGGTCTGAAATATTAGTGATTGTTGCGGGATGTCTCAACTTGATTGGTATAAGATAGAATGTCGAGTACGACATTCTTTTAAGGAGGGGAGTTTGTGACGCCCCGAAAGAATGAGTGTGAGAACCCGGAAATTTTCTAATTTTCAGGTCAATCCGAGCAGCGTATCTTGTGAAAAGACGGAATTACCCTTGCTGCCCTGGTTTTAACCGAATGTGAGAATTGCGTCTGTAATTGGTTATTTTGGTTGGGAATGCTTCCGAATTGGTTGTTGAGGTCTTCTGATCAAATGTAGCCCTGTTTCTTATCTTTCGGATGGCTTTGGAATTTCAAAATTTGGACTTAGGTAGGTTGATTTATGATGTTTGCACCAGAATTCGATTGGTGAACCTGTTTTTGCGGTTCTGGTGTAGTATCTTGCATTTTTCACCTGGTTACACTCGATACTGGACAGAGTTGCCTTCTTCAGCATTGTAGCCCGATCTCTGAGCTTCGAAACGGTGGGTCTTGGATCTTCATCCGATAATCGTAGTGCCTTTGGTGCCATTACCGTAAAATGATGTCAAAATTTGTTTTTCTGGGTTTGAGCTTAACTTTCATTTCCGGACTTTTCCCTAACTTGAAATGTGTTTGTACTTCTGGGAGCTAGCTGAAAGGCTATTGAATGAACTTGTTGTTGTGTGTGTACCTTTGGGTTTAAATGAGAAATATAATGAAGCCATGACGGCTAGAAAAGTAAGCAAATTTAGGGGAAGTGCTGTCCGAACTTTTAAAGGGCTTGATTGCTTTGCGTTTGTGATCTAAGGCTTGGATTTGAGTAAGGCGATGATATTTGATGGATGATTTCTGAGCCATGGAGGTGAGTGACCCTAAACTGTTTCCAAAGTTATTATTGAAATGTTTCTTGCATTGTTTACTCGACGGCATCTCATGCGTGCTTGCATGTGAATTCATGATATGATTTTGGCTTCAATGAGTTCTGGGAAAGTCTTGTGCTGGACACCAACGTCTCTACCCAGTTTATGGTTCATGTTCATGTTATCTGGAGCTCAAAAAGGGGCACCCTCTTACTGTTAATGTTAAATGATCTATTTGAGCGTTGGGTGTTCAAGTGCAATGATTTCACTGGCTCACGAGAGCAATAAACGTATATTTGATCTTGGAATCATGATATCATTGAAATGCATTACTGTGAAATACATTTGATGACTGCTTTTACTGGTTACTCGCTGAGCTTCTAGCTCACCCCAAAACGATTTTATTCCCCTCCACAGGGCTCAGGGTGAAGGAAGGGCGAGTAGTACTTATTCATGTGGCTGGATGGCATATATCTTGTACAGTTTGGATTTGGAATCATTTGATGTATAGTTCAAAATTTAGTTTCTGCTTCGCTTATGACATGTAATTATTGAAGAACATGTTGTAATATTTGAGATTTATATTGTAATTTATTTGAGGACTGTAGTGAACGACTGAGTCCCGGCGAGAGCTGGGCAGGCGGCCCGCCGAACCCGTTGGTTCGCCTTAGGGGAAGGTGGGGCCGTCACAGTTGGTATCAGAGCTTGGGCTTCAGATTCTTGTAGTGTATCCTAGGCTTGAAGTTTAGGATGCCGGACAGTGGGTTTGGTCTGAAATATTAGTGATTCTTGCGGGATGTCTCGACTTGATTGGTATAAGATGGAATGTCGAGGACGACATTCTTTTAAGGAGGGGAGTTTGTGACGCCCCGAAAGAATGAGTGTGAGAACCTGAAAATTTTCTAATTTTCAGGTCAATCCGAGCAGCGTATCTTGTGAAAAGACGGAATTACCCTTGCTGCCCTGGTTTTACCCGAATGTGAGAATTACGTCTGTAATTGGTTATTTTGGTTGGGAATGCTTCCGAATTGGTTGTTGAGGTCTTCTGATGAAATGTAGCCCTGTTTCTTATCTTTCGGATGGCTTTGGAATTTATGAATTTGGACTTAGGTAGGTTGATTTATGATGTTTTCACCAGAATGCGATTGGTGAACCTGTTTTTGCGGTTCTGGTGTAGTATCTTGCATTTTTGACCTGGTTACACTCGATACTGGACAGAGTTGCCTTCTTCAGCATTGTAGCCCGATCTCTTAGCTTCGAAACGGTGGGTCTTGGACCTTCATCCGATAATCGTACTGCCTTTGGTGCCATTACCGCAAAATGATGTCAAAAACTATTTTTCTGGGTTTGAGCTTAACTTTCATTTCCGGACTTTTCCCTAGCTTGAAATGTGTTTGTACTTCTGGGAGCTGGCTGAAAGGCTATTGAATGAACTTGTTGTTGCGTGTGTACCTTTGGGTTTGAATTAGAAATATAATGAAGCCATGACGGCTGGAAAAGTAAGCAAATTTAGGGGAAGTGCTGTCCGAACTTTTAAAGGGCTTGATCGCTTTGCGTTTGTGATCTAAGGCTTGGATTTGAGTAAGACGATGATATTTGATGGATGGTTTCTGAGCCATGGAGGTGAGTGACCCTAAACTGTTTCCAAAGTTATTATTGAAATGTTTCTTGCATTATTTACTCGACGGCATCTCATGCGTGCTTGCATGTGAATTCATGATATGATTTTGGCTTCAATGAGTTCTGGGAAAGTCTTGTGCTGGACACCAACGTCTCCACCCTGTTTATGGTTCATGTTCATGTTATCTGGAGCTCAAAAAGGGGCTCCCTCTCACTGTTAATGTTAAATGATCTATTTGAGCGTTGGGTGTTCAAGTGCAATGATTTCACTGGCTCACGAGAGCAATAAACGTACATTTGATCTTGGAATCATGACATCATTGTAATGCATTATTGTGAAATTTATTTGATGACTGCTTTTACCGGTTACTCGCTGAGCTTCTAGCTCACCCCAAAATGATTTTATTCCCCTCCACAGGGCTCAAGGCGAAGGAAGGACGAGTACTACTTATTCATGTGGCTGGATGGCATATATCTTGTACAGTTTGGATTTGGAATAATTTGATGTATAGTTGAAAATTTAGTTTCCGTTTCGCTTATGACATGTAATTATTGAAGAACATGTTGTAATATTTGAGATTTATATTGTAATTCATTTGAGGACTGTAGTGAACGACTGAGTCCCGGCGAGAGCTGGGCAGGCGGCCCGCCGAACCCTTTGGTTCGCCTTAGGGGGAGGTGGGGCCGTCACAGTTGGTATCAGAGCTTAGGTTTCAGATTCTTGTAGTGTATCCTAGGCTTGAAGTTTAGGATGCCGGACAGTGGGTTTGGTCTGAAATATTAGTGATTGTTGCGGGATGTCTCAACTTGATTGGTATAAGATAGAATGTCGAGTACGACATTCTTTTAAGGAGGGGAGTTTGTGACGCCCCGAAAGAATGAGTGTGAGAACCCGGAAATTTTCTAATTTTCAGGTCAATCCGAGCAGCGTATCTTGTGAAAAGACGGAATTACCCTTGCTGCCCTGGTTTTAACCGAATGTGAGAATTGCGTCTGTAATTGGTTATTTTGGTTGGGAATGCTTCCGAATTGGTTGTTGAGGTCTTCTGATCAAATGTAGCCCTGTTTCTTATCTTTCGGATGGCTTTGGAATTTCAAAATTTGGACTTAGGTAGGTTGATTTATGATGTTTGCACCAGAATTCGATTGGTGAACCTGTTTTTGCGGTTCTGGTGTAGTATCTTGCATTTTTCACCTGGTTACACTCGATACTGGACAGAGTTGCCTTCTTCAGCATTGTAGCCCGATCTCTGAGCTTCGAAACGGTGGGTCTTGGATCTTCATCCGATAATCGTAGTGCCTTTGGTGCCATTACCGTAAAATGATGTCAAAATTTGTTTTTCTGGGTTTGAGCTTAACTTTCATTTCCGGACTTTTCCCTAGCTTGAAATGTGTTTGTACTTCTGGGAGCTAGCTGAAAGGCTATTGAATGAACTTGTTGTTGTGTGTGTACCTTTGGGTTTGAATGAGAAATATAATGAAGCCATGACGTCTAGAAAAGTAAGCAAATTTAGGGGAAGTGCTGTCCGAACTTTTAAAGGGCTTGATTGCTTTGCGTTTGTGATCTAAGGCTTGGATTTGAGTAAGGCGATGATATTTGATGGATGATTTCTGAGCCATGGAGGTGAGTGACCCTAAACTGTTTCCAAAGTTATTATTGAAATGTTTCTTGCATTGTTTACTCGACGGCATCTCATGCGTGCTTGCATGTGAATTCATGATATGATTTTGGCTTCAATGAGTTCTGGGAAAGTCTTGTGCTGGACACCAACGTCTCTACCCCTGTTTATGGTTCATGTTCATGTTATCTGGAGCTCAAAAAGGGGCACCCTCTTACTGTTAATGTTAAATGATCTATTTGAGCGTTGGGTGTTCAAGTGCAATGATTTCACTGGCTCACGAGAGCAATAAACGTATATTTGATCTTGGAATCATGACATCATTGAAATGCATTACTGTGAAATACATTTGATGACTGCTTTTACTGGTTACTCGCTGAGCTTCTAGCTCACCCCAAAACGATTTTATTCCCCTCCACAGGGCTCAGGGTGAAGGAAGGGCGAGTAGTACTTATTCATGTGGCTGGATGGCATATATCTTGTACAGTTTGGATTTGGAATCATTTGATGTATAGTTCAAAATTTAGTTTCCGCTTCGCTTATGACATGTAATTATTGAAGAACATGTTGTAATATTTGAGATTTATATTGTAATTTATTTGAGGACTGTAGTGAACGACTGAGTCCCGGCGAGAGCTGGGCAGGCGGCCCGCCGAACCCTTTGGTTCGCCTTAGGGGGAGGTGGGGCCGTCACAGTTGGTATCAGAGTTTGGGCTTCAGATTCTTGTAGTGTATCCTAGGCTTGAAGTTTAGGATGCCGGACAGTGGGTTTGGTCTGAAATATTAGTGATTCTTGCGGGATGTCTCGACTTGATTGGTATAAGATGGAATGTCGAGGACGACATTCTTTTAAGGAGGGGAGTTTGTGACGCCCCGAAAGAATGAGTGTGAGAACCTGAAAATTTTCTAATTTTCAGGTCAATCCGAGCAGCGTATCTTGTGAAAAGACGGAATTACCCTTGCTGCCCTGATTTTACCCGAATGTGAGAATTACGTCTGTAATTGGTTATTTTGGTTGGGAATGCTTCCGAATTGGTTGTTGAGGTCTTCTGATGAAATGTAGCCCTGTTTCTTATCTTTCGGATAGCTTTGGAATTTATGAATTTGGACTTAGGTAGGTTGATTTATGATGTTTGCACCAGAATGCGATTGGTGAACCTGTTTTTGCGGTTCTGGTGTAGTATCTTGCATTTTTGACCTGGTTACACTCGATACTGGACAGAGTTGCTTTCTTCAGCATTGTAGCCCGATCTCTTAGCTTCGAAACGGTGGGTCTTGGACCTTCATCCGATAATCGTACTGCCTTTGGTACCATTACCGCAAAATGATGTCAAAAACTATTTTTCTGGGTTTGAGCTTAACTTTCATTTCCGGACTTATCCCTAGCTTGAAATGTGTTTGTACTTCTGGGAGCTGGCTGAAAGGCTATTGAATGAACTTGTTGTTGCGTGTGTACCTTTGGGTTTGAATTAGAAATATAATGAAGCCATGACGGCTGGAAAAGTAAGCAAAATTAGGGGAAGTGCTGTCCGAACTTTTAAAGGGCTTGATCGCTTTGCGTTTGTGATCTAAGGCTTGGATTTGAGTAAGACGATGATATTTGATGGATGGTTTCTGAGCCATGGAGGTGAGTGACCCTAAACTGTTTCCAAAGTTATTATTGAAATGTTTCTTGCATTATTTACTCGACGGCATCTCATGCGTGCTTGCATGTGAATTCATGATATGATTTTGGCTTCAATGAGTTCTGGGAAAGTCTTGTGCTGGACACCAACGTCTCCACCCTGTTTATGGTTCATGTTCATGTTATCTGGAGCTCAAAAAGGGGCTCCCTCTCACTGTTAATGTTAAATGATCTATTTGAGCGTTGGGTGTTCAAGTGCAATGATTTCACTGGCTCACGAGAGCAATAAACGTACATTTGATCTTGGAATCATGACATCATTGTAATGCATTATTGTGAAATTTATTTGATGACTGCTTTTACCGGTTACTCGCTGAGCTTCTAGCTCACCCCAAAATGATTTTATTCCCCTCCACAGGGCTCAAGGCGAAGGAAGGACGAGTACTACTTATTCATGTGGCTGGATGGCATATATCTTGTACAGTTTGGATTTGGAATCATTTGATGTATAGTTGAAAATTTAGTTTCCGTTTCGCTTATGACATGTAATTATTGAAGAACATGTTGTAATATTTGAGATTTATATTGTAATTCATTTGAGGACTGTAGTGAACGACTGAGTCCCGGCGAGAGCTGGGCAGGCGGCCCGCCGAACCCTTTGGTTCGCCTTAGGGGGAGGTGGGGCCGTCACAGTTGGTATCAGAGCTTAGGTTTCAGATTCTTGTAGTGTATCCTAGGCTTGAAGTTTAGGATGCCGGACAGTGGGTTTGGTCTGAAATATTAGTGATTGTTGCGGGATGTCTCAACTTGATTGGTATAAGATAGAATGTCGAGTACGACATTCTTTTAAGGAGGGGAGTTTGTGACGCCCCGAAAGAATGAGTGTGAGAACCCGGAAATTTTCTAATTTTCAGGTCAATCCGAGCAGCGTATCTTGTGAAAAGACGGAATTACCCTTGCTGCCCTGGTTTTACCCGAATGTGAGAATTACGTCTGTAATTGGTTATTTTGGTTGGGAATGCTTCCGAATTGGTTGTTGAGGTCTTCTGATCAAATGTAGCCCTGTTTCTTATCTTTCGGATGGCTTTGGAATTTCAAAATTTGGACTTAGGTAGGTTGATTTATGATGTTTGCACCAGAATGCGATTGGTGAACCTGTTTTTGCGGTTCTGGTGTAGTATCTTGCATTTTTGACCTGGTTACACTCGATACTGGACAGAGTTGGCTTCTTCAGCATTGTAGCTCGATCTCTTAGCTTCGAAACGGTGGGTCTTGGACCTTCATCCGATAATCGTAGTGCCTTTGGTGCCATTACCGCAAAATGATGTCAAAAACTATTTTTCTGGGTTTGAGCTTAACTTTCATTTCCGGACTTTTCCCTAGCTTGAAATGTGTTTGTACTTTTGGGAGCTGGCTGAAAGGCTATTGAATGAACATGTTGTTGTGTGTGTACCTTTGGGTTTGAATGAGAAATATAATGAAGCCATGACGGCTGGAAAAGTAAGCAAATTTAGGGGAAGTGCTGTCCGAACTTTTAAAGGGCTTGATCGCTTTGCGTTTGTGATCTAAGGCTTGGATTTGAGTAAGGCGATGATATTTGATGGATGGTTTCTAAGCCATGGAGGTGAGTGACCCTAAACTGTTTCCAAAGTTATTATTGAAATGTTTCTTGCATTATTTACTCGACGGCATCTCATGCGTTCTTGCATGTGAATTCATGATATGATTTTGGCTTCAATGAGTTCTGGGAAAGTCTTGTGCTGGACACCAACGTCTCCACCCTGTTTATGGTTCATGTTCATGTTATCTGGAGCTCAAAAAGGGGCTCCCTCTCACTGTTAATGTTAAATGATCTATTTGAGCGATGGGTGTTCAAGTGCAATGATTTCACTGGCTCACGAGAGCAATAAACGTACATTTGATCTTGGAATCATGACATCATTGTAATGCATTATTGTGAAATTTATTTGATGACTGCTTTTACCGGTTACTCGCTGAGCTTCTAGCTCACCCCAAAATGATTTTATTCCCCTCCACAGGGCTCAAGGCGAAGGAAGGACGAGTACTACTTATTCATGTGGCTGGATGGCATATATCTTGTACAGTTTGGATTTGGAATCATTTGATGTATAGTTGAAAATTTAGTTTCCGTTTCGCTTATGACATGTAATTATTGAAGAACATGTTGTAATATTTGAGATTTATATTGTAATTCATTTGAGGACTGTAGTGAACGACTGAGTCCCGGCGAGAGCTGGGCAGGCGGCCCGCCGAACCCTTTGGTTCGCCTTAGGGGGAGGTGGGGCCGTCACAGTTGGTATCAGAGCTTAGGTTTCAGATTCTTGTAGTGTATCCTAGGCTTGAAGTTTAGGATGCCGGACAGTGGGTTTGGTCTGAAATATTAGTGATTGTTGCGGGATGTCTCCACTTGATTGGTATAAGATAGAATGTCGAGTACGACATTCTTTTAAGGAGGGGAGTTTGTGACGCCCCGAAAGAATGAGTGTGAGAACCCGGAAATTTTCTAATTTTCAGGTCAATCCGAGCAGCGTATCTTGTGAAAAGACGGAATTACCCTTGCTGCCCTGGTTTTACCCGAATGTGAGAATTACGTCTGTAATTGGTTATTTTGGTTGGGAATGCTTCCGAATTGGTTGTTGAGGTCTTCTGATCAAATGTAGCCCTGTTTCTTATCTTTCGGATGGCTTTGGAATTTCAAAATTTGGACTTAGGTAGGTTGATTTATGATGTTTGCACCAGAATGCGATTGGTGAACCTGTTTTTGCGGTTCTGGTGTAGTATCTTGCATTTTTGACCTGGTTACACTCGATACTGGACAGAGTTGGCTTCTTCAGCATTGTAGCTCGATCTCTTAGCTTCGAAACGGTGGGTCTTGGACCTTCATCCGATAATCGTAGTGCCTTTGGTGCCATTACCGCAAAATGATGTCAAAAACTATTTTTCTGGGTTTGAGCTTAACTTTCATTTCCGGACTTTTCCCTAGCTTGAAATGTGTTTGTACTTTTGGGAGCTGGCTGAAAGGCTATTGAATGAACATGTTGTTGTGTGTGTACCTTTGGGTTTGAATGAGAAATATAATGAAGCCATGACGGCTGGAAAAGTAAGCAAATTTAGGGGAAGTGCTGTCCGAACTTTTAAAGGGCTTGATCGCTTTGCGTTTGTGATCTAAGGCTTGGATTTGAGTAAGGCGATGATATTTGATGGATGGTTTCTAAGCCATGGAGGTGAGTGACCCTAAACTGTTTCCAAAGTTATTATTGAAATGTTTCTTGCATTATTTACTCGACGGCATCTCATGCGTTCTTGCATGTGAATTCATGATATGATTTTGGCTTCAATGAGTTCTGGGAAAGTCTTGTGCTGGACACCAACGTCTCTACCCAGTTTATGGTTCATGTTCATGTTATCTGGAGCTCAAAAAGGGGCACCCTCTTACTGTTAATGTTAAATGATCTATTTGAGCGTTGGGTGTTCAAGTGCAATGATTTCACTGGCTCACGAGAGCAATAAACGTATATTTGATCTTGGAATCATGACATCATTGAAATGCATTACTGTGAAATACATTTGATGACTGCTTTTACTGGTTACTCGCTGTGCTTCTAGCTCACCACAAAACGATTTTATTCCCCTCCACAGGGCTCAGGGTGAAGGAAGGGCGAGTAGTACTTATTCATGTGGCTGGATGGCATATATCTTGTACAGTTTGGATTTGGAATCATTTGATGTATAGTTGAAAATTTAGTTTCCGCTTCACTTATGACATGTAATTATTAAAGAACATGTTGTAATATTTGAGATTTATATTGTAATTCATTTGAGGACTGTAGTGAACGACTGAGTCCCGGCGAGAGCTGGGCAGGCGGCCCGCCGAACCCTTTGGTCCGCCTTAGGGGGAGGTGGGGCCGTCACAGTTGGTATCAGAGCTTAGGCTTCAGATTCTTGTAGTGTATCCTAGGCTTGAAGTTTAGGATGCCGGACAGTGGGTTTGGTCTGAAATATTAGTGATTGTTGCGGGATGTCTCGACTTGATTGGTATAAGATGGAATGTCGAGGACGACATTCTTTTAAGGAGGGGAGTTTGTGACGCCCCGAAAGAATGAGTGTGAGAACCCGGAAATTTTCTAATTTTCAGGTCAATCCGAGCAGCGTATATTGTGAAAAGACGGAATTACCCTTGCTGCCCTGGTTTTACCCGAATGTGAGAATTGCGTCTGTAATTGGTTATTTTGGTTGGGAATGCTTGCGAATTGGTTGTTGAGGTCTTCTGATGAAATGTAGCCCTGTTTCTTATCTTTCGGATGGCTTTGGAATTTCTGAATTTGGACTTAGGTAGGTTGATTTATGATGTTTGCACCAGAATGCGATTGGTGAACCTGTTTTTGCGGTTCTGGTGTAGTATCTTGTATTTTTGACCTGGTTACACTCGATACTGGACAGAGTTGCCTTCTTCAGCATTGTAGCCCGATCTCTTAGCTTCGAAACGGTGGGTCTTTGACCTTCATCCGATAATCGTAGTGCCTTTGGTGCCATTACCGCAAAATGATGTCAAAAACTATTTTTCTGGGTTTGAGCTTAACTTTCATTTCCGGACTTTTCCGTAGCTTGAAATGTGTTTGTTCTTCTGGGAGCTGGCTGAATGGCTATTGAATGAACTTGTTGTTGTGTGTGTACCTTTGGGTTTCAATGAGAAATATAATGAAGCCATGACGGCTGGAAAAGTAAGCAAATTTAGGGGAAGTGTTGTCCGAACTTTTAAAGGGCTTGATTGCTTTGCGTTTGTGATCTAAGGCTTGGATTTGAGTAAGGCGATGATATTTGATGGATGGTTTCTGTGCCATGGAGGTGAGTGACCCTAAACTGTTTCCAAAGTTATTATTGAAATGTTTCTTGCATTATTTACTCGACGGCATCTCATGCGTGCTTGCATGTGAATTCATGATATGATTTTGGCTTCAATGAGTTCTGGGAAAGTCTTGTGCTGGACACCAACGTCTCCACCCTGTTTATGGTTCATGTTCATGTTATCTGGAGCTCAAAAAGGGGCTCCCTCTCACTGTTAATGTTAAATGATCTATTTGAGCGATGGGTGTTCAAGTGCAATGATTTCACTGGCTCACGAGAGCAATAAACGTACATTTGATCTTGGAATCGTGACATCATTGAAATGCATTATTGTGAAATATATTTGATGACTGCTTTTACTGGTTACTCGCTGAGCTTCTAGCTCACCCCAAAACGATTTTATTCCCCTCCACAGGGCTCAAGGCGAAGGAAGGACGAGTAGTACTTATTCGTGTGGCTGGATGGCATATATCTTGTACAGTTTGGATTTGGAATCATTTGATGTATAGTTGAAAATTTAGTTTCCGCTTCGCTTATGACATGTAATTATTGAAGAACATGTTGTAATATTTGAGATTTATATTGTAATTCATTTGAGGACTGTAGTGAACGACTGAGTCCCGGCGAGAGCTGGGCAGGCGGCCCGCCGAACCCTTTGGTTCGCCTTAGGGGGAGGTGGGGCCGTCACAGTTGGTATCAGAGCTTAGGCTTCAGATTCTTGTAGTGTATCCTAGGCTTGAAGTTTAGGATGCCGGACAGTGGGTTTGGTCTGAAATATTAGTGATTCTTGCGGGATGTCTCGACTTGATTGGTATAAGATGGAATGTCGAGGACGACATTCTTTTAAGGAGGGGAGTTTGTGACGCCCCGAAAGAATGAGTGTGAGAACCCGGAAATTTTCTGATTTTCAGGTCAATCCGAGCAGCGTATCTTGTGAAAAGACGGAATTACCCTTGCTGCCCTGGTTTTACCCGAATGTGAGAATTGCGTCTGTAATTGGTTATTTTGGTTGGGAATGCTTCCGAATTGGTTGTTGAGGTCTTCTGATGAAATGTAGCCCTGTTTCTTATCTTTCGGATGGCTTTGGAATTTCTGAATTTGGAATTAGGTAGGTTGATTTATGATGTTTGTACCAGAATGCGATTGGTGAACCTGTTTTTGCGGTTCTGGTGTAGTATCTTGCATTTTTGACCTGGTTACACTCGATACTGGACAGAGTTGTCTTCTTCAGCATTGTAGCCCGATCTCTTAGCTTCGAAACGGTGGGTCTTGGACCTTCATCCGATAATCGTAGTGCCTTTGGTGCCATTACCGCAAAATGATGTCAAAAACTATTTTTCTGGGTTTGAGCTTAACTTTCATTTCCGGACTTTTCCCTAGCTTGAAATGTGTTTGTACTTCTGGGAGCTGGCTGAATGGCTATTGAATGAACTTGTTGTTGTGTGTGTACCTTTGGGTTTGAATGAGAAATATAATGAAGCCATGACGGCTGGAAAAGTAAGCAAATTTAGGGGAAGTGCTGTCCGAACTTTTAAAGGGCTTGATTGCTTTGCGTTTGTGATCTAAGGCTTGGATTTGAGTAAGGCGATGATATTTGATGGATGGTTTCTGAGCCATGGAGGTGAGTGACCCTAAACTGTTTCCAAAGTTATTATTGAAATGTTTCTTGCATTATTTACTCGACGGCATCTCATGCGTATTTGCATGTGAATTCTGTGGCGACCCCACTTCCCCCTAAGGCGAACCAAAGGGTTGGCGGGCCGTCTGCCCAGCTCTCGCCAGGACTCACGCAAGCATTCTAACCCAAAACCTTTCAAAGAATAACCTAATCTATTATAAAACAATTCCTCCGAAGAAGACCGTCACTAAAACCACATTAACTTCAGAGATAGCAGTGATTTAAAATAGCCAAACGACGGCTCCTAAACATTTCACGCGTTGCGAACCGCGGAATAGAATCGTACCGTCCCAACTAAGAAAAAAAATTCATACAACAAAATACAACAATCAAGCCAAGCATCCTAATTAAGTTTTACACATTTTCCAGCTTCAAGTGGCAATCCAAAATAAAAGTACATTATCCAAATTTAACACACTACAGCCCACACAAATAGTCATAGTATACAAATACATCCCAAAACGAAACATGGATAAGTTTCAAAGCTTTCAATTTCCAGAACCTGTCAAGGCAAACAAATAAACGTGGGGTGAGCTAAAGCTCAGTGGTGCCCCAAAACATGCAGTCACGTAAATCAAACAGCGAGAAATAACTTAACCAAATTGAACAGTTAGGAAAGCGTATAACGGCACAAGGTAGGATACAGGGGCTCTCAGGAGCCATTTTCCTCGCTTGATCACCATTCATCGTAGTTGACCCTCCGTCAACTCTCACTACTTATAGTCCATGTAGATCCACTCATTTTAATCCTAACCCGTCACCGTTCTTACCCCTGTCCCGGGCCCGAACACCGACTAAGGACGCAGTATACTCGAGATATACCCGTAGATGATTGGTCGAGGGATTCACCTAACGACGTTATTGTAGTTAGATTCATGCGTCGAGGGATTCACCCAACGACGTAACTACATTTAGATTCATGGTAGTTGGATTCAGAAGTCGAGGGATTCACCCAACGACGCAACTACATTTAGATTCATGGATTCACGAGAAAATGATTCACGCAAGTCACCACTCGAACGGCTAGTGCGATAAAGTACACACTGCTCACTTCGATGGATCAAAAACTAGTTTTGCAAATTATCACATATTGAGTCAAGAAAGCACTTTAACCAAGTAAGCATAGAACAAGCAGGAACACTCACCAAGAGTGAAGTTACTGATCAAGCTGGGAATCAAAGTCTGCGTCCTCGCTAAACCCTAAAATACCAAATTTTAAAACTATAAGTTGGCTATACTAGTTCTTAGGATTATGTAGGAAAATTATTTGCAGTATAGCTAGTTTATTTGTTTGTAATAAGTCACAAACCATGTAGTAGTAGAACTAGTAAAATACTTGGTAAAGTTTCTGTAATATTCCTTTTCTTGTAAAAGTGTTACTAACACTAATTTTTACGTGGAATAATGTTTCTTGCCGAACAAGTTTTCTACGCTTTTAGCTAAAGTCACCAAAGTCTCGTATTTTAGAAATTTCCTCTAGAAAACTAGTCAAGGACAAATTTTTAACAAAAGAAAAGGAATTAAAGCGAGACTTGAGTTTTTGAACCAGGTGAAATCATTTCCTAAAAATAGTAAGGTTAATTTAAGCTCAAATAGAAAGCGTCGAGTCGGCAAGATTTAGAAAATCCCCACACCAGAATTTCTAATTTAAACGTTCAATACTAAGTTTTATCGATTAATGTTAAGCGCTAAAGTTTTTGAATAGATTGCTTAAGCCTTCGCGAATTCGCAGGGTCGAAACGAATTCACAAATTCGATCCCATCTCGAAATCCCATTTTGGTTCAAATTTGCCAGCAAATCAAAATCACATTTTAATAGAAAATCCCTAGGGCTTCGTCAATCATTAGCCCTGGGTTTTCAATAGATTCACTTCTGATCAAGATGGAATAAATGACCAAGGCTTCGTCAATCATTAGCTCTTGGTTTTGGCAATTTCATATCACCTCACAGTTGAAGCAAAATAAATATAAAGACTTCAAGTAATTCTAGCAATTGATTTCATCACGCTTTATCATTTGTATAAAATCATTCAAATGGCCAAGGGCTTCGTCAATCATTAGCCCTTAGCATCCAACAATTATTTCTCACAGCAATTAAAGCTAGCCTTTCAAGCGCTTAAGATCACTAACCGGTATGTGGACGTAAGGCAGGATTGGTGACAATATTTTCATCCAAGACCTCAACAAAATCTCATTACACATAATCGAATGCAGATTAAACATTTCACCAAAGTTATTTTCCAAAATTTTCCATTCCAATACCGATCACTTTATCACAATATTACAGTCATAGTAAAATCAAATTGTCACTCCAAAATGCACCAGTAAGACCCTCTTAATATAGTTTCAAGTGGAATCAATGGACATAAGATATTTTACAGCTCAAAGCAGCATTTTTAGAACTAAAATCCGCCACAAGAAATCTGGAATATTCCTTTACTACTTCTATCCATTCACTTGGAAATTTTCCAGGTCTACACTTCCACATTCTTAGTTCAAAGTTCCATCATATCAAATGATTCATAGTTAAACAACTTATGCAGCTTAAAACACATATTTCTGATGCATTTCAAAACCATGACACTCTAAGGAAAAATCCAGAAACAGATTAAAATTCCAAAAAAAAAACAAACTGAAATTTCTGCTCAAGCCTCTCGGCTATCAAGAATTTTTCCAGCACTTAGGTGTTTATAAATCCAACTTTTCCTCGGTTAAAACGTGGTTTTTAGGTTCTCAAATTTTCCATGCATCAACTTATCTAACCAATTAACATTTCCAGTTCAGAATCGAGTTCAAACAATAGTCATAAACCTCAAAATTTCCAGGTTCAAACCTTGCGGCAGTTCACAAAATTTTCCAGCAATAAGTTGTTCTTAATCCAGCTTTTTCCTTGCCTAAAGCAGAGTGTTAAGGGCTCAAATTCATCCTGCCATCACTTAGCTAGTTAATTAACATACCTAGCACAGAAATTAAGTTCGATTAACGATAAAAGTCCTCCAAAATTTCCAGAAATTTCTGGCTAGCCTCGGTTTCAGCTTCATGAAACTGATTGCATTTTTGTTTTTATTTTCTGTACTAACTCAACTAATTAACTTCATGCAAAGCCCCATTATCTTGTTATTAACTAGTTAGTTATGGTTATAAGCTCAAAGCAACAAAATTAAACCAAATGAAGCTGCATAATTCAAGACAAGCTCTCGGCAGGAACAATTCCTCAAAACAGAGTTTCTTGTGCTTCTTAATACATCATCCGAATGCATAAAGTTATCATGCAAAGCTCTAACCATATTAATCATCCAAGCTTTAGTTAGCTAAACATAATAACAGTTCCGGATTATCACACGAAAGCAGGTTTAATCCAACATTTCTTAATCAACTCTCGGCCAGGTCATTTTCTTCCCAAGACAGGTTTTCCTCATGCTTCAAATTCATCATCCGGATGCATAAATTGACATGCATGGTCTTAAACATCATGTCTTAAGTTAAGTAATCGCATATATAAGCTCAGGTTACCTCAGGGAAACAAAATTAAAGCTGCATTTCCAATTCAGCTTCTCGGCAGAACCATTTTCTTCCAAGACAGATTTCTTATTCATTTTTTTATCATCTGACTACATAAACAACACCAGCATGCTCTGATATAACTTCATCTACTAATACTTAACTTAAATTTAGCCCAGAAATTACCTCAGAAACCAGCTAAGCCTACGCACAAGAAATTTGAAATTTCTTTCTTC
Source organism: Coffea arabica (assembly GCF_036785885.1). Taxonomy (NCBI): domain Eukaryota; kingdom Viridiplantae; phylum Streptophyta; class Magnoliopsida; order Gentianales; family Rubiaceae; genus Coffea; species Coffea arabica. The sequence continues at coordinate 29,555,686 of NC_092318.1, read as the reverse complement.
CTCTCGGCTCTCACGCGCAGGTTTGGTTCTGGGTTTGGTAGCTGCAAGGTTGCGGCTGGAACTGATGAGATGCAGCTTGGTTGAAGTTGAAAATGGTCACAGCTAGAAGAGGGTAGGGTGTAGGTCGATGGTTCTCACGCGGAGGTCTCCTGATTTCTTCCCTCAGCTCGCGGACAGAGCAGTAATAGAATTGCAGCTCTCGGTTTCTTTCCTTGCTCTCGGCTATATGGTGCAGCTCAGTCTCTCACTTTCTCTCAGTCGATACTCACGAGGTGAAGTCTGGAGAAGGAGTGTTTGTGGTTGTGGTCTGAGACGAAGTGGTGCTGAGGAGATGGAATTGGTGGTGCTCGGTTGAGTGTTGGTAAGGTTTGAGTGTTGGATTGGAGAAGATTTTCACTGGCCGAATGAAGAGGTTGGCTATTATGATGTCCGGAACTTTGTTTTGTGGCTGCATGGTGATTTTGTGAGGTTGTGAAGGGTAGTTTAGACATTTCACATTGCCCTACTAATCCTTACTTGAGTCCTTGATTTTTAACTTAACACCAAAAATTAATTCCAACGCAAATTAAACTCCTAATGATACACTAATCTCACAAGGTTCAATTATCGAAATTTTTACGTCCTACACGTATTTAGTATACTTATATCGTTTTTACCTAGAATTCATCGGCCTCATCCAATCTTGAGAATTTTTGGTAGTATTTAACGTTATTCACCGGTTAGGATTAATTATTGGACTTCAGGTGATTTATTTTAAGATAGTAAAATTAATCCACTTAGGTGACATTAATTTAGCAAAATAAGGCTAAGTACTTTAGTATTTTATGTTGAGGTGCTAAAATTTATTCTAACTCTAAAAGTATTGATTTAGTCTATCGAAACATAAAAAAAATTCATAGTTTAGTAAAATTATATTATTTTCACATAAAATTGTTTTTACGTACTCATCTGCAAACAAGTGAAAGTAATGCTAAAATTTATTAAAGAATTAAAAGAAATGCAAATGAAATATGTGCAGGCTTATATATATTTTTGGGGTTCTCACATCCTCCCCTCCTTAAAATGAATTTTGTCCTCAAAATTCTTACTTTCTCAAGAGATAGGTCGGGGTATATATATATGTATATATATATTTTAATTAGGCACCTATTTTAACCATTTATTTGTTATAGTATTTCTAATAGCAAAGCAATTAAAGTAAAGGATATTCGTAGCGTACATACAATTCGTAGCGTACATATAATTCATAGCGAAAGATCACTACCTCCAAAAGTACTATTCTAGTTTAGGGTAACTATAACCTCTATTCCTCGAGTGAGGTCAAACCCTCTTAATTTGCGAAACATTCACTACTAGGACCCCGTTCATGGCCATTAGCACGAATTACTTCTATTTGGCACTTGGTCGCTCTGTAGCGGACTTAGTTAGCTGCTGAGTTCTTCCTCTTTTTAAATGCTCTAGGACAATCCGAAATCTTGTGCTTGGTACTACCGCACCCCAGACACTTTCTTTGCTTTAACCAACACTCAGCCTCAGTGTGGTTAACTGTGACGCCCCGAAAAGTATAAGTGTGAGAACCCGGAAATTTTCTACTTTTCTAGGGTTTATTTTTTAAACGCCCGCCTTTTCTACATTTTCTTGATTAGAAAAATTCCCCAGATAAAGTTTATGAGCAAAAATAGTTTTAAAATGATTTTTCTAGTATCGGTTAGTTTTTGAAAAATTAAAAGCGTATTTTGGACGTGGGACCCGCAAGTGCGGTAAATGCATTATATTTTTGACAACTTGTTGGAATTTTGTATTAAGTGATATTATTTTACAATGTGTTAAGATATTTGTGTAAGAGAGACAAAAAGTTAGGCAAGCAATTAATGAAGAGGACATGTGTCACTTAAGGTGGGTCTTACACCTTCATCCGACCATCGTAGTGCTTTTGGCACCATTACCGCAAAATGACGTCAAAACTGTTTTTCTGGTTTTGAGCTTAACTTTCATTTCCGGACTTTTCCCTAGCTTGACTTGTCTTTGTACTACTTGGAGCTTGCTGAATGGCTATTGGATGAACTTTTTTTGTGTGTGTACCCTTGGGTTGGAATGAGGAAATAATGAAGCCATGATGGCTGGAAAAGTTAGCAAATTCAGGGGAAATGCTGTCCGAATTTTGAATGGGCTTGATTGCTTCGCGTTTGGGCTTTAGGGCTTGGACTTGAGTGAAGCAATGCAATATGATGGATGGTTTCTGAGCCAAGGAGGTGAGTGACCTCAAACTATTTCTAAAATTATTTATGAACCGTTTCTTGCATTATTTACTTTTGAACTGTTTCCGAATTTACTTTTGAACCGTTTCTTCCATTATTTACTTTTGAACTGTTTCCGAATTTACTTTTGAACCGCTTTCCCGCATTATTTACTTTTGAACTGTTTTCAAAGTTAATTTTGGAACTGTTTTCTTACATATCATGCGTGCTTGCATATCAGTGTCTTGTTATTATCGATTTTGCTTTCAATGATTGTTAAAATGAGTTTTCTAGGCGAGTGTGTACTTTATCGCACTCGACCTAAATAAATATGAAATTTTCAATGATTAATGATTAAATGCTACTTGCGCATGAATGTAAGCCTTTTGGGCTGAACTGGCCATTGCCCCTTGTTACCGGTCGTCTCGAGCCAGAAGCGGACTCGGTCGGGCGACTAGGAACTTGGGTGAACGTTTCGGTATACTCGAGTATTACCTTGTAGGTTGGTGGAGCCTGGCCAAAAGCCAGGGACGGGGTGAATGAATGCACGAATGAAACCAAAATGCAATGAAATGACAGGAGAACGAACGTATCCTTTTCATGAATGTTACTATCGCTTTCCATTGTAAATGTTACTTGAATTATTGATACTCCATATTGAAATGACATTATTGAAATGAACGATTGTGAAACTGATTTGATAACTGATTTTACTGGTTACTCGCTTAGCTTCTAGCTCACCCCAAAATGTTTTATTCCCCTCCACATGCCTCAAGGCGAAGGAAGGGCTTGTAGTGTTTATTCATGGATTATCTCATGTATGGATTGAACTTAGAATTCCTTTTGTGTAATCGTTCATATTGGGATTGTATTGAACGTTTAGAATTGATTGGATGTGTAATAGTCTAGTTTTGGACTTCCTCCTGTAGAATAGTTGGTATCAAGGATCAGAGGGGCGCAGTGGAAGCGTGGACGCTTCGCTTTTGATATGTAAAGTTTGGGAACCTTTGATGTATATTTGATATAAATATCTTGAAATTCCATTGAGGATTGTAGTGAACGACTGAGTCCCAGCGAGAGCTGGGCAGGCGGCCCGCCGAACCCTCTGGTTCGCCTTAGGGGGAGGTGGGGCCGTGACAATTGGTATCAGAGCTTAGGATTCAGATCTCTATAGTGTATCCTAGGCTTGAAGTTTAGGATGCCGGACTGTGGGTTTGGTTTGAAGTATTAGTGATTCTTGCGGGATGTCTTGACTTGATTAGTACAAGAGGGAATGTCGAGGACGACATTCTTTTAAGGAGGGGAGATTGTGACGCCCCGAAAAGTATAAGTGTGAGAACCCGGAAATTTTCTACTTTTCTAGGGTTTATTTTTTAAACGCCCGCCTTTTCTACATTTTCTTGATTAGAAAAATTCCCCAGATAAAGTTTATGAGCAAAAATAGTTTTAAAATGATTTTTCTAGTATCGGTTAGTTTTTGAGAAATTAAAAGCGTATTTTGGACGTGGGACCCGCAAGTGCGGTAAATGCATTATATTTTTGACAACTTGTTGGAATTTTGTATTAAGTGATATTATTTTACAATGTGTTAAGATATTTGTGTAAGAGAGACAAAAAGTTAGGCAAGCAATTAATGAAGAGGACATGTGTCACTTGAGGATTTATTCTTACCTTTTTGACCTTTTGACCACTATTCATGCCTTTACCATTTAAACCAAAATTGACCCAAAATTCTTCTTATTTTGAAGCTCTTGGCCGAATTTCTTGCTAGGAACAAAGGAAAGAAAACTCTCTCAATTTTCAAGCTCCAATCTTGCCCAATCTTTCAATTCAACCGTTTAATCTTCAAATTTTTCCATAGAACTTCTTAGTTTGGTGATATTGAGGTTGGTTGTGGAGTTGTTTGGAAGAAATTGGTGCTAAGTTGCTTACTTTCTTGAGCTTGCAAGGTGAGTAACTAGGGAATTCTTCCTTTGATCTTGATAATGTTCAATTAGTGATTGGTGGTGGTTGAATAAGTGATTTTATGGATGATTTCATGATTTTGGTTGAAATTAGTGAAGTTTTATATTTAATTAGGATTTTTCTGTTCTCATATGATTGTTATTATGTGGTTATGTATGATGATTGGAAATGATAGTTGAGGAAGCTAGGAGGTGGAAAAAGTGATTAATTGCAAGTAAATTCTGTTTTGGAAGAAATCTGGAAAATTAGGGTTCTTGGTTCTTCATTCTGTCCGAAATTTCTGGTCCTAGATAGAGGCCGAATTGGCCTAGGCTCAAAACATGAAAGTTGTAGGTATTGATGTTTTAAGGGTGCCTGTAAAATTTCAGGTCAATTGGAGTAGTGTCGAATGAGATAAGCCGAATTTACTGTTGCTGTTCTGGGTTCATCAGGATGTAAGAACTGCGTCTGAAATGGGTTGTTTTAACTGGAATTGTTTTGGATTTGGGTGTTCAGGTCTTCTGATGAAATGTAACTTGATGTCCTAGCTACCATATGCCTTTGGAATTTCTGCATTTGGACCTGTTTAGACTGAGTTGTACTGATTACAGCATAGTGTAATTTGTAAACCTGCAATTACGGTTCTGGTTTGGTATTTGGCATATATGACTTAGTTGTGCTGGGATTTGGACTGAGTGACCTTCTACATTGTTGTAGCCCTGGTTCTCAGCTTCGAAACCGTGGGTCTTGCACCTTCATCCGACCATCGTAGTGCTTTTGGCACCATTACCGCAAAATGACGTCAAAACTATTTTTCTGGTTTTGAGCTTAACTTTCATTTCCGGACTTTTCCCTAGCTTGACTTGTCTTTGTACTACTTGGAGCCTGCTGAATGGCTATTGGATGAACTTTTGTTGTGTGTGTACCCTTGGGTTGGAATGAGGAAATAATGAAGCCATGATGGCTGGAAAAGTTAGCAAATTCAGGGGAAATGCTGTCCGAATTTTGAATGGGCTTGATTGCTTCGCGTTTGTGCTTTAGGGCTTGGACTTGAGTGAAGTAATGCAATATGATGGATGGTTTCTGAGCCATGGAGGTGAGTGACCTCAAACTATTTCTAAAATTATTTATGAACCGTTTCTTGCATTATTTACTTTTGAACTGTTTCCGAATTTACTTTTGAACCGTTTCTTGCATTATTTACTTTTGAACTGTTTCCGAATTTACTTTTGAACCGCTTTCCCGCATTATTTACTTTTGAACTGTTTTCAAAGTTAATTTTGGAACTGTTTTCTTACATATCATGCGTGCTTGCATATCAGTGTCTTGTTATTATCGATTTTGCTTTCAATGATTGTTAAAACGAGTTTTCTAGGCGAGTGTGTACTTTATCGCACTCGACCTAAATAAATATGAAATTTTCAATGATTAATGATTAAATGCTACTTGCGCATGAATGTAAGCCTTTTGGGCTGAACTGGCCATTGCCCCTTGTTACCGGTCGTCTCGAGCCAGAAGCGGACTCGGTCGGGCGACTAGGAACTTGGGTGAACGTTTCGGTATACTCGAGTATTACCTTGTAGGTTGGTGGAGCCTGGCCAAAAGCCAGGGACGGGGTGAATGAATGCACGAATGAAACCAAAATGCAATGAAATGACAGGAGAACGAACGTATCCTTTTCATGAATGTTACTATCGCTTTCCATTGTAAATGTTTCTTGAATTATTGATACTCCATATTGAAATGACATTATTGAAATGAACGATTGTGAAACTGATTTGATAACTGATTTTACTGGTTACTCGCTGAGCTTCTAGCTCACCCCAAAATGTTTTATTCCCCTCCACAGGGCTCAAGGCGAAGGAAGGGCTTGTAGTGTTTATTCATGGATTATCTCACGTATGGATTGAACTTAGAATTCCTTTTGTGTAATCGTTCATATTGGGATTGTATTGAACGTTTAGAATTGATTGGATGTGTAATAGTCTAGTTTTGGACTTCCTCCTGTAGAATAGTTGGTATCAAGGATCAGAGGGGCGCAGTGGAAGCGTGGACGCTTCGCTTTTGATATGTAAAGTTTGGGAACCTTTGATGTATATTTGATATAAATATCTTGAAATTCCATTGAGGATTGTAGTGAACGACTGAGTCCCGGCGAGAGCTGGGCAGGCGGCCCGCCGAACCCTCTGGTTCGCCTTAGGGGGAGGTGGGGCCGTGACAATTGGTATCAGAGCTTAGGCTTCAGATCTCTATAGTGTATCCTAGGCTTGAAGTTTAGGATGCCGGACTGTGGGTTTGGTTTGAAGTATTAGTGATTCTTGCGGGATGTCTTGACTTGATTAGTACAAGAGGGAATGTCGAGGACGACATTCTTTTAAGGAGGGGAGATTGTGACGCCCCGAAAAGTATAAGTGTGAGAACCCGGAAATTTTCTACTTTTCTAGGGTTTATTTTTTAAACGCCCGCCTTTTCTACATTTTCTTGATTAGAAAAATTCCCCAGATAAAGTTTATGAGCAAAAATAGTTTTAAAATGATTTTTCTAGTATCGGTTAGTTTTTGAGAAATTAAAAGCGTATTTTGGACGTGGGACCCGCAAGTGCGGTAAATGCATTATATTTTTGACAACTTGTTGGAATTTTGTATTAAGTGATATTATTTTACAATGTGTTAAGATATTTGTGTAAGAGAGACAAAAAGTTAGGCAAGCAATTAATGAAGAGGACATGTGTCACTTGAGGATTTATTCTTACCTTTTTGACCTTTTGACCACTATTCATGCCTTTACCATTTAAACCAAAATTGACCCAAAATTCTTCTTATTTTGAAGCTCTTGGCCGAATTTCTTGCTAGGAACAAAGGAAAGAAAACTCTCTCAATTTTCAAGCTCCAATCTTGCCCAATCTTTCAATTCAACCGTTTAATCTTCAAATTTTTCCATAGAACTTCTTAGTTTGGTGATATTGAGGTTGGTTGTGGAGTTGTTTGGAAGAAATTGGTGCTAAGTTGCTTACTTTCTTGAGCTTGCAAGGTGAGTAACTAGGGAATTCTTCCTTTGATCTTGATAATGTTCAATTAGTGATTGGTGGTGGTTGAATAAGTGATTTTATGGATGATTTCATGATTTTGGTTGAAATTAGTGAAGTTTTATATTTAATTAGGATTTTTCTGTTCTCATATGATTGTTATTATGTGGTTATGTATGATGATTGGAAATGATAGTTGAGGAAGCTAGGAGGTGGAAAAAGTGATTAATTGCAAGTAAATTCTGTTTTGGAAGAAATCTGGAAAATTAGGGTTCTTGGTTCTTCATTCTGTCCGAAATTTTTGGTCCTAGATAGAGGCCGAATTGGCCTAGGCTCAAAACATGAAAGTTGTAGGTATTGATGTTTTAAGGGTGCCTGTAAAATTTCAGGTCAATTGGAGTAGTGTCGAATGAGATAAGCCGAATTTACTGTTGCTGTTCTGGGTTCATCAGGATGTAAGAACTGCGTCTGAAATGGGTTGTTTTGACTGGAATTGTTTTGGATTTGGGTGTTCAGGTCTTCTGATGAAATGTAACTTGATGTCCTAGCTACCATATGCCTTTGGAATTTCTGCATTTGGACCTGTTTAGACTGAGTTGTACTGATTACAGCATAGTGTAATTTGTAAACCTGCAATTACGGTTCTGGTTTGGTATTTGGCATATATGACTTAGTTGTGCTGGGATTTGGACTGAGTGACCTTCTACATTGTTGTAGCCCTGGTTCTTAGCTTCGAAACGGTGGGTCTTGCACCTTCATCCGACCATCGTAGTGCTTTTGGCACCATTACCGCAAAATGACGTCAAAACTGTTTTTCTGGTTTTGAGCTTAACTTTCATTTCCGGACTTTTCCCTAGCTTGACTTGTCTTTGTACTACTTGGAGCTTGCTGAATGGCTATTGGATGAACTTTTGTTGTGTGTGTACCCTTGGGTTGGAATGAGGAAATAATGAAGCCATGATGGCTGGAAAAGTTAGCAAATTCAGGGTAAATGCTGTCCGAATTTTGAATGGGCTTGATTGCTTTGCGTTTGTGCTTTAGGGCTTGGACTTGAGTGAAGTAATGCAATATGATGGATGGTTTCTGAGCCATGGAGGTGAGTGACCTCAAACTATTTCTAAAATTATTTATGAACCGTTTCTTGCATTATTTACTTTTGAACTGTTTCTGAATTTACTTTTGAACCGTTTCTTGCATTATTTACTTTTGAACTGTTTCCGAATTTACTTTTGAACCGCTTTCCCGCATTATTTACTTTTGAACTGTTTTCAAAGTTTATTTTGGAACTGTTTTCTTACATATCATGCGTGCTTGCATATCAGTTTCTTGTTATTATCGATTTTGCTTTCAATGATTGTTAAAACGAGTTTTCTAGGCGAGTGTGTACTTTATCGCACTCGACCTAAATAAATATGAAATTTTCAATGATTAATGATTAAATGCTACTTGCGCATGAATGTAAGCCTTTTGGGCTGAACTGGCCATTGCCCCTTGTTACCGGTCGTCTCGAGCCAGAAGCGGACTCGGTCGGGCGACTAGGAACTTGGGTGAACGTTTCGGTATACTCGAGTATTACCTGGTAGGTTGGTGGAGCCTGGCCAAAAGCCAGGGACGGGATGAATGAATGCACGAATGAAACCAAAATGCAATGAAATGACAGGAGAACGAACGTATCCTTTTCATGAATGTTACTATCGCTTTCCATTGTAAATGTTTCTTGAATTATTGATACTCCATATTGAAATGACATTATTGAAATGAACGATTGTGAAACTGATTTGATAACTGATTTTACTGGTTACTCGCTGAGCTTCTAGCTCACCCCAAAATGTTTTATTCCCCTCCACAGGGCTCAAGGCGAAGGAAGGGCTTGTAGTGTTTATTCATGGATTATCTCACGTATGGATTGAACTTAGAATTCCTTTTGTGTAATCGTTCATATTGGGATTGTATTGAACGTTTAGAATTGATTGGATGTGTAATAGTCTAGTTTTGGACTTCCTCCTGTAGAATAGTTGGTATCAAGGATCAGAGGGGCGCAGTGGAAGCGTGGACGCTTCGCTTTTGATATGTAAAGTTTGGGAACCTTTGATGTATATTTGATATAAATATCTTGAAATTCCATTGAGGATTGTAGTGAACGACTGAGTCCCGGCGAGAGCTGGGCAGGCGGCCCGCCGAACCCTCTGGTTCGCCTTAGGGGGAGGTGGGGCCGTGACAATTGGTATCAGAGCTTAGGCTTCAGATCTCTATAGTGTATCCTAGGCTTGAAGTTTAGGATGCCGGACTGTGGGTTTGGTTTGAAGTATTAGTGATTCTTGCGGGATGTCTTGACTTGATTAGTACAAGAGGGAATGTCGAGGACGACATTCTTTTAAGGAGGGGAGATTGTGACGCCCCGAAAAGTATAAGTGTGAGAACCCGGAAATTTTCTACTTTTCTAGGGTTTATTTTTTAAACGCCCGCCTTTTCTACATTTTCTTGATTAGAAAAATTCCCCAGATAAAGTTTATGAGCAAAAATAGTTTTAAAATGATTTTTCTAGTATCGGTTAGTTTTTGAGAAATTAAAAGCGTATTTTGGACGTGGGACCCGCAAGTGCGGTAAATGCATTATATTTTTGACAACTTGTTGGAATTTTGTATTAAGTGATATTATTTTACAATGTGTTAAGATATTTGTGTAAGAGAGACAAAAAGTTAGGCAAGCAATTAATGAAGAGGACATGTGTCACTTGAGGATTTATTCTTACCTTTTTGACCTTTTGACCACTATTCATGCCTTTACCATTTAAACCAAAATTGACCCAAAATTCTTCTTATTTTGAAGCTCTTGGCCGAATTTCTTGCTAGGAACAAAGGAAAGAAAACTCTCTCAATTTTCAAGCTCCAATCTTGCCCAATCTTTCAATTCAACCGTTTAATCTTCAAATTTTTCCATAGAACTTCTTAGTTTGGTGATATTGAGGTTGGTTGTGGAGTTGTTTGGAAGAAATTGGTGCTACATTGCTTACTTTCTTGAGCTTGCAAGGTGAGTAACTAGGGAATTCTTCCTTTGATCTTGATAATGTTCAATTAGTGATTGGTGGTGGTTGAATAAGTGATTTTATGGATGATTTCATGATTTTGGTTGAAATTAGTGAAGTTTTATATTTAATTAGGATTTTTCTGTTCTCATATGATTGTTATTATGTGGTTATGTATGATGATTGGAAATGATAGTTGAGGAAGCTAGGAGGTGGAAAAAGTGATTAATTGCAAGTAAATTCTGTTTTGGAAGAAATCTGGAAAATTAGGGTTCTTGGTTCTTCATTCTGTCCGAAATTTTTGGTCCTAGATAGAGGCCGAATTGGCCTTATCTCAAAACATGAAAGTTGTAGGTATTGATGTTTTAAGGGTGCCTGTAAAATTTCAGGTCAATTGGAGTAGTGTCGAATGAGATAAGCCGAATTTACTGTTGCTGTTCTGGGTTCATCAGGATGTAAGAACTGCGTCTGAAATGGGTTGTTTTGACTGGAATTGTTTTGGATTTGGGTGTTCAGGTCTTCTGATGAAATGTAACTTGATGTCCTAGCTACCATATGCCTTTGTAATTTCTGCATTTGGACCTGTTTAGACTGAGTTGTACTGATTACAGCATAGTGTAATTTGTAAACCTGCAATTACGGTTCTGGTTTGGTATTTGGCATATATGACTTAGTTGTGCTGGGATTTGGACTGAGTGACCTTCTACATTGTTGTAGCCCTGGTTCTTAGCTTCGAAACGGTGGGTCTTGCACCTTCATCCGACCATCGTAGTGCTTTTGGCACCATTACCGCAAAATGACGTCAAAACTGTTTTTCTGGTTTTGAGCTTAACTTTCATTTCCGGACTTTTCCCTAGCTTGACTTGTCTTTGTACTACTTGGAGCTTGCTGAATGGCTATTGGATGAACTTTTGTTGTGTGTGTACCCTTGGGTTGGAATGAGGAAATAATGAAGCCATGATGGCTGGAAAAGTTAGCAAATTCAGGGTAAATGCTGTCCGAATTTTGAATGGGCTTGATTGCTTTGCGTTTGTGCTTTAGGGCTTGGACTTGAGTGAAGTAATGCAATATGATGGATGGTTTCTGAGCCATGGAGGTGAGTGACCTCAAACTATTTCTAAAATTATTTATGAACCGTTTCTTGCATTATTTACTTTTGAACTGTTTCTGAATTTACTTTTGAACCGTTTCTTGCATTATTTACTTTTGAACTGTTTCCGAATTTACTTTTGAACCGCTTTCCCGCATTATTTACTTTTGAACTGTTTTCAAAGTTTATTTTGGAACTGTTTTCTTACATATCATGCGTGCTTGCATATCAGTTTCTTGTTATTATCGATTTTGCTTTCAATGATTGTTAAAACGAGTTTTCTAGGCGAGTGTGTACTTTATCGCACTCGACCTAAATAAATATGAAATTTTCAATGATTAATGATTAAATGCTACTTGCGCATGAATGTAAGCCTTTTGGGCTGAACTGGCCATTGCCCCTTGTTACCGGTCATCTCGAGCCAGAAGCGGACTCGGTCGGGCGACTAGGAACTTGGGTGAACGTTTCGGTATACTCGAGTATTACCTGGTAGGTTGGTGGAGCCTGGCCAAAAGCCAGGGACGGGATGAATGAATGCACGAATGAAACCAAAATGCAATGAAATGACAGGAGAACGAACGTATCCTTTTCATGAATGTTACTATCGCTTTCCATTGTAAATGTTTCTTGAATTATTGATACTCCATATTGAAATGACATTATTGAAATGAACGATTGTGAAACTGATTTGATAACTGATTTTACTGGTTACTCGCTGAGCTTCTAGCTCACCCCAAAATGTTTTATTCCCCTCCACAGGGCTCAAGGCGAAGGAAGGGCTTGTAGTGTTTATTCATGGATTATCTCACGTATGGATTGAACTTAGAATTCCTTTTGTGTAATCGTTCATATTGGGATTGTATTGAACGTTTAGAATTGATTGGATGTGTAATAGTCTAGTTTTGGACTTCCTCCTGTAGAATAGTTGGTATCAAGGATCAGAGGGGCGCAGTGGAAGCGTGGACGCTTCGCTTTTGATATGTAAAGTTTGGGAACCTTTGATGTATATTTGATATAAATATCTTGAAATTCCATTGAGGATTGTAGTGAACGACTGAGTCCCGGCGAGAGCTGGGCAGGCGGCCCGCCGAACCCTCTGGTTCGCCTTAGGGGGAGGTGGGGCCGTGACAATTGGTATCAGAGCTTAGGCTTCAGATCTCTATAGTGTATCCTAGGCTTGAAGTTTAGGATGCCGGACTGTGGGTTTGGTTTGAAGTATTAGTGATTCTTGCGGGATGTCTTGACTTGATTAGTACAAGAGGGAATGTCGAGGACGACATTCTTTTAAGGAGGGGAGATTGTGACGCCCCGAAAAGTATAAGTGTGAGAACCCGGAAATTTTCTACTTTTCTAGGGTTTATTTTTTAAACGCCCGCCTTTTCTACATTTTCTTGATTAGAAAAATTCCCCAGATAAAGTTTATGAGCAAAAATAGTTTTAAAATGATTTTTCTAGTATCGGTTAGTTTTTGAGAAATTAAAAGCGTATTTTGGACGTGGGACCCGCAAGTGCGGTAAATGCATTATATTTTTGACAACTTGTTGGAATTTTGTATTAAGTGATATTATTTTACAATGTGTTAAGATATTTGTGTAAGAGAGACAAAAAGTTAGGCAAGCAATTAATGAAGAGGACATGTGTCACTTGAGGATTTATTCTTACCTTTTTGACCTTTTGACCACTATTCATGCCTTTACCATTTAAACCAAAATTGACCCAAAATTCTTCTTATTTTGAAGCTCTTGGCCGAATTTCTTGCTAGGAACAAAGGAAAGAAAACTCTCTCAATTTTCAAGCTCCAATCTTGCCCAATCTTTCAATTCAACCGTTTAATCTTCAAATTTTTCCATAGAACTTCTTAGTTTGGTGATATTGAGGTTGGTTGTGGAGTTGTTTGGAAGAAATTGGTGCTACATTGCTTACTTTCTTGAGCTTGCAAGGTGAGTAACTAGGGAATTCTTCCTTTGATCTTGATAATGTTCAATTAGTGATTGGTGGTGGTTGAATAAGTGATTTTATGGATGATTTCATGATTTTGGTTGAAATTAGTGAAGTTTTATATTTAATTAGGATTTTTCTGTTCTCATATGATTGTTATTATGTGGTTATGTATGATGATTGGAAATGATAGTTGAGGAAGCTAGGAGGTGGAAAAAGTGATTAATTGCAAGTAAATTCTGTTTTGGAAGAAATCTGGAAAATTAGGGTTCTTGGTTCTTCATTCTGTCCGAAATTTTTGGTCCTAGATAGAGGCCGAATTGGCCTTATCTCAAAACATGAAAGTTGTAGGTATTGATGTTTTAAGGGTGCCTGTAAAATTTCAGGTCAATTGGAGTAGTGTCGAATGAGATAAGCCGAATTTACTGTTGCTGTTCTGGGTTCATCAGGATGTAAGAACTGCGTCTGAAATGGGTTGTTTTGACTGGAATTGTTTTGGATTTGGGTGTTCAGGTCTTCTGATGAAATGTAACTTGATGTCCTAGCTACCATATGCCTTTGTAATTTCTGCATTTGGACCTGTTTAGACTGAGTTGTACTGATTACAGCATAGTGTAATTTGTAAACCTGCAATTACGGTTCTGGTTTGGTATTTGGCATATATGACTTAGTTGTGCTGGGATTTGGACTGAGTGACCTTCTACATTGTTGTAGCCCTGGTTCTTAGCTTCGAAACGGTGGGTCTTGCACCTTCATCCGACCATCGTAGTGCTTTTGGCACCATTACCGCAAAATGACGTCAAAACTGTTTTTCTGGTTTTGAGCTTAACTTTCATTTCCGGACTTTTCCCTAGCTTGACTTGTCTTTGTACTACTTGGAGCTTGCTGAATGGCTATTGGATGAACTTTTGTTGTGTGTGTACCCTTGGGTTGGAATGAGGAAATAATGAAGCCATGATGGCTGGAAAAGTTAGCAAATTCAGGGTAAATGCTGTCCGAATTTTGAATGGGCTTGATTGCTTTGCGTTTGTGCTTTAGGGCTTGGACTTGAGTGAAGTAATGCAATATGATGGATGGTTTCTGAGCCATGGAGGTGAGTGACCTCAAACTATTTCTAAAATTATTTATGAACCGTTTCTTGCATTATTTACTTTTGAACTGTTTCTGAATTTACTTTTGAACCGTTTCTTGCATTATTTACTTTTGAACTGTTTCCGAATTTACTTTTGAACCGCTTTCCCGCATTATTTACTTTTGAACTGTTTTCAAAGTTTATTTTGGAACTGTTTTCTTACATATCATGCGTGCTTGCATATCAGTTTCTTGTTATTATCGATTTTGCTTTCAATGATTGTTAAAACGAGTTTTCTAGGCGAGTGTGTACTTTATCGCACTCGACCTAAATAAATATGAAATTTTCAATGATTAATGATTAAATGCTACTTGCGCATGAATGTAAGCCTTTTGGGCTGAACTGGCCATTGCCCCTTGTTACCGGTCGTCTCGAGCCAGAAGCGGACTCGGTCGGGCGACTAGGAACTTGGGTGAACGTTTCGGTATACTCGAGTATTACCTGGTAGGTTGGTGGAGCCTGGCCAAAAGCCAGGGACGGGATGAATGAATGCACGAATGAAACCAAAATGCAATGAAATGACAGGAGAACGAACGTATCCTTTTCATGAATGTTACTATCGCTTTCCATTGTAAATGTTTCTTGAATTATTGATACTCCATATTGAAATGACATTATTGAAATGAACGATTGTGAAACTGATTTGATAACTGATTTTACTGGTTACTCGCTGAGCTTCTAGCTCACCCCAAAATGTTTTATTCCCCTCCACAGGGCTCAAGGCGAAGGAAGGGCTTGTAGTGTTTATTCATGGATTATCTCACGTATGGATTGAACTTAGAATTCCTTTTGTGTAATCGTTCATATTGGGATTGTATTGAACGTTTAGAATTGATTGGATGTGTAATAGTCTAGTTTTGGACTTCCTCCTGTAGAATAGTTGGTATCAAGGATCAGAGGGGCGCAGTGGAAGCGTGGACGCTTCGCTTTTGATATGTAAAGTTTGGGAACCTTTGATGTATATTTGATATAAATATCTTGAAATTCCATTGAGGATTGTAGTGAACGACTGAGTCCCGGCGAGAGCTGGGCAGGCGGCCCGCCGAACCCTCTGGTTCGCCTTAGGGGGAGGTGGGGCCGTGACAATTGGTATCAGAGCTTAGGCTTCAGATCTCTATAGTGTATCCTAGGCTTGAAGTTTAGGATGCCGGACTGTGGGTTTGGTTTGAAGTATTAGTGATTCTTGCGGGATGTCTTGACTTGATTAGTACAAGAGGGAATGTCGAGGACGACATTCTTTTAAGGAGGGGAGATTGTGACGCCCCGAAAAGTATAAGTGTGAGAACCCGGAAATTTTCTACTTTTCTAGGGTTTATTTTTTAAACGCCCGCCTTTTCTACATTTTCTTGATTAGAAAAATTCCCCAGATAAAGTTTATGAGCAAAAATAGTTTTAAAATGATTTTTCTAGTATCGGTTAGTTTTTGAGAAATTAAAAGCGTATTTTGGACGTGGGACCCGCAAGTGCGGTAAATGCATTATATTTTTGACAACTTGTTGGAATTTTGTATTAAGTGATATTATTTTACAATGTGTTAAGATATTTGTGTAAGAGAGACAAAAAGTTAGGCAAGCAATTAATGAAGAGGACATGTGTCACTTGAGGATTTATTCTTACCTTTTTGACCTTTTGACCACTATTCATGCCTTTACCATTTAAACCAAAATTGACCCAAAATTCTTCTTATTTTGAAGCTCTTGGCCGAATTTCTTGCTAGGAACAAAGGAAAGAAAACTCTCTCAATTTTCAAGCTCCAATCTTGCCCAATCTTTCAATTCAACCGTTTAATCTTCAAATTTTTCCATAGAACTTCTTAGTTTGGTGATATTGAGGTTGGTTGTGGAGTTGTTTGGAAGAAATTGGTGCTACATTGCTTACTTTCTTGAGCTTGCAAGGTGAGTAACTAGGGAATTCTTCCTTTGATCTTGATAATGTTCAATTAGTGATTGGTGGTGGTTGAATAAGTGATTTTATGGATGATTTCATGATTTTGGTTGAAATTAGTGAAGTTTTATATTTAATTAGGATTTTTCTGTTCTCATATGATTGTTATTATGTGGTTATGTATGATGATTGGAAATGATAGTTGAGGAAGCTAGGAGGTGGAAAAAGTGATTAATTGCAAGTAAATTCTGTTTTGGAAGAAATCTGGAAAATTAGGGTTCTTGGTTCTTCATTCTGTCCGAAATTTTTGGTCCTAGATAGAGGCCGAATTGGCCTTATCTCAAAACATGAAAGTTGTAGGTATTGATGTTTTAAGGGTGCCTGTAAAATTTCAGGTCAATTGGAGTAGTGTCGAATGAGATAAGCCGAATTTACTGTTGCTGTTCTGGGTTCATCAGGATGTAAGAACTGCGTCTGAAATGGGTTGTTTTGACTGGAATTGTTTTGGATTTGGGTGTTCAGGTCTTCTGATGAAATGTAACTTGATGTCCTAGCTACCATATGCCTTTGTAATTTCTGCATTTGGACCTGTTTAGACTGAGTTGTACTGATTACAGCATAGTGTAATTTGTAAACCTGCAATTACGGTTCTGGTTTGGTATTTGGCATATATGACTTAGTTGTGCTGGGATTTGGACTGAGTGACCTTCTACATTGTTGTAGCCCTGGTTCTTAGCTTCGAAACGGTGGGTCTTGCACCTTCATCCGACCATCGTAGTGCTTTTGGCACCATTACCGCAAAATGACGTCAAAACTGTTTTTCTGGTTTTGAGCTTAACTTTCATTTCCGGACTTTTCCCTAGCTTGACTTGTCTTTGTACTACTTGGAGCTTGCTGAATGGCTATTGGATGAACTTTTGTTGTGTGTGTACCCTTGGGTTGGAATGAGGAAATAATGAAGCCATGATGGCTGGAAAAGTTAGCAAATTCAGGGTAAATGCTGTCCGAATTTTGAATGGGCTTGATTGCTTTGCGTTTGTGCTTTAGGGCTTGGACTTGAGTGAAGTAATGCAATATGATGGATGGTTTCTGAGCCATGGAGGTGAGTGACCTCAAACTATTTCTAAAATTATTTATGAACCGTTTCTTGCATTATTTACTTTTGAACTGTTTCTGAATTTACTTTTGAACCGTTTCTTGCATTATTTACTTTTGAACTGTTTCCGAATTTACTTTTGAACCGCTTTCCCGCATTATTTACTTTTGAACTGTTTTCAAAGTTTATTTTGGAACTGTTTTCTTACATATCATGCGTGCTTGCATATCAGTTTCTTGTTATTATCGATTTTGCTTTCAATGATTGTTAAAACGAGTTTTCTAGGCGAGTGTGTACTTTATCGCACTCGACCTAAATAAATATGAAATTTTCAATGATTAATGATTAAATGCTACTTGCGCATGAATGTAAGCCTTTTGGGCTGAACTGGCCATTGCCCCTTGTTACCGGTCGTCTCGAGCCAGAAGCGGACTCGGTCGGGCGACTAGGAACTTGGGTGAACGTTTCGGTATACTCGAGTATTACCTGGTAGGTTGGTGGAGCCTGGCCAAAAGCCAGGGACGGGATGAATGAATGCACGAATGAAACCAAAATGCAATGAAATGACAGGAGAACGAACGTATCCTTTTCATGAATGTTACTATCGCTTTCCATTGTAAATGTTTCTTGAATTATTGATACTCCATATTGAAATGACATTATTGAAATGAACGATTGTGAAACTGATTTGATAACTGATTTTACTGGTTACTCGCTGAGCTTCTAGCTCACCCCAAAATGTTTTATTCCCCTCCACAGGGCTCAAGGCGAAGGAAGGGCTTGTAGTGTTTATTCATGGATTATCTCACGTATGGATTGAACTTAGAATTCCTTTTGTGTAATCGTTCATATTGGGATTGTATTGAACGTTTAGAATTGATTGGATGTGTAATAGTCTAGTTTTGGACTTCCTCCTGTAGAATAGTTGGTATCAAGGATCAGAGGGGCGCAGTGGAAGCGTGGACGCTTCGCTTTTGATATGTAAAGTTTGGGAACCTTTGATGTATATTTGATATAAATATCTTGAAATTCCATTGAGGATTGTAGTGAACGACTGAGTCCCGGCGAGAGCTGGGCAGGCGGCCCGCCGAACCCTCTGGTTCGCCTTAGGGGGAGGTGGGGCCGTGACAATTGGTATCAGAGCTTAGGCTTCAGATCTCTATAGTGTATCCTAGGCTTGAAGTTTAGGATGCCGGACTGTGGGTTTGGTTTGAAGTATTAGTGATTCTTGCGGGATGTCTTGACTTGATTAGTACAAGAGGGAATGTCGAGGACGACATTCTTTTAAGGAGGGGAGATTGTGACGCCCCGAAAAGTATAAGTGTGAGAACCCGGAAATTTTCTACTTTTCTAGGGTTTATTTTTTAAACGCCCGCCTTTTCTACATTTTCTTGATTAGAAAAATTCCCCAGATAAAGTTTATGAGCAAAAATAGTTTTAAAATGATTTTTCTAGTATCGGTTAGTTTTTGAGAAATTAAAAGCGTATTTTGGACGTGGGACCCGCAAGTGCGGTAAATGCATTATATTTTTGACAACTTGTTGGAATTTTGTATTAAGTGATATTATTTTACAATGTGTTAAGATATTTGTGTAAGAGAGACAAAAAGTTAGGCAAGCAATTAATGAAGAGGACATGTGTCACTTGAGGATTTATTCTTACCTTTTTGACCTTTTGACCACTATTCATGCCTTTACCATTTAAACCAAAATTGACCCAAAATTCTTCTTATTTTGAAGCTCTTGGCCGAATTTCTTGCTAGGAACAAAGGAAAGAAAACTCTCTCAATTTTCAAGCTCCAATCTTGCCCAATCTTTCAATTCAACCGTTTAATCTTCAAATTTTTCCATAGAACTTCTTAGTTTGGTGATATTGAGGTTGGTTGTGGAGTTGTTTGGAAGAAATTGGTGCTACATTGCTTACTTTCTTGAGCTTGCAAGGTGAGTAACTAGGGAATTCTTCCTTTGATCTTGATAATGTTCAATTAGTGATTGGTGGTGGTTGAATAAGTGATTTTATGGATGATTTCATGATTTTGGTTGAAATTAGTGAAGTTTTATATTTAATTAGGATTTTTCTGTTCTCATATGATTGTTATTATGTGGTTATGTATGATGATTGGAAATGATAGTTGAGGAAGCTAGGAGGTGGAAAAAGTGATTAATTGCAAGTAAATTCTGTTTTGGAAGAAATCTGGAAAATTAGGGTTCTTGGTTCTTCATTCTGTCCGAAATTTTTGGTCCTAGATAGAGGCCGAATTGGCCTTATCTCAAAACATGAAAGTTGTAGGTATTGATGTTTTAAGGGTGCCTGTAAAATTTCAGGTCAATTGGAGTAGTGTCGAATGAGATAAGCCGAATTTACTGTTGCTGTTCTGGGTTCATCAGGATGTAAGAACTGCGTCTGAAATGGGTTGTTTTGACTGGAATTGTTTTGGATTTGGGTGTTCAGGTCTTCTGATGAAATGTAACTTGATGTCCTAGCTACCATATGCCTTTGTAATTTCTGCATTTGGACCTGTTTAGACTGAGTTGTACTGATTACAGCATAGTGTAATTTGTAAACCTGCAATTACGGTTCTGGTTTGGTATTTGGCATATATGACTTAGTTGTGCTGGGATTTGGACTGAGTGACCTTCTACATTGTTGTAGCCCTGGTTCTTAGCTTCGAAACGGTGGGTCTTGCACCTTCATCCGACCATCGTAGTGCTTTTGGCACCATTACCGCAAAATGACGTCAAAACTGTTTTTCTGGTTTTGAGCTTAACTTTCATTTCCGGACTTTTCCCTAGCTTGACTTGTCTTTGTACTACTTGGAGCTTGCTGAATGGCTATTGGATGAACTTTTGTTGTGTGTGTACCCTTGGGTTGGAATGAGGAAATAATGAAGCCATGATGGCTGGAAAAGTTAGCAAATTCAGGGTAAATGCTGTCCGAATTTTGAATGGGCTTGATTGCTTTGCGTTTGTGCTTTAGGGCTTGGACTTGAGTGAAGTAATGCAATATGATGGATGGTTTCTGAGCCATGGAGGTGAGTGACCTCAAACTATTTCTAAAATTATTTATGAACCGTTTCTTGCATTATTTACTTTTGAACTGTTTCTGAATTTACTTTTGAACCGTTTCTTGCATTATTTACTTTTGAACTGTTTCCGAATTTACTTTTGAACCGCTTTCCCGCATTATTTACTTTTGAACTGTTTTCAAAGTTTATTTTGGAACTGTTTTCTTACATATCATGCGTGCTTGCATATCAGTTTCTTGTTATTATCGATTTTGCTTTCAATGATTGTTAAAACGAGTTTTCTAGGCGAGTGTGTACTTTATCGCACTCGACCTAAATAAATATGAAATTTTCAATGATTAATGATTAAATGCTACTTGCGCATGAATGTAAGCCTTTTGGGCTGAACTGGCCATTGCCCCTTGTTACCGGTCGTCTCGAGCCAGAAGCGGACTCGGTCGGGCGACTAGGAACTTGGGTGAACGTTTCGGTATACTCGAGTATTACCTGGTAGGTTGGTGGAGCCTGGCCAAAAGCCAGGGACGGGATGAATGAATGCACGAATGAAACCAAAATGCAATGAAATGACAGGAGAACGAACGTATCCTTTTCATGAATGTTACTATCGCTTTCCATTGTAAATGTTTCTTGAATTATTGATACTCCATATTGAAATGACATTATTGAAATGAACGATTGTGAAACTGATTTGATAACTGATTTTACTGGTTACTCGCTGAGCTTCTAGCTCACCCCAAAATGTTTTATTCCCCTCCACAGGGCTCAAGGCGAAGGAAGGGCTTGTAGTGTTTATTCATGGATTATCTCACGTATGGATTGAACTTAGAATTCCTTTTGTGTAATCGTTCATATTGGGATTGTATTGAACGTTTAGAATTGATTGGATGTGTAATAGTCTAGTTTTGGACTTCCTCCTGTAGAATAGTTGGTATCAAGGATCAGAGGGGCGCAGTGGAAGCGTGGACGCTTCGCTTTTGATATGTAAAGTTTGGGAACCTTTGATGTATATTTGATATAAATATCTTGAAATTCCATTGAGGATTGTAGTGAACGACTGAGTCCCGGCGAGAGCTGGGCAGGCGGCCCGCCGAACCCTCTGGTTCGCCTTAGGGGGAGGTGGGGCCGTGACAATTGGTATCAGAGCTTAGGCTTCAGATCTCTATAGTGTATCCTAGGCTTGAAGTTTAGGATGCCGGACTGTGGGTTTGGTTTGAAGTATTAGTGATTCTTGCGGGATGTCTTGACTTGATTAGTACAAGAGGGAATGTCGAGGACGACATTCTTTTAAGGAGGGGAGATTGTGACGCCCCGAAAAGTATAAGTGTGAGAACCCGGAAATTTTCTACTTTTCTAGGGTTTATTTTTTAAACGCCCGCCTTTTCTACATTTTCTTGATTAGAAAAATTCCCCAGATAAAGTTTATGAGCAAAAATAGTTTTAAAATGATTTTTCTAGTATCGGTTAGTTTTTGAGAAATTAAAAGCGTATTTTGGACGTGGGACCCGCAAGTGCGGTAAATGCATTATATTTTTGACAACTTGTTGGAATTTTGTATTAAGTGATATTATTTTACAATGTGTTAAGATATTTGTGTAAGAGAGACAAAAAGTTAGGCAAGCAATTAATGAAGAGGACATGTGTCACTTGAGGATTTATTCTTACCTTTTTGACCTTTTGACCACTATTCATGCCTTTACCATTTAAACCAAAATTGACCCAAAATTCTTCTTATTTTGAAGCTCTTGGCCGAATTTCTTGCTAGGAACAAAGGAAAGAAAACTCTCTCAATTTTCAAGCTCCAATCTTGCCCAATCTTTCAATTCAACCGTTTAATCTTCAAATTTTTCCATAGAACTTCTTAGTTTGGTGATATTGAGGTTGGTTGTGGAGTTGTTTGGAAGAAATTGGTGCTACATTGCTTACTTTCTTGAGCTTGCAAGGTGAGTAACTAGGGAATTCTTCCTTTGATCTTGATAATGTTCAATTAGTGATTGGTGGTGGTTGAATAAGTGATTTTATGGATGATTTCATGATTTTGGTTGAAATTAGTGAAGTTTTATATTTAATTAGGATTTTTCTGTTCTCATATGATTGTTATTATGTGGTTATGTATGATGATTGGAAATGATAGTTGAGGAAGCTAGGAGGTGGAAAAAGTGATTAATTGCAAGTAAATTCTGTTTTGGAAGAAATCTGGAAAATTAGGGTTCTTGGTTCTTCATTCTGTCCGAAATTTTTGGTCCTAGATAGAGGCCGAATTGGCCTTATCTCAAAACATGAAAGTTGTAGGTATTGATGTTTTAAGGGTGCCTGTAAAATTTCAGGTCAATTGGAGTAGTGTCGAATGAGATAAGCCGAATTTACTGTTGCTGTTCTGGGTTCATCAGGATGTAAGAACTGCGTCTGAAATGGGTTGTTTTGACTGGAATTGTTTTGGATTTGGGTGTTCAGGTCTTCTGATGAAATGTAACTTGATGTCCTAGCTACCATATGCCTTTGTAATTTCTACGATTGTGAAACTGATTTGATAACTGATTTTACTGGTTACTCGCTGAGCTTCTAGCTCACCCCAAAATGTTTTATTCCCCTCCACAGGGCTCAAGGCGAAGGAAGGGCTTGTAGTGTTTATTCATGGATTATCTCACGTATGGATTGAACTTAGAATTCCTTTTGTGTAATCGTTCATATTGGGATTGTATTGAACGTTTAGAATTGATTGGATGTGTAATAGTCTAGTTTTGGACTTCCTCCTGTAGAATAGTTGGTATCAAGGATCAGAGGGGCGCAGTGGAAGCGTGGACGCTTCGCTTTTGATATGTAAAGTTTGGGAACCTTTGATGTATATTTGATATAAATATCTTGAAATTCCATTGAGGATTGTAGTGAACGACTGAGTCCCGGCGAGAGCTGGGCAGGCGGCCTTAGGCTATGTGGTAAGTTCGCAGGGCATCAAGGTGGACAAATCCAAGATTGAGGCCATCGAGCAATGGCCAACTCCCACGTCCGTCCCTGACGTGCGCAGCTTTCTTGGATTGGCGGGCTTTTTCCGGCGCTTTGTCAAAGATTTTAGCACCATTGCCGCCCCGTTGACCGCCGTGACAAAGAAGAATGACAAGTTCCACTGGGGAGAATCACAAGAACAAGCATTTCTCGCCCTCAAGGACACACTCACACATGCGCCTGTGTTAGCATTACCAAATTTTCACAAGACTTTTGAAATTGAATGTGATGCTTCTGGTGTAGGTATTGGAGCGGTCCTCATGCAAGACAAGAGGCCTTGTGGCTTCTTTAGTGAGAAACTGGGGGGAGCTGCATTAAACTACCCCACGTACGACAAGGAGTTGTACGCATTAGTGAGGGCTTTGGAGACTTGGCAACACTATCTTCGCCCTCGGGAGTTCGTGATACACACTGATCACGAGTCATTGAAGTACCTCAAGGGACAACCCAAGTTAAGCAAGCGACATGCCAAATGGGTAAGCTTCATTGACACCTTTTCGTATGTCATTAAGTATAAGACTGGCAAAACGAATGTAGTGGCTGATGCATTATCACGTAGACATTCGTTGCTTGCCCTTCTGGATGCCAAGTTACTAGGGTTCGCATTGGTTAAGGAACTCTACACAAATGATCATGACTTTGGTGATATCTATGTTGCTTGTGTTAAGAACCCGCATGGAAAATACTTCTTGCATGATGGATTTCTATTCCATGTAGATAAACTGTGTGTACCTAATTCTTCCATTCGTGATCTTTTGATTCGAGAGGCACATAGTGGTGGTCTCATGGGCCACTTTGGCATCACCAAGACTCTGGCCATGTTGCAAGAGCACTTTTACTGGCCTCATATGCGTAGAGATGTTGAACGCATGGTTGGTAGATGTGCTACTTGTCACAAGGCAAAGTCTAAGACAAATCCATATGGCTTGTATACCCCATTACCTATCCCTCACCATCCTTGGGTTGATTTGTCTATGGACTTTGTATTAGGATTGCCTAGATCAACAAGGGGTAATGACTCCATCTTTGTTGTGGTTGATAGATTCTCTAAGATGGCTCATTTTATTCCTTGCCACAAAACTGACGATGCATCTCATATTGCTAATCTGTTCTTCAAAGAAATTGTCCGTCTGCATGGCCTGCCTAAAACTATTGTCAGTGATAGAGATGTGAAATTCTTGAGTTACTTTTGGAAGACTTTGTGGTCCAAACTGGGCACTAGGTTATTATTCTCCACCACTAGTCATCCACAAAGCGATGGACAAACTGAAGTTGTCAATCGCACACTTGGCACTCTACTTCGGGCCTTGATTAAAAAGAATCTTAAGACTTGGGAAGAGTGCCTCCCTCATGTTGAATTCGCCTACAATCGAACTGTGCATAGTGCCACACAATACTCCCCCTTTGAGATTGTTTATGGCTTCAACCCCGTCACCCCCCTTGATTTGGTGCCCTTACCTTCCTCTGAGCACACAAGCTTAGATGGGAAAAAGAAAGCTGATTCTGTGCGCAGGTTACATGAGGCCGTGCGAGCAAACATTGAGAAGCGTACGCAGCAATACACCCAGCAAGCCAACAAGCACCGTCGCAAGATGATTTTTGAGCCTGGAGATTGGGTTTGGCTACACTTGAGGAAAGAGCGATTTCCCAAGCAACGCCAAAGCAAATTGTCCCCAAGAGGTGATGGACCATTTCGGGTACTCCAACGAGTCAATGACAACGCATACAAGTTGGAGCTACCTGGGGAGTACAATGTTAGTGCAACCTTCAACGTCGCGGACCACCCAGTCCGAGTTCCATCGGGCCCAGTCACACGTGCACGGGCCAAACTCTTCAAAGAATCACTCCAAGCCCTGGTTCGAGTCGTCCAAGACCAACATGGAGTTCACGAAGATATTGAGGGCTTAGAGAGAGACAATCAAGCCATTTGCACCATGATCCAAGCCCACGAGGACTCAAGTGGGCCTTCAAGAGGACCGGCCCTATAGGGCCTTAGCCTTAGTATTTGATAGATTGGATTAATTTGTCTTCATAGCTCATTGGGCCGGCCCATCTTGGACACCAAGATGACCGAACTCTTTGCCATTGTTTCCTTAGGTTTTCTTAGTCACTTTGGCCTATAAATAGGCTTGCTTTGTAAGGTTTTAGGGTAGTCGTTTTATCAATAAAATTGGTTTAATTCGTTCCTTCTTCCAAGAAGAGAGTTCGAGCACTTTAACTTGCTTTGGCAAGGGTTATTGAGCAATCTTGCGTCCTGTCCTCGATTGTTCATCCGACCTATTCCCCTGGAGTATTCACCTTCATCGGAGTGTCGTCTACCACCTACATCAAATCGTGTCGTCCGTTTGATTCTAGGTCCCGCAATCCAAGCGTTGGACAACCTTGCTAGATCCTTGGGCAAACGTGCTACGTGTCTCGAAACAAGTTGATCGAGGAACGTATCAGTGACGTACGTGTCTACAAACAGGTACGTATTCCTTTCTCTATTGGCAATTAATAGATGAGGTTGTGTGTGATGTTGTGCCTATGCATGCGACACATGTCATCCTAGGGAGACCTTGGCAATTTGACAAATCCGTCACGTTTGATGAACGAGCAAATAAATACACTCTCTTGCACAATGGAAAATGCCTGGTCCTCACACCACTCACACCTGCCCAAGTGTATGTGGACCAACTTAAGTTACAAAGAGAGTGTGAACAAGACCGCCAAAAGAGGAAACAAAAGGCGGCCGATCCTGGCAAATGCTCCACTTCTACAAGTGAGCATTCGACCAAGGGTCAAGTGGGCACACCTGGTGATACGCATGATCATTCACCCATTAAACCACCCACTAGGAAGCAAAACATGATCATTAAGGCTAAGGATGTTAGAAAGGTTATAAATTCTGATCAGCCTATACTTCTCATGATTTGCAAGCATGTGCTCTTAGATGTTGCTGAGCTCAATAAGGCATTGCCTTCGAGCATGGTTGCTCTTTTGCAGGAATTCGAGGATGCATTCCCTGATGAGGTCCCTGATGGTTTACCACCCATTCGAGGGATTGAGCATCAAATAGACTGATTCCGGGAGCACCCCTACCCAACAAACCGGTTTACCGCATGGGTCCTGAGGAGACAAAAGAGCTTCAAAGGCAAGTTGATGGCCTCTTAGGTAAGGGTTGGGTAAAACAGAGTTTAAATCCTTGTGTTGTGCCTATGATACTTTTCCCCAAAAAGGATGGTACTTGGCGCATGTGCACTGACTGTAGGGCTGTAAATGCTATCACTGTCAAATATCATCATCCCATTCCTAGACTTGATGATATGCTTGATGAACTCGATGGTGCTATCATTTTCACCCAAATCGATTTAAGGTGTGGCTATCATCAAATTAGGATGAAAGACGGCGATGAGTGGAAAACGGCGTTCAAAACCAAACATGAGTGTGGAGGACTACCACAAAGAAATTGAGATGGCCATGATGAGGGCCAACATTCAAGAAGACAATGAGGCCACGATGGCTCGGTTTCTTAGAGGTCTCAATCCTGACCTTCAAGAAGCCTTGGAGCTCCAACATTACTTGGACATGCACGACCTTCTAGAACTCGCTATTAAGGCCGAGCGGGGGAAGAAACTAAGACGCGGAGTACGTACGTTCCAAACTTCTAACACCACTTCATGGAGGGGCAACCAACCACGAAGGGCGACCCACGAAGTTGGAAATGCGGCAGCACCAACCTCTTCTAACCGAATCCAAGGTAACACCTCTAACCGCCATTCCTATTCTACCCCTAACAAGGTTTCCGATGCATCCAGGTCCACTTCAAAGGCACTGCATGAGACTCCTAAGACTAGGAGTAGGGACATCAAGTGCTTCAAGTGCCAAGGGTTTGGACATATTCAATCTCAGTGCCCAAACCAACGGGTCATGCTCATCACTCACAATGGCGAAATCGTGTCTGATGATGACGAATGTGAGGAGATGCCCGAACTGGTCGAAGACGACTGCCTAGAAGAGGAGTCAGCTGGGGAGGCTTGCTCTCCTACACGAGGAGAAGTAGGTTGCTTGGTGGCACGGCGAGTGCTAACCGCCCGCGTTAAGGAGGACGAGCAGCTACAACGCGAAAACCTTTTCTACACCCGCTGTAAGATAGGCGACAAGGTGTGTAGTCTCATCATCGACGGTGGGAGTTGCACGAACGTGGCCAGTTTGCTCATGGTTGAGAGTCTAGGACTCCCCACTACCAGGCATCCAAATCCTTACCGCCTCCAATGGCTAAGTGAGGATGGTGAGGTACGAGTCTTCAAACAGGTACGCATTCCCTTTTCAATTGGTACTTACACTGATGAAATCGTGTGCAACGTAGTACCAATGCATGCTACGCATATCATTTTGGGAAGGCCCTGGCAATTTGACAAACACGTCACATTCGATGGAAGAGCAAATAAGTACACCCTTTTGCACGATGGCAAACGTAAGGTCCTTACACCTCTCACACCTGCACAAGTTTATGAGGACCAACTACTATTGCAAAGGGAGTGTGAACAAGACCGTCAAAGGAGGAAACTAAAGGCAGTCGACCCTGGTAAAGGCTCCACGTCTACGAGTGAGCCATCAACCAAGGGTCAAGGGAGCACACCTAGGGGTATACATGACAAATCACCTACCGCACCTACCACTAGGAAGCACAACATGATTATTAAGGCTAAAGATGTTAGAAAAGTGGTGAACTCTAATCAGCCTATACTTCTCATGATTTGCAAGCATGTGCTCTTGGATGTTGCTGAGCTCGACAAGGCGTTGCCTGCGAGCATAGTTGCTCTTTTGCAAGAATTTGGGGATGTTTTCCCTGACGAGGTCCCTGATGGCTTACCACCCATTCGGGGAATTGAACACCAAATCGACCTCATTCCTGGAGCACCATTGCCCAACAAACCTGCCTACCGCATGGGCCCTGAGGAGACCAAGGAGCTTCAAAGGCAAGTTGATGGCCTCTTAGGTAAGGGTTGGGTAAAGGAAAGTCTAAGTCCTTGCGCTGTGCCTGTGATACTTGTTCCCAAAAAGGACGGTACTCGGCGCATGTGCACTGACTGTCGGGCTGTGAACGCTATCACTGTCAAATATCGTCATCCCATTCCTAGACTTGATGATATGCTTGATGAACTCGATGGTGCCATTATTTTCACCAAAATAGACTTAAGGAGCGGCTATCATCAAATTCGGATGAAAGAAGGCGACGAGTGGAAAACAGCCTTCAAAACCAAACATGGTCTCTATGAGTGGCTAGTCATGCCTTTTGGCTTAACTAATGCCCCTAGCACCTTCATGCGACTAATGAACCATGTGTTGAGACACTTTATTGGCAAGTTTGTCATTGTTTACTTTGATGACATCCTGATCTATAGTCGTAGTGAGCATGAGCACCTAGAGCATGTGAGAATAGTTCTTGAGACACTTCGACAGGCGCGTCTTTACGCCAACCTCAAGAAGTGCACCTTTTTGTACTAACGAGCTTGTGTTTTTAGGCTATGTGGTAAGTTCGCAGGGCATCAAGGTGGACAAATCCAAGATTGAGGCCATCGAGCAATGGCCAACTCCCACGTCCGTCCCTGACGTGCGCAGCTTTCTTGGATTGGCGGGCTTTTTCCGGCGCTTTGTCAAAGATTTTAGCACCATTGCCGCCCCGTTGACCGCCGTGACAAAGAAGAATGACAAGTTCCACTGGGGAGAATCACAAGAACAAGCATTTCTCGCCCTCAAGGACACACTCACACATGCGCCTGTGTTAGCATTACCAAATTTTCACAAGACTTTTGAAATTGAATGTGATGCTTCTGGTGTAGGTATTGGAGCGGTCCTCATGCAAGACAAGAGGCCTTGTGGCTTCTTTAGTGAGAAACTGGGGGGAGCTGCATTAAACTACCCCACGTACGACAAGGAGTTGTACGCATTAGTGAGGGCTTTGGAGACTTGGCAACACTATCTTCGCCCTCGGGAGTTCGTGATACACACTGATCACGAGTCATTGAAGTACCTCAAGGGACAACCCAAGTTAAGCAAGCGACATGCCAAATGGGTAAGCTTCATTGACACCTTTTCGTATGTCATTAAGTATAAGACTGGCAAAACGAATGTAGTGGCTGATGCATTATCACGTAGACATTCGTTGCTTGCCCTTCTGGATGCCAAGTTACTAGGGTTCGCATTGGTTAAGGAACTCTACACAAATGATCATGACTTTGGTGATATCTATGTTGCTTGTGTTAAGAACCCGCATGGAAAATACTTCTTGCATGATGGATTTCTATTCCATGTAGATAAACTGTGTGTACCTAATTCTTCCATTCGTGATCTTTTGATTCGAGAGGCACATAGTGGTGGTCTCATGGGCCACTTTGGCATCACCAAGACTCTGGCCATGTTGCAAGAGCACTTTTACTGGCCTCATATGCGTAGAGATGTTGAACGCATGGTTGGTAGATGTGCTACTTGTCACAAGGCAAAGTCTAAGACAAATCCATATGGCTTGTATACCCCATTACCTATCCCTCACCATCCTTGGGTTGATTTGTCTATGGACTTTGTATTAGGATTGCCTAGATCAACAAGGGGTAATGACTCCATCTTTGTTGTGGTTGATAGATTCTCTAAGATGGCTCATTTTATTCCTTGCCACAAAACTGACGATGCATCTCATATTGCTAATCTGTTCTTCAAAGAAATTGTCCGTCTGCATGGCCTGCCTAAAACTATTGTCAGTGATAGAGATGTGAAATTCTTGAGTTACTTTTGGAAGACTTTGTGGTCCAAACTGGGCACTAGGTTATTATTCTCCACCACTAGTCATCCACAAAGCGATGGACAAACTGAAGTTGTCAATCGCACACTTGGCACTCTACTTCGGGCCTTGATTAAAAAGAATCTTAAGACTTGGGAAGAGTGCCTCCCTCATGTTGAATTCGCCTACAATCGAACTGTGCATAGTGCCACACAATACTCCCCCTTTGAGATTGTTTATGGCTTCAACCCCGTCACCCCCCTTGATTTGGTGCCCTTACCTTCCTCTGAGCACACAAGCTTAGATGGGAAAAAGAAAGCTGATTCTGTGCGCAGGTTACATGAGGCCGTGCGAGCAAACATTGAGAAGCGTACGCAGCAATACACCCAGCAAGCCAACAAGCACCGTCGCAAGATGATTTTTGAGCCTGGAGATTGGGTTTGGCTACACTTGAGGAAAGAGCGATTTCCCAAGCAACGCCAAAGCAAATTGTCCCCAAGAGGTGATGGACCATTTCGGGTACTCCAACGAGTCAATGACAACGCATACAAGTTGGAGCTACCTGGGGAGTACAATGTTAGTGCAACCTTCAACGTCGCGGACCTAAGCCCATTTCTTGACGAGGAGGATCCAGATTTGAGGGCAAATCCTTCTCAAGAGGAGGGGACTGATGTGTGCACGAGTCTCGGCCCACGCAATGACCCAGTCCGAGTTCCATCGGGCCCAGTCACACGTGCACGGGCCAAACTCTTCAAAGAATCACTCCAAGCCCTGGTTCGAGTCGTCCAAGACCAACATGGAGTTCACGAAGATATTGAGGGCTTAGAGAGAGACAATCAAGCCATTTGCACCATGATCCAAGCCCACGAGGACTCAAGTGGGCCTTCAAGAGGACCGGCCCTATAGGGCCTTAGCCTTAGTATTTGATAGATTGGATTAATTTGTCTTCATAGCTCATTGGGCCGGCCCATCTTGGACACCAAGATGACCGAACTCTTTGCCATTGTTTCCTTAGGTTTTCTTAGTCACTTTGGCCTATAAATAGGCTTGCTTTGTAAGGTTTTAGGGTAGTCGTTTTATCAATAAAATTGGTTTAATTCGTTCCTTCTTCCAAGAAGAGAGTTCGAGCACTTTAACTTGCTTTGGCAAGGGTTATTGAGCAATCTTGCGTCCTGTCCTCGATTGTTCATCCGACCTATTCCCCTGGAGTATTCACCTTCATCGGAGTGTCGTCTACCACCTACATCAAATCGTGTCGTCCGTTTGATTCTAGGTCCCGCAATCCAAGCGTTGGACAACCTTGCTAGATCCTTGGGCAAACGTGCTACGTGTCTCGAAACAAGTTGATCGAGGAACGTATCAGTGAGGTACGTGTCTACAAACAGGTACGTATTCCTTTCTCTATTGGCAATTAATAGATGAGGTTGTGTGTGATGTTGTGCCTATGCATGCGACACATGTCATCCTAGGGAGACCTTGGCAATTTGACAAATCCGTCACGTTTGATGAACGAGCAAATAAATACACTCTCTTGCACAATGGAAAATGCCTGGTCCTCACACCACTCACACCTGCCCAAGTGTATGTGGACCAACTTAAGTTACAAAGAGAGTGTGAACAAGACCGCCAAAAGAGGAAACAAAAGGCGGCCGATCCTGGCAAATGCTCCACTTCTACAAGTGAGCATTCGACCAAGGGTCAAGTGGGCACACCTGGTGATACGCATGATCATTCACCCATTAAACCACCCACTAGGAAGCAAAACATGATCATTAAGGCTAAGGATGTTAGAAAGGTTATAAATTCTGATCAGCCTATACTTCTCATGATTTGCAAGCATGTGCTCTTAGATGTTGCTGAGCTCAATAAGGCATTGCCTTCGAGCATGGTTGCTCTTTTGCAGGAATTCGAGGATGCATTCCCTGATGAGGTCCCTGATGGTTTACCACCCATTCGAGGGATTGAGCATCAAATAGACTGATTCCGGGAGCACCCCTACCCAACAAACCGGTTTACCGCATGGGTCCTGAGGAGACAAAAGAGCTTCAAAGGCAAGTTGATGGCCTCTTAGGTAAGGGTTGGGTAAAACAGAGTTTAAATCCTTGTGTTGTGCCTATGATACTTTTCCCCAAAAAGGATGGTACTTGGCGCATGTGCACTGACTGTAGGGCTGTAAATGCTATCACTGTCAAATATCATCATCCCATTCCTAGACTTGATGATATGCTTGATGAACTCGATGGTGCTATCATTTTCACCCAAATCGATTTAAGGTGTGGCTATCATCAAATTAGGATGAAAGACGGCGATGAGTGGAAAACGGCGTTCAAAACCAAACATGAGTGTGGAGGACTACCACAAAGAAATTGAGATGGCCATGATGAGGGCCAACATTCAAGAAGACAATGAGGCCACGATGGCTCGGTTTCTTAGAGGTCTCAATCCTGACCTTCAAGAAGCCTTGGAGCTCCAACATTACTTGGACATGCACGACCTTCTAGAACTCGCTATTAAGGCCGAGCGGGGGAAGAAACTAAGACGCGGAGTACGTACGTTCCAAACTTCTAACACCACTTCATGGAGGGGCAACCAACCACGAAGGGCGACCCACGAAGTTGGAAATGCGGCAGCACCAACCTCTTCTAACCGAATCCAAGGTAACACCTCTAACCGCCATTCCTATTCTACCCCTAACAAGGTTTCCGATGCATCCAGGTCCACTTCAAAGGCACTGCATGAGACTCCTAAGACTAGGAGTAGGGACATCAAGTGCTTCAAGTGCCAAGGGTTTGGACATATTCAATCTCAGTGCCCAAACCAACGGGTCATGCTCATCACTCACAATGGCGAAATCGTGTCTGATGATGACGAATGTGAGGAGATGCCCGAACTGGTCGAAGACGACTGCCTAGAAGAGGAGTCAGCTGGGGAGGCTTGCTCTCCTACACGAGGAGAAGTAGGTTGCTTGGTGGCACGGCGAGTGCTAACCGCCCGCGTTAAGGAGGACGAGCAGCTACAACGCGAAAACCTTTTCTACACCCGCTGTAAGATAGGCGACAAGGTGTGTAGTCTCATCATCGACGGTGGGAGTTGCACGAACGTGGCCAGTTTGCTCATGGTTGAGAGTCTAGGACTCCCCACTACCAGGCATCCAAATCCTTACCGCCTCCAATGGCTAAGTGAGGATGGTGAGGTACGAGTCTTCAAACAGGTACGCATTCCCTTTTCAATTGGTACTTACACTGATGAAATCGTGTGCAACGTAGTACCAATGCATGCTACGCATATCATTTTGGGAAGGCCCTGGCAATTTGACAAACACGTCACATTCGATGGAAGAGCAAATAAGTACACCCTCTTGCACGATGGCAAACGTAAGGTCCTTACACCTCTCACACCTGCACAAGTTTATGAGGACCAACTACTATTGCAAAGGGAGTGTGAACAAGACCGTCAAAGGAGGAAACTAAAGGCAGTCGACCCTGGTAAAGGCTCCACGTCTACGAGTGAGCCATCAACCAAGGGTCAAGGGAGCACACCTAGGGGTATACATGACAAATCACCTACCGCACCTACCACTAGGAAGCACAACATGATTATTAAGGCTAAAGATGTTAGAAAAGTGGTGAACTCTAATCAGCCTATACTTCTCATGATTTGCAAGCATGTGCTCTTGGATGTTGCTGAGCTCGACAAGGCGTTGCCTGCGAGCATAGTTGCTCTTTTGCAAGAATTTGGGGATGTTTTCCCTGACGAGGTCCCTGATGGCTTACCACCCATTCGGGGAATTGAACACCAAATCGACCTCATTCCTGGAGCACCATTGCCCAACAAACCTGCCTACCGCATGGGCCCTGAGGAGACCAAGGAGCTTCAAAGGCAAGTTGATGGCCTCTTAGGTAAGGGTTGGGTAAAGGAAAGTCTAAGTCCTTGCGCTGTGCCTGTGATACTTGTTCCCAAAAAGGACGGTACTCGGCGCATGTGCACTGACTGTCGGGCTGTGAACGCTATCACTGTCAAATATCGTCATCCCATTCCTAGACTTGATGATATGCTTGATGAACTCGATGGTGCCATTATTTTCACCAAAATAGACTTAAGGAGCGGCTATCATCAAATTCGGATGAAAGAAGGCGACGAGTGGAAAACAGCCTTCAAAACCAAACATGGTCTCTATGAGTGGCTAGTCATGCCTTTTGGCTTAACTAATGCCCCTAGCACCTTCATGCGACTAATGAACCATGTGTTGAGACACTTTATTGGCAAGTTTGTCATTGTTTACTTTGATGACATCCTGATCTATAGTCGTAGTGAGCATGAGCACCTAGAGCATGTGAGAATAGTTCTTGAGACACTTCGACAGGCGCGTCTTTACGCCAACCTCAAGAAGTGCACCTTTTTGTACTAACGAGCTTGTGTTTTTAGGCTATGTGGTAAGTTCGCAGGGCATCAAGGTGGACAAATCCAAGATTGAGGCCATCGAGCAATGGCCAACTCCCACGTCCGTCCCTGACGTGCGCAGCTTTCTTGGATTGGCGGGCTTTTTCCGGCGCTTTGTCAAAGATTTTAGCACCATTGCCGCCCCGTTGACCGCCGTGACAAAGAAGAATGACAAGTTCCACTGGGGAGAATCACAAGAACAAGCATTTCTCGCCCTCAAGGACACACTCACACATGCGCCTGTGTTAGCATTACCAAATTTTCACAAGACTTTTGAAATTGAATGTGATGCTTCTGGTGTAGGTATTGGAGCGGTCCTCATGCAAGACAAGAGGCCTTGTGGCTTCTTTAGTGAGAAACTGGGGGGAGCTGCATTAAACTACCCCACGTACGACAAGGAGTTGTACGCATTAGTGAGGGCTTTGGAGACTTGGCAACACTATCTTCGCCCTCGGGAGTTCGTGATACACACTGATCACGAGTCATTGAAGTACCTCAAGGGACAACCCAAGTTAAGCAAGCGACATGCCAAATGGGTAAGCTTCATTGACACCTTTTCGTATGTCATTAAGTATAAGACTGGCAAAACGAATGTAGTGGCTGATGCATTATCACGTAGACATTCGTTGCTTGCCCTTCTGGATGCCAAGTTACTAGGGTTCGCATTGGTTAAGGAACTCTACACAAATGATCATGACTTTGGTGATATCTATGTTGCTTGTGTTAAGAACCCGCATGGAAAATACTTCTTGCATGATGGATTTCTATTCCATGTAGATAAACTGTGTGTACCTAATTCTTCCATTCGTGATCTTTTGATTCGAGAGGCACATAGTGGTGGTCTCATGGGCCACTTTGGCATCACCAAGACTCTGGCCATGTTGCAAGAGCACTTTTACTGGCCTCATATGCGTAGAGATGTTGAACGCATGGTTGGTAGATGTGCTACTTGTCACAAGGCAAAGTCTAAGACAAATCCATATGGCTTGTATACCCCATTACCTATCCCTCACCATCCTTGGGTTGATTTGTCTATGGACTTTGTATTAGGATTGCCTAGATCAACAAGGGGTAATGACTCCATCTTTGTTGTGGTTGATAGATTCTCTAAGATGGCTCATTTTATTCCTTGCCACAAAACTGACGATGCATCTCATATTGCTAATCTGTTCTTCAAAGAAATTGTCCGTCTGCATGGCCTGCCTAAAACTATTGTCAGTGATAGAGATGTGAAATTCTTGAGTTACTTTTGGAAGACTTTGTGGTCCAAACTGGGCACTAGGTTATTATTCTCCACCACTAGTCATCCACAAAGCGATGGACAAACTGAAGTTGTCAATCGCACACTTGGCACTCTACTTCGGGCCTTGATTAAAAAGAATCTTAAGACTTGGGAAGAGTGCCTCCCTCATGTTGAATTCGCCTACAATCGAACTGTGCATAGTGCCACACAATACTCCCCCTTTGAGATTGTTTATGGCTTCAACCCCGTCACCCCCCTTGATTTGGTGCCCTTACCTTCCTCTGAGCACACAAGCTTAGATGGGAAAAAGAAAGCTGATTCTGTGCGCAGGTTACATGAGGCCGTGCGAGCAAACATTGAGAAGCGTACGCAGCAATACACCCAGCAAGCCAACAAGCACCGTCGCAAGATGATTTTTGAGCCTGGAGATTGGGTTTGGCTACACTTGAGGAAAGAGCGATTTCCCAAGCAACGCCAAAGCAAATTGTCCCCAAGAGGTGATGGACCATTTCGGGTACTCCAACGAGTCAATGACAACGCATACAAGTTGGAGCTACCTGGGGAGTACAATGTTAGTGCAACCTTCAACGTCGCGGACCTAAGCCCATTTCTTGACGAGGAGGATCCAGATTTGAGGGCAAATCCTTCTCAAGAGGAGGGGACTGATGTGTGCACGAGTCTCGGCCCACGCAATGACCCAGTCCGAGTTCCATCGGGCCCAGTCACACGTGCACGGGCCAAGCTCTTCAAAGAATCACTCCAAGCCCTGGTTCGAGTCGTCCAAGACCAACATGGAGTTCACAAAGATATTGAGGGCTTAGAGAGAGACAATCAAGCCATTTGCACCATGATCCAAGCCCACGAGGACTCAAGTGGGCCTTCAAGAGGACCGGCCCTATAGGGCCTTAGCCTTAGTATTTGATAGATTGGATTAATTTGTCTTCATAGCTCATTGGGCCGGCCCATCTTGGACACCAAGATGACCGAACTCTTTGCCATTGTTTCCTTAGGTTTTCTTAGTCACTTTGGCCTATAAATAGGCTTGCTTTGTAAGGTTTTAGGGTAGTCGTTTTATCAATAAAATTGGTTTAATTCGTTCCTTCTTCCAAGAAGAGAGTTCGAGCACTTTAACTTGCTTTGGCAAGGGTTATTGAGCAATCTTGCGTCCTGTCCTCGATTGTTCATCCGACCTATTCCCCTGGAGTATTCACCTTCATCGGAGTGTCGTCTACCACCTACATCAAATCGTGTCGTCCGTTTGATTCTAGGTCCCGCAATCCAAGCGTTGGACAACCTTGCTAGATCCTTGGGCAAACGTGCTACGTGTCTCGAAACAAGTTGATCGAGGAACGTATCAGTGACGTACGTGTCTACAAACAGGTACGTATTCCTTTCTCTATTGGCAATTAATAGATGAGGTTGTGTGTGATGTTGTGCCTATGCATGCGACACATGTCATCCTAGGGAGACCTTGGCAATTTGACAAATCCGTCACGTTTGATGAACGAGCAAATAAATACACTCTCTTGCACAATGGAAAATGCCTGGTCCTCACACCACTCACACCTGCCCAAGTGTATGTGGACCAACTTAAGTTACAAAGAGAGTGTGAACAAGACCGCCAAAAGAGGAAACAAAAGGCGGCCGATCCTGGCAAATGCTCCACTTCTACAAGTGAGCATTCGACCAAGGGTCAAGTGGGCACACCTGGTGATACGCATGATCATTCACCCATTAAACCACCCACTAGGAAGCAAAACATGATCATTAAGGCTAAGGATGTTAGAAAGGTTATAAATTCTGATCAGCCTATACTTCTCATGATTTGCAAGCATGTGCTCTTAGATGTTGCTGAGCTCAATAAGGCATTGCCTTCGAGCATGGTTGCTCTTTTGCAGGAATTCGAGGATGCATTCCCTGATGAGGTCCCTGATGGTTTACCACCCATTCGAGGGATTGAGCATCAAATAGACTGATTCCGGGAGCACCCCTACCCAACAAACCGGTTTACCGCATGGGTCCTGAGGAGACAAAAGAGCTTCAAAGGCAAGTTGATGGCCTCTTAGGTAAGGGTTGGGTAAAACAGAGTTTAAATCCTTGTGTTGTGCCTATGATACTTTTCCCCAAAAAGGATGGTACTTGGCGCATGTGCACTGACTGTAGGGCTGTAAATGCTATCACTGTCAAATATCATCATCCCATTCCTAGACTTGATGATATGCTTGATGAACTCGATGGTGCTATCATTTTCACCCAAATCGATTTAAGGTGTGGCTATCATCAAATTAGGATGAAAGACGGCGATGAGTGGAAAACGGCGTTCAAAACCAAACATGAGTGTGGAGGACTACCACAAAGAAATTGAGATGGCCATGATGAGGGCCAACATTCAAGAAGACAATGAGGCCACGATGGCTCGGTTTCTTAGAGGTCTCAATCCTGACCTTCAAGAAGCCTTGGAGCTCCAACATTACTTGGACATGCACGACCTTCTAGAACTCGCTATTAAGGCCGAGCGGGGGAAGAAACTAAGACGCGGAGTACGTACGTTCCAAACTTCTAACACCACTTCATGGAGGGGCAACCAACCACGAAGGGCGACCCACGAAGTTGGAAATGCGGCAGCACCAACCTCTTCTAACCGAATCCAAGGTAACACCTCTAACCGCCATTCCTATTCTACCCCTAACAAGGTTTCCGATGCATCCAGGTCCACTTCAAAGGCACTGCATGAGACTCCTAAGACTAGGAGTAGGGACATCAAGTGCTTCAAGTGCCAAGGGTTTGGACATATTCAATCTCAGTGCCCAAACCAACGGGTCATGCTCATCACTCACAATGGCGAAATCGTGTCTGATGATGACGAATGTGAGGAGATGCCCGAACTGGTCGAAGACGACTGCCTAGAAGAGGAGTCAGCTGGGGAGGCTTGCTCGCCTACACGAGGAGAAGTAGGTTGCTTGGTGGCACGGCGAGTGCTAACCGCCCGCGTTAAGGAGGACGAGCAGCTACAACGCGAAAACCTTTTCTACACCCGCTGTAAGATAGGCGACAAGGTGTGTAGTCTCATCATCGACGGTGGGAGTTGCACGAACGTGGCCAGTTTGCTCATGGTTGAGAGTCTAGGACTCCCCACTACCAGGCATCCAAATCCTTACCGCCTCCAATGGCTAAGTGAGGATGGTGAGGTACAAGTCTTCAAACAGGTACGCATTCCCTTTTCAATTGGTACTTACACTGATGAAATCGTGTGCAACGTAGTACCAATGCATGCTACGCATATCATTTTGGGAAGGCCCTGGCAATTTGACAAACACGTCACATTCGATGGAAGAGCAAATAAGTACACCCTTTTGCACGATGGCAAACGTAAGGTCCTTACACCTCTCACACCTGCACAAGTTTATGAGGACCAACTACTATTGCAAAGGGAGTGTGAACAAGACCGTCAAAGGAGGAAACTAAAGGCAGTCGACCCTGGTAAAGGCTCCACGTCTACGAGTGAGCCATCAACCAAGGGTCAAGGGAGCACACCTAGGGGTATACATGACAAATCACCTACCGCACCTACCACTAGGAAGCACAACATGATTATTAAGGCTAAAGATGTTAGAAAAGTGGTGAACTCTAATCAGCCTATACTTCTCATGATTTGCAAGCATGTGCTCTTGGATGTTGCTGAGCTCGACAAGGCGTTGCCTGCGAGCATAGTTGCTCTTTTGCAAGAATTTGGGGATGTTTTCCCTGACGAGGTCCCTGATGGCTTACCACCCATTCGGGGAATTGAACACCAAATCGACCTCATTCCTGGAGCACCATTGCCCAACAAACCTGCCTACCGCATGGGCCCTGAGGAGACCAAGGAGCTTCAAAGGCAAGTTGATGGCCTCTTAGGTAAGGGTTGGGTAAAGGAAAGTCTAAGTCCTTGCGCTGTGCCTGTGATACTTGTTCCCAAAAAGGACGGTACTCGGCGCATGTGCACTGACTGTCGGGCTGTGAACGCTATCACTGTCAAATATCGTCATCCCATTCCTAGACTTGATGATATGCTTGATGAACTCGATGGTGCCATTATTTTCACCAAAATAGACTTAAGGAGCGGCTATCATCAAATTCGGATGAAAGAAGGCGACGAGTGGAAAACAGCCTTCAAAACCAAACATGGTCTCTATGAGTGGCTAGTCATGCCTTTTGGCTTAACTAATGCCCCTAGCACCTTCATGCGACTAATGAACCATGTGTTGAGACACTTTATTGGCAAGTTTGTCATTGTTTACTTTGATGACATCCTGATCTATAGTCGTAGTGAGCATGAGCACCTAGAGCATGTGAGAATAGTTCTTGAGACACTTCGACAGGCGCGTCTTTACGCCAACCTCAAGAAGTGCACCTTTTTGTACTAACGAGCTTGTGTTTTTAGGCTATGTGGTAAGTTCGCAGGGCATCAAGGTGGACAAATCCAAGATTGAGGCCATCGAGCAATGGCCAACTCCCACGTCCGTCCCTGACGTGCGCAGCTTTCTTGGATTGGCGGGCTTTTTCCGGCGCTTTGTCAAAGATTTTAGCACCATTGCCGCCCCGTTGACCGCCGTGACAAAGAAGAATGACAAGTTCCACTGGGGAGAATCACAAGAACAAGCATTTCTCGCCCTCAAGGACACACTCACACATGCGCCTGTGTTAGCATTACCAAATTTTCACAAGACTTTTGAAATTGAATGTGATGCTTCTGGTGTAGGTATTGGAGCGGTCCTCATGCAAGACAAGAGGCCTTGTGGCTTCTTTAGTGAGAAACTGGGGGGAGCTGCATTAAACTACCCCACGTACGACAAGGAGTTGTACGCATTAGTGAGGGCTTTGGAGACTTGGCAACACTATCTTCGCCCTCGGGAGTTCGTGATACACACTGATCACGAGTCATTGAAGTACCTCAAGGGACAACCCAAGTTAAGCAAGCGACATGCCAAATGGGTAAGCTTCATTGACACCTTTTCGTATGTCATTAAGTATAAGACTGGCAAAACGAATGTAGTGGCTGATGCATTATCACGTAGACATTCGTTGCTTGCCCTTCTGGATGCCAAGTTACTAGGGTTCGCATTGGTTAAGGAACTCTACACAAATGATCATGACTTTGGTGATATCTATGTTGCTTGTGTTAAGAACCCGCATGGAAAATACTTCTTGCATGATGGATTTCTATTCCATGTAGATAAACTGTGTGTACCTAATTCTTCCATTCGTGATCTTTTGATTCGAGAGGCACATAGTGGTGGTCTCATGGGCCACTTTGGCATCACCAAGACTCTGGCCATGTTGCAAGAGCACTTTTACTGGCCTCATATGCGTAGAGATGTTGAACGCATGGTTGGTAGATGTGCTACTTGTCACAAGGCAAAGTCTAAGACAAATCCATATGGCTTGTATACCCCATTACCTATCCCTCACCATCCTTGGGTTGATTTGTCTATGGACTTTGTATTAGGATTGCCTAGATCAACAAGGGGTAATGACTCCATCTTTGTTGTGGTTGATAGATTCTCTAAGATGGCTCATTTTATTCCTTGCCACAAAACTGACGATGCATCTCATATTGCTAATCTGTTCTTCAAAGAAATTGTCCGTCTGCATGGCCTGCCTAAAACTATTGTCAGTGATAGAGATGTGAAATTCTTGAGTTACTTTTGGAAGACTTTGTGGTCCAAACTGGGCACTAGGTTATTATTCTCCACCACTAGTCATCCACAAAGCGATGGACAAACTGAAGTTGTCAATCGCACACTTGGCACTCTACTTCGGGCCTTGATTAAAAAGAATCTTAAGACTTGGGAAGAGTGCCTCCCTCATGTTGAATTCGCCTACAATCGAACTGTGCATAGTGCCACACAATACTCCCCCTTTGAGATTGTTTATGGCTTCAACCCCGTCACCCCCCTTGATTTGGTGCCCTTACCTTCCTCTGAGCACACAAGCTTAGATGGGAAAAAGAAAGCTGATTCTGTGCGCAGGTTACATGAGGCCGTGCGAGCAAACATTGAGAAGCGTACGCAGCAATACACCCAGCAAGCCAACAAGCACCGTCGCAAGATGATTTTTGAGCCTGGAGATTGGGTTTGGCTACACTTGAGGAAAGAGCGATTTCCCAAGCAACGCCAAAGCAAATTGTCCCCAAGAGGTGATGGACCATTTCGGGTACTCCAACGAGTCAATGACAACGCATACAAGTTGGAGCTACCTGGGGAGTACAATGTTAGTGCAACCTTCAACGTCGCGGACCTAAGCCCATTTCTTGACGAGGAGGATCCAGATTTGAGGGCAAATCCTTCTCAAGAGGAGGGGACTGATGTGTGCACGAGTCTCGGCCCACGCAATGACCCAGTCCGAGTTCCATCGGGCCCAGTCACACGTGCACGGGCCAAGCTCTTCAAAGAATCACTCCAAGCCCTGGTTCGAGTCGTCCAAGACCAACATGGAGTTCACAAAGATATTGAGGGCTTAGAGAGAGACAATCAAGCCATTTGCACCATGATCCAAGCCCACGAGGACTCAAGTGGGCCTTCAAGAGGACCGGCCCTATAGGGCCTTAGCCTTAGTATTTGATAGATTGGATTAATTTGTCTTCATAGCTCATTGGGCCGGCCCATCTTGGACACCAAGATGACCGAACTCTTTGCCATTGTTTCCTTAGGTTTTCTTAGTCACTTTGGCCTATAAATAGGCTTGCTTTGTAAGGTTTTAGGGTAGTCGTTTTATCAATAAAATTGGTTTAATTCGTTCCTTCTTCCAAGAAGAGAGTTCGAGCACTTTAACTTGCTTTGGCAAGGGTTATTGAGCAATCTTGCGTCCTGTCCTCGATTGTTCATCCGACCTATTCCCCTGGAGTATTCACCTTCATCGGAGTGTCGTCTACCACCTACATCAAATCGTGTCGTCCGTTTGATTCTAGGTCCCGCAATCCAAGCGTTGGACAACCTTGCTAGATCCTTGGGCAAACGTGCTACGTGTCTCGAAACAAGTTGATCGAGGAACGTATCAGTGAGGTACGTGTCTACAAACAGGTACGTATTCCTTTCTCTATTGGCAATTAATAGATGAGGTTGTGTGTGATGTTGTGCCTATGCATGCGACACATGTCATCCTAGGGAGACCTTGGCAATTTGACAAATCCGTCACGTTTGATGAACGAGCAAATAAATACACTCTCTTGCACAATGGAAAATGCCTGGTCCTCACACCACTCACACCTGCCCAAGTGTATGTGGACCAACTTAAGTTACAAAGAGAGTGTGAACAAGACCGCCAAAAGAGGAAACAAAAGGCGGCCGATCCTGGCAAATGCTCCACTTCTACAAGTGAGCATTCGACCAAGGGTCAAGTGGGCACACCTGGTGATACGCATGATCATTCACCCATTAAACCACCCACTAGGAAGCAAAACATGATCATTAAGGCTAAGGATGTTAGAAAGGTTATAAATTCTGATCAGCCTATACTTCTCATGATTTGCAAGCATGTGCTCTTAGATGTTGCTGAGCTCAATAAGGCATTGCCTTCGAGCATGGTTGCTCTTTTGCAGGAATTCGAGGATGCATTCCCTGATGAGGTCCCTGATGGTTTACCACCCATTCGAGGGATTGAGCATCAAATAGACTGATTCCGGGAGCACCCCTACCCAACAAACCGGTTTACCGCATGGGTCCTGAGGAGACAAAAGAGCTTCAAAGGCAAGTTGATGGCCTCTTAGGTAAGGGTT
Organism: Coffea arabica; assembly: GCF_036785885.1. NCBI lineage: Eukaryota > Viridiplantae > Streptophyta > Magnoliopsida > Gentianales > Rubiaceae > Coffea > Coffea arabica. Next base: position 29,512,094 of record NC_092318.1, on the reverse strand, counting down.
GGGTAAAACAGAGTTTAAATCCTTGTGTTGTGCCTATGATACTTTTCCCCAAAAAGGATGGTACTTGGCGCATGTGCACTGACTGTAGGGCTGTAAATGCTATCACTGTCAAATATCATCATCCCATTCCTAGACTTGATGATATGCTTGATGAACTCGATGGTGCTATCATTTTCACCCAAATCGATTTAAGGTGTGGCTATCATCAAATTAGGATGAAAGACGGCGATGAGTGGAAAACGGCGTTCAAAACCAAACATGAGTGTGGAGGACTACCACAAAGAAATTGAGATGGCCATGATGAGGGCCAACATTCAAGAAGACAATGAGGCCACGATGGCTCGGTTTCTTAGAGGTCTCAATCCTGACCTTCAAGAAGCCTTGGAGCTCCAACATTACTTGGACATGCACGACCTTCTAGAACTCGCTATTAAGGCCGAGCGGGGGAAGAAACTAAGACGCGGAGTACGTACGTTCCAAACTTCTAACACCACTTCATGGAGGGGCAACCAACCACGAAGGGCGACCCACGAAGTTGGAAATGCGGCAGCACCAACCTCTTCTAACCGAATCCAAGGTAACACCTCTAACCGCCATTCCTATTCTACCCCTAACAAGGTTTCCGATGCATCCAGGTCCACTTCAAAGGCACTGCATGAGACTCCTAAGACTAGGAGTAGGGACATCAAGTGCTTCAAGTGCCAAGGGTTTGGACATATTCAATCTCAGTGCCCAAACCAACGGGTCATGCTCATCACTCACAATGGCGAAATCGTGTCTGATGATGACGAATGTGAGGAGATGCCCGAACTGGTCGAAGACGACTGCCTAGAAGAGGAGTCAGCTGGGGAGGCTTGCTCTCCTACACGAGGAGAAGTAGGTTGCTTGGTGGCACGGCGAGTGCTAACCGCCCGCGTTAAGGAGGACGAGCAGCTACAATGCGAAAACCTTTTCTACACCCGCTGTAAGATAGGGGACAAGGTGTGTAGTCTCATCATCGACGGTGGGAGTTGCACGAACGTGGCCAGTTTGCTCATGGTTGAGAGTCTAGGACTCCCCACTACCAGGCATCCAAATCCTTACCGCCTCCAATGGTTAAGTGAGGATGGTGAGGTACGAGTCTTCAAACAGGTACGCATTCCCTTTTCAATTGGTACTTACACTGATGAAATCGTGTGCAACGTAGTACCAATGCATGCTACGCATATCATTTTGGGAAGGCCCTGGCAATTTGACAAACACGTCACATTCGATGGAAGAGCAAATAAGTACACCCTCTTGCACGATGGCAAACGTAAGGTCCTTACACCTCTCACACCTGCACAAGTTTATGAGGACCAACTACTATTGCAAAGGGAGTGTGAACAAGACCGTCAAAGGAGGAAACTAAAGGCAGTCGACCCTGGTAAAGGCTCCACGTCTACGAGTGAGCCATCAACCAAGGGTCAAGGGAGCACACCTAGGGGTATACATGACAAATCACCTACCGCACCTACCACTAGGAAGCACAACATGATTATTAAGGCTAAAGATGTTAGAAAAGTGGTGAACTCTAATCAGCCTATACTTCTCATGATTTGCAAGCATGTGCTCTTGGATGTTGCTGAGCTCGACAAGGCGTTGCCTGCGAGCATAGTTGCTCTTTTGCAAGAATTTGGGGATGTTTTCCCTGACGAGGTCCCTGATGGCTTACCACCCATTCGGGGAATTGAACACCAAATCGACCTCATTCCTGGAGCACCATTGCCCAACAAACCTGCCTACCGCATGGGCCCTGAGGAGACCAAGGAGCTTCAAAGGCAAGTTGATGGCCTCTTAGGTAAGGGTTGGGTAAAGGAAAGTCTAAGTCCTTGCGCTGTGCCTGTGATACTTGTTCCCAAAAAGGACGGTACTTGGCGCATGTGCACTGACTGTCGGGCTGTGAACGCTATCACTGTCAAATATCGTCATCCCATTCCTAGACTTGATGATATGCTTGATGAACTCGATGGTGCCATTATTTTCACCAAAATAGACTTAAGGAGCGGCTATCATCAAATTCGGATGAAAGAAGGCGACGAGTGGAAAACAGCCTTCAAAACCAAACATGGTCTCTATGAGTGGCTAGTCATGCCTTTTGGCTTAACTAATGCCCCTAGCACCTTCATGCGACTAATGAACCATGTGTTGAGACACTTTATTGGCAAGTTTGTCATTGTTTACTTTGATGACATCCTGATCTATAGTCGTAGTGAGCATGAGCACCTAGAGCATGTGAGAATAGTTCTTGAGACACTTCGACAGGCGCGTCTTTACGCCAACCTCAAGAAGTGCACCTTTTTGTACTAACGAGCTTGTGTTTTTAGGCTATGTGGTAAGTTCGCAGGGCATCAAGGTGGACAAATCCAAGATTGAGGCCATCGAGCAATGGCCAACTCCCACGTCCGTCCCTGACGTGCGCAGCTTTCTTGGATTGGCGGGCTTTTTCCGGCGCTTTGTCAAAGATTTTAGCACCATTGCCGCCCCGTTGACCGCCGTGACAAAGAAGAATGACAAGTTCCACTGGGGAGAATCACAAGAACAAGCATTTCTCGCCCTCAAGGACACACTCACACATGCGCCTGTGTTAGCATTACCAAATTTTCACAAGACTTTTGAAATTGAATGTGATGCTTCTGGTGTAGGTATTGGAGCGGTCCTCATGCAAGACAAGAGGCCTTGTGGCTTCTTTAGTGAGAAACTGGGGGGAGCTGCATTAAACTACCCCACGTACGACAAGGAGTTGTACGCATTAGTGAGGGCTTTGGAGACTTGGCAACACTATCTTCGCCCTCGGGAGTTCGTGATACACACTGATCACGAGTCATTGAAGTACCTCAAGGGACAACCCAAGTTAAGCAAGCGACATGCCAAATGGGTAAGCTTCATTGACACCTTTTCGTATGTCATTAAGTATAAGACTGGCAAAACGAATGTAGTGGCTGATGCATTATCACGTAGACATTCGTTGCTTGCCCTTCTGGATGCCAAGTTACTAGGGTTCGCATTGGTTAAGGAACTCTACACAAATGATCATGACTTTGGTGATATCTATGTTGCTTGTGTTAAGAACCCGCATGGAAAATACTTCTTGCATGATGGATTTCTATTCCATGTAGATAAACTGTGTGTACCTAATTCTTCCATTCGTGATCTTTTGATTCGAGAGGCACATAGTGGTGGTCTCATGGGCCACTTTGGCATCACCAAGACTCTGGCCATGTTGCAAGAGCACTTTTACTGGCCTCATATGCGTAGAGATGTTGAACGCATGGTTGGTAGATGTGCTACTTGTCACAAGGCAAAGTCTAAGACAAATCCATATGGCTTGTATACCCCATTACCTATCCCTCACCATCCTTGGGTTGATTTGTCTATGGACTTTGTATTAGGATTGCCTTGATCAACAAGGGGTAATGACTCCATCTTTGTTGTGGTTGATAGATTCTCTAAGATGGCTCATTTTATTCCTTGCCACAAAACTGACGATGCATCTCATATTGCTAATCTGTTCTTCAAAGAAATTGTCCGTCTGCATGGCCTGCCTAAAACTATTGTCAGTGATAGAGATGTGAAATTCTTGAGTTACTTTTGGAAGACTTTGTGGTCCAAACTGGGCACTAGGTTATTATTCTCCACCACTAGTCATCCACAAAGCGATGGACAAACTGAAGTTGTCAATCGCACACTTGGCACTCTACTTCGGGCCTTGATTAAAAAGAATCTTAAGACTTGGGAAGAGTGCCTCCCTCATGTTGAATTCGCCTACAATCGAACTGTGCATAGTGCCACACAATACTCCCCCTTTGAGATTGTTTATGGCTTCAACCCCGTCACCCCCCTTGATTTGGTGCCCTTACCTTCCTCTGAGCACACAAGCTTAGATGGGAAAAAGAAAGCTGATTCTGTGCGCAGGTTACATGAGGCCGTGCGAGCAAACATTGAGAAGCGTACGCAGCAATACACCCAGCAAGCCAACAAGCACCGTCGCAAGATGATTTTTGAGCCTGGAGATTGGGTTTGGCTACACTTGAGGAAAGAGCGATTTCCCAAGCAACGCCAAAGCAAATTGTCCCCAAGAGGTGATGGACCATTTCGGGTACTCCAACGAGTCAATGACAACGCATACAAGTTGGAGCTACCTGGGGAGTACAATGTTAGTGCAACCTTCAACGTCGCGGACCTAAGCCCATTTCTTGACGAGGAGGATCCAGATTTGAGGGCAAATCCTTCTCAAGAGGAGGGGACTGATGTGTGCACGAGTCTCGGCCCACGCAATGACCCAGTCCGAGTTCCATCGGGCCCAGTCACACGTGCACGGGCCAAGCTCTTCAAAGAATCACTCCAAGCCCTGGTTCGAGTCGTCCAAGACCAACATGGAGTTCACAAAGATATTGAGGGCTTAGAGAGAGACAATCAAGCCATTTGCACCATGATCCAAGCCCACGAGGACTCAAGTGGGCCTTCAAGAGGACCGGCCCTATAGGGCCTTAGCCTTAGTATTTGATAGATTGGATTAATTTGTCTTCATAGCTCATTGGGCCGGCCCATCTTGGACACCAAGATGACCGAACTCTTTGCCATTGTTTCCTTAGGTTTTCTTAGTCACTTTGGCCTATAAATAGGCTTGCTTTGTAAGGTTTTAGGGTAGTCGTTTTATCAATAAAATTGGTTTAATTCGTTCCTTCTTCCAAGAAGAGAGTTCGAGCACTTTAACTTGCTTTGGCAAGGGTTATTGAGCAATCTTGCGTCCTGTCCTCGATTGTTCATCCGACCTATTCCCCTGGAGTATTCACCTTCATCGGAGTGTCGTCTACCACCTACATCAAATCGTGTCGTCCGTTTGATTCTAGGTCCCGCAATCCAAGCGTTGGACAACCTTGCTAGATCCTTGGGCAAACGTGCTACGTGTCTCGAAACAAGTTGATCGAGGAACGTATCAGTGAGGTACGTGTCTACAAACAGGTACGTATTCCTTTCTCTATTGGCAATTACATAGATGAGGTTGTGTGTGATGTTGTGCCTATGCATGCGACACATGTCATCCTAGGGAGACCTTGGCAATTTGACAAATCCGTCACGTTTGATGAACGAGCAAATAAATACACTCTCTTGCACAATGGAAAATGCCTGGTCCTCACACCACTCACACCTGCCCAAGTGTATGTGGACCAACTTAAGTTACAAAGAGAGTGTGAACAAGACCGCCAAAAGAGGAAACAAAAGGCGGCCGATCCTGGCAAATGCTCCACTTCTACAAGTGAGCATTCGACCAAGGGTCAAGTGGGCACACCTGGTGATACGCATGATCATTCACCCATTAAACCACCCACTAGGAAGCAAAACATGATCATTAAGGCTAAGGATGTTAGAAAGGTTATAAATTCTGATCAGCCTATACTTCTCATGATTTGCAAGCATGTGCTCTTAGATGTTGCTGAGCTCAATAAGGCATTGCCTTCGAGCATGGTTGCTCTTTTGCAGGAATTCGAGGATGCATTCCCTGATGAGGTCCCTGATGGTTTACCACCCATTCGAGGGATTGAGCATCAAATAGACTGATTCCGGGAGCACCCCTACCCAACAAACCGGTTTACCGCATGGGTCCTGAGGAGACAAAAGAGCTTCAAAGGCAAGTTGATGGCCTCTTAGGTAAGGGTTGGGTAAAACAGAGTTTAAATCCTTGTGTTGTGCCTATGATACTTTTCCCCAAAAAGGATGGTACTTGGCGCATGTGCACTGACTGTAGGGCTGTAAATGCTATCACTGTCAAATATCATCATCCCATTCCTAGACTTGATGATATGCTTGATGAACTCGATGGTGCTATCATTTTCACCCAAATCGATTTAAGGTGTGGCTATCATCAAATTAGGATGAAAGACGGCGATGAGTGGAAAACGGCGTTCAAAACCAAACATGAGTGTGGAGGACTACCACAAAGAAATTGAGATGGCCATGATGAGGGCCAACATTCAAGAAGACAATGAGGCCACGATGGCTCGGTTTCTTAGAGGTCTCAATCCTGACCTTCAAGAAGCCTTGGAGCTCCAACATTACTTGGACATGCACGACCTTCTAGAACTCGCTATTAAGGCCGAGCGGGGGAAGAAACTAAGACGCGGAGTACGTACGTTCCAAACTTCTAACACCACTTCATGGAGGGGCAACCAACCACGAAGGGCGACCCACGAAGTTGGAAATGCGGCAGCACCAACCTCTTCTAACCGAATCCAAGGTAACACCTCTAACCGCCATTCCTATTCTACCCCTAACAAGGTTTCCGATGCATCCAGGTCCACTTCAAAGGCACCGCATGAGACTCCTAAGACTAGGAGTAGGGACATCAAGTGCTTCAAGTGCCAAGGGTTTGGACATATTCAATCTCAGTGCCCAAACCAACGGGTCATGCTCATCACTCACAATGGCGAAATCGTGTCTGATGATGACGAATGTGAGGAGATGCCCGAACTGGTCGAAGACGACTGCCTAGAAGAGGAGTCAGCTGGGGAGGCTTGCTCGCCTACACGAGGAGAAGTAGGTTGCTTGGTGGCACGGCGAGTGCTAACCGCCCGCGTTAAGGAGGACGAGCAGCTACAACGCGAAAACCTTTTCTACACCCGCTGTAAGATAGGCGACAAGGTGTGTAGTCTCATCATCGACGGTGGGAGTTGCACGAACGTGGCCAGTTTGCTCATGGTTGAGAGTCTAGGACTCCCCACTACCAGGCATCCAAATCCTTACCGCCTCCAATGGCTAAGTGAGGATGGTGAGGTACGAGTCTTCAAACAGGTACGCATTCCCTTTTCAATTGGTACTTACACTGATGAAATCGTGTGCAACGTAGTACCAATGCATGCTACGCATATCATTTTGGGAAGGCCCTGGCAATTTGACAAACACGTCACATTCGATGGAAGAGCAAATAAGTACACCCTTTTGCACGATGGCAAACGTAAGGTCCTTACACCTCTCACACCTGCACAAGTTTATGAGGACCAACTACTATTGCAAAGGGAGTGTGAACAAGACCGTCAAAGGAGGAAACTAAAGGCAGTCGACCCTGGTAAAGGCTCCACGTCTACGAGTGAGCCATCAACCAAGGGTCAAGGGAGCACACCTAGGGGTATACATGACAAATCACCTACCGCACCTACCACTAGGAAGCACAACATGATTATTAAGGCTAAAGATGTTAGAAAAGTGGTGAACTCTAATCAGCCTATACTTCTCATGATTTGCAAGCATGTGCTCTTGGATGTTGCTGAGCTCGACAAGGCGTTGCCTGCGAGCATAGTTGCTCTTTTGCAAGAATTTGGGGATGTTTTCCCTGACGAGGTCCCTGATGGCTTACCACCCATTCGGGGAATTGAACACCAAATCGACCTCATTCCTGGAGCACCATTGCCCAACAAACCTGCCTACCGCATGGGCCCTGAGGAGACCAAGGAGCTTCAAAGGCAAGTTGATGGCCTCTTAGGTAAGGGTTGGGTAAAGGAAAGTCTAAGTCCTTGCGCTGTGCCTGTGATACTTGTTCCCAAAAAGGACGGTACTTGGCGCATGTGCACTGACTGTCGGGCTGTGAACGCTATCACTGTCAAATATCGTCATCCCATTCCTAGACTTGATGATATGCTTGATGAACTCGATGGTGCCATTATTTTCACCAAAATAGACTTAAGGAGCGGCTATCATCAAATTCGGATGAAAGAAGGCGACGAGTGGAAAACAGCCTTCAAAACCAAACATGGTCTCTATGAGTGGCTAGTCATGCCTTTTGGCTTAACTAATGCCCCTAGCACCTTCATGCGACTAATGAACCATGTGTTGAGACACTTTATTGGCAAGTTTGTCATTGTTTACTTTGATGACATCCTGATCTATAGTCGTAGTGAGCATGAGCACCTAGAGCATGTGAGAATAGTTCTTGAGACACTTCGACAGGCGCGTCTTTACGCCAACCTCAAGAAGTGCACCTTTTTGTACTAACGAGCTTGTGTTTTTAGGCTATGTGGTAAGTTCGCAGGGCATCAAGGTGGACAAATCCAAGATTGAGGCCATCGAGCAATGGCCAACTCCCACGTCCGTCCCTGACGTGCGCAGCTTTCTTGGATTGGCGGGCTTTTTCCGGCGCTTTGTCAAAGATTTTAGCACCATTGCCGCCCCGTTGACCGCCGTGACAAAGAAGAATGACAAGTTCCACTGGGGAGAATCACAAGAACAAGCATTTCTCGCCCTCAAGGACACACTCACACATGCGCCTGTGTTAGCATTACCAAATTTTCACAAGACTTTTGAAATTGAATGTGATGCTTCTGGTGTAGGTATTGGAGCGGTCCTCATGCAAGACAAGAGGCCTTGTGGCTTCTTTAGTGAGAAACTGGGGGGAGCTGCATTAAACTACCCCACGTACGACAAGGAGTTGTACGCATTAGTGAGGGCTTTGGAGACTTGGCAACACTATCTTCGCCCTCGGGAGTTCGTGATACACACTGATCACGAGTCATTGAAGTACCTCAAGGGACAACCCAAGTTAAGCAAGCGACATGCCAAATGGGTAAGCTTCATTGACACCTTTTCGTATGTCATTAAGTATAAGACTGGCAAAACGAATGTAGTGGCTGATGCATTATCACGTAGACATTCGTTGCTTGCCCTTCTGGATGCCAAGTTACTAGGGTTCGCATTGGTTAAGGAACTCTACACAAATGATCATGACTTTGGTGATATCTATGTTGCTTGTGTTAAGAACCCGCATGGAAAATACTTCTTGCATGATGGATTTCTATTCCATGTAGATAAACTGTGTGTACCTAATTCTTCCATTCGTGATCTTTTGATTCGAGAGGCACATAGTGGTGGTCTCATGGGCCACTTTGGCATCACCAAGACTCTGGCCATGTTGCAAGAGCACTTTTACTGGCCTCATATGCGTAGAGATGTTGAACGCATGGTTGGTAGATGTGCTACTTGTCACAAGGCAAAGTCTAAGACAAATCCATATGGCTTGTATACCCCATTACCTATCCCTCACCATCCTTGGGTTGATTTGTCTATGGACTTTGTATTAGGATTGCCTTGATCAACAAGGGGTAATGACTCCATCTTTGTTGTGGTTGATAGATTCTCTAAGATGGCTCATTTTATTCCTTGCCACAAAACTGACGATGCATCTCATATTGCTAATCTGTTCTTCAAAGAAATTGTCCGTCTGCATGGCCTGCCTAAAACTATTGTCAGTGATAGAGATGTGAAATTCTTGAGTTACTTTTGGAAGACTTTGTGGTCCAAACTGGGCACTAGGTTATTATTCTCCACCACTAGTCATCCACAAAGCGATGGACAAACTGAAGTTGTCAATCGCACACTTGGCACTCTACTTCGGGCCTTGATTAAAAAGAATCTTAAGACTTGGGAAGAGTGCCTCCCTCATGTTGAATTCGCCTACAATCGAACTGTGCATAGTGCCACACAATACTCCCCCTTTGAGATTGTTTATGGCTTCAACCCCGTCACCCCCCTTGATTTGGTGCCCTTACCTTCCTCTGAGCACACAAGCTTAGATGGGAAAAAGAAAGCTGATTCTGTGCGCAGGTTACATGAGGCCGTGCGAGCAAACATTGAGAAGCGTACGCAGCAATACACCCAGCAAGCCAACAAGCACCGTCGCAAGATGATTTTTGAGCCTGGAGATTGGGTTTGGCTACACTTGAGGAAAGAGCGATTTCCCAAGCAACGCCAAAGCAAATTGTCCCCAAGAGGTGATGGACCATTTCGGGTACTCCAACGAGTCAATGACAACGCATACAAGTTGGAGCTACCTGGGGAGTACAATGTTAGTGCAACCTTCAACGTCGCGGACCTAAGCCCATTTCTTGACGAGGAGGATCCAGATTTGAGGGCAAATCCTTCTCAAGAGGAGGGGACTGATGTGTGCACGAGTCTCGGCCCACGCAATGACCCAGTGATGCGAGACGCGGAAGCTACTTCGGATCTAGAGGAACACGATGAAGATTTGATGGAGTTGAACCCGAACTTGGACCACTCAAGAACAGATTTAACGGTAGAGGACGCCACAATCAAGTATGTGTGCTTGATTGATAAGTCAAGAACAGCCTAGGATCGACTCTAGGATGTTCAACTTAGCTTTCACAAGCTAAGGGAATTTGCCACAAGGGATGGACGAAATTCTGGAAATTTTATTCAATACTCTCAAAAACTGAATGTAACATGCGGCTTGAGGCTATTAATAGCCGTAACTAAGACCTAATAAACTGGAAAAATAACAAGGAAAGTTCGGCCAGCCCCTTGGGCCTTCACTTGACCGAAAGCTAGCCCAACTAACTAAGGAAAGTTCGGCTCAGCGAGGGTACTTAACTGCGGCTCAGCCCACCGTTTGGAGCTTGGACACTTGCATCTTCAATTGTAAGCAGCATTTTAGTAGTCGTGCAAGGATATTCCAACTCAATCCCTTCAATGCTCGGTTTCTCTTGGTTTTGGATAGCACGTACCAAGGCTTGGAGGGACTCCTTGAATCTCTTAGCTCGTGCTCGTGTCACTGTGCCTTGGGGCACCTTCACAGGGTCTACTTGTACACTTTGGGCCTCGTGCTCCACCGCATCATTCCCCTCCTCTTGAAAAGGATTTGTCCTCAAATCTAGATGGGGATGTCGACAGTGCGTTTGGAGGTCAACCACGTTGGGAACAAATGAAAGGTCACGAGCCAAGTTAAATGCCGTTTGGTCAGTTTCATGAGGCCCTCAAACAAGGACATGCGCCAAGATAGGAAAAAGCTTGTGTAAGGCTCACGAAACTTCCAGGTAGCAATCCAAAGCTCTCTAATCAACCTTCGGCCATGGATTGTCTTATTGTCACGTGACATAAGTGGCAGCAATGAAGTGAAATGCACTCCATACGAATCGCATGAATTTGCACAAGTTGGGGTTGGTGAAGTAAGCTCGTGGTGACTAGCTTTTGGACATGTGAAGAAGCACGAACGTGCACCACTTGCAGCAGGGATAAGCACGAAATCGGGTTGCAAGTCTTTAGCCGTAGTTGGAAAATTGTGGACAGCGTTACAACCTATGAAAACAAAATAACCTTCAACTTGGAGCAATTCAGAAATCGGGTAAAGGACTAATGGGACATTATTAGCTAGATGGTAAGAAGGTGTAGAACGAGATTTAAATGAGAAAACTCCCTTTGACACTTCGATATTCCTTCCACCAATTGATTCAACTTGAGATTCCAGTGCTAGTCCTTGACACATAGGTAAAGAACAAGAAGTAGATTCTGGAATTTCCCTTTTAAGATGAGCTCGAATGAACCCTCCAATGGTGCGGACAGATTTGAATGGACATTGTTCCATGAATTGATACCAAAGAGATTTAGTTCCTAGAAGACCAACTCCATGGAAACTCGCAAAGTGTCCAAGTGACTTCGGGATGGAACATGCCATGATCAACTCTACTTGACTTTGTGTAACTTGAACAAAAGAAGAGGTGCTAAACAAAACACATGTTAGCCGGTTAGCAAACAAAATGGTCACACTTTCAGCCTTTGTAAACACGGCCAACTCCTCCTTTTTACTCTTCACTAAGGCCAAATTATTCTTGTCTTTTTCCACTCCATTCTTCTCGGACCATTGCTCACGCATTGTACATGAGGTTTGATTTTCATTGTCTAGCTCATGTTCATGGCTCAGTTGTAACTCATTCATATTTGGCTCTTCAATCAACGAGGGACTAGGATGAATTTTCCCTTTATTACCACCGGTTGGCACATGGTTAAGTTGCTCCAGGTGTGAATCCAGCACTTGGCTAAGTCTTTCCATCATATCATCAATCAATGCTTCAGTCCGACGTTCGAATTTATCCATTGATTCACGAAGCTTTGACTCAATTCGAAAATTCTCGAGCCCTTCGTCTTGATTGTCAAGACACTTCTTAGATGAACCTTGTTTGCTTGAAGTTGACCTTGATTTAGATGCTCTACGCAAACTGCTTTGCTCCTTCTCATACTCATCACAATCTTGTTTATACCTTTCATACACACACAAAGCACGGTGGCGTTGCATCTCCTCCCGGAGTGAATGATACCCACATTGTGAACTGGATTGCATGGGGCTAAAGTACTTGGAGGTACTTCGCTTGGGACCTCTCCTCTTGAAAGGTTCGGTCTCCATGAATTCTTGATTGTATGAGCAAGATGCAACTCTAGTGGCCATGACTATGTGACCTGCAAAACGGTTAGTAGTGCAAAGGAATTTTCCTCCCACACATGGCTTACAATTGTAGTTTGATGTCCATGGTTTGTTCACCAACTTCACTAGACATATTTAGTCCACCTGCAAAATAAATAAACAAAAACGAGTTCCTTGCTCTCTTTTTTTTTTTTTTTTTTTTTTTTTAAATACGATGTATAGGTCACTCACACTCGTATTTCACTCAAGTGTATCACTCTCTAATAATCTTACCAAGCAATTCCTTGGCTTGCTAGTTGCTTGGTTGAACAAACTAGGTGTTACCGCAGTATACGTTCTTGACTAGTCAACAAGTGACACACAAGCTAGTAGAAATAAATGGAGGTGTATGACTGACGACCTAGACACGACTCAAGACTCAGAATATAGCTGGACAATAACTAACGACTCAAAAGAAAGTAAGACAATTAACTTGAATGCTGAAATTTTGAAAATCCTAGAAAACTCTACCCGAAACCCAATTTTCTGGAATTTGTTGAGCTGCTGGTCCGTGGTCTTTTTGGTATGGGTTTTGGAGTATTTTGGGTGGCCTTAGGCTACTCAAATAATGGGCAATCTACTACCTAAAACTCAGCCCAATCGGGTGTCACAATTGCTCCAACGGTTTTAGGAAAATTCAAGAATTCAAGATTCGGAAATTGGAAAGTTTGATCTGATTTGGACACTTGGGGTTGCCAAGGATTGGAAACCTTGGAGTTTGGTCAGATTTGGAAGTCAGATTTTGCACAAAATTTGGTAAACTTGTAGGCTGTCAAGAATTGGATGTTGTTCAGATTTGGAAGTCAGATTTGGTGGCTTGAATGCAAGTTTCAGATTTGAAATCAGATTTGGTGGCTTGAATGCTGACCAAGACTAGGGCTGTTCAGATTTGAAAGTCCAAGTTTGAATCAGATTTGGTGGCTTGAATGCTGACCAAGACTAGGGCTGTTCAGATTTGAAAGTCCAAGTTTGAATCAGATTTGGTAAAACTTGAAGGCTGGTCAAGAATTGGAAACTAGAGCCGTCTTTCTTGAAAATTTTTTTTGACCTTTGAATCAGATTTGGTAAAACTTGAAGGCTGGTCAAGAATTGGAAACTAGAGCCGTCTTTCTTGAAATTTTTTTTGACTTCTGTTAGGGTGTTTTCACACAATAGCCAGCTAGTTTAGACCACAATTTCACAGCAATTAACGTAAACAACTTGGACAGATTTGGTTTCAAGATCAAAGTTCCATGAAAACAAGAACACGGTTGAAGGTTTATTTCAGGTTTCAAGACTGCCAAGATTAACCTCTTTGATCCAAGAAGCTCAAGACTTCCCCAATAAGGTTTTGATGTTCGAGTTTTGCAAAGCAACAACACAAAGGTTCAAGAAACAAGTGCAAACAGATTCGGTATCCCAGCAAATTAATTCCAGCAACGACTCAAGGGAATGACAATAAGGTATGCAACACAAGAGATTTTTTTTTTTTGGATTTAAACAGAACATAAACACAAGACAAAACTGGACAGAAATTTTCGGACAACAACTAAACAACAAAGACAGATTTCTGACAAGGAAACAACAAAGACAGATTTCTGACAAGGAAACAACAAAGACAGATTTCGGACTTGACAAACCCGAGCACTTGAGCTACGAATTTAGAAGACTAAAATAGATCTAAAAACGATAAAAAGGGATATTCGTGATACCTCTAACTAGCTCTGATGCCAGCTGATGCGAGACGCGGAAGCTACTTCGGATCTAGAGGAACACGATGAAGATTTGATGGAGTTGAACCCGAACTTGGACCACTCAAGAACAGATTTAACGGTAGAGGACGCCACAATCAAGTATGTGTGCTTGATTGATAAGTCAAGAACAGCCTAGGATCGACTCTAGGATGTTCAACTTAGCTTTCACAAGCTAAGGGAATTTGCCACAAGGGATGGACGAAATTCTGGAAATTTTATTCAATACTCTCAAAAACTGAATGTAACATGCGGCTTGAGGCTATTAATAGCCGTAACTAAGACCTAATAAACTGGAAAAATAACAAGGAAAGTTCGGCCAGCCCCTTGGGCCTTCACTTGACCGAAAGCTAGCCCAACTAACTAAGGAAAGTTCGGCTCAGCGAGGGTACTTAACTGCGGCTCAGCCCACCGTTTGGAGCTTGGACACTTGCATCTTCAATTGTAAGCAGCATTTTAGTAGTCGTGCAAGGATATTCCAACTCAATCCCTTCAATGCTCGGTTTCTCTTGGTTTTGGATAGCACGTACCAAGGCTTGGAGGGACTCCTTGAATCTCTTAGCTCGTGCTCGTGTCACTGTGCCTTGGGGCACCTTCACAGGGTCTACTTGTACACTTTGGGCCTCGTGCTCCACCGCATCACCCAGTCCGAGTTCCATCGGGCCCAGTCACACGTGCACGGGCCAAGCTCTTCAAAGAATCACTCCAAGCCCTGGTTCGAGTCGTCCAAGACCAACATGGAGTTCACGAAGATATTGAGGGCTTAGAGAGAGACAATCAAGCCATTTGCACCATGATCCAAGCCCACGAGGACTCAAGTGGGCCTTCAAGAGGACCGGCCCTATAGGGCCTTAGCCTTAGTATTTGATAGATTGGATTAATTTGTCTTCATAGCTCATTGGGCCGGCCCATCTTGGACACCAAGATGACCGAACTCTTTGCCATTGTTTCCTTAGGTTTTCTTAGTCACTTTGGCCTATAAATAGGCTTGCTTTGTAAGGTTTTAGGGTAGTCGTTTTATCAATAAAATTGGTTTAATTCGTTCCTTCTTCCAAGAAGAGAGTTCGAGCACTTTAACTTGCTTTGGCAAGGGTTATTGAGCAATCTTGCGTCCTGTCCTCGATTGTTCATCCGACCTATTCCCCTGGAGTATTCACCTTCATCGGAGTGTCGTCTACCACCTACATCAAATCGTGTCGTCCGTTTGATTCTAGGTCCCGCAATCCAAGCGTTGGACAACCTTGCTAGATCCTTGGGCAAACGTGCTACGTGTCTCGAAACAAGTTGATCGAGGAACGTATCAGTGAGGTACGTGTCTACAAACAGGTACGTATTCCTTTCTCTATTGGCAATTACATAGATGAGGTTGTGTGTGATGTTGTGCCTATGCATGCGACACATGTCATCCTAGGGAGACCTTGGCAATTTGACAAATCCGTCACGTTTGATGAACGAGCAAATAAATACACTCTCTTGCACAATGGAAAATGCCTGGTCCTCACACCACTCACACCTGCCCAAGTGTATGTGGACCAACTTAAGTTACAAAGAGAGTGTGAACAAGACCGCCAAAAGAGGAAACAAAAGGCGGCCGATCCTGGCAAATGCTCCACTTCTACAAGTGAGCATTCGACCAAGGGTCAAGTGGGCACACCTGGTGATACGCATGATCATTCACCCATTAAACCACCCACTAGGAAGCAAAACATGATCATTAAGGCTAAGGATGTTAGAAAGGTTATAAATTCTGATCAGCCTATACTTCTCATGATTTGCAAGCATGTGCTCTTAGATGTTGCTGAGCTCAATAAGGCATTGCCTTCGAGCATGGTTGCTCTTTTGCAGGAATTCGAGGATGCATTCCCTGATGAGGTCCCTGATGGTTTACCACCCATTCGAGGGATTGAGCATCAAATAGACTGATTCCGGGAGCACCCCTACCCAACAAACCGGTTTACCGCATGGGTCCTGAGGAGACAAAAGAGCTTCAAAGGCAAGTTGATGGCCTCTTAGGTAAGGGTTGGGTAAAACAGAGTTTAAATCCTTGTGTTGTGCCTATGATACTTTTCCCCAAAAAGGATGGTACTTGGCGCATGTGCACTGACTGTAGGGCTGTAAATGCTATCACTGTCAAATATCATCATCCCATTCCTAGACTTGATGATATGCTTGATGAACTCGATGGTGCTATCATTTTCACCCAAATCGATTTAAGGTGTGGCTATCATCAAATTAGGATGAAAGACGGCGATGAGTGGAAAACGGCGTTCAAAACCAAACATGAGTGTGGAGGACTACCACAAAGAAATTGAGATGGCCATGATGAGGGCCAACATTCAAGAAGACAATGAGGCCACGATGGCTCGGTTTCTTAGAGGTCTCAATCCTGACCTTCAAGAAGCCTTGGAGCTCCAACATTACTTGGACATGCACGACCTTCTAGAACTCGCTATTAAGGCCGAGCGGGGGAAGAAACTAAGACGCGGAGTACGTACGTTCCAAACTTCTAACACCACTTCATGGAGGGGCAACCAACCACGAAGGGCGACCCACGAAGTTGGAAATGCGGCAGCACCAACCTCTTCTAACCGAATCCAAGGTAACACCTCTAACCGCCATTCCTATTCTACCCCTAACAAGGTTTCCGATGCATCCAGGTCCACTTCAAAGGCACCGCATGAGACTCCTAAGACTAGGAGTAGGGACATCAAGTGCTTCAAGTGCCAAGGGTTTGGACATATTCAATCTCAGTGCCCAAACCAACGGGTCATGCTCATCACTCACAATGGCGAAATCGTGTCTGATGATGACGAATGTGAGGAGATGCCCGAACTGGTCGAAGACGACTGCCTAGAAGAGGAGTCAGCTGGGGAGGCTTGCTCGCCTACACGAGGAGAAGTAGGTTGCTTGGTGGCACGGCGAGTGCTAACCGCCCGCGTTAAGGAGGACGAGCAGCTACAACGCGAAAACCTTTTCTACACCCGCTGTAAGATAGGCGACAAGGTGTGTAGTCTCATCATCGACGGTGGGAGTTGCACGAACGTGGCCAGTTTGCTCATGGTTGAGAGTCTAGGACTCCCCACTACCAGGCATCCAAATCCTTACCGCCTCCAATGGCTAAGTGAGGATGGTGAGGTACGAGTCTTCAAACAGGTACGCATTCCCTTTTCAATTGGTACTTACACTGATGAAATCGTGTGCAACGTAGTACCAATGCATGCTACGCATATCATTTTGGGAAGGCCCTGGCAATTTGACAAACACGTCACATTCGATGGAAGAGCAAATAAGTACACCCTTTTGCACGATGGCAAACGTAAGGTCCTTACACCTCTCACACCTGCACAAGTTTATGAGGACCAACTACTATTGCAAAGGGAGTGTGAACAAGACCGTCAAAGGAGGAAACTAAAGGCAGTCGACCCTGGTAAAGGCTCCACGTCTACGAGTGAGCCATCAACCAAGGGTCAAGGGAGCACACCTAGGGGTATACATGACAAATCACCTACCGCACCTACCACTAGGAAGCACAACATGATTATTAAGGCTAAAGATGTTAGAAAAGTGGTGAACTCTAATCAGCCTATACTTCTCATGATTTGCAAGCATGTGCTCTTGGATGTTGCTGAGCTCGACAAGGCGTTGCCTGCGAGCATAGTTGCTCTTTTGCAAGAATTTGGGGATGTTTTCCCTGACGAGGTCCCTGATGGCTTACCACCCATTCGGGGAATTGAACACCAAATCGACCTCATTCCTGGAGCACCATTGCCCAACAAACCTGCCTACCGCATGGGCCCTGAGGAGACCAAGGAGCTTCAAAGGCAAGTTGATGGCCTCTTAGGTAAGGGTTGGGTAAAGGAAAGTCTAAGTCCTTGCGCTGTGCCTGTGATACTTGTTCCCAAAAAGGACGGTACTTGGCGCATGTGCACTGACTGTCGGGCTGTGAACGCTATCACTGTCAAATATCGTCATCCCATTCCTAGACTTGATGATATGCTTGATGAACTCGATGGTGCCATTATTTTCACCAAAATAGACTTAAGGAGCGGCTATCATCAAATTCGGATGAAAGAAGGCGACGAGTGGAAAACAGCCTTCAAAACCAAACATGGTCTCTATGAGTGGCTAGTCATGCCTTTTGGCTTAACTAATGCCCCTAGCACCTTCATGCGACTAATGAACCATGTGTTGAGACACTTTATTGGCAAGTTTGTCATTGTTTACTTTGATGACATCCTGATCTATAGTCGTAGTGAGCATGAGCACCTAGAGCATGTGAGAATAGTTCTTGAGACACTTCGACAGGCGCGTCTTTACGCCAACCTCAAGAAGTGCACCTTTTTGTACTAACGAGCTTGTGTTTTTAGGCTATGTGGTAAGTTCGCAGGGCATCAAGGTGGACAAATCCAAGATTGAGGCCATCGAGCAATGGCCAACTCCCACGTCCGTCCCTGACGTGCGCAGCTTTCTTGGATTGGCGGGCTTTTTCCGGCGCTTTGTCAAAGATTTTAGCACCATTGCCGCCCCGTTGACCGCCGTGACAAAGAAGAATGACAAGTTCCACTGGGGAGAATCACAAGAACAAGCATTTCTCGCCCTCAAGGACACACTCACACATGCGCCTGTGTTAGCATTACCAAATTTTCACAAGACTTTTGAAATTGAATGTGATGCTTCTGGTGTAGGTATTGGAGCGGTCCTCATGCAAGACAAGAGGCCTTGTGGCTTCTTTAGTGAGAAACTGGGGGGAGCTGCATTAAACTACCCCACGTACGACAAGGAGTTGTACGCATTAGTGAGGGCTTTGGAGACTTGGCAACACTATCTTCGCCCTCGGGAGTTCGTGATACACACTGATCACGAGTCATTGAAGTACCTCAAGGGACAACCCAAGTTAAGCAAGCGACATGCCAAATGGGTAAGCTTCATTGACACCTTTTCGTATGTCATTAAGTATAAGACTGGCAAAACGAATGTAGTGGCTGATGCATTATCACGTAGACATTCGTTGCTTGCCCTTCTGGATGCCAAGTTACTAGGGTTCGCATTGGTTAAGGAACTCTACACAAATGATCATGACTTTGGTGATATCTATGTTGCTTGTGTTAAGAACCCGCATGGAAAATACTTCTTGCATGATGGATTTCTATTCCATGTAGATAAACTGTGTGTACCTAATTCTTCCATTCGTGATCTTTTGATTCGAGAGGCACATAGTGGTGGTCTCATGGGCCACTTTGGCATCACCAAGACTCTGGCCATGTTGCAAGAGCACTTTTACTGGCCTCATATGCGTAGAGATGTTGAACGCATGGTTGGTAGATGTGCTACTTGTCACAAGGCAAAGTCTAAGACAAATCCATATGGCTTGTATACCCCATTACCTATCCCTCACCATCCTTGGGTTGATTTGTCTATGGACTTTGTATTAGGATTGCCTTGATCAACAAGGGGTAATGACTCCATCTTTGTTGTGGTTGATAGATTCTCTAAGATGGCTCATTTTATTCCTTGCCACAAAACTGACGATGCATCTCATATTGCTAATCTGTTCTTCAAAGAAATTGTCCGTCTGCATGGCCTGCCTAAAACTATTGTCAGTGATAGAGATGTGAAATTCTTGAGTTACTTTTGGAAGACTTTGTGGTCCAAACTGGGCACTAGGTTATTATTCTCCACCACTAGTCATCCACAAAGCGATGGACAAACTGAAGTTGTCAATCGCACACTTGGCACTCTACTTCGGGCCTTGATTAAAAAGAATCTTAAGACTTGGGAAGAGTGCCTCCCTCATGTTGAATTCGCCTACAATCGAACTGTGCATAGTGCCACACAATACTCCCCCTTTGAGATTGTTTATGGCTTCAACCCCGTCACCCCCCTTGATTTGGTGCCCTTACCTTCCTCTGAGCACACAAGCTTAGATGGGAAAAAGAAAGCTGATTCTGTGCGCAGGTTACATGAGGCCGTGCGAGCAAACATTGAGAAGCGTACGCAGCAATACACCCAGCAAGCCAACAAGCACCGTCGCAAGATGATTTTTGAGCCTGGAGATTGGGTTTGGCTACACTTGAGGAAAGAGCGATTTCCCAAGCAACGCCAAAGCAAATTGTCCCCAAGAGGTGATGGACCATTTCGGGTACTCCAACGAGTCAATGACAACGCATACAAGTTGGAGCTACCTGGGGAGTACAATGTTAGTGCAACCTTCAACGTCGCGGACCTAAGCCCATTTCTTGACGAGGAGGATCCAGATTTGAGGGCAAATCCTTCTCAAGAGGAGGGGACTGATGTGTGCACGAGTCTCGGCCCACGCAATGACCCAGTGATGCGAGACGCGGAAGCTACTTCGGATCTAGAGGAACACGATGAAGATTTGATGGAGTTGAACCCGAACTTGGACCACTCAAGAACAGATTTAACGGTAGAGGACGCCACAATCAAGTATGTGTGCTTGATTGATAAGTCAAGAACAGCCTAGGATCGACTCTAGGATGTTCAACTTAGCTTTCACAAGCTAAGGGAATTTGCCACAAGGGATGGACGAAATTCTGGAAATTTTATTCAATACTCTCAAAAACTGAATGTAACATGCGGCTTGAGGCTATTAATAGCCGTAACTAAGACCTAATAAACTGGAAAAATAACAAGGAAAGTTCGGCCAGCCCCTTGGGCCTTCACTTGACCGAAAGCTAGCCCAACTAACTAAGGAAAGTTCGGCTCAGCGAGGGTACTTAACTGCGGCTCAGCCCACCGTTTGGAGCTTGGACACTTGCATCTTCAATTGTAAGCAGCATTTTAGTAGTCGTGCAAGGATATTCCAACTCAATCCCTTCAATGCTCGGTTTCTCTTGGTTTTGGATAGCACGTACCAAGGCTTGGAGGGACTCCTTGAATCTCTTAGCTCGTGCTCGTGTCACTGTGCCTTGGGGCACCTTCACAGGGTCTACTTGTACACTTTGGGCCTCGTGCTCCACCGCATCATTCCCCTCCTCTTGAAAAGGATTTGTCCTCAAATCTAGATGGGGATGTCGACAGTGCGTTTGGAGGTCAACCACGTTGGGAACAAATGAAAGGTCACGAGCCAAGTTAAATGCCGTTTGGTCAGTTTCATGAGGCCCTCAAACAAGGACATGCGCCAAGATAGGAAAAAGCTTGTGTAAGGCTCACGAAACTTCCAGGTAGCAATCCAAAGCTCTCTAATCAACCTTCGGCCATGGATTGTCTTATTGTCACGTGACATAAGTGGCAGCAATGAAGTGAAATGCACTCCATACGAATCGCATGAATTTGCACAAGTTGGGGTTGGTGAAGTAAGCTCGTGGTGACTAGCTTTTGGACATGTGAAGAAGCACGAACGTGCACCACTTGCAGCAGGGATAAGCACGAAATCGGGTTGCAAGTCTTTAGCCGTAGTTGGAAAATTGTGGACAGCGTTACAACCTATGAAAACAAAATAACCTTCAACTTGGAGCAATTCAGAAATCGGGTAAAGGACTAATGGGACATTATTAGCTAGATGGTAAGAAGGTGTAGAACGAGATTTAAATGAGAAAACTCCCTTTGACACTTCGATATTCCTTCCACCAATTGATTCAACTTGAGATTCCAGTGCTAGTCCTTGACACATAGGTAAAGAACAAGAAGTAGATTCTGGAATTTCCCTTTTAAGATGAGCTCGAATGAACCCTCCAATGGTGCGGACAGATTTGAATGGACATTGTTCCATGAATTGATACCAAAGAGATTTAGTTCCTAGAAGACCAACTCCATGGAAACTCGCAAAGTGTCCAAGTGACTTCGGGATGGAACATGCCATGATCAACTCTACTTGACTTTGTGTAACTTGAACAAAAGAAGAGGTGCTAAACAAAACACATGTTAGCCGGTTAGCAAACAAAATGGTCACACTTTCAGCCTTTGTAAACACGGCCAACTCCTCCTTTTTACTCTTCACTAAGGCCAAATTATTCTTGTCTTTTTCCACTCCATTCTTCTCGGACCATTGCTCACGCATTGTACATGAGGTTTGATTTTCATTGTCTAGCTCATGTTCATGGCTCAGTTGTAACTCATTCATATTTGGCTCTTCAATCAACGAGGGACTAGGATGAATTTTCCCTTTATTACCACCGGTTGGCACATGGTTAAGTTGCTCCAGGTGTGAATCCAGCACTTGGCTAAGTCTTTCCATCATATCATCAATCAATGCTTCAGTCCGACGTTCGAATTTATCCATTGATTCACGAAGCTTTGACTCAATTCGAAAATTCTCGAGCCCTTCGTCTTGATTGTCAAGACACTTCTTAGATGAACCTTGTTTGCTTGAAGTTGACCTTGATTTAGATGCTCTACGCAAACTGCTTTGCTCCTTCTCATACTCATCACAATCTTGTTTATACCTTTCATACACACACAAAGCACGGTGGCGTTGCATCTCCTCCCGGAGTGAATGATACCCACATTGTGAACTGGATTGCATGGGGCTAAAGTACTTGGAGGTACTTCGCTTGGGACCTCTCCTCTTGAAAGGTTCGGTCTCCATGAATTCTTGATTGTATGAGCAAGATGCAACTCTAGTGGCCATGACTATGTGACCTGCAAAACGGTTAGTAGTGCAAAGGAATTTTCCTCCCACACATGGCTTACAATTGTAGTTTGATGTCCATGGTTTGTTCACCAACTTCACTAGACATATTTAGTCCACCTGCAAAATAAATAAACAAAAACGAGTTCCTTGCTCTCTTTTTTTTTTTTTTTTTTTTTTTTTAAATACGATGTATAGGTCACTCACACTCGTATTTCACTCAAGTGTATCACTCTCTAATAATCTTACCAAGCAATTCCTTGGCTTGCTAGTTGCTTGGTTGAACAAACTAGGTGTTACCGCAGTATACGTTCTTGACTAGTCAACAAGTGACACACAAGCTAGTAGAAATAAATGGAGGTGTATGACTGACGACCTAGACACGACTCAAGACTCAGAATATAGCTGGACAATAACTAACGACTCAAAAGAAAGTAAGACAATTAACTTGAATGCTGAAATTTTGAAAATCCTAGAAAACTCTACCCGAAACCCAATTTTCTGGAATTTGTTGAGCTGCTGGTCCGTGGTCTTTTTGGTATGGGTTTTGGAGTATTTTGGGTGGCCTTAGGCTACTCAAATAATGGGCAATCTACTACCTAAAACTCAGCCCAATCGGGTGTCACAATTGCTCCAACGGTTTTAGGAAAATTCAAGAATTCAAGATTCGGAAATTGGAAAGTTTGATCTGATTTGGACACTTGGGGTTGCCAAGGATTGGAAACCTTGGAGTTTGGTCAGATTTGGAAGTCAGATTTTGCACAAAATTTGGTAAACTTGTAGGCTGTCAAGAATTGGATGTTGTTCAGATTTGGAAGTCCAAGTTTGAATCAGATTTGGTGGCTTGAATGCTGACCAAGACTAGGGCTGTTCAGATTTGAAAGTCCAAGTTTGAATCAGATTTGGTGGCTTGAATGCTGACCAAGACTAGGGCTGTTCAGATTTGAAAGTCCAAGTTTGAATCAGATTTGGTAAAACTTGAAGGCTGGTCAAGAATTGGAAACTAGAGCCGTCTTTCTTGAAAATTTTTTTTGACCTTTGAATCAGATTTGGTAAAACTTGAAGGCTGGTCAAGAATTGGAAACTAGAGCCGTCTTTCTTGAAATTTTTTTTGACTTCTGTTAGGGTGTTTTCACACAATAGCCAGCTAGTTTAGACCACAATTTCACAGCAATTAACGTAAACAACTTGGACAGATTTGGTTTCAAGATCAAAGTTCCATGAAAACAAGAACACGGTTGAAGGTTTATTTCAGGTTTCAAGACTGCCAAGATTAACCTCTTTGATCCAAGAAGCTCAAGACTTCCCCAATAAGGTTTTGATGTTCGAGTTTTGCAAAGCAACAACACAAAGGTTCAAGAAACAAGTGCAAACAGATTCGGTATCCCAGCAAATTAATTCCAGCAACGACTCAAGGGAATGACAATAAGGTATGCAACACAAGAGATTTTTTTTTTTTGGATTTAAACAGAACATAAACACAAGACAAAACTGGACAGAAATTTTCGGACAACAACTAAACAACAAAGACAGATTTCTGACAAGGAAACAACAAAGACAGATTTCTGACAAGGAAACAACAAAGACAGATTTCGGACTTGACAAACCCGAGCACTTGAGCTACGAATTTAGAAGACTAAAATAGATCTAAAAACGATAAAAAGGGATATTCGTGATACCTCTAACTAGCTCTGATGCCAGCTGATGCGAGACGCGGAAGCTACTTCGGATCTAGAGGAACACGATGAAGATTTGATGGAGTTGAACCCGAACTTGGACCACTCAAGAACAGATTTAACGGTAGAGGACGCCACAATCAAGTATGTGTGCTTGATTGATAAGTCAAGAACAGCCTAGGATCAACTCTAGGATGTTCAACTTAGCTTTCACAAGCTAAGGGAATTTGCCACAAGGAATGGACGAAATTCTGGAAATTTTATTCAATACTCTCAAAAACTGAATGTAACATGCGGCTTGAGGCTATTAATAGCCGTAACTAAGACCTAATAAACTGGAAAAATAACAAGGAAAGTTCGGCCAGCCCCTTGGGCCTTCACTTGACCGAAAGCTAGCCCAACTAACTAAGGAAAGTTCGGCTCAGCGAGGGTACTTAACTGCGGCTCAGCCCACCGTTTGGAGCTTGGACACTTGCATCTTCAATTGTAAGCAGCATTTTAGTAGTCGTGCAAGGATATTCCAACTCAATCCCTTCAATGCTCGGTTTCTCTTGGTTTTGGATAGCACGTACCAAGGCTTGGAGGGACTCCTTGAATCTCTTAGCTCGTGCTCGTGTCACTGTGCCTTGGGGCACCTTCACAGGGTCTACTTGTACACTTTGGGCCTCGTGCTCCACCGCATCACCCAGTCCGAGTTCCATCGGGCCCAGTCACACGTGCACGGGCCAAGCTCTTCAAAGAATCACTCCAAGCCCTGGTTCGAGTCGTCCAAGACCAACATGGAGTTCACGAAGATATTGAGGGCTTAGAGAGAGACAATCAAGCCATTTGCACCATGATCCAAGCCCACGAGGACTCAAGTGGGCCTTCAAGAGGACCGGCCCTATAGGGCCTTAGCCTTAGTATTTGATAGATTGGATTAATTTGTCTTCATAGCTCATTGGGCCGGCCCATCTTGGACACCAAGATGACCGAACTCTTTGCCATTGTTTCCTTAGGTTTTCTTAGTCACTTTGGCCTATAAATAGGCTTGCTTTGTAAGGTTTTAGGGTAGTCGTTTTATCAATAAAATTGGTTTAATTCGTTCCTTCTTCCAAGAAGAGAGTTCGAGCACTTTAACTTGCTTTGGCAAGGGTTATTGAGCAATCTTGCGTCCTGTCCTCGATTGTTCATCCGACCTATTCCCCTGGAGTATTCACCTTCATCGGAGTGTCGTCTACCACCTACATCAAATCGTGTCGTCCGTTTGATTCTAGGTCCCGCAATCCAAGCGTTGGACAACCTTGCTAGATCCTTGGGCAAACGTGCTACGTGTCTCGAAACAAGTTGATCGAGGAACGTATCAGTGAGGTACGTGTCTACAAACAGGTACGTATTCCTTTCTCTATTGGCAATTACATAGATGAGGTTGTGTGTGATGTTGTGCCTATGCATGCGACACATGTCATCCTAGGGAGACCTTGGCAATTTGACAAATCCGTCACGTTTGATGAACGAGCAAATAAATACACTCTCTTGCACAATGGAAAATGCCTGGTCCTCACACCACTCACACCTGCCCAAGTGTATGTGGACCAACTTAAGTTACAAAGAGAGTGTGAACAAGAC
Source organism: Coffea arabica (assembly GCF_036785885.1). NCBI lineage: Eukaryota > Viridiplantae > Streptophyta > Magnoliopsida > Gentianales > Rubiaceae > Coffea > Coffea arabica. The sequence goes on along the minus strand of NC_092318.1, from coordinate 29,486,234 downwards.
CGCCAAAAGAGGAAACAAAAGGCGGCCGATCCTGGCAAATGCTCCACTTCTACAAGTGAGCATTCGACCAAGGGTCAAGTGGGCACACCTGGTGATACGCATGATCATTCACCCATTAAACCACCCACTAGGAAGCAAAACATGATCATTAAGGCTAAGGATGTTAGAAAGGTTATAAATTCTGATCAGCCTATACTTCTCATGATTTGCAAGCATGTGCTCTTAGATGTTGCTGAGCTCAATAAGGCATTGCCTTCGAGCATGGTTGCTCTTTTGCAGGAATTCGAGGATGCATTCCCTGATGAGGTCCCTGATGGTTTACCACCCATTCGAGGGATTGAGCATCAAATAGACTGATTCCGGGAGCACCCCTACCCAACAAACCGGTTTACCGCATGGGTCCTGAGGAGACAAAAGAGCTTCAAAGGCAAGTTGATGGCCTCTTAGGTAAGGGTTGGGTAAAACAGAGTTTAAATCCTTGTGTTGTGCCTATGATACTTTTCCCCAAAAAGGATGGTACTTGGCGCATGTGCACTGACTGTAGGGCTGTAAATGCTATCACTGTCAAATATCATCATCCCATTCCTAGACTTGATGATATGCTTGATGAACTCGATGGTGCTATCATTTTCACCCAAATCGATTTAAGGTGTGGCTATCATCAAATTAGGATGAAAGACGGCGATGAGTGGAAAACGGCGTTCAAAACCAAACATGAGTGTGGAGGACTACCACAAAGAAATTGAGATGGCCATGATGAGGGCCAACATTCAAGAAGACAATGAGGCCACGATGGCTCGGTTTCTTAGAGGTCTCAATCCTGACCTTCAAGAAGCCTTGGAGCTCCAACATTACTTGGACATGCACGACCTTCTAGAACTCGCTATTAAGGCCGAGCGGGGGAAGAAACTAAGACGCGGAGTACGTACGTTCCAAACTTCTAACACCACTTCATGGAGGGGCAACCAACCACGAAGGGCGACCCACGAAGTTGGAAATGCGGCAGCACCAACCTCTTCTAACCGAATCCAAGGTAACACCTCTAACCGCCATTCCTATTCTACCCCTGACAAGGTTTCCGATGCATCCAGGTCCACTTCAAAGGCACCGCATGAGACTCCTAAGACTAGGAGTAGGGACATCAAGTGCTTCAAGTGCCAAGGGTTTGGACATATTCAATCTCAGTGCCCAAACCAACGGGTCATGCTCATCACTCACAATGGCGAAATCGTGTCTGATGATGACGAATGTGAGGAGATGCCCGAACTGGTCGAAGACGACTGCCTAGAAGAGGAGTCAGCTGGGGAGGCTTGCTCTCCTACACGAGGAGAAGTAGGTTGCTTGGTGGCACGGCGAGTGCTAACCGCCCGCGTTAAGGAGGACGAGCAGCTACAACGCGAAAACCTTTTCTACACCCGCTGTAAGATAGGCGACAAGGTGTGTAGTCTCATCATCGACGGTGGGAGTTGCACGAACGTGGCCAGTTTGCTCATGGTTGAGAGTCTAGGACTCCCCACTACCAGGCATCCAAATCCTTACCGCCTCCAATGGCTAAGTGAGGATGGTGAGGTACGAGTCTTCAAACAGGTACGCATTCCCTTTTCAATTGGTACTTACACTGATGAAATCGTGTGCAACGTAGTACCAATGCATGCTACGCATATCATTTTGGGAAGGCCCTGGCAATTTGACAAACACGTCACATTCGATGGAAGAGCAAATAAGTACACCCTCTTGCACGATGGCAAACGTAAGGTCCTTACACCTCTCACACCTGCACAAGTTTATGAGGACCAACTACTATTGCAAAGGGAGTGTGAACAAGACCGTCAAAGGAGGAAACTAAAGGCAGTCGACCCTGGTAAAGGCTCCACGTCTACGAGTGAGCCATCAACCAAGGGTCAAGGGAGCACACCTAGGGGTATACATGACAAATCACCTACCGCACCTACCACTAGGAAGCACAACATGATTATTAAGGCTAAAGATGTTAGAAAAGTGGTGAACTCTAATCAGCCTATACTTCTCATGATTTGCAAGCATGTGCTCTTGGATGTTGCTGAGCTCGACAAGGCGTTGCCTGCGAGCATAGTTGCTCTTTTGCAAGAATTTGGGGATGTTTTCCCTGACGAGGTCCCTGATGGCTTACCACCCATTCGGGGAATTGAACACCAAATCGACCTCATTCCTGGAGCACCATTGCCCAACAAACCTGCCTACCGCATGGGCCCTGAGGAGACCAAGGAGCTTCAAAGGCAAGTTGATGGCCTCTTAGGTAAGGGTTGGGTAAAGGAAAGTCTAAGTCCTTGCGCTGTGCCTGTGATACTTGTTCCCAAAAAGGACGGTACTTGGCGCATGTGCACTGACTGTCGGGCTGTGAACGCTATCACTGTCAAATATCGTCATCCCATTCCTAGACTTGATGATATGCTTGATGAACTCGATGGTGCCATTATTTTCACCAAAATAGACTTAAGGAGCGGCTATCATCAAATTCGGATGAAAGAAGGCGACGAGTGGAAAACAGCCTTCAAAACCAAACATGGTCTCTATGAGTGGCTAGTCATGCCTTTTGGCTTAACTAATGCCCCTAGCACCTTCATGCGACTAATGAACCATGTGTTGAGACACTTTATTGGCAAGTTTGTCATTGTTTACTTTGATGACATCCTGATCTATAGTCGTAGTGAGCATGAGCACCTAGAGCATGTGAGAATAGTTCTTGAGACACTTCGACAGGCGCGTCTTTACGCCAACCTCAAGAAGTGCACCTTTTGTACTAACGAGCTTGTGTTTTTAGGCTATGTGGTAAGTTCGCAGGGCATCAAGGTGGACAAATCCAAGATTGAGGCCATCGAGCAATGGCCAACTCCCACGTCCGTCCCTGACGTGCGCAGCTTTCTTGGATTGGCGGGCTTTTACCAGCGCTTTGTCAAAGATTTTAGCACCATTGCCGCCCCGTTGACCGCCGTGACAAAGAAGAATGACAAGTTCCACTGGGGAGAATCACAAGAACAAGCATTTCTCGCCCTCAAGGACACACTCACACATGCGCCTGTGTTAGCATTACCAAATTTTCACAAGACTTTTGAAATTGAATGTGATGCTTCTGGTGTAGGTATTGGAGCGGTCCTCATGCAAGACAAGAGGCCTTGTGGCTTCTTTAGTGAGAAACTGGGGGGAGCTGCATTAAACTACCCCACGTACGACAAGGAGTTGTACGCATTAGTGAGGGCTTTGGAGACTTGGCAACACTATCTTCGCCCTCGGGAGTTCGTGATACACACTGATCACGAGTCATTGAAGTACCTCAAGGGACAACCCAAGTTAAGCAAGCGACATGCCAAATGGGTAAGCTTCATTGACACCTTTTCGTATGTCATTAAGTATAAGACTGGCAAAACGAATGTAGTGGCTGATGCATTATCACGTAGACATTCGTTGCTTGCCCTTCTGGATGCCAAGTTACTAGGGTTCGCATTGGTTAAGGAACTCTACACAAATGATCATGACTTTGGTGATATCTATGTTGCTTGTGTTAAGAACCCGCATGGAAAATACTTCTTGCATGATGGATTTCTATTCCATGTAGATAAACTGTGTGTACCTAATTCTTCCATTCGTGATCTTTTGATTCGAGAGGCACATAGTGGTGGTCTCATGGGCCACTTTGGCATCACCAAGACACTGGCCATGTTGCAAGAGCACTTTTACTGGCCTCATATGCGTAGAGATGTTGAACGCATGGTTGGTAGATGTGCTACTTGTCACAAGGCAAAGTCTAAGACAAATCCATATGGCTTGTATACCCCATTACCTATCCCTCACCATCCTTGGGTTGATTTGTCTATGGACTTTGTATTAGGATTGCCTTGATCAACAAGGGGTAATGACTCCATCTTTGTTGTGGTTGATAGATTCTCTAAGATGGCTCATTTTATTCCTTGCCACAAAACTGACGATGCATCTCATATTGCTAATCTGTTCTTCAAAGAAATTGTCCGTCTGCATGGCCTGCCTAAAACTATTGTCAGTGATAGAGATGTGAAATTCTTGAGTTACTTTTGGAAGACTTTGTGGTCCAAACTGGGCACTAGGTTATTATTCTCCACCACTAGTCATCCACAAAGCGATGGACAAACTGAAGTTGTCAATCGCACACTTGGCACTCTACTTCGGGCCTTGATTAAAAAGAATCTTAAGACTTGGGAAGAGTGCCTCCCTCATGTTGAATTCGCCTACAATCGAACTGTGCATAGTGCCACACAATACTCCCCCTTTGAGATTGTTTATGGCTTCAACCCCGTCACCCCCCTTGATTTGGTGCCCTTACCTTCCTCTGAGCACACAAGCTTAGATGGGAAAAAGAAAGCTGATTCTGTGCGCAGGTTACATGAGGCCGTGCGAGCAAACATTGAGAAGCGTACGCAGCAATACACCCAGCAAGCCAACAAGCACCGTCGCAAGATGATTTTTGAGCCTGGAGATTGGGTTTGGCTACACTTGAGGAAAGAGCGATTTCCCAAGCAACGCCAAAGCAAATTGTCCCCAAGAGGTGATGGACCATTTCGGGTACTCCAACGAGTCAATGACAACGCATACAAGTTGGAGCTACCTGGGGAGTACAATGTTAGTGCAACCTTCAACGTCGCGGACCTAAGCCCATTTCTTGACGAGGAGGATCCAGATTTGAGGGCAAATCCTTCTCAAGAGGAGGGGACTGATGTGTGCACGAGTCTCGGCCCACGCAATGACCCAATCCGAGTTCCATCGGGCCCAGTCACACGTGCACGGGCCAAGCTCTTCAAAGAATCACTCCAAGCCCTGGTTCGAGTCGTCCAAGACCAACATGGAGTTCACGAAGATATTGAGGGCTTAGAGAGAGACAATCAAGCCATTTGCACCATGATCCAAGCCCACGAGGACTCAAGTGGGCCTTCAAGAGGACCGGCCCTATAGGGCCTTAGCCTTAGTATTTGATAGATTGGATTAATTTGTCTTCATAGCTCATTGGGCCGGCCCATCTTGGACACCAAGATGACCGAACTCTTTGCCATTGTTTCCTTAGGTTTTCTTAGTCACTTTGGCCTATAAATAGGCTTGCTTTGTAAGGTTTTAGGGTAGTCGTTTTATCAATAAAATTGGTTTAATTCGTTCCTTCTTCCAAGAAGAGAGTTCGAGCACTTTAACTTGCTTTGGCAAGGGTTATTGAGCAATCTTGCGTCCTGTCCTCGATTGTTCATCCGACCTATTCCCCTGGAGTATTCACCTTCATCGGAGTGTCGTCTACCACCTACATCAAATCGTGTCGTCCGTTTGATTCTAGGTCCCGCAATCCAAGCGTTGGACAACCTTGCTAGATCCTTGGGCAAACGTGCTACGTGTCTCGAAACAAGTTGATCGAGGAACGTATCAGTGAGGTACGTGTCTACAAACAGGTACGTATTCCTTTCTCTATTGGCAATTACATAGATGAGGTTGTGTGTGATGTTGTGCCTATGCATGCGACACATGTCATCCTAGGGAGACCTTGGCAATTTGACAAATCCGTCACGTTTGATGAACGAGCAAATAAATACACTCTCTTGCACAATGGAAAATGCCTGGTCCTCACACCACTCACACCTGCCCAAGTGTATGTGGACCAACTTAAGTTACAAAGAGAGTGTGAACAAGACCGCCAAAAGAGGAAACAAAAGGCGGCCGATCCTGGCAAATGCTCCACTTCTACAAGTGAGCATTCGACCAAGGGTCAAGTGGGCACACCTGGTGATACGCATGATCATTCACCCATTAAACCACCCACTAGGAAGCAAAACATGATCATTAAGGCTAAGGATGTTAGAAAGGTTATAAATTCTGATCAGCCTATACTTCTCATGATTTGCAAGCATGTGCTCTTAGATGTTGCTGAGCTCAATAAGGCATTGCCTTCGAGCATGGTTGCTCTTTTGCAGGAATTCGAGGATGCATTCCCTGATGAGGTCCCTGATGGTTTACCACCCATTCGAGGGATTGAGCATCAAATAGACTGATTCCGGGAGCACCCCTACCCAACAAACCGGTTTACCGCATGGGTCCTGAGGAGACAAAAGAGCTTCAAAGGCAAGTTGATGGCCTCTTAGGTAAGGGTTGGGTAAAACAGAGTTTAAATCCTTGTGTTGTGCCTATGATACTTTTCCCCAAAAAGGATGGTACTTGGCGCATGTGCACTGACTGTAGGGCTGTAAATGCTATCACTGTCAAATATCATCGTCCCATTCCTAGACTTGATGATATGCTTGATGAACTCGATGGTGCTATCATTTTCACCCAAATCGATTTAAGGTGTGGCTATCATCAAATTAGGATGAAAGACGGCGATGAGTGGAAAACGGCGTTCAAAACCAAACATGAGTGTGGAGGACTACCACAAAGAAATTGAGATGGCCATGATGAGGGCCAACATTCAAGAAGACAATGAGGCCACGATGGCTCGGTTTCTTAGAGGTCTCAATCCTGACCTTCAAGAAGCCTTGGAGCTCCAACATTACTTGGACATGCACGACCTTCTAGAACTCGCTATTAAGGCCGAGCGGGGGAAGAAACTAAGACGCGGAGTACGTACGTTCCAAACTTCTAACACCACTTCATGGAGGGGCAACCAACCACGAAGGGCGACCCACGAAGTTGGAAATGCGGCAGCACCAACCTCTTCTAACCGAATCCAAGGTAACACCTCTAACCGCCATTCCTATTCTACCCCTGACAAGGTTTCCGATGCATCCAGGTCCACTTCAAAGGCACCGCATGAGACTCCTAAGACTAGGAGTAGGGACATCAAGTGCTTCAAGTGCCAAGGGTTTGGACATATTCAATCTCAGTGCCCAAACCAACGGGTCATGCTCATCACTCACAATGGCGAAATCGTGTCTGATGATGACGAATGTGAGGAGATGCCCGAACTGGTCGAAGACGACTGCCTAGAAGAGGAGTCAGCTGGGGAGGCTTGCTCTCCTACACGAGGAGAAGTAGGTTGCTTGGTGGCACGGCGAGTGCTAACCGCCCGCGTTAAGGAGGACGAGCAGCTACAACGCGAAAACCTTTTCTACACCCGCTGTAAGATAGGGGACAAGGTGTGTAGTCTCATCATCGACGGTGGGAGTTGCACGAACGTGGCCAGTTTGCTCATGGTTGAGAGTCTAGGACTCCCCACTACCAGGCATCCAAATCCTTACCGCCTCCAATGGCTAAGTGAGGATGGTGAGGTACGAGTCTTCAAACAGGTACGCATTCCCTTTTCAATTGGTACTTACACTGATGAAATCGTGTGCAACGTAGTACCAATGCATGCTACGCATATCATTTTGGGAAGGCCCTGGCAATTTGACAAACACGTCACATTCGATGGAAGAGCAAATAAGTACACCCTCTTGCACGATGGCAAACGTAAGGTCCTTACACCTCTCACACCTGCACAAGTTTATGAGGACCAACTACTATTGCAAAGGGAGTGTGAACAAGACCGTCAAAGGAGGAAACTAAAGGCAGTCGACCCTGGTAAAGGCTCCACGTCTACGAGTGAGCCATCAACCAAGGGTCAAGGGAGCACACCTAGGGGTATACATGACAAATCACCTACCGCACCTACCACTAGGAAGCACAACATGATTATTAAGGCTAAAGATGTTAGAAAAGTGGTGAACTCTAATCAGCCTATACTTCTCATGATTTGCAAGCATGTGCTCTTGGATGTTGCTGAGCTCGACAAGGCGTTGCCTGCGAGCATAGTTGCTCTTTTGCAAGAATTTGGGGATGTTTTCCCTGACGAGGTCCCTGATGGCTTACCACCCATTCGGGGAATTGAACACCAAATCGACCTCATTCCTGGAGCACCATTGCCCAACAAACCTGCCTACCGCATGGGCCCTGAGGAGACCAAGGAGCTTCAAAGGCAAGTTGATGGCCTCTTAGGTAAGGGTTGGGTAAAGGAAAGTCTAAGTCCTTGCGCTGTGCCTGTGATACTTGTTCCCAAAAAGGACGGTACTTGGCGCATGTGCACTGACTGTCGGGCTGTGAACGCTATCACTGTCAAATATCGTCATCCCATTCCTAGACTTGATGATATGCTTGATGAACTCGATGGTGCCATTATTTTCACCAAAATAGACTTAAGGAGCGGCTATCATCAAATTCGGATGAAAGAAGGCGACGAGTGGAAAACAGCCTTCAAAACCAAACATGGTCTCTATGAGTGGCTAGTCATGCCTTTTGGCTTAACTAATGCCCCTAGCACCTTCATGCGACTAATGAACCATGTGTTGAGACACTTTATTGGCAAGTTTGTCATTGTTTACTTTGATGACATCCTGATCTATAGTCGTAGTGAGCATGAGCACCTAGAGCATGTGAGAATAGTTCTTGAGACACTTCGACAGGCGCGTCTTTACGCCAACCTCAAGAAGTGCACCTTTTGTACTAACGAGCTTGTGTTTTTAGGCTATGTGGTAAGTTCGCAGGGCATCAAGGTGGACAAATCCAAGATTGAGGCCATCGAGCAATGGCCAACTCCCACGTCCGTCCCTGACGTGCGCAGCTTTCTTGGATTGGCGGGCTTTTACCAGCGCTTTGTCAAAGATTTTAGCACCATTGCCGCCCCGTTGACCGCCGTGACAAAGAAGAATGACAAGTTCCACTGGGGAGAATCACAAGAACAAGCATTTCTCGCCCTCAAGGACACACTCACACATGCGCCTGTGTTAGTATTACCAAATTTTCACAAGACTTTTGAAATTGAATGTGATGCTTCTGGTGTAGGTATTGGAGCGGTCCTCATGCAAGACAAGAGGCCTTGTGGCTTCTTTAGTGAGAAACTGGGGGGAGCTGCATTAAACTACCCCACGTACGACAAGGAGTTGTACGCATTAGTGAGGGCTTTGGAGACTTGGCAACACTATCTTCGCCCTCGGGAGTTCGTGATACACACTGATCACGAGTCATTGAAATACCTCAAGGGACAACCCAAGTTAAGCAAGCGACATGCCAAATGGGTAAGCTTCATTGACACCTTTTCGTATGTCATTAAGTATAAGACTGGCAAAACGAATGTAGTGGCTGATGCATTATCACGTAGACATTCGTTGCTTGCCCTTCTAGATGCCAAGTTACTAGGGTTCGCATTGGTTAAGGAACTCTACACAAATGATCATGACTTTGGTGATATCTATGTTGCTTGTGTTAAGAACCCGCATGGAAAATACTTCTTGCATGATGGATTTCTATTCCATGTAGATAAACTGTGTGTACCTAATTCTTCCATTCGTGATCTTTTGATTCGAGAGGCACATAGTGGTGGTCTCATGGGCCACTTTGGCATCACCAAGACACTGGCCATGTTGCAAGAGCACTTTTACTGGCCTCATATGCGTAGAGATGTTGAACGCATGGTTGGTAGATGTGCTACTTGTCACAAGGCAAAGTCTAAGACAAATCCATATGGCTTGTATACCCCATTACCTATCCCTCACCATCCTTGGGTTGATTTGTCTATGGACTTTGTATTAGGATTGCCTTGATCAACAAGGGGTAATGACTCCATCTTTGTTGTGGTTGATAGATTCTCTAAGATGGCTCATTTTATTCCTTGCCACAAAACTGACGATGCATCTCATATTGCTAATCTGTTCTTCAAAGAAATTGTCCGTCTGCATGGCCTGCCTAAAACTATTGTCAGTGATAGAGATGTGAAATTCTTGAGTTACTTTTGGAAGACTTTGTGGTCCAAACTGGGCACTAGGTTATTATTCTCCACCACTAGTCATCCACAAAGCGATGGACAAACTGAAGTTGTCAATCGCACACTTGGCACTCTACTTCGGGCCTTGATTAAAAAGAATCTTAAGACTTGGGAAGAGTGCCTCCCTCATGTTGAATTCGCCTACAATCGAACTGTGCATAGTGCCACACAATACTCCCCCTTTGAGATTGTTTATGGCTTCAACCCCGTCACCCCCCTTGATTTGGTGCCCTTACCTTCCTCTGAGCACACAAGCTTAGATGGGAAAAAGAAAGCTGATTCTGTGCGCAGGTTACATGAGGCCGTGCGAGCAAACATTGAGAAGCGTACGCAGCAATACACCCAGCAAGCCAACAAGCACCGTCGCAAGATGATTTTTGAGCCTGGAGATTGGGTTTGGCTACACTTGAGGAAAGAGCGATTTCCCAAGCAACGCCAAAGCAAATTGTCCCCAAGAGGTGATGGACCATTTCGGGTACTCCAACGAGTCAATGACAACGCATACAAGTTGGAGCTACCTGGGGAGTACAATGTTAGTGCAACCTTCAACGTCGCGGACCTAAGCCCATTTCTTGACGAGGAGGATCCAGATTTGAGGGCAAATCCTTCTCAAGAGGAGGGGACTGATGTGTGCACGAGTCTCGGCCCACGCAATGACCCAATCCGAGTTCCATCGGGCCCAGTCACACGTGCACGGGCCAAGCTCTTCAAAGAATCACTCCAAGCCCTGGTTCGAGTCGTCCAAGACCAACATGGAGTTCACGAAGATATTGAGGGCTTAGAGAGAGACAATCAAGCCATTTGCACCATGATCCAAGCCCACGAGGACTCAAGTGGGCCTTCAAGAGGACCGGCCCTATAGGGCCTTAGCCTTAGTATTTGATAGATTGGATTAATTTGTCTTCATAGCTCATTGGGCCGGCCCATCTTGGACACCAAGATGACCGAACTCTTTGCCATTGTTTCCTTAGGTTTTCTTAGTCACTTTGGCCTATAAATAGGCTTGCTTTGTAAGGTTTTAGGGTAGTCGTTTTATCAATAAAATTGGTTTAATTCGTTCCTTCTTCCAAGAAGAGAGTTCGAGCACTTTAACTTGCTTTGGCAAGGGTTATTGAGCAATCTTGCGTCCTGTCCTCGATTGTTCATCCGACCTATTCCCCTGGAGTATTCACCTTCATCGGAGTGTCGTCTACCACCTACATCAAATCGTGTCGTCCGTTTGATTCTAGGTCCCGCAATCCAAGCGTTGGACAACCTTGCTAGATCCTTGGGCAAACGTGCTACGTGTCTCGAAACAAGTTGATCGAGGAACGTATCAGTGAGGTACGTGTCTACAAACAGGTACGTATTCCTTTCTCTATTGGCAATTACATAGATGAGGTTGTGTGTGATGTTGTGCCTATGCATGCGACACATGTCATCCTAGGGAGACCTTGGCAATTTGACAAATCCGTCACGTTTGATGAACGAGCAAATAAATACACTCTCTTGCACAATGGAAAATGCCTGGTCCTCACACCACTCACACCTGCCCAAGTGTATGTGGACCAACTTAAGTTACAAAGAGAGTGTGAACAAGACCGCCAAAAGAGGAAACAAAAGGCGGCCGATCCTGGCAAATGCTCCACTTCTACAAGTGAGCATTCGACCAAGGGTCAAGTGGGCACACCTGGTGATACGCATGATCATTCACCCATTAAACCACCCACTAGGAAGCAAAACATGATCATTAAGGCTAAGGATGTTAGAAAGGTTATAAATTCTGATCAGCCTATACTTCTCATGATTTGCAAGCATGTGCTCTTAGATGTTGCTGAGCTCAATAAGGCATTGCCTTCGAGCATGGTTGCTCTTTTGCAGGAATTCGAGGATGCATTCCCTGATGAGGTCCCTGATGGTTTACCACCCATTCGAGGGATTGAGCATCAAATAGACTGATTCCGGGAGCACCCCTACCCAACAAACCGGTTTACCGCATGGGTCCTGAGGAGACAAAAGAGCTTCAAAGGCAAGTTGATGGCCTCTTAGGTAAGGGTTGGGTAAAACAGAGTTTAAATCCTTGTGTTGTGCCTATGATACTTTTCCCCAAAAAGGATGGTACTTGGCGCATGTGCACTGACTGTAGGGCTGTAAATGCTATCACTGTCAAATATCATCCCATTCCTAGACTTGATGATATGCTTGATGAACTCGATGGTGCTATCATTTTCACCCAAATCGATTTAAGGTGTGGCTATCATCAAATTAGGATGAAAGACGGCGATGAGTGGAAAACGGCGTTCAAAACCAAACATGAGTGTGGAGGACTACCACAAAGAAATTGAGATGGCCATGATGAGGGCCAACATTCAAGAAGACAATGAGGCCACGATGGCTCGGTTTCTTAGAGGTCTCAATCCTGACCTTCAAGAAGCCTTGGAGCTCCAACATTACTTGGACATGCACGACCTTCTAGAACTCGCTATTAAGGCCGAGCGGGGGAAGAAACTAAGACGCGGAGTACGTACGTTCCAAACTTCTAACACCACTTCATGGAGGGGCAACCAACCACGAAGGGCGACCCACGAAGTTGGAAATGCGGCAGCACCAACCTCTTCTAACCGAATCCAAGGTAACACCTCTAACCGCCATTCCTATTCTACCCCTGACAAGGTTTCCGATGCATCCAGGTCCACTTCAAAGGCACCGCATGAGACTCCTAAGACTAGGAGTAGGGACATCAAGTGCTTCAAGTGCCAAGGGTTTGGACATATTCAATCTCAGTGCCCAAACCAACGGGTCATGCTCATCACTCACAATGGCGAAATCGTGTCTGATGATGACGAATGTGAGGAGATGCCCGAACTGGTCGAAGACGACTGCCTAGAAGAGGAGTCAGCTGGGGAGGCTTGCTCTCCTACACGAGGAGAAGTAGGTTGCTTGGTGGCACGGCGAGTGCTAACCGCCCGCGTTAAGGAGGACGAGCAGCTACAACGCGAAAACCTTTTCTACACCCGCTGTAAGATAGGGGACAAGGTGTGTAGTCTCATCATCGACGGTGGGAGTTGCACGAACGTGGCCAGTTTGCTCATGGTTGAGAGTCTAGGACTCCCCACTACCAGGCATCCAAATCCTTACCGCCTCCAATGGCTAAGTGAGGATGGTGAGGTACGAGTCTTCAAACAGGTACGCATTCCCTTTTCAATTGGTACTTACACTGATGAAATCGTGTGCAACGTAGTACCAATGCATGCTACGCATATCATTTTGGGAAGGCCCTGGCAATTTGACAAACACGTCACATTCGATGGAAGAGCAAATAAGTACACCCTCTTGCACGATGGCAAACGTAAGGTCCTTACACCTCTCACACCTGCACAAGTTTATGAGGACCAACTACTATTGCAAAGGGAGTGTGAACAAGACCGTCAAAGGAGGAAACTAAAGGCAGTCGACCCTGGTAAAGGCTCCACGTCTACGAGTGAGCCATCAACCAAGGGTCAAGGGAGCACACCTAGGGGTATACATGACAAATCACCTACCGCACCTACCACTAGGAAGCACAACATGATTATTAAGGCTAAAGATGTTAGAAAAGTGGTGAACTCTAATCAGCCTATACTTCTCATGATTTGCAAGCATGTGCTCTTGGATGTTGCTGAGCTCGACAAGGCGTTGCCTGCGAGCATAGTTGCTCTTTTGCAAGAATTTGGGGATGTTTTCCCTGACGAGGTCCCTGATGGCTTACCACCCATTCGGGGAATTGAACACCAAATCGACCTCATTCCTGGAGCACCATTGCCCAACAAACCTGCCTACCGCATGGGCCCTGAGGAGACCAAGGAGCTTCAAAGGCAAGTTGATGGCCTCTTAGGTAAGGGTTGGGTAAAGGAAAGTCTAAGTCCTTGCGCTGTGCCTGTGATACTTGTTCCCAAAAAGGACGGTACTTGGCGCATGTGCACTGACTGTCGGGCTGTGAACGCTATCACTGTCAAATATCGTCATCCCATTCCTAGACTTGATGATATGCTTGATGAACTCGATGGTGCCATTATTTTCACCAAAATAGACTTAAGGAGCGGCTATCATCAAATTCGGATGAAAGAAGGCGACGAGTGGAAAACAGCCTTCAAAACCAAACATGGTCTCTATGAGTGGCTAGTCATGCCTTTTGGCTTAACTAATGCCCCTAGCACCTTCATGCGACTAATGAACCATGTGTTGAGACACTTTATTGGCAAGTTTGTCATTGTTTACTTTGATGACATCCTGATCTATAGTCGTAGTGAGCATGAGCACCTAGAGCATGTGAGAATAGTTCTTGAGACACTTCGACAGGCGCGTCTTTACGCCAACCTCAAGAAGTGCACCTTTTGTACTAACGAGCTTGTGTTTTTAGGCTATGTGGTAAGTTCGCAGGGCATCAAGGTGGACAAATCCAAGATTGAGGCCATCGAGCAATGGCCAACTCCCACGTCCGTCCCTGACGTGCGCAGCTTTCTTGGATTGGCGGGCTTTTACCAGCGCTTTGTCAAAGATTTTAGCACCATTGCCGCCCCGTTGACCGCCGTGACAAAGAAGAATGACAAGTTCCACTGGGGAGAATCACAAGAACAAGCATTTCTCGCCCTCAAGGACACACTCACACATGCGCCTGTGTTAGTATTACCAAATTTTCACAAGACTTTTGAAATTGAATGTGATGCTTCTGGTGTAGGTATTGGAGCGGTCCTCATGCAAGACAAGAGGCCTTGTGGCTTCTTTAGTGAGAAACTGGGGGGAGCTGCATTAAACTACCCCACGTACGACAAGGAGTTGTACGCATTAGTGAGGGCTTTGGAGACTTGGCAACACTATCTTCGCCCTCGGGAGTTCGTGATACACACTGATCACGAGTCATTGAAATACCTCAAGGGACAACCCAAGTTAAGCAAGCGACATGCCAAATGGGTAAGCTTCATTGACACCTTTTCGTATGTCATTAAGTATAAGACTGGCAAAACGAATGTAGTGGCTGATGCATTATCACGTAGACATTCGTTGCTTGCCCTTCTAGATGCCAAGTTACTAGGGTTCGCATTGGTTAAGGAACTCTACACAAATGATCATGACTTTGGTGATATCTATGTTGCTTGTGTTAAGAACCCGCATGGAAAATACTTCTTGCATGATGGATTTCTATTCCATGTAGATAAACTGTGTGTACCTAATTCTTCCATTCGTGATCTTTTGATTCGAGAGGCACATAGTGGTGGTCTCATGGGCCACTTTGGCATCACCAAGACACTGGCCATGTTGCAAGAGCACTTTTACTGGCCTCATATGCGTAGAGATGTTGAACGCATGGTTGGTAGATGTGCTACTTGTCACAAGGCAAAGTCTAAGACAAATCCATATGGCTTGTATACCCCATTACCTATCCCTCACCATCCTTGGGTTGATTTGTCTATGGACTTTGTATTAGGATTGCCTTGATCAACAAGGGGTAATGACTCCATCTTTGTTGTGGTTGATAGATTCTCTAAGATGGCTCATTTTATTCCTTGCCACAAAACTGACGATGCATCTCATATTGCTAATCTGTTCTTCAAAGAAATTGTCCGTCTGCATGGCCTGCCTAAAACTATTGTCAGTGATAGAGATGTGAAATTCTTGAGTTACTTTTGGAAGACTTTGTGGTCCAAACTGGGCACTAGGTTATTATTCTCCACCACTAGTCATCCACAAAGCGATGGACAAACTGAAGTTGTCAATCGCACACTTGGCACTCTACTTCGGGCCTTGATTAAAAAGAATCTTAAGACTTGGGAAGAGTGCCTCCCTCATGTTGAATTCGCCTACAATCGAACTGTGCATAGTGCCACACAATACTCCCCCTTTGAGATTGTTTATGGCTTCAACCCCGTCACCCCCCTTGATTTGGTGCCCTTACCTTCCTCTGAGCACACAAGCTTAGATGGGAAAAAGAAAGCTGATTCTGTGCGCAGGTTACATGAGGCCGTGCGAGCAAACATTGAGAAGCGTACGCAGCAATACACCCAGCAAGCCAACAAGCACCGTCGCAAGATGATTTTTGAGCCTGGAGATTGGGTTTGGCTACACTTGAGGAAAGAGCGATTTCCCAAGCAACGCCAAAGCAAATTGTCCCCAAGAGGTGATGGACCATTTCGGGTACTCCAACGAGTCAATGACAACGCATACAAGTTGGAGCTACCTGGGGAGTACAATGTTAGTGCAACCTTCAACGTCGCGGACCTAAGCCCATTTCTTGACGAGGAGGATCCAGATTTGAGGGCAAATCCTTCTCAAGAGGAGGGGACTGATGTGTGCACGAGTCTCGGCCCACGCAATGACCCAATCCGAGTTCCATCGGGCCCAGTCACACGTGCACGGGCCAAGCTCTTCAAAGAATCACTCCAAGCCCTGGTTCGAGTCGTCCAAGACCAACATGGAGTTCACGAAGATATTGAGGGCTTAGAGAGAGACAATCAAGCCATTTGCACCATGATCCAAGCCCACGAGGACTCAAGTGGGCCTTCAAGAGGACCGGCCCTATAGGGCCTTAGCCTTAGTATTTGATAGATTGGATTAATTTGTCTTCATAGCTCATTGGGCCGGCCCATCTTGGACACCAAGATGACCGAACTCTTTGCCATTGTTTCCTTAGGTTTTCTTAGTCACTTTGGCCTATAAATAGGCTTGCTTTGTAAGGTTTTAGGGTAGTCGTTTTATCAATAAAATTGGTTTAATTCGTTCCTTCTTCCAAGAAGAGAGTTCGAGCACTTTAACTTGCTTTGGCAAGGGTTATTGAGCAATCTTGCGTCCTGTCCTCGATTGTTCATCCGACCTATTCCCCTGGAGTATTCACCTTCATCGGAGTGTCGTCTACCACCTACATCAAATCGTGTCGTCCGTTTGATTCTAGGTCCCGCAATCCAAGCGTTGGACAACCTTGCTAGATCCTTGGGCAAACGTGCTACGTGTCTCGAAACAAGTTGATCGAGGAACGTATCAGTGAGGTACGTGTCTACAAACAGGTACGTATTCCTTTCTCTATTGGCAATTACATAGATGAGGTTGTGTGTGATGTTGTGCCTATGCATGCGACACATGTCATCCTAGGGAGACCTTGGCAATTTGACAAATCCGTCACGTTTGATGAACGAGCAAATAAATACACTCTCTTGCACAATGGAAAATGCCTGGTCCTCACACCACTCACACCTGCCCAAGTGTATGTGGACCAACTTAAGTTACAAAGAGAGTGTGAACAAGACCGCCAAAAGAGGAAACAAAAGGCGGCCGATCCTGGCAAATGCTCCACTTCTACAAGTGAGCATTCGACCAAGGGTCAAGTGGGCACACCTGGTGATACGCATGATCATTCACCCATTAAACCACCCACTAGGAAGCAAAACATGATCATTAAGGCTAAGGATGTTAGAAAGGTTATAAATTCTGATCAGCCTATACTTCTCATGATTTGCAAGCATGTGCTCTTAGATGTTGCTGAGCTCAATAAGGCATTGCCTTCGAGCATGGTTGCTCTTTTGCAGGAATTCGAGGATGCATTCCCTGATGAGGTCCCTGATGGTTTACCACCCATTCGAGGGATTGAGCATCAAATAGACTGATTCCGGGAGCACCCCTACCCAACAAACCGGTTTACCGCATGGGTCCTGAGGAGACAAAAGAGCTTCAAAGGCAAGTTGATGGCCTCTTAGGTAAGGGTTGGGTAAAACAGAGTTTAAATCCTTGTGTTGTGCCTATGATACTTTTCCCCAAAAAGGATGGTACTTGGCGCATGTGCACTGACTGTAGGGCTGTAAATGCTATCATCAAATATCATCCCATTCCTAGACTTGATGATATGCTTGATGAACTCGATGGTGCTATCATTTTCACCCAAATCGATTTAAGGTGTGGCTATCATCAAATTAGGATGAAAGACGGCGATGAGTGGAAAACGGCGTTCAAAACCAAACATGAGTGTGGAGGACTACCACAAAGAAATTGAGATGGCCATGATGAGGGCCAACATTCAAGAAGACAATGAGGCCACGATGGCTCGGTTTCTTAGAGGTCTCAATCCTGACCTTCAAGAAGCCTTGGAGCTCCAACATTACTTGGACATGCACGACCTTCTAGAACTCGCTATTAAGGCCGAGCGGGGGAAGAAACTAAGACGCGGAGTACGTACGTTCCAAACTTCTAACACCACTTCATGGAGGGGCAACCAACCACGAAGGGCGACCCACGAAGTTGGAAATGCGGCAGCACCAACCTCTTCTAACCGAATCCAAGGTAACACCTCTAACCGCCATTCCTATTCTACCCCTGACAAGGTTTCCGATGCATCCAGGTCCACTTCAAAGGCACCGCATGAGACTCCTAAGACTAGGAGTAGGGACATCAAGTGCTTCAAGTGCCAAGGGTTTGGACATATTCAATCTCAGTGCCCAAACCAACGGGTCATGCTCATCACTCACAATGGCGAAATCGTGTCTGATGATGACGAATGTGAGGAGATGCCCGAACTGGTCGAAGACGACTGCCTAGAAGAGGAGTCAGCTGGGGAGGCTTGCTCGCCTACACGAGGAGAAGTAGGTTGCTTGGTGGCACGGCGAGTGCTAACCGCCCGCGTTAAGGAGGACGAGCAGCTACAACGCGAAAACCTTTTCTACACCCGCTGTAAGATAGGGGACAAGGTGTGTAGTCTCATCATCGACGGTGGGAGTTGCACGAACGTGGCCAGTTTGCTCATGGTTGAGAGTCTAGGACTCCCCACTACCAGGCATCCAAATCCTTACCGCCTCCAATGGCTAAGTGAGGATGGTGAGGTACGAGTCTTCAAACAGGTACGCATTCCCTTTTCAATTGGTACTTACACTGATGAAATCGTGTGCAACGTAGTACCAATGCATGCTACGCATATCATTTTGGGAAGGCCCTGGCAATTTGACAAACACGTCACATTCGATGGAAGAGCAAATAAGTACACCCTCTTGCACGATGGCAAACGTAAGGTCCTTACACCTCTCACACCTGCACAAGTTTATGAGGACCAACTACTATTGCAAAGGGAGTGTGAACAAGACCGTCAAAGGAGGAAACTAAAGGCAGTCGACCCTGGTAAAGGCTCCACGTCTACGAGTGAGCCATCAACCAAGGGTCAAGGGAGCACACCTAGGGGTATACATGACAAATCACCTACCGCACCTACCACTAGGAAGCACAACATGATTATTAAGGCTAAAGATGTTAGAAAAGTGGTGAACTCTAATCAGCCTATACTTCTCATGATTTGCAAGCATGTGCTCTTGGATGTTGCTGAGCTCGACAAGGCGTTGCCTGCGAGCATAGTTGCTCTTTTGCAAGAATTTGGGGATGTTTTCCCTGACGAGGTCCCTGATGGCTTACCACCCATTCGGGGAATTGAACACCAAATCGACCTCATTCCTGGAGCACCATTGCCCAACAAACCTGCCTACCGCATGGGCCCTGAGGAGACCAAGGAGCTTCAAAGGCAAGTTGATGGCCTCTTAGGTAAGGGTTGGGTAAAGGAAAGTCTAAGTCCTTGCGCTGTGCCTGTGATACTTGTTCCCAAAAAGGACGGTACTTGGCGCATGTGCACTGACTGTCGGGCTGTGAACGCTATCACTGTCAAATATCGTCATCCCATTCCTAGACTTGATGATATGCTTGATGAACTCGATGGTGCCATTATTTTCACCAAAATAGACTTAAGGAGCGGCTATCATCAAATTCGGATGAAAGAAGGCGACGAGTGGAAAACAGCCTTCAAAACCAAACATGGTCTCTATGAGTGGCTAGTCATGCCTTTTGGCTTAACTAATGCCCCTAGCACCTTCATGCGACTAATGAACCATGTGTTGAGACACTTTATTGGCAAGTTTGTCATTGTTTACTTTGATGACATCCTGATCTATAGTCGTAGTGAGCATGAGCACCTAGAGCATGTGAGAATAGTTCTTGAGACACTTCGACAGGCGCGTCTTTACGCCAACCTCAAGAAGTGCACCTTTTGTACTAACGAGCTTGTGTTTTTAGGCTATGTGGTAAGTTCGCAGGGCATCAAGGTGGACAAATCCAAGATTGAGGCCATCGAGCAATGGCCAACTCCCACGTCCGTCCCTGACGTGCGCAGCTTTCTTGGATTGGCGGGCTTTTACCAGCGCTTTGTCAAAGATTTTAGCACCATTGCCGCCCCGTTGACCGCCGTGACAAAGAAGAATGACAAGTTCCACTGGGGAGAATCACAAGAACAAGCATTTCTCGCCCTCAAGGACACACTCACACATGCGCCTGTGTTAGTATTACCAAATTTTCACAAGACTTTTGAAATTGAATGTGATGCTTCTGGTGTAGGTATTGGAGCGGTCCTCATGCAAGACAAGAGGCCTTGTGGCTTCTTTAGTGAGAAACTGGGGGGAGCTGCATTAAACTACCCCACGTACGACAAGGAGTTGTACGCATTAGTGAGGGCTTTGGAGACTTGGCAACACTATCTTCGCCCTCGGGAGTTCGTGATACACACTGATCACGAGTCATTGAAATACCTCAAGGGACAACCCAAGTTAAGCAAGCGACATGCCAAATGGGTAAGCTTCATTGACACCTTTTCGTATGTCATTAAGTATAAGACTGGCAAAACGAATGTAGTGGCTGATGCATTATCACGTAGACATTCGTTGCTTGCCCTTCTAGATGCCAAGTTACTAGGGTTCGCATTGGTTAAGGAACTCTACACAAATGATCATGACTTTGGTGATATCTATGTTGCTTGTGTTAAGAACCCGCATGGAAAATACTTCTTGCATGATGGATTTCTATTCCATGTAGATAAACTGTGTGTACCTAATTCTTCCATTCGTGATCTTTTGATTCGAGAGGCACATAGTGGTGGTCTCATGGGCCACTTTGGCATCACCAAGACACTGGCCATGTTGCAAGAGCACTTTTACTGGCCTCATATGCGTAGAGATGTTGAACGCATGGTTGGTAGATGTGCTACTTGTCACAAGGCAAAGTCTAAGACAAATCCATATGGCTTGTATACCCCATTACCTATCCCTCACCATCCTTGGGTTGATTTGTCTATGGACTTTGTATTAGGATTGCCTTGATCAACAAGGGGTAATGACTCCATCTTTGTTGTGGTTGATAGATTCTCTAAGATGGCTCATTTTATTCCTTGCCACAAAACTGACGATGCATCTCATATTGCTAATCTGTTCTTCAAAGAAATTGTCCGTCTGCATGGCCTGCCTAAAACTATTGTCAGTGATAGAGATGTGAAATTCTTGAGTTACTTTTGGAAGACTTTGTGGTCCAAACTGGGCACTAGGTTATTATTCTCCACCACTAGTCATCCACAAAGCGATGGACAAACTGAAGTTGTCAATCGCACACTTGGCACTCTACTTCGGGCCTTGATTAAAAAGAATCTTAAGACTTGGGAAGAGTGCCTCCCTCATGTTGAATTCGCCTACAATCGAACTGTGCATAGTGCCACACAATACTCCCCCTTTGAGATTGTTTATGGCTTCAACCCCGTCACCCCCCTTGATTTGGTGCCCTTACCTTCCTCTGAGCACACAAGCTTAGATGGGAAAAAGAAAGCTGATTCTGTGCGCAGGTTACATGAGGCCGTGCGAGCAAACATTGAGAAGCGTACGCAGCAATACACCCAGCAAGCCAACAAGCACCGTCGCAAGATGATTTTTGAGCCTGGAGATTGGGTTTGGCTACACTTGAGGAAAGAGCGATTTCCCAAGCAACGCCAAAGCAAATTGTCCCCAAGAGGTGATGGACCATTTCGGGTACTCCAACGAGTCAATGACAACGCATACAAGTTGGAGCTACCTGGGGAGTACAATGTTAGTGCAACCTTCAACGTCGCGGACCTAAGCCCATTTCTTGACGAGGAGGATCCAGATTTGAGGGCAAATCCTTCTCAAGAGGAGGGGACTGATGTGTGCACGAGTCTCGGCCCACGCAATGACCCAATCCGAGTTCCATCGGGCCCAGTCACACGTGCACGGGCCAAGCTCTTCAAAGAATCACTCCAAGCCCTGGTTCGAGTCGTCCAAGACCAACATGGAGTTCACGAAGATATTGAGGGCTTAGAGAGAGACAATCAAGCCATTTGCACCATGATCCAAGCCCACGAGGACTCAAGTGGGCCTTCAAGAGGACCGGCCCTATAGGGCCTTAGCCTTAGTATTTGATAGATTGGATTAATTTGTCTTCATAGCTCATTGGGCCGGCCCATCTTGGACACCAAGATGACCGAACTCTTTGCCATTGTTTCCTTAGGTTTTCTTAGTCACTTTGGCCTATAAATAGGCTTGCTTTGTAAGGTTTTAGGGTAGTCGTTTTATCAATAAAATTGGTTTAATTCGTTCCTTCTTCCAAGAAGAGAGTTCGAGCACTTTAACTTGCTTTGGCAAGGGTTATTGAGCAATCTTGCGTCCTGTCCTCGATTGTTCATCCGACCTATTCCCCTGGAGTATTCACCTTCATCGGAGTGTCGTCTACCACCTACATCAAATCGTGTCGTCCGTTTGATTCTAGGTCCCGCAATCCAAGCGTTGGACAACCTTGCTAGATCCTTGGGCAAACGTGCTACGTGTCTCGAAACAAGTTGATCGAGGAACGTATCAGTGAGGTACGTGTCTACAAACAGGTACGTATTCCTTTCTCTATTGGCAATTACATAGATGAGGTTGTGTGTGATGTTGTGCCTATGCATGCGACACATGTCATCCTAGGGAGACCTTGGCAATTTGACAAATCCGTCACGTTTGATGAACGAGCAAATAAATACACTCTCTTGCACAATGGAAAATGCCTGGTCCTCACACCACTCACACCTGCCCAAGTGTATGTGGACCAACTTAAGTTACAAAGAGAGTGTGAACAAGACCGCCAAAAGAGGAAACAAAAGGCGGCCGATCCTGGCAAATGCTCCACTTCTACAAGTGAGCATTCGACCAAGGGTCAAGTGGGCACACCTGGTGATACGCATGATCATTCACCCATTAAACCACCCACTAGGAAGCAAAACATGATCATTAAGGCTAAGGATGTTAGAAAGGTTATAAATTCTGATCAGCCTATACTTCTCATGATTTGCAAGCATGTGCTCTTAGATGTTGCTGAGCTCAATAAGGCATTGCCTTCGAGCATGGTTGCTCTTTTGCAGGAATTCGAGGATGCATTCCCTGATGAGGTCCCTGATGGTTTACCACCCATTCGAGGGATTGAGCATCAAATAGACTGATTCCGGGAGCACCCCTACCCAACAAACCGGTTTACCGCATGGGTCCTGAGGAGACAAAAGAGCTTCAAAGGCAAGTTGATGGCCTCTTAGGTAAGGGTTGGGTAAAACAGAGTTTAAATCCTTGTGTTGTGCCTATGATACTTTTCCCCAAAAAGGATGGTACTTGGCGCATGTGCACTGACTGTAGGGCTGTAAATGCTATCACTGTCAAATATCATCATCCCATTCCTAGACTTGATGATATGCTTGATGAACTCGATGGTGCTATCATTTTCACCCAAATCGATTTAAGGTGTGGCTATCATCAAATTAGGATGAAAGACGGCGATGAGTGGAAAACGGCGTTCAAAACCAAACATGAGTGTGGAGGACTACCACAAAGAAATTGAGATGGCCATGATGAGGGCCAACATTCAAGAAGACAATGAGGCCACGATGGCTCGGTTTCTTAGAGGTCTCAATCCTGACCTTCAAGAAGCCTTGGAGCTCCAACATTACTTGGACATGCACGACCTTCTAGAACTCGCTATTAAGGCCGAGCGGGGGAAGAAACTAAGACGCGGAGTACGTACGTTCCAAACTTCTAACACCACTTCATGGAGGGGCAACCAACCACGAAGGGCGACCCACGAAGTTGGAAATGCGGCAGCACCAACCTCTTCTAACCGAATCCAAGGTAACACCTCTAACCGCCATTCCTATTCTACCCCTGACAAGGTTTCCGATGCATCCAGGTCCACTTCAAAGGCACCGCATGAGACTCCTAAGACTAGGAGTAGGGACATCAAGTGCTTCAAGTGCCAAGGGTTTGGACATATTCAATCTCAGTGCCCAAACCAACGGGTCATGCTCATCACTCACAATGGCGAAATCGTGTCTGATGATGACGAATGTGAGGAGATGCCCGAACTGGTCGAAGACGACTGCCTAGAAGAGGAGTCAGCTGGGGAGGCTTGCTCGCCTACACGAGGAGAAGTAGGTTGCTTGGTGGCACGGCGAGTGCTAACCGCCCGCGTTAAGGAGGACGAGCAGCTACAACGCGAAAACCTTTTCTACACCCGCTGTAAGATAGGCGACAAGGTGTGTAGTCTCATCATCGACGGTGGGAGTTGCACGAACGTGGCCAGTTTGCTCATGGTTGAGAGTCTAGGACTCCCCACTACCAGGCATCCAAATCCTTACCGCCTCCAATGGCTAAGTGAGGATGGTGAGGTACGAGTCTTCAAACAGGTACGCATTCCCTTTTCAATTGGTACTTACACTGATGAAATCGTGTGCAACGTAGTACCAATGCATGCTACGCATATCATTTTGGGAAGGCCCTGGCAATTTGACAAACACGTCACATTCGATGGAAGAGCAAATAAGTACACCCTTTTGCACGATGGCAAACGTAAGGTCCTTACACCTCTCACACCTGCACAAGTTTATGAGGACCAACTACTATTGCAAAGGGAGTGTGAACAAGACCGTCAAAGGAGGAAACTAAAGGCAGTCGACCCTGGTAAAGGCTCCACGTCTACGAGTGAGCCATCAACCAAGGGTCAAGGGAGCACACCTAGGGGTATACATGACAAATCACCTACCGCACCTACCACTAGGAAGCACAACATGATTATTAAGGCTAAAGATGTTAGAAAAGTGGTGAACTCTAATCAGCCTATACTTCTCATGATTTGCAAGCATGTGCTCTTGGATGTTGCTGAGCTCGACAAGGCGTTGCCTGCGAGCATAGTTGCTCTTTTGCAAGAATTTGGGGATGTTTTCCCTGACGAGGTCCCTGATGGCTTACCACCCATTCGGGGAATTGAACACCAAATCGACCTCATTCCTGGAGCACCATTGCCCAACAAACCTGCCTACCGCATGGGCCCTGAGGAGACCAAGGAGCTTCAAAGGCAAGTTGATGGCCTCTTAGGTAAGGGTTGGGTAAAGGAAAGTCTAAGTCCTTGCGCTGTGCCTGTGATACTTGTTCCCAAAAAGGACGGTACTTGGCGCATGTGCACTGACTGTCGGGCTGTGAACGCTATCACTGTCAAATATCGTCATCCCATTCCTAGACTTGATGATATGCTTGATGAACTCGATGGTGCCATTATTTTCACCAAAATAGACTTAAGGAGCGGCTATCATCAAATTCGGATGAAAGAAGGCGACGAGTGGAAAACAGCCTTCAAAACCAAACATGGTCTCTATGAGTGGCTAGTCATGCCTTTTGGCTTAACTAATGCCCCTAGCACCTTCATGCGACTAATGAACCATGTGTTGAGACACTTTATTGGCAAGTTTGTCATTGTTTACTTTGATGACATCCTGATCTATAGTCGTAGTGAGCATGAGCACCTAGAGCATGTGAGAATAGTTCTTGAGACACTTCGACAGGCGCGTCTTTACGCCAACCTCAAGAAGTGCACCTTTTTGTACTAACGAGCTTGTGTTTTTAGGCTATGTGGTAAGTTCGCAGGGCATCAAGGTGGACAAATCCAAGATTGAGGCCATCGAGCAATGGCCAACTCCCACGTCCGTCCCTGACGTGCGCAGCTTTCTTGGATTGGCGGGCTTTTACCGGCGCTTTGTCAAAGATTTTAGCACCATTGCCGCCCCGTTGACCGCCGTGACAAAGAAGAATGACAAGTTCCACTGGGGAGAATCACAAGAACAAGCATTTCTCGCCCTCAAGGACACACTCACACATGCGCCTGTGTTAGCATTACCAAATTTTCACAAGACTTTTGAAATTGAATGTGATGCTTCTGGTGTAGGTATTGGAGCGGTCCTCATGCAAGACAAGAGGCCTTGTGGCTTCTTTAGTGAGAAACTGGGGGGAGCTGCATTAAACTACCCCACGTACGACAAGGAGTTGTACGCATTAGTGAGGGCTTTGGAGACTTGGCAACACTATCTTCGCCCTCGGGAGTTCGTGATACACACTGATCACGAGTCATTGAAATACCTCAAGGGACAACCCAAGTTAAGCAAGCGACATGCCAAATGGGTAAGCTTCATTGACACCTTTTCGTATGTCATTAAGTATAAGACTGGCAAAACGAATGTAGTGGCTGATGCATTATCACGTAGACATTCGTTGCTTGCCCTTCTAGATGCCAAGTTACTAGGGTTCGCATTGGTTAAGGAACTCTACACAAATGATCATGACTTTGGTGATATCTATGTTGCTTGTGTTAAGAACCCGCATGGAAAATACTTCTTGCATGATGGATTTCTATTCCATGTAGATAAACTGTGTGTACCTAATTCTTCCATTCGTGATCTTTTGATTCGAGAGGCACATAGTGGTGGTCTCATGGGCCACTTTGGCATCACCAAGACACTGGCCATGTTGCAAGAGCACTTTTACTGGCCTCATATGCGTAGAGATGTTGAACGCATGGTTGGTAGATGTGCTACTTGTCACAAGGCAAAGTCTAAGACAAATCCATATGGCTTGTATACCCCATTACCTATCCCTCACCATCCTTGGGTTGATTTGTCTATGGACTTTGTATTAGGATTGCCTTGATCAACAAGGGGTAATGACTCCATCTTTGTTGTGGTTGATAGATTCTCTAAGATGGCTCATTTTATTCCTTGCCACAAAACTGACGATGCATCTCATATTGCTAATCTGTTCTTCAAAGAAATTGTCCGTCTGCATGGCCTGCCTAAAACTATTGTCAGTGATAGAGATGTGAAATTCTTGAGTTACTTTTGGAAGACTTTGTGGTCCAAACTGGGCACTAGGTTATTATTCTCCACCACTAGTCATCCACAAAGCGATGGACAAACTGAAGTTGTCAATCGCACACTTGGCACTCTACTTCGGGCCTTGATTAAAAAGAATCTTAAGACTTGGGAAGAGTGCCTCCCTCATGTTGAATTCGCCTACAATCGAACTGTGCATAGTGCCACACAATACTCCCCCTTTGAGATTGTTTATGGCTTCAACCCCGTCACCCCCCTTGATTTGGTGCCCTTACCTTCCTCTGAGCACACAAGCTTAGATGGGAAAAAGAAAGCTGATTCTGTGCGCAGGTTACATGAGGCCGTGCGAGCAAACATTGAGAAGCGTACGCAGCAATACACCCAGCAAGCCAACAAGCACCGTCGCAAGATGATTTTTGAGCCTGGAGATTGGGTTTGGCTACACTTGAGGAAAGAGCGATTTCCCAAGCAACGCCAAAGCAAATTGTCCCCAAGAGGTGATGGACCATTTCGGGTACTCCAACGAGTCAATGACAACGCATACAAGTTGGAGCTACCTGGGGAGTACAATGTTAGTGCAACCTTCAACGTCGCGGACCTAAGCCCATTTCTTGACGAGGAGGATCCAGATTTGAGGGCAAATCCTTCTCAAGAGGAGGGGACTGATGTGTGCACGAGTCTCGGCCCACGCAATGACCCAATCCGAGTTCCATCGGGCCCAGTCACACGTGCACGGGCCAAGCTCTTCAAAGAATCACTCCAAGCCCTGGTTCGAGTCGTCCAAGACCAACATGGAGTTCACGAAGATATTGAGGGCTTAGAGAGAGACAATCAAGCCATTTGCACCATGATCCAAGCCCACGAGGACTCAAGTGGGCCTTCAAGAGGACCGGCCCTATAGGGCCTTAGCCTTAGTATTTGATAGATTGGATTAATTTGTCTTCATAGCTCATTGGGCCGGCCCATCTTGGACACCAAGATGACCGAACTCTTTGCCATTGTTTCCTTAGGTTTTCTTAGTCACTTTGGCCTATAAATAGGCTTGCTTTGTAAGGTTTTAGGGTAGTCGTTTTATCAATAAAATTGGTTTAATTCGTTCCTTCTTCCAAGAAGAGAGTTCGAGCACTTTAACTTGCTTTGGCAAGGGTTATTGAGCAATCTTGCGTCCTGTCCTCGATTGTTCATCCGACCTATTCCCCTGGAGTATTCACCTTCATCGGAGTGTCGTCTACCACCTACATCAAATCGTGTCGTCCGTTTGATTCTAGGTCCCGCAATCCAAGCGTTGGACAACCTTGCTAGATCCTTGGGCAAACGTGCTACGTGTCTCGAAACAAGTTGATCGAGGAACGTATCAGTGAGGTACGTGTCTACAAACAGGTACGTATTCCTTTCTCTATTGGCAATTACATAGATGAGGTTGTGTGTGATGTTGTGCCTATGCATGCGACACATGTCATCCTAGGGAGACCTTGGCAATTTGACAAATCCGTCACGTTTGATGAACGAGCAAATAAATACACTCTCTTGCACAATGGAAAATGCCTGGTCCTCACACCACTCACACCTGCCCAAGTGTATGTGGACCAACTTAAGTTACAAAGAGAGTGTGAACAAGACCGCCAAAAGAGGAAACAAAAGGCGGCCGATCCTGGCAAATGCTCCACTTCTACAAGTGAGCATTCGACCAAGGGTCAAGTGGGCACACCTGGTGATACGCATGATCATTCACCCATTAAACCACCCACTAGGAAGCAAAACATGATCATTAAGGCTAAGGATGTTAGAAAGGTTATAAATTCTGATCAGCCTATACTTCTCATGATTTGCAAGCATGTGCTCTTAGATGTTGCTGAGCTCAATAAGGCATTGCCTTCGAGCATGGTTGCTCTTTTGCAGGAATTCGAGGATGCATTCCCTGATGAGGTCCCTGATGGTTTACCACCCATTCGAGGGATTGAGCATCAAATAGACTGATTCCGGGAGCACCCCTACCCAACAAACCGGTTTACCGCATGGGTCCTGAGGAGACAAAAGAGCTTCAAAGGCAAGTTGATGGCCTCTTAGGTAAGGGTTGGGTAAAACAGAGTTTAAATCCTTGTGTTGTGCCTATGATACTTTTCCCCAAAAAGGATGGTACTTGGCGCATGTGCACTGACTGTAGGGCTGTAAATGCTATCACTTTCAAATATCATCATCCCATTCCTAGACTTGATGATATGCTTGATGAACTCGATGGTGCTATCATTTTCACCCAAATCGATTTAAGGTGTGGCTATCATCAAATTAGGATGAAAGACGGCGATGAGTGGAAAACGGCGTTCAAAACCAAACATGAGTGTGGAGGACTACCACAAAGAAATTGAGATGGCCATGATGAGGGCCAACATTCAAGAAGACAATGAGGCCACGATGGCTCGGTTTCTTAGAGGTCTCAATCCTGACCTTCAAGAAGCCTTGGAGCTCCAACATTACTTGGACATGCACGACCTTCTAGAACTCGCTATTAAGGCCGAGCGGGGGAAGAAACTAAGACGCGGAGTACGTACGTTCCAAACTTCTAACACCACTTCATGGAGGGGCAACCAACCACGAAGGGCGACCCACGAAGTTGGAAATGCGGCAGCACCAACCTCTTCTAACCGAATCCAAGGTAACACCTCTAACCGCCATTCCTATTCTACCCCTGACAAGGTTTCCGATGCATCCAGGTCCACTTCAAAGGCACCGCATGAGACTCCTAAGACTAGGAGTAGGGACATCAAGTGCTTCAAGTGCCAAGGGTTTGGACATATTCAATCTCACTGCCCAAACCAACGGGTCATGCTCATCACTCACAATGGCGAAATCGTGTCTGATGATGACGAATGTGAGGAGATGCCCGAACTGGTCGAAGACGACTGCCTAGAAGAGGAGTCAGCTGGGGAGGCTTGCTCGCCTACACGAGGAGAAGTAGGTTGCTTGGTGGCACGGCGAGTGCTAACCGCCCGCGTTAAGGAGGACGAGCAGCTACAACGCGAAAACCTTTTCTACACCCGCTGTAAGATAGGCGACAAGGTGTGTAGTCTCATCATCGACGGTGGGAGTTGCACGAACGTGGCCAGTTTGCTCATGGTTGAGAGTCTAGGACTCCCCACTACCAGGCATCCAAATCCTTACCGCCTCCAATGGCTAAGTGACGATGGTGAGGTACGAGTCTTCAAACAGGTACGCATTCCCTTTTCAATTGGTACTTACACTGATGAAATCGTGTGCAACGTAGTACCAATGCATGCTACGCATATCATTTTGGGAAGGCCCTGGCAATTTGACAAACACGTCACATTCGATGGAAGAGCAAATAAGTACACCCTTTTGCACGATGGCAAACGTAAGGTCCTTACACCTCTCACACCTGCACAAGTTTATGAGGACCAACTACTATTGCAAAGGGAGTGTGAACAAGACCGTCAAAGGAGGAAACTAAAGGCAGTCGACCCTGGTAAAGGCTCCACGTCTACGAGTGAGCCATCAACCAAGGGTCAAGGGAGCACACCTAGGGGTATACATGACAAATCACCTACCGCACCTACCACTAGGAAGCACAACATGATTATTAAGGCTAAAGATGTTAGAAAAGTGGTGAACTCTAATCAGCCTATACTTCTCATGATTTGCAAGCATGTGCTCTTGGATGTTGCTGAGCTCGACAAGGCGTTGCCTGCGAGCATAGTTGCTCTTTTGCAAGAATTTGGGGATGTTTTCCCTGACGAGGTCCCTGATGGCTTACCACCCATTCGGGGAATTGAACACCAAATCGACCTCATTCCTGGAGCACCATTGCCCAACAAACCTGCCTACCGCATGGGCCCTGAGGAGACCAAGGAGCTTCAAAGGCAAGTTGATGGCCTCTTAGGTAAGGGTTGGGTAAAGGAAAGTCTAAGTCCTTGCGCTGTGCCTGTGATACTTGTTCCCAAAAAGGACGGTACTTGGCGCATGTGCACTGACTGTCGGGCTGTGAACGCTATCACTGTCAAATATCGTCATCCCATTCCTAGACTTGATGATATGCTTGATGAACTCGATGGTGCCATTATTTTCACCAAAATAGACTTAAGGAGCGGCTATCATCAAATTCGGATGAAAGAAGGCGACGAGTGGAAAACAGCCTTCAAAACCAAACATGGTCTCTATGAGTGGCTAGTCATGCCTTTTGGCTTAACTAATGCCCCTAGCACCTTCATGCGACTAATGAACCATGTGTTGAGACACTTTATTGGCAAGTTTGTCATTGTTTACTTTGATGACATCCTGATCTATAGTCGTAGTGAGCATGAGCACCTAGAGCATGTGAGAATAGTTCTTGAGACACTTCGACAGGCGCGTCTTTACGCCAACCTCAAGAAGTGCACCTTTTTGTACTAACGAGCTTGTGTTTTTAGGCTATGTGGTAAGTTCGCAGGGCATCAAGGTGGACAAATCCAAGATTGAGGCCATCGAGCAATGGCCAACTCCCACGTCCGTCCCTGACGTGCGCAGCTTTCTTGGATTGGCGGGCTTTTACCGGCGCTTTGTCAAAGATTTTAGCACCATTGCCGCCCCGTTGACCGCCGTGACAAAGAAGAATGACAAGTTCCACTGGGGAGAATCACAAGAACAAGCATTTCTCGCCCTCAAGGACACACTCACACATGCGCCTGTGTTAGCATTACCAAATTTTCACAAGACTTTTGAAATTGAATGTGATGCTTCTGGTGTAGGTATTGGAGCGGTCCTCATGCAAGACAAGAGGCCTTGTGGCTTCTTTAGTGAGAAACTGGGGGGAGCTGCATTAAACTACCCCACGTACGACAAGGAGTTGTACGCATTAGTGAGGGCTTTGGAGACTTGGCAACACTATCTTCGCCCTCGGGAGTTCGTGATACACACTGATCACGAGTCATTGAAGTACCTCAAGGGACAACCCAAGTTAAGCAAGCGACATGCCAAATGGGTAAGCTTCATTGACACCTTTTCGTATGTCATTAAGTATAAGACTGGCAAAACGAATGTAGTGGCTGATGCATTATCACGTAGACATTCGTTGCTTGCCCTTCTGGATGCCAAGTTACTAGGGTTCGCATTGGTTAAGGAACTCTACACAAATGATCATGACTTTGGTGATATCTATGTTGCTTGTGTTAAGAACCCGCATGGAAAATACTTCTTGCATGATGGATTTCTATTCCATGTAGATAAACTGTGTGTACCTAATTCTTCCATTCGTGATCTTTTGATTCGAGAGGCACATAGTGGTGGTCTCATGGGCCACTTTGGCATCACCAAGACACTGGCCATGTTGCAAGAGCACTTTTACTGGCCTCATATGCGTAGAGATGTTGAACGCATGGTTGGTAGATGTGCTACTTGTCACAAGGCAAAGTCTAAGACAAATCCATATGGCTTGTATACCCCATTACCTATCCCTCACCATCCTTGGGTTGATTTGTCTATGGACTTTGTATTAGGATTGCCTTGATCAACAAGGGGTAATGACTCCATCTTTGTTGTGGTTGATAGATTCTCTAAGATGGCTCATTTTATTCCTTGCCACAAAACTGACGATGCATCTCATATTGCTAATCTGTTCTTCAAAGAAATTGTCCGTCTGCATGGCCTGCCTAAAACTATTGTCAGTGATAGAGATGTGAAATTCTTGAGTTACTTTTGGAAGACTTTGTGGTCCAAACTGGGCACTAGGTTATTATTCTCCACCACTAGTCATCCACAAAGCGATGGACAAACTGAAGTTGTCAATCGCACACTTGGCACTCTACTTCGGGCCTTGATTAAAAAGAATCTTAAGACTTGGGAAGAGTGCCTCCCTCATGTTGAATTCGCCTACAATCGAACTGTGCATAGTGCCACACAATACTCCCCCTTTGAGATTGTTTATGGCTTCAACCCCGTCACCCCCCTTGATTTGGTGCCCTTACCTTCCTCTGAGCACACAAGCTTAGATGGGAAAAAGAAAGCTGATTCTGTGCGCAGGTTACATGAGGCCGTGCGAGCAAACATTGAGAAGCGTACGCAGCAATACACCCAGCAAGCCAACAAGCACCGTCGCAAGATGATTTTTGAGCCTGGAGATTGGGTTTGGCTACACTTGAGGAAAGAGCGATTTCCCAAGCAACGCCAAAGCAAA
This sequence comes from Coffea arabica, assembly GCF_036785885.1. Classification (NCBI taxonomy): domain Eukaryota; kingdom Viridiplantae; phylum Streptophyta; class Magnoliopsida; order Gentianales; family Rubiaceae; genus Coffea; species Coffea arabica. The sequence goes on along the minus strand of NC_092318.1, from coordinate 29,453,309 downwards.
TTGTCCCCAAGAGGTGATGGACCATTTCGGGTACTCCAACGAGTCAATGACAACGCATACAAGTTGGAGCTACCTGGGGAGTACAATGTTAGTGCAACCTTCAACGTCGCGGACCTAAGCCCATTTCTTGACGAGGAGGATCCAGATTTGAGGGCAAATCCTTCTCAAGAGGAGGGGACTGATGTGTGCACGAGTCTCGGCCCACGCAATGACCCAGTCCGAGTTCCATCGGGCCCAGTCACACGTGCACGGGCCAAGCTCTTCAAAGAATCACTCCAAGCCCTGGTTCGAGTCGTCCAAGACCAACATGGAGTTCACGAAGATATTGAGGGCTTAGAGAGAGACAATCAAGCCATTTGCACCATGATCCAAGCCCACGAGGACTCAAGTGGGCCTTCAAGAGGACCGGCCCTATAGGGCCTTAGCCTTAGTATTTGATAGATTGGATTAATTTGTCTTCATAGCTCATTGGGCCGGCCCATCTTGGACACCAAGATGACCGAACTCTTTGCCATTGTTTCCTTAGGTTTTCTTAGTCACTTTGGCCTATAAATAGGCTTGCTTTGTAAGGTTTTAGGGTAGTCGTTTTATCAATAAAATTGGTTTAATTCGTTCCTTCTTCCAAGAAGAGAGTTCGAGCACTTTAACTTGCTTTGGCAAGGGTTATTGAGCAATCTTGCGTCCTGTCCTCGATTGTTCATCCGACCTATTCCCCTGGAGTATTCACCTTCATCGGAGTGTCGTCTACCACCTACATCAAATCGTGTCGTCCGTTTGATTCTAGGTCCCGCAATCCAAGCGTTGGACAACCTTGCTAGATCCTTGGGCAAACGTGCTACGTGTCTCGAAACAAGTTGATCGAGGAACGTATCAGTGAGGTACGTGTCTACAAACAGGTACGTATTCCTTTCTCTATTGGCAATTACATAGATGAGGTTGTGTGTGATGTTGTGCCTATGCATGCGACACATGTCATCCTAGGGAGACCTTGGCAATTTGACAAATCCGTCACGTTTGATGAACGAGCAAATAAATACACTCTCTTGCACAATGGAAAATGCCTGGTCCTCACACCACTCACACCTGCCCAAGTGTATGTGGACCAACTTAAGTTACAAAGAGAGTGTGAACAAGACCGCCAAAAGAGGAAACAAAAGGCGGCCGATCCTGGCAAATGCTCCACTTCTACAAGTGAGCATTCGACCAAGGGTCAAGTGGGCACACCTGGTGATACGCATGATCATTCACCCATTAAACCACCCACTAGGAAGCAAAACATGATCATTAAGGCTAAGGATGTTAGAAAGGTTATAAATTCTGATCAGCCTATACTTCTCATGATTTGCAAGCATGTGCTCTTAGATGTTGCTGAGCTCAATAAGGCATTGCCTTCGAGCATGGTTGCTCTTTTGCAGGAATTCGAGGATGCATTCCCTGATGAGGTCCCTGATGGTTTACCACCCATTCGAGGGATTGAGCATCAAATAGACTGATTCCGGGAGCACCCCTACCCAACAAACCGGTTTACCGCATGGGTCCTGAGGAGACAAAAGAGCTTCAAAGGCAAGTTGATGGCCTCTTAGGTAAGGGTTGGGTAAAACAGAGTTTAAATCCTTGTGTTGTGCCTATGATACTTTTCCCCAAAAAGGATGGTACTTGGCGCATGTGCACTGACTGTAGGGCTGTAAATGCTATCACTTTCAAATATCATCATCCCATTCCTAGACTTGATGATATGCTTGATGAACTCGATGGTGCTATCATTTTCACCCAAATCGATTTAAGGTGTGGCTATCATCAAATTAGGATGAAAGACGGCGATGAGTGGAAAACGGCGTTCAAAACCAAACATGAGTGTGGAGGACTACCACAAAGAAATTGAGATGGCCATGATGAGGGCCAACATTCAAGAAGACAATGAGGCCACGATGGCTCGGTTTCTTAGAGGTCTCAATCCTGACCTTCAAGAAGCCTTGGAGCTCCAACATTACTTGGACATGCACGACCTTCTAGAACTCGCTATTAAGGCCGAGCGGGGGAAGAAACTAAGACGCGGAGTACGTACGTTCCAAACTTCTAACACCACTTCATGGAGGGGCAACCAACCACGAAGGGCGACCCACGAAGTTGGAAATGCGGCAGCACCAACCTCTTCTAACCGAATCCAAGGTAACACCTCTAACCGCCATTCCTATTCTACCCCTGACAAGGTTTCCGATGCATCCAGGTCCACTTCAAAGGCACCGCATGAGACTCCTAAGACTAGGAGTAGGGACATCAAGTGCTTCAAGTGCCAAGGGTTTGGACATATTCAATCTCAGTGCCCAAACCAACGGGTCATGCTCATCACTCACAATGGCGAAATCGTGTCTGATGATGACGAATGTGAGGAGATGCCCGAACTGGTCGAAGACGACTGCCTAGAAGAGGAGTCAGCTGGGGAGGCTTGCTCGCCTACACGAGGAGAAGTAGGTTGCTTGGTGGCACGGCGAGTGCTAACCGCCCGCGTTAAGGAGGACGAGCAGCTACAACGCGAAAACCTTTTCTACACCCGCTGTAAGATAGGCGACAAGGTGTGTAGTCTCATCATCGACGGTGGGAGTTGCACGAACGTGGCCAGTTTGCTCATGGTTGAGAGTCTAGGACTCCCCACTACCAGGCATCCAAATCCTTACCGCCTCCAATGGCTAAGTGAGGATGGTGAGGTACGAGTCTTCAAACAGGTACGCATTCCCTTTTCAATTGGTACTTACACTGATGAAATCGTGTGCAACGTAGTACCAATGCATGCTACGCATATCATTTTGGGAAGGCCCTGGCAATTTGACAAACACGTCACATTCGATGGAAGAGCAAATAAGTACACCCTTTTGCACGATGGCAAACGTAAGGTCCTTACACCTCTCACACCTGCACAAGTTTATGAGGACCAACTACTATTGCAAAGGGAGTGTGAACAAGACCGTCAAAGGAGGAAACTAAAGGCAGTCGACCCTGGTAAAGGCTCCACGTCTACGAGTGAGCCATCAACCAAGGGTCAAGGGAGCACACCTAGGGGTATACATGACAAATCACCTACCGCACCTACCACTAGGAAGCACAACATGATTATTAAGGCTAAAGATGTTAGAAAAGTGGTGAACTCTAATCAGCCTATACTTCTCATGATTTGCAAGCATGTGCTCTTGGATGTTGCTGAGCTCGACAAGGCGTTGCCTGCGAGCATAGTTGCTCTTTTGCAAGAATTTGGGGATGTTTTCCCTGACGAGGTCCCTGATGGCTTACCACCCATTCGGGGAATTGAACACCAAATCGACCTCATTCCTGGAGCACCATTGCCCAACAAACCTGCCTACCGCATGGGCCCTGAGGAGACCAAGGAGCTTCAAAGGCAAGTTGATGGCCTCTTAGGTAAGGGTTGGGTAAAGGAAAGTCTAAGTCCTTGCGCTGTGCCTGTGATACTTGTTCCCAAAAAGGACGGTACTTGGCGCATGTGCACTGACTGTCGGGCTGTGAACGCTATCACTGTCAAATATCGTCATCCCATTCCTAGACTTGATGATATGCTTGATGAACTCGATGGTGCCATTATTTTCACCAAAATAGACTTAAGGAGCGGCTATCATCAAATTCGGATGAAAGAAGGCGACGAGTGGAAAACAGCCTTCAAAACCAAACATGGTCTCTATGAGTGGCTAGTCATGCCTTTTGGCTTAACTAATGCCCCTAGCACCTTCATGCGACTAATGAACCATGTGTTGAGACACTTTATTGGCAAGTTTGTCATTGTTTACTTTGATGACATCCTGATCTATAGTCGTAGTGAGCATGAGCACCTAGAGCATGTGAGAATAGTTCTTGAGACACTTCGACAGGCGCGTCTTTACGCCAACCTCAAGAAGTGCACCTTTTTGTACTAACGAGCTTGTGTTTTTAGGCTATGTGGTAAGTTCGCAGGGCATCAAGGTGGACAAATCCAAGATTGAGGCCATCGAGCAATGGCCAACTCCCACGTCCGTCCCTGACGTGCGCAGCTTTCTTGGATTGGCGGGCTTTTTCCGGCGCTTTGTCAAAGATTTTAGCACCATTGCCGCCCCGTTGACCGCCGTGACAAAGAAGAATGACAAGTTCCACTGGGGAGAATCACAAGAACAAGCATTTCTCGCCCTCAAGGACACACTCACACATGCGCCTGTGTTAGCATTACCAAATTTTCACAAGACTTTTGAAATTGAATGTGATGCTTCTGGTGTAGGTATTGGAGCGGTCCTCATGCAAGACAAGAGGCCTTGTGGCTTCTTTAGTGAGAAACTGGGGGGAGCTGCATTAAACTACCCCACGTACGACAAGGAGTTGTACGCATTAGTGAGGGCTTTGGAGACTTGGCAACACTATCTTCGCCCTCGGGAGTTCGTGATACACACTGATCACGAGTCATTGAAGTACCTCAAGGGACAACCCAAGTTAAGCAAGCGACATGCCAAATGGGTAAGCTTCATTGACACCTTTTCGTATGTCATTAAGTATAAGACTGGCAAAACGAATGTAGTGGCTGATGCATTATCACGTAGACATTCGTTGCTTGCCCTTCTGGATGCCAAGTTACTAGGGTTCGCATTGGTTAAGGAACTCTACACAAATGATCATGACTTTGGTGATATCTATGTTGCTTGTGTTAAGAACCCGCATGGAAAATACTTCTTGCATGATGGATTTCTATTCCATGTAGATAAACTGTGTGTACCTAATTCTTCCATTCGTGATCTTTTGATTCGAGAGGCACATAGTGGTGGTCTCATGGGCCACTTTGGCATCACCAAGACTCTGGCCATGTTGCAAGAGCACTTTTACTGGCCTCATATGCGTAGAGATGTTGAACGCATGGTTGGTAGATGTGCTACTTGTCACAAGGCAAAGTCTAAGACAAATCCATATGGCTTGTATACCCCATTACCTATCCCTCACCATCCTTGGGTTGATTTGTCTATGGACTTTGTATTAGGATTGCCTTGATCAACAAGGGGTAATGACTCCATCTTTGTTGTGGTTGATAGATTCTCTAAGATGGCTCATTTTATTCCTTGCCACAAAACTGACGATGCATCTCATATTGCTAATCTGTTCTTCAAAGAAATTGTCCGTCTGCATGGCCTGCCTAAAACTATTGTCAGTGATAGAGATGTGAAATTCTTGAGTTACTTTTGGAAGACTTTGTGGTCCAAACTGGGCACTAGGTTATTATTCTCCACCACTAGTCATCCACAAAGCGATGGACAAACTGAAGTTGTCAATCGCACACTTGGCACTCTACTTCGGGCCTTGATTAAAAAGAATCTTAAGACTTGGGAAGAGTGCCTCCCTCATGTTGAATTCGCCTACAATCGAACTGTGCATAGTGCCACACAATACTCCCCCTTTGAGATTGTTTATGGCTTCAACCCCGTCACCCCCCTTGATTTGGTGCCCTTACCTTCCTCTGAGCACACAAGCTTAGATGGGAAAAAGAAAGCTGATTCTGTGCGCAGGTTACATGAGGCCGTGCGAGCAAACATTGAGAAGCGTACGCAGCAATACACCCAGCAAGCCAACAAGCACCGTCGCAAGATGATTTTTGAGCCTGGAGATTGGGTTTGGCTACACTTGAGGAAAGAGCGATTTCCCAAGCAACGCCAAAGCAAATTGTCCCCAAGAGGTGATGGACCATTTCGGGTACTCCAACGAGTCAATGACAACGCATACAAGTTGGAGCTACCTGGGGAGTACAATGTTAGTGCAACCTTCAACGTCGCGGACCTAAGCCCATTTCTTGACGAGGAGGATCCAGATTTGAGGGCAAATCCTTCTCAAGAGGAGGGGACTGATGTGTGCACGAGTCTCGGCCCACGCAATGGTGATGCGAGACGCGGAAGCTACTTCGGATCTAGAGGAACACGATGAAGATTTGATGGAGTTGAACCCGAACTTGGACCACTCAAGAACAGATTTAACGGTAGAGGACGCCACAATCAAGTATGTGTGCTTGATTGATAAGTCAAGAACAGCCTAGGATCAACTCTAGGATGTTCAACTTAGCTTTCACAAGCTAAGGGAATTTGCCACAAGGAATGGACGAAATTCTGGAAATTTTATTCAATACTCTCAAAAACTGAATGTAACATGCGGCTTGAGGCTATTAATAGCCGTAACTAAGACCTAATAAACTGGAAAAATAACAAGGAAAGTTCGGCCAGCCCCTTGGGCCTTCACTTGACCGAAAGCTAGCCCAACTAACTAAGGAAAGTTCGGCTCAGCGAGGGTACTTAACTGCGGCTCAGCCCACCGTTTGGAGCTTGGACACTTGCATCTTCAATTGTAAGCAGCATTTTAGTAGTCGTGCAAGGATATTCCAACTCAATCCCTTCAATGCTCGGTTTCTCTTGGTTTTGGATAGCACGTACCAAGGCTTGGAGGGACTCCTTGAATCTCTTAGCTCGTGCTCGTGTCACTGTGCCTTGGGGCACCTTCACAGGGTCTACTTGTACACTTTGGGCCTCGTGCTCCACCGCATCATTCCCCTCCTCTTGAAAAGGATTTGTCCTCAAATCTAGATGGGGATGTCGACAGTGCGTTTGGAGGTCAACCACGTTGGGAACAAATGAAAGGTCACGAGCCAAGTTAAATGCCGTTTGGTCAGTTTCATGAGGCCCTCAAACAAGGACATGCGCCAAGATAGGAAAAAGCTTGTGTAAGGCTCACGAAACTTCCAGGTAGCAATCCAAAGCTCTCTAATCAACCTTCGGCCATGGATTGTCTTATTGTCACGTGACATAAGTGGCAGCAATGAAGTGAAATGCACTCCATACGAATCGCATGAATTTGCACAAGTTGGGGTTGGTGAAGTAAGCTCGTGGTGACTAGCTTTTGGACATGTGAAGAAGCACGAACGTGCACCACTTGCAGCAGGGATAAGCACGAAATCGGGTTGCAAGTCTTTAGCCGTAGTTGGAAAATTGTGGACAGCGTTACAACCTATGAAAACAAAATAACCTTCAACTTGGAGCAATTCAGAAATCGGGTAAAGGACTAATGGGACATTATTAGCTAGATGGTAAGAAGGTGTAGAACGAGATTTAAATGAGAAAACTCCCTTTGACACTTCGATATTCCTTCCACCAATTGATTCAACTTGAGATTCCAGTGCTAGTCCTTGACACATAGGTAAAGAACAAGAAGTAGATTCTGGAATTTCCCTTTTAAGATGAGCTCGAATGAACCCTCCAATGGTGCGGACAGATTTGAATGGACATTGTTCCATGAATTGATACCAAAGAGATTTAGTTCCTAGAAGACCAACTCCATGGAAACTCGCAAAGTGTCCAAGTGACTTCGGGATGGAACATGCCATGATCAACTCTACTTGACTTTGTGTAACTTGAACAAAAGAAGAGGTGCTAAACAAAACACATGTTAGCCGGTTAGCAAACAAAATGGTCACACTTTCAGCCTTTGTAAACACGGCCAACTCCTCCTTTTTACTCTTCACTAAGGCCAAATTATTCTTGTCTTTTTCCACTCCATTCTTCTCGGACCATTGCTCACGCATTGTACATGAGGTTTGATTTTCATTGTCTAGCTCATGTTCATGGCTCAGTTGTAACTCATTCATATTTGGCTCTTCAATCAACGAGGGACTAGGATGAATTTTCCCTTTATTACCACCGGTTGGCACATGGTTAAGTTGCTCCAGGTGTGAATCCAGCACTTGGCTAAGTCTTTCCATCATATCATCAATCAATGCTTCAGTCCGACGTTCGAATTTATCCATTGATTCACGAAGCTTTGACTCAATTCGAAAATTCTCGAGCCCTTCGTCTTGATTGTCAAGACACTTCTTAGATGAACCTTGTTTGCTTGAAGTTGACCTTGATTTAGATGCTCTACGCAAACTGCTTTGCTCCTTCTCATACTCATCACAATCTTGTTTATACCTTTCATACACACACAAAGCACGGTGGCGTTGCATCTCCTCCCGGAGTGAATGATACCCACATTGTGAACTGGATTGCATGGGGCTAAAGTACTTGGAGGTACTTCGCTTGGGACCTCTCCTCTTGAAAGGTTCGGTCTCCATGAATTCTTGATTGTATGAGCAAGATGCAACTCTAGTGGCCATGACTATGTGACCTGCAAAACGGTTAGTAGTGCAAAGGAATTTTCCTCCCACACATGGCTTACAATTGTAGTTTGATGTCCATGGTTTGTTCACCAACTTCACTAGACATATTTAGTCCACCTGCAAAATAAATAAACAAAAACGAGTTCCTTGCTCTCTTTTTTTTTTTTTTTTTTTTTTTTTAAATACGATGTATAGGTCACTCACACTCGTATTTCACTCAAGTGTATCACTCTCTAATAATCTTACCAAGCAATTCCTTGGCTTGCTAGTTGCTTGGTTGAACAAACTAGGTGTTACCGCAGTATACGTTCTTGACTAGTCAACAAGTGACACACAAGCTAGTAGAAATAAATGGAGGTGTATGACTGACGACCTAGACACGACTCAAGACTCAGAATATAGCTGGACAATAACTAACGACTCAAAAGAAAGTAAGACAATTAACTTGAATGCTGAAATTTTGAAAATCCTAGAAAACTCTACCCGAAACCCAATTTTCTGGAATTTGTTGAGCTGCTGGTCCGTGGTCTTTTTGGTATGGGTTTTGGAGTATTTTGGGTGGCCTTAGGCTACTCAAATAATGGGCAATCTACTACCTAAAACTCAGCCCAATCGGGTGTCACAATTGCTCCAACGGTTTTAGGAAAATTCAAGAATTCAAGATTCGGAAATTGGAAAGTTTGATCTGATTTGGACACTTGGGGTTGCCAAGGATTGGAAACCTTGGAGTTTGGTCAGATTTGGAAGTCAGATTTTGCACAAAATTTGGTAAACTTGTAGGCTGTCAAGAATTGGATGTTGTTCAGATTTGGAAGTCCAAGTTTGAATCAGATTTGGTGGCTTGAATGCTGACCAAGACTAGGGCTGTTCAGATTTGAAAGTCCAAGTTTGAATCAGATTTGGTGGCTTGAATGCTGACCAAGACTAGGGCTGTTCAGATTTGAAAGTCCAAGTTTGAATCAGATTTGGTAAAACTTGAAGGCTGGTCAAGAATTGGAAACTAGAGCCGTCTTTCTTGAAAATTTTTTTTGACCTTTGAATCAGATTTGGTAAAACTTGAAGGCTGGTCAAGAATTGGAAACTAGAGCCGTCTTTCTTGAAATTTTTTTTGACTTCTGTTAGGGTGTTTTCACACAATAGCCAGCTAGTTTAGACCACAATTTCACAGCAATTAACGTAAACAACTTGGACAGATTTGGTTTCAAGATCAAAGTTCCATGAAAACAAGAACACGGTTGAAGGTTTATTTCAGGTTTCAAGACTGCCAAGATTAACCTCTTTGATCCAAGAAGCTCAAGACTTCCCCAATAAGGTTTTGATGTTCGAGTTTTGCAAAGCAACAACACAAAGGTTCAAGAAACAAGTGCAAACAGATTCGGTATCCCAGCAAATTAATTCCAGCAACGACTCAAGGGAATGACAATAAGGTATGCAACACAAGAGATTTTTTTTTTTTGGATTTAAACAGAACATAAACACAAGACAAAACTGGACAGAAATTTTCGGACAACAACTAAACAACAAAGACAGATTTCTGACAAGGAAACAACAAAGACAGATTTCTGACAAGGAAACAACAAAGACAGATTTCGGACTTGACAAACCCGAGCACTTGAGCTACGAATTTAGAAGACTAAAATAGATCTAAAAACGATAAAAAGGGATATTCGTGATACCTCTAACTAGCTCTGATGCCAGCTGATGCGAGACGCGGAAGCTACTTCGGATCTAGAGGAACACGATGAAGATTTGATGGAGTTGAACCCGAACTTGGACCACTCAAGAACAGATTTAACGGTAGAGGACGCCACAATCAAGTATGTGTGCTTGATTGATAAGTCAAGAACAGCCTAGGATCAACTCTAGGATGTTCAACTTAGCTTTCACAAGCTAAGGGAATTTGCCACAAGGAATGGACGAAATTCTGGAAATTTTATTCAATACTCTCAAAAACTGAATGTAACATGCGGCTTGAGGCTATTAATAGCCGTAACTAAGACCTAATAAACTGGAAAAATAACAAGGAAAGTTCGGCCAGCCCCTTGGGCCTTCACTTGACCGAAAGCTAGCCCAACTAACTAAGGAAAGTTCGGCTCAGCGAGGGTACTTAACTGCGGCTCAGCCCACCGTTTGGAGCTTGGACACTTGCATCTTCAATTGTAAGCAGCATTTTAGTAGTCGTGCAAGGATATTCCAACTCAATCCCTTCAATGCTCGGTTTCTCTTGGTTTTGGATAGCACGTACCAAGGCTTGGAGGGACTCCTTGAATCTCTTAGCTCGTGCTCGTGTCACTGTGCCTTGGGGCACCTTCACAGGGTCTACTTGTACACTTTGGGCCTCGTGCTCCACCGCATCATCGGCCCACGCACCCAGTCCGAGTTCCATCGGGCCCAGTCACACGTGCACGGGCCAAGCTCTTCAAAGAATCACTCCAAGCCCTGGTTCGAGTCGTCCAAGACCAACATGGAGTTCACGAAGATATTGAGGGCTTAGAGAGAGACAATCAAGCCATTTGCACCATGATCCAAGCCCACGAGGACTCAAGTGGGCCTTCAAGAGGACCGGCCCTATAGGGCCTTAGCCTTAGTATTTGATAGATTGGATTAATTTGTCTTTATAGCTCATTGGGCCGGCCCATCTTGGACACCAAGATGACCGAACTCTTTGCCATTGTTTCCTTAGGTTTTCTTAGTCACTTTGGCCTATAAATAGGCTTGCTTTGTAAGGTTTTAGGGTAGTCGTTTTATCAATAAAATTGGTTTAATTCGTTCCTTCTTCCAAGAAGAGAGTTCGAGCACTTTAACTTGCTTTGGCAAGGGTTATTGAGCAATCTTGCGTCCTGTCCTCGATTGTTCATCCGACCTATTCCCCTGGAGTATTCACCTTCATCGGAGTGTCGTCTACCACCTACATCAAATCGTGTCGTCCGTTTGATTCTAGGTCCCGCAATCCAAGCGTTGGACAACCTTGCTAGATCCTTGGGCAAACGTGCTACGTGTCTCGAAACAAGTTGATCGAGGAACGTATCAGTGAGGTACGTGTCTACAAACAGGTACGTATTCCTTTCTCTATTGGCAATTACATAGATGAGGTTGTGTGTGATGTTGTGCCTATGCATGCGACACATGTCATCCTAGGGAGACCTTGGCAATTTGACAAATCCGTCACGTTTGATGAACGAGCAAATAAATACACTCTCTTGCACAATGGAAAATGCCTGGTCCTCACACCACTCACACCTGCCCAAGTGTATGTGGACCAACTTAAGTTACAAAGAGAGTGTGAACAAGACCGCCAAAAGAGGAAACAAAAGGCGGCCGATCCTGGCAAATGCTCCACTTCTACAAGTGAGCATTCGACCAAGGGTCAAGTGGGCACACCTGGTGATACGCATGATCATTCACCCATTAAACCACCCACTAGGAAGCAAAACATGATCATTAAGGCTAAGGATGTTAGAAAGGTTATAAATTCTGATCAGCCTATACTTCTCATGATTTGCAAGCATGTGCTCTTAGATGTTGCTGAGCTCAATAAGGCATTGCCTTCGAGCATGGTTGCTCTTTTGCAGGAATTCGAGGATGCATTCCCTGATGAGGTCCCTGATGGTTTACCACCCATTCGAGGGATTGAGCATCAAATAGACTGATTCCGGGAGCACCCCTACCCAACAAACCGGTTTACCGCATGGGTCCTGAGGAGACAAAAGAGCTTCAAAGGCAAGTTGATGGCCTCTTAGGTAAGGGTTGGGTAAAACAGAGTTTAAATCCTTGTGTTGTGCCTATGATACTTTTCCCCAAAAAGGATGGTACTTGGCGCATGTGCACTGACTGTAGGGCTGTAAATGCTATCACTGTCAAATATCATCATCCCATTCCTAGACTTGATGATATGCTTGATGAACTCGATGGTGCTATCATTTTCACCCAAATCGATTTAAGGTGTGGCTATCATCAAATTAGGATGAAAGACGGCGATGAGTGGAAAACGGCGTTCAAAACCAAACATGAGTGTGGAGGACTACCACAAAGAAATTGAGATGGCCATGATGAGGGCCAACATTCAAGAAGACAATGAGGCCACGATGGCTCGGTTTCTTAGAGGTCTCAATCCTGACCTTCAAGAAGCCTTGGAGCTCCAACATTACTTGGACATGCACGACCTTCTAGAACTCGCTATTAAGGCCGAGCGGGGGAAGAAACTAAGACGCGGAGTACGTACGTTCCAAACTTCTAACACCACTTCATGGAGGGGCAACCAACCACGAAGGGCGACCCACGAAGTTGGAAATGCGGCAGCACCAACCTCTTCTAACCGAATCCAAGGTAACACCTCTAACCGCCATTCCTATTCTACCCCTGACAAGGTTTCCGATGCATCCAGGTCCACTTCAAAGGCACCGCATGAGACTCCTAAGACTAGGAGTAGGGACATCAAGTGCTTCAAGTGCCAAGGGTTTGGACATATTCAATCTCACTGCCCAAACCAACGGGTCATGCTCATCACTCACAATGGCGAAATCGTGTCTGATGATGACGAATGTGAGGAGATGCCCGAACTGGTCGAAGACGACTGCCTAGAAGAGGAGTCAGCTGGGGAGGCTTGCTCGCCTACACGAGGAGAAGTAGGTTGCTTGGTGGCACGGCGAGTGCTAACCGCCCGCGTTAAGGAGGACGAGCAGCTACAACGCGAAAACCTTTTCTACACCCGCTGTAAGATAGGCGACAAGGTGTGTAGTCTCATCATCGACGGTGGGAGTTGCACGAACGTGGCCAGTTTGCTCATGGTTGAGAGTCTAGGACTCCCCACTACCAGGCATCCAAATCCTTACCGCCTCCAATGGCTAAGTGACGATGGTGAGGTACGAGTCTTCAAACAGGTACGCATTCCCTTTTCAATTGGTACTTACACTGATGAAATCGTGTGCAACGTAGTACCAATGCATGCTACGCATATCATTTTGGGAAGGCCCTGGCAATTTGACAAACACGTCACATTCGATGGAAGAGCAAATAAGTACACCCTTTTGCACGATGGCAAACGTAAGGTCCTTACACCTCTCACACCTGCACAAGTTTATGAGGACCAACTACTATTGCAAAGGGAGTGTGAACAAGACCGTCAAAGGAGGAAACTAAAGGCAGTCGACCCTGGTAAAGGCTCCACGTCTACGAGTGAGCCATCAACCAAGGGTCAAGGGAGCACACCTAGGGGTATACATGACAAATCACCTACCGCACCTACCACTAGGAAGCACAACATGATTATTAAGGCTAAAGATGTTAGAAAAGTGGTGAACTCTAATCAGCCTATACTTCTCATGATTTGCAAGCATGTGCTCTTGGATGTTGCTGAGCTCGACAAGGCGTTGCCTGCGAGCATAGTTGCTCTTTTGCAAGAATTTGGGGATGTTTTCCCTGACGAGGTCCCTGATGGCTTACCACCCATTCGGGGAATTGAACACCAAATCGACCTCATTCCTGGAGCACCATTGCCCAACAAACCTGCCTACCGCATGGGCCCTGAGGAGACCAAGGAGCTTCAAAGGCAAGTTGATGGCCTCTTAGGTAAGGGTTGGGTAAAGGAAAGTCTAAGTCCTTGCGCTGTGCCTGTGATACTTGTTCCCAAAAAGGACGGTACTTGGCGCATGTGCACTGACTGTCGGGCTGTGAACGCTATCACTGTCAAATATCGTCATCCCATTCCTAGACTTGATGATATGCTTGATGAACTCGATGGTGCCATTATTTTCACCAAAATAGACTTAAGGAGCGGCTATCATCAAATTCGGATGAAAGAAGGCGACGAGTGGAAAACAGCCTTCAAAACCAAACATGGTCTCTATGAGTGGCTAGTCATGCCTTTTGGCTTAACTAATGCCCCTAGCACCTTCATGCGACTAATGAACCATGTGTTGAGACACTTTATTGGCAAGTTTGTCATTGTTTACTTTGATGACATCCTGATCTATAGTCGTAGTGAGCATGAGCACCTAGAGCATGTGAGAATAGTTCTTGAGACACTTCGACAGGCGCGTCTTTACGCCAACCTCAAGAAGTGCACCTTTTTGTACTAACGAGCTTGTGTTTTTAGGCTATGTGGTAAGTTCGCGGGGCATCAAGGTGGACAAATCCAAGATTGAGGCCATCGACCAATGGCCAACTCCCACGTCCGTCCCTGACGTGCGCAGCTTTCTTGGATTGGCGGGCTTTTACCGGCGCTTTGTCAAAGATTTTAGCACCATTGCCGCCCCGTTGACCGCCGTGACAAAGAAGAATGACAAGTTCCACTGGGGAGAATCACAAGAACAAGCATTTCTCGCCCTCAAGGACACACTCACACATGCGCCTGTGTTAGCATTACCAAATTTTCACAAGACTTTTGAAATTGAATGTGATGCTTCTGGTGTAGGTATTGGAGCGGTCCTCATGCAAGACAAGAGGCCTTGTGGCTTCTTTAGTGAGAAACTGGGGGGAGCTGCGTTAAACTACCCCACGTACGACAAGGAGTTGTACGCATTAGTTAGGGCTTTGGAGACTTGGCAACACTATCTTCGCCCTCGGGAGTTCGTGATACACACTGATCACGAGTCATTGAAGTACCTCAAGGGACAACCCAAGTTAAGCAAGCGACATGCCAAATGGGTAAGCTTCATTGACACCTTTTCGTATGTCATTAAGTATAAGACTGGCAAAACGAATGTAGTGGCTGATGCATTATCACGTAGACATTCGTTGCTTGCCCTTCTGGATGCCAAGTTACTAGGGTTCGCATTGGTTAAGGAACTCTACACAAATGATCATGACTTTGGTGATATCTATGTTGCTTGTGTTAAGAACCCGCATGGAAAATACTTCTTGCATGATGGATTTCTATTCCATGTAGATAAACTGTGTGTACCTAATTCTTCCATTCGTGATCTTTTGATTCGAGAGGCACATAGTGGTGGTCTCATGGGCCACTTTGGCATCACCAAGACTCTGGCCATGTTGCAAGAGCACTTTTACTGGCCTCATATGCGTAGAGATGTTGAACGCATGGTTGGTAGATGTGCTACTTGTCACAAGGCAAAGTCTAAGACAAATCCATATGGCTTGTATACCCCATTACCTATCCCTCACCATCCTTGGGTTGATTTGTCTATGGACTTTGTATTAGGATTGCCTTGATCAACAAGGGGTAATGACTCCATCTTTGTTGTGGTTGATAGATTCTCTAAGATGGCTCATTTTATTCCTTGCCACAAAACTGACGATGCATCTCATATTGCTAATCTGTTCTTCAAAGAAATTGTCCGTCTGCATGGCCTGCCTAAAACTATTGTCAGTGATAGAGATGTGAAATTCTTGAGTTACTTTTGGAAGACTTTGTGGTCCAAACTGGGCACTAGGTTATTATTCTCCACCACTAGTCATCCACAAAGCGATGGACAAACTGAAGTTGTCAATCGCACACTTGGCACTCTACTTCGGGCCTTGATTAAAAAGAATCTTAAGACTTGGGAAGAGTGCCTCCCTCATGTTGAATTCGCCTACAATCGAACTGTGCATAGTGCCACACAATACTCCCCCTTTGAGATTGTTTATGGCTTCAACCCCGTCACCCCCCTTGATTTGGTGCCCTTACCTTCCTCTGAGCACACAAGCTTAGATGGGAAAAAGAAAGCTGATTCTGTGCGCAGGTTACATGAGGCCGTGCGAGCAAACATTGAGAAGCGTACGCAGCAATACACCCAGCAAGCCAACAAGCACCGTCGCAAGATGATTTTTGAGCCTGGAGATTGGGTTTGGCTACACTTGAGGAAAGAGCGATTTCCCAAGCAACGCCAAAGCAAATTGTCCCCAAGAGGTGATGGACCATTTCGGGTACTCCAACGAGTCAATGACAACGCATACAAGTTGGAGCTACCTGGGGAGTACAATGTTAGTGCAACCTTCAACGTCGCGGACCTAAGCCCATTTCTTGACGAGGAGGATCCAGATTTGAGGGCAAATCCTTCTCAAGAGGAGGGGACTGATGTGTGCACGAGTCTCGGCCCACGCAATGACCCAGTCCGAGTTCCATCGGGCCCAGTCACACGTGCACGGGCCAAGCTCTTCAAAGAATCACTCCAAACCCTGGTTCGAGTCGTCCAAGACCAACATGGAGTTCACAAAGATATTGAGGGCTTAGAGAGAGACAATCAAGCCATTTGCACCATGATCCAAGCCCACGAGGACTCAAGTGGGCCTTCAAGAGGACCGGCCCTATAGGGCCTTAGCCTTAGTATTTGATAGATTGGATTAATTTGTCTTCATAGCTCATTGGGCCGGCCCATCTTGGACACCAAGATGACCGAACTCTTTGCCATTGTTTCCTTAGGTTTTCTTAGTCACTTTGGCCTATAAATAGGCTTGCTTTGTAAGGTTTTAGGGTAGTCGTTTTATCTATAAAATTGGTTTAATTCGTTCCTTCTTCCAAGAAGAGAGTTCGAGCACTTTAACTTGCTTTGGCAAGGGTTATTGAGCAATCTTGCGTCCTGTCCTCGATTGTTCATCCGACCTATTCCCCTGGAGTATTCACCTTCATCGGAGTGTCGTCTACCACCTACATCAAATCGTGTCGTCCGTTTGATTCTAGGTCCCGCAATCCAAGCGTTGGACAACCTTGCTAGATCCTTGGGCAAACGTGCTACGTGTCTCGAAACAAGTTGATCGAGGAACGTATCAGTGAGGTACGTGTCTACAAACAGGTACGTATTCCTTTCTCTATTGGCAATTACATAGATGAGGTTGTGTGTGATGTTGTGCCTATGCATGCGACACATGTCATCCTAGGGAGACCTTGGCAATTTGACAAATCCGTCACGTTTGATGAACGAGCAAATAAATACACTCTCTTGCACAATGGAAAATGCCTGGTCCTCACACCACTCACACCTGCCCAAGTGTATGTGGACCAACTTAAGTTACAAAGAGAGTGTGAACAAGACCGCCAAAAGAGGAAACAAAAGGCGGCCGATCCTGGCAAATGCTCCACTTCTACAAGTGAGCATTCGACCAAGGGTCAAGTGGGCACACCTGGTGATACGCATGATCATTCACCCATTAAACCACCCACTAGGAAGCAAAACATGATCATTAAGGCTAAGGATGTTAGAAAGGTTATAAATTCTGATCAGCCTATACTTCTCATGATTTGCAAGCATGTGCTCTTAGATGCTGCTGAGCTCAATAAGGCATTGCCTTCGAGCATGGTTGCTCTTTTGCAGGAATTCGAGGATGTATTCCCTGATGAGGTCCCTGATGGTTTACCACCCATTCGAGGGATTGAGCATCAAATAGACTGATTCCGGGAGCACCCCTACCCAACAAACCGGTTTACCGCATGGGTCCTGAGGAGACAAAAGAGCTTCAAAGGCAAGTTGATGGCCTCTTAGGTAAGGGTTGGGTAAAACAGAGTTTAAATCCTTGTGTTGTGCCTATGATACTTTCCCCCAAAAAGGATGGTACTTGGCGCATGTGCACTGACTGTAGGGCTGTATCATCATCCCATTCCTAGACTTGATGATATGCTTGATGAACTCGATGGTGCTATCATTTTCACCAAAATCGATTTAAGGTGTGGCTATCATCAAATTAGGATGAAAGACGGCGATGAGTGGAAAACGGCGTTCAAAACCAAACATGAGTGTGGAGGACTACCACAAAGAAATTGAGATGACCATGATGAGGGCCAACATTCAAGAAGACAATGAGGCCACGATGGCTCGGTTTCTTAGAGGTCTCAATCCTGACCTTCAAGAAGCCTTGGAGCTCCAACATTACTTGGACATGCACGACCTTCTAGAACTCGCTATTAAGGCCGAGCGGGGGAAGAAACTAAGACGTGGAGTACGTACGTTCCAAACTTCTAACACCACTTCATGGAGGGGCAACCAACCACGAAGGGCGACCCACAAAGTTGGAAATGCGGCAGCACCAACCTCTTCTAACCGAATCCAAGGTAACACCTCTAACCGCCATTCCTATTCTACCCCTAACAAGGTTTCCGATGCATCCAGGTCCACTTCAAAGGCACCGCATGAGACTCCTAAGACTAGGAGTAGGGACATCAAGTGCTTCAAGTGCCAAGGGTTTGGACATATTCAATCTCAGTGCCCAAACCAACGGGTCATGCTCATCACTCACAATGGCGAAATCGTGTCTGATGATGACGAATGTGAGGAGATGCCCGAACTGGTCGAAGACGACTGCCTAGAAGAGGAGTCAGCTGGGGAGGCTTGCTCGCCTACACGAGGAGAAGTAGGTTGCTTGGTGGCACGGCGAGTGCTAACCGCCCGCGTTAAGGAGGACGAGCAGCTACAACGCGAAAACCTTTTCTACACCCGCTGTAAGATAGGCGACAAGGTGTGTAGTCTCATCATCGACGGTGGGAGTTGCACGAACGTGGCCAGTTTGCTCATGGTTGAGAGTCTAGGACTCCCCACTACCAGGCATCCAAGTGAGGATGGTTAAGTGAGGATGGTGAGGTACGAGTCTTCAAACAGGTACGCATTCCCTTTTCAATTGGTACTTACACTGATGAAATCGTGTGCAACGTAGTACCAATGCATGCTACGCATATCATTTTGGGAAGGCCCTGGCAATTTGACAAACACGTCACATTCGATGGAAGAGCAAATAAGTACACCCTTTTGCACGATGGCAAACGTAAGGTCCTTACACCTCTCACACCTGCACAAGTTTATGAGGACCAACTACTATTGCAAAGGGAGTGTGAACAAGACCGTCAAAGGAGGAAACTAAAGGCAGTCGACCCTGGTAAAGGCTCCACGTCTACGAGTGAGCCATCAACCAAGGGTCAAGGGAGCACACCTAGGGGTATACATGACAAATCACCTACCGCACCTACCACTAGGAAGCACAACATGATTATTAAGGCTAAAGATGTTAGAAAAGTGGTGAACCCTAATCAGCCTATACTTCTCATGATTTGCAAGCATGTGCTCTTGGATGTTGCTGAGCTCGACAAGGCGTTGCCTGCGAGCATAGTTGCTCTTTTGCAAGAATTTGGGGATGTTTTCCCTGACGAGGTCCCTGATGGCTTACCACCCATTCGGGGAATTGAACACCAAATCGACCTCATTCCTGGAGCACCATTGCCCAACAAACCTGCCTACCGCATGGGCCCTGAGGAGACCAAGGAGCTTCAAAGGCAAGTTGATGGCCTCTTAGGTAAGGGTTGGGTAAAGGAAAGTCTAAGTCCTTGCGCTGTGCCTGTGATACTTGTTCCCAAAAAGGACGGTACTTGGCGCATGTGCACTGACTGTCGGGCTGTGAACGCTATCACTGTCAAATATCGTCATCCCATTCCTAGACTTGATGATATGCTTGATGAACTCGATGGTGCCATTATTTTCACCAAAATAGACTTAAGGAGCGGCTATCATCAAATTCGGATGAAAGAAGGCGACGAGTGGAAAACAGCCTTCAAAACCAAACATGGTCTCTATGAGTGGCTAGTCATGCCTTTTGGCTTAACTAATGCCCCTAGCACCTTCATGCGACTAATGAACCATGTGTTGAGACACTTTATTGGCAAGTTTGTCATTGTTTACTTTGATGACATCCTGATCTATAGTCGTAGTGAGCATGAACACCTAGAGCATGTGAGAATAGTTCTTGAGACACTTCGACAGGCGCGTCTTTACGCCAACCTCAAGAAGTGCACCTTTTGTACTAACGAGCTTGTGTTTTTAGGCTATGTGGTAAGTTCGCGGGGCATCAAGGTGGACAAATCCAAGATTGAGGCCATCGACCAATGGCCAACTCCCACGTCCGTCCCTGACGTGCGCAGCTTTCTTGGATTGGCGGGCTTTTACCGGCGCTTTGTCAAAGATTTTAGCACCATTGCCGCCCCGTTGACCGCCGTGACAAAGAAGAATGACAAGTTCCACTGGGGAGAATCACAAGAACAAGCATTTCTCGCCCTCAAGGACACACTCACACATGCGCCTGTGTTAGCATTACCAAATTTTCACAAGACTTTTGAAATTGAATGTGATGCTTCTGGTGTAGGTATTGGAGCGGTCCTCATGCAAGACAAGAGGCCTTGTGGCTTCTTTAGTGAGAAACTGGGGGGAGCTGCGTTAAACTACCCCACGTACGACAAGGAGTTGTACGCATTAGTTAGGGCTTTGGAGACTTGGCAACACTATCTTCGCCCTCGGGAGTTCGTGATACACACTGATCACGAGTCATTGAAGTACCTCAAGGGACAACCCAAGTTAAGCAAGCGACATGCCAAATGGGTAAGCTTCATTGACACCTTTTCGTATGTCATTAAGTATAAGACTGGCAAAACGAATGTAGTGGCTGATGCATTATCACGTAGACATTCGTTGCTTGCCCTTCTGGATGCCAAGTTACTAGGGTTCGCATTGGTTAAGGAACTCTACACAAATGATCATGACTTTGGTGATATCTATGTTGCTTGTGTTAAGAACCCGCATGGAAAATACTTCTTGCATGATGGATTTCTATTCCATGTAGATAAACTGTGTGTACCTAATTCTTCCATTCGTGATCTTTTGATTCGAGAGGCACATAGTGGTGGTCTCATGGGCCACTTTGGCATCACCAAGACTCTGGCCATGTTGCAAGAGCACTTTTACTGGCCTCATATGCGTAGAGATGTTGAACGCATGGTTGGTAGATGTGCTACTTGTCACAAGGCAAAGTCTAAGACAAATCCATATGGCTTGTATACCCCATTACCTATCCCTCACCATCCTTGGGTTGATTTGTCTATGGACTTTGTATTAGGATTGCCTTGATCAACAAGGGGTAATGACTCCATCTTTGTTGTGGTTGATAGATTCTCTAAGATGGCTCATTTTATTCCTTGCCACAAAACTGACGATGCATCTCATATTGCTAATCTGTTCTTCAAAGAAATTGTCCGTCTGCATGGCCTGCCTAAAACTATTGTCAGTGATAGAGATGTGAAATTCTTGAGTTACTTTTGGAAGACTTTGTGGTCCAAACTGGGCACTAGGTTATTATTCTCCACCACTAGTCATCCACAAAGCGATGGACAAACTGAAGTTGTCAATCGCACACTTGGCACTCTACTTCGGGCCTTGATTAAAAAGAATCTTAAGACTTGGGAAGAGTGCCTCCCTCATGTTGAATTCGCCTACAATCGAACTGTGCATAGTGCCACACAATACTCCCCCTTTGAGATTGTTTATGGCTTCAACCCCGTCACCCCCCTTGATTTGGTGCCCTTACCTTCCTCTGAGCACACAAGCTTAGATGGGAAAAAGAAAGCTGATTCTGTGCGCAGGTTACATGAGGCCGTGCGAGCAAACATTGAGAAGCGTACGCAGCAATACACCCAGCAAGCCAACAAGCACCGTCGCAAGATGATTTTTGAGCCTGGAGATTGGGTTTGGCTACACTTGAGGAAAGAGCGATTTCCCAAGCAACGCCAAAGCAAATTGTCCCCAAGAGGTGATGGACCATTTCGGGTACTCCAACGAGTCAATGACAACGCATACAAGTTGGAGCTACCTGGGGAGTACAATGTTAGTGCAACCTTCAACGTCGCGGACCTAAGCCCATTTCTTGACGAGGAGGATCCAGATTTGAGGGCAAATCCTTCTCAAGAGGAGGGGACTGATGTGTGCACGAGTCTCGGCCCACGCAATGACCCAGTCCGAGTTCCATCGGGCCCAGTCACACGTGCACGGGCCAAGCTCTTCAAAGAATCACTCCAAACCCTGGTTCGAGTCGTCCAAGACCAACATGGAGTTCACAAAGATATTGAGGGCTTAGAGAGAGACAATCAAGCCATTTGCACCATGATCCAAGCCCACGAGGACTCAAGTGGGCCTTCAAGAGGACCGGCCCTATAGGGCCTTAGCCTTAGTATTTGATAGATTGGATTAATTTGTCTTCATAGCTCATTGGGCCGGCCCATCTTGGACACCAAGATGACCGAACTCTTTGCCATTGTTTCCTTAGGTTTTCTTAGTCACTTTGGCCTATAAATAGGCTTGCTTTGTAAGGTTTTAGGGTAGTCGTTTTATCTATAAAATTGGTTTAATTCGTTCCTTCTTCCAAGAAGAGAGTTCGAGCACTTTAACTTGCTTTGGCAAGGGTTATTGAGCAATCTTGCGTCCTGTCCTCGATTGTTCATCCGACCTATTCCCCTGGAGTATTCACCTTCATCGGAGTGTCGTCTACCACCTACATCAAATCGTGTCGTCCGTTTGATTCTAGGTCCCGCAATCCAAGCGTTGGACAACCTTGCTAGATCCTTGGGCAAACGTGCTACGTGTCTCGAAACAAGTTGATCGAGGAACGTATCAGTGAGGTACGTGTCTACAAACAGGTACGTATTCCTTTCTCTATTGGCAATTACATAGATGAGGTTGTGTGTGATGTTGTGCCTATGCATGCGACACATGTCATCCTAGGGAGACCTTGGCAATTTGACAAATCCGTCACGTTTGATGAACGAGCAAATAAATACACTCTCTTGCACAATGGAAAATGCCTGGTCCTCACACCACTCACACCTGCCCAAGTGTATGTGGACCAACTTAAGTTACAAAGAGAGTGTGAACAAGACCGCCAAAAGAGGAAACAAAAGGCGGCCGATCCTGGCAAATGCTCCACTTCTACAAGTGAGCATTCGACCAAGGGTCAAGTGGGCACACCTGGTGATACGCATGATCATTCACCCATTAAACCACCCACTAGGAAGCAAAACATGATCATTAAGGCTAAGGATGTTAGAAAGGTTATAAATTCTGATCAGCCTATACTTCTCATGATTTGCAAGCATGTGCTCTTAGATGCTGCTGAGCTCAATAAGGCATTGCCTTCGAGCATGGTTGCTCTTTTGCAGGAATTCGAGGATGTATTCCCTGATGAGGTCCCTGATGGTTTACCACCCATTCGAGGGATTGAGCATCAAATAGACTGATTCCGGGAGCACCCCTACCCAACAAACCGGTTTACCGCATGGGTCCTGAGGAGACAAAAGAGCTTCAAAGGCAAGTTGATGGCCTCTTAGGTAAGGGTTGGGTAAAACAGAGTTTAAATCCTTGTGTTGTGCCTATGATACTTTCCCCCAAAAAGGATGGTACTTGGCGCATGTGCACTGACTGTAGGGCTGTATCATCATCCCATTCCTAGACTTGATGATATGCTTGATGAACTCGATGGTGCTATCATTTTCACCAAAATCGATTTAAGGTGTGGCTATCATCAAATTAGGATGAAAGACGGCGATGAGTGGAAAACGGCGTTCAAAACCAAACATGAGTGTGGAGGACTACCACAAAGAAATTGAGATGACCATGATGAGGGCCAACATTCAAGAAGACAATGAGGCCACGATGGCTCGGTTTCTTAGAGGTCTCAATCCTGACCTTCAAGAAGCCTTGGAGCTCCAACATTACTTGGACATGCACGACCTTCTAGAACTCGCTATTAAGGCCGAGCGGGGGAAGAAACTAAGACGTGGAGTACGTACGTTCCAAACTTCTAACACCACTTCATGGAGGGGCAACCAACCACGAAGGGCGACCCACAAAGTTGGAAATGCGGCAGCACCAACCTCTTCTAACCGAATCCAAGGTAACACCTCTAACCGCCATTCCTATTCTACCCCTAACAAGGTTTCCGATGCATCCAGGTCCACTTCAAAGGCACCGCATGAGACTCCTAAGACTAGGAGTAGGGACATCAAGTGCTTCAAGTGCCAAGGGTTTGGACATATTCAATCTCAGTGCCCAAACCAACGGGTCATGCTCATCACTCACAATGGCGAAATCGTGTCTGATGATGACGAATGTGAGGAGATGCCCGAACTGGTCGAAGACGACTGCCTAGAAGAGGAGTCAGCTGGGGAGGCTTGCTCGCCTACACGAGGAGAAGTAGGTTGCTTGGTGGCACGGCGAGTGCTAACCGCCCGCGTTAAGGAGGACGAGCAGCTACAACGCGAAAACCTTTTCTACACCCGCTGTAAGATAGGCGACAAGGTGTGTAGTCTCATCATCGACGGTGGGAGTTGCACGAACGTGGCCAGTTTGCTCATGGTTGAGAGTCTAGGACTCCCCACTACCAGGCATCCAAGTGAGGATGGTTAAGTGAGGATGGTGAGGTACGAGTCTTCAAACAGGTACGCATTCCCTTTTCAATTGGTACTTACACTGATGAAATCGTGTGCAACGTAGTACCAATGCATGCTACGCATATCATTTTGGGAAGGCCCTGGCAATTTGACAAACACGTCACATTCGATGGAAGAGCAAATAAGTACACCCTTTTGCACGATGGCAAACGTAAGGTCCTTACACCTCTCACACCTGCACAAGTTTATGAGGACCAACTACTATTGCAAAGGGAGTGTGAACAAGACCGTCAAAGGAGGAAACTAAAGGCAGTCGACCCTGGTAAAGGCTCCACGTCTACGAGTGAGCCATCAACCAAGGGTCAAGGGAGCACACCTAGGGGTATACATGACAAATCACCTACCGCACCTACCACTAGGAAGCACAACATGATTATTAAGGCTAAAGATGTTAGAAAAGTGGTGAACCCTAATCAGCCTATACTTCTCATGATTTGCAAGCATGTGCTCTTGGATGTTGCTGAGCTCGACAAGGCGTTGCCTGCGAGCATAGTTGCTCTTTTGCAAGAATTTGGGGATGTTTTCCCTGACGAGGTCCCTGATGGCTTACCACCCATTCGGGGAATTGAACACCAAATCGACCTCATTCCTGGAGCACCATTGCCCAACAAACCTGCCTACCGCATGGGCCCTGAGGAGACCAAGGAGCTTCAAAGGCAAGTTGATGGCCTCTTAGGTAAGGGTTGGGTAAAGGAAAGTCTAAGTCCTTGCGCTGTGCCTGTGATACTTGTTCCCAAAAAGGACGGTACTTGGCGCATGTGCACTGACTGTCGGGCTGTGAACGCTATCACTGTCAAATATCGTCATCCCATTCCTAGACTTGATGATATGCTTGATGAACTCGATGGTGCCATTATTTTCACCAAAATAGACTTAAGGAGCGGCTATCATCAAATTCGGATGAAAGAAGGCGACGAGTGGAAAACAGCCTTCAAAACCAAACATGGTCTCTATGAGTGGCTAGTCATGCCTTTTGGCTTAACTAATGCCCCTAGCACCTTCATGCGACTAATGAACCATGTGTTGAGACACTTTTTTGGCAAGTTTGTCATTGTTTACTTTGATGACATCCTGATCTATAGTCGTAGTGAGCATGAACACCTAGAGCATGTGAGAATAGTTCTTGAGACACTTCGACAGGCGCGTCTTTACGCCAACCTCAAGAAGTGCACCTTTTGTACTAACGAGCTTGTGTTTTTAGGCTATGTGGTAAGTTCGCGGGGCATCAAGGTGGACAAATCCAAGATTGAGGCCATCGACCAATGGCCAACTCCCACGTCCGTCCCTGACGTGCGCAGCTTTCTTGGATTGGCGGGCTTTTACCGGCGCTTTGTCAAAGATTTTAGCACCATTGCCGCCCCGTTGACCGCCGTGACAAAGAAGAATGACAAGTTCCACTGGGGAGAATCACAAGAACAAGCATTTCTCGCCCTCAAGGACACACTCACACATGCGCCTGTGTTAGCATTACCAAATTTTCACAAGACTTTTGAAATTGAATGTGATGCTTCTGGTGTAGGTATTGGAGCGGTCCTCATGCAAGACAAGAGGCCTTGTGGCTTCTTTAGTGAGAAACTGGGGGGAGCTGCGTTAAACTACCCCACGTACGACAAGGAGTTGTACGCATTAGTTAGGGCTTTGGAGACTTGGCAACACTATCTTCGCCCTCGGGAGTTCGTGATACACACTGATCACGAGTCATTGAAGTACCTCAAGGGACAACCCAAGTTAAGCAAGCGACATGCCAAATGGGTAAGCTTCATTGACACCTTTTCGTATGTCATTAAGTATAAGACTGGCAAAACGAATGTAGTGGCTGATGCATTATCACGTAGACATTCGTTGCTTGCCCTTCTGGATGCCAAGTTACTAGGGTTCGCATTGGTTAAGGAACTCTACACAAATGATCATGACTTTGGTGATATCTATGTTGCTTGTGTTAAGAACCCGCATGGAAAATACTTCTTGCATGATGGATTTCTATTCCATGTAGATAAACTGTGTGTACCTAATTCTTCCATTCGTGATCTTTTGATTCGAGAGGCACATAGTGGTGGTCTCATGGGCCACTTTGGCATCACCAAGACTCTGGCCATGTTGCAAGAGCACTTTTACTGGCCTCATATGCGTAGAGATGTTGAACGCATGGTTGGTAGATGTGCTACTTGTCACAAGGCAAAGTCTAAGACAAATCCATATGGCTTGTATACCCCATTACCTATCCCTCACCATCCTTGGGTTGATTTGTCTATGGACTTTGTATTAGGATTGCCTTGATCAACAAGGGGTAATGACTCCATCTTTGTTGTGGTTGATAGATTCTCTAAGATGGCTCATTTTATTCCTTGCCACAAAACTGACGATGCATCTCATATTGCTAATCTGTTCTTCAAAGAAATTGTCCGTCTGCATGGCCTGCCTAAAACTATTGTCAGTGATAGAGATGTGAAATTCTTGAGTTACTTTTGGAAGACTTTGTGGTCCAAACTGGGCACTAGGTTATTATTCTCCACCACTAGTCATCCACAAAGCGATGGACAAACTGAAGTTGTCAATCGCACACTTGGCACTCTACTTCGGGCCTTGATTAAAAAGAATCTTAAGACTTGGGAAGAGTGCCTCCCTCATGTTGAATTCGCCTACAATCGAACTGTGCATAGTGCCACACAATACTCCCCCTTTGAGATTGTTTATGGCTTCAACCCCGTCACCCCCCTTGATTTGGTGCCCTTACCTTCCTCTGAGCACACAAGCTTAGATGGGAAAAAGAAAGCTGATTCTGTGCGCAGGTTACATGAGGCCGTGCGAGCAAACATTGAGAAGCGTACGCAGCAATACACCCAGCAAGCCAACAAGCACCGTCGCAAGATGATTTTTGAGCCTGGAGATTGGGTTTGGCTACACTTGAGGAAAGAGCGATTTCCCAAGCAACGCCAAAGCAAATTGTCCCCAAGAGGTGATGGACCATTTCGGGTACTCCAACGAGTCAATGACAACGCATACAAGTTGGAGCTACCTGGGGAGTACAATGTTAGTGCAACCTTCAACGTCGCGGACCTAAGCCCATTTCTTGACGAGGAGGATCCAGATTTGAGGGCAAATCCTTCTCAAGAGGAGGGGACTGATGTGTGCACGAGTCTCGGCCCACGCAATGACCCAGTCCGAGTTCCATCGGGCCCAGTCACACGTGCACGGGCCAAGCTCTTCAAAGAATCACTCCAAACCCTGGTTCGAGTCGTCCAAGACCAACATGGAGTTCACAAAGATATTGAGGGCTTAGAGAGAGACAATCAAGCCATTTGCACCATGATCCAAGCCCACGAGGACTCAAGTGGGCCTTCAAGAGGACCGGCCCTATAGGGCCTTAGCCTTAGTATTTGATAGATTGGATTAATTTGTCTTCATAGCTCATTGGGCCGGCCCATCTTGGACACCAAGATGACCGAACTCTTTGCCATTGTTTCCTTAGGTTTTCTTAGTCACTTTGGCCTATAAATAGGCTTGCTTTGTAAGGTTTTAGGGTAGTCGTTTTATCTATAAAATTGGTTTAATTCGTTCCTTCTTCCAAGAAGAGAGTTCGAGCACTTTAACTTGCTTTGGCAAGGGTTATTGAGCAATCTTGCGTCCTGTCCTCGATTGTTCATCCGACCTATTCCCCTGGAGTATTCACCTTCATCGGAGTGTCGTCTACCACCTACATCAAATCGTGTCGTCCGTTTGATTCTAGGTCCCGCAATCCAAGCGTTGGACAACCTTGCTAGATCCTTGGGCAAACGTGCTACGTGTCTCGAAACAAGTTGATCGAGGAACGTATCAGTGAGGTACGTGTCTACAAACAGGTACGTATTCCTTTCTCTATTGGCAATTACATAGATGAGGTTGTGTGTGATGTTGTGCCTATGCATGCGACACATGTCATCCTAGGGAGACCTTGGCAATTTGACAAATCCGTCACGTTTGATGAACGAGCAAATAAATACACTCTCTTGCACAATGGAAAATGCCTGGTCCTCACACCACTCACACCTGCCCAAGTGTATGTGGACCAACTTAAGTTACAAAGAGAGTGTGAACAAGACCGCCAAAAGAGGAAACAAAAGGCGGCCGATCCTGGCAAATGCTCCACTTCTACAAGTGAGCATTCGACCAAGGGTCAAGTGGGCACACCTGGTGATACGCATGATCATTCACCCATTAAACCACCCACTAGGAAGCAAAACATGATCATTAAGGCTAAGGATGTTAGAAAGGTTATAAATTCTGATCAGCCTATACTTCTCATGATTTGCAAGCATGTGCTCTTAGATGCTGCTGAGCTCAATAAGGCATTGCCTTCGAGCATGGTTGCTCTTTTGCAGGAATTCGAGGATGTATTCCCTGATGAGGTCCCTGATGGTTTACCACCCATTCGAGGGATTGAGCATCAAATAGACTGATTCCGGGAGCACCCCTACCCAACAAACCGGTTTACCGCATGGGTCCTGAGGAGACAAAAGAGCTTCAAAGGCAAGTTGATGGCCTCTTAGGTAAGGGTTGGGTAAAACAGAGTTTAAATCCTTGTGTTGTGCCTATGATACTTTCCCCCAAAAAGGATGGTACTTGGCGCATGTGCACTGACTGTAGGGCTGTATCATCATCCCATTCCTAGACTTGATGATATGCTTGATGAACTCGATGGTGCTATCATTTTCACCAAAATCGATTTAAGGTGTGGCTATCATCAAATTAGGATGAAAGACGGCGATGAGTGGAAAACGGCGTTCAAAACCAAACATGAGTGTGGAGGACTACCACAAAGAAATTGAGATGACCATGATGAGGGCCAACATTCAAGAAGACAATGAGGCCACGATGGCTCGGTTTCTTAGAGGTCTCAATCCTGACCTTCAAGAAGCCTTGGAGCTCCAACATTACTTGGACATGCACGACCTTCTAGAACTCGCTATTAAGGCCGAGCGGGGGAAGAAACTAAGACGTGGAGTACGTACGTTCCAAACTTCTAACACCACTTCATGGAGGGGCAACCAACCACGAAGGGCGACCCACAAAGTTGGAAATGCGGCAGCACCAACCTCTTCTAACCGAATCCAAGGTAACACCTCTAACCGCCATTCCTATTCTACCCCTAACAAGGTTTCCGATGCATCCAGGTCCACTTCAAAGGCACCGCATGAGACTCCTAAGACTAGGAGTAGGGACATCAAGTGCTTCAAGTGCCAAGGGTTTGGACATATTCAATCTCAGTGCCCAAACCAACGGGTCATGCTCATCACTCACAATGGCGAAATCGTGTCTGATGATGACGAATGTGAGGAGATGCCCGAACTGGTCGAAGACGACTGCCTAGAAGAGGAGTCAGCTGGGGAGGCTTGCTCGCCTACACGAGGAGAAGTAGGTTGCTTGGTGGCACGGCGAGTGCTAACCGCCCGCGTTAAGGAGGACGAGCAGCTACAACGCGAAAACCTTTTCTACACCCGCTGTAAGATAGGCGACAAGGTGTGTAGTCTCATCATCGACGGTGGGAGTTGCACGAACGTGGCCAGTTTGCTCATGGTTGAGAGTCTAGGACTCCCCACTACCAGGCATCCAAGTGAGGATGGTTAAGTGAGGATGGTGAGGTACGAGTCTTCAAACAGGTACGCATTCCCTTTTCAATTGGTACTTACACTGATGAAATCGTGTGCAACGTAGTACCAATGCATGCTACGCATATCATTTTGGGAAGGCCCTGGCAATTTGACAAACACGTCACATTCGATGGAAGAGCAAATAAGTACACCCTTTTGCACGATGGCAAACGTAAGGTCCTTACACCTCTCACACCTGCACAAGTTTATGAGGACCAACTACTATTGCAAAGGGAGTGTGAACAAGACCGTCAAAGGAGGAAACTAAAGGCAGTCGACCCTGGTAAAGGCTCCACGTCTACGAGTGAGCCATCAACCAAGGGTCAAGGGAGCACACCTAGGGGTATACATGACAAATCACCTACCGCACCTACCACTAGGAAGCACAACATGATTATTAAGGCTAAAGATGTTAGAAAAGTGGTGAACCCTAATCAGCCTATACTTCTCATGATTTGCAAGCATGTGCTCTTGGATGTTGCTGAGCTCGACAAGGCGTTGCCTGCGAGCATAGTTGCTCTTTTGCAAGAATTTGGGGATGTTTTCCCTGACGAGGTCCCTGATGGCTTACCACCCATTCGGGGAATTGAACACCAAATCGACCTCATTCCTGGAGCACCATTGCCCAACAAACCTGCCTACCGCATGGGCCCTGAGGAGACCAAGGAGCTTCAAAGGCAAGTTGATGGCCTCTTAGGTAAGGGTTGGGTAAAGGAAAGTCTAAGTCCTTGCGCTGTGCCTGTGATACTTGTTCCCAAAAAGGACGGTACTTGGCGCATGTGCACTGACTGTCGGGCTGTGAACGCTATCACTGTCAAATATCGTCATCCCATTCCTAGACTTGATGATATGCTTGATGAACTCGATGGTGCCATTATTTTCACCAAAATAGACTTAAGGAGCGGCTATCATCAAATTCGGATGAAAGAAGGCGACGAGTGGAAAACAGCCTTCAAAACCAAACATGGTCTCTATGAGTGGCTAGTCATGCCTTTTGGCTTAACTAATGCCCCTAGCACCTTCATGCGACTAATGAACCATGTGTTGAGACACTTTTTTGGCAAGTTTGTCATTGTTTACTTTGATGACATCCTGATCTATAGTCGTAGTGAGCATGAACACCTAGAGCATGTGAGAATAGTTCTTGAGACACTTCGACAGGCGCGTCTTTACGCCAACCTCAAGAAGTGCACCTTTTGTACTAACGAGCTTGTGTTTTTAGGCTATGTGGTAAGTTCGCGGGGCATCAAGGTGGACAAATCCAAGATTGAGGCCATCGACCAATGGCCAACTCCCACGTCCGTCCCTGACGTGCGCAGCTTTCTTGGATTGGCGGGCTTTTACCGGCGCTTTGTCAAAGATTTTAGCACCATTGCCGCCCCGTTGACCGCCGTGACAAAGAAGAATGACAAGTTCCACTGGGGAGAATCACAAGAACAAGCATTTCTCGCCCTCAAGGACACACTCACACATGCGCCTGTGTTAGCATTACCAAATTTTCACAAGACTTTTGAAATTGAATGTGATGCTTCTGGTGTAGGTATTGGAGCGGTCCTCATGCAAGACAAGAGGCCTTGTGGCTTCTTTAGTGAGAAACTGGGGGGAGCTGCGTTAAACTACCCCACGTACGACAAGGAGTTGTACGCATTAGTTAGGGCTTTGGAGACTTGGCAACACTATCTTCGCCCTCGGGAGTTCGTGATACACACTGATCACGAGTCATTGAAGTACCTCAAGGGACAACCCAAGTTAAGCAAGCGACATGCCAAATGGGTAAGCTTCATTGACACCTTTTCGTATGTCATTAAGTATAAGACTGGCAAAACGAATGTAGTGGCTGATGCATTATCACGTAGACATTCGTTGCTTGCCCTTCTGGATGCCAAGTTACTAGGGTTCGCATTGGTTAAGGAACTCTACACAAATGATCATGACTTTGGTGATATCTATGTTGCTTGTGTTAAGAACCCGCATGGAAAATACTTCTTGCATGATGGATTTCTATTCCATGTAGATAAACTGTGTGTACCTAATTCTTCCATTCGTGATCTTTTGATTCGAGAGGCACATAGTGGTGGTCTCATGGGCCACTTTGGCATCACCAAGACTCTGGCCATGTTGCAAGAGCACTTTTACTGGCCTCATATGCGTAGAGATGTTGAACGCATGGTTGGTAGATGTGCTACTTGTCACAAGGCAAAGTCTAAGACAAATCCATATGGCTTGTATACCCCATTACCTATCCCTCACCATCCTTGGGTTGATTTGTCTATGGACTTTGTATTAGGATTGCCTTGATCAACAAGGGGTAATGACTCCATCTTTGTTGTGGTTGATAGATTCTCTAAGATGGCTCATTTTATTCCTTGCCACAAAACTGACGATGCATCTCATATTGCTAATCTGTTCTTCAAAGAAATTGTCCGTCTGCATGGCCTGCCTAAAACTATTGTCAGTGATAGAGATGTGAAATTCTTGAGTTACTTTTGGAAGACTTTGTGGTCCAAACTGGGCACTAGGTTATTATTCTCCACCACTAGTCATCCACAAAGCGATGGACAAACTGAAGTTGTCAATCGCACACTTGGCACTCTACTTCGGGCCTTGATTAAAAAGAATCTTAAGACTTGGGAAGAGTGCCTCCCTCATGTTGAATTCGCCTACAATCGAACTGTGCATAGTGCCACACAATACTCCCCCTTTGAGATTGTTTATGGCTTCAACCCCGTCACCCCCCTTGATTTGGTGCCCTTACCTTCCTCTGAGCACACAAGCTTAGATGGGAAAAAGAAAGCTGATTCTGTGCGCAGGTTACATGAGGCCGTGCGAGCAAACATTGAGAAGCGTACGCAGCAATACACCCAGCAAGCCAACAAGCACCGTCGCAAGATGATTTTTGAGCCTGGAGATTGGGTTTGGCTACACTTGAGGAAAGAGCGATTTCCCAAGCAACGCCAAAGCAAATTGTCCCCAAGAGGTGATGGACCATTTCGGGTACTCCAACGAGTCAATGACAACGCATACAAGTTGGAGCTACCTGGGGAGTACAATGTTAGTGCAACCTTCAACGTCGCGGACCTAAGCCCATTTCTTGACGAGGAGGATCCAGATTTGAGGGCAAATCCTTCTCAAGAGGAGGGGACTGATGTGTGCACGAGTCTCGGCCCACGCAATGACCCAGTCCGAGTTCCATCGGGCCCAGTCACACGTGCACGGGCCAAGCTCTTCAAAGAATCACTCCAAACCCTGGTTCGAGTCGTCCAAGACCAACATGGAGTTCACAAAGATATTGAGGGCTTAGAGAGAGACAATCAAGCCATTTGCACCATGATCCAAGCCCACGAGGACTCAAGTGGGCCTTCAAGAGGACCGGCCCTATAGGGCCTTAGCCTTAGTATTTGATAGATTGGATTAATTTGTCTTCATAGCTCATTGGGCCGGCCCATCTTGGACACCAAGATGACCGAACTCTTTGCCATTGTTTCCTTAGGTTTTCTTAGTCACTTTGGCCTATAAATAGGCTTGCTTTGTAAGGTTTTAGGGTAGTCGTTTTATCTATAAAATTGGTTTAATTCGTTCCTTCTTCCAAGAAGAGAGTTCGAGCACTTTAACTTGCTTTGGCAAGGGTTATTGAGCAATCTTGCGTCCTGTCCTCGATTGTTCATCCGACCTATTCCCCTGGAGTATTCACCTTCATCGGAGTGTCGTCTACCACCTACATCAAATCGTGTCGTCCGTTTGATTCTAGGTCCCGCAATCCAAGCGTTGGACAACCTTGCTAGATCCTTGGGCAAACGTGCTACGTGTCTCGAAACAAGTTGATCGAGGAACGTATCAGTGAGGTACGTGTCTACAAACAGGTACGTATTCCTTTCTCTATTGGCAATTACATAGATGAGGTTGTGTGTGATGTTGTGCCTATGCATGCGACACATGTCATCCTAGGGAGACCTTGGCAATTTGACAAATCCGTCACGTTTGATGAACGAGCAAATAAATACACTCTCTTGCACAATGGAAAATGCCTGGTCCTCACACCACTCACACCTGCCCAAGTGTATGTGGACCAACTTAAGTTACAAAGAGAGTGTGAACAAGACCGCCAAAAGAGGAAACAAAAGGCGGCCGATCCTGGCAAATGCTCCACTTCTACAAGTGAGCATTCGACCAAGGGTCAAGTGGGCACACCTGGTGATACGCATGATCATTCACCCATTAAACCACCCACTAGGAAGCAAAACATGATCATTAAGGCTAAGGATGTTAGAAAGGTTATAAATTCTGATCAGCCTATACTTCTCATGATTTGCAAGCATGTGCTCTTAGATGCTGCTGAGCTCAATAAGGCATTGCCTTCGAGCATGGTTGCTCTTTTGCAGGAATTCGAGGATGTATTCCCTGATGAGGTCCCTGATGGTTTACCACCCATTCGAGGGATTGAGCATCAAATAGACTGATTCCGGGAGCACCCCTACCCAAC
The DNA here is from genome assembly GCF_036785885.1 of Coffea arabica. Lineage (NCBI taxonomy): Eukaryota > Viridiplantae > Streptophyta > Magnoliopsida > Gentianales > Rubiaceae > Coffea > Coffea arabica. The sequence continues at coordinate 29,418,858 of NC_092318.1, read as the reverse complement.
AAACCGGTTTACCGCATGGGTCCTGAGGAGACAAAAGAGCTTCAAAGGCAAGTTGATGGCCTCTTAGGTAAGGGTTGGGTAAAACAGAGTTTAAATCCTTGTGTTGTGCCTATGATACTTTCCCCCAAAAAGGATGGTACTTGGCGCATGTGCACTGACTGTAGGGCTGTATCATCATCCCATTCCTAGACTTGATGATATGCTTGATGAACTCGATGGTGCTATCATTTTCACCAAAATCGATTTAAGGTGTGGCTATCATCAAATTAGGATGAAAGACGGCGATGAGTGGAAAACGGCGTTCAAAACCAAACATGAGTGTGGAGGACTACCACAAAGAAATTGAGATGACCATGATGAGGGCCAACATTCAAGAAGACAATGAGGCCACGATGGCTCGGTTTCTTAGAGGTCTCAATCCTGACCTTCAAGAAGCCTTGGAGCTCCAACATTACTTGGACATGCACGACCTTCTAGAACTCGCTATTAAGGCCGAGCGGGGGAAGAAACTAAGACGTGGAGTACGTACGTTCCAAACTTCTAACACCACTTCATGGAGGGGCAACCAACCACGAAGGGCGACCCACAAAGTTGGAAATGCGGCAGCACCAACCTCTTCTAACCGAATCCAAGGTAACACCTCTAACCGCCATTCCTATTCTACCCCTAACAAGGTTTCCGATGCATCCAGGTCCACTTCAAAGGCACCGCATGAGACTCCTAAGACTAGGAGTAGGGACATCAAGTGCTTCAAGTGCCAAGGGTTTGGACATATTCAATCTCAGTGCCCAAACCAACGGGTCATGCTCATCACTCACAATGGCGAAATCGTGTCTGATGATGACGAATGTGAGGAGATGCCCGAACTGGTCGAAGACGACTGCCTAGAAGAGGAGTCAGCTGGGGAGGCTTGCTCGCCTACACGAGGAGAAGTAGGTTGCTTGGTGGCACGGCGAGTGCTAACCGCCCGCGTTAAGGAGGACGAGCAGCTACAACGCGAAAACCTTTTCTACACCCGCTGTAAGATAGGCGACAAGGTGTGTAGTCTCATCATCGACGGTGGGAGTTGCACGAACGTGGCCAGTTTGCTCATGGTTGAGAGTCTAGGACTCCCCACTACCAGGCATCCAAGTGAGGATGGTTAAGTGAGGATGGTGAGGTACGAGTCTTCAAACAGGTACGCATTCCCTTTTCAATTGGTACTTACACTGATGAAATCGTGTGCAACGTAGTACCAATGCATGCTACGCATATCATTTTGGGAAGGCCCTGGCAATTTGACAAACACGTCACATTCGATGGAAGAGCAAATAAGTACACCCTTTTGCACGATGGCAAACGTAAGGTCCTTACACCTCTCACACCTGCACAAGTTTATGAGGACCAACTACTATTGCAAAGGGAGTGTGAACAAGACCGTCAAAGGAGGAAACTAAAGGCAGTCGACCCTGGTAAAGGCTCCACGTCTACGAGTGAGCCATCAACCAAGGGTCAAGGGAGCACACCTAGGGGTATACATGACAAATCACCTACCGCACCTACCACTAGGAAGCACAACATGATTATTAAGGCTAAAGATGTTAGAAAAGTGGTGAACCCTAATCAGCCTATACTTCTCATGATTTGCAAGCATGTGCTCTTGGATGTTGCTGAGCTCGACAAGGCGTTGCCTGCGAGCATAGTTGCTCTTTTGCAAGAATTTGGGGATGTTTTCCCTGACGAGGTCCCTGATGGCTTACCACCCATTCGGGGAATTGAACACCAAATCGACCTCATTCCTGGAGCACCATTGCCCAACAAACCTGCCTACCGCATGGGCCCTGAGGAGACCAAGGAGCTTCAAAGGCAAGTTGATGGCCTCTTAGGTAAGGGTTGGGTAAAGGAAAGTCTAAGTCCTTGCGCTGTGCCTGTGATACTTGTTCCCAAAAAGGACGGTACTTGGCGCATGTGCACTGACTGTCGGGCTGTGAACGCTATCACTGTCAAATATCGTCATCCCATTCCTAGACTTGATGATATGCTTGATGAACTCGATGGTGCCATTATTTTCACCAAAATAGACTTAAGGAGCGGCTATCATCAAATTCGGATGAAAGAAGGCGACGAGTGGAAAACAGCCTTCAAAACCAAACATGGTCTCTATGAGTGGCTAGTCATGCCTTTTGGCTTAACTAATGCCCCTAGCACCTTCATGCGACTAATGAACCATGTGTTGAGACACTTTATTGGCAAGTTTGTCATTGTTTACTTTGATGACATCCTGATCTATAGTCGTAGTGAGCATGAGCACCTAGAGCATGTGAGAATAGTTCTTGAGACACTTCGACAGGCGCGTCTTTACGCCAACCTCAAGAAGTGCACCTTTTGTACTAACGAGCTTGTGTTTTTAGGCTATGTGGTAAGTTCGCGGGGCATCAAGGTGGACAAATCCAAGATTGAGGCCATCGACCAATGGCCAACTCCCACGTCCGTCCCTGACGTGCGCAGCTTTCTTGGATTGGCGGGCTTTTACCGGCGCTTTGTCAAAGATTTTAGCACCATTGCCGCCCCGTTGACCGCCGTGACAAAGAAGAATGACAAGTTCCACTGGGGAGAATCACAAGAACAAGCATTTCTCGCCCTCAAGGACACACTCACACATGCGCCTGTGTTAGCATTACCAAATTTTCACAAGACTTTTGAAATTGAATGTGATGCTTCTGGTGTAGGTATTGGAGCGGTCCTCATGCAAGACAAGAGGCCTTGTGGCTTCTTTAGTGAGAAACTGGGGGGAGCTGCGTTAAACTACCCCACGTACGACAAGGAGTTGTACGCATTAGTTAGGGCTTTGGAGACTTGGCAACACTATCTTCGCCCTCGGGAGTTCGTGATACACACTGATCACGAGTCATTGAAGTACCTCAAGGGACAACCCAAGTTAAGCAAGCGACATGCCAAATGGGTAAGCTTCATTGACACCTTTTCGTATGTCATTAAGTATAAGACTGGCAAAACGAATGTAGTGGCTGATGCATTATCACGTAGACATTCGTTGCTTGCCCTTCTGGATGCCAAGTTACTAGGGTTCGCATTGGTTAAGGAACTCTACACAAATGATCATGACTTTGGTGATATCTATGTTGCTTGTGTTAAGAACCCGCATGGAAAATACTTCTTGCATGATGGATTTCTATTCCATGTAGATAAACTGTGTGTACCTAATTCTTCCATTCGTGATCTTTTGATTCGAGAGGCACATAGTGGTGGTCTCATGGGCCACTTTGGCATCACCAAGACTCTGGCCATGTTGCAAGAGCACTTTTACTGGCCTCATATGCGTAGAGATGTTGAACGCATGGTTGGTAGATGTGCTACTTGTCACAAGGCAAAGTCTAAGACAAATCCATATGGCTTGTATACCCCATTACCTATCCCTCACCATCCTTGGGTTGATTTGTCTATGGACTTTGTATTAGGATTGCCTTGATCAACAAGGGGTAATGACTCCATCTTTGTTGTGGTTGATAGATTCTCTAAGATGGCTCATTTTATTCCTTGCCACAAAACTGACGATGCATCTCATATTGCTAATCTGTTCTTCAAAGAAATTGTCCGTCTGCATGGCCTGCCTAAAACTATTGTCAGTGATAGAGATGTGAAATTCTTGAGTTACTTTTGGAAGACTTTGTGGTCCAAACTGGGCACTAGGTTATTATTCTCCACCACTAGTCATCCACAAAGCGATGGACAAACTGAAGTTGTCAATCGCACACTTGGCACTCTACTTCGGGCCTTGATTAAAAAGAATCTTAAGACTTGGGAAGAGTGCCTCCCTCATGTTGAATTCGCCTACAATCGAACTGTGCATAGTGCCACACAATACTCCCCCTTTGAGATTGTTTATGGCTTCAACCCCGTCACCCCCCTTGATTTGGTGCCCTTACCTTCCTCTGAGCACACAAGCTTAGATGGGAAAAAGAAAGCTGATTCTGTGCGCAGGTTACATGAGGCCGTGCGAGCAAACATTGAGAAGCGTACGCAGCAATACACCCAGCAAGCCAACAAGCACCGTCGCAAGATGATTTTTGAGCCTGGAGATTGGGTTTGGCTACACTTGAGGAAAGAGCGATTTCCCAAGCAACGCCAAAGCAAATTGTCCCCAAGAGGTGATGGACCATTTCGGGTACTCCAACGAGTCAATGACAACGCATACAAGTTGGAGCTACCTGGGGAGTACAATGTTAGTGCAACCTTCAACGTCGCGGACCTAAGCCCATTTCTTGACGAGGAGGATCCAGATTTGAGGGCAAATCCTTCTCAAGAGGAGGGGACTGATGTGTGCACGAGTCTCGGCCCACGCAATGACCCAGTCCGAGTTCCATCGGGCCCAGTCACACGTGCACGGGCCAAGCTCTTCAAAGAATCACTCCAAACCCTGGTTCGAGTCGTCCAAGACCAACATGGAGTTCACAAAGATATTGAGGGCTTAGAGAGAGACAATCAAGCCATTTGCACCATGATCCAAGCCCACGAGGACTCAAGTGGGCCTTCAAGAGGACCGGCCCTATAGGGCCTTAGCCTTAGTATTTGATAGATTGGATTAATTTGTCTTCATAGCTCATTGGGCCGGCCCATCTTGGACACCAAGATGACCGAACTCTTTGCCATTGTTTCCTTAGGTTTTCTTAGTCACTTTGGCCTATAAATAGGCTTGCTTTGTAAGGTTTTAGGGTAGTCGTTTTATCTATAAAATTGGTTTAATTCGTTCCTTCTTCCAAGAAGAGAGTTCGAGCACTTTAACTTGCTTTGGCAAGGGTTATTGAGCAATCTTGCGTCCTGTCCTCGATTGTTCATCCGACCTATTCCCCTGGAGTATTCACCTTCATCGGAGTGTCGTCTACCACCTACATCAAATCGTGTCGTCCGTTTGATTCTAGGTCCCGCAATCCAAGCGTTGGACAACCTTGCTAGATCCTTGGGCAAACGTGCTACGTGTCTCGAAACAAGTTGATCGAGGAACGTATCAGTGAGGTACGTGTCTACAAACAGGTACGTATTCCTTTCTCTATTGGCAATTACATAGATGAGGTTGTGTGTGATGTTGTGCCTATGCATGCGACACATGTCATCCTAGGGAGACCTTGGCAATTTGACAAATCCGTCACGTTTGATGAACGAGCAAATAAATACACTCTCTTGCACAATGGAAAATGCCTGGTCCTCACACCACTCACACCTGCCCAAGTGTATGTGGACCAACTTAAGTTACAAAGAGAGTGTGAACAAGACCGCCAAAAGAGGAAACAAAAGGCGGCCGATCCTGGCAAATGCTCCACTTCTACAAGTGAGCATTCGACCAAGGGTCAAGTGGGCACACCTGGTGATACGCATGATCATTCACCCATTAAACCACCCACTAGGAAGCAAAACATGATCATTAAGGCTAAGGATGTTAGAAAGGTTATAAATTCTGATCAGCCTATACTTCTCATGATTTGCAAGCATGTGCTCTTAGATGCTGCTGAGCTCAATAAGGCATTGCCTTCGAGCATGGTTGCTCTTTTGCAGGAATTCGAGGATGTATTCCCTGATGAGGTCCCTGATGGTTTACCACCCATTCGAGGGATTGAGCATCAAATAGACTGATTCCGGGAGCACCCCTACCCAACAAACCGGTTTACCGCATGGGTCCTGAGGAGACAAAAGAGCTTCAAAGGCAAGTTGATGGCCTCTTAGGTAAGGGTTGGGTAAAACAGAGTTTAAATCCTTGTGTTGTGCCTATGATACTTTCCCCCAAAAAGGATGGTACTTGGCGCATGTGCACTGACTGTAGGGCTGTATCATCATCCCATTCCTAGACTTGATGATATGCTTGATGAACTCGATGGTGCTATCATTTTCACCAAAATCGATTTAAGGTGTGGCTATCATCAAATTAGGATGAAAGACGGCGATGAGTGGAAAACGGCGTTCAAAACCAAACATGAGTGTGGAGGACTACCACAAAGAAATTGAGATGACCATGATGAGGGCCAACATTCAAGAAGACAATGAGGCCACGATGGCTCGGTTTCTTAGAGGTCTCAATCCTGACCTTCAAGAAGCCTTGGAGCTCCAACATTACTTGGACATGCACGACCTTCTAGAACTCGCTATTAAGGCCGAGCGGGGGAAGAAACTAAGACGTGGAGTACGTACGTTCCAAACTTCTAACACCACTTCATGGAGGGGCAACCAACCACGAAGGGCGACCCACAAAGTTGGAAATGCGGCAGCACCAACCTCTTCTAACCGAATCCAAGGTAACACCTCTAACCGCCATTCCTATTCTACCCCTAACAAGGTTTCCGATGCATCCAGGTCCACTTCAAAGGCACCGCATGAGACTCCTAAGACTAGGAGTAGGGACATCAAGTGCTTCAAGTGCCAAGGGTTTGGACATATTCAATCTCAGTGCCCAAACCAACGGGTCATGCTCATCACTCACAATGGCGAAATCGTGTCTGATGATGACGAATGTGAGGAGATGCCCGAACTGGTCGAAGACGACTGCCTAGAAGAGGAGTCAGCTGGGGAGGCTTGCTCGCCTACACGAGGAGAAGTAGGTTGCTTGGTGGCACGGCGAGTGCTAACCGCCCGCGTTAAGGAGGACGAGCAGCTACAACGCGAAAACCTTTTCTACACCCGCTGTAAGATAGGCGACAAGGTGTGTAGTCTCATCATCGACGGTGGGAGTTGCACGAACGTGGCCAGTTTGCTCATGGTTGAGAGTCTAGGACTCCCCACTACCAGGCATCCAAGTGAGGATGGTTAAGTGAGGATGGTGAGGTACGAGTCTTCAAACAGGTACGCATTCCCTTTTCAATTGGTACTTACACTGATGAAATCGTGTGCAACGTAGTACCAATGCATGCTACGCATATCATTTTGGGAAGGCCCTGGCAATTTGACAAACACGTCACATTCGATGGAAGAGCAAATAAGTACACCCTTTTGCACGATGGCAAACGTAAGGTCCTTACACCTCTCACACCTGCACAAGTTTATGAGGACCAACTACTATTGCAAAGGGAGTGTGAACAAGACCGTCAAAGGAGGAAACTAAAGGCAGTCGACCCTGGTAAAGGCTCCACGTCTACGAGTGAGCCATCAACCAAGGGTCAAGGGAGCACACCTAGGGGTATACATGACAAATCACCTACCGCACCTACCACTAGGAAGCACAACATGATTATTAAGGCTAAAGATGTTAGAAAAGTGGTGAACCCTAATCAGCCTATACTTCTCATGATTTGCAAGCATGTGCTCTTGGATGTTGCTGAGCTCGACAAGGCGTTGCCTGCGAGCATAGTTGCTCTTTTGCAAGAATTTGGGGATGTTTTCCCTGACGAGGTCCCTGATGGCTTACCACCCATTCGGGGAATTGAACACCAAATCGACCTCATTCCTGGAGCACCATTGCCCAACAAACCTGCCTACCGCATGGGCCCTGAGGAGACCAAGGAGCTTCAAAGGCAAGTTGATGGCCTCTTAGGTAAGGGTTGGGTAAAGGAAAGTCTAAGTCCTTGCGCTGTGCCTGTGATACTTGTTCCCAAAAAGGACGGTACTTGGCGCATGTGCACTGACTGTCGGGCTGTGAACGCTATCACTGTCAAATATCGTCATCCCATTCCTAGACTTGATGATATGCTTGATGAACTCGATGGTGCCATTATTTTCACCAAAATAGACTTAAGGAGCGGCTATCATCAAATTCGGATGAAAGAAGGCGACGAGTGGAAAACAGCCTTCAAAACCAAACATGGTCTCTATGAGTGGCTAGTCATGCCTTTTGGCTTAACTAATGCCCCTAGCACCTTCATGCGACTAATGAACCATGTGTTGAGACACTTTATTGGCAAGTTTGTCATTGTTTACTTTGATGACATCCTGATCTATAGTCGTAGTGAGCATGAGCACCTAGAGCATGTGAGAATAGTTCTTGAGACACTTCGACAGGCGCGTCTTTACGCCAACCTCAAGAAGTGCACCTTTTGTACTAACGAGCTTGTGTTTTTAGGCTATGTGGTAAGTTCGCGGGGCATCAAGGTGGACAAATCCAAGATTGAGGCCATCGACCAATGGCCAACTCCCACGTCCGTCCCTGACGTGCGCAGCTTTCTTGGATTGGCGGGCTTTTACCGGCGCTTTGTCAAAGATTTTAGCACCATTGCCGCCCCGTTGACCGCCGTGACAAAGAAGAATGACAAGTTCCACTGGGGAGAATCACAAGAACAAGCATTTCTCGCCCTCAAGGACACACTCACACATGCGCCTGTGTTAGCATTACCAAATTTTCACAAGACTTTTGAAATTGAATGTGATGCTTCTGGTGTAGGTATTGGAGCGGTCCTCATGCAAGACAAGAGGCCTTGTGGCTTCTTTAGTGAGAAACTGGGGGGAGCTGCGTTAAACTACCCCACGTACGACAAGGAGTTGTACGCATTAGTTAGGGCTTTGGAGACTTGGCAACACTATCTTCGCCCTCGGGAGTTCGTGATACACACTGATCACGAGTCATTGAAGTACCTCAAGGGACAACCCAAGTTAAGCAAGCGACATGCCAAATGGGTAAGCTTCATTGACACCTTTTCGTATGTCATTAAGTATAAGACTGGCAAAACGAATGTAGTGGCTGATGCATTATCACGTAGACATTCGTTGCTTGCCCTTCTGGATGCCAAGTTACTAGGGTTCGCATTGGTTAAGGAACTCTACACAAATGATCATGACTTTGGTGATATCTATGTTGCTTGTGTTAAGAACCCGCATGGAAAATACTTCTTGCATGATGGATTTCTATTCCATGTAGATAAACTGTGTGTACCTAATTCTTCCATTCGTGATCTTTTGATTCGAGAGGCACATAGTGGTGGTCTCATGGGCCACTTTGGCATCACCAAGACTCTGGCCATGTTGCAAGAGCACTTTTACTGGCCTCATATGCGTAGAGATGTTGAACGCATGGTTGGTAGATGTGCTACTTGTCACAAGGCAAAGTCTAAGACAAATCCATATGGCTTGTATACCCCATTACCTATCCCTCACCATCCTTGGGTTGATTTGTCTATGGACTTTGTATTAGGATTGCCTTGATCAACAAGGGGTAATGACTCCATCTTTGTTGTGGTTGATAGATTCTCTAAGATGGCTCATTTTATTCCTTGCCACAAAACTGACGATGCATCTCATATTGCTAATCTGTTCTTCAAAGAAATTGTCCGTCTGCATGGCCTGCCTAAAACTATTGTCAGTGATAGAGATGTGAAATTCTTGAGTTACTTTTGGAAGACTTTGTGGTCCAAACTGGGCACTAGGTTATTATTCTCCACCACTAGTCATCCACAAAGCGATGGACAAACTGAAGTTGTCAATCGCACACTTGGCACTCTACTTCGGGCCTTGATTAAAAAGAATCTTAAGACTTGGGAAGAGTGCCTCCCTCATGTTGAATTCGCCTACAATCGAACTGTGCATAGTGCCACACAATACTCCCCCTTTGAGATTGTTTATGGCTTCAACCCCGTCACCCCCCTTGATTTGGTGCCCTTACCTTCCTCTGAGCACACAAGCTTAGATGGGAAAAAGAAAGCTGATTCTGTGCGCAGGTTACATGAGGCCGTGCGAGCAAACATTGAGAAGCGTACGCAGCAATACACCCAGCAAGCCAACAAGCACCGTCGCAAGATGATTTTTGAGCCTGGAGATTGGGTTTGGCTACACTTGAGGAAAGAGCGATTTCCCAAGCAACGCCAAAGCAAATTGTCCCCAAGAGGTGATGGACCATTTCGGGTACTCCAACGAGTCAATGACAACGCATACAAGTTGGAGCTACCTGGGGAGTACAATGTTAGTGCAACCTTCAACGTCGCGGACCTAAGCCCATTTCTTGACGAGGAGGATCCAGATTTGAGGGCAAATCCTTCTCAAGAGGAGGGGACTGATGTGTGCACGAGTCTCGGCCCACGCAATGACCCAGTCCGAGTTCCATCGGGCCCAGTCACACGTGCACGGGCCAAGCTCTTCAAAGAATCACTCCAAACCCTGGTTCGAGTCGTCCAAGACCAACATGGAGTTCACAAAGATATTGAGGGCTTAGAGAGAGACAATCAAGCCATTTGCACCATGATCCAAGCCCACGAGGACTCAAGTGGGCCTTCAAGAGGACCGGCCCTATAGGGCCTTAGCCTTAGTATTTGATAGATTGGATTAATTTGTCTTCATAGCTCATTGGGCCGGCCCATCTTGGACACCAAGATGACCGAACTCTTTGCCATTGTTTCCTTAGGTTTTCTTAGTCACTTTGGCCTATAAATAGGCTTGCTTTGTAAGGTTTTAGGGTAGTCGTTTTATCTATAAAATTGGTTTAATTCGTTCCTTCTTCCAAGAAGAGAGTTCGAGCACTTTAACTTGCTTTGGCAAGGGTTATTGAGCAATCTTGCGTCCTGTCCTCGATTGTTCATCCGACCTATTCCCCTGGAGTATTCACCTTCATCGGAGTGTCGTCTACCACCTACATCAAATCGTGTCGTCCGTTTGATTCTAGGTCCCGCAATCCAAGCGTTGGACAACCTTGCTAGATCCTTGGGCAAACGTGCTACGTGTCTCGAAACAAGTTGATCGAGGAACGTATCAGTGAGGTACGTGTCTACAAACAGGTACGTATTCCTTTCTCTATTGGCAATTACATAGATGAGGTTGTGTGTGATGTTGTGCCTATGCATGCGACACATGTCATCCTAGGGAGACCTTGGCAATTTGACAAATCCGTCACGTTTGATGAACGAGCAAATAAATACACTCTCTTGCACAATGGAAAATGCCTGGTCCTCACACCACTCACACCTGCCCAAGTGTATGTGGACCAACTTAAGTTACAAAGAGAGTGTGAACAAGACCGCCAAAAGAGGAAACAAAAGGCGGCCGATCCTGGCAAATGCTCCACTTCTACAAGTGAGCATTCGACCAAGGGTCAAGTGGGCACACCTGGTGATACGCATGATCATTCACCCATTAAACCACCCACTAGGAAGCAAAACATGATCATTAAGGCTAAGGATGTTAGAAAGGTTATAAATTCTGATCAGCCTATACTTCTCATGATTTGCAAGCATGTGCTCTTAGATGCTGCTGAGCTCAATAAGGCATTGCCTTCGAGCATGGTTGCTCTTTTGCAGGAATTCGAGGATGTATTCCCTGATGAGGTCCCTGATGGTTTACCACCCATTCGAGGGATTGAGCATCAAATAGACTGATTCCGGGAGCACCCCTACCCAACAAACCGGTTTACCGCATGGGTCCTGAGGAGACAAAAGAGCTTCAAAGGCAAGTTGATGGCCTCTTAGGTAAGGGTTGGGTAAAACAGAGTTTAAATCCTTGTGTTGTGCCTATGATACTTTCCCCCAAAAAGGATGGTACTTGGCGCATGTGCACTGACTGTAGGGCTGTATCATCATCCCATTCCTAGACTTGATGATATGCTTGATGAACTCGATGGTGCTATCATTTTCACCAAAATCGATTTAAGGTGTGGCTATCATCAAATTAGGATGAAAGACGGCGATGAGTGGAAAACGGCGTTCAAAACCAAACATGAGTGTGGAGGACTACCACAAAGAAATTGAGATGACCATGATGAGGGCCAACATTCAAGAAGACAATGAGGCCACGATGGCTCGGTTTCTTAGAGGTCTCAATCCTGACCTTCAAGAAGCCTTGGAGCTCCAACATTACTTGGACATGCACGACCTTCTAGAACTCGCTATTAAGGCCGAGCGGGGGAAGAAACTAAGACGTGGAGTACGTACGTTCCAAACTTCTAACACCACTTCATGGAGGGGCAACCAACCACGAAGGGCGACCCACAAAGTTGGAAATGCGGCAGCACCAACCTCTTCTAACCGAATCCAAGGTAACACCTCTAACCGCCATTCCTATTCTACCCCTAACAAGGTTTCCGATGCATCCAGGTCCACTTCAAAGGCACCGCATGAGACTCCTAAGACTAGGAGTAGGGACATCAAGTGCTTCAAGTGCCAAGGGTTTGGACATATTCAATCTCAGTGCCCAAACCAACGGGTCATGCTCATCACTCACAATGGCGAAATCGTGTCTGATGATGACGAATGTGAGGAGATGCCCGAACTGGTCGAAGACGACTGCCTAGAAGAGGAGTCAGCTGGGGAGGCTTGCTCGCCTACACGAGGAGAAGTAGGTTGCTTGGTGGCACGGCGAGTGCTAACCGCCCGCGTTAAGGAGGACGAGCAGCTACAACGCGAAAACCTTTTCTACACCCGCTGTAAGATAGGCGACAAGGTGTGTAGTCTCATCATCGACGGTGGGAGTTGCACGAACGTGGCCAGTTTGCTCATGGTTGAGAGTCTAGGACTCCCCACTACCAGGCATCCAAGTGAGGATGGTTAAGTGAGGATGGTGAGGTACGAGTCTTCAAACAGGTACGCATTCCCTTTTCAATTGGTACTTACACTGATGAAATCGTGTGCAACGTAGTACCAATGCATGCTACGCATATCATTTTGGGAAGGCCCTGGCAATTTGACAAACACGTCACATTCGATGGAAGAGCAAATAAGTACACCCTTTTGCACGATGGCAAACGTAAGGTCCTTACACCTCTCACACCTGCACAAGTTTATGAGGACCAACTACTATTGCAAAGGGAGTGTGAACAAGACCGTCAAAGGAGGAAACTAAAGGCAGTCGACCCTGGTAAAGGCTCCACGTCTACGAGTGAGCCATCAACCAAGGGTCAAGGGAGCACACCTAGGGGTATACATGACAAATCACCTACCGCACCTACCACTAGGAAGCACAACATGATTATTAAGGCTAAAGATGTTAGAAAAGTGGTGAACCCTAATCAGCCTATACTTCTCATGATTTGCAAGCATGTGCTCTTGGATGTTGCTGAGCTCGACAAGGCGTTGCCTGCGAGCATAGTTGCTCTTTTGCAAGAATTTGGGGATGTTTTCCCTGACGAGGTCCCTGATGGCTTACCACCCATTCGGGGAATTGAACACCAAATCGACCTCATTCCTGGAGCACCATTGCCCAACAAACCTGCCTACCGCATGGGCCCTGAGGAGACCAAGGAGCTTCAAAGGCAAGTTGATGGCCTCTTAGGTAAGGGTTGGGTAAAGGAAAGTCTAAGTCCTTGCGCTGTGCCTGTGATACTTGTTCCCAAAAAGGACGGTACTTGGCGCATGTGCACTGACTGTCGGGCTGTGAACGCTATCACTGTCAAATATCGTCATCCCATTCCTAGACTTGATGATATGCTTGATGAACTCGATGGTGCCATTATTTTCACCAAAATAGACTTAAGGAGCGGCTATCATCAAATTCGGATGAAAGAAGGCGACGAGTGGAAAACAGCCTTCAAAACCAAACATGGTCTCTATGAGTGGCTAGTCATGCCTTTTGGCTTAACTAATGCCCCTCGCACCTTCATGCGACTAATGAACCATGTGTTGAGACACTTTATTGGCAAGTTTGTCATTGTTTACTTTGATGACATCCTGATCTATAGTCGTAGTGAGCATGAGCACCTAGAGCATGTGAGAATAGTTCTTGAGACACTTCGACAGGCGCGTCTTTACGCCAACCTCAAGAAGTGCACCTTTTGTACTAACGAGCTTGTGTTTTTAGGCTATGTGGTAAGTTCGCAGGGCATCAAGGTGGACAAATCCAAGATTGAGGCCATCGACCAATGGCCAACTCCCACGTCCGTCCCTGACGTGCGCAGCTTTCTTGGACTGGCGGGCTTTTACCGGCGCTTTGTCAAAGATTTTAGCACCATTGCCGCCCCGTTGACCGCCGTGACAAAGAAGAATGACAAGTTCCACTGGGGAGAATCACAAGAACAAGCATTTCTCGCCCTCAAGGACACACTCACACATGCGCCTGTGTTAGCATTACCAAATTTTCACAAGACTTTTGAAATTGAATGTGATGCTTCTGGTGTAGGTATTGGAGCGGTCCTCATGCAAGACAAGAGGCCTTGTGGCTTCTTTAGTGAGAAACTGGGGGGAGCTGCGTTAAACTACCCCACGTACGACAAGGAGTTGTACGCATTAGTGAGGGCTTTGGAGACTTGGCAACACTATCTTCGCCCTCGGGAGTTCGTGATACACACTGATCACGAGTCATTGAAGTACCTCAAGGGACAACCCAAGTTAAGCAAGCGACATGCCAAATGGGTAAGCTTCATTGACACCTTTTCGTATGTCATTAAGTATAAGACTGGCAAAACGAATGTAGTGGCTGATGCATTATCACGTAGACATTCGTTGCTTGCCCTTCTGGATGCCAAGTTACTAGGGTTCGCATTGGTTAAGGAACTCTACACAAATGATCATGACTTTGGTGATATCTATGTTGCTTGTGTTAAGAACCCGCATGGAAAATACTTCTTGCATGATGGATTTCTATTCCATGTAGATAAACTGTGTGTACCTAATTCTTCCATTCGTGATCTTTTGATTCGAGAGGCACATAGTGGTGGTCTCATGGGCCACTTTGGCATCACCAAGACTCTGGCCATGTTGCAAGAGCACTTTTACTGGCCTCATATGCGTAGAGATGTTGAACGCATGGTTGGTAGATGTGCTACTTGTCACAAGGCAAAGTCTAAGACAAATCCATATGGCTTGTATACCCCATTACCTATCCCTCACCATCCTTGGGTTGATTTGTCTATGGACTTTGTATTAGGATTGCCTTGATCAACAAGGGGTAATGACTCCATCTTTGTTGTGGTTGATAGATTCTCTAAGATGGCTCATTTTATTCCTTGCCACAAAACTGACGATGCATCTCATATTGCTAATCTGTTCTTCAAAGAAATTGTCCGTCTGCATGGCCTGCCTAAAACTATTGTCAGTGATAGAGATGTGAAATTCTTGAGTTACTTTTGGAAGACTTTGTGGTCCAAACTGGGCACTAGGTTATTATTCTCCACCACTAGTCATCCACAAAGCGATGGACAAACTGAAGTTGTCAATCGCACACTTGGCACTCTACTTCGGGCCTTGATTAAAAAGAATCTTAAGACTTGGGAAGAGTGCCTCCCTCATGTTGAATTCGCCTACAATCGAACTGTGCATAGTGCCACACAATACTCCCCCTTTGAGATTGTTTATGGCTTCAACCCCGTCACCCCCCTTGATTTGGTGCCCTTACCTTCCTCTGAGCACACAAGCTTAGATGGGAAAAAGAAAGCTGATTCTGTGCGCAGGTTACATGAGGCCGTGCGAGCAAACATTGAGAAGCGTACGCAGCAATACACCCAGCAAGCCAACAAGCACCGTCGCAAGATGATTTTTGAGCCTGGAGATTGGGTTTGGCTACACTTGAGGAAAGAGCGATTTCCCAAGCAACGCCAAAGCAAATTGTCCCCAAGAGGTGATGGACCATTTCGGGTACTCCAACGAGTCAATGACAACGCATACAAGTTGGAGCTACCTGGGGAGTACAATGTTAGTGCAACCTTCAACGTCGCGGACCTAAGCCCATTTCTTGACGAGGAGGATCCAGATTTGAGGGCAAATCCTTCTCAAGAGGAGGGGACTGATGTGTGCACGAGTCTCGGCCCACGCAATGACCCAGTCCGAGTTCCATCGGGCCCAGTCACACGTGCACGGGCCAAGCTCTTCAAAGAATCACTCCAAACCCTGGTTCGAGTCGTCCAAGACCAACATGGAGTTCACAAAGATATTGAGGGCTTAGAGAGAGACAATCAAGCCATTTGCACCATGATCCAAGCCCACGAGGACTCAAGTGGGCCTTCAAGAGGACCGGCCCTATAGGGCCTTAGCCTTAGTATTTGATAGATTGGATTAATTTGTCTTCATAGCTCATTGGGCCGGCCCATCTTGGACACCAAGATGACCGAACTCTTTGCCATTGTTTCCTTAGGTTTTCTTAGTCACTTTGGCCTATAAATAGGCTTGCTTTGTAAGGTTTTAGGGTAGTCGTTTTATCTATAAAATTGGTTTAATTCGTTCCTTCTTCCAAGAAGAGAGTTCGAGCACTTTAACTTGCTTTGGCAAGGGTTATTGAGCAATCTTGCGTCCTGTCCTCGATTGTTCATCCGACCTATTCCCCTGGAGTATTCACCTTCATCGGAGTGTCGTCTACCACCTACATCAAATCGTGTCGTCCGTTTGATTCTAGGTCCCGCAATCCAAGCGTTGGACAACCTTGCTAGATCCTTGGGCAAACGTGCTACGTGTCTCGAAACAAGTTGATCGAGGAACGTATCAGTGAGGTACGTGTCTACAAACAGGTACGTATTCCTTTCTCTATTGGCAATTACATAGATGAGGTTGTGTGTGATGTTGTGCCTATGCATGCGACACATGTCATCCTAGGGAGACCTTGGCAATTTGACAAATCCGTCACGTTTGATGAACGAGCAAATAAATACACTCTCTTGCACAATGGAAAATGCCTGGTCCTCACACCACTCACACCTGCCCAAGTGTATGTGGACCAACTTAAGTTACAAAGAGAGTGTGAACAAGACCGCCAAAAGAGGAAACAAAAGGCGGCCGATCCTGGCAAATGCTCCACTTCTACAAGTGAGCATTCGACCAAGGGTCAAGTGGGCACACCTGGTGATACGCATGATCATTCACCCATTAAACCACCCACTAGGAAGCAAAACATGATCATTAAGGCTAAGGATGTTAGAAAGGTTATAAATTCTGATCAGCCTATACTTCTCATGATTTGCAAGCATGTGCTCTTAGATGCTGCTGAGCTCAATAAGGCATTGCCTTCGAGCATGGTTGCTCTTTTGCAGGAATTCGAGGATGTATTCCCTGATGAGGTCCCTGATGGTTTACCACCCATTCGAGGGATTGAGCATCAAATAGACTGATTCCGGGAGCACCCCTACCCAACAAACCGGTTTACCGCATGGGTCCTGAGGAGACAAAAGAGCTTCAAAGGCAAGTTGATGGCCTCTTAGGTAAGGGTTGGGTAAAACAGAGTTTAAATCCTTGTGTTGTGCCTATGATACTTTCCCCCAAAAAGGATGGTACTTGGCGCATGTGCACTGACTGTAGGGCTGTATCATCATCCCATTCCTAGACTTGATGATATGCTTGATGAACTCGATGGTGCTATCATTTTCACCAAAATCGATTTAAGGTGTGGCTATCATCAAATTAGGATGAAAGACGGCGATGAGTGGAAAACGGCGTTCAAAACCAAACATGAGTGTGGAGGACTACCACAAAGAAATTGAGATGACCATGATGAGGGCCAACATTCAAGAAGACAATGAGGCCACGATGGCTCGGTTTCTTAGAGGTCTCAATCCTGACCTTCAAGAAGCCTTGGAGCTCCAACATTACTTGGACATGCACGACCTTCTAGAACTCGCTATTAAGGCCGAGCGGGGGAAGAAACTAAGACGTGGAGTACGTACGTTCCAAACTTCTAACACCACTTCATGGAGGGGCAACCAACCACGAAGGGCGACCCACAAAGTTGGAAATGCGGCAGCACCAACCTCTTCTAACCGAATCCAAGGTAACACCTCTAACCGCCATTCCTATTCTACCCCTAACAAGGTTTCCGATGCATCCAGGTCCACTTCAAAGGCACCGCATGAGACTCCTAAGACTAGGAGTAGGGACATCAAGTGCTTCAAGTGCCAAGGGTTTGGACATATTCAATCTCAGTGCCCAAACCAACGGGTCATGCTCATCACTCACAATGGCGAAATCGTGTCTGATGATGACGAATGTGAGGAGATGCCCGAACTGGTCGAAGACGACTGCCTAGAAGAGGAGTCAGCTGGGGAGGCTTGCTCGCCTACACGAGGAGAAGTAGGTTGCTTGGTGGCACGGCGAGTGCTAACCGCCCGCGTTAAGGAGGACGAGCAGCTACAACGCGAAAACCTTTTCTACACCCGCTGTAAGATAGGCGACAAGGTGTGTAGTCTCATCATCGACGGTGGGAGTTGCACGAACGTGGCCAGTTTGCTCATGGTTGAGAGTCTAGGACTCCCCACTACCAGGCATCCAAGTGAGGATGGTTAAGTGAGGATGGTGAGGTACGAGTCTTCAAACAGGTACGCATTCCCTTTTCAATTGGTACTTACACTGATGAAATCGTGTGCAACGTAGTACCAATGCATGCTACGCATATCATTTTGGGAAGGCCCTGGCAATTTGACAAACACGTCACATTCGATGGAAGAGCAAATAAGTACACCCTTTTGCACGATGGCAAACGTAAGGTCCTTACACCTCTCACACCTGCACAAGTTTATGAGGACCAACTACTATTGCAAAGGGAGTGTGAACAAGACCGTCAAAGGAGGAAACTAAAGGCAGTCGACCCTGGTAAAGGCTCCACGTCTACGAGTGAGCCATCAACCAAGGGTCAAGGGAGCACACCTAGGGGTATACATGACAAATCACCTACCGCACCTACCACTAGGAAGCACAACATGATTATTAAGGCTAAAGATGTTAGAAAAGTGGTGAACCCTAATCAGCCTATACTTCTCATGATTTGCAAGCATGTGCTCTTGGATGTTGCTGAGCTCGACAAGGCGTTGCCTGCGAGCATAGTTGCTCTTTTGCAAGAATTTGGGGATGTTTTCCCTGACGAGGTCCCTGATGGCTTACCACCCATTCGGGGAATTGAACACCAAATCGACCTCATTCCTGGAGCACCATTGCCCAACAAACCTGCCTACCGCATGGGCCCTGAGGAGACCAAGGAGCTTCAAAGGCAAGTTGATGGCCTCTTAGGTAAGGGTTGGGTAAAGGAAAGTCTAAGTCCTTGCGCTGTGCCTGTGATACTTGTTCCCAAAAAGGACGGTACTTGGCGCATGTGCACTGACTGTCGGGCTGTGAACGCTATCACTGTCAAATATCGTCATCCCATTCCTAGACTTGATGATATGCTTGATGAACTCGATGGTGCCATTATTTTCACCAAAATAGACTTAAGGAGCGGCTATCATCAAATTCGGATGAAAGAAGGCGACGAGTGGAAAACAGCCTTCAAAACCAAACATGGTCTCTATGAGTGGCTAGTCATGCCTTTTGGCTTAACTAATGCCCCTAGCACCTTCATGCGACTAATGAACCATGTGTTGAGACACTTTATTGGCAAGTTTGTCATTGTTTACTTTGATGACATCCTGATCTATAGTCGTAGTGAGCATGAGCACCTAGAGCATGTGAGAATAGTTCTTGAGACACTTCGACAGGCGCGTCTTTACGCCAACCTCAAGAAGTGCACCTTTTGTACTAACGAGCTTGTGTTTTTAGGCTATGTGGTAAGTTCGCGGGGCATCAAGGTGGACAAATCCAAGATTGAGGCCATCGACCAATGGCCAACTCCCACGTCCGTCCCTGACGTGCGCAGCTTTCTTGGATTGGCGGGCTTTTACCGGCGCTTTGTCAAAGATTTTAGCACCATTGCCGCCCCGTTGACCGCCGTGACAAAGAAGAATGACAAGTTCCACTGGGGAGAATCACAAGAACAAGCATTTCTCGCCCTCAAGGACACACTCACACATGCGCCTGTGTTAGCATTACCAAATTTTCACAAGACTTTTGAAATTGAATGTGATGCTTCTGGTGTAGGTATTGGAGCGGTCCTCATGCAAGACAAGAGGCCTTGTGGCTTCTTTAGTGAGAAACTGGGGGGAGCTGCGTTAAACTACCCCACGTACGACAAGGAGTTGTACGCATTAGTTAGGGCTTTGGAGACTTGGCAACACTATCTTCGCCCTCGGGAGTTCGTGATACACACTGATCACGAGTCATTGAAGTACC
The DNA here is from genome assembly GCF_036785885.1 of Coffea arabica. Classification (NCBI taxonomy): domain Eukaryota; kingdom Viridiplantae; phylum Streptophyta; class Magnoliopsida; order Gentianales; family Rubiaceae; genus Coffea; species Coffea arabica. The sequence goes on along the minus strand of NC_092318.1, from coordinate 29,399,014 downwards.
TCAAGGGACAACCCAAGTTAAGCAAGCGACATGCCAAATGGGTAAGCTTCATTGACACCTTTTCGTATGTCATTAAGTATAAGACTGGCAAAACGAATGTAGTGGCTGATGCATTATCACGTAGACATTCGTTGCTTGCCCTTCTGGATGCCAAGTTACTAGGGTTCGCATTGGTTAAGGAACTCTACACAAATGATCATGACTTTGGTGATATCTATGTTGCTTGTGTTAAGAACCCGCATGGAAAATACTTCTTGCATGATGGATTTCTATTCCATGTAGATAAACTGTGTGTACCTAATTCTTCCATTCGTGATCTTTTGATTCGAGAGGCACATAGTGGTGGTCTCATGGGCCACTTTGGCATCACCAAGACTCTGGCCATGTTGCAAGAGCACTTTTACTGGCCTCATATGCGTAGAGATGTTGAACGCATGGTTGGTAGATGTGCTACTTGTCACAAGGCAAAGTCTAAGACAAATCCATATGGCTTGTATACCCCATTACCTATCCCTCACCATCCTTGGGTTGATTTGTCTATGGACTTTGTATTAGGATTGCCTTGATCAACAAGGGGTAATGACTCCATCTTTGTTGTGGTTGATAGATTCTCTAAGATGGCTCATTTTATTCCTTGCCACAAAACTGACGATGCATCTCATATTGCTAATCTGTTCTTCAAAGAAATTGTCCGTCTGCATGGCCTGCCTAAAACTATTGTCAGTGATAGAGATGTGAAATTCTTGAGTTACTTTTGGAAGACTTTGTGGTCCAAACTGGGCACTAGGTTATTATTCTCCACCACTAGTCATCCACAAAGCGATGGACAAACTGAAGTTGTCAATCGCACACTTGGCACTCTACTTCGGGCCTTGATTAAAAAGAATCTTAAGACTTGGGAAGAGTGCCTCCCTCATGTTGAATTCGCCTACAATCGAACTGTGCATAGTGCCACACAATACTCCCCCTTTGAGATTGTTTATGGCTTCAACCCCGTCACCCCCCTTGATTTGGTGCCCTTACCTTCCTCTGAGCACACAAGCTTAGATGGGAAAAAGAAAGCTGATTCTGTGCGCAGGTTACATGAGGCCGTGCGAGCAAACATTGAGAAGCGTACGCAGCAATACACCCAGCAAGCCAACAAGCACCGTCGCAAGATGATTTTTGAGCCTGGAGATTGGGTTTGGCTACACTTGAGGAAAGAGCGATTTCCCAAGCAACGCCAAAGCAAATTGTCCCCAAGAGGTGATGGACCATTTCGGGTACTCCAACGAGTCAATGACAACGCATACAAGTTGGAGCTACCTGGGGAGTACAATGTTAGTGCAACCTTCAACGTCGCGGACCTAAGCCCATTTCTTGACGAGGAGGATCCAGATTTGAGGGCAAATCCTTCTCAAGAGGAGGGGACTGATGTGTGCACGAGTCTCGGCCCACGCAATGACCCAGTCCGAGTTCCATCGGGCCCAGTCACACGTGCACGGGCCAAGCTCTTCAAAGAATCACTCCAAACCCTGGTTCGAGTCGTCCAAGACCAACATGGAGTTCACAAAGATATTGAGGGCTTAGAGAGAGACAATCAAGCCATTTGCACCATGATCCAAGCCCACGAGGACTCAAGTGGGCCTTCAAGAGGACCGGCCCTATAGGGCCTTAGCCTTAGTATTTGATAGATTGGATTAATTTGTCTTCATAGCTCATTGGGCCGGCCCATCTTGGACACCAAGATGACCGAACTCTTTGCCATTGTTTCCTTAGGTTTTCTTAGTCACTTTGGCCTATAAATAGGCTTGCTTTGTAAGGTTTTAGGGTAGTCGTTTTATCAATAAAATTGGTTTAATTCGTTCCTTCTTCCAAGAAGAGAGTTCGAGCACTTTAACTTGCTTTGGCAAGGGTTATTGAGCAATCTTGCGTCCTGTCCTCGATTGTTCATCCGACCTATTCCCCTGGAGTATTCACCTTCATCGGAGTGTCGTCTACCACCTACATCAAATCGTGTCGTCCGTTTGATTCTAGGTCCCGCAATCCAAGCGTTGGACAACCTTGCTAGATCCTTGGGCAAACGTGCTACGTGTCTCGAAACAAGTTGATCGAGGAACGTATCAGTGAGGTACGTGTCTACAAACAGGTACGTATTCCTTTCTCTATTGGCAATTACATAGATGAGGTTGTGTGTGATGTTGTGCCTATGCATGCGACACATGTCATCCTAGGGAGACCTTGGCAATTTGACAAATCCGTCACGTTTGATGAACGAGCAAATAAATACACTCTCTTGCACAATGGAAAATGCCTGGTCCTCACACCACTCACACCTGCCCAAGTGTATGTGGACCAACTTAAGTTACAAAGAGAGTGTGAACAAGACCGCCAAAAGAGGAAACAAAAGGCGGCCGATCCTGGCAAATGCTCCACTTCTACAAGTGAGCATTCGACCAAGGGTCAAGTGGGCACACCTGGTGATACGCATGATCATTCACCCATTAAACCACCCACTAGGAAGCAAAACATGATCATTAAGGCTAAGGATGTTAGAAAGGTTATAAATTCTGATCAGCCTATACTTCTCATGATTTGCAAGCATGTGCTCTTAGATGCTGCTGAGCTCAATAAGGCATTGCCTTCGAGCATGGTTGCTCTTTTGCAGGAATTCGAGGATGTATTCCCTGATGAGGTCCCTGATGGTTTACCACCCATTCGAGGGATTGAGCATCAAATAGACTGATTCCGGGAGCACCCCTACCCAACAAACCGGTTTACCGCATGGGTCCTGAGGAGACAAAAGAGCTTCAAAGGCAAGTTGATGGCCTCTTAGGTAAGGGTTGGGTAAAACAGAGTTTAAATCCTTGTGTTGTGCCTATGATACTTTCCCCCAAAAAGGATGGTACTTGGCGCATGTGCACTGACTGTAGGGCTGTATCATCATCCCATTCCTAGACTTGATGATATGCTTGATGAACTCGATGGTGCTATCATTTTCACCAAAATCGATTTAAGGTGTGGCTATCATCAAATTAGGATGAAAGACGGCGATGAGTGGAAAACGGCGTTCAAAACCAAACATGAGTGTGGAGGACTACCACAAAGAAATTGAGATGACCATGATGAGGGCCAACATTCAAGAAGACAATGAGGCCACGATGGCTCGGTTTCTTAGAGGTCTCAATCCTGACCTTCAAGAAGCCTTGGAGCTCCAACATTACTTGGACATGCACGACCTTCTAGAACTCGCTATTAAGGCCGAGCGGGGGAAGAAACTAAGACGTGGAGTACGTACGTTCCAAACTTCTAACACCACTTCATGGAGGGGCAACCAACCACGAAGGGCGACCCACAAAGTTGGAAATGCGGCAGCACCAACCTCTTCTAACCGAATCCAAGGTAACACCTCTAACCGCCATTCCTATTCTACCCCTAACAAGGTTTCCGATGCATCCAGGTCCACTTCAAAGGCACCGCATGAGACTCCTAAGACTAGGAGTAGGGACATCAAGTGCTTCAAGTGCCAAGGGTTTGGACATATTCAATCTCAGTGCCCAAACCAACGGGTCATGCTCATCACTCAAAATGGCGAAATCGTGTCTGATGATGACGAATGTGAGGAGATGCCCGAACTGGTCGAAGACGACTGCCTAGAAGAGGAGTCAGCTGGGGAGGCTTGCTCGCCTACACGAGGAGAAGTAGGTTGCTTGGTGGCACGGCGAGTGCTAACCGCCCGCGTTAAGGAGGACGAGCAGCTACAACGCGAAAACCTTTTCTACACCCGCTGTAAGATAGGCGACAAGGTGTGTAGTCTCATCATCGACGGTGGGAGTTGCACGAACGTGGCCAGTTTGCTCATGGTTGAGAGTCTAGGACTCCCCACTACCAGGCATCCAAGTGAGGATGGTTAAGTGAGGATGGTGAGGTACGAGTCTTCAAACAGGTACGCATTCCCTTTTCAATTGGTACTTACACTGATGAAATCGTGTGCAACGTAGTACCAATGCATGCTACGCATATCATTTTGGGAAGGCCCTGGCAATTTGACAAACACGTCACATTCGATGGAAGAGCAAATAAGTACACCCTTTTGCACGATGGCAAACGTAAGGTCCTTACACCTCTCACACCTGCACAAGTTTATGAGGACCAACTACTATTGCAAAGGGAGTGTGAACAAGACCGTCAAAGGAGGAAACTAAAGGCAGTCGACCCTGGTAAAGGCTCCACGTCTACGAGTGAGCCATCAACCAAGGGTCAAGGGAGCACACCTAGGGGTATACATGACAAATCACCTACCGCACCTACCACTAGGAAGCACAACATGATTATTAAGGCTAAAGATGTTAGAAAAGTGGTGAACCCTAATCAGCCTATACTTCTCATGATTTGCAAGCATGTGCTCTTGGATGTTGCTGAGCTCGACAAGGCGTTGCCTGCGAGCATAGTTGCTCTTTTGCAAGAATTTGGGGATGTTTTCCCTGACGAGGTCCCTGATGGCTTACCACCCATTCGGGGAATTGAACACCAAATCGACCTCATTCCTGGAGCACCATTGCCCAACAAACCTGCCTACCGCATGGGCCCTGAGGAGACCAAGGAGCTTCAAAGGCAAGTTGATGGCCTCTTAGGTAAGGGTTGGGTAAAGGAAAGTCTAAGTCCTTGCGCTGTGCCTGTGATACTTGTTCCCAAAAAGGACGGTACTTGGCGCATGTGCACTGACTGTCGGGCTGTGAACGCTATCACTGTCAAATATCGTCATCCCATTCCTAGACTTGATGATATGCTTGATGAACTCGATGGTGCCATTATTTTCACCAAAATAGACTTAAGGAGCGGCTATCATCAAATTCGGATGAAAGAAGGCGACGAGTGGAAAACAGCCTTCAAAACCAAACATGGTCTCTATGAGTGGCTAGTCATGCCTTTTGGCTTAACTAATGCCCCTCGCACCTTCATGCGACTAATGAACCATGTGTTGAGACACTTTATTGGCAAGTTTGTCATTGTTTACTTTGATGACATCCTGATCTATAGTCGTAGTGAGCATGAGCACCTAGAGCATGTGAGAATAGTTCTTGAGACACTTCGACAGGCGCATCTTTACGCCAACCTCAAGAAGTGCACCTTTTGTACTAACGAGCTTGTGTTTTTAGGCTATGTGGTAAGTTCGCAGGGCATCAAGGTGGACAAATCCAAGATTGAGGCCATCGACCAATGGCCAACTCCCACGTCCGTCCCTGACGTGCGCAGCTTTCTTGGACTGGCGGGCTTTTACCGGCGCTTTGTCAAAGATTTTAGCACCATTGCCGCCCCGTTGACCGCCGTGACAAAGAAGAATGACAAGTTCCACTGGGGAGAATCACAAGAACAAGCATTTCTCGCCCTCAAGGACACACTCACACATGCGCCTGTGTTAGCATTACCAAATTTTCACAAGACTTTTGAAATTGAATGTGATGCTTCTGGTGTAGGTATTGGAGCGGTCCTCATGCAAGACAAGAGGCCTTGTGGCTTCTTTAGTGAGAAACTGGGGGGAGCTGCGTTAAACTACCCCACGTACGACAAGGAGTTGTACGCATTAGTGAGGGCTTTGGAGACTTGGCAACACTATCTTCGCCCTCGGGAGTTCGTGATACACACTGATCACGAGTCATTGAAGTACCTCAAGGGACAACCCAAGTTAAGCAAGCGACATGCCAAATGGGTAAGCTTCATTGACACCTTTTCGTATGTCATTAAGTATAAGACTGGCAAAACGAATGTAGTGGCTGATGCATTATCACGTAGACATTCGTTGCTTGCCCTTCTGGATGCCAAGTTACTAGGGTTCGCATTGGTTAAGGAACTCTACACAAATGATCATGACTTTGGTGATATCTATGTTGCTTGTGTTAAGAACCCGCATGGAAAATACTTCTTGCATGATGGATTTCTATTCCATGTAGATAAACTGTGTGTACCTAATTCTTCCATTCGTGATCTTTTGATTCGAGAGGCACATAGTGGTGGTCTCATGGGCCACTTTGGCATCACCAAGACTCTGGCCATGTTGCAAGAGCACTTTTACTGGCCTCATATGCGTAGAGATGTTGAACGCATGGTTGGTAGATGTGCTACTTGTCACAAGGCAAAGTCTAAGACAAATCCATATGGCTTGTATACCCCATTACCTATCCCTCACCATCCTTGGGTTGATTTGTCTATGGACTTTGTATTAGGATTGCCTTGATCAACAAGGGGTAATGACTCCATCTTTGTTGTGGTTGATAGATTCTCTAAGATGGCTCATTTTATTACTTGCCACAAAACTGACGATGCATCTCATATTGCTAATCTGTTCTTCAAAGAAATTGTCCGTCTGCATGGCCTGCCTAAAACTATTGTCAGTGATAGAGATGTGAAATTCTTGAGTTACTTTTGGAAGACTTTGTGGTCCAAACTGGGCACTAGGTTATTATTCTCCACCACTAGTCATCCACAAAGCGATGGACAAACTGAAGTTGTCAATCGCACACTTGGCACTCTACTTCGGGCCTTGATTAAAAAGAATCTTAAGACTTGGGAAGAGTGCCTCCCTCATGTTGAATTCGCCTACAATCGAACTGTGCATAGTGCCACACAATACTCCCCCTTTGAGATTGTTTATGGCTTCAACCCCGTCACCCCCCTTGATTTGGTGCCCTTACCTTCCTCTGAGCACACAAGCTTAGATGGGAAAAAGAAAGCTGATTCTGTGCGCAGGTTACATGAGGCCGTGCGAGCAAACATTGAGAAGCGTACGCAGCAATACACCCAGCAAGCCAACAAGCACCGTCGCAAGATGATTTTTGAGCCTGGAGATTGGGTTTGGCTACACTTGAGGAAAGAGCGATTTCCCAAGCAACGCCAAAGCAAATTGTCCCCAAGAGGTGATGGACCATTTCGGGTACTCCAACGAGTCAATGACAACGCATACAAGTTGGAGCTACCTGGGGAGTACAATGTTAGTGCAACCTTCAACGTCGCGGACCTAAGCCCATTTCTTGACGAGGAGGATCCAGATTTGAGGGCAAATCCTTCTCAAGAGGAGGGGACTGATGTGTGCACGAGTCTCGGCCCACGCAATGACCCAGTCCGAGTTCCATCGGGCCCAGTCACACGTGCACGGGCCAAGCTCTTCAAAGAATCACTCCAAACCCTGGTTCGAGTCGTCCAAGACCAACATGGAGTTCACAAAGATATTGAGGGCTTAGAGAGAGACAATCAAGCCATTTGCACCATGATCCAAGCCCACGAGGACTCAAGTGGGCCTTCAAGAGGACCGGCCCTATAGGGCCTTAGCCTTAGTATTTGATAGATTGGATTAATTTGTCTTCATAGCTCATTGGGCCGGCCCATCTTGGACACCAAGATGACCGAACTCTTTGCCATTGTTTCCTTAGGTTTTCTTAGTCACTTTGGCCTATAAATAGGCTTGCTTTGTAAGGTTTTAGGGTAGTCGTTTTATCAATAAAATTGGTTTAATTCGTTCCTTCTTCCAAGAAGAGAGTTCGAGCACTTTAACTTGCTTTGGCAAGGGTTATTGAGCAATCTTGCGTCCTGTCCTCGATTGTTCATCCGACCTATTCCCCTGGAGTATTCACCTTCATCGGAGTGTCGTCTACCACCTACATCAAATCGTGTCGTCCGTTTGATTCTAGGTCCCGCAATCCAAGCGTTGGACAACCTTGCTAGATCCTTGGGCAAACGTGCTACGTGTCTCGAAACAAGTTGATCGAGGAACGTATCAGTGAGGTACGTGTCTACAAACAGGTACGTATTCCTTTCTCTATTGGCAATTACATAGATGAGGTTGTGTGTGATGTTGTGCCTATGCATGCGACACATGTCATCCTAGGGAGACCTTGGCAATTTGACAAATCCGTCACGTTTGATGAACGAGCAAATAAATACACTCTCTTGCACAATGGAAAATGCCTGGTCCTCACACCACTCACACCTGCCCAAGTGTATGTGGACCAACTTAAGTTACAAAGAGAGTGTGAACAAGACCGCCAAAAGAGGAAACAAAAGGCGGCCGATCCTGGCAAATGCTCCACTTCTACAAGTGAGCATTCGACCAAGGGTCAAGTGGGCACACCTGGTGATACGCATGATCATTCACCCATTAAACCACCCACTAGGAAGCAAAACATGATCATTAAGGCTAAGGATGTTAGAAAGGTTATAAATTCTGATCAGCCTATACTTCTCATGATTTGCAAGCATGTGCTCTTAGATGCTGCTGAGCTCAATAAGGCATTGCCTTCGAGCATGGTTGCTCTTTTGCAGGAATTCGAGGATGTATTCCCTGATGAGGTCCCTGATGGTTTACCACCCATTCGAGGGATTGAGCATCAAATAGACTGATTCCGGGAGCACCCCTACCCAACAAACCGGTTTACCGCATGGGTCCTGAGGAGACAAAAGAGCTTCAAAGGCAAGTTGATGGCCTCTTAGGTAAGGGTTGGGTAAAACAGAGTTTAAATCCTTGTGTTGTGCCTATGATACTTTCCCCCAAAAAGGATGGTACTTGGCGCATGTGCACTGACTGTAGGGCTGTATCATCATCCCATTCCTAGACTTGATGATATGCTTGATGAACTCGATGGTGCTATCATTTTCACCAAAATCGATTTAAGGTGTGGCTATCATCAAATTAGGATGAAAGACGGCGATGAGTGGAAAACGGCGTTCAAAACCAAACATGAGTGTGGAGGACTACCACAAAGAAATTGAGATGACCATGATGAGGGCCAACATTCAAGAAGACAATGAGGCCACGATGGCTCGGTTTCTTAGAGGTCTCAATCCTGACCTTCAAGAAGCCTTGGAGCTCCAACATTACTTGGACATGCACGACCTTCTAGAACTCGCTATTAAGGCCGAGCGGGGGAAGAAACTAAGACGTGGAGTACGTACGTTCCAAACTTCTAACACCACTTCATGGAGGGGCAACCAACCACGAAGGGCGACCCACAAAGTTGGAAATGCGGCAGCACCAACCTCTTCTAACCGAATCCAAGGTAACACCTCTAACCGCCATTCCTATTCTACCCCTAACAAGGTTTCCGATGCATCCAGGTCCACTTCAAAGGCACCGCATGAGACTCCTAAGACTAGGAGTAGGGACATCAAGTGCTTCAAGTGCCAAGGGTTTGGACATATTCAATCTCAGTGCCCAAACCAACGGGTCATGCTCATCACTCACAATGGCGAAATCGTGTCTGATGATGACGAATGTGAGGAGATGCCCGAACTGGTCGAAGACGACTGCCTAGAAGAGGAGTCAGCTGGGGAGGCTTGCTCGCCTACACGAGGAGAAGTAGGTTGCTTGGTGGCACGGCGAGTGCTAACCGCCCGCGTTAAGGAGGACGAGCAGCTACAACGCGAAAACCTTTTCTACACCCGCTGTAAGATAGGCGACAAGGTGTGTAGTCTCATCATCGACGGTGGGAGTTGCACGAACGTGGCCAGTTTGCTCATGGTTGAGAGTCTAGGACTCCCCACTACCAGGCATCCAAGTGAGGATGGTTAAGTGAGGATGGTGAGGTACGAGTCTTCAAACAGGTACGCATTCCCTTTTCAATTGGTACTTACACTGATGAAATCGTGTGCAACGTAGTACCAATGCATGCTACGCATATCATTTTGGGAAGGCCCTGGCAATTTGACAAACACGTCACATTCGATGGAAGAGCAAATAAGTACACCCTTTTGCACGATGGCAAACGTAAGGTCCTTACACCTCTCACACCTGCACAAGTTTATGAGGACCAACTACTATTGCAAAGGGAGTGTGAACAAGACCGTCAAAGGAGGAAACTAAAGGCAGTCGACCCTGGTAAAGGCTCCACGTCTACGAGTGAGCCATCAACCAAGGGTCAAGGGAGCACACCTAGGGGTATACATGACAAATCACCTACCGCACCTACCACTAGGAAGCACAACATGATTATTAAGGCTAAAGATGTTAGAAAAGTGGTGAACCCTAATCAGCCTATACTTCTCATGATTTGCAAGCATGTGCTCTTGGATGTTGCTGAGCTCGACAAGGCGTTGCCTGCGAGCATAGTTGCTCTTTTGCAAGAATTTGGGGATGTTTTCCCTGACGAGGTCCCTGATGGCTTACCACCCATTCGGGGAATTGAACACCAAATCGACCTCATTCCTGGAGCACCATTGCCCAACAAACCTGCCTACCGCATGGGCCCTGAGGAGACCAAGGAGCTTCAAAGGCAAGTTGATGGCCTCTTAGGTAAGGGTTGGGTAAAGGAAAGTCTAAGTCCTTGCGCTGTGCCTGTGATACTTGTTCCCAAAAAGGACGGTACTTGGCGCATGTGCACTGACTGTCGGGCTGTGAACGCTATCACTGTCAAATATCGTCATCCCATTCCTAGACTTGATGATATGCTTGATGAACTCGATGGTGCCATTATTTTCACCAAAATAGACTTAAGGAGCGGCTATCATCAAATTCGGATGAAAGAAGGCGACGAGTGGAAAACAGCCTTCAAAACCAAACATGGTCTCTATGAGTGGCTAGTCATGCCTTTTGGCTTAACTAATGCCCCTCGCACCTTCATGCGACTAATGAACCATGTGTTGAGACACTTTATTGGCAAGTTTGTCATTGTTTACTTTGATGACATCCTGATCTATAGTCGTAGTGAGCATGAGCACCTAGAGCATGTGAGAATAGTTCTTGAGACACTTCGACAGGCGCATCTTTACGCCAACCTCAAGAAGTGCACCTTTTGTACTAACGAGCTTGTGTTTTTAGGCTATGTGGTAAGTTCGCAGGGCATCAAGGTGGACAAATCCAAGATTGAGGCCATCGACCAATGGCCAACTCCCACGTCCGTCCCTGACGTGCGCAGCTTTCTTGGACTGGCGGGCTTTTACCGGCGCTTTGTCAAAGATTTTAGCACCATTGCCGCCCCGTTGACCGCCGTGACAAAGAAGAATGACAAGTTCCACTGGGGAGAATCACAAGAACAAGCATTTCTCGCCCTCAAGGACACACTCACACATGCGCCTGTGTTAGCATTACCAAATTTTCACAAGACTTTTGAAATTGAATGTGATGCTTCTGGTGTAGGTATTGGAGCGGTCCTCATGCAAGACAAGAGGCCTTGTGGCTTCTTTAGTGAGAAACTGGGGGGAGCTGCGTTAAACTACCCCACGTACGACAAGGAGTTGTACGCATTAGTGAGGGCTTTGGAGACTTGGCAACACTATCTTCGCCCTCGGGAGTTCGTGATACACACTGATCACGAGTCATTGAAGTACCTCAAGGGACAACCCAAGTTAAGCAAGCGACATGCCAAATGGGTAAGCTTCATTGACACCTTTTCGTATGTCATTAAGTATAAGACTGGCAAAACGAATGTAGTGGCTGATGCATTATCACGTAGACATTCGTTGCTTGCCCTTCTGGATGCCAAGTTACTAGGGTTCGCATTGGTTAAGGAACTCTACACAAATGATCATGACTTTGGTGATATCTATGTTGCTTGTGTTAAGAACCCGCATGGAAAATACTTCTTGCATGATGGATTTCTATTCCATGTAGATAAACTGTGTGTACCTAATTCTTCCATTCGTGATCTTTTGATTCGAGAGGCACATAGTGGTGGTCTCATGGGCCACTTTGGCATCACCAAGACTCTGGCCATGTTGCAAGAGCACTTTTACTGGCCTCATATGCGTAGAGATGTTGAACGCATGGTTGGTAGATGTGCTACTTGTCACAAGGCAAAGTCTAAGACAAATCCATATGGCTTGTATACCCCATTACCTATCCCTCACCATCCTTGGGTTGATTTGTCTATGGACTTTGTATTAGGATTGCCTTGATCAACAAGGGGTAATGACTCCATCTTTGTTGTGGTTGATAGATTCTCTAAGATGGCTCATTTTATTCCTTGCCACAAAACTGACGATGCATCTCATATTGCTAATCTGTTCTTCAAAGAAATTGTCCGTCTGCATGGCCTGCCTAAAACTATTGTCAGTGATAGAGATGTGAAATTCTTGAGTTACTTTTGGAAGACTTTGTGGTCCAAACTGGGCACTAGGTTATTATTCTCCACCACTAGTCATCCACAAAGCGATGGACAAACTGAAGTTGTCAATCGCACACTTGGCACTCTACTTCGGGCCTTGATTAAAAAGAATCTTAAGACTTGGGAAGAGTGCCTCCCTCATGTTGAATTCGCCTACAATCGAACTGTGCATAGTGCCACACAATACTCCCCCTTTGAGATTGTTTATGGCTTCAACCCCGTCACCCCCCTTGATTTGGTGCCCTTACCTTCCTCTGAGCACACAAGCTTAGATGGGAAAAAGAAAGCTGATTCTGTGCGCAGGTTACATGAGGCCGTGCGAGCAAACATTGAGAAGCGTACGCAGCAATACACCCAGCAAGCCAACAAGCACCGTCGCAAGATGATTTTTGAGCCTGGAGATTGGGTTTGGCTACACTTGAGGAAAGAGCGATTTCCCAAGCAACGCCAAAGCAAATTGTCCCCAAGAGGTGATGGACCATTTCGGGTACTCCAACGAGTCAATGACAACGCATACAAGTTGGAGCTACCTGGGGAGTACAATGTTAGTGCAACCTTCAACGTCGCGGACCTAAGCCCATTTCTTGACGAGGAGGATCCAGATTTGAGGGCAAATCCTTCTCAAGAGGAGGGGACTGATGTGTGCACGAGTCTCGGCCCACGCAATGACCCAGTCCGAGTTCCATCGGGCCCAGTCACACGTGCACGGGCCAAGCTCTTCAAAGAATCACTCCAAACCCTGGTTCGAGTCGTCCAAGACCAACATGGAGTTCACAAAGATATTGAGGGCTTAGAGAGAGACAATCAAGCCATTTGCACCATGATCCAAGCCCACGAGGACTCAAGTGGGCCTTCAAGAGGACCGGCCCTATAGGGCCTTAGCCTTAGTATTTGATAGATTGGATTAATTTGTCTTCATAGCTCATTGGGCCGGCCCATCTTGGACACCAAGATGACCGAACTCTTTGCCATTGTTTCCTTAGGTTTTCTTAGTCACTTTGGCCTATAAATAGGCTTGCTTTGTAAGGTTTTAGGGTAGTCGTTTTATCAATAAAATTGGTTTAATTCGTTCCTTCTTCCAAGAAGAGAGTTCGAGCACTTTAACTTGCTTTGGCAAGGGTTATTGAGCAATCTTGCGTCCTGTCCTCGATTGTTCATCCGACCTATTCCCCTGGAGTATTCACCTTCATCGGAGTGTCGTCTACCACCTACATCAAATCGTGTCGTCCGTTTGATTCTAGGTCCCGCAATCCAAGCGTTGGACAACCTTGCTAGATCCTTGGGCAAACGTGCTACGTGTCTCGAAACAAGTTGATCGAGGAACGTATCAGTGAGGTACGTGTCTACAAACAGGTACGTATTCCTTTCTCTATTGGCAATTACATAGATGAGGTTGTGTGTGATGTTGTGCCTATGCATGCGACACATGTCATCCTAGGGAGACCTTGGCAATTTGACAAATCCGTCACGTTTGATGAACGAGCAAATAAATACACTCTCTTGCACAATGGAAAATGCCTGGTCCTCACACCACTCACACCTGCCCAAGTGTATGTGGACCAACTTAAGTTACAAAGAGAGTGTGAACAAGACCGCCAAAAGAGGAAACAAAAGGCGGCCGATCCTGGCAAATGCTCCACTTCTACAAGTGAGCATTCGACCAAGGGTCAAGTGGGCACACCTGGTGATACGCATGATCATTCACCCATTAAACCACCCACTAGGAAGCAAAACATGATCATTAAGGCTAAGGATGTTAGAAAGGTTATAAATTCTGATCAGCCTATACTTCTCATGATTTGCAAGCATGTGCTCTTAGATGCTGCTGAGCTCAATAAGGCATTGCCTTCGAGCATGGTTGCTCTTTTGCAGGAATTCGAGGATGTATTCCCTGATGAGGTCCCTGATGGTTTACCACCCATTCGAGGGATTGAGCATCAAATAGACTGATTCCGGGAGCACCCCTACCCAACAAACCGGTTTACCGCATGGGTCCTGAGGAGACAAAAGAGCTTCAAAGGCAAGTTGATGGCCTCTTAGGTAAGGGTTGGGTAAAACAGAGTTTAAATCCTTGTGTTGTGCCTATGATACTTTCCCCCAAAAAGGATGGTACTTGGCGCATGTGCACTGACTGTAGGGCTGTATCATCATCCCATTCCTAGACTTGATGATATGCTTGATGAACTCGATGGTGCTATCATTTTCACCAAAATCGATTTAAGGTGTGGCTATCATCAAATTAGGATGAAAGACGGCGATGAGTGGAAAACGGCGTTCAAAACCAAACATGAGTGTGGAGGACTACCACAAAGAAATTGAGATGACCATGATGAGGGCCAACATTCAAGAAGACAATGAGGCCACGATGGCTCGGTTTCTTAGAGGTCTCAATCCTGACCTTCAAGAAGCCTTGGAGCTCCAACATTACTTGGACATGCACGACCTTCTAGAACTCGCTATTAAGGCCGAGCGGGGGAAGAAACTAAGACGTGGAGTACGTACGTTCCAAACTTCTAACACCACTTCATGGAGGGGCAACCAACCACGAAGGGCGACCCACAAAGTTGGAAATGCGGCAGCACCAACCTCTTCTAACCGAATCCAAGGTAACACCTCTAACCGCCATTCCTATTCTACCCCTAACAAGGTTTCCGATGCATCCAGGTCCACTTCAAAGGCACCGCATGAGACTCCTAAGACTAGGAGTAGGGACATCAAGTGCTTCAAGTGCCAAGGGTTTGGACATATTCAATCTCAGTGCCCAAACCAACGGGTCATGCTCATCACTCACAATGGCGAAATCGTGTCTGATGATGACGAATGTGAGGAGATGCCCGAACTGGTCGAAGACGACTGCCTAGAAGAGGAGTCAGCTGGGGAGGCTTGCTCGCCTACACGAGGAGAAGTAGGTTGCTTGGTGGCACGGCGAGTGCTAACCGCCCGCGTTAAGGAGGACGAGCAGCTACAACGCGAAAACCTTTTCTACACCCGCTGTAAGATAGGCGACAAGGTGTGTAGTCTCATCATCGACGGTGGGAGTTGCACGAACGTGGCCAGTTTGCTCATGGTTGAGAGTCTAGGACTCCCCACTACCAGGCATCCAAGTGAGGATGGTTAAGTGAGGATGGTGAGGTACGAGTCTTCAAACAGGTACGCATTCCCTTTTCAATTGGTACTTACACTGATGAAATCGTGTGCAACGTAGTACCAATGCATGCTACGCATATCATTTTGGGAAGGCCCTGGCAATTTGACAAACACGTCACATTCGATGGAAGAGCAAATAAGTACACCCTTTTGCACGATGGCAAACGTAAGGTCCTTACACCTCTCACACCTGCACAAGTTTATGAGGACCAACTACTATTGCAAAGGGAGTGTGAACAAGACCGTCAAAGGAGGAAACTAAAGGCAGTCGACCCTGGTAAAGGCTCCACGTCTACGAGTGAGCCATCAACCAAGGGTCAAGGGAGCACACCTAGGGGTATACATGACAAATCACCTACCGCACCTACCACTAGGAAGCACAACATGATTATTAAGGCTAAAGATGTTAGAAAAGTGGTGAACCCTAATCAGCCTATACTTCTCATGATTTGCAAGCATGTGCTCTTGGATGTTGCTGAGCTCGACAAGGCGTTGCCTGCGAGCATAGTTGCTCTTTTGCAAGAATTTGGGGATGTTTTCCCTGACGAGGTCCCTGATGGCTTACCACCCATTCGGGGAATTGAACACCAAATCGACCTCATTCCTGGAGCACCATTGCCCAACAAACCTGCCTACCGCATGGGCCCTGAGGAGACCAAGGAGCTTCAAAGGCAAGTTGATGGCCTCTTAGGTAAGGGTTGGGTAAAGGAAAGTCTAAGTCCTTGCGCTGTGCCTGTGATACTTGTTCCCAAAAAGGACGGTACTTGGCGCATGTGCACTGACTGTCGGGCTGTGAACGCTATCACTGTCAAATATCGTCATCCCATTCCTAGACTTGATGATATGCTTGATGAACTCGATGGTGCCATTATTTTCACCAAAATAGACTTAAGGAGCGGCTATCATCAAATTCGGATGAAAGAAGGCGACGAGTGGAAAACAGCCTTCAAAACCAAACATGGTCTCTATGAGTGGCTAGTCATGCCTTTTGGCTTAACTAATGCCCCTAGCACCTTCATGCGACTAATGAACCATGTGTTGAGACACTTTATTGGCAAGTTTGTCATTGTTTACTTTGATGACATCCTGATCTATAGTCGTAGTGAGCATGAGCACCTAGAGCATGTGAGAATAGTTCTTGAGACACTTCGACAGGCGCGTCTTTACGCCAACCTCAAGAAGTGCACCTTTTGTACTAACGAGCTTGTGTTTTTAGGCTATGTGGTAAGTTCGCGGGGCATCAAGGTGGACAAATCCAAGATTGAGGCCATCGACCAATGGCCAACTCCCACGTCCGTCCCTGACGTGCGCAGCTTTCTTGGATTGGCGGGCTTTTACCGGCGCTTTGTCAAAGATTTTAGCACCATTGCCGCCCCGTTGACCGCCGTGACAAAGAAGAATGACAAGTTCCACTGGGGAGAATCACAAGAACAAGCATTTCTCGCCCTCAAGGACACACTCACACATGCGCCTGTGTTAGCATTACCAAATTTTCACAAGACTTTTGAAATTGAATGTGATGCTTCTGGTGTAGGTATTGGAGCGGTCCTCATGCAAGACAAGAGGCCTTGTGGCTTCTTTAGTGAGAAACTGGGGGGAGCTGCGTTAAACTACCCCACGTACGACAAGGAGTTGTACGCATTAGTTAGGGCTTTGGAGACTTGGCAACACTATCTTCGCCCTCGGGAGTTCGTGATACACACTGATCACGAGTCATTGAAGTACCTCAAGGGACAACCCAAGTTAAGCAAGCGACATGCCAAATGGGTAAGCTTCATTGACACCTTTTCGTATGTCATTAAGTATAAGACTGGCAAAACGAATGTAGTGGCTGATGCATTATCACGTAGACATTCGTTGCTTGCCCTTCTGGATGCCAAGTTACTAGGGTTCGCATTGGTTAAGGAACTCTACACAAATGATCATGACTTTGGTGATATCTATGTTGCTTGTGTTAAGAACCCGCATGGAAAATACTTCTTGCATGATGGATTTCTATTCCATGTAGATAAACTGTGTGTACCTAATTCTTCCATTCGTGATCTTTTGATTCGAGAGGCACATAGTGGTGGTCTCATGGGCCACTTTGGCATCACCAAGACTCTGGCCATGTTGCAAGAGCACTTTTACTGGCCTCATATGCGTAGAGATGTTGAACGCATGGTTGGTAGATGTGCTACTTGTCACAAGGCAAAGTCTAAGACAAATCCATATGGCTTGTATACCCCATTACCTATCCCTCACCATCCTTGGGTTGATTTGTCTATGGACTTTGTATTAGGATTGCCTTGATCAACAAGGGGTAATGACTCCATCTTTGTTGTGGTTGATAGATTCTCTAAGATGGCTCATTTTATTCCTTGCCACAAAACTGACGATGCATCTCATATTGCTAATCTGTTCTTCAAAGAAATTGTCCGTCTGCATGGCCTGCCTAAAACTATTGTCAGTGATAGAGATGTGAAATTCTTGAGTTACTTTTGGAAGACTTTGTGGTCCAAACTGGGCACTAGGTTATTATTCTCCACCACTAGTCATCCACAAAGCGATGGACAAACTGAAGTTGTCAATCGCACACTTGGCACTCTACTTCGGGCCTTGATTAAAAAGAATCTTAAGACTTGGGAAGAGTGCCTCCCTCATGTTGAATTCGCCTACAATCGAACTGTGCATAGTGCCACACAATACTCCCCCTTTGAGATTGTTTATGGCTTCAACCCCGTCACCCCCCTTGATTTGGTGCCCTTACCTTCCTCTGAGCACACAAGCTTAGATGGGAAAAAGAAAGCTGATTCTGTGCGCAGGTTACATGAGGCCGTGCGAGCAAACATTGAGAAGCGTACGCAGCAATACACCCAGCAAGCCAACAAGCACCGTCGCAAGATGATTTTTGAGCCTGGAGATTGGGTTTGGCTACACTTGAGGAAAGAGCGATTTCCCAAGCAACGCCAAAGCAAATTGTCCCCAAGAGGTGATGGACCATTTCGGGTACTCCAACGAGTCAATGACAACGCATACAAGTTGGAGCTACCTGGGGAGTACAATGTTAGTGCAACCTTCAACGTCGCGGACCTAAGCCCATTTCTTGACGAGGAGGATCCAGATTTGAGGGCAAATCCTTCTCAAGAGGAGGGGACTGATGTGTGCACGAGTCTCGGCCCACGCAATGACCCAGTCCGAGTTCCATCGGGCCCAGTCACACGTGCACGGGCCAAGCTCTTCAAAGAATCACTCCAAACCCTGGTTCGAGTCGTCCAAGACCAACATGGAGTTCACAAAGATATTGAGGGCTTAGAGAGAGACAATCAAGCCATTTGCACCATGATCCAAGCCCACGAGGACTCAAGTGGGCCTTCAAGAGGACCGGCCCTATAGGGCCTTAGCCTTAGTATTTGATAGATTGGATTAATTTGTCTTCATAGCTCATTGGGCCGGCCCATCTTGGACACCAAGATGACCGAACTCTTTGCCATTGTTTCCTTAGGTTTTCTTAGTCACTTTGGCCTATAAATAGGCTTGCTTTGTAAGGTTTTAGGGTAGTCGTTTTATCAATAAAATTGGTTTAATTCGTTCCTTCTTCCAAGAAGAGAGTTCGAGCACTTTAACTTGCTTTGGCAAGGGTTATTGAGCAATCTTGCGTCCTGTCCTCGATTGTTCATCCGACCTATTCCCCTGGAGTATTCACCTTCATCGGAGTGTCGTCTACCACCTACATCAAATCGTGTCGTCCGTTTGATTCTAGGTCCCGCAATCCAAGCGTTGGACAACCTTGCTAGATCCTTGGGCAAACGTGCTACGTGTCTCGAAACAAGTTGATCGAGGAACGTATCAGTGAGGTACGTGTCTACAAACAGGTACGTATTCCTTTCTCTATTGGCAATTACATAGATGAGGTTGTGTGTGATGTTGTGCCTATGCATGCGACACATGTCATCCTAGGGAGACCTTGGCAATTTGACAAATCCGTCACGTTTGATGAACGAGCAAATAAATACACTCTCTTGCACAATGGAAAATGCCTGGTCCTCACACCACTCACACCTGCCCAAGTGTATGTGGACCAACTTAAGTTACAAAGAGAGTGTGAACAAGACCGCCAAAAGAGGAAACAAAAGGCGGCCGATCCTGGCAAATGCTCCACTTCTACAAGTGAGCATTCGACCAAGGGTCAAGTGGGCACACCTGGTGATACGCATGATCATTCACCCATTAAACCACCCACTAGGAAGCAAAACATGATCATTAAGGCTAAGGATGTTAGAAAGGTTATAAATTCTGATCAGCCTATACTTCTCATGATTTGCAAGCATGTGCTCTTAGATGCTGCTGAGCTCAATAAGGCATTGCCTTCGAGCATGGTTGCTCTTTTGCAGGAATTCGAGGATGTATTCCCTGATGAGGTCCCTGATGGTTTACCACCCATTCGAGGGATTGAGCATCAAATAGACTGATTCCGGGAGCACCCCTACCCAACAAACCGGTTTACCGCATGGGTCCTGAGGAGACAAAAGAGCTTCAAAGGCAAGTTGATGGCCTCTTAGGTAAGGGTTGGGTAAAACAGAGTTTAAATCCTTGTGTTGTGCCTATGATACTTTCCCCCAAAAAGGATGGTACTTGGCGCATGTGCACTGACTGTAGGGCTGTATCATCATCCCATTCCTAGACTTGATGATATGCTTGATGAACTCGATGGTGCTATCATTTTCACCAAAATCGATTTAAGGTGTGGCTATCATCAAATTAGGATGAAAGACGGCGATGAGTGGAAAACGGCGTTCAAAACCAAACATGAGTGTGGAGGACTACCACAAAGAAATTGAGATGACCATGATGAGGGCCAACATTCAAGAAGACAATGAGGCCACGATGGCTCGGTTTCTTAGAGGTCTCAATCCTGACCTTCAAGAAGCCTTGGAGCTCCAACATTACTTGGACATGCACGACCTTCTAGAACTCGCTATTAAGGCCGAGCGGGGGAAGAAACTAAGACGTGGAGTACGTACGTTCCAAACTTCTAACACCACTTCATGGAGGGGCAACCAACCACGAAGGGCGACCCACAAAGTTGGAAATGCGGCAGCACCAACCTCTTCTAACCGAATCCAAGGTAACACCTCTAACCGCCATTCCTATTCTACCCCTAACAAGGTTTCCGATGCATCCAGGTCCACTTCAAAGGCACCGCATGAGACTCCTAAGACTAGGAGTAGGGACATCAAGTGCTTCAAGTGCCAAGGGTTTGGACATATTCAATCTCAGTGCCCAAACCAACGGGTCATGCTCATCACTCAAAATGGCGAAATCGTGTCTGATGATGACGAATGTGAGGAGATGCCCGAACTGGTCGAAGACGACTGCCTAGAAGAGGAGTCAGCTGGGGAGGCTTGCTCGCCTACACGAGGAGAAGTAGGTTGCTTGGTGGCACGGCGAGTGCTAACCGCCCGCGTTAAGGAGGACGAGCAGCTACAACGCGAAAACCTTTTCTACACCCGCTGTAAGATAGGCGACAAGGTGTGTAGTCTCATCATCGACGGTGGGAGTTGCACGAACGTGGCCAGTTTGCTCATGGTTGAGAGTCTAGGACTCCCCACTACCAGGCATCCAAGTGAGGATGGTTAAGTGAGGATGGTGAGGTACGAGTCTTCAAACAGGTACGCATTCCCTTTTCAATTGGTACTTACACTGATGAAATCGTGTGCAACGTAGTACCAATGCATGCTACGCATATCATTTTGGGAAGGCCCTGGCAATTTGACAAACACGTCACATTCGATGGAAGAGCAAATAAGTACACCCTTTTGCACGATGGCAAACGTAAGGTCCTTACACCTCTCACACCTGCACAAGTTTATGAGGACCAACTACTATTGCAAAGGGAGTGTGAACAAGACCGTCAAAGGAGGAAACTAAAGGCAGTCGACCCTGGTAAAGGCTCCACGTCTACGAGTGAGCCATCAACCAAGGGTCAAGGGAGCACACCTAGGGGTATACATGACAAATCACCTACCGCACCTACCACTAGGAAGCACAACATGATTATTAAGGCTAAAGATGTTAGAAAAGTGGTGAACCCTAATCAGCCTATACTTCTCATGATTTGCAAGCATGTGCTCTTGGATGTTGCTGAGCTCGACAAGGCGTTGCCTGCGAGCATAGTTGCTCTTTTGCAAGAATTTGGGGATGTTTTCCCTGACGAGGTCCCTGATGGCTTACCACCCATTCGGGGAATTGAACACCAAATCGACCTCATTCCTGGAGCACCATTGCCCAACAAACCTGCCTACCGCATGGGCCCTGAGGAGACCAAGGAGCTTCAAAGGCAAGTTGATGGCCTCTTAGGTAAGGGTTGGGTAAAGGAAAGTCTAAGTCCTTGCGCTGTGCCTGTGATACTTGTTCCCAAAAAGGACGGTACTTGGCGCATGTGCACTGACTGTCGGGCTGTGAACGCTATCACTGTCAAATATCGTCATCCCATTCCTAGACTTGATGATATGCTTGATGAACTCGATGGTGCCATTATTTTCACCAAAATAGACTTAAGGAGCGGCTATCATCAAATTCGGATGAAAGAAGGCGACGAGTGGAAAACAGCCTTCAAAACCAAACATGGTCTCTATGAGTGGCTAGTCATGCCTTTTGGCTTAACTAATGCCCCTCGCACCTTCATGCGACTAATGAACCATGTGTTGAGACACTTTATTGGCAAGTTTGTCATTGTTTACTTTGATGACATCCTGATCTATAGTCGTAGTGAGCATGAGCACCTAGAGCATGTGAGAATAGTTCTTGAGACACTTCGACAGGCGCATCTTTACGCCAACCTCAAGAAGTGCACCTTTTGTACTAACGAGCTTGTGTTTTTAGGCTATGTGGTAAGTTCGCAGGGCATCAAGGTGGACAAATCCAAGATTGAGGCCATCGACCAATGGCCAACTCCCACGTCCGTCCCTGACGTGCGCAGCTTTCTTGGACTGGCGGGCTTTTACCGGCGCTTTGTCAAAGATTTTAGCACCATTGCCGCCCCGTTGACCGCCGTGACAAAGAAGAATGACAAGTTCCACTGGGGAGAATCACAAGAACAAGCATTTCTCGCCCTCAAGGACACACTCACACATGCGCCTGTGTTAGCATTACCAAATTTTCACAAGACTTTTGAAATTGAATGTGATGCTTCTGGTGTAGGTATTGGAGCGGTCCTCATGCAAGACAAGAGGCCTTGTGGCTTCTTTAGTGAGAAACTGGGGGGAGCTGCGTTAAACTACCCCACGTACGACAAGGAGTTGTACGCATTAGTGAGGGCTTTGGAGACTTGGCAACACTATCTTCGCCCTCGGGAGTTCGTGATACACACTGATCACGAGTCATTGAAGTACCTCAAGGGACAACCCAAGTTAAGCAAGCGACATGCCAAATGGGTAAGCTTCATTGACACCTTTTCGTATGTCATTAAGTATAAGACTGGCAAAACGAATGTAGTGGCTGATGCATTATCACGTAGACATTCGTTGCTTGCCCTTCTGGATGCCAAGTTACTAGGGTTCGCATTGGTTAAGGAACTCTACACAAATGATCATGACTTTGGTGATATCTATGTTGCTTGTGTTAAGAACCCGCATGGAAAATACTTCTTGCATGATGGATTTCTATTCCATGTAGATAAACTGTGTGTACCTAATTCTTCCATTCGTGATCTTTTGATTCGAGAGGCACATAGTGGTGGTCTCATGGGCCACTTTGGCATCACCAAGACTCTGGCCATGTTGCAAGAGCACTTTTACTGGCCTCATATGCGTAGAGATGTTGAACGCATGGTTGGTAGATGTGCTACTTGTCACAAGGCAAAGTCTAAGACAAATCCATATGGCTTGTATACCCCATTACCTATCCCTCACCATCCTTGGGTTGATTTGTCTATGGACTTTGTATTAGGATTGCCTTGATCAACAAGGGGTAATGACTCCATCTTTGTTGTGGTTGATAGATTCTCTAAGATGGCTCATTTTATTACTTGCCACAAAACTGACGATGCATCTCATATTGCTAATCTGTTCTTCAAAGAAATTGTCCGTCTGCATGGCCTGCCTAAAACTATTGTCAGTGATAGAGATGTGAAATTCTTGAGTTACTTTTGGAAGACTTTGTGGTCCAAACTGGGCACTAGGTTATTATTCTCCACCACTAGTCATCCACAAAGCGATGGACAAACTGAAGTTGTCAATCGCACACTTGGCACTCTACTTCGGGCCTTGATTAAAAAGAATCTTAAGACTTGGGAAGAGTGCCTCCCTCATGTTGAATTCGCCTACAATCGAACTGTGCATAGTGCCACACAATACTCCCCCTTTGAGATTGTTTATGGCTTCAACCCCGTCACCCCCCTTGATTTGGTGCCCTTACCTTCCTCTGAGCACACAAGCTTAGATGGGAAAAAGAAAGCTGATTCTGTGCGCAGGTTACATGAGGCCGTGCGAGCAAACATTGAGAAGCGTACGCAGCAATACACCCAGCAAGCCAACAAGCACCGTCGCAAGATGATTTTTGAGCCTGGAGATTGGGTTTGGCTACACTTGAGGAAAGAGCGATTTCCCAAGCAACGCCAAAGCAAATTGTCCCCAAGAGGTGATGGACCATTTCGGGTACTCCAACGAGTCAATGACAACGCATACAAGTTGGAGCTACCTGGGGAGTACAATGTTAGTGCAACCTTCAACGTCGCGGACCTAAGCCCATTTCTTGACGAGGAGGATCCAGATTTGAGGGCAAATCCTTCTCAAGAGGAGGGGACTGATGTGTGCACGAGTCTCGGCCCACGCAATGACCCAGTCCGAGTTCCATCGGGCCCAGTCACACGTGCACGGGCCAAGCTCTTCAAAGAATCACTCCAAACCCTGGTTCGAGTCGTCCAAGACCAACATGGAGTTCACAAAGATATTGAGGGCTTAGAGAGAGACAATCAAGCCATTTGCACCATGATCCAAGCCCACGAGGACTCAAGTGGGCCTTCAAGAGGACCGGCCCTATAGGGCCTTAGCCTTAGTATTTGATAGATTGGATTAATTTGTCTTCATAGCTCATTGGGCCGGCCCATCTTGGACACCAAGATGACCGAACTCTTTGCCATTGTTTCCTTAGGTTTTCTTAGTCACTTTGGCCTATAAATAGGCTTGCTTTGTAAGGTTTTAGGGTAGTCGTTTTATCAATAAAATTGGTTTAATTCGTTCCTTCTTCCAAGAAGAGAGTTCGAGCACTTTAACTTGCTTTGGCAAGGGTTATTGAGCAATCTTGCGTCCTGTCCTCGATTGTTCATCCGACCTATTCCCCTGGAGTATTCACCTTCATCGGAGTGTCGTCTACCACCTACATCAAATCGTGTCGTCCGTTTGATTCTAGGTCCCGCAATCCAAGCGTTGGACAACCTTGCTAGATCCTTGGGCAAACGTGCTACGTGTCTCGAAACAAGTTGATCGAGGAACGTATCAGTGAGGTACGTGTCTACAAACAGGTACGTATTCCTTTCTCTATTGGCAATTACATAGATGAGGTTGTGTGTGATGTTGTGCCTATGCATGCGACACATGTCATCCTAGGGAGACCTTGGCAATTTGACAAATCCGTCACGTTTGATGAACGAGCAAATAAATACACTCTCTTGCACAATGGAAAATGCCTGGTCCTCACACCACTCACACCTGCCCAAGTGTATGTGGACCAACTTAAGTTACAAAGAGAGTGTGAACAAGACCGCCAAAAGAGGAAACAAAAGGCGGCCGATCCTGGCAAATGCTCCACTTCTACAAGTGAGCATTCGACCAAGGGTCAAGTGGGCACACCTGGTGATACGCATGATCATTCACCCATTAAACCACCCACTAGGAAGCAAAACATGATCATTAAGGCTAAGGATGTTAGAAAGGTTATAAATTCTGATCAGCCTATACTTCTCATGATTTGCAAGCATGTGCTCTTAGATGCTGCTGAGCTCAATAAGGCATTGCCTTCGAGCATGGTTGCTCTTTTGCAGGAATTCGAGGATGTATTCCCTGATGAGGTCCCTGATGGTTTACCACCCATTCGAGGGATTGAGCATCAAATAGACTGATTCCGGGAGCACCCCTACCCAACAAACCGGTTTACCGCATGGGTCCTGAGGAGACAAAAGAGCTTCAAAGGCAAGTTGATGGCCTCTTAGGTAAGGGTTGGGTAAAACAGAGTTTAAATCCTTGTGTTGTGCCTATGATACTTTCCCCCAAAAAGGATGGTACTTGGCGCATGTGCACTGACTGTAGGGCTGTATCATCATCCCATTCCTAGACTTGATGATATGCTTGATGAACTCGATGGTGCTATCATTTTCACCAAAATCGATTTAAGGTGTGGCTATCATCAAATTAGGATGAAAGACGGCGATGAGTGGAAAACGGCGTTCAAAACCAAACATGAGTGTGGAGGACTACCACAAAGAAATTGAGATGACCATGATGAGGGCCAACATTCAAGAAGACAATGAGGCCACGATGGCTCGGTTTCTTAGAGGTCTCAATCCTGACCTTCAAGAAGCCTTGGAGCTCCAACATTACTTGGACATGCACGACCTTCTAGAACTCGCTATTAAGGCCGAGCGGGGGAAGAAACTAAGACGTGGAGTACGTACGTTCCAAACTTCTAACACCACTTCATGGAGGGGCAACCAACCACGAAGGGCGACCCACAAAGTTGGAAATGCGGCAGCACCAACCTCTTCTAACCGAATCCAAGGTAACACCTCTAACCGCCATTCCTATTCTACCCCTAACAAGGTTTCCGATGCATCCAGGTCCACTTCAAAGGCACCGCATGAGACTCCTAAGACTAGGAGTAGGGACATCAAGTGCTTCAAGTGCCAAGGGTTTGGACATATTCAATCTCAGTGCCCAAACCAACGGGTCATGCTCATCACTCAAAATGGCGAAATCGTGTCTGATGATGACGAATGTGAGGAGATGCCCGAACTGGTCGAAGACGACTGCCTAGAAGAGGAGTCAGCTGGGGAGGCTTGCTCGCCTACACGAGGAGAAGTAGGTTGCTTGGTGGCACGGCGAGTGCTAACCGCCCGCGTTAAGGAGGACGAGCAGCTACAACGCGAAAACCTTTTCTACACCCGCTGTAAGATAGGCGACAAGGTGTGTAGTCTCATCATCGACGGTGGGAGTTGCACGAACGTGGCCAGTTTGCTCATGGTTGAGAGTCTAGGACTCCCCACTACCAGGCATCCAAGTGAGGATGGTTAAGTGAGGATGGTGAGGTACGAGTCTTCAAACAGGTACGCATTCCCTTTTCAATTGGTACTTACACTGATGAAATCGTGTGCAACGTAGTACCAATGCATGCTACGCATATCATTTTGGGAAGGCCCTGGCAATTTGACAAACACGTCACATTCGATGGAAGAGCAAATAAGTACACCCTTTTGCACGATGGCAAACGTAAGGTCCTTACACCTCTCACACCTGCACAAGTTTATGAGGACCAACTACTATTGCAAAGGGAGTGTGAACAAGACCGTCAAAGGAGGAAACTAAAGGCAGTCGACCCTGGTAAAGGCTCCACGTCTACGAGTGAGCCATCAACCAAGGGTCAAGGGAGCACACCTAGGGGTATACATGACAAATCACCTACCGCACCTACCACTAGGAAGCACAACATGATTATTAAGGCTAAAGATGTTAGAAAAGTGGTGAACCCTAATCAGCCTATACTTCTCATGATTTGCAAGCATGTGCTCTTGGATGTTGCTGAGCTCGACAAGGCGTTGCCTGCGAGCATAGTTGCTCTTTTGCAAGAATTTGGGGATGTTTTCCCTGACGAGGTCCCTGATGGCTTACCACCCATTCGGGGAATTGAACACCAAATCGACCTCATTCCTGGAGCACCATTGCCCAACAAACCTGCCTACCGCATGGGCCCTGAGGAGACCAAGGAGCTTCAAAGGCAAGTTGATGGCCTCTTAGGTAAGGGTTGGGTAAAGGAAAGTCTAAGTCCTTGCGCTGTGCCTGTGATACTTGTTCCCAAAAAGGACGGTACTTGGCGCATGTGCACTGACTGTCGGGCTGTGAACGCTATCACTGTCAAATATCGTCATCCCATTCCTAGACTTGATGATATGCTTGATGAACTCGATGGTGCCATTATTTTCACCAAAATAGACTTAAGGAGCGGCTATCATCAAATTCGGATGAAAGAAGGCGACGAGTGGAAAACAGCCTTCAAAACCAAACATGGTCTCTATGAGTGGCTAGTCATGCCTTTTGGCTTAACTAATGCCCCTCGCACCTTCATGCGACTAATGAACCATGTGTTGAGACACTTTATTGGCAAGTTTGTCATTGTTTACTTTGATGACATCCTGATCTATAGTCGTAGTGAGCATGAGCACCTAGAGCATGTGAGAATAGTTCTTGAGACACTTCGACAGGCGCATCTTTACGCCAACCTCAAGAAGTGCACCTTTTGTACTAACGAGCTTGTGTTTTTAGGCTATGTGGTAAGTTCGCAGGGCATCAAGGTGGACAAATCCAAGATTGAGGCCATCGACCAATGGCCAACTCCCACGTCCGTCCCTGACGTGCGCAGCTTTCTTGGACTGGCGGGCTTTTACCGGCGCTTTGTCAAAGATTTTAGCACCATTGCCGCCCCGTTGACCGCCGTGACAAAGAAGAATGACAAGTTCCACTGGGGAGAATCACAAGAACAAGCATTTCTCGCCCTCAAGGACACACTCACACATGCGCCTGTGTTAGCATTACCAAATTTTCACAAGACTTTTGAAATTGAATGTGATGCTTCTGGTGTAGGTATTGGAGCGGTCCTCATGCAAGACAAGAGGCCTTGTGGCTTCTTTAGTGAGAAACTGGGGGGAGCTGCGTTAAACTACCCCACGTACGACAAGGAGTTGTACGCATTAGTGAGGGCTTTGGAGACTTGGCAACACTATCTTCGCCCTCGGGAGTTCGTGATACACACTGATCACGAGTCATTGAAGTACCTCAAGGGACAACCCAAGTTAAGCAAGCGACATGCCAAATGGGTAAGCTTCATTGACACCTTTTCGTATGTCATTAAGTATAAGACTGGCAAAACGAATGTAGTGGCTGATGCATTATCACGTAGACATTCGTTGCTTGCCCTTCTGGATGCCAAGTTACTAGGGTTCGCATTGGTTAAGGAACTCTACACAAATGATCATGACTTTGGTGATATCTATGTTGCTTGTGTTAAGAACCCGCATGGAAAATACTTCTTGCATGATGGATTTCTATTCCATGTAGATAAACTGTGTGTACCTAATTCTTCCATTCGTGATCTTTTGATTCGAGAGGCACATAGTGGTGGTCTCATGGGCCACTTTGGCATCACCAAGACTCTGGCCATGTTGCAAGAGCACTTTTACTGGCCTCATATGCGT
This sequence comes from Coffea arabica, assembly GCF_036785885.1. NCBI lineage: Eukaryota > Viridiplantae > Streptophyta > Magnoliopsida > Gentianales > Rubiaceae > Coffea > Coffea arabica. The sequence goes on along the minus strand of NC_092318.1, from coordinate 29,370,355 downwards.
AGAGATGTTGAACGCATGGTTGGTAGATGTGCTACTTGTCACAAGGCAAAGTCTAAGACAAATCCATATGGCTTGTATACCCCATTACCTATCCCTCACCATCCTTGGGTTGATTTGTCTATGGACTTTGTATTAGGATTGCCTTGATCAACAAGGGGTAATGACTCCATCTTTGTTGTGGTTGATAGATTCTCTAAGATGGCTCATTTTATTACTTGCCACAAAACTGACGATGCATCTCATATTGCTAATCTGTTCTTCAAAGAAATTGTCCGTCTGCATGGCCTGCCTAAAACTATTGTCAGTGATAGAGATGTGAAATTCTTGAGTTACTTTTGGAAGACTTTGTGGTCCAAACTGGGCACTAGGTTATTATTCTCCACCACTAGTCATCCACAAAGCGATGGACAAACTGAAGTTGTCAATCGCACACTTGGCACTCTACTTCGGGCCTTGATTAAAAAGAATCTTAAGACTTGGGAAGAGTGCCTCCCTCATGTTGAATTCGCCTACAATCGAACTGTGCATAGTGCCACACAATACTCCCCCTTTGAGATTGTTTATGGCTTCAACCCCGTCACCCCCCTTGATTTGGTGCCCTTACCTTCCTCTGAGCACACAAGCTTAGATGGGAAAAAGAAAGCTGATTCTGTGCGCAGGTTACATGAGGCCGTGCGAGCAAACATTGAGAAGCGTACGCAGCAATACACCCAGCAAGCCAACAAGCACCGTCGCAAGATGATTTTTGAGCCTGGAGATTGGGTTTGGCTACACTTGAGGAAAGAGCGATTTCCCAAGCAACGCCAAAGCAAATTGTCCCCAAGAGGTGATGGACCATTTCGGGTACTCCAACGAGTCAATGACAACGCATACAAGTTGGAGCTACCTGGGGAGTACAATGTTAGTGCAACCTTCAACGTCGCGGACCTAAGCCCATTTCTTGACGAGGAGGATCCAGATTTGAGGGCAAATCCTTCTCAAGAGGAGGGGACTGATGTGTGCACGAGTCTCGGCCCACGCAATGACCCAGTCCGAGTTCCATCGGGCCCAGTCACACGTGCACGGGCCAAGCTCTTCAAAGAATCACTCCAAACCCTGGTTCGAGTCGTCCAAGACCAACATGGAGTTCACAAAGATATTGAGGGCTTAGAGAGAGACAATCAAGCCATTTGCACCATGATCCAAGCCCACGAGGACTCAAGTGGGCCTTCAAGAGGACCGGCCCTATAGGGCCTTAGCCTTAGTATTTGATAGATTGGATTAATTTGTCTTCATAGCTCATTGGGCCGGCCCATCTTGGACACCAAGATGACCGAACTCTTTGCCATTGTTTCCTTAGGTTTTCTTAGTCACTTTGGCCTATAAATAGGCTTGCTTTGTAAGGTTTTAGGGTAGTCGTTTTATCAATAAAATTGGTTTAATTCGTTCCTTCTTCCAAGAAGAGAGTTCGAGCACTTTAACTTGCTTTGGCAAGGGTTATTGAGCAATCTTGCGTCCTGTCCTCGATTGTTCATCCGACCTATTCCCCTGGAGTATTCACCTTCATCGGAGTGTCGTCTACCACCTACATCAAATCGTGTCGTCCGTTTGATTCTAGGTCCCGCAATCCAAGCGTTGGACAACCTTGCTAGATCCTTGGGCAAACGTGCTACGTGTCTCGAAACAAGTTGATCGAGGAACGTATCAGTGAGGTACGTGTCTACAAACAGGTACGTATTCCTTTCTCTATTGGCAATTACATAGATGAGGTTGTGTGTGATGTTGTGCCTATGCATGCGACACATGTCATCCTAGGGAGACCTTGGCAATTTGACAAATCCGTCACGTTTGATGAACGAGCAAATAAATACACTCTCTTGCACAATGGAAAATGCCTGGTCCTCACACCACTCACACCTGCCCAAGTGTATGTGGACCAACTTAAGTTACAAAGAGAGTGTGAACAAGACCGCCAAAAGAGGAAACAAAAGGCGGCCGATCCTGGCAAATGCTCCACTTCTACAAGTGAGCATTCGACCAAGGGTCAAGTGGGCACACCTGGTGATACGCATGATCATTCACCCATTAAACCACCCACTAGGAAGCAAAACATGATCATTAAGGCTAAGGATGTTAGAAAGGTTATAAATTCTGATCAGCCTATACTTCTCATGATTTGCAAGCATGTGCTCTTAGATGCTGCTGAGCTCAATAAGGCATTGCCTTCGAGCATGGTTGCTCTTTTGCAGGAATTCGAGGATGTATTCCCTGATGAGGTCCCTGATGGTTTACCACCCATTCGAGGGATTGAGCATCAAATAGACTGATTCCGGGAGCACCCCTACCCAACAAACCGGTTTACCGCATGGGTCCTGAGGAGACAAAAGAGCTTCAAAGGCAAGTTGATGGCCTCTTAGGTAAGGGTTGGGTAAAACAGAGTTTAAATCCTTGTGTTGTGCCTATGATACTTTCCCCCAAAAAGGATGGTACTTGGCGCATGTGCACTGACTGTAGGGCTGTATCATCATCCCATTCCTAGACTTGATGATATGCTTGATGAACTCGATGGTGCTATCATTTTCACCAAAATCGATTTAAGGTGTGGCTATCATCAAATTAGGATGAAAGACGGCGATGAGTGGAAAACGGCGTTCAAAACCAAACATGAGTGTGGAGGACTACCACAAAGAAATTGAGATGACCATGATGAGGGCCAACATTCAAGAAGACAATGAGGCCACGATGGCTCGGTTTCTTAGAGGTCTCAATCCTGACCTTCAAGAAGCCTTGGAGCTCCAACATTACTTGGACATGCACGACCTTCTAGAACTCGCTATTAAGGCCGAGCGGGGGAAGAAACTAAGACGTGGAGTACGTACGTTCCAAACTTCTAACACCACTTCATGGAGGGGCAACCAACCACGAAGGGCGACCCACAAAGTTGGAAATGCGGCAGCACCAACCTCTTCTAACCGAATCCAAGGTAACACCTCTAACCGCCATTCCTATTCTACCCCTAACAAGGTTTCCGATGCATCCAGGTCCACTTCAAAGGCACCGCATGAGACTCCTAAGACTAGGAGTAGGGACATCAAGTGCTTCAAGTGCCAAGGGTTTGGACATATTCAATCTCAGTGCCCAAACCAACGGGTCATGCTCATCACTCAAAATGGCGAAATCGTGTCTGATGATGACGAATGTGAGGAGATGCCCGAACTGGTCGAAGACGACTGCCTAGAAGAGGAGTCAGCTGGGGAGGCTTGCTCGCCTACACGAGGAGAAGTAGGTTGCTTGGTGGCACGGCGAGTGCTAACCGCCCGCGTTAAGGAGGACGAGCAGCTACAACGCGAAAACCTTTTCTACACCCGCTGTAAGATAGGCGACAAGGTGTGTAGTCTCATCATCGACGGTGGGAGTTGCACGAACGTGGCCAGTTTGCTCATGGTTGAGAGTCTAGGACTCCCCACTACCAGGCATCCAAGTGAGGATGGTTAAGTGAGGATGGTGAGGTACGAGTCTTCAAACAGGTACGCATTCCCTTTTCAATTGGTACTTACACTGATGAAATCGTGTGCAACGTAGTACCAATGCATGCTACGCATATCATTTTGGGAAGGCCCTGGCAATTTGACAAACACGTCACATTCGATGGAAGAGCAAATAAGTACACCCTTTTGCACGATGGCAAACGTAAGGTCCTTACACCTCTCACACCTGCACAAGTTTATGAGGACCAACTACTATTGCAAAGGGAGTGTGAACAAGACCGTCAAAGGAGGAAACTAAAGGCAGTCGACCCTGGTAAAGGCTCCACGTCTACGAGTGAGCCATCAACCAAGGGTCAAGGGAGCACACCTAGGGGTATACATGACAAATCACCTACCGCACCTACCACTAGGAAGCACAACATGATTATTAAGGCTAAAGATGTTAGAAAAGTGGTGAACCCTAATCAGCCTATACTTCTCATGATTTGCAAGCATGTGCTCTTGGATGTTGCTGAGCTCGACAAGGCGTTGCCTGCGAGCATAGTTGCTCTTTTGCAAGAATTTGGGGATGTTTTCCCTGACGAGGTCCCTGATGGCTTACCACCCATTCGGGGAATTGAACACCAAATCGACCTCATTCCTGGAGCACCATTGCCCAACAAACCTGCCTACCGCATGGGCCCTGAGGAGACCAAGGAGCTTCAAAGGCAAGTTGATGGCCTCTTAGGTAAGGGTTGGGTAAAGGAAAGTCTAAGTCCTTGCGCTGTGCCTGTGATACTTGTTCCCAAAAAGGACGGTACTTGGCGCATGTGCACTGACTGTCGGGCTGTGAACGCTATCACTGTCAAATATCGTCATCCCATTCCTAGACTTGATGATATGCTTGATGAACTCGATGGTGCCATTATTTTCACCAAAATAGACTTAAGGAGCGGCTATCATCAAATTCGGATGAAAGAAGGCGACGAGTGGAAAACAGCCTTCAAAACCAAACATGGTCTCTATGAGTGGCTAGTCATGCCTTTTGGCTTAACTAATGCCCCTCGCACCTTCATGCGACTAATGAACCATGTGTTGAGACACTTTATTGGCAAGTTTGTCATTGTTTACTTTGATGACATCCTGATCTATAGTCGTAGTGAGCATGAGCACCTAGAGCATGTGAGAATAGTTCTTGAGACACTTCGACAGGCGCATCTTTACGCCAACCTCAAGAAGTGCACCTTTTGTACTAACGAGCTTGTGTTTTTAGGCTATGTGGTAAGTTCGCAGGGCATCAAGGTGGACAAATCCAAGATTGAGGCCATCGACCAATGGCCAACTCCCACGTCCGTCCCTGACGTGCGCAGCTTTCTTGGACTGGCGGGCTTTTACCGGCGCTTTGTCAAAGATTTTAGCACCATTGCCGCCCCGTTGACCGCCGTGACAAAGAAGAATGACAAGTTCCACTGGGGAGAATCACAAGAACAAGCATTTCTCGCCCTCAAGGACACACTCACACATGCGCCTGTGTTAGCATTACCAAATTTTCACAAGACTTTTGAAATTGAATGTGATGCTTCTGGTGTAGGTATTGGAGCGGTCCTCATGCAAGACAAGAGGCCTTGTGGCTTCTTTAGTGAGAAACTGGGGGGAGCTGCGTTAAACTACCCCACGTACGACAAGGAGTTGTACGCATTAGTGAGGGCTTTGGAGACTTGGCAACACTATCTTCGCCCTCGGGAGTTCGTGATACACACTGATCACGAGTCATTGAAGTACCTCAAGGGACAACCCAAGTTAAGCAAGCGACATGCCAAATGGGTAAGCTTCATTGACACCTTTTCGTATGTCATTAAGTATAAGACTGGCAAAACGAATGTAGTGGCTGATGCATTATCACGTAGACATTCGTTGCTTGCCCTTCTGGATGCCAAGTTACTAGGGTTCGCATTGGTTAAGGAACTCTACACAAATGATCATGACTTTGGTGATATCTATGTTGCTTGTGTTAAGAACCCGCATGGAAAATACTTCTTGCATGATGGATTTCTATTCCATGTAGATAAACTGTGTGTACCTAATTCTTCCATTCGTGATCTTTTGATTCGAGAGGCACATAGTGGTGGTCTCATGGGCCACTTTGGCATCACCAAGACTCTGGCCATGTTGCAAGAGCACTTTTACTGGCCTCATATGCGTAGAGATGTTGAACGCATGGTTGGTAGATGTGCTACTTGTCACAAGGCAAAGTCTAAGACAAATCCATATGGCTTGTATACCCCATTACCTATCCCTCACCATCCTTGGGTTGATTTGTCTATGGACTTTGTATTAGGATTGCCTTGATCAACAAGGGGTAATGACTCCATCTTTGTTGTGGTTGATAGATTCTCTAAGATGGCTCATTTTATTACTTGCCACAAAACTGACGATGCATCTCATATTGCTAATCTGTTCTTCAAAGAAATTGTCCGTCTGCATGGCCTGCCTAAAACTATTGTCAGTGATAGAGATGTGAAATTCTTGAGTTACTTTTGGAAGACTTTGTGGTCCAAACTGGGCACTAGGTTATTATTCTCCACCACTAGTCATCCACAAAGCGATGGACAAACTGAAGTTGTCAATCGCACACTTGGCACTCTACTTCGGGCCTTGATTAAAAAGAATCTTAAGACTTGGGAAGAGTGCCTCCCTCATGTTGAATTCGCCTACAATCGAACTGTGCATAGTGCCACACAATACTCCCCCTTTGAGATTGTTTATGGCTTCAACCCCGTCACCCCCCTTGATTTGGTGCCCTTACCTTCCTCTGAGCACACAAGCTTAGATGGGAAAAAGAAAGCTGATTCTGTGCGCAGGTTACATGAGGCCGTGCGAGCAAACATTGAGAAGCGTACGCAGCAATACACCCAGCAAGCCAACAAGCACCGTCGCAAGATGATTTTTGAGCCTGGAGATTGGGTTTGGCTACACTTGAGGAAAGAGCGATTTCCCAAGCAACGCCAAAGCAAATTGTCCCCAAGAGGTGATGGACCATTTCGGGTACTCCAACGAGTCAATGACAACGCATACAAGTTGGAGCTACCTGGGGAGTACAATGTTAGTGCAACCTTCAACGTCGCGGACCTAAGCCCATTTCTTGACGAGGAGGATCCAGATTTGAGGGCAAATCCTTCTCAAGAGGAGGGGACTGATGTGTGCACGAGTCTCGGCCCACGCAATGACCCAGTCCGAGTTCCATCGGGCCCAGTCACACGTGCACGGGCCAAGCTCTTCAAAGAATCACTCCAAACCCTGGTTCGAGTCGTCCAAGACCAACATGGAGTTCACAAAGATATTGAGGGCTTAGAGAGAGACAATCAAGCCATTTGCACCATGATCCAAGCCCACGAGGACTCAAGTGGGCCTTCAAGAGGACCGGCCCTATAGGGCCTTAGCCTTAGTATTTGATAGATTGGATTAATTTGTCTTCATAGCTCATTGGGCCGGCCCATCTTGGACACCAAGATGACCGAACTCTTTGCCATTGTTTCCTTAGGTTTTCTTAGTCACTTTGGCCTATAAATAGGCTTGCTTTGTAAGGTTTTAGGGTAGTCGTTTTATCAATAAAATTGGTTTAATTCGTTCCTTCTTCCAAGAAGAGAGTTCGAGCACTTTAACTTGCTTTGGCAAGGGTTATTGAGCAATCTTGCGTCCTGTCCTCGATTGTTCATCCGACCTATTCCCCTGGAGTATTCACCTTCATCGGAGTGTCGTCTACCACCTACATCAAATCGTGTCGTCCGTTTGATTCTAGGTCCCGCAATCCAAGCGTTGGACAACCTTGCTAGATCCTTGGGCAAACGTGCTACGTGTCTCGAAACAAGTTGATCGAGGAACGTATCAGTGAGGTACGTGTCTACAAACAGGTACGTATTCCTTTCTCTATTGGCAATTACATAGATGAGGTTGTGTGTGATGTTGTGCCTATGCATGCGACACATGTCATCCTAGGGAGACCTTGGCAATTTGACAAATCCGTCACGTTTGATGAACGAGCAAATAAATACACTCTCTTGCACAATGGAAAATGCCTGGTCCTCACACCACTCACACCTGCCCAAGTGTATGTGGACCAACTTAAGTTACAAAGAGAGTGTGAACAAGACCGCCAAAAGAGGAAACAAAAGGCGGCCGATCCTGGCAAATGCTCCACTTCTACAATAAGGCTAAGGATGTTAGAAAGGTTATAAATTCTGATCAGCCTATACTTCTCATGATTTGCAAGCATGTGCTCTTAGATGCTGCTGAGCTCAATAAGGCATTGCCTTCGAGCATGGTTGCTCTTTTGCAGGAATTCGAGGATGTATTCCCTGATGAGGTCCCTGATGGTTTACCACCCATTCGAGGGATTGAGCATCAAATAGACTGATTCCGGGAGCACCCCTACCCAACAAACCGGTTTACCGCATGGGTCCTGAGGAGACAAAAGAGCTTCAAAGGCAAGTTGATGGCCTCTTAGGTAAGGGTTGGGTAAAACAGAGTTTAAATCCTTGTGTTGTGCCTATGATACTTTCCCCCAAAAAGGATGGTACTTGGCGCATGTGCACTGACTGTAGGGCTGTATCATCATCCCATTCCTAGACTTGATGATATGCTTGATGAACTCGATGGTGCTATCATTTTCACCAAAATCGATTTAAGGTGTGGCTATCATCAAATTAGGATGAAAGACGGCGATGAGTGGAAAACGGCGTTCAAAACCAAACATGAGTGTGGAGGACTACCACAAAGAAATTGAGATGACCATGATGAGGGCCAACATTCAAGAAGACAATGAGGCCACGATGGCTCGGTTTCTTAGAGGTCTCAATCCTGACCTTCAAGAAGCCTTGGAGCTCCAACATTACTTGGACATGCACGACCTTCTAGAACTCGCTATTAAGGCCGAGCGGGGGAAGAAACTAAGACGTGGAGTACGTACGTTCCAAACTTCTAACACCACTTCATGGAGGGGCAACCAACCACGAAGGGCGACCCACAAAGTTGGAAATGCGGCAGCACCAACCTCTTCTAACCGAATCCAAGGTAACACCTCTAACCGCCATTCCTATTCTACCCCTAACAAGGTTTCCGATGCATCCAGGTCCACTTCAAAGGCACCGCATGAGACTCCTAAGACTAGGAGTAGGGACATCAAGTGCTTCAAGTGCCAAGGGTTTGGACATATTCAATCTCAGTGCCCAAACCAACGGGTCATGCTCATCACTCAAAATGGCGAAATCGTGTCTGATGATGACGAATGTGAGGAGATGCCCGAACTGGTCGAAGACGACTGCCTAGAAGAGGAGTCAGCTGGGGAGGCTTGCTCGCCTACACGAGGAGAAGTAGGTTGCTTGGTGGCACGGCGAGTGCTAACCGCCCGCGTTAAGGAGGACGAGCAGCTACAACGCGAAAACCTTTTCTACACCCGCTGTAAGATAGGCGACAAGGTGTGTAGTCTCATCATCGACGGTGGGAGTTGCACGAACGTGGCCAGTTTGCTCATGGTTGAGAGTCTAGGACTCCCCACTACCAGGCATCCAAGTGAGGATGGTTAAGTGAGGATGGTGAGGTACGAGTCTTCAAACAGGTACGCATTCCCTTTTCAATTGGTACTTACACTGATGAAATCGTGTGCAACGTAGTACCAATGCATGCTACGCATATCATTTTGGGAAGGCCCTGGCAATTTGACAAACACGTCACATTCGATGGAAGAGCAAATAAGTACACCCTTTTGCACGATGGCAAACGTAAGGTCCTTACACCTCTCACACCTGCACAAGTTTATGAGGACCAACTACTATTGCAAAGGGAGTGTGAACAAGACCGTCAAAGGAGGAAACTAAAGGCAGTCGACCCTGGTAAAGGCTCCACGTCTACGAGTGAGCCATCAACCAAGGGTCAAGGGAGCACACCTAGGGGTATACATGACAAATCACCTACCGCACCTACCACTAGGAAGCACAACATGATTATTAAGGCTAAAGATGTTAGAAAAGTGGTGAACCCTAATCAGCCTATACTTCTCATGATTTGCAAGCATGTGCTCTTGGATGTTGCTGAGCTCGACAAGGCGTTGCCTGCGAGCATAGTTGCTCTTTTGCAAGAATTTGGGGATGTTTTCCCTGACGAGGTCCCTGATGGCTTACCACCCATTCGGGGAATTGAACACCAAATCGACCTCATTCCTGGAGCACCATTGCCCAACAAACCTGCCTACCGCATGGGCCCTGAGGAGACCAAGGAGCTTCAAAGGCAAGTTGATGGCCTCTTAGGTAAGGGTTGGGTAAAGGAAAGTCTAAGTCCTTGCGCTGTGCCTGTGATACTTGTTCCCAAAAAGGACGGTACTTGGCGCATGTGCACTGACTGTCGGGCTGTGAACGCTATCACTGTCAAATATCGTCATCCCATTCCTAGACTTGATGATATGCTTGATGAACTCGATGGTGCCATTATTTGCACCAAAATAGACTTAAGGAGCGGCTATCATCAAATTCGGATGAAAGAAGGCGACGAGTGGAAAACAGCCTTCAAAACCAAACATGGTCTCTATGAGTGGCTAGTCATGCCTTTTGGCTTAACTAATGCCCCTAGCACCTTCATGCGACTAATGAACCATGTGTTGAGACACTTTATTGGCAAGTTTGTCATTGTTTACTTTGATGACATCCTGATCTATAGTCGTAGTGAGCATGAACACCTAGAGCATGTGAGAATAGTTCTTGAGACACTTCGACAGGCGCGTCTTTACGCCAACCTCAAGAAGTGCACCTTTTGTACTAACGAGCTTGTGTTTTTAGGCTATGTGGTAAGTTCGCGGGGCATCAAGGTGGACAAATCCAAGATTGAGGCCATCGACCAATGGCCAACTCCCACGTCCGTCCCTGACGTGCGCAGCTTTCTTGGATTGGCGGGCTTTTACCGGCGCTTTGTCAAAGATTTTAGCACCATTGCCGCCCCGTTGACCGCCGTGACAAAGAAGAATGACAAGTTCCACTGGGGAGAATCACAAGAACAAGCATTTCTCGCCCTCAAGGACACACTCACACATGCGCCTGTGTTAGCATTACCAAATTTTCACAAGACTTTTGAAATTGAATGTGATGCTTCTGGTGTAGGTATTGGAGCGGTCCTCATGCAAGACAAGAGGCCTTGTGGCTTCTTTAGTGAGAAACTGGGGGGAGCTGCGTTAAACTACCCCACGTACGACAAGGAGTTGTACGCATTAGTTAGGGCTTTGGAGACTTGGCAACACTATCTTCGCCCTCGGGAGTTCGTGATACACACTGATCACGAGTCATTGAAGTACCTCAAGGGACAACCCAAGTTAAGCAAGCGACATGCCAAATGGGTAAGCTTCATTGACACCTTTTCGTATGTCATTAAGTATAAGACTGGCAAAACGAATGTAGTGGCTGATGCATTATCACGTAGACATTCGTTGCTTGCCCTTCTGGATGCCAAGTTACTAGGGTTCGCATTGGTTAAGGAACTCTACACAAATGATCATGACTTTGGTGATATCTATGTTGCTTGTGTTAAGAACCCGCATGGAAAATACTTCTTGCATGATGGATTTCTATTCCATGTAGATAAACTGTGTGTACCTAATTCTTCCATTCGTGATCTTTTGATTCGAGAGGCACATAGTGGTGGTCTCATGGGCCACTTTGGCATCACCAAGACTCTGGCCATGTTGCAAGAGCACTTTTACTGGCCTCATATGCGTAGAGATGTTGAACGCATGGTTGGTAGATGTGCTACTTGTCACAAGGCAAAGTCTAAGACAAATCCATATGGCTTGTATACCCCATTACCTATCCCTCACCATCCTTGGGTTGATTTGTCTATGGACTTTGTATTAGGATTGCCTTGATCAACAAGGGGTAATGACTCCATCTTTGTTGTGGTTGATAGATTCTCTAAGATGGCTCATTTTATTCCTTGCCACAAAACTGACGATGCATCTCATATTGCTAATCTGTTCTTCAAAGAAATTGTCCGTCTGCATGGCCTGCCTAAAACTATTGTCAGTGATAGAGATGTGAAATTCTTGAGTTACTTTTGGAAGACTTTGTGGTCCAAACTGGGCACTAGGTTATTATTCTCCACCACTAGTCATCCACAAAGCGATGGACAAACTGAAGTTGTCAATCGCACACTTGGCACTCTACTTCGGGCCTTGATTAAAAAGAATCTTAAGACTTGGGAAGAGTGCCTCCCTCATGTTGAATTCGCCTACAATCGAACTGTGCATAGTGCCACACAATACTCCCCCTTTGAGATTGTTTATGGCTTCAACCCCGTCACCCCCCTTGATTTGGTGCCCTTACCTTCCTCTGAGCACACAAGCTTAGATGGGAAAAAGAAAGCTGATTCTGTGCGCAGGTTACATGAGGCCGTGCGAGCAAACATTGAGAAGCGTACGCAGCAATACACCCAGCAAGCCAACAAGCACCGTCGCAAGATGATTTTTGAGCCTGGAGATTGGGTTTGGCTACACTTGAGGAAAGAGCGATTTCCCAAGCAACGCCAAAGCAAATTGTCCCCAAGAGGTGATGGACCATTTCGGGTACTCCAACGAGTCAATGACAACGCATACAAGTTGGAGCTACCTGGGGAGTACAATGTTAGTGCAACCTTCAACGTCGCGGACCTAAGCCCATTTCTTGACGAGGAGGATCCAGATTTGAGGGCAAATCCTTCTCAAGAGGAGGGGACTGATGTGTGCACGAGTCTCGGCCCACGCAATGACCCAGTCCGAGTTCCATCGGGCCCAGTCACACGTGCACGGGCCAAGCTCTTCAAAGAATCACTCCAAACCCTGGTTCGAGTCGTCCAAGACCAACATGGAGTTCACAAAGATATTGAGGGCTTAGAGAGAGACAATCAAGCCATTTGCACCATGATCCAAGCCCACGAGGACTCAAGTGGGCCTTCAAGAGGACCGGCCCTATAGGGCCTTAGCCTTAGTATTTGATAGATTGGATTAATTTGTCTTCATAGCTCATTGGGCCGGCCCATCTTGGACACCAAGATGACCGAACTCTTTGCCATTGTTTCCTTAGGTTTTCTTAGTCACTTTGGCCTATAAATAGGCTTGCTTTGTAAGGTTTTAGGGTAGTCGTTTTATCAATAAAATTGGTTTAATTCGTTCCTTCTTCCAAGAAGAGAGTTCGAGCACTTTAACTTGCTTTGGCAAGGGTTATTGAGCAATCTTGCGTCCTGTCCTCGATTGTTCATCCGACCTATTCCCCTGGAGTATTCACCTTCATCGGAGTGTCGTCTACCACCTACATCAAATCGTGTCGTCCGTTTGATTCTAGGTCCCGCAATCCAAGCGTTGGACAACCTTGCTAGATCCTTGGGCAAACGTGCTACGTGTCTCGAAACAAGTTGATCGAGGAACGTATCAGTGAGGTACGTGTCTACAAACAGGTACGTATTCCTTTCTCTATTGGCAATTACATAGATGAGGTTGTGTGTGATGTTGTGCCTATGCATGCGACACATGTCATCCTAGGGAGACCTTGGCAATTTGACAAATCCGTCACGTTTGATGAACGAGCAAATAAATACACTCTCTTGCACAATGGAAAATGCCTGGTCCTCACACCACTCACACCTGCCCAAGTGTATGTGGACCAACTTAAGTTACAAAGAGAGTGTGAACAAGACCGCCAAAAGAGGAAACAAAAGGCGGCCGATCCTGGCAAATGCTCCACTTCTACAAGTGAGCATTCGACCAAGGGTCAAGTGGGCACACCTGGTGATACGCATGATCATTCACCCATTAAACCACCCACTAGGAAGCAAAACATGATCATTAAGGCTAAGGATGTTAGAAAGGTTATAAATTCTGATCAGCCTATACTTCTCATGATTTGCAAGCATGTGCTCTTAGATGCTGCTGAGCTCAATAAGGCATTGCCTTCGAGCATGGTTGCTCTTTTGCAGGAATTCGAGGATGTATTCCCTGATGAGGTCCCTGATGGTTTACCACCCATTCGAGGGATTGAGCATCAAATAGACTGATTCCGGGAGCACCCCTACCCAACAAACCGGTTTACCGCATGGGTCCTGAGGAGACAAAAGAGCTTCAAAGGCAAGTTGATGGCCTCTTAGGTAAGGGTTGGGTAAAACAGAGTTTAAATCCTTGTGTTGTGCCTATGATACTTTCCCCCAAAAAGGATGGTACTTGGCGCATGTGCACTGACTGTAGGGCTGTATCATCATCCCATTCCTAGACTTGATGATATGCTTGATGAACTCGATGGTGCTATCATTTTCACCAAAATCGATTTAAGGTGTGGCTATCATCAAATTAGGATGAAAGACGGCGATGAGTGGAAAACGGCGTTCAAAACCAAACATGAGTGTGGAGGACTACCACAAAGAAATTGAGATGACCATGATGAGGGCCAACATTCAAGAAGACAATGAGGCCACGATGGCTCGGTTTCTTAGAGGTCTCAATCCTGACCTTCAAGAAGCCTTGGAGCTCCAACATTACTTGGACATGCACGACCTTCTAGAACTCGCTATTAAGGCCGAGCGGGGGAAGAAACTAAGACGTGGAGTACGTACGTTCCAAACTTCTAACACCACTTCATGGAGGGGCAACCAACCACGAAGGGCGACCCACAAAGTTGGAAATGCGGCAGCACCAACCTCTTCTAACCGAATCCAAGGTAACACCTCTAACCGCCATTCCTATTCTACCCCTAACAAGGTTTCCGATGCATCCAGGTCCACTTCAAAGGCACCGCATGAGACTCCTAAGACTAGGAGTAGGGACATCAAGTGCTTCAAGTGCCAAGGGTTTGGACATATTCAATCTCAGTGCCCAAACCAACGGGTCATGCTCATCACTCAAAATGGCGAAATCGTGTCTGATGATGACGAATGTGAGGAGATGCCCGAACTGGTCGAAGACGACTGCCTAGAAGAGGAGTCAGCTGGGGAGGCTTGCTCGCCTACACGAGGAGAAGTAGGTTGCTTGGTGGCACGGCGAGTGCTAACCGCCCGCGTTAAGGAGGACGAGCAGCTACAACGCGAAAACCTTTTCTACACCCGCTGTAAGATAGGCGACAAGGTGTGTAGTCTCATCATCGACGGTGGGAGTTGCACGAACGTGGCCAGTTTGCTCATGGTTGAGAGTCTAGGACTCCCCACTACCAGGCATCCAAGTGAGGATGGTTAAGTGAGGATGGTGAGGTACGAGTCTTCAAACAGGTACGCATTCCCTTTTCAATTGGTACTTACACTGATGAAATCGTGTGCAACGTAGTACCAATGCATGCTACGCATATCATTTTGGGAAGGCCCTGGCAATTTGACAAACACGTCACATTCGATGGAAGAGCAAATAAGTACACCCTTTTGCACGATGGCAAACGTAAGGTCCTTACACCTCTCACACCTGCACAAGTTTATGAGGACCAACTACTATTGCAAAGGGAGTGTGAACAAGACCGTCAAAGGAGGAAACTAAAGGCAGTCGACCCTGGTAAAGGCTCCACGTCTACGAGTGAGCCATCAACCAAGGGTCAAGGGAGCACACCTAGGGGTATACATGACAAATCACCTACCGCACCTACCACTAGGAAGCACAACATGATTATTAAGGCTAAAGATGTTAGAAAAGTGGTGAACCCTAATCAGCCTATACTTCTCATGATTTGCAAGCATGTGCTCTTGGATGTTGCTGAGCTCGACAAGGCGTTGCCTGCGAGCATAGTTGCTCTTTTGCAAGAATTTGGGGATGTTTTCCCTGACGAGGTCCCTGATGGCTTACCACCCATTCGGGGAATTGAACACCAAATCGACCTCATTCCTGGAGCACCATTGCCCAACAAACCTGCCTACCGCATGGGCCCTGAGGAGACCAAGGAGCTTCAAAGGCAAGTTGATGGCCTCTTAGGTAAGGGTTGGGTAAAGGAAAGTCTAAGTCCTTGCGCTGTGCCTGTGATACTTGTTCCCAAAAAGGACGGTACTTGGCGCATGTGCACTGACTGTCGGGCTGTGAACGCTATCACTGTCAAATATCGTCATCCCATTCCTAGACTTGATGATATGCTTGATGAACTCGATGGTGCCATTATTTTCACCAAAATAGACTTAAGGAGCGGCTATCATCAAATTCGGATGAAAGAAGGCGACGAGTGGAAAACAGCCTTCAAAACCAAACATGGTCTCTATGAGTGGCTAGTCATGCCTTTTGGCTTAACTAATGCCCCTCGCACCTTCATGCGACTAATGAACCATGTGTTGAGACACTTTATTGGCAAGTTTGTCATTGTTTACTTTGATGACATCCTGATCTATAGTCGTAGTGAGCATGAGCACCTAGAGCATGTGAGAATAGTTCTTGAGACACTTCGACAGGCGCATCTTTACGCCAACCTCAAGAAGTGCACCTTTTGTACTAACGAGCTTGTGTTTTTAGGCTATGTGGTAAGTTCGCAGGGCATCAAGGTGGACAAATCCAAGATTGAGGCCATCGACCAATGGCCAACTCCCACGTCCGTCCCTGACGTGCGCAGCTTTCTTGGACTGGCGGGCTTTTACCGGCGCTTTGTCAAAGATTTTAGCACCATTGCCGCCCCGTTGACCGCCGTGACAAAGAAGAATGACAAGTTCCACTGGGGAGAATCACAAGAACAAGCATTTCTCGCCCTCAAGGACACACTCACACATGCGCCTGTGTTAGCATTACCAAATTTTCACAAGACTTTTGAAATTGAATGTGATGCTTCTGGTGTAGGTATTGGAGCGGTCCTCATGCAAGACAAGAGGCCTTGTGGCTTCTTTAGTGAGAAACTGGGGGGAGCTGCGTTAAACTACCCCACGTACGACAAGGAGTTGTACGCATTAGTGAGGGCTTTGGAGACTTGGCAACACTATCTTCGCCCTCGGGAGTTCGTGATACACACTGATCACGAGTCATTGAAGTACCTCAAGGGACAACCCAAGTTAAGCAAGCGACATGCCAAATGGGTAAGCTTCATTGACACCTTTTCGTATGTCATTAAGTATAAGACTGGCAAAACGAATGTAGTGGCTGATGCATTATCACGTAGACATTCGTTGCTTGCCCTTCTGGATGCCAAGTTACTAGGGTTCGCATTGGTTAAGGAACTCTACACAAATGATCATGACTTTGGTGATATCTATGTTGCTTGTGTTAAGAACCCGCATGGAAAATACTTCTTGCATGATGGATTTCTATTCCATGTAGATAAACTGTGTGTACCTAATTCTTCCATTCGTGATCTTTTGATTCGAGAGGCACATAGTGGTGGTCTCATGGGCCACTTTGGCATCACCAAGACTCTGGCCATGTTGCAAGAGCACTTTTACTGGCCTCATATGCGTAGAGATGTTGAACGCATGGTTGGTAGATGTGCTACTTGTCACAAGGCAAAGTCTAAGACAAATCCATATGGCTTGTATACCCCATTACCTATCCCTCACCATCCTTGGGTTGATTTGTCTATGGACTTTGTATTAGGATTGCCTTGATCAACAAGGGGTAATGACTCCATCTTTGTTGTGGTTGATAGATTCTCTAAGATGGCTCATTTTATTACTTGCCACAAAACTGACGATGCATCTCATATTGCTAATCTGTTCTTCAAAGAAATTGTCCGTCTGCATGGCCTGCCTAAAACTATTGTCAGTGATAGAGATGTGAAATTCTTGAGTTACTTTTGGAAGACTTTGTGGTCCAAACTGGGCACTAGGTTATTATTCTCCACCACTAGTCATCCACAAAGCGATGGACAAACTGAAGTTGTCAATCGCACACTTGGCACTCTACTTCGGGCCTTGATTAAAAAGAATCTTAAGACTTGGGAAGAGTGCCTCCCTCATGTTGAATTCGCCTACAATCGAACTGTGCATAGTGCCACACAATACTCCCCCTTTGAGATTGTTTATGGCTTCAACCCCGTCACCCCCCTTGATTTGGTGCCCTTACCTTCCTCTGAGCACACAAGCTTAGATGGGAAAAAGAAAGCTGATTCTGTGCGCAGGTTACATGAGGCCGTGCGAGCAAACATTGAGAAGCGTACGCAGCAATACACCCAGCAAGCCAACAAGCACCGTCGCAAGATGATTTTTGAGCCTGGAGATTGGGTTTGGCTACACTTGAGGAAAGAGCGATTTCCCAAGCAACGCCAAAGCAAATTGTCCCCAAGAGGTGATGGACCATTTCGGGTACTCCAACGAGTCAATGACAACGCATACAAGTTGGAGCTACCTGGGGAGTACAATGTTAGTGCAACCTTCAACGTCGCGGACCTAAGCCCATTTCTTGACGAGGAGGATCCAGATTTGAGGGCAAATCCTTCTCAAGAGGAGGGGACTGATGTGTGCACGAGTCTCGGCCCACGCAATGACCCAGTCCGAGTTCCATCGGGCCCAGTCACACGTGCACGGGCCAAGCTCTTCAAAGAATCACTCCAAACCCTGGTTCGAGTCGTCCAAGACCAACATGGAGTTCACAAAGATATTGAGGGCTTAGAGAGAGACAATCAAGCCATTTGCACCATGATCCAAGCCCACGAGGACTCAAGTGGGCCTTCAAGAGGACCGGCCCTATAGGGCCTTAGCCTTAGTATTTGATAGATTGGATTAATTTGTCTTCATAGCTCATTGGGCCGGCCCATCTTGGACACCAAGATGACCGAACTCTTTGCCATTGTTTCCTTAGGTTTTCTTAGTCACTTTGGCCTATAAATAGGCTTGCTTTGTAAGGTTTTAGGGTAGTCGTTTTATCAATAAAATTGGTTTAATTCGTTCCTTCTTCCAAGAAGAGAGTTCGAGCACTTTAACTTGCTTTGGCAAGGGTTATTGAGCAATCTTGCGTCCTGTCCTCGATTGTTCATCCGACCTATTCCCCTGGAGTATTCACCTTCATCGGAGTGTCGTCTACCACCTACATCAAATCGTGTCGTCCGTTTGATTCTAGGTCCCGCAATCCAAGCGTTGGACAACCTTGCTAGATCCTTGGGCAAACGTGCTACGTGTCTCGAAACAAGTTGATCGAGGAACGTATCAGTGAGGTACGTGTCTACAAACAGGTACGTATTCCTTTCTCTATTGGCAATTACATAGATGAGGTTGTGTGTGATGTTGTGCCTATGCATGCGACACATGTCATCCTAGGGAGACCTTGGCAATTTGACAAATCCGTCACGTTTGATGAACGAGCAAATAAATACACTCTCTTGCACAATGGAAAATGCCTGGTCCTCACACCACTCACACCTGCCCAAGTGTATGTGGACCAACTTAAGTTACAAAGAGAGTGTGAACAAGACCGCCAAAAGAGGAAACAAAAGGCGGCCGATCCTGGCAAATGCTCCACTTCTACAAGTGAGCATTCGACCAAGGGTCAAGTGGGCACACCTGGTGATACGCATGATCATTCACCCATTAAACCACCCACTAGGAAGCAAAACATGATCATTAAGGCTAAGGATGTTAGAAAGGTTATAAATTCTGATCAGCCTATACTTCTCATGATTTGCAAGCATGTGCTCTTAGATGCTGCTGAGCTCAATAAGGCATTGCCTTCGAGCATGGTTGCTCTTTTGCAGGAATTCGAGGATGTATTCCCTGATGAGGTCCCTGATGGTTTACCACCCATTCGAGGGATTGAGCATCAAATAGACTGATTCCGGGAGCACCCCTACCCAACAAACCGGTTTACCGCATGGGTCCTGAGGAGACAAAAGAGCTTCAAAGGCAAGTTGATGGCCTCTTAGGTAAGGGTTGGGTAAAACAGAGTTTAAATCCTTGTGTTGTGCCTATGATACTTTCCCCCAAAAAGGATGGTACTTGGCGCATGTGCACTGACTGTAGGGCTGTATCATCATCCCATTCCTAGACTTGATGATATGCTTGATGAACTCGATGGTGCTATCATTTTCACCAAAATCGATTTAAGGTGTGGCTATCATCAAATTAGGATGAAAGACGGCGATGAGTGGAAAACGGCGTTCAAAACCAAACATGAGTGTGGAGGACTACCACAAAGAAATTGAGATGACCATGATGAGGGCCAACATTCAAGAAGACAATGAGGCCACGATGGCTCGGTTTCTTAGAGGTCTCAATCCTGACCTTCAAGAAGCCTTGGAGCTCCAACATTACTTGGACATGCACGACCTTCTAGAACTCGCTATTAAGGCCGAGCGGGGGAAGAAACTAAGACGTGGAGTACGTACGTTCCAAACTTCTAACACCACTTCATGGAGGGGCAACCAACCACGAAGGGCGACCCACAAAGTTGGAAATGCGGCAGCACCAACCTCTTCTAACCGAATCCAAGGTAACACCTCTAACCGCCATTCCTATTCTACCCCTAACAAGGTTTCCGATGCATCCAGGTCCACTTCAAAGGCACCGCATGAGACTCCTAAGACTAGGAGTAGGGACATCAAGTGCTTCAAGTGCCAAGGGTTTGGACATATTCAATCTCAGTGCCCAAACCAACGGGTCATGCTCATCACTCAAAATGGCGAAATCGTGTCTGATGATGACGAATGTGAGGAGATGCCCGAACTGGTCGAAGACGACTGCCTAGAAGAGGAGTCAGCTGGGGAGGCTTGCTCGCCTACACGAGGAGAAGTAGGTTGCTTGGTGGCACGGCGAGTGCTAACCGCCCGCGTTAAGGAGGACGAGCAGCTACAACGCGAAAACCTTTTCTACACCCGCTGTAAGATAGGCGACAAGGTGTGTAGTCTCATCATCGACGGTGGGAGTTGCACGAACGTGGCCAGTTTGCTCATGGTTGAGAGTCTAGGACTCCCCACTACCAGGCATCCAAGTGAGGATGGTTAAGTGAGGATGGTGAGGTACGAGTCTTCAAACAGGTACGCATTCCCTTTTCAATTGGTACTTACACTGATGAAATCGTGTGCAACGTAGTACCAATGCATGCTACGCATATCATTTTGGGAAGGCCCTGGCAATTTGACAAACACGTCACATTCGATGGAAGAGCAAATAAGTACACCCTTTTGCACGATGGCAAACGTAAGGTCCTTACACCTCTCACACCTGCACAAGTTTATGAGGACCAACTACTATTGCAAAGGGAGTGTGAACAAGACCGTCAAAGGAGGAAACTAAAGGCAGTCGACCCTGGTAAAGGCTCCACGTCTACGAGTGAGCCATCAACCAAGGGTCAAGGGAGCACACCTAGGGGTATACATGACAAATCACCTACCGCACCTACCACTAGGAAGCACAACATGATTATTAAGGCTAAAGATGTTAGAAAAGTGGTGAACCCTAATCAGCCTATACTTCTCATGATTTGCAAGCATGTGCTCTTGGATGTTGCTGAGCTCGACAAGGCGTTGCCTGCGAGCATAGTTGCTCTTTTGCAAGAATTTGGGGATGTTTTCCCTGACGAGGTCCCTGATGGCTTACCACCCATTCGGGGAATTGAACACCAAATCGACCTCATTCCTGGAGCACCATTGCCCAACAAACCTGCCTACCGCATGGGCCCTGAGGAGACCAAGGAGCTTCAAAGGCAAGTTGATGGCCTCTTAGGTAAGGGTTGGGTAAAGGAAAGTCTAAGTCCTTGCGCTGTGCCTGTGATACTTGTTCCCAAAAAGGACGGTACTTGGCGCATGTGCACTGACTGTCGGGCTGTGAACGCTATCACTGTCAAATATCGTCATCCCATTCCTAGACTTGATGATATGCTTGATGAACTCGATGGTGCCATTATTTTCACCAAAATAGACTTAAGGAGCGGCTATCATCAAATTCGGATGAAAGAAGGCGACGAGTGGAAAACAGCCTTCAAAACCAAACATGGTCTCTATGAGTGGCTAGTCATGCCTTTTGGCTTAACTAATGCCCCTCGCACCTTCATGCGACTAATGAACCATGTGTTGAGACACTTTATTGGCAAGTTTGTCATTGTTTACTTTGATGACATCCTGATCTATAGTCGTAGTGAGCATGAGCACCTAGAGCATGTGAGAATAGTTCTTGAGACACTTCGACAGGCGCATCTTTACGCCAACCTCAAGAAGTGCACCTTTTGTACTAACGAGCTTGTGTTTTTAGGCTATGTGGTAAGTTCGCAGGGCATCAAGGTGGACAAATCCAAGATTGAGGCCATCGACCAATGGCCAACTCCCACGTCCGTCCCTGACGTGCGCAGCTTTCTTGGACTGGCGGGCTTTTACCGGCGCTTTGTCAAAGATTTTAGCACCATTGCCGCCCCGTTGACCGCCGTGACAAAGAAGAATGACAAGTTCCACTGGGGAGAATCACAAGAACAAGCATTTCTCGCCCTCAAGGACACACTCACACATGCGCCTGTGTTAGCATTACCAAATTTTCACAAGACTTTTGAAATTGAATGTGATGCTTCTGGTGTAGGTATTGGAGCGGTCCTCATGCAAGACAAGAGGCCTTGTGGCTTCTTTAGTGAGAAACTGGGGGGAGCTGCGTTAAACTACCCCACGTACGACAAGGAGTTGTACGCATTAGTGAGGGCTTTGGAGACTTGGCAACACTATCTTCGCCCTCGGGAGTTCGTGATACACACTGATCACGAGTCATTGAAGTACCTCAAGGGACAACCCAAGTTAAGCAAGCGACATGCCAAATGGGTAAGCTTCATTGACACCTTTTCGTATGTCATTAAGTATAAGACTGGCAAAACGAATGTAGTGGCTGATGCATTATCACGTAGACATTCGTTGCTTGCCCTTCTGGATGCCAAGTTACTAGGGTTCGCATTGGTTAAGGAACTCTACACAAATGATCATGACTTTGGTGATATCTATGTTGCTTGTGTTAAGAACCCGCATGGAAAATACTTCTTGCATGATGGATTTCTATTCCATGTAGATAAACTGTGTGTACCTAATTCTTCCATTCGTGATCTTTTGATTCGAGAGGCACATAGTGGTGGTCTCATGGGCCACTTTGGCATCACCAAGACTCTGGCCATGTTGCAAGAGCACTTTTACTGGCCTCATATGCGTAGAGATGTTGAACGCATGGTTGGTAGATGTGCTACTTGTCACAAGGCAAAGTCTAAGACAAATCCATATGGCTTGTATACCCCATTACCTATCCCTCACCATCCTTGGGTTGATTTGTCTATGGACTTTGTATTAGGATTGCCTTGATCAACAAGGGGTAATGACTCCATCTTTGTTGTGGTTGATAGATTCTCTAAGATGGCTCATTTTATTACTTGCCACAAAACTGACGATGCATCTCATATTGCTAATCTGTTCTTCAAAGAAATTGTCCGTCTGCATGGCCTGCCTAAAACTATTGTCAGTGATAGAGATGTGAAATTCTTGAGTTACTTTTGGAAGACTTTGTGGTCCAAACTGGGCACTAGGTTATTATTCTCCACCACTAGTCATCCACAAAGCGATGGACAA
Organism: Coffea arabica; assembly: GCF_036785885.1. Lineage (NCBI taxonomy): Eukaryota > Viridiplantae > Streptophyta > Magnoliopsida > Gentianales > Rubiaceae > Coffea > Coffea arabica. The sequence continues at coordinate 29,347,446 of NC_092318.1, read as the reverse complement.
ACTGAAGTTGTCAATCGCACACTTGGCACTCTACTTCGGGCCTTGATTAAAAAGAATCTTAAGACTTGGGAAGAGTGCCTCCCTCATGTTGAATTCGCCTACAATCGAACTGTGCATAGTGCCACACAATACTCCCCCTTTGAGATTGTTTATGGCTTCAACCCCGTCACCCCCCTTGATTTGGTGCCCTTACCTTCCTCTGAGCACACAAGCTTAGATGGGAAAAAGAAAGCTGATTCTGTGCGCAGGTTACATGAGGCCGTGCGAGCAAACATTGAGAAGCGTACGCAGCAATACACCCAGCAAGCCAACAAGCACCGTCGCAAGATGATTTTTGAGCCTGGAGATTGGGTTTGGCTACACTTGAGGAAAGAGCGATTTCCCAAGCAACGCCAAAGCAAATTGTCCCCAAGAGGTGATGGACCATTTCGGGTACTCCAACGAGTCAATGACAACGCATACAAGTTGGAGCTACCTGGGGAGTACAATGTTAGTGCAACCTTCAACGTCGCGGACCTAAGCCCATTTCTTGACGAGGAGGATCCAGATTTGAGGGCAAATCCTTCTCAAGAGGAGGGGACTGATGTGTGCACGAGTCTCGGCCCACGCAATGACCCAGTCCGAGTTCCATCGGGCCCAGTCACACGTGCACGGGCCAAGCTCTTCAAAGAATCACTCCAAACCCTGGTTCGAGTCGTCCAAGACCAACATGGAGTTCACAAAGATATTGAGGGCTTAGAGAGAGACAATCAAGCCATTTGCACCATGATCCAAGCCCACGAGGACTCAAGTGGGCCTTCAAGAGGACCGGCCCTATAGGGCCTTAGCCTTAGTATTTGATAGATTGGATTAATTTGTCTTCATAGCTCATTGGGCCGGCCCATCTTGGACACCAAGATGACCGAACTCTTTGCCATTGTTTCCTTAGGTTTTCTTAGTCACTTTGGCCTATAAATAGGCTTGCTTTGTAAGGTTTTAGGGTAGTCGTTTTATCAATAAAATTGGTTTAATTCGTTCCTTCTTCCAAGAAGAGAGTTCGAGCACTTTAACTTGCTTTGGCAAGGGTTATTGAGCAATCTTGCGTCCTGTCCTCGATTGTTCATCCGACCTATTCCCCTGGAGTATTCACCTTCATCGGAGTGTCGTCTACCACCTACATCAAATCGTGTCGTCCGTTTGATTCTAGGTCCCGCAATCCAAGCGTTGGACAACCTTGCTAGATCCTTGGGCAAACGTGCTACGTGTCTCGAAACAAGTTGATCGAGGAACGTATCAGTGAGGTACGTGTCTACAAACAGGTACGTATTCCTTTCTCTATTGGCAATTACATAGATGAGGTTGTGTGTGATGTTGTGCCTATGCATGCGACACATGTCATCCTAGGGAGACCTTGGCAATTTGACAAATCCGTCACGTTTGATGAACGAGCAAATAAATACACTCTCTTGCACAATGGAAAATGCCTGGTCCTCACACCACTCACACCTGCCCAAGTGTATGTGGACCAACTTAAGTTACAAAGAGAGTGTGAACAAGACCGCCAAAAGAGGAAACAAAAGGCGGCCGATCCTGGCAAATGCTCCACTTCTACAAGTGAGCATTCGACCAAGGGTCAAGTGGGCACACCTGGTGATACGCATGATCATTCACCCATTAAACCACCCACTAGGAAGCAAAACATGATCATTAAGGCTAAGGATGTTAGAAAGGTTATAAATTCTGATCAGCCTATACTTCTCATGATTTGCAAGCATGTGCTCTTAGATGCTGCTGAGCTCAATAAGGCATTGCCTTCGAGCATGGTTGCTCTTTTGCAGGAATTCGAGGATGTATTCCCTGATGAGGTCCCTGATGGTTTACCACCCATTCGAGGGATTGAGCATCAAATAGACTGATTCCGGGAGCACCCCTACCCAACAAACCGGTTTACCGCATGGGTCCTGAGGAGACAAAAGAGCTTCAAAGGCAAGTTGATGGCCTCTTAGGTAAGGGTTGGGTAAAACAGAGTTTAAATCCTTGTGTTGTGCCTATGATACTTTCCCCCAAAAAGGATGGTACTTGGCGCATGTGCACTGACTGTAGGGCTGTATCATCATCCCATTCCTAGACTTGATGATATGCTTGATGAACTCGATGGTGCTATCATTTTCACCAAAATCGATTTAAGGTGTGGCTATCATCAAATTAGGATGAAAGACGGCGATGAGTGGAAAACGGCGTTCAAAACCAAACATGAGTGTGGAGGACTACCACAAAGAAATTGAGATGACCATGATGAGGGCCAACATTCAAGAAGACAATGAGGCCACGATGGCTCGGTTTCTTAGAGGTCTCAATCCTGACCTTCAAGAAGCCTTGGAGCTCCAACATTACTTGGACATGCACGACCTTCTAGAACTCGCTATTAAGGCCGAGCGGGGGAAGAAACTAAGACGTGGAGTACGTACGTTCCAAACTTCTAACACCACTTCATGGAGGGGCAACCAACCACGAAGGGCGACCCACAAAGTTGGAAATGCGGCAGCACCAACCTCTTCTAACCGAATCCAAGGTAACACCTCTAACCGCCATTCCTATTCTACCCCTAACAAGGTTTCCGATGCATCCAGGTCCACTTCAAAGGCACCGCATGAGACTCCTAAGACTAGGAGTAGGGACATCAAGTGCTTCAAGTGCCAAGGGTTTGGACATATTCAATCTCAGTGCCCAAACCAACGGGTCATGTGTCTGATGATGACGAATGTGAGGAGATGCCCGAACTGGTCGAAGACGACTGCCTAGAAGAGGAGTCAGCTGGGGAGGCTTGCTCGCCTACACGAGGAGAAGTAGGTTGCTTGGTGGCACGGCGAGTGCTAACCGCCCGCGTTAAGGAGGACGAGCAGCTACAACGCGAAAACCTTTTCTACACCCGCTGTAAGATAGGCGACAAGGTGTGTAGTCTCATCATCGACGGTGGGAGTTGCACGAACGTGGCCAGTTTGCTCATGGTTGAGAGTCTAGGACTCCCCACTACCAGGCATCCAAGTGAGGATGGTTAAGTGAGGATGGTGAGGTACGAGTCTTCAAACAGGTACGCATTCCCTTTTCAATTGGTACTTACACTGATGAAATCGTGTGCAACGTAGTACCAATGCATGCTACGCATATCATTTTGGGAAGGCCCTGGCAATTTGACAAACACGTCACATTCGATGGAAGAGCAAATAAGTACACCCTTTTGCACGATGGCAAACGTAAGGTCCTTACACCTCTCACACCTGCACAAGTTTATGAGGACCAACTACTATTGCAAAGGGAGTGTGAACAAGACCGTCAAAGGAGGAAACTAAAGGCAGTCGACCCTGGTAAAGGCTCCACGTCTACGAGTGAGCCATCAACCAAGGGTCAAGGGAGCACACCTAGGGGTATACATGACAAATCACCTACCGCACCTACCACTAGGAAGCACAACATGATTATTAAGGCTAAAGATGTTAGAAAAGTGGTGAACCCTAATCAGCCTATACTTCTCATGATTTGCAAGCATGTGCTCTTGGATGTTGCTGAGCTCGACAAGGCGTTGCCTGCGAGCATAGTTGCTCTTTTGCAAGAATTTGGGGATGTTTTCCCTGACGAGGTCCCTGATGGCTTACCACCCATTCGGGGAATTGAACACCAAATCGACCTCATTCCTGGAGCACCATTGCCCAACAAACCTGCCTACCGCATGGGCCCTGAGGAGACCAAGGAGCTTCAAAGGCAAGTTGATGGCCTCTTAGGTAAGGGTTGGGTAAAGGAAAGTCTAAGTCCTTGCGCTGTGCCTGTGATACTTGTTCCCAAAAAGGACGGTACTTGGCGCATGTGCACTGACTGTCGGGCTGTGAACGCTATCACTGTCAAATATCGTCATCCCATTCCTAGACTTGATGATATGCTTGATGAACTCGATGGTGCCATTATTTTCACCAAAATAGACTTAAGGAGCGGCTATCATCAAATTCGGATGAAAGAAGGCGACGAGTGGAAAACAGCCTTCAAAACCAAACATGGTCTCTATGAGTGGCTAGTCATGCCTTTTGGCTTAACTAATGCCCCTCGCACCTTCATGCGACTAATGAACCATGTGTTGAGACACTTTATTGGCAAGTTTGTCATTGTTTACTTTGATGACATCCTGATCTATAGTCGTAGTGAGCATGAGCACCTAGAGCATGTGAGAATAGTTCTTGAGACACTTCGACAGGCGCGTCTTTACGCCAACCTCAAGAAGTGCACCTTTTGTACTAACGAGCTTGTGTTTTTAGGCTATGTGGTAAGTTCGCAGGGCATCAAGGTGGACAAATCCAAGATTGAGGCCATCGACCAATGGCCAACTCCCACGTCCGTCCCTGACGTGCGCAGCTTTCTTGGACTGGCGGGCTTTTACCGGCGCTTTGTCAAAGATTTTAGCACCATTGCCGCCCCGTTGACCGCCGTGACAAAGAAGAATGACAAGTTCCACTGGGGAGAATCACAAGAACAAGCATTTCTCGCCCTCAAGGACACACTCACACATGCGCCTGTGTTAGCATTACCAAATTTTCACAAGACTTTTGAAATTGAATGTGATGCTTCTGGTGTAGGTATTGGAGCGGTCCTCATGCAAGACAAGAGGCCTTGTGGCTTCTTTAGTGAGAAACTGGGGGGAGCTGCGTTAAACTACCCCACGTACGACAAGGAGTTGTACGCATTAGTGAGGGCTTTGGAGACTTGGCAACACTATCTTCGCCCTCGGGAGTTCGTGATACACACTGATCACGAGTCATTGAAGTACCTCAAGGGACAACCCAAGTTAAGCAAGCGACATGCCAAATGGGTAAGCTTCATTGACACCTTTTCGTATGTCATTAAGTATAAGACTGGCAAAACGAATGTAGTGGCTGATGCATTATCACGTAGACATTCGTTGCTTGCCCTTCTGGATGCCAAGTTACTAGGGTTCGCATTGGTTAAGGAACTCTACACAAATGATCATGACTTTGGTGATATCTATGTTGCTTGTGTTAAGAACCCGCATGGAAAATACTTCTTGCATGATGGATTTCTATTCCATGTAGATAAACTGTGTGTACCTAATTCTTCCATTCGTGATCTTTTGATTCGAGAGGCACATAGTGGTGGTCTCATGGGCCACTTTGGCATCACCAAGACTCTGGCCATGTTGCAAGAGCACTTTTACTGGCCTCATATGCGTAGAGATGTTGAACGCATGGTTGGTAGATGTGCTACTTGTCACAAGGCAAAGTCTAAGACAAATCCATATGGCTTGTATACCCCATTACCTATCCCTCACCATCCTTGGGTTGATTTGTCTATGGACTTTGTATTAGGATTGCCTTGATCAACAAGGGGTAATGACTCCATCTTTGTTGTGGTTGATAGATTCTCTAAGATGGCTCATTTTATTCCTTGCCACAAAACTGACGATGCATCTCATATTGCTAATCTGTTCTTCAAAGAAATTGTCCGTCTGCATGGCCTGCCTAAAACTATTGTCAGTGATAGAGATGTGAAATTCTTGAGTTACTTTTGGAAGACTTTGTGGTCCAAACTGGGCACTAGGTTATTATTCTCCACCACTAGTCATCCACAAAGCGATGGACAAACTGAAGTTGTCAATCGCACACTTGGCACTCTACTTCGGGCCTTGATTAAAAAGAATCTTAAGACTTGGGAAGAGTGCCTCCCTCATGTTGAATTCGCCTACAATCGAACTGTGCATAGTGCCACACAATACTCCCCCTTTGAGATTGTTTATGGCTTCAACCCCGTCACCCCCCTTGATTTGGTGCCCTTACCTTCCTCTGAGCACACAAGCTTAGATGGGAAAAAGAAAGCTGATTCTGTGCGCAGGTTACATGAGGCCGTGCGAGCAAACATTGAGAAGCGTACGCAGCAATACACCCAGCAAGCCAACAAGCACCGTCGCAAGATGATTTTTGAGCCTGGAGATTGGGTTTGGCTACACTTGAGGAAAGAGCGATTTCCCAAGCAACGCCAAAGCAAATTGTCCCCAAGAGGTGATGGACCATTTCGGGTACTCCAACGAGTCAATGACAACGCATACAAGTTGGAGCTACCTGGGGAGTACAATGTTAGTGCAACCTTCAACGTCGCGGACCTAAGCCCATTTCTTGACGAGGAGGATCCAGATTTGAGGGCAAATCCTTCTCAAGAGGAGGGGACTGATGTGTGCACGAGTCTCGGCCCACGCAATGACCCAGTCCGAGTTCCATCGGGCCCAGTCACACGTGCACGGGCCAAGCTCTTCAAAGAATCACTCCAAACCCTGGTTCGAGTCGTCCAAGACCAACATGGAGTTCACAAAGATATTGAGGGCTTAGAGAGAGACAATCAAGCCATTTGCACCATGATCCAAGCCCACGAGGACTCAAGTGGGCCTTCAAGAGGACCGGCCCTATAGGGCCTTAGCCTTAGTATTTGATAGATTGGATTAATTTGTCTTCATAGCTCATTGGGCCGGCCCATCTTGGACACCAAGATGACCGAACTCTTTGCCATTGTTTCCTTAGGTTTTCTTAGTCACTTTGGCCTATAAATAGGCTTGCTTTGTAAGGTTTTAGGGTAGTCGTTTTATCAATAAAATTGGTTTAATTCGTTCCTTCTTCCAAGAAGAGAGTTCGAGCACTTTAACTTGCTTTGGCAAGGGTTATTGAGCAATCTTGCGTCCTGTCCTCGATTGTTCATCCGACCTATTCCCCTGGAGTATTCACCTTCATCGGAGTGTCGTCTACCACCTACATCAAATCGTGTCGTCCGTTTGATTCTAGGTCCCGCAATCCAAGCGTTGGACAACCTTGCTAGATCCTTGGGCAAACGTGCTACGTGTCTCGAAACAAGTTGATCGAGGAACGTATCAGTGAGGTACGTGTCTACAAACAGGTACGTATTCCTTTCTCTATTGGCAATTACATAGATGAGGTTGTGTGTGATGTTGTGCCTATGCATGCGACACATGTCATCCTAGGGAGACCTTGGCAATTTGACAAATCCGTCACGTTTGATGAACGAGCAAATAAATACACTCTCTTGCACAATGGAAAATGCCTGGTCCTCACACCACTCACACCTGCCCAAGTGTATGTGGACCAACTTAAGTTACAAAGAGAGTGTGAACAAGACCGCCAAAAGAGGAAACAAAAGGCGGCCGATCCTGGCAAATGCTCCACTTCTACAAGTGAGCATTCGACCAAGGGTCAAGTGGGCACACCTGGTGATACGCATGATCATTCACCCATTAAACCACCCACTAGGAAGCAAAACATGATCATTAAGGCTAAGGATGTTAGAAAGGTTATAAATTCTGATCAGCCTATACTTCTCATGATTTGCAAGCATGTGCTCTTAGATGCTGCTGAGCTCAATAAGGCATTGCCTTCGAGCATGGTTGCTCTTTTGCAGGAATTCGAGGATGTATTCCCTGATGAGGTCCCTGATGGTTTACCACCCATTCGAGGGATTGAGCATCAAATAGACTGATTCCGGGAGCACCCCTACCCAACAAACCGGTTTACCGCATGGGTCCTGAGGAGACAAAAGAGCTTCAAAGGCAAGTTGATGGCCTCTTAGGTAAGGGTTGGGTAAAACAGAGTTTAAATCCTTGTGTTGTGCCTATGATACTTTCCCCCAAAAAGGATGGTACTTGGCGCATGTGCACTGACTGTAGGGCTGTATCATCATCCCATTCCTAGACTTGATGATATGCTTGATGAACTCGATGGTGCTATCATTTTCACCAAAATCGATTTAAGGTGTGGCTATCATCAAATTAGGATGAAAGACGGCGATGAGTGGAAAACGGCGTTCAAAACCAAACATGAGTGTGGAGGACTACCACAAAGAAATTGAGATGACCATGATGAGGGCCAACATTCAAGAAGACAATGAGGCCACGATGGCTCGGTTTCTTAGAGGTCTCAATCCTGACCTTCAAGAAGCCTTGGAGCTCCAACATTACTTGGACATGCACGACCTTCTAGAACTCGCTATTAAGGCCGAGCGGGGGAAGAAACTAAGACGTGGAGTACGTACGTTCCAAACTTCTAACACCACTTCATGGAGGGGCAACCAACCACGAAGGGCGACCCACAAAGTTGGAAATGCGGCAGCACCAACCTCTTCTAACCGAATCCAAGGTAACACCTCTAACCGCCATTCCTATTCTACCCCTAACAAGGTTTCCGATGCATCCAGGTCCACTTCAAAGGCACCGCATGAGACTCCTAAGACTAGGAGTAGGGACATCAAGTGCTTCAAGTGCCAAGGGTTTGGACATATTCAATCTCAGTGCCCAAACCAACGGGTCATGCTCATCACTCACAATGGCGAAATCGTGTCTGATGATGACGAATGTGAGGAGATGCCCGAACTGGTCGAAGACGACTGCCTAGAAGAGGAGTCAGCTGGGGAGGCTTGCTCGCCTACACGAGGAGAAGTAGGTTGCTTGGTGGCACGGCGAGTGCTAACCGCCCGCGTTAAGGAGGACGAGCAGCTACAACGCGAAAACCTTTTCTACACCCGCTGTAAGATAGGCGACAAGGTGTGTAGTCTCATCATCGACGGTGGGAGTTGCACGAACGTGGCCAGTTTGCTCATGGTTGAGAGTCTAGGACTCCCCACTACCAGGCATCCAAGTGAGGATGGTTAAGTGAGGATGGTGAGGTACGAGTCTTCAAACAGGTACGCATTCCCTTTTCAATTGGTACTTACACTGATGAAATCGTGTGCAACGTAGTACCAATGCATGCTACGCATATCATTTTGGGAAGGCCCTGGCAATTTGACAAACACGTCACATTCGATGGAAGAGCAAATAAGTACACCCTTTTGCACGATGGCAAACGTAAGGTCCTTACACCTCTCACACCTGCACAAGTTTATGAGGACCAACTACTATTGCAAAGGGAGTGTGAACAAGACCGTCAAAGGAGGAAACTAAAGGCAGTCGACCCTGGTAAAGGCTCCACGTCTACGAGTGAGCCATCAACCAAGGGTCAAGGGAGCACACCTAGGGGTATACATGACAAATCACCTACCGCACCTACCACTAGGAAGCACAACATGATTATTAAGGCTAAAGATGTTAGAAAAGTGGTGAACCCTAATCAGCCTATACTTCTCATGATTTGCAAGCATGTGCTCTTGGATGTTGCTGAGCTCGACAAGGCGTTGCCTGCGAGCATAGTTGCTCTTTTGCAAGAATTTGGGGATGTTTTCCCTGACGAGGTCCCTGATGGCTTACCACCCATTCGGGGAATTGAACACCAAATCGACCTCATTCCTGGAGCACCATTGCCCAACAAACCTGCCTACCGCATGGGCCCTGAGGAGACCAAGGAGCTTCAAAGGCAAGTTGATGGCCTCTTAGGTAAGGGTTGGGTAAAGGAAAGTCTAAGTCCTTGCGCTGTGCCTGTGATACTTGTTCCCAAAAAGGACGGTACTTGGCGCATGTGCACTGACTGTCGGGCTGTGAACGCTATCACTGTCAAATATCGTCATCCCATTCCTAGACTTGATGATATGCTTGATGAACTCGATGGTGCCATTATTTTCACCAAAATAGACTTAAGGAGCGGCTATCATCAAATTCGGATGAAAGAAGGCGACGAGTGGAAAACAGCCTTCAAAACCAAACATGGTCTCTATGAGTGGCTAGTCATGCCTTTTGGCTTAACTAATGCCCCTCGCACCTTCATGCGACTAATGAACCATGTGTTGAGACACTTTATTGGCAAGTTTGTCATTGTTTACTTTGATGACATCCTGATCTATAGTCGTAGTGAGCATGAGCACCTAGAGCATGTGAGAATAGTTCTTGAGACACTTCGACAGGCGCGTCTTTACGCCAACCTCAAGAAGTGCACCTTTTGTACTAACGAGCTTGTGTTTTTAGGCTATGTGGTAAGTTCGCAGGGCATCAAGGTGGACAAATCCAAGATTGAGGCCATCGACCAATGGCCAACTCCCACGTCCGTCCCTGACGTGCGCAGCTTTCTTGGACTGGCGGGCTTTTACCGGCGCTTTGTCAAAGATTTTAGCACCATTGCCGCCCCGTTGACCGCCGTGACAAAGAAGAATGACAAGTTCCACTGGGGAGAATCACAAGAACAAGCATTTCTCGCCCTCAAGGACACACTCACACATGCGCCTGTGTTAGCATTACCAAATTTTCACAAGACTTTTGAAATTGAATGTGATGCTTCTGGTGTAGGTATTGGAGCGGTCCTCATGCAAGACAAGAGGCCTTGTGGCTTCTTTAGTGAGAAACTGGGGGGAGCTGCGTTAAACTACCCCACGTACGACAAGGAGTTGTACGCATTAGTGAGGGCTTTGGAGACTTGGCAACACTATCTTCGCCCTCGGGAGTTCGTGATACACACTGATCACGAGTCATTGAAGTACCTCAAGGGACAACCCAAGTTAAGCAAGCGACATGCCAAATGGGTAAGCTTCATTGACACCTTTTCGTATGTCATTAAGTATAAGACTGGCAAAACGAATGTAGTGGCTGATGCATTATCACGTAGACATTCGTTGCTTGCCCTTCTGGATGCCAAGTTACTAGGGTTCGCATTGGTTAAGGAACTCTACACAAATGATCATGACTTTGGTGATATCTATGTTGCTTGTGTTAAGAACCCGCATGGAAAATACTTCTTGCATGATGGATTTCTATTCCATGTAGATAAACTGTGTGTACCTAATTCTTCCATTCGTGATCTTTTGATTCGAGAGGCACATAGTGGTGGTCTCATGGGCCACTTTGGCATCACCAAGACTCTGGCCATGTTGCAAGAGCACTTTTACTGGCCTCATATGCGTAGAGATGTTGAACGCATGGTTGGTAGATGTGCTACTTGTCACAAGGCAAAGTCTAAGACAAATCCATATGGCTTGTATACCCCATTACCTATCCCTCACCATCCTTGGGTTGATTTGTCTATGGACTTTGTATTAGGATTGCCTTGATCAACAAGGGGTAATGACTCCATCTTTGTTGTGGTTGATAGATTCTCTAAGATGGCTCATTTTATTCCTTGCCACAAAACTGACGATGCATCTCATATTGCTAATCTGTTCTTCAAAGAAATTGTCCGTCTGCATGGCCTGCCTAAAACTATTGTCAGTGATAGAGATGTGAAATTCTTGAGTTACTTTTGGAAGACTTTGTGGTCCAAACTGGGCACTAGGTTATTATTCTCCACCACTAGTCATCCACAAAGCGATGGACAAACTGAAGTTGTCAATCGCACACTTGGCACTCTACTTCGGGCCTTGATTAAAAAGAATCTTAAGACTTGGGAAGAGTGCCTCCCTCATGTTGAATTCGCCTACAATCGAACTGTGCATAGTGCCACACAATACTCCCCCTTTGAGATTGTTTATGGCTTCAACCCCGTCACCCCCCTTGATTTGGTGCCCTTACCTTCCTCTGAGCACACAAGCTTAGATGGGAAAAAGAAAGCTGATTCTGTGCGCAGGTTACATGAGGCCGTGCGAGCAAACATTGAGAAGCGTACGCAGCAATACACCCAGCAAGCCAACAAGCACCGTCGCAAGATGATTTTTGAGCCTGGAGATTGGGTTTGGCTACACTTGAGGAAAGAGCGATTTCCCAAGCAACGCCAAAGCAAATTGTCCCCAAGAGGTGATGGACCATTTCGGGTACTCCAACGAGTCAATGACAACGCATACAAGTTGGAGCTACCTGGGGAGTACAATGTTAGTGCAACCTTCAACGTCGCGGACCTAAGCCCATTTCTTGACGAGGAGGATCCAGATTTGAGGGCAAATCCTTCTCAAGAGGAGGGGACTGATGTGTGCACGAGTCTCGGCCCACGCAATGACCCAGTCCGAGTTCCATCGGGCCCAGTCACACGTGCACGGGCCAAGCTCTTCAAAGAATCACTCCAAACCCTGGTTCGAGTCGTCCAAGACCAACATGGAGTTCACAAAGATATTGAGGGCTTAGAGAGAGACAATCAAGCCATTTGCACCATGATCCAAGCCCACGAGGACTCAAGTGGGCCTTCAAGAGGACCGGCCCTATAGGGCCTTAGCCTTAGTATTTGATAGATTGGATTAATTTGTCTTCATAGCTCATTGGGCCGGCCCATCTTGGACACCAAGATGACCGAACTCTTTGCCATTGTTTCCTTAGGTTTTCTTAGTCACTTTGGCCTATAAATAGGCTTGCTTTGTAAGGTTTTAGGGTAGTCGTTTTATCAATAAAATTGGTTTAATTCGTTCCTTCTTCCAAGAAGAGAGTTCGAGCACTTTAACTTGCTTTGGCAAGGGTTATTGAGCAATCTTGCGTCCTGTCCTCGATTGTTCATCCGACCTATTCCCCTGGAGTATTCACCTTCATCGGAGTGTCGTCTACCACCTACATCAAATCGTGTCGTCCGTTTGATTCTAGGTCCCGCAATCCAAGCGTTGGACAACCTTGCTAGATCCTTGGGCAAACGTGCTACGTGTCTCGAAACAAGTTGATCGAGGAACGTATCAGTGAGGTACGTGTCTACAAACAGGTACGTATTCCTTTCTCTATTGGCAATTACATAGATGAGGTTGTGTGTGATGTTGTGCCTATGCATGCGACACATGTCATCCTAGGGAGACCTTGGCAATTTGACAAATCCGTCACGTTTGATGAACGAGCAAATAAATACACTCTCTTGCACAATGGAAAATGCCTGGTCCTCACACCACTCACACCTGCCCAAGTGTATGTGGACCAACTTAAGTTACAAAGAGAGTGTGAACAAGACCGCCAAAAGAGGAAACAAAAGGCGGCCGATCCTGGCAAATGCTCCACTTCTACAAGTGAGCATTCGACCAAGGGTCAAGTGGGCACACCTGGTGATACGCATGATCATTCACCCATTAAACCACCCACTAGGAAGCAAAACATGATCATTAAGGCTAAGGATGTTAGAAAGGTTATAAATTCTGATCAGCCTATACTTCTCATGATTTGCAAGCATGTGCTCTTAGATGCTGCTGAGCTCAATAAGGCATTGCCTTCGAGCATGGTTGCTCTTTTGCAGGAATTCGAGGATGTATTCCCTGATGAGGTCCCTGATGGTTTACCACCCATTCGAGGGATTGAGCATCAAATAGACTGATTCCGGGAGCACCCCTACCCAACAAACCGGTTTACCGCATGGGTCCTGAGGAGACAAAAGAGCTTCAAAGGCAAGTTGATGGCCTCTTAGGTAAGGGTTGGGTAAAACAGAGTTTAAATCCTTGTGTTGTGCCTATGATACTTTCCCCCAAAAAGGATGGTACTTGGCGCATGTGCACTGACTGTAGGGCTGTATCATCATCCCATTCCTAGACTTGATGATATGCTTGATGAACTCGATGGTGCTATCATTTTCACCAAAATCGATTTAAGGTGTGGCTATCATCAAATTAGGATGAAAGACGGCGATGAGTGGAAAACGGCGTTCAAAACCAAACATGAGTGTGGAGGACTACCACAAAGAAATTGAGATGACCATGATGAGGGCCAACATTCAAGAAGACAATGAGGCCACGATGGCTCGGTTTCTTAGAGGTCTCAATCCTGACCTTCAAGAAGCCTTGGAGCTCCAACATTACTTGGACATGCACGACCTTCTAGAACTCGCTATTAAGGCCGAGCGGGGGAAGAAACTAAGACGTGGAGTACGTACGTTCCAAACTTCTAACACCACTTCATGGAGGGGCAACCAACCACGAAGGGCGACCCACAAAGTTGGAAATGCGGCAGCACCAACCTCTTCTAACCGAATCCAAGGTAACACCTCTAACCGCCATTCCTATTCTACCCCTAACAAGGTTTCCGATGCATCCAGGTCCACTTCAAAGGCACCGCATGAGACTCCTAAGACTAGGAGTAGGGACATCAAGTGCTTCAAGTGCCAAGGGTTTGGACATATTCAATCTCAGTGCCCAAACCAACGGGTCATGCTCATCACTCACAATGGCGAAATCGTGTCTGATGATGACGAATGTGAGGAGATGCCCGAACTGGTCGAAGACGACTGCCTAGAAGAGGAGTCAGCTGGGGAGGCTTGCTCGCCTACACGAGGAGAAGTAGGTTGCTTGGTGGCACGGCGAGTGCTAACCGCCCGCGTTAAGGAGGACGAGCAGCTACAACGCGAAAACCTTTTCTACACCCGCTGTAAGATAGGCGACAAGGTGTGTAGTCTCATCATCGACGGTGGGAGTTGCACGAACGTGGCCAGTTTGCTCATGGTTGAGAGTCTAGGACTCCCCACTACCAGGCATCCAAGTGAGGATGGTTAAGTGAGGATGGTGAGGTACGAGTCTTCAAACAGGTACGCATTCCCTTTTCAATTGGTACTTACACTGATGAAATCGTGTGCAACGTAGTACCAATGCATGCTACGCATATCATTTTGGGAAGGCCCTGGCAATTTGACAAACACGTCACATTCGATGGAAGAGCAAATAAGTACACCCTTTTGCACGATGGCAAACGTAAGGTCCTTACACCTCTCACACCTGCACAAGTTTATGAGGACCAACTACTATTGCAAAGGGAGTGTGAACAAGACCGTCAAAGGAGGAAACTAAAGGCAGTCGACCCTGGTAAAGGCTCCACGTCTACGAGTGAGCCATCAACCAAGGGTCAAGGGAGCACACCTAGGGGTATACATGACAAATCACCTACCGCACCTACCACTAGGAAGCACAACATGATTATTAAGGCTAAAGATGTTAGAAAAGTGGTGAACCCTAATCAGCCTATACTTCTCATGATTTGCAAGCATGTGCTCTTGGATGTTGCTGAGCTCGACAAGGCGTTGCCTGCGAGCATAGTTGCTCTTTTGCAAGAATTTGGGGATGTTTTCCCTGACGAGGTCCCTGATGGCTTACCACCCATTCGGGGAATTGAACACCAAATCGACCTCATTCCTGGAGCACCATTGCCCAACAAACCTGCCTACCGCATGGGCCCTGAGGAGACCAAGGAGCTTCAAAGGCAAGTTGATGGCCTCTTAGGTAAGGGTTGGGTAAAGGAAAGTCTAAGTCCTTGCGCTGTGCCTGTGATACTTGTTCCCAAAAAGGACGGTACTTGGCGCATGTGCACTGACTGTCGGGCTGTGAACGCTATCACTGTCAAATATCGTCATCCCATTCCTAGACTTGATGATATGCTTGATGAACTCGATGGTGCCATTATTTTCACCAAAATAGACTTAAGGAGCGGCTATCATCAAATTCGGATGAAAGAAGGCGACGAGTGGAAAACAGCCTTCAAAACCAAACATGGTCTCTATGAGTGGCTAGTCATGCCTTTTGGCTTAACTAATGCCCCTCGCACCTTCATGCGACTAATGAACCATGTGTTGAGACACTTTATTGGCAAGTTTGTCATTGTTTACTTTGATGACATCCTGATCTATAGTCGTAGTGAGCATGAGCACCTAGAGCATGTGAGAATAGTTCTTGAGACACTTCGACAGGCGCGTCTTTACGCCAACCTCAAGAAGTGCACCTTTTGTACTAACGAGCTTGTGTTTTTAGGCTATGTGGTAAGTTCGCAGGGCATCAAGGTGGACAAATCCAAGATTGAGGCCATCGACCAATGGCCAACTCCCACGTCCGTCCCTGACGTGCGCAGCTTTCTTGGACTGGCGGGCTTTTACCGGCGCTTTGTCAAAGATTTTAGCACCATTGCCGCCCCGTTGACCGCCGTGACAAAGAAGAATGACAAGTTCCACTGGGGAGAATCACAAGAACAAGCATTTCTCGCCCTCAAGGACACACTCACACATGCGCCTGTGTTAGCATTACCAAATTTTCACAAGACTTTTGAAATTGAATGTGATGCTTCTGGTGTAGGTATTGGAGCGGTCCTCATGCAAGACAAGAGGCCTTGTGGCTTCTTTAGTGAGAAACTGGGGGGAGCTGCGTTAAACTACCCCACGTACGACAAGGAGTTGTACGCATTAGTGAGGGCTTTGGAGACTTGGCAACACTATCTTCGCCCTCGGGAGTTCGTGATACACACTGATCACGAGTCATTGAAGTACCTCAAGGGACAACCCAAGTTAAGCAAGCGACATGCCAAATGGGTAAGCTTCATTGACACCTTTTCGTATGTCATTAAGTATAAGACTGGCAAAACGAATGTAGTGGCTGATGCATTATCACGTAGACATTCGTTGCTTGCCCTTCTGGATGCCAAGTTACTAGGGTTCGCATTGGTTAAGGAACTCTACACAAATGATCATGACTTTGGTGATATCTATGTTGCTTGTGTTAAGAACCCGCATGGAAAATACTTCTTGCATGATGGATTTCTATTCCATGTAGATAAACTGTGTGTACCTAATTCTTCCATTCGTGATCTTTTGATTCGAGAGGCACATAGTGGTGGTCTCATGGGCCACTTTGGCATCACCAAGACTCTGGCCATGTTGCAAGAGCACTTTTACTGGCCTCATATGCGTAGAGATGTTGAACGCATGGTTGGTAGATGTGCTACTTGTCACAAGGCAAAGTCTAAGACAAATCCATATGGCTTGTATACCCCATTACCTATCCCTCACCATCCTTGGGTTGATTTGTCTATGGACTTTGTATTAGGATTGCCTTGATCAACAAGGGGTAATGACTCCATCTTTGTTGTGGTTGATAGATTCTCTAAGATGGCTCATTTTATTCCTTGCCACAAAACTGACGATGCATCTCATATTGCTAATCTGTTCTTCAAAGAAATTGTCCGTCTGCATGGCCTGCCTAAAACTATTGTCAGTGATAGAGATGTGAAATTCTTGAGTTACTTTTGGAAGACTTTGTGGTCCAAACTGGGCACTAGGTTATTATTCTCCACCACTAGTCATCCACAAAGCGATGGACAAACTGAAGTTGTCAATCGCACACTTGGCACTCTACTTCGGGCCTTGATTAAAAAGAATCTTAAGACTTGGGAAGAGTGCCTCCCTCATGTTGAATTCGCCTACAATCGAACTGTGCATAGTGCCACACAATACTCCCCCTTTGAGATTGTTTATGGCTTCAACCCCGTCACCCCCCTTGATTTGGTGCCCTTACCTTCCTCTGAGCACACAAGCTTAGATGGGAAAAAGAAAGCTGATTCTGTGCGCAGGTTACATGAGGCCGTGCGAGCAAACATTGAGAAGCGTACGCAGCAATACACCCAGCAAGCCAACAAGCACCGTCGCAAGATGATTTTTGAGCCTGGAGATTGGGTTTGGCTACACTTGAGGAAAGAGCGATTTCCCAAGCAACGCCAAAGCAAATTGTCCCCAAGAGGTGATGGACCATTTCGGGTACTCCAACGAGTCAATGACAACGCATACAAGTTGGAGCTACCTGGGGAGTACAATGTTAGTGCAACCTTCAACGTCGCGGACCTAAGCCCATTTCTTGACGAGGAGGATCCAGATTTGAGGGCAAATCCTTCTCAAGAGGAGGGGACTGATGTGTGCACGAGTCTCGGCCCACGCAATGACCCAGTCCGAGTTCCATCGGGCCCAGTCACACGTGCACGGGCCAAGCTCTTCAAAGAATCACTCCAAACCCTGGTTCGAGTCGTCCAAGACCAACATGGAGTTCACAAAGATATTGAGGGCTTAGAGAGAGACAATCAAGCCATTTGCACCATGATCCAAGCCCACGAGGACTCAAGTGGGCCTTCAAGAGGACCGGCCCTATAGGGCCTTAGCCTTAGTATTTGATAGATTGGATTAATTTGTCTTCATAGCTCATTGGGCCGGCCCATCTTGGACACCAAGATGACCGAACTCTTTGCCATTGTTTCCTTAGGTTTTCTTAGTCACTTTGGCCTATAAATAGGCTTGCTTTGTAAGGTTTTAGGGTAGTCGTTTTATCAATAAAATTGGTTTAATTCGTTCCTTCTTCCAAGAAGAGAGTTCGAGCACTTTAACTTGCTTTGGCAAGGGTTATTGAGCAATCTTGCGTCCTGTCCTCGATTGTTCATCCGACCTATTCCCCTGGAGTATTCACCTTCATCGGAGTGTCGTCTACCACCTACATCAAATCGTGTCGTCCGTTTGATTCTAGGTCCCGCAATCCAAGCGTTGGACAACCTTGCTAGATCCTTGGGCAAACGTGCTACGTGTCTCGAAACAAGTTGATCGAGGAACGTATCAGTGAGGTACGTGTCTACAAACAGGTACGTATTCCTTTCTCTATTGGCAATTACATAGATGAGGTTGTGTGTGATGTTGTGCCTATGCATGCGACACATGTCATCCTAGGGAGACCTTGGCAATTTGACAAATCCGTCACGTTTGATGAACGAGCAAATAAATACACTCTCTTGCACAATGGAAAATGCCTGGTCCTCACACCACTCACACCTGCCCAAGTGTATGTGGACCAACTTAAGTTACAAAGAGAGTGTGAACAAGACCGCCAAAAGAGGAAACAAAAGGCGGCCGATCCTGGCAAATGCTCCACTTCTACAAGTGAGCATTCGACCAAGGGTCAAGTGGGCACACCTGGTGATACGCATGATCATTCACCCATTAAACCACCCACTAGGAAGCAAAACATGATCATTAAGGCTAAGGATGTTAGAAAGGTTATAAATTCTGATCAGCCTATACTTCTCATGATTTGCAAGCATGTGCTCTTAGATGTTGCTGAGCTCAATAAGGCATTGCCTTCGAGCATGGTTGCTCTTTTGCAGGAATTCGAGGATGTATTCCCTGATGAGGTCCCTGATGGTTTACCACCCATTCGAGGGATTGAGCATCAAATAGACTGATTCCGGGAGCACCCCTACCCAACAAACCGGTTTACCGCATGGGTCCTGAGGAGACAAAAGAGCTTCAAAGGCAAGTTGATGGCCTCTTAGGTAAGGGTTGGGTAAAACAGAGTTTAAATCCTTGTGTTGTGCCTATGATACTTTCCCCCAAAAAGGATGGTACTTGGCGCATGTGCACTGACTGTAGGGCTGTATCATCATCCCATTCCTAGACTTGATGATATGCTTGATGAACTCGATGGTGCTATCATTTTCACCAAAATCGATTTAAGGTGTGGCTATCATCAAATTAGGATGAAAGACGGCGATGAGTGGAAAACGGCGTTCAAAACCAAACATGAGTGTGGAGGACTACCACAAAGAAATTGAGATGACCATGATGAGGGCCAACATTCAAGAAGACAATGAGGCCACGATGGCTCGGTTTCTTAGAGGTCTCAATCCTGACCTTCAAGAAGCCTTGGAGCTCCAACATTACTTGGACATGCACGACCTTCTAGAACTCGCTATTAAGGCCGAGCGGGGGAAGAAACTAAGACGTGGAGTACGTACGTTCCAAACTTCTAACACCACTTCATGGAGGGGCAACCAACCACGAAGGGCGACCCACAAAGTTGGAAATGCGGCAGCACCAACCTCTTCTAACCGAATCCAAGGTAACACCTCTAACCGCCATTCCTATTCTACCCCTAACAAGGTTTCCGATGCATCCAGGTCCACTTCAAAGGCACCGCATGAGACTCCTAAGACTAGGAGTAGGGACATCAAGTGCTTCAAGTGCCAAGGGTTTGGACATATTCAATCTCAGTGCCCAAACCAACGGGTCATGCTCATCACTCACAATGGCGAAATCGTGTCTGATGATGACGAATGTGAGGAGATGCCCGAACTGGTCGAAGACGACTGCCTAGAAGAGGAGTCAGCTGGGGAGGCTTGCTCGCCTACACGAGGAGAAGTAGGTTGCTTGGTGGCACGGCGAGTGCTAACCGCCCGCGTTAAGGAGGACGAGCAGCTACAACGCGAAAACCTTTTCTACACCCGCTGTAAGATAGGCGACAAGGTGTGTAGTCTCATCATCGACGGTGGGAGTTGCACGAACGTGGCCAGTTTGCTCATGGTTGAGAGTCTAGGACTCCCCACTACCAGGCATCCAAGTGAGGATGGTTAAGTGAGGATGGTGAGGTACGAGTCTTCAAACAGGTACGCATTCCCTTTTCAATTGGTACTTACACTGATGAAATCGTGTGCAACGTAGTACCAATGCATGCTACGCATATCATTTTGGGAAGGCCCTGGCAATTTGACAAACACGTCACATTCGATGGAAGAGCAAATAAGTACACCCTTTTGCACGATGGCAAACGTAAGGTCCTTACACCTCTCACACCTGCACAAGTTTATGAGGACCAACTACTATTGCAAAGGGAGTGTGAACAAGACCGTCAAAGGAGGAAACTAAAGGCAGTCGACCCTGGTAAAGGCTCCACGTCTACGAGTGAGCCATCAACCAAGGGTCAAGGGAGCACACCTAGGGGTATACATGACAAATCACCTACCGCACCTACCACTAGGAAGCACAACATGATTATTAAGGCTAAAGATGTTAGAAAAGTGGTGAACCCTAATCAGCCTATACTTCTCATGATTTGCAAGCATGTGCTCTTGGATGTTGCTGAGCTCGACAAGGCGTTGCCTGCGAGCATAGTTGCTCTTTTGCAAGAATTTGGGGATGTTTTCCCTGACGAGGTCCCTGATGGCTTACCACCCATTCGGGGAATTGAACACCAAATCGACCTCATTCCTGGAGCACCATTGCCCAACAAACCTGCCTACCGCATGGGCCCTGAGGAGACCAAGGAGCTTCAAAGGCAAGTTGATGGCCTCTTAGGTAAGGGTTGGGTAAAGGAAAGTCTAAGTCCTTGCGCTGTGCCTGTGATACTTGTTCCCAAAAAGGACGGTACTTGGCGCATGTGCACTGACTGTCGGGCTGTGAACGCTATCACTGTCAAATATCGTCATCCCATTCCTAGACTTGATGATATGCTTGATGAACTCGATGGTGCCATTATTTTCACCAAAATAGACTTAAGGAGCGGCTATCATCAAATTCGGATGAAAGAAGGCGACGAGTGGAAAACAGCCTTCAAAACCAAACATGGTCTCTATGAGTGGCTAGTCATGCCTTTTGGCTTAACTAATGCCCCTCGCACCTTCATGCGACTAATGAACCATGTGTTGAGACACTTTATTGGCAAGTTTGTCATTGTTTACTTTGATGACATCCTGATCTATAGTCGTAGTGAGCATGAGCACCTAGAGCATGTGAGAATAGTTCTTGAGACACTTCGACAGGCGCGTCTTTACGCCAACCTCAAGAAGTGCACCTTTTGTACTAACGAGCTTGTGTTTTTAGGCTATGTGGTAAGTTCGCAGGGCATCAAGGTGGACAAATCCAAGATTGAGGCCATCGACCAATGGCCAACTCCCACGTCCGTCCCTGACGTGCGCAGCTTTCTTGGACTGGCGGGCTTTTACCGGCGCTTTGTCAAAGATTTTAGCACCATTGCCGCCCCGTTGACCGCCGTGACAAAGAAGAATGACAAGTTCCACTGGGGAGAATCACAAGAACAAGCATTTCTCGCCCTCAAGGACACACTCACACATGCGCCTGTGTTAGCATTACCAAATTTTCACAAGACTTTTGAAATTGAATGTGATGCTTCTGGTGTAGGTATTGGAGCGGTCCTCATGCAAGACAAGAGGCCTTGTGGCTTCTTTAGTGAGAAACTGGGGGGAGCTGCGTTAAACTACCCCACGTACGACAAGGAGTTGTACGCATTAGTGAGGGCTTTGGAGACTTGGCAACACTATCTTCGCCCTCGGGAGTTCGTGATACACACTGATCACGAGTCATTGAAGTACCTCAAGGGACAACCCAAGTTAAGCAAGCGACATGCCAAATGGGTAAGCTTCATTGACACCTTTTCGTATGTCATTAAGTATAAGACTGGCAAAACGAATGTAGTGGCTGATGCATTATCACGTAGACATTCGTTGCTTGCCCTTCTGGATGCCAAGTTACTAGGGTTCGCATTGGTTAAGGAACTCTACACAAATGATCATGACTTTGGTGATATCTATGTTGCTTGTGTTAAGAACCCGCATGGAAAATACTTCTTGCATGATGGATTTCTATTCCATGTAGATAAACTGTGTGTACCTAATTCTTCCATTCGTGATCTTTTGATTCGAGAGGCACATAGTGGTGGTCTCATGGGCCACTTTGGCATCACCAAGACTCTGGCCATGTTGCAAGAGCACTTTTACTGGCCTCATATGCGTAGAGATGTTGAACGCATGGTTGGTAGATGTGCTACTTGTCACAAGGCAAAGTCTAAGACAAATCCATATGGCTTGTATACCCCATTACCTATCCCTCACCATCCTTGGGTTGATTTGTCTATGGACTTTGTATTAGGATTGCCTTGATCAACAAGGGGTAATGACTCCATCTTTGTTGTGGTTGATAGATTCTCTAAGATGGCTCATTTTATTCCTTGCCACAAAACTGACGATGCATCTCATATTGCTAATCTGTTCTTCAAAGAAATTGTCCGTCTGCATGGCCTGCCTAAAACTATTGTCAGTGATAGAGATGTGAAATTCTTGAGTTACTTTTGGAAGACTTTGTGGTCCAAACTGGGCACTAGGTTATTATTCTCCACCACTAGTCATCCACAAAGCGATGGACAAACTGAAGTTGTCAATCGCACACTTGGCACTCTACTTCGGGCCTTGATTAAAAAGAATCTTAAGACTTGGGAAGAGTGCCTCCCTCATGTTGAATTCGCCTACAATCGAACTGTGCATAGTGCCACACAATACTCCCCCTTTGAGATTGTTTATGGCTTCAACCCCGTCACCCCCCTTGATTTGGTGCCCTTACCTTCCTCTGAGCACACAAGCTTAGATGGGAAAAAGAAAGCTGATTCTGTGCGCAGGTTACATGAGGCCGTGCGAGCAAACATTGAGAAGCGTACGCAGCAATACACCCAGCAAGCCAACAAGCACCGTCGCAAGATGATTTTTGAGCCTGGAGATTGGGTTTGGCTACACTTGAGGAAAGAGCGATTTCCCAAGCAACGCCAAAGCAAATTGTCCCCAAGAGGTGATGGACCATTTCGGGTACTCCAACGAGTCAATGACAACGCATACAAGTTGGAGCTACCTGGGGAGTACAATGTTAGTGCAACCTTCAACGTCGCGGACCTAAGCCCATTTCTTGACGAGGAGGATCCAGATTTGAGGGCAAATCCTTCTCAAGAGGAGGGGACTGATGTGTGCACGAGTCTCGGCCCACGCAATGACCCAGTCCGAGTTCCATCGGGCCCAGTCACACGTGCACGGGCCAAGCTCTTCAAAGAATCACTCCAAACCCTGGTTCGAGTCGTCCAAGACCAACATGGAGTTCACAAAGATATTGAGGGCTTAGAGAGAGACAATCAAGCCATTTGCACCATGATCCAAGCCCACGAGGACTCAAGTGGGCCTTCAAGAGGACCGGCCCTATAGGGCCTTAGCCTTAGTATTTGATAGATTGGATTAATTTGTCTTCATCGGAGTGTCGTCTACCACCTACATCAAATCGTGTCGTCCGTTTGATTCTAGGTCCCGCAATCCAAGCGTTGGACAACCTTGCTAGATCCTTGGGCAAACGTGCTACGTGTCTCGAAACAAGTTGATCGAGGAACGTATCAGTGAGGTACGTGTCTACAAACAGGTACGTATTCCTTTCTCTATTGGCAATTACATAGATGAGGTTGTGTGTGATGTTGTGCCTATGCATGCGACACATGTCATCCTAGGGAGACCTTGGCAATTTGACAAATCCGTCACGTTTGATGAACGAGCAAATAAATACACTCTCTTGCACAATGGAAAATGCCTGGTCCTCACACCACTCACACCTGCCCAAGTGTATGTGGACCAACTTAAGTTACAAAGAGAGTGTGAACAAGACCGCCAAAAGAGGAAACAAAAGGCGGCCGATCCTGGCAAATGCTCCACTTCTACAAGTGAGCATTCGACCAAGGGTCAAGTGGGCACACCTGGTGATACGCATGATCATTCACCCATTAAACCACCCACTAGGAAGCAAAACATGATCATTAAGGCTAAGGATGTTAGAAAGGTTATAAATTCTGATCAGCCTATACTTCTCATGATTTGCAAGCATGTGCTCTTAGATGTTGCTGAGCTCAATAAGGCATTGCCTTCGAGCATGGTTGCTCTTTTGCAGGAATTCGAGGATGTATTCCCTGATGAGGTCCCTGATGGTTTACCACCCATTCGAGGGATTGAGCATCAAATAGACTGATTCCGGGAGCACCCCTACCCAACAAACCGGTTTACCGCATGGGTCCTGAGGAGACAAAAGAGCTTCAAAGGCAAGTTGATGGCCTCTTAGGTAAGGGTTGGGTAAAACGGAGTTTAAATCCTTGTGTTGTGCCTATGATACTTTCCCCCAAAAAGGATGGTACTTGGCGCATGTGCACTGACTGTAGGGCTGTATCATCATCCCATTCCTAGACTTGATGATATGCTTGATGAACTCGATGGTGCTATCATTTTCACCAAAATCGATTTAAGGTGTGGCTATCATCAAATTAGGATGAAAGAAGGCGATGAGTGGAAAACGGCGTTCAAAACCAAACATGAGTGTGGAGGACTACCACAAAGAAATTGAGATGACCATGATGAGGGCCAACATTCAAGAAGACAATGAGGCCACGATGGCTCGGTTTCTTAGAGGTCTCAATCATGACCTTCAAGAAGCCTTGGAGCTCCAACATTACTTGGACATGCACGACCTTCTAGAACTCGCTATTAAGGCCGAGCGGGGGAAGAAACTAAGACGTGGAGTACGTACGTTCCAAACTTCTAACACCACTTCATGGAGGGGCAACCAACCACGAAGGGCGACCCACAAAGTTGGAAATGCGGCAGCACCAACCTCTTCTAACCGAATCCAAGGTAACACCTCTAACCGCCATTCCTATTCTACCCCTAACAAGGTTTCCGATGCATCCAGGTCCACTTCAAAGGCACCGCATGAGACTCCTAAGACTAGGAGTAGGGACATCAAGTGCTTCAAGTGCCAAGGGTTTGGACATATTCAATCTCAGTGCCCAAACCAACGGGTCATGCTCATCACTCACAATGGCGAAATCGTGTCTGATGATGACGAATGTGAGGAGATGCCCGAACTGGTCGAAGACGACTGCCTAGAAGAGGAGTCAGCTGGGGAGGCTTGCTCGCCTACACGAGGAGAAGTAGGTTGCTTGGTGGCACGGCGAGTGCTAACCGCCCGCGTTAAGGAGGACGAGCAGCTACAACGCGAAAACCTTTTCTACACCCGCTGTAAGATAGGCGACAAGGTGTGTAGTCTCATCATCGACGGTGGGAGTTGCACGAACGTGGCCAATTTGCTCATGGTTGAGAGTCTAGGACTCCCCACTACCAGACATCCAAATCCTTACCGCCTCCAATGGCTAAGTGAGGATGGTGAGGTACGAGTCTTCAAACAGGTACGCATTCCCTTTTCAATTGGTACTTACACTGATGAAATCGTGTGCAACGTAGTACCAATGCATGCTACGCATATCATTTTGGGAAGGCCCTGGCAATTTGACAAACACGTCACATTCGATGGAAGAGCAAATAAGTACACCCTTTTGCACGATGGCAAACGTAAGGTCCTTACACCTCTCACACCTGCACAAGTTTATGAGGACCAACTACTATTGCAAAGGGAGTGTGAACAAGACCGTCAAAGGAGGAAACTAAAGGCAGTCGACCCTGGTAAAGGCTCCACGTCTACGAGTGAGCCATCAACCAAGGGTCAAGGGAGCACACCTAGGGGTATACATGACAAATCACCTACCGCACCTACCACTAGGAAGCACAACATGATTATTAAGGCTAAAGATGTTAGAAAAGTGGTGAACTCTAATCAGCCTATACTTCTCATGATTTGCAAGCATGTGCTCTTGGATGTTGCTGAGCTCGACAAGGCGTTGCCTGCGAGCATAGTTGCTCTTTTGCAAGAATTTGGGGATGTTTTCCCTGACGAGGTCCCTGATGGCTTACCACCCATTCGGGGAATTGAACACCAAATCGACCTCATTCCTGGAGCACCATTGCCCAACAAACCTGCCTACCGCATGGGCCCTGAGGAGACCAAGGAGCTTCAAAGGCAAGTTGATGGCCTCTTAGGTAAGGGTTGGGTAAAGGAAAGTCTAAGTCCTTGCGCTGTGCCTGTGATACTTGTTCCCAAAAAGGACGGTACTTGGCGCATGTGCACTGACTGTCGGGCTGTGAACGCTATCACTGTCAAATATCGTCATCCCATTCCTAGACTTGATGATATGCTTGATGAACTCGATGGTGCCATTATTTTCACCAAAATAGACTTAAGGAGCGGCTATCATCAAATTCGGATGAAAGAAGGCGACGAGTGGAAAACAGCCTTCAAAACCAAACATGGTCTCTATGAGTGGCTAGTCATGCCTTTTGGCTTAACTAATGCCCCTCGCACCTTCATGCGACTAATGAACCATGTGTTGAGACACTTTATTGGCAAGTTTGTCATTGTTTACTTTGATGACATCCTGATCTATAGTCGTAGTGAGCATGAGCACCTAGAGCATGTGAGAATAGTTCTTGAGACACTTCGACAGGCGCGTCTTTACGCCAACCTCAAGAAGTGCACCTTTTGTACTAACGAGCTTGTGTTTTTAGGCTATGTGGTAAGTTCGCAGGGCATCAAGGTGGACAAATCCAAGATTGAGGCCATCGACCAATGGCCAACTCCCACGTCCGTCCCTGACGTGCGCAGCTTTCTTGGACTGGCGGGCTTTTACCGGCGCTTTGTCAAAGATTTTAGCACCATTGCCGCCCCGTTGACCGCCGTGACAAAGAAGAATGACAAGTTCCACTGGGGAGAATCACAAGAACAAGCATTTCTCGCCCTCAAGGACACACTCACACATGCGCCTGTGTTAGCATTACCAAATTTTCACAAGACTTTTGAAATTGAATGTGATGCTTCTGGTGTAGGTATTGGAGCGGTCCTCATGCAAGACAAGAGGCCTTGTGGCTTCTTTAGTGAGAAACTGGGGGGAGCTGCGTTAAACTACCCCACGTACGACAAGGAGTTGTACGCATTAGTGAGGGCTTTGGAGACTTGGCAACACTATCTTCGCCCTCGGGAGTTCGTGATACACACTGATCACGAGTCATTGAAGTACCTCAAGGGACAACCCAAGTTAAGCAAGCGACATGCCAAATGGGTAAGCTTCATTGACACCTTTTCGTATGTCATTAAGTATAAGACTGGCAAAACGAATGTAGTGGCTGATGCATTATCACGTAGACATTCGTTGCTTGCCCTTCTGGATGCCAAGTTACTAGGGTTCGCATTGGTTAAGGAACTCTACACAAATGATCATGACTTTGGTGATATCTATGTTGCTTGTGTTAAGAACCCGCATGGAAAATACTTCTTGCATGATGGATTTCTATTCCATGTAGATAAACTGTGTGTACCTAATTCTTCCATTCGTGATCTTTTGATTCGAGAGGCACATAGTGGTGGTCTCATGGGCCACTTTGGCATCACCAAGACTCTGGCCATGTTGCAAGAGCACTTTTACTGGCCTCATATGCGTAGAGATGTTGAACGCATGGTTGGTAGATGTGCTACTTGTCACAAGGCAAAGTCTAAGACAAATCCATATGGCTTGTATACCCCATTACCTATCCCTCACCATCCTTGGGTTGATTTGTCTATGGACTTTGTATTAGGATTGCCTTGATCAACAAGGGGTAATGACTCCATCTTTGTTGTGGTTGATAGATTCTCTAAGATGGCTCATTTTATTCCTTGCCACAAAACTGACGATGCATCTCATATTGCTAATCTGTTCTTCAAAGAAATTGTCCGTCTGCATGGCCTGCCTAAAACTATTGTCAGTGATAGAGATGTGAAATTCTTGAGTTACTTTTGGAAGACTTTGTGGTCCAAACTGGGCACTAGGTTATTATTCTCCACCACTAGTCATCCACAAAGCGATGGACAAACTGAAGTTGTCAATCGCACACTTGGCACTCTACTTCGGGCCTTGATTAAAAAGAATCTTAAGACTTGGGAAGAGTGCCTCCCTCATGTTGAATTCGCCTACAATCGAACTGTGCATAGTGCCACACAATACTCCCCCTTTGAGATTGTTTATGGCTTCAACCCCGTCACCCCCCTTGATTTGGTGCCCTTACCTTCCTCTGAGCACACAAGCTTAGATGGGAAAAAGAAAGCTGATTCTGTGCGCAGGTTACATGAGGCCGTGCGAGCAAACATTGAGAAGCGTACGCAGCAATACACCCAGCAAGCCAACAAGCACCGTCGCAAGATGATTTTTGAGCCTGGAGATTGGGTTTGGCTACACTTGAGGAAAGAGCGATTTCCCAAGCAACGCCAAAGCAAATTGTCCCCAAGAGGTGATGGACCATTTCGGGTACTCCAACGAGTCAATGACAACGCATACAAGTTGGAGCTACCTGGGGAGTACAATGTTAGTGCAACCTTCAACGTCGCGGACCTAAGCCCATTTCTTGACGAGGAGGATCCAGATTTGAGGGCAAATCCTTCTCAAGAGGAGGGGACTGATGTGTGCACGAGTCTCGGCCCACGCAATGACCCAGTCCGAGTTCCATCGGGCCCAGTCACACGTGCACGGGCCAAGCTCTTCAAAGAATCACTCCAAACCCTGGTTCGAGTCGTCCAAGACCAACATGGAGTTCACAAAGATATTGAGGGCTTAGAGAGAGACAATCAAGCCATTTGCACCATGATCCAAGCCCACGAGGACTCAAGTGGGCCTTCAAGAGGACCGGCCCTATAGGGCCTTAGCCTTAGTATTTGATAGATTGGATTAATTTGTCTTCATAGCTCATTGGGCCGGCCCATCTTGGACACCAAGATGACCGAACTCTTTGCCATTGTTTCCTTAGGTTTTCTTAGTCACTTTGGCCTATAAATAGGCTTGCTTTGTAAGGTTTTAGGGTAGTCGTTTTATCAATAAAATTGGTTTAATTCGTTCCTTCTTCCAAGAAGAGAGTTCGAGCACTTTAACTTGCTTTGGCAAGGGTTATTGAGCAATCTTGCGTCCTGTCCTCGATTGTTCATCCGACCTATTCCCCTGGAGTATTCACCTTCATCGGAGTGTCGTCTACCACCTACATCAAATCGTGTCGTCCGTTTGATTTTAGGTCCCGCAATCCAAGCGTTGGACAACCTTGCTAGATCCTTGGGCAAACGTGCTACGTGTCTCGAAACAAGTTGATCGAGGAACGTATCAGTGAGGTACGTGTCTACAAACAGGTACGTATTCCTTTCTCTATTGGCAATTACATAGATGAGGTTGTGTGTGATGTTGTGCCTATGCATGCGACACATGTCATCCTAGGGAGACCTTGGCAATTTGACAAATCCGTCACGTTTGATGAACGAGCAAATAAATACACTCTCTTGCACAATGGAAAATGCCTGGTCCTCACACCACTCACACCTGCCCAAGTGTATGTGGACCAACTTAAGTTACAAAGAGAGTGTGAACAAGACCGCCAAAAGAGGAAACAAAAGGCGGCCGATCCTGGCAAATGCTCCACTTCTACAAGTGAGCATTCGACCAAGGGTCAAGTGGGCACACCTGGTGATACGCATGATCATTCACCCATTAAACCACCCACTAGGAAGCAAAACATGATCATTAAGGCTAAGGATGTTAGAAAGGTTATAAATTCTGATCAGCCTATACTTCTCATGATTTGCAAGCATGTGCTCTTAGATGTTGCTGAGCTCAATAAGGCATTGCCTTCGAGCATGGTTGCTCTTTTGCAGGAATTCGAGGATGTATTCCCTGATGAGGTCCCTGATGGTTTACCACCCATTCGAGGGATTGAGCATCAAATAGACTGATTCCGGGAGCACCCCTACCCAACAAACCGGTTTACCGCATGGGTCCTGAGGAGACAAAAGAGCTTCAAAGGCAAGTTGATGGCCTCTTAGGTAAGGGTTGGGTAAAACGGAGTTTAAATCCTTGTGTTGTGCCTATGATACTTTCCCCCAAAAAGGATGGTACTTGGCGCATGTGCACTGACTGTAGGGCTGTATCATCATCCCATTCCTAGACTTGATGATATGCTTGATGAACTCGATGGTGCTATCATTTTCACCAAAATCGATTTAAGGTGTGGCTATCATCAAATTAGGATGAAAGAAGGCGATGAGTGGAAAACGGCGTTCAAAACCAAACATGAGTGTGGAGGACTACCACAAAGAAATTGAGATGACCATGATGAGGGCCAACATTCAAGAAGACAATGAGGCCACGATGGCTCGGTTTCTTAGAGGTCTCAATCATGACCTTCAAGAAGCCTTGGAGCTCCAACATTACTTGGACATGCACGACCTTCTAGAACTCGCTATTAAGGCCGAGCGGGGGAAGAAACTAAGACGTGGAGTACGTACGTTCCAAACTTCTAACACCACTTCATGGAGGGGCAACCAACCACGAAGGGCGACCCACAAAGTTGGAAATGCGGCAGCACCAACCTCTTCTAACCGAATCCAAGGTAACACCTCTAACCGCCATTCCTATTCTACCCCTAACAAGGTTTCCGATGCATCCAGGTCCACTTCAAAGGCACCGCATGAGACTCCTAAGACTAGGAGTAGGGACATCAAGTGCTTCAAGTGCCAAGGGTTTGGACATATTCAATCTCAGTGCCCAAACCAACGGGTCATGCTCATCACTCACAATGGCGAAATCGTGTCTGATGATGACGAATGTGAGGAGATGCCCGAACTGGTCGAAGACGACTGCCTAGAAGAGGAGTCAGCTGGGGAGGCTTGCTCGCCTACACGAGGAGAAGTAGGTTGCTTGGTGGCACGGCGAGTGCTAACCGCCCGCGTTAAGGAGGACGAGCAGCTACAACGCGAAAACCTTTTCTACACCCGCTGTAAGATAGGCGACAAGGTGTGTAGTCTCATCATCGACGGTGGGAGTTGCACGAACGTGGCCAATTTGCTCATGGTTGAGAGTCTAGGACTCCCCACTACCAGACATCCAAATCCTTACCGCCTCCAATGGCTAAGTGAGGATGGTGAGGTACGAGTCTTCAAACAGGTACGCATTCCCTTTTCAATTGGTACTTACACTGATGAAATCGTGTGCAACGTAGTACCAATGCATGCTACGCATATCATTTTGGGAAGGCCCTGGCAATTTGACAAACACGTCACATTCGATGGAAGAGCAAATAAGTACACCCTTTTGCACGATGGCAAACGTAAGGTCCTTACACCTCTCACACCTGCACAAGTTTATGAGGACCAACTACTATTGCAAAGGGAGTGTGAACAAGACCGTCAAAGGAGGAAACTAAAGGCAGTCGACCCTGGTAAAGGCTCCACGTCTACGAGTGAGCCATCAACCAAGGGTCAAGGGAGCACACCTAGGGGTATACATGACAAATCACCTACCGCACCTATCACTAGGAAGCACAACATGATTATTAAGGCTAAAGATGTTAGAAAAGTGGTGAACTCTAATCAGCCTATACTTCTCATGATTTGCAAGCATGTGCTCTTGGATGTTGCTGAGCTCGACAAGGCGTTGCCTGCGAGCATAGTTGCTCTTTTGCAAGAATTTGGGGATGTTTTCCCTGACGAGGTCCCTGATGGCTTACCACCCATTCGGGGAATTGAACACCAAATCGACCTCATTCCTGGAGCACCATTGCCCAACAAACCTGCCTACCGCATGGGCCCTGAGGAGACCAAGGAGCTTCAAAGGCAAGTTGATGGCCTCTTAGGTAAGGGTTGGGTAAAGGAAAGTCTAAGTCCTTGCGCTGTGCCTGTGATACTTGTTCCCAAAAAGGACGGTACTTGGCGCATGTGCACTGACTGTCGGGCTGTGAACGCTATCACTGTCAAATATCGTTATCCCATTCCTAGACTTGATGATATGCTCGATGAACTCGATGGTGCCATTATTTTCACCAAAATAGACTTAAGGAGCGGCTATCATCAAATTCGGATGAAAGAAGGCGACGAGTGGAAAACAGCCTTCAAAACCAAACATGGTCTCTATGAGTGGCTAGTCATGCCTTTTGGCTTAACTAATGCCCCTAGCACCTTCATGCGACTAATGAACCATGTGTTGAGACACTTTATTGGCAAGTTTGTCATTGTTTACTTTGATGACATCCTGATCTATAGTCGTAGTGAGCATGAGCACCTAGAGCATGTGAGAATAGTTCTTGAGACACTTCGACAGGCGCGTCTTTACGCCAACCTCAAGAAGTGCACCTTTTGTACTAACGAGCTTGTGTTTTTAGGCTATGTGGTAAGTTCGCAGGGCATCAAGGTGGACAAATCCAAGATTGAGGCCATCGACCAATGGCCAACTCCCACGTCCGTCCCTGACGTGCGCAGCTTTCTTGGATTGGCGGGCTTTTACCGGCGCTTTGTCAAAGATTTTAGCACCATTGCCGCCCCGTTGACCGCCGTGACAAAGAAGAATGACAAGTTCCACTGGGGAGAATCACAAGAACAAGCATTTCTCGCCCTCAAGGACACACTCACACATGCGCCTGTGTTAGCATTACCAAATTTTCACAAGACTTTTGAAATTGAATGTGATGCTTCTGGTGTAGGTATTGGAGCGGTCCTCATGCAAGACAAGAGGCCTTGTGCCTTCTTTAGTGAGAAACTGGGGGGAGCTGCAATAAACTACCCCACGTACGACAAGGAGTTGTACGCATTAGTGAGGGCTTTGGAGACTTGGCAACACTATCTTCGCCCTCGGGAGTTCGTGATACACACTGATCACGAGTCATTGAAGTACCTCAAGGGACAACTGATACGAACGTCGCCAACCTTGTGACGAAACCCGTAAAAGATTAGTTTCAGGATCGACAAGAGGACACCAAGTTTGGAGCGGATGACCTCAACCCGTTAATCACGTGGTTAACGAACCTTGGTATAATGGTAGAAGACGCCACAACCTAGTGCGATTCTAGATTGATAAGTCACGAACACCTAGAGAAATTCTAAGGTATTCAAGAAGCCTTGGAGAAACCAAGAAAACTCTCAAAATCTGATTTATTGATTGAATGCCTAAAACCATTGGAAGTGTGGGCTATTTATAGCCTTACATAGAGATGAACAACTAAATGTGGAACTAGTCTAGAGTTGTGGTCTTGACTAAGACTAACAATTGTAGGCTTGACTATTTCCATAAGACTAAGAATTGTGGGATTGACCAAACCTTATGAGGTCATCCCTTAGGTAAACAACCTTATGAGGTCATCCCTTAGGTAAACAACCTTATGAGGTCATCGCTTAGGTAAATAACCGTATGAGGTCATCGCTTAGGTAATTAAAGCAAGACTATGGACCATTAAGCCCTTATTACAATGACTTAACTAAAACAGCAAATGTGACTAGAGAAGGGTCACACATGGTTCTCTTTGACGTGCACTACATGGATGACTTTCATTCCTTCATGCTCAAGACTCTCAATGACCTTGGGGACAATTTCTTGGCCTTGTATCTCATGAACAAGTCCTTGGAGTTCCTCCCTCATCTTGTTAGCTCGTGCTCGAGTTACAGGTCCTAGGGGAACTCGAATAGTTCGCAATGGTGTCTCTTGGTTCGTATCATCCCCCTCCTCTTCAAAAGGATTTGTCCTCAAATCAGCTTCATCGTCTGCAAGAAAAGGAGATAGATCAGAGACATTGAATGTAGCGCTCACATTGTACTCACCGGGTAGGTCCAGTTTGTAAGCATTGTCATTGATGCGCTTGATGACTTGGAACGGCCCATCTCCTCGGGGAAGTAATTTATTGCGCCTTTGGACTGGGAACCTTTCCTTGCGTAGATGTAACCACACCCAGTCACCAGGTTCAAACACAACGCGTTGGCGTCCCTTGTTAACCCGTTGAGCAACTTGGTCCATCCTTCGCTCAATGTTTAGGCGTACCTGCTCGTGTAATTTCTTGACAAAATCTGCTCGTTTAGCACCATCCATGTTAATGTGCTCAGAAGAAGGTAAAGGTGATAAGTCTAGTGGTGTTAAAGGGTTAAAACCATAGACTATTTCAAATGGTGAAAAATGAGTAGAACTATGCACCGTGCGATTGTATACAAACTCAACATGGGGTAAACATTCTTCCCAGGTTCTAATGTTTTTTCTAATGATGGCACGCAAGAGTGTAGATAGTGTACGATTGACAACCTCAGTTTGGCCATCAGTTTGTGGGTGACTAGTAGTAGAAAATAGCAATTTGGTACCCAATTTTCCCCACAAAGTTTTCCAAAAGTAACTCAAAAATTTGACATCCCTATCAGAGACAATTGTCCTAGGCATGCCATGCAATCTAATGATTTCTTTGAAAAACAAATCAGCAATGTGCGATGCATCATCTGTTTTGTGACATGGTATAAAATGTGCCATTTTTGAAAATCTGTCAACAATAACAAAGATGCTATCATTTCCCCTCTTTGACCTAGGCAACCCTAAAACAAAATCCATGGAAATGTCGGTCCAAGGTTCCTTAGGTACAGGTAAAGGACTATAAAGGCCATAGGGTTGAAGTTTAGACTTAGCTTTGTGGCAAGTAATGCATTTAGCCACCATTCGCTCCACATCTCGTTTCATCCTTGGCCAATGGAAGTGCTCTTGAAGGATAGCTAAGGTTTTAGCTACGCCAAAGTGTCCCATCAAGCCACCTCCGTGTGCTTCCCTAACAAGTAAAGAGCGAATAGAGCAGTTAGGTATACATAGTCGATTGAGGTAGAAAAGAAATCCATCAAGGATGTAGAATTTACCTTGAGTTGCTGAACCACAAGAGTCATAAATACCTGAGAAATCTGGGTCATTGGTGTATAACTCTTTGACTAATTCAAATCCTAACAACCTTGCATCAAGTTGAGTGAGCAAAGAGTACCGACGTGATAATGCATCAGCAACAACATTAGTTTTCCCCACTTTGTACTTAATCACATAAGGGAAGGTTTCAATAAATGCAATCCACTTAACATGACGCTTATTCAACTTGTGTTGTGACTTAATGTGCTTAAGCGACTCATGGTCAGTGTGTATGACAAATTCCCTTGGTCTCAAGTAATGTTGCCAAGTTTCTAAAGCACGGATTAAGGAGTACAACTCCTTATCATAAGTGGAATAGTTCAAAGCTGCCCCATTGAGTTTTTCACTAAAGTATGCAATTGGTTTGCCCTCTTGCATTAGGACAGCTCCAATACCCACCCCAGATGCATCACACTCTATTTCAAACATCTTGTCAAAGCATGGTAATGCAAGTAGTGGTGCATGTGTGAGTTGATGTTTAAGCATTTGGAAAGCACGTACTTGAGCATCTCTCCACACAAATGGCTCATTTTTCTTAATTACAGCAGTTAGAGGTGCAGCAATGGTACTAAAATCTTTAACAAATCGTCTATAAAAACTAGCAAGACCATGGAAGCTACGTACCTCACCCACCGTGCTTGGAGTAGGCCATTCTCGAATTGCTTTAACCTTCTCCTCGTCCACTTTGATTCCCTGTTTACTCACAACAAAGCCTAGGAAGACAAGTTGATCAGTACAAAAGGAGCACTTCTTAAGGTTAGCATAGAGCTTTTCCCTTCGAAGTACATCAAGAACAAGCTTCACATGTTCAACATGCTCATCTAAGCTCCTACTATAAATCAGGATATCGTCAAAATATACAACTACAAATTTTCCAAGGAATGGACGAAGTACGTGGTTCATCAACCTCATGAACGTACTAGGTGCATTAGTTAGTCCAAATGGCATAACTAACCACTCGTACAAGCCATGTTTGGTTTTAAAGGCCGTTTTCCATTCATCCCCCTCTTTCATCCTAATTTGATGATAACCGCTTTTTAGATCAATTTTAGTGAAAATCACAGCACCATATAGCTCATCTAACATATCATCAAGTCTAGGAATAGGGTGACGATATTTTACCGTTATTGCATTAACGGCCCTACAGTCAGTGCACATTCGCCAACTTCCATCCTTTTTAGGCACCAAGATGACGGGAACCGCACATGGGCTCAAGCTTTCTCGTGCCCATCCCTTTGTTAGAAGCTCTTCGATTTGGCGTTGGAGCTCCTTTGTCTCATCTGGACCCATTTTGTAGGCTGGTCTGTTAGGAAGTGGGGCACCTGGAACCAAGTCAATTTGATGCTCAATTCCCCTTATTGGTGGTAGTCCATTTGGAATCTCATCGGGGAAGACATCCTCATATTCCTGCAAAAGAGAGACAATACTAGATGGTAGAGTGTTAGTAAGATCACTTGTGACAACCAACACCTCTTTGCACAAAAGTACAAAGATGGGTGTATTAACACTCAAAGCTTTTCTTACTATATTGGCTTTTATCAATAGATTTTGCCTTTTTTCTCTCTTTTCAATTTTGGCCGGCTCACCATATGTCTTTTTCCTCTCAATTTTCTCGGCCTTATCATTTTCTGTTGAGCTCTCGGCTTTTTCTATTTTTTTCTTCTCATTCTCAAGCTCATTCTCCTTGATCAGGCTTTTTTGATCTTCATGAACTTGGATAGGAGTGAGTGGCACAAGCACAATCCTCTTCTCGCCTTGCTTGAAGGAGTATTTATTGGTAATGCCATCGAATGTAACTCCCTTGTCGAATTGCCATGGCCTCCCCAATAGTATGTGACATGCTTGCATAGGGACCACGTCGCATAACACCACGTCCTCATACTTTCCAATTCGGAAAGGTACTTGGACTTGCTTGGTCACACAAACATCCCCACTATCGTTCAACCATTGCAAACGATAAGGTGTTGGATGTCGTAGAGTGGGTAGTGCTAGTTTCTCCACCATCAAGGCACTAGCGACGTTAGCACAACTACCTCCATCTATGATCAAACTACATACCTTGCCTTTGATATAGCAACGGGTGTAGAAAATGTTCTCTCTTTGTGCATGGTCGGCGGCTTTCACTTGGGTTGCTAAGGCTCGTCTGACAACGAGTCCAACTCGTTCATTGACGGGCAATGCTTCCTCTTCTTCCTCAAGGGATGGCAACTCCTCCTTCTCATCTTCATCATCGGTGAGAAACTCACCATTGGGTAAGATGATCATAGCGCGTTGGTTCGGGCATTGGCTAGCAATATGCCCTCGGCCTTGGCATTTGAAGCATCTAGTATCTCGATTTCGCCCCATGATCGACTCAATGGCAGTCTTTGGTGTTGCCTTAGACTCCCACTTAGTCATATCCGGCCTCGGTCTTGAAGGGATGGAATTACTCGGCCCTTTATCCTCTTTCTTTGGTGGTGTAGTTCGGAGATAAGAGGGTGAAAAGTTGGAGTAACTCCGAGTCGAACCCCTCCTCTTAATCCTCCTTTCAATCTTGATGGCCTTTTCCACCAGATCCCCAAGTTCCACATAGTGGTGTAACTCCACTTGATCAGCGATTTCGGGCCTTAATCCGTTCAAGAAGCGTGCCATTGTTGCTTCTCGATCCTCCATGATGTCTGCCCGTAGCATGAGTATTTCCATTTCCTTGTGATAGTCCTCGACACTTCGTGCTCCTTGGTTGAGGGTTTGAAGCTTTTGATACAAGTCACGGTAGTAGTGACTTGGCACGAAACGCTTCCTCATTAGTCGTCTTAGCTCCGTCCAAGTTTGTATGGTAGGTTCACGACTCCTCCTTCGACTAGTGGAGAGTTGATCCCACCACACAACGGCGTAGTCGGTGAATTCGACCACGGCCAACTTGACCTTTTGCTCCTCCAAGTAAGTATTGCAATCGAAGACAAGTTCAATCCGCTTCTCCCACTCTAAGTAGGCATCGGGGTCTGATCGTCCTTGGAAGGGTGGAATTTTCATCTTTATGCCCGGAATGTGGTCATTTGAAGGCCTAGCGTCACGCTTAGACCTACTTTGCTTATGCTCATAGTTGTTGTCTGAGTTAGAGTCGCTAGACTCATGTGCATAAGCCTTTCCACGGTTGCCTTTGGAGCTTCCATGAGACAACTCTAAGCTGTCAATGCGTTGGTGCATCAGTTCAAGTTTTTGGTCCATCATGCGTCCCAATTCGCCTTTGATTGCTTCTGTGAAAAGTTTAAGATCAAAAGCTTGGGAGCTTGCTCCCCCCTCGTTAGCCATGGTGAAGTATAGGGTAAAAAAATAACAATGGAAAGAAGTAAAGTTTATCTCGCACACTTCCTCACGTGTTTACTCTCGCTCTCGTGTTTGAACACTCTAATGAACTCACCAAGGTATTTTCAAGGCTCCTCGGTCAACTCCTCGAAGAAGTTAGAACTCATTCTAGTGTGGATCGACTTACCAACCAGGGTCACAAGATTGTAGCACTTTGAACGAAAAAAGAACAAAAGATGAAGGGACTGACCACGACTCAATGAATGACTCAAAGTTGAATTTTAAGGATCCTAGACAAAACTCTACTCAAAACTGGAATTTTGAGCTGCTGGTTGCTGCATTTCTGGGCAGTGTTTTGGTAGATAAATGGACACTTAGAGGATTCAGAATGACACTTAAAACTGACCTAATGATGCATAAAAATTTCCAGAATTAATGATTGGACAGAAATTCCCCAATGGTTGCAAAGATGGAATCCGAATAGAAGATGAATTTGTGTTGCGGTAGGACTGTTTTGGAAACCCAAGACTGACTTTTCTTCCTTAATCCTTTGGAAACAAGGATTAGTCTTCCTATTTGCTGGTTCCCACAAATTCTAAGGTCAAGTTCAAGATTGGAACTGATTTGGTTGTTTTTGGGAACAAGGGTGGAAAATTTAACTTGAACAGGTTGGAAAATTTGACTTGAATAGATTGGGAAATTTGACTTGAATAGGCTGAATGTTCTTCTTCTTCCTTTGTTTTTGTTTTATAATCAGCCAAGAAGAGTCAAATTTCGTGGCTAAAATGTTCTTAGTCAAGAAAGAAGATTGTTGTGGTGAAGACAAGGATTTTGGCAGCTGGAATTTTGCAGCCTTGTTGTTTACCAAGATTTGGTTCCCAAAACCCAGAAACTTCAAGATTCTTTCAAGAATTCAAGATGTTAATTTCCAGAATTCAAGAAACACGAAATTGAAGATGATTTCCTCCCCAAACAATCCAAGATTTCACGATTTGATCAAGACAGATTTTGGTTGTCTTCAAGAATCCCAACTAAAGTTCCAAGAACTTCAAGATTGTGGTTTTAAACAATTAGGAACTTCAAGAAACCCAAGTTTTGATCAAGACAGATTTCCAGGAATTTTTGTAAGGTTAGCCAGCTATTTTTTTTTTGTATGTAAACAAGAACACAAGGTAATAACTAGATAGGACTTCTAAAACCCTTGCTACAAACTGATTTTTTTCGGATGAACAGTAACCTCGAATGATCAAATAGAACAAAAGACTGGAATTGAATGGATATAACAGGATAGAAACAAGACACAAACACAAACAAAGAATCAAGAATAAGACACAAAAAAAAAGGCTGGACTAAACAAGGCTAACCACAGCAATTAACAACAACTAGACGCAAGTTTATGATGCAACAAATCTGGAAAAATAACGCAAGAACACGATGCAACAAATCTGGAAATTGCGGATAGCAAACTTAGAACACGAAAATAGAATTTTGGACAACTTGACTCGAAAGGAAATAAATAAAGGGATATAACGTGATACCTCTTAACTAGCTCTGATTACCAACTGATACGAACGTCGCCAACCTTGTGACGAAACCCGTAAAAGATTAGTTTCAGGATCGACAAGAGGACACCAAGTTTGGAGCGGATGACCTCAACCCGTTAATCACGTGGTTAACGAACCTTGGTATAATGGTAGAAGACGCCACAACCTAGTGCGATTCTAGATTGATAAGTCACGAACACCTAGAGAAATTCTAAGGTATTCAAGAAGCCTTGGAGAAACCAAGAAAACTCTCAAAATCTGATTTATTGATTGAATGCCTAAAACCATTGGAAGTGTGGGCTATTTATAGCCTTACATAGAGATGAACAACTAAATGTGGAACTAGTCTAGAGTTGTGGTCTTGACTAAGACTAACAATTGTAGGCTTGACTATTTCCATAAGACTAAGAATTGTGGGCTTGACCAAACCATATGAGGTCATCCCTTAGGTAAACAACCTTATGAGGTCATCCCTTAGGTAAACAACCTTATGAGGTCATCGCTTAGGTAAATAACCGTATGAGGTCATCGCTTAGGTAATTAAAGCAAGACTATGGACCATTAAGCCCTTATTACAATGACTTAACTAAAATAGCAAATGTGACTAGAGAAGGGTCACACATGGTTCTCTTTAACGTGCACTACATGGATGACTTTCATTCCTTCATGCTCAAGACTCTCAATGACCTTGGGGACAATTTCTTGGCCTTGTATCTCATGAACAAGTCCTTGGAGTTCCTCCCTCATCTTGTTAGCTCGTGCTCGAGTTACAGGTCCTAGGGGAACTCGAATAGTTCGCAATGGTGTCTCTTGGTTCGTATCAACAACCCAAGTTAAGCAAGCGACATGCCAAATGGGTAAGCTTCATTGACACCTTTTCGTATGTCATTAAGTATAAGATTGGCAAAACGAATGTAGTGGCTGATGCATTATCACGTAGACATTCGTTGCTTGCCCTTCTGGATGCCAAGTTACTAGGGTTCGCATTGGTTAAGGAACTCTACACAAATGATCATGACTTTGGTGATATCTATGTTGCTTGTGTTAAGAACCCGCATGGAAAATACTTCTTGCATGATGGATTTCTATTCCATGTAGATAAACTGTGTGTACCTAATTCTTCCATTCGTGATCTTTTGATTCGAGAGGCACATAGTGGTGGTCTCATGGGCCACTTTGGCATCACCAAGACTCTGGCCATGTTGCAAGAGCACTTTTACTGGCCTCATATGCGTAGAGATGTTGAACGCATGGTTGGTAGATGTGCTACTTGTCACAAGGCAAAGTCTAAGACAAATCCATGGCTTGTATACCCCATTACCTATCCCTCACCATCCTTGGGTTGATTTGTCTATGGACTTTGTATTAGGATTGCCTTGATCAACAAGGGGTAATGACTCCATCTTTGTTGTGGTTGATAGATTCTTTAAGATGGCTCATTTTATTCCTTGCCACAAAACTGACGATGCATCTCATATTGCTAATCTGTTCTTCAAAGAAATTGTCCGTCTGCATGACCTGCCTAAAACTATTGTCAGTGATAGAGATGTGAAATTCTTGAGTTACTTTTGGAAGACTTTGTGGTCCAAACTGGGCACTAGGTTATTATTCTCCACCACTAGTCATCCACAAAGCGATGGACAAACTGAAGTTGTCAATCGCACACTTGGCACTCTACTTCGGGCCTTGATTAAAAAGAATCTTAAGACTTGGGAAGAGTGCCTCCCTCATGTTGAATTCGCCTACAATCGAACTGTGCATAGTGCCACACAATACTCCCCCTTTGAGATTGTTTATGGCTTCAACCCCGTCACCCCCCTTGATTTGGTGCCCTTACCTTCCTCTGAGCACACAAGCTTAGATGGGAAAAAGAAAGCTGATTCTGTGCGCAGGTTACATGAGGCCGTGCGAGCAAACATTGAGAAGCGTACGCAGCAATACACCCAGCAAGCCAACAAGCACCGTCGCAAGATGATTTTTGAGCCTGGAGATTGGGTTTGGCTACACTTGAGGAAAGAGCGATTTCCCAAGCAACGCCAAAGAAAATTGTCCCCAAGAGGTGATGGACCATTTCGGGTACTCCAACGAGTCAATGACAACGCATACAAGTTGGAGCTACCTGGGGAGTACAATGTTAGTGCAACCTTCAACGTCGCGGACCTAAGCCCATTTCTTGACGAGGAGGATCCAGATTTGAGGGCAAATCCTTCTCAAGAGGAGGGGACTGATGTGTGCACGAGTCTCGGCCCACGCAATGACCCAGTCCGAGTTCCATCGGGCCCAGTCACACGTGCACGGGCCAAGCTCTTCAAAGAATCACTCCAAGCCCTGGTTCGAGTCGTCCAAGACCAACATGGAGTTCACAAAGATATTGAGGGCTTAGAGAGAGACAATCAAGCCATTTGCACCATGATCCAAGCCCACGAGGACTCAAGTGGGCCTTCAAGAGGACCGGCCCTATAGGGCCTTAGCCTTAGTATTTGATAGATTGGATTAATTTGTCTTCATAGCTCATTGGGCCGGCCCATCTTGGACACCAAGATGACCGAACTCTTTGCCATTGTTTCCTTAGGTTTTCTTAGTCACTTTGGCCTATAAATAGGCTTGCTTTGTAAGGTTTTAGGGTAGTCGTTTTATCAATAAAATTGGTTTAATTCGTTCCTTCTTCCAAGAAGAGAGTTCGAGCACTTTAACTTGCTTTGGCAAGGGTTATTGAGCAATCTTGCGTCCTGTCCTCGATTGTTCATCCGACCTATTCCCCTGGAGTATTCACCTTCATCGGAGTGTCGTCTACCACCTACATCAAATCGTGTCGTCCGTTTGATTCTAGGTCCCGCAATCCAAGCGTTGGATAACCTTGCTAGATCCTTGGGCAAACGTGCTACGTGTCTCGAAACAAGTTGATCGAGGAACGTATCAGTGAGGTACGTGTCTACAAACAGGTACGTATTCCTTTCTCTATTGGCAATTACATAGATGAGGTTGTGTGTGATGTTGTGCCTATGCATGCGACACATGTCATCCTAGGGAGACCTTGGCAATTTGACAAATCCGTCACGTTTGATGAACGAGCAAATAAATACACTCTCTTGCACAATGGAAAATGCCTGGTCCTCACACCACTCACACCTGCCCAAGTGTATGTGGACCAACTTAAGTTACAAAGAGAGTGTGAACAAGACCGCCAAAAGAGGAAACAAAAGGCGGCCGATCCTGGCAAATGCTCCACTTCTACAAGTGAGCATTCGACCAAGGGTCAAGTGGGCACACCTGGTGATACGCATGATCATTCACCCATTAAACCACCCACTAGGAAGCAAAACATGATCATTAAGGCTAAGGATGTTAGAAAGGTTATAAATTCTGATCAGCCTATACTTCTCATGATTTGCAAGCATGTGCTCTTAGATGTTGCTGAGCTCAATAAGGCATTGCCTTCGAGCATGGTTGCTCTTTTGCAGGAATTCGAGGATGTATTCCCTGATGAGGTCCCTGATGGTTTACCACCCATTCGAGGGATTGAGCATCAAATAGACTGATTCCGGGAGCACCCCTACCCAACAAACCGGTTTACCGCATGGGTCCTGAGGAGACAAAAGAGCTTCAAAGGCAAGTTTGATGTGTGCACGAACCTTAGCCCAAGTAATGACCCAGTCCGAGTTCCATTGGGCCCAGTCACACGTGCACGAGCCAAGCTCTTCAAAGAATCCCTCCAAGCCCTTGTTCGAATTGTCCAAAACCAACATGGAGTCCATAGAGATATTGAAGGCTTGAAGGATTTTAATCGAGTTATCTACACCATGACCCAAGCCCATGAAGACTCAAGTGGGCCTCCAAATGAGTTGGCCGAATAGGGCCTTAGGCCTTAGTAGTTATTTAGCAATTGATTAGTGTTTAAGTAAGAGCATGGGCCGGCCCATCTTGTCCCAAGACCATGGGCCGACTTTTCCCTTTCCTAGTCCCTTTAGGGTTTCAGTCACTTTAGCCTATAAATAGGCTTGCTTTGTAAGGTTTTAGGGTAGACGTTTTATCAATAAAGTTTTGCATATTTTCGATTCTTCTTGAGAGAGAGATTCGACCCCTTTACTTGCTTTGGCAAGAGTTTTGAGCAGTCTTGCGTCCTATCCTAGATTGTTCTACCGACCTATTCCCCTGGAGTATTCACCTTCATCGGAGTGTCGTCTACCGTCTTGAATCAAATCGTGTCGTCCGTTTGGTTCTAGATCCCGCAATTCCAAGCGTTGGACGTCCTCGCTAGATCCTTGGGCAAACGTGCTACGTGTCTCGAAACGTGTTGATCGAGGAGCGTATCAGTTGGCTTCAAAGCTGTGGTTGAGGGTTATCCTTGCGGCTAGGGTTTTCTACTTGCGGCTAGGATGTCTACTTGCGGCTAGGGTTTCTTTGTTTCACTTGGACACTCTCCTATATTCTCTCCTATATTTTGGGGTACTCTCCTACATTCTCTCCTACATTTTAGGAATACTCTCCTACATCCTCTCCTATATTTTAGGAATACTTTCATACATTCTCTCCTAAATTTTAGGAACACTCTCCTACATTTTCTCCTACATTCTCTCCTACATTTTAGGTATACTCTCATACATTCTCTCCTACATTTTAGGAACACTCTCCTACATTTTAGGAATACTCTCCTACATTCTAGGAACCCACTCCTACATTTTAGGAAGCTAGGGTTTCTTTCTTTTGTGTCCCCATTGGCGCACTTCCATTTTTGTTCGCCATTATTGGCCTTTCAAAGTCGTCCATTTCCGCTTCATTTTGCACCCATATTTGTGTCTTACCTTCTTGGTTACTCTTGTGGAAAAAGTTGGCGACAATTATTGGACTTGAGCGGCCGTTCTCAACTACCTAACCCAACAGGTAAAGGTATTTGGTAAGTCCATTAGAGTGACATCCATATACACGAGTGCGAGTGGATACACGTAAGGGAGCGTGAAAGGCAATATCTTCGGTTTCGTTGCTAACTTTTTGCAGGTTCCCTCATACGTCATGGCGAATACAAGACGCATAAAAGCT
The DNA here is from genome assembly GCF_036785885.1 of Coffea arabica. Classification (NCBI taxonomy): domain Eukaryota; kingdom Viridiplantae; phylum Streptophyta; class Magnoliopsida; order Gentianales; family Rubiaceae; genus Coffea; species Coffea arabica. Next base: position 29,302,774 of record NC_092318.1, on the reverse strand, counting down.
AGCCCACAACATTGTCTTCCTGATCCTAAGGGAGTCAAAGAAGTGGCATTACGTGGTGTAGATGAGCAATTGGACCTCGTCAAATCTCAGTTGCTTGGTTGGTTTTATACCCGTTGCGGTGTCAAAGATAAAATTTGTAGCTTGGCCATTGATGGGAGTTGTGAAGTCAACCTTGCAAGCGCTATCATGGTTGAGAAATTAAATCTTCCAACCATTGATCATCTTCAACCGTACAAGTTGACGAGCACTCATGGTGATGTTTGGGTTACTAAGCACACACTTGTACCTATTCACATCGGCAAATATGTGGATGAGGTGTTGTGTGATGTAGTCCCAATTCAAGTGACACATTTGTTGTTGGGCAAAGCATGGATGTCGAGGCGAGAAATTAAATATGACGGACATACTAATAAGTATTCCTTCTTATTTAATAGTCGTCGTCTTGCACTTGTATCACTTACTTATGACAAACTTTGTATTGATCTAGCATGCATGAAAAGTGAGCTTGAGCGTTATAGAATGGAGAAAAAGCTAGATGAGGGAATTGTGCCTGAAGAGGTAAAACCCGAGGGAGTTGAAAGTAATGAGATGAAAGGGTCAGCTGTTGAACTAGAAAAAGAGATGGAAAAATCTAATGAGATGGGCGGTAAAAAGGAAGAAAAGAGAGAAAGTGGGCTGATCTTGAGCAACCCGGTGAAGGCCTATTATTTTCCTAACGAACTTACCTTCGCTTTGTTTAGTGTTTCTACTTTTATACAGATCAAGCAAAGGCAAGTTGAGTTGATCTTGGTGTGTTCCATTCCAAAATCAATTGTAGACTTTGCAAGCCTCCATGGAGTTGGCACTCCAAGAGTTAAACCCCGTTGGTATCCATTCATGGAACAATGTCAACTCAAATCAGTCCACACCAAAGGGGAGTTGATTCGAGCTCGTCTTGAAGGGAACACTCCACATTTTGGGGATCGTTGTGTACCAAGGGTTCGTTTAAAGAACAAGTACCTCAATGACCATTATGATTTTCATCTTGCTCTTAGTCCACATGAAGCTCCAACATCACCAAATCCGTCTTGGTGCCTTGCAAGTGTGTTCGAGCCGGAGTTCGATTTCATGGGATACACTTCATACCACTTTGAGGACCCTTACCTCATGACCACAAACGATCAAGTTGAGCATACATTGAAGATGGTTTGTGAGATTCAAGGTTCGACAAGGGTTATGTTCCAACTTAGCCCATGGGCTTTGCATTGGATGCCATCTATAGCCATCATAACAAGATTGAGTCGAAGGCATGTAACTCGTCTTGTCACCATTCGTGCTTCAATTTGTGGGCAAATTGCTTTCAAGAGGGGGGGAATGATACGAACAAGAGGAGCCACTGGAGCCATGATACCAACCCTTGTTCATGTCATTCATTTCCATCCAGATTTGAGGACAAATCCTGCTCAAGTGGAGGGGACTGATGTGTGCACGGACCTTAGCCCAAGTAATGACCCAGTCCGAGTTCCATTGGGCCCAGTCACACGTGCACGAGCCAAGCTCTTCAAAGAATCCCTCCAAGCCCTTGTTCGAATTGTCCAAAACCAACATGGAGTCCATAGAGATATTGAAGGCTTGAAGGATTTTAATCGAGTTATCTACACCATGACCCAAGCCCATGAAGACTCAAGTGGGCCTCCAAATGAGTTGGCCGAATAGGGCCTTAGGCCTTAGTAGTTATTTAGCAATTGATTAGTGTTTAAGTAAGAGCATGGGCCGGCCCATCTTGTCCCAAGACCATGGGCCGACTTTTCCCTTTCCTAGTCCCTTTAGGGTTTCAGTCACTTTAGCCTATAAATAGGCTTGCTTTGTAAGGTTTTAGGGTAGACGTTTTATCAATAAAGTTTTGCATATTTTCGATTCTTCTTGAGAGAGAGATTCGACCCCTTTACTTGCTTTGGCAAGGGTTTTGAGCAGTCTTGCGTCCTGTCCTAGATTGTTCTACCGACCTATTCCCCTGGAGTATTCACCTTCATCGGAGTGTCGTCTACCGTCTTGAATCAAATCGTGTCGTCCGTTTGGTTCTAGATCCCGCAATTCCAAGCGTTGGACGTCCTCGCTAGATCCTTGGGCAAACGTGCTACGTGTCTCGAAACGTGTTGATCGAGGAGCGTATCAAAGTTGATGGCCTCTTAGGTAAGGGTTGGGTAAAACAGAGTTTAAATCCTTGTGTTGTGCCTATGATACTTTCCCCCAAAAAGGATGGTACTTGGCGCATGTGCACTGACTGTAGGGCTGTATCATCATCCCATTCCTAGACTTGATGATATGCTTGATGAACTCGATGGTGCTATCATTTTCACCAAAATCGATTTAAGGTGTGGCTATCATCAAATTAGGATGAAAGAAGGCGATGAGTGGAAAACGGCGTTCAAAACCAAACATGAGTGTGGAGGACTACCACAAAGAAATTGAGATGACCATGATGAGGGCCAACATTCAAGAAGACAATGAGGCCACGATGGCTCGGTTTCTTAGAGGTCTCAATCCTGACCTTCAAGAAGCCTTGGAGCTCCAACATTACTTGGACATGCATGACCTTCTAGAACTCGCTATTAAGGCCGAGCGGGGGAAGAAACTAAGACGTGGAGTACGTACGTTCCAAACTTCTAACACCACTTCATGGAGGGGCAACCAACCACGAAGGGCGACCCACAAAGTTGGAAATGCGGCAGCACCAACCTCTTCTAACCGAATCCAAGGTAACACCTCTAACCGCCATTCCTATTCTACCCCTAACAAGGTTTCCGATGCATCCAGGTCCACTTCAAAGGCACCGCATGAGACTCCTAAGACTAGGAGTAGGGACATCAAGTGCTTCAAGTGCCAAGGGTTTGGACATATTCAATCTCAGTGCCCAAACCAACGGGTCATGCTCATCACTCACAATGGCGAAATCGTGTCTGATGATGACGAATGTGAGGAGATGCCCGAACTGGTCGAAAACGACTGCCTAGAAGAGGAGTCAGCTGGGGAGGCTTGCTCGCCTACACGAGGAGAAGTAGGTTGCTTGGTGGCACGGCGAGTGCTAACCGCCCGCGTTAAGGAGGACGAGCAGCTACAACGCGAAAACCTTTTCTACACCCGCTGTAAGATAGGCGACAAGGTGTGTAGTCTCATCATCGACGGTGGGAGTTGCACGAACGTGGCCAGTTTGCTCATGGTTGAGAGTCTAGGACTCCCCACTACCAGGCATCCAAATCCTTACCGCCTCCAATGGCTAAGTGAGGATGGTGAGGTACGAGTCTTCAAACAGGTACGCATTCCCTTTTCAATTGGTACTTACACTGATGAAATCGTGTGCAACGTAGTACCAATGCATGCTACGCATATCATTTTGGGAAGGCCCTGGCAATTTGACAAACACGTCACATTCGATGGAAGAGCAAATAAGTACACCCTTTTGCACGATGGCAAACGTAAGGTCCTTACACCTCTCACACCTGCACAAGTTTATGAGGACCAACTACTATTGCAAAGGGAGTGTGAACAAGACCGTCAAAGGAGGAAACTAAAGGCAGTCGACCCTGGTAAAGGCTCCACGTCTACGAGTGAGCCATCAACCAAGGGTCAAGGGAGCACACCTAGGGGTATACATGACAAATCACCTACCGCACCTACCACTAGGAAGCACAACATGATTATTAAGGCTAAAGATGTTAGAAAAGTGGTGAACTCTAATCAGCCTATACTTCTCATGATTTGCAAGCATGTGTTCTTGGATGTTGCTGAGCTCGACAAGGCGTTGCCTGCGAGCATAGTTGCTCTTTTGCAAGAATTTGGGGATGTTTTCCCTGACGAGGTCCCTGATGGCTTACCACCCATTCGGGGAATTGAACACCAAATCGACCTCATTCCTGGAGCACCATTGCCCAACAAACCTGCCTACCGCATGGGCCCTGAGGAGACCAAGGAGCTTCAAAGGCAAGTTGATGGCCTCTTAGGTAAGGGTTGGGTAAAGGAAAGTCTAAGTCCTTGCGCTGTGCCTGTGATACTTGTTCCCAAAAAGGACGGTACTTGGCGCATGTGCACTGACTGTCGGGCTGTGAACGCTATCACTGTCAAATATCGTCATCCCATTCCTAGACTTGATGATATGCTTGATGAACTCGATGGTGCCATTATTTTCACCAAAATAGACTTAAGGAGCGGCTATCATCAAATTCGGATGAAAGAAGGCGACGAGTGGAAAACAGCCTTCAAAACCAAACATGGTCTCTATGAGTGGCTAGTCATGCCTTTTGGCTTAACTAATGCCCCTAGCACCTTCATGCGACTAATGAACCATGTGTTGAGACACTTTATTGGCAAGTTTGTCATTGTTTACTTTGATGACATCCTGATCTATAGTCGTAGTGAGCATGAGCACCTAGAGCATGTGAGAATAGTTCTTGAGACACTTCGACAGGCGCGTCTTTACGCCAACCTCAAGAAGTGCACCTTTTGTACTAACGAGCTTGTGTTTTTAGGCTATGTGGTAAGTTCGCAGGGCATCAAGGTGGACAAATCCAAGATTGAGGCCATCGACCAATGGCCAACTCCCACGTCCGTCCCTGACGTGCGCAGCTTTCTTGGATTGGCGGGCTTTTACCGGTGCTTTGTCAAAGATTTTAGCACCATTGCCGCCCCGTTGACCGCCGTGACAAAGAAGAATGACAAGTTCCACTGGGGAGAATCACAAGAACAAGCATTTCTCGCCCTCAAGGACACACTCACACATGCGCCTGTGTTAGCATTACCAAATTTTCACAAGACTTTTGAAATTGAATGTGATGCTTCTGGTGTAGGTATTGGAGCGGTCCTCATGCAAGACAAGAGGCCTTGTGCCTTCTTTAGTGAGAAACTGGGGGGAGCTGCATTAAACTACCCCACGTACGACAAGGAGTTGTACGCATTAGTGAGGGCTTTGGAGACTTGGCAACACTATCTTCGCCCTCGGGAGTTCGTGATACACACTGATCACGAGTCATTGAAGTACCTCAAGGGACAACCCAAGTTAAGCAAGCGACATGCCAAATGGGTAAGCTTCATTGACACCTTTTCGTATGTCATTAAGTATAAGACTGGCAAAACGAATGTAGTGGCTGATGCATTATCACGTAGACATTCGTTGCTTGCCCTTCTGGATGCCAAGTTACTAGGGTTCGCATTGGTTAAGGAACTCTACACAAATGATCATGACTTTGGTGATATCTATGTTGCTTGTGTTAAGAACCCGCATGGAAAATACTTCTTGCATGATGGATTTCTATTCCATGTAGATAAACTGTGTGTACCTAATTCTTCCATTCGTGATCTTTTGATTCGAGAGGCACATAGTGGTGGTCTCATGGGCCACTTTGGCATCACCAAGACTCTGGCCATGTTGCAAGAGCACTTTTACTGGCCTCATATGCGTAGAGATGTTGAACGCATGGTTGGTAGATGTGCTACTTGTCACAAGGCAAAGTCTAAAACAAATCCATATGGCTTGTATACCCCATTACCTATCCCTCACCATCCTTGGGTTGATTTGTCTATGGACTTTGTATTAGGATTGCCTTGATCAACAAGGGGTAATGACTCCATCTTTGTTGTGGTTGATAGATTCTCTAAGATGGCTCATTTTATTCCTTGCCACAAAACTGACGATGCATCTCATATTGCTAATCTGTTCTTCAAAGAAATTGTCCGTCTGCATGGCCTGCCTAAAACTATTGTCAGTGATAGAGATGTGAAATTCTTGAGTTACTTTTGGAAGACTTTGTGGTCCAAACTGGGCACTAGGTTATTATTCTCCACCACTAGTCATCCACAAAGCGATGGACAAACTGAAGTTGTCAATCGCACACTTGGCACTCTACTTCGGGCCTTGATTAAAAAGAATCTTAAGACTTGGGAAGAGTGCCTCCCTCATGTTGAATTCGCCTACAATCGAACTGTGCATAGTGCCACACAATACTCCCCCTTTGAGATTGTTTATGGCTTCAACCCCGTCACCCCCCTTGATTTGGTGCCCTTACCTTCCTCTGAGCACACAAGCTTAGATGGGAAAAAGAAAGCTGATTCTGTGCGCAGGTTACATGAGGCCGTGCGAGCAAACATTGAGAAGCGTACGCAGCAATACACCCAGCAAGCCAACAAGCACCGTCGCAAGATGATTTTTGAGCCTGGAGATTGGGTTTGGCTACACTTGAGGAAAGAGCGATTTCCCAAGCAACGCCAAAGCAAATTGTCCCCAAGAGGTGATGGACCATTTCGGGTACTCCAACGAGTCAATGACAACGCATACAAGTTGGAGCTACCTGGGGAGTACAATGTTAGTGCAACCTTCAACGTCGCGGACCTAAGCCCATTTCTTGACGAGGATGATCCAGATTTGAGGGCAAATCCTTCTCAAGAGGAGGGGACTGATGTGTGCACGAGTCTCGGCCCACGCAATGACCCAGTCCGAGTTCCATCGGGCCCAGTCACACGTGCACGGGCCAAGCTCTTCAAAAAATCACTCCAAGCCCTGGTTCGAGTCGTCCAAGACCAACATGGAGTTCACAAAGATATTGAGGGCTTAGAGAGAGACAATCAAGCCATTTGCACCATGATCCAAGCCCACGAGGACTCAAGTGGGCCTTCAAGAGGACCGGCCCTATAGGGCCTTAGCCTTAGTATTTGATAGATTGGATTAATTTGTCTTCATAGCTCATTGGGCCGGCCCATCTTGGACACCAAGATGACCGAACTCTTTGCCATTGTTTCCTTAGGTTTTCTTAGTCACTTTGGCCTATAAATAGGCTTGCTTTGTAAGGTTTTAGGGTAGTCGTTTTATCAATAAAATTGGTTTAATTCGTTCCTTCTTCCAAGAAGAGAGTTCGAGCACTTTAACTTGCTTTGGCAAGGGTTATTGAGCAATCTTGCGTCCTGTCCTCGATTGTTCATCCGACCTATTCCCCTGGAGTATTCACCTTCATCGGAGTGTCGTCTACCACCTACATCAAATCGTGTCGTCCGTTTGATTCTAGGTCCCGCAATCCAAGCGTTGGACAACCTTGCTAGATCCTTGGGCAAACGTGCTACGTGTCTCGAAACAAGTTGATCGAGGAACGTATCAGTGAGGTACGTGTCTACAAACAGGTACGTATTCCTTTCTCTATTGGCAATTACATAGATGAGGTTGTGTGTGATGTTGTGCCTATGCATGCGACACATGTCATCCTAGGGAGACCTTGGCAATTTGACAAATCCGTCACGTTTGATGAACGAGCAAATAAATACACTCTCTTGCACAATGGAAAATGCCTGGTCCTCACACCACTCACACCTGCCCAAGTGTATGTGGACCAACTTAAGTTACAAAGAGAGTGTGAACAAGACCGCCAAAAGAGGAAACAAAAGGCGGCCGATCCTGGCAAATGCTCCACTTCTACAAGTGAGCATTCGACCAAGGGTCAAGTGGGCACACCTGGTGATACGCATGATCATTCACCCATTAAACCACCCACTAGGAAGCAAAACATGATCATTAAGGCTAAGGATGTTAGAAAGGTTATAAATTCTGATCAGCCTATACTTCTCATGATTTGTAAGCATGTGCTCTTAGATGTTGCTGAGCTCAATAAGGCATTGCCTTCGAGCATGGTTGCTCTTTTGCAGGAATTCGAGGATGTATTCCCTGATGAGGTCCCTGATGGTTTACCACCCATTCGAGGGATTGAGCATCAAATAGACTGATTCCGGGAGCACCCCTACCCAACAAACCGGTTTACCGCATGGGTCCCGAGGAGACAAAAGAGCTTCAAAGGCAAGTTGATGGCCTCTTAGGTAAGGGTTGGGTAAAACAGAGTTTAAATCCTTGTGTTGTGCCTATGATACTTTCCCCCAAAAAGGATGGTACTTGGCGCATGTGCACTGACTGTAGGGCTGTATCATCATCCCATTCCTAGACTTGATGATATGCTTGATGAACTCGATGGTGCTATCATTTTCACCAAAATCGATTTAAGGTGTGGCTATCATCAAATTAGGATGAAAGAAGGCGATGAGTGGAAAACGGCGTTCAAAACCAAACATGAGTGTGGAGGACTACCACAAAGAAATTGAGATGACCATGATGAGGGCCAACATTCAAGAAGACAATGAGGCCACGATGGCTCGGTTTCTTAGAGGTCTCAATCCTGACCTTCAAGAAGCCTTGGAGCTCCAACATTACTTGGACATGCACGACCTTCTAGAACTCGCTATTAAGGCCGAGCGGGGGAAGAAACTAAGACGTGGAGTACGTACGTTCCAACCTTCTAACACCACTTCATGGAGGGGCAACCAACCACGAAGGGCGACCCACAAAGTTGGAAATGCGGCAGCACCAACCTCTTCCAACCGAATCCAAGGTAACACCTCTAACCGCCATTCCTATTCCACCCCTAACAAGGTTTCCGATGCATCCAGGTCCACTTCAAAGGCACCGCATGAGACTCCTAAGACTAGGAGTAGGGACATCAAGTGCTTCAAGTGCCAAGGGTTTGGACATATTCAATCTCAGTGCCCAAACCAACGGGTCATGCTCATCACTCACAATGGCGAAATCGTGTCTGATGATGACGAATGTGAGGAGATGCCCGAACTGGTCGAAGACGACTGCCTAGAAGAGGAGTCAGCTGGGGAGGCTTGCTCGCCTACACGAGGAGAAGTAGGTTGCTTGGTGGCACGGCGAGTGCTAACCGCCCGCGTTAAGGAGGACGAGCAGCTACAACGCGAAAACCTTTTCTACACCCGCTGTAAGATAGGCGACAAGGTGTGTAGTCTCATCATCGACGGTGGGAGTTGCACGAACGTGGCCAGTTTGCTCATGGTTGAGAGTCTAGGACTCCCCACTACCAGGCATCCAAGTGAGGATGGTTAAGTGAGGATGGTGAGGTACGAGTCTTCAAACAGGTACGCATTCCCTTTTCAATTGGTACTTACACTGATGAAATCGTGTGCAACGTAGTACCAATGCATGCTACGCATATCATTTTGGGAAGGCCCTGGCAATTTGACAAACACGTCACATTCGATGGAAGAGCAAATAAGTACACCCTTTTGCACGATGGCAAACGTAAGGTCCTTACACCTCTCACACCTGCACAAGTTTATGAGGACCAACTACTATTGCAAAGGGAGTGTGAACAAGACCGTCAAAGGAGGAAACTAAAGGCAGTCGACCCTGGTAAAGGCTCCACGTCTACGAGTGAGCCATCAACCAAGGGTCAAGGGAGCACACCTAGGGGTATACATGACAAATCACCTACCGCACCTACCACTAGGAAGCACAACATGATTATTAAGGCTAAAGATGTTAGAAAAGTGGTGAACTCTAATCAGCCTATACTTCTCATGATTTGCAAGCATGTGTTCTTGGATGTTGCTGAGCTCGACAAGGCGTTGCCTGCGAGCATAGTTGCTCTTTTGCAAGAATTTGGGGATGTTTTCCCTGACGAGGTCCCTGATGGCTTACCACCCATTCGGGGAATTGAACACCAAATCGACCTCATTCCTGGAGCACCATTGCCCAACAAACCTGCCTACCGCATGGGCCCTGAGGAGACCAAGGAGCTTCAAAGGCAAGTTGATGGCCTCTTAGGTAAGGGTTGGGTAAAGGAAAGTCTAAGTCCTTGCGCTGTGCCTGTGATACTTGTTCCCAAAAAGGACGGTACTTGGCGCATGTGCACTGACTGTCGGGCTGTGAACGCTATCACTGTCAAATATCGTCATCCCATTCCTAGACTTGATGATATGCTTGATGAACTCGATGGTGCCATTATTTTCACCAAAATAGACTTAAGGAGCGGCTATCATCAAATTCGGATGAAAGAAGGCGACGAGTGGAAAACAGCCTTCAAAACCAAACATGGTCTCTATGAGTGGCTAGTCATGCCTTTTGGCTTAACTAATGCCCCTAGCACCTTCATGCGACTAATGAACCATGTGTTGAGACACTTTATTGGCAAGTTTGTCATTGTTTACTTTGATGACATCCTGATCTATAGTCGTAGTGAGCATGAGCACCTAGAGCATGTGAGAATAGTTCTTGAGACACTTCGACAGGCGCGTCTTTACGCCAACCTCAAGAAGTGCACCTTTTGTACTAACGAGCTTGTGTTTTTAGGCTATGTGGTAAGTTCGCAGGGCATCAAGGTGGACAAATCCAAGATTGAGGCCATCGACCAATGGCCAACTCCCACGTCCGTCCCTGACGTGCGCAGCTTTCTTGGATTGGCGGGCTTTTACCGGCGCTTTGTCAAAGATTTTAGCACCATTGCCGCCCCGTTGACCGCCGTGACAAAGAAGAATGACAAGTTCCACTGGGGAGAATCACAAGAACAAGCATTTCTCGCCCTCAAGGACACACTCACACATGCGCCTGTGTTAGCATTACCAAATTTTCACAAGACTTTTGAAATTGAATGTGATGCTTCTGGTGTAGGTATTGGAGCGGTCCTCATGCAAGACAAGAGGCCTTGTGCCTTCTTTAGTGAGAAACTGGGGGGAGCTGCATTAAACTACCCCACGTACGACAAGGAGTTGTACGCATTAGTGAGGGCTTTGGAGACTTGGCAACACTATCTTCGCCCTCGGGAGTTCGTGATACACACTGATCACGAGTCATTGAAGTACCTCAAGGGACAACCCAAGTTAAGCAAGCGACATGCCAAATGGGTAAGCTTCATTGACACCTTTTCGTATGTCATTAAGTATAAGACTGGCAAAACGAATGTAGTGGCTGATGCATTATCACGTAGACATTCGTTGCTTGCCCTTCTGGATGCCAAGTTACTAGGGTTCGCATTGGTTAAGGAACTCTACACAAATGATCATGACTTTGGTGATATCTATGTTGCTTGTGTTAAGAACCCGCATGGAAAATACTTCTTGCATGATGGATTTCTATTCCATGTAGATAAACTGTGTGTACCTAATTCTTCCATTCGTGATCTTTTGATTCGAGAGGCACATAGTGGTGGTCTCATGGGCCACTTTGGCATCACCAAGACTCTGGCCATGTTGCAAGAGCACTTTTACTGGCCTCATATGCGTAGAGATGTTGAACGCATGGTTGGTAGATGTGCTACTTGTCACAAGGCAAAGTCTAAGACAAATCCATATGGCTTGTATACCCCATTACCTATCCCTCACCATCCTTGGGTTGATTTGTCTATGGACTTTGTATTAGGATTGCCTTGATCAACAAGGGGTAATGACTCCATCTTTGTTGTGGTTGATAGATTCTCTAAGATGGCTCATTTTATTCCTTGCCACAAAACTGACGATGCATCTCATATTGCTAATCTGTTCTTCAAAGAAATTGTCCGTCTGCATGGCCTGCCTAAAACTATTGTCAGTGATAGAGATGTGAAATTCTTGAGTTACTTTTGGAAGACTTTGTGGTCCAAACTGGGCACTAGGTTATTATTCTCCACCACTAGTCATCCACAAAGCGATGGACAAACTGAAGTTGTCAATCGCACACTTGGCACTCTACTTCGGGCCTTGATTAAAAAGAATCTTAAGACTTGGGAAGAGTGCCTCCCTCATGTTGAATTCGCCTACAATCGAACTGTGCATAGTGCCACACAATACTCCCCCTTTGAGATTGTTTATGGCTTCAACCCCGTCACCCCCCTTGATTTGGTGCCCTTACCTTCCTCTGAGCACACAAGCTTAGATGGGAAAAAGAAAGCTGATTCTGTGCGCAGGTTACATGAGGCCGTGCGAGCAAACATTGAGAAGCGTACGCAGCAATACACCCAGCAAGCCAACAAGCACCGTCGCAAGATGATTTTTGAGCCTGGAGATTGGGTTTGGCTACACTTGAGGAAAGAGCGATTTCCCAAGCAACGCCAAAGCAAATTGTCCCCAAGAGGTGATGGACCATTTCGGGTACTCCAACGAGTCAATGACAACGCATACAAGTTGGAGCTACCTGGGGAGTACAATGTTAGTGCAACCTTCAACGTCGCGGACCTAAGCCCATTTCTTGACGAGGATGATCCAGATTTGAGGGCAAATCCTTCTCAAGAGGAGGGGACTGATGTGTGCACGAGTCTCGGCCCACGCAATGACCCAGTCCGAGTTCCATCGGGCCCAGTCACACGTGCACGGGCCAAGCTCTTCAAAAAATCACTCCAAGCCCTGGTTCGAGTCGTCCAAGACCAACATGGAGTTCACAAAGATATTGAGGGCTTAGAGAGAGACAATCAAGCCATTTGCACCATGATCCAAGCCCACGAGGACTCAAGTGGGCCTTCAAGAGGACCGGCCCTATAGGGCCTTAGCCTTAGTATTTGATAGATTGGATTAATTTGTCTTCATAGCTCATTGGGCCGGCCCATCTTGGACACCAAGATGACCGAACTCTTTGCCATTGTTTCCTTAGGTTTTCTTAGTCACTTTGGCCTATAAATAGGCTTGCTTTGTAAGGTTTTAGGGTAGTCGTTTTATCAATAAAATTGGTTTAATTCGTTCCTTCTTCCAAGAAGAGAGTTCGAGCACTTTAACTTGCTTTGGCAAGGGTTATTGAGCAATCTTGCGTCCTGTCCTCGATTGTTCATCCGACCTATTCCCCTGGAGTATTCACCTTCATCGGAGTGTCGTCTACCACCTACATCAAATCGTGTCGTCCGTTTGATTCTAGGTCCCGCAATCCAAGCGTTGGACAACCTTGCTAGATCCTTGGGCAAACGTGCTACGTGTCTCGAAACAAGTTGATCGAGGAACGTATCAGTGAGGTACGTGTCTACAAACAGGTACGTATTCCTTTCTCTATTGGCAATTACATAGATGAGGTTGTGTGTGATGTTGTGCCTATGCATGCGACACATGTCATCCTAGGGAGACCTTGGCAATTTGACAAATCCGTCACGTTTGATGAACGAGCAAATAAATACACTCTCTTGCACAATGGAAAATGCCTGGTCCTCACACCACTCACACCTGCCCAAGTGTATGTGGACCAACTTAAGTTACAAAGAGAGTGTGAACAAGACCGCCAAAAGAGGAAACAAAAGGCGGCCGATCCTGGCAAATGCTCCACTTCTACAAGTGAGCATTCGACCAAGGGTCAAGTGGGCACACCTGGTGATACGCATGATCATTCACCCATTAAACCACCCACTAGGAAGCAAAACATGATCATTAAGGCTAAGGATGTTAGAAAGGTTATAAATTCTGATCAGCCTATACTTCTCATGATTTGCAAGCATGTGCTCTTAGATGTTGCTGAGCTCAATAAGGCATTGCCTTCGAGCATGGTTGCTCTTTTGCAGGAATTCGAGGATGTATTCCCTGATGAGGTCCCTGATGGTTTACCACCCATTCGAGGGATTGAGCATCAAATAGACTGATTCCGGGAGCACCCCTACCCAACAAACCGGTTTACCGCATGGGTCCCGAGGAGACAAAAGAGCTTCAAAGGCAAGTTGATGGCCTCTTAGGTAAGGGTTGGGTAAAACAGAGTTTAAATCCTTGTGTTGTGCCTATGATACTTTCCCCCAAAAAGGATGGTACTTGGCGCATGTGCACTGACTGTAGGGCTGTATCATCATCCCATTCCTAGACTTGATGATATGCTTGATGAACTCGATGGTGCTATCATTTTCACCAAAATCGATTTAAGGTGTGGCTATCATCAAATTAGGATGAAAGAAGGCGATGAGTGGAAAACGGCGTTCAAAACCAAACATGAGTGTGGAGGACTACCACAAAGAAATTGAGATGACCATGATGAGGGCCAACATTCAAGAAGACAATGAGGCCACGATGGCTCGGTTTCTTAGAGGTCTCAATCCTGACCTTCAAGAAGCCTTGGAGCTCCAACATTACTTGGACATGCACGACCTTCTAGAACTCGCTATTAAGGCCGAGCGGGGGAAGAAACTAAGACGTGGAGTACGTACGTTCCAACCTTCTAACACCACTTCATGGAGGGGCAACCAACCACGAAGGGCGACCCACAAAGTTGGAAATGCGGCAGCACCAACCTCTTCCAACCGAATCCAAGGTAACACCTCTAACCGCCATTCCTATTCCACCCCTAACAAGGTTTCCGATGCATCCAGGTCCACTTCAAAGGCACCGCATGAGACTCCTAAGACTAGGAGTAGGGACATCAAGTGCTTCAAGTGCCAAGGGTTTGGACATATTCAATCTCAGTGCCCAAACCAACGGGTCATGCTCATCACTCACAATGGCGAAATCGTGTCTGATGATGACGAATGTGAGGAGATGCCCGAACTGGTCGAAGACGACTGCCTAGAAGAGGAGTCAGCTGGGGAGGCTTGCTCGCCTACACGAGGAGAAGTAGGTTGCTTGGTGGCACGGCGAGTGCTAACCGCCCGCGTTAAGGAGGACGAGCAGCTACAACGCGAAAACCTTTTCTACACCCGCTGTAAGATAGGCGACAAGGTGTGTAGTCTCATCATCGACGGTGGGAGTTGCACGAACGTGGCCAGTTTGCTCATGGTTGAGAGTCTAGGACTCCCCACTACCAGGCATCCAAGTGAGGATGGTTAAGTGAGGATGGTGAGGTACGAGTCTTCAAACAGGTACGCATTCCCTTTTCAATTGGTACTTACACTGATGAAATCGTGTGCAACGTAGTACCAATGCATGCTACGCATATCATTTTGGGAAGGCCCTGGCAATTTGACAAACACGTCACATTCGATGGAAGAGCAAATAAGTACACCCTTTTGCACGATGGCAAACGTAAGGTCCTTACACCTCTCACACCTGCACAAGTTTATGAGGACCAACTACTATTGCAAAGGGAGTGTGAACAAGACCGTCAAAGGAGGAAACTAAAGGCAGTCGACCCTGGTAAAGGCTCCACGTCTACGAGTGAGCCATCAACCAAGGGTCAAGGGAGCACACCTAGGGGTATACATGACAAATCACCTACCGCACCTACCACTAGGAAGCACAACATGATTATTAAGGCTAAAGATGTTAGAAAAGTGGTGAACTCTAATCAGCCTATACTTCTCATGATTTGCAAGCATGTGTTCTTGGATGTTGCTGAGCTCGACAAGGCGTTGCCTGCGAGCATAGTTGCTCTTTTGCAAGAATTTGGGGATGTTTTCCCTGACGAGGTCCCTGATGGCTTACCACCCATTCGGGGAATTGAACACCAAATCGACCTCATTCCTGGAGCACCATTGCCCAACAAACCTGCCTACCGCATGGGCCCTGAGGAGACCAAGGAGCTTCAAAGGCAAGTTGATGGCCTCTTAGGTAAGGGTTGGGTAAAGGAAAGTCTAAGTCCTTGCGCTGTGCCTGTGATACTTGTTCCCAAAAAGGACGGTACTTGGCGCATGTGCACTGACTGTCGGGCTGTGAACGCTATCACTGTCAAATATCGTCATCCCATTCCTAGACTTGATGATATGCTTGATGAACTCGATGGTGCCATTATTTTCACCAAAATAGACTTAAGGAGCGGCTATCATCAAATTCGGATGAAAGAAGGCGACGAGTGGAAAACAGCCTTCAAAACCAAACATGGTCTCTATGAGTGGCTAGTCATGCCTTTTGGCTTAACTAATGCCCCTAGCACCTTCATGCGACTAATGAACCATGTGTTGAGACACTTTATTGGCAAGTTTGTCATTGTTTACTTTGATGACATCCTGATCTATAGTCGTAGTGAGCATGAGCACCTAGAGCATGTGAGAATAGTTCTTGAGACACTTCGACAGGCGCGTCTTTACGCCAACCTCAAGAAGTGCACCTTTTGTACTAACGAGCTTGTGTTTTTAGGCTATGTGGTAAGTTCGCAGGGCATCAAGGTGGACAAATCCAAGATTGAGGCCATCGACCAATGGCCAACTCCCACGTCCGTCCCTGACGTGCGCAGCTTTCTTGGATTGGCGGGCTTTTACCGGCGCTTTGTCAAAGATTTTAGCACCATTGCCGCCCCGTTGACCGCCGTGACAAAGAAGAATGACAAGTTCCACTGGGGAGAATCACAAGAACAAGCATTTCTCGCCCTCAAGGACACACTCACACATGCGCCTGTGTTAGCATTACCAAATTTTCACAAGACTTTTGAAATTGAATGTGATGCTTCTGGTGTAGGTATTGGAGCGGTCCTCATGCAAGACAAGAGGCCTTGTGCCTTCTTTAGTGAGAAACTGGGGGGAGCTGCATTAAACTACCCCACGTACGACAAGGAGTTGTACGCATTAGTGAGGGCTTTGGAGACTTGGCAACACTATCTTCGCCCTCGGGAGTTCGTGATACACACTGATCACGAGTCATTGAAGTACCTCAAGGGACAACCCAAGTTAAGCAAGCGACATGCCAAATGGGTAAGCTTCATTGACACCTTTTCGTATGTCATTAAGTATAAGACTGGCAAAACGAATGTAGTGGCTGATGCATTATCACGTAGACATTCGTTGCTTGCCCTTCTGGATGCCAAGTTACTAGGGTTCGCATTGGTTAAGGAACTCTACACAAATGATCATGACTTTGGTGATATCTATGTTGCTTGTGTTAAGAACCCGCATGGAAAATACTTCTTGCATGATGGATTTCTATTCCATGTAGATAAACTGTGTGTACCTAATTCTTCCATTCGTGATCTTTTGATTCGAGAGGCACATAGTGGTGGTCTCATGGGCCACTTTGGCATCACCAAGACTCTGGCCATGTTGCAAGAGCACTTTTACTGGCCTCATATGCGTAGAGATGTTGAACGCATGGTTGGTAGATGTGCTACTTGTCACAAGGCAAAGTCTAAGACAAATCCATATGGCTTGTATACCCCATTACCTATCCCTCACCATCCTTGGGTTGATTTGTCTATGGACTTTGTATTAGGATTGCCTTGATCAACAAGGGGTAATGACTCCATCTTTGTTGTGGTTGATAGATTCTCTAAGATGGCTCATTTTATTCCTTGCCACAAAACTGACGATGCATCTCATATTGCTAATCTGTTCTTCAAAGAAATTGTCCGTCTGCATGGCCTGCCTAAAACTATTGTCAGTGATAGAGATGTGAAATTCTTGAGTTACTTTTGGAAGACTTTGTGGTCCAAACT
The DNA here is from genome assembly GCF_036785885.1 of Coffea arabica. Lineage (NCBI taxonomy): Eukaryota > Viridiplantae > Streptophyta > Magnoliopsida > Gentianales > Rubiaceae > Coffea > Coffea arabica. The sequence continues at coordinate 29,285,685 of NC_092318.1, read as the reverse complement.
GGGCACTAGGTTATTATTCTCCACCACTAGTCATCCACAAAGCGATGGACAAACTGAAGTTGTCAATCGCACACTTGGCACTCTACTTCGGGCCTTGATTAAAAAGAATCTTAAGACTTGGGAAGAGTGCCTCCCTCATGTTGAATTCGCCTACAATCGAACTGTGCATAGTGCCACACAATACTCCCCCTTTGAGATTGTTTATGGCTTCAACCCCGTCACCCCCCTTGATTTGGTGCCCTTACCTTCCTCTGAGCACACAAGCTTAGATGGGAAAAAGAAAGCTGATTCTGTGCGCAGGTTACATGAGGCCGTGCGAGCAAACATTGAGAAGCGTACGCAGCAATACACCCAGCAAGCCAACAAGCACCGTCGCAAGATGATTTTTGAGCCTGGAGATTGGGTTTGGCTACACTTGAGGAAAGAGCGATTTCCCAAGCAACGCCAAAGCAAATTGTCCCCAAGAGGTGATGGACCATTTCGGGTACTCCAACGAGTCAATGACAACGCATACAAGTTGGAGCTACCTGGGGAGTACAATGTTAGTGCAACCTTCAACGTCGCGGACCTAAGCCCATTTCTTGACGAGGATGATCCAGATTTGAGGGCAAATCCTTCTCAAGAGGAGGGGACTGATGTGTGCACGAGTCTCGGCCCACGCAATGACCCAGTCCGAGTTCCATCGGGCCCAGTCACACGTGCACGGGCCAAGCTCTTCAAAAAATCACTCCAAGCCCTGGTTCGAGTCGTCCAAGACCAACATGGAGTTCACAAAGATATTGAGGGCTTAGAGAGAGACAATCAAGCCATTTGCACCATGATCCAAGCCCACGAGGACTCAAGTGGGCCTTCAAGAGGACCGGCCCTATAGGGCCTTAGCCTTAGTATTTGATAGATTGGATTAATTTGTCTTCATAGCTCATTGGGCCGGCCCATCTTGGACACCAAGATGACCGAACTCTTTGCCATTGTTTCCTTAGGTTTTCTTAGTCACTTTGGCCTATAAATAGGCTTGCTTTGTAAGGTTTTAGGGTAGTCGTTTTATCAATAAAATTGGTTTAATTCGTTCCTTCTTCCAAGAAGAGAGTTCGAGCACTTTAACTTGCTTTGGCAAGGGTTATTGAGCAATCTTGCGTCCTGTCCTCGATTGTTCATCCGACCTATTCCCCTGGAGTATTCACCTTCATCGGAGTGTCGTCTACCACCTACATCAAATCGTGTCGTCCGTTTGATTCTAGGTCCCGCAATCCAAGCGTTGGACAACCTTGCTAGATCCTTGGGCAAACGTGCTACGTGTCTCGAAACAAGTTGATCGAGGAACGTATCAGTGAGGTACGTGTCTACAAACAGGTACGTATTCCTTTCTCTATTGGCAATTACATAGATGAGGTTGTGTGTGATGTTGTGCCTATGCATGCGACACATGTCATCCTAGGGAGACCTTGGCAATTTGACAAATCCGTCACGTTTGATGAACGAGCAAATAAATACACTCTCTTGCACAATGGAAAATGCCTGGTCCTCACACCACTCACACCTGCCCAAGTGTATGTGGACCAACTTAAGTTACAAAGAGAGTGTGAACAAGACCGCCAAAAGAGGAAACAAAAGGCGGCCGATCCTGGCAAATGCTCCACTTCTACAAGTGAGCATTCGACCAAGGGTCAAGTGGGCACACCTGGTGATACGCATGATCATTCACCCATTAAACCACCCACTAGGAAGCAAAACATGATCATTAAGGCTAAGGATGTTAGAAAGGTTATAAATTCTGATCAGCCTATACTTCTCATGATTTGCAAGCATGTGCTCTTAGATGTTGCTGAGCTCAATAAGGCATTGCCTTCGAGCATGGTTGCTCTTTTGCAGGAATTCGAGGATGTATTCCCTGATGAGGTCCCTGATGGTTTACCACCCATTCGAGGGATTGAGCATCAAATAGACTGATTCCGGGAGCACCCCTACCCAACAAACCGGTTTACCGCATGGGTCCTGAGGAGACAAAAGAGCTTCAAAGGCAAGTTGATGGCCTCTTAGGTAAGGGTTGGGTAAAACAGAGTTTAAATCCTTGTGTTGTGCCTATGATACTTTCCCCCAAAAAGGATGGTACTTGGCGCATGTGCACTGACTGTAGGGCTGTATCATCATCCCATTCCTAGACTTGATGATATGCTTGATGAACTCGATGGTGCTATCATTTTCACCAAAATCGATTTAAGGTGTGGCTATCATCAAATTAGGATGAAAGAAGGCGATGAGTGGAAAACGGCGTTCAAAACCAAACATGAGTGTGGAGGACTACCACAAAGAAATTGAGATGACCATGATGAGGGCCAACATTCAAGAAGACAATGAGGCCACGATGGCTCGGTTTCTTAGAGGTCTCAATCCTGACCTTCAAGAAGCCTTGGAGCTCCAACATTACTTGGACATGCACGACCTTCTAGAACTCGCTATTAAGGCCGAGCGGGGGAAGAAACTAAGACGTGGAGTACGTACGTTCCAAACTTCTAACACCACTTCATGGAGGGGCAACCAACCACGAAGGGCGACCCACAAAGTTGGAAATGCGGCAGCACCAACCTCTTCCAACCGAATCCAAGGTAACACCTCTAACCGCCATTCCTATTCTACCCCTAACAAGGTTTCCGATGCATCCAGGTCCACTTCAAAGGCACCGCATGAGACTCCTAAGACTAGGAGTAGGGACATCAAGTGCTTCAAGTGCCAAGGGTTTGGACATATTCAATCTCAGTGCCCAAACCAACGGGTCATGCTCATCACTCACAATGGCGAAATCGTGTCTGATGATGACGAATGTGAGGAGATGCCCGAACTGGTCGAAGACGACTGCCTAGAAGAGGAGTCAGCTGGGGAGGCTTGCTCGCCTACACGAGGAGAAGTAGGTTGCTTGGTGGCACGGCGAGTGCTAACCGCCCGCGTTAAGGAGGACGAGCAGCTACAACGCGAAAACCTTTTCTACACCCGCTGTAAGATAGGCGACAAGGTGTGTAGTCTCATCATCGACGGTGGGAGTTGCACGAACGTGGCCAGTTTGCTCATGGTTGAGAGTCTAGGACTCCCCACTACCAGGCATCCAAGTGAGGATGGTTAAGTGAGGATGGTGAGGTACGAGTCTTCAAACAGGTACGCATTCCCTTTTCAATTGGTACTTACACTGATGAAATCGTGTGCAACGTAGTACCAATGCATGCTACGCATATCATTTTGGGAAGGCCCTGGCAATTTGACAAACACGTCACATTCGATGGAAGAGCAAATAAGTACACCCTTTTGCACGATGGCAAACGTAAGGTCCTTACACCTCTCACACCTGCACAAGTTTATGAGGACCAACTACTATTGCAAAGGGAGTGTGAACAAGACCGTCAAAGGAGGAAACTAAAGGCAGTCGACCCTGGTAAAGGCTCCACGTCTACGAGTGAGCCATCAACCAAGGGTCAAGGGAGCACACCTAGGGGTATACATGACAAATCACCTACCGCACCTACCACTAGGAAGCACAACATGATTATTAAGGCTAAAGATGTTAGAAAAGTGGTGAACTCTAATCAGCCTATACTTCTCATGATTTGCAAGCATGTGCTCTTGGATGTTGCTGAGCTCGACAAGGCGTTGCCTGCGAGCATAGTTGCTCTTTTGCAAGAATTTGGGGATGTTTTCCCTGACGAGGTCCCTGATGGCTTACCACCCATTCGGGGAATTGAACACCAAATCGACCTCATTCCTGGAGCACCATTGCCCAACAAACCTGCCTACCGCATGGGCCCTGAGGAGACCAAGGAGCTTCAAAGGCAAGTTGATGGCCTCTTAGGTAAGGGTTGGGTAAAGGAAAGTCTAAGTCCTTGCGCTGTGCCTGTGATACTTGTTCCCAAAAAGGACGGTACTTGGCGCATGTGCACTGACTGTCGGGCTGTGAACGCTATCACTGTCAAATATCGTCATCCCATTCCTAGACTTGATGATATGCTTGATGAACTCGATGGTGCCATTATTTTCACCAAAATAGACTTAAGGAGCGGCTATCATCAAATTCGGATGAAAGAAGGCGACGAGTGGAAAACAGCCTTCAAAACCAAACATGGTCTCTATGAGTGGCTAGTCATGCCTTTTGGCTTAACTAATGCCCCTAGCACCTTCATGCGACTAATGAACCATGTGTTGAGACACTTTATTGGCAAGTTTGTCATTGTTTACTTTGATGACATCCTGATCTATAGTCGTAGTGAGCATGAGCACCTAGAGCATGTGAGAATAGTTCTTGAGACACTTCGACAGGCGCGTCTTTACGCCAACCTCAAGAAGTGCACCTTTTGTACTAACGAGCTTGTGTTTTTAGGCTATGTGGTAAGTTCGCAGGGCATCAAGGTGGACAAATCCAAGATTGAGGCCATCGAGCAATGGCCAACTCCCACGTCCGTCCCTGACGTGCGCAGCTTTCTTGGATTGGCGGGCTTTTACCGGCGCTTTGTCAAAGATTTTAGCACCATTGCCGCCCCGTTGACCGCCGTGACAAAGAAGAATGACAAGTTCCACTGGGGAGAATCACAAGAACAAGCATTTCTCGCCCTCAAGGACACACTCACACATGCGCCTGTGTTAGCATTACCAAATTTTCACAAGACTTTTGAAATTGAATGTGATGCTTCTGGTGTAGGTATTGGAGCGGTCCTCATGCAAGACAAGAGGCCTTGTGCCTTCTTTAGTGAGAAACTGGGGGGAGCTGCATTAAACTACCCCACGTACGACAAGGAGTTGTACGCATTAGTGAGGGCTTTGGAGACTTGGCAACACTATCTTCGCCCTCGGGAGTTCGTGATACACACTGATCACGAGTCATTGAAGTACCTCAAGGGACAACCCAAGTTAAGCAAGCGACATGCCAAATGGGTAAGCTTCATTGACACCTTTTCGTATGTCATTAAGTATAAGACTGGCAAAACGAATGTAGTGGCTGATGCATTATCACGTAGACATTCGTTGCTTGCCCTTCTGGATGCCAAGTTACTAGGGTTCGCATTGGTTAAGGAACTCTACACAAATGATCATGACTTTGGTGATATCTATGTTGCTTGTGTTAAGAACCCGCATGGAAAATACTTCTTGCATGATGGATTTCTATTCCATGTAGATAAACTGTGTGTACCTAATTCTTCCATTCGTGATCTTTTGATTCGAGAGGCACATAGTGGTGGTCTCATGGGCCACTTTGGCATCACCAAGACTCTGGCCATGTTGCAAGAGCACTTTTACTGGCCTCATATGCGTAGAGATGTTGAACGCATGGTTGGTAGATGTGCTACTTGTCACAAGGCAAAGTCTAAGACAAATCCATATGGCTTGTATACCCCATTACCTATCCCTCACCATCCTTGGGTTGATTTGTCTATGGACTTTGTATTAGGATTGCCTTGATCAACAAGGGGTAATGACTCCATCTTTGTTGTGGTTGATAGATTCTCTAAGATGGCTCATTTTATTCCTTGCCACAAAACTGACGATGCATCTCATATTGCTAATCTGTTCTTCAAAGAAATTGTCCGTCTGCATGGCCTGCCTAAAACTATTGTCAGTGATAGAGATGTGAAATTCTTGAGTTACTTTTGGAAGACTTTGTGGTCCAAACTGGGCACTAGGTTATTATTCTCCACCACTAGTCATCCACAAAGCGATGGACAAACTGAAGTTGTCAATCGCACACTTGGCACTCTACTTCGGGCCTTGATTAAAAAGAATCTTAAGACTTGGGAAGAGTGCCTCCCTCATGTTGAATTCGCCTACAATCGAACTGTGCATAGTGCCACACAATACTCCCCCTTTGAGATTGTTTATGGCTTCAACCCCGTCACCCCCCTTGATTTGGTGCCCTTACCTTCCTCTGAGCACACAAGCTTAGATGGGAAAAAGAAAGCTGATTCTGTGCGCAGGTTACATGAGGCCGTGCGAGCAAACATTGAGAAGCGTACGCAGCAATACACCCAGCAAGCCAACAAGCACCGTCGCAAGATGATTTTTGAGCCTGGAGATTGGGTTTGGCTACACTTGAGGAAAGAGCGATTTCCCAAGCAACGCCAAAGCAAATTGTCCCCAAGAGGTGATGGACCATTTCGGGTACTCCAACGAGTCAATGACAACGCATACAAGTTGGAGCTACCTGGGGAGTACAATGTTAGTGCAACCTTCAACGTCGCGGACCTAAGCCCATTTCTTGACGAGGAGGATCCAGATTTGAGGGCAAATCCTTCTCAAGAGGAGGGGACTGATGTGTGCACGAGTCTCGGCCCACGCAATGACCCAGTCCGAGTTCCATCGGGCCCAGTCACACGTGCACGGGCCAAGCTCTTCAAAGAATCACTCCAAGCCCTGGTTCGAGTCGTCCAAGACCAACATGGAGTTCACAAAGATATTGAGGGCTTAGAGAGAGACAATCAAGCCATTTGCACCATGATCCAAGCCCACGAGGACTCAAGTGGGCCTTCAAGAGGACCGGCCCTATAGGGCCTTAGCCTTAGTATTTGATAGATTGGATTAATTTGTCTTCATAGCTCATTGGGCCGGCCCATCTTGGACACCAAGATGACCGAACTCTTTGCCATTGTTTCCTTAGGTTTTCTTAGTCACTTTGGCCTATAAATAGGCTTGCTTTGTAAGGTTTTAGGGTAGTCGTTTTATCAATAAAATTGGTTTAATTCGTTCCTTCTTCCAAGAAGAGAGTTCGAGCACTTTAACTTGCTTTGGCAAGGGTTATTGAGCAATCTTGCGTCCTGTCCTCGATTGTTCATCCGACCTATTCCCCTGGAGTATTCACCTTCATCGGAGTGTCGTCTACCACCTACATCAAATCGTGTCGTCCGTTTGATTCTAGGTCCCGCAATCCAAGCGTTGGACAACCTTGCTAGATCCTTGGGCAAACGTGCTACGTGTCTCGAAACAAGTTGATCGAGGAACGTATCAGTGAGGTACGTGTCTACAAACAGGTACGTATTCCTTTCTCTATTGGCAATTACATAGATGAGGTTGTGTGTGATGTTGTGCCTATGCATGCGACACATGTCATCCTAGGGAGACCTTGGCAATTTGACAAATCCGTCACGTTTGATGAACGAGCAAATAAATACACTCTCTTGCACAATGGAAAATGCCTGGTCCTCACACCACTCACACCTGCCCAAGTGTATGTGGACCAACTTAAGTTACAAAGAGAGTGTGAACAAGACCGCCAAAAGAGGAAACAAAAGGCGGCCGATCCTGGCAAATGCTCCACTTCTACAAGTGAGCATTCGACCAAGGGTCAAGTGGGCACACCTGGTGATACGCATGATCATTCACCCATTAAACCACCCACTAGGAAGCAAAACATGATCATTAAGGCTAAGGATGTTAGAAAGGTTATAAATTCTGATCAGCCTATACTTCTCATGATTTGCAAGCATGTGCTCTTAGATGTTGCTGAGCTCAATAAGGCATTGCCTTCGAGCATGGTTGCTCTTTTGCAGGAATTCGAGGATGTATTCCCTGATGAGGTCCCTGATGGTTTACCACCCATTCGAGGGATTGAGCATCAAATAGACTGATTCCGGGAGCACCCCTACCCAACAAACCGGTTTACCGCATGGGTCCTGAGGAGACAAAAGAGCTTCAAAGGCAAGTTGATGGCCTCTTAGGTAAGGGTTGGGTAAAACAGAGTTTAAATCCTTGTGTTGTGCCTATGATACTTTCCCCCAAAAAGGATGGTACTTGGCGCATGTGCACTGACTGTAGGGCTGTATCATCATCCCATTCCTAGACTTGATGATATGCTTGATGAACTCGATGGTGCTATCATTTTCACCAAAATCGATTTAAGGTGTGGCTATCATCAAATTAGGATGAAAGAAGGCGATGAGTGGAAAACGGCGTTCAAAACCAAACATGAGTGTGGAGGACTACCACAAAGAAATTGAGATGACCATGATGAGGGCCAACATTCAAGAAGACAATGAGGCCACGATGGCTCGGTTTCTTAGAGGTCTCAATCCTGACCTTCAAGAAGCCTTGGAGCTCCAACATTACTTGGACATGCACGACCTTCTAGAACTCGCTATTAAGGCCGAGCGGGGGAAGAAACTAAGACGTGGAGTACGTACGTTCCAAACTTCTAACACCACTTCATGGAGGGGCAACCAACCACGAAGGGCGACCCACAAAGTTGGAAATGCGGCAGCACCAACCTCTTCTAACCGAAGCCAAGGTAACACCTCTAACCGCCATTCCTATTCTACCCCTAACAAGGTTTCCGATGCATCCAGGTCCACTTCAAAGGCACCGCATGAGACTCCTAAGACTAGGAGTAGGGACATCAAGTGCTTCAAGTGCCAAGGGTTTGGACATATTCAATCTCAGTGCCCAAACCAACGGGTCATGCTCATCACTCACAATGGCGAAATCGTGTCTGATGATGACGAATGTGAGGAGATGCCCGAACTGGTCGAAGACGACTGCCTAGAAGAGGAGTCAGCTGGGGAGGCTTGCTCGCCTACACGAGGAGAAGTAGGTTGCTTGGTGGCACGGCGAGTGCTAACCGCCCGCGTTAAGGAGGACGAGCAGCTACAACGCGAAAACCTTTTCTACACCCGCTGTAAGATAGGCGACAAGGTGTGTAGTCTCATCATCGACGGTGGGAGTTGCACGAACGTGGCCAGTTTGCTCATGGTTGAGAGTCTAGGACTCCCCACTACCAGGCATCCAAATCCTTACCGCCTCCAATGGCTAAGTGAGGATGGTGAGGTACGAGTCTTCAAACAGGTACGCATTCCCTTTTCAATTGGTACTTACACTGATGAAATCGTGTGCGACGTAGTACCAATGCATGCTACGCATATCATTTTGGGAAGGCCCTGGCAATTTGACAAACACGTCACATTCGATGGAAGAGCAAATAAGTACACCCTTTTGCACGATGGCAAACGTAAGGTCCTTACACCTCTCACACCTGCACAAGTTTATGAGGACCAACTACTATTGCAAAGGGAGTGTGAACAAGACCGTCAAAGGAGGAAACTAAAGGCAGTCGACCCTGGTAAAGGCTCCACGTCTACGAGTGAGCCATCAACCAAGGGTCAAGGGAGCACACCTAGGGGTATACATGACAAATCACCTACCGCACCTACCACTAGGAAGCACAACATGATTATTAAGGCTAAAGATGTTAGAAAAGTGGTGAACTCTAATCAGCCTATACTTCTCATGATTTGCAAGCATGTGCTCTTGGATGTTGCTGAGCTCGACAAGGCGTTGCCTGCGAGCATAGTTGCTCTTTTGCAAGAATTTGGGGATGTTTTCCCTGACGAGGTCCCTGATGGCTTACCACCCATTCGGGGAATTGAACACCAAATCGACCTCATTCCTGGAGCACCATTGCCCAACAAACCTGCCTACCGCATGGGCCCTGAGGAGACCAAGGAGCTTCAAAGGCAAGTTGATGGCCTCTTAGGTAAGGGTTGGGTAAAGGAAAGTCTAAGTCCTTGCGCTGTGCCTGTGATACTTGTTCCCAAAAAGGACGGTACTTGGCGCATGTGCACTGACTGTCGGGCTGTGAACGCTATCACTGTCAAATATCGTCATCCCATTCCTAGACTTGATGATATGCTTGATGAACTCGATGGTGCCATTATTTTCACCAAAATAGACTTAAGGAGCGGCTATCATCAAATTCGGATGAAAGAAGGCGACGAGTGGAAAACAGCCTTCAAAACCAAACATGGTCTCTATGAGTGGCTAGTCATGCCTTTTGGCTTAACTAATGCCCCTAGCACCTTCATGCGACTAATGAACCATGTGTTGAGACACTTTATTGGCAAGTTTGTCATTGTTTACTTTGATGACATCCTGATCTATAGTCGTAGTGAGCATGAGCACCTAGAGCATGTGAGAATAGTTCTTGAGACACTTCGACAGGCGCGTCTTTACGCCAACCTCAAGAAGTGCACCTTTTGTACTAACGAGCTTGTGTTTTTAGGCTATGTGGTAAGTTCGCAGGGCATCAAGGTGGACAAATCCAAGATTGAGGCCATCGAGCAATGGCCAACTCCCATGTCCGTCCCTGACGTGCGCAGCTTTCTTGGATTGGCGGGCTTTTACCGGCGCTTTGTCAAAGATTTTAGCACCATTGCCGCCCCGTTGACCGCCGTGACAAAGAAGAATGACAAGTTCCACTGGGGAGAATCACAAGAACAAGCATTTCAAGCCCTCAAGGACACACTCACACATGCGCCTGTGTTAGCATTACCAAATTTTCACAAGACTTTTGAAATTGAATGTGATGCTTCTGGTGTAGGTATTGGAGCGGTCCTCATGCAAGACAAGAGGCCTTGTGCCTTCTTTAGTGAGAAACTGGGGGGAGCTGCATTAAACTACCCCACGTACGACAAGGAGTTGTACGCATTAGTGAGGGCTTTGGAGACTTGGCAACACTATCTTCGCCCTCGGGAGTTCGTGATACACACTGATCACGAGTCATTGAAGTACCTCAAGGGACAACCCAAGTTAAGCAAGCGACATGCCAAATGGGTAAGCTTCATTGACACCTTTTCGTATGTCATTAAGTATAAGACTGGCAAAACGAATGTAGTGGCTGATGCATTATCACGTAGACATTCGTTGCTTGCCCTTCTGGATGCCAAGTTACTAGGGTTCGCATTGGTTAAGGAACTCTACACAAATGATCATGACTTTGGTGATATCTATGTTGCTTGTGTTAAGAACCCGCATGGAAAATACTTCTTGCATGATGGATTTCTATTCCATGTAGATAAACTGTGTGTACCTAATTCTTCCATTCGTGATCTTTTGATTCGAGAGGCACATAGTGGTGGTCTCATGGGCCACTTTGGCATCACCAAGACTCTGGCCATGTTGCAAGAGCACTTTTACTGGCCTCATATGCGTAGAGATGTTGAACGCATGGTTGGTAGATGTGCTACTTGTCACAAGGCAAAGTCTAAGACAAATCCATATGGCTTGTATACCCCATTACCTATCCCTCACCATCCTTGGGTTGATTTGTCTATGGACTTTGTATTAGGATTGCCTTGATCAACAAGGGGTAATGACTCCATCTTTGTTGTGGTTGATAGATTCTCTAAGATGGCTCATTTTATTCCTTGCCACAAAACTGACGATGCATCTCATATTGCTAATCTGTTCTTCAAAGAAATTGTCCGTCTGCATGGCCTGCCTAAAACTATTGTCAGTGATAGAGATGTGAAATTCTTGAGTTACTTTTGGAAGACTTTGTGGTCCAAACTGGGCACTAGGTTATTATTCTCCACCACTAGTCATCCACAAAGCGATGGACAAACTGAAGTTGTCAATCGCACACTTGGCACTCTACTTCGGGCCTTGATTAAAAAGAATCTTAAGACTTGGGAAGAGTGCCTCCCTCATGTTGAATTCGCCTACAATCGAACTGTGCATAGTGCCACACAATACTCCCCCTTTGAGATTGTTTATGGCTTCAACCCCGTCACCCCCCTTGATTTGGTGCCCTTACCTTCCTCTGAGCACACAAGCTTAGATGGGAAAAAGAAAGCTGATTCTGTGCGCAGGTTACATGAGGCCGTGCGAGCAAACATTGAGAAGCGTACGCAGCAATACACCCAGCAAGCCAACAAGCACCGTCGCAAGATGATTTTTGAGCCTGGAGATTGGGTTTGGCTACACTTGAGGAAAGATCGATTTCCCAAGCAACGCCAAAGCAAATTGTCCCCAAGAGGTGATGGACCATTTCGGGTACTCCAACGAGTCAATGACAACGCATACAAGTTGGAGCTACCTGGGGAGTACAATGTTAGTGCAACCTTCAACGTCGCGGACCTAAGCCCATTTCTTGACGAGGAGGATCCAGATTTGAGGGCAAATCCTTCTCAAGAGGAGGGGACTGATGTGTGCACGAGTCTCGGCCCACGCAATGACCCAGTCCGAGTTCCATCGGGCCCAGTCACACGTGCACGGGCCAAGCTCTTCAAAGAATCACTCCAAGCCCTGGTTCGAGTCGTCCAAGACCAACATGGAGTTCACAAAGATATTGAGGGCTTAGAGAGAGACAATCAAGCCATTTGCACCATGATCCAAGCCCACGAGGACTCAAGTGGGCCTTCAAGAGGACCGGCCCTATAGGGCCTTAGCCTTAGTATTTGATAGATTGGATTAATTTGTCTTCATAGCTCATTGGGCCGGCCCATCTTGGACACCAAGATGACCGAACTCTTTGCCATTGTTTCCTTAGGTTTTCTTAGTCACTTTGGCCTATAAATAGGCTTGCTTTGTAAGGTTTTAGGGTAGTCGTTTTATCAATAAAATTGGTTTAATTCGTTCCTTCTTCCAAGAAGAGAGTTCGAGCACTTTAACTTGCTTTGGCAAGGGTTATTGAGCAATCTTGCGTCCTGTCCTCGATTGTTCATCCGACCTATTCCCCTGGAGTATTCACCTTCATCGGAGTGTCGTCTACCACCTACATCAAATCGTGTCGTCCGTTTGATTCTAGGTCCCGCAATCCAAGCGTTGGACAACCTTGCTAGATCCTTGGGCAAACGTGCTACGTGTCTCGAAACAAGTTGATCGAGGAACGTATCAGTGAGGTACGTGTCTACAAACAGGTACGTATTCCTTTCTCTATTGGCAATTACATAGATGAGGTTGTGTGTGATGTTGTGCCTATGCATGCGACACATGTCATCCTAGGGAGACCTTGGCAATTTGACAAATCCGTCACGTTTGATGAACGAGCAAATAAATACACTCTCTTGCACAATGGAAAATGCCTGGGCCTCACACCACTCACACCTGTCCAAGTGTATGTGGACCAACTTAAGTTACAAAGAGAGTGTGAACAAGACCGCCAAAAGAGGAAACAAAAGGCGGCCGATCCTGGCAAATGCTCCACTTCTACAAGTGAGCATTCGACCAAGGGTCAAGTGGGCACACCTGGTGATACGCATGATCATTCACCCATTAAACCACCCACTAGGAAGCAAAACATGATCATTAAGGCTAAGGATGTTAGAAAGGTTATAAATTCTGATCAGCCTATACTTCTCATGATTTGCAAGCATGTGCTCTTAGATGTTGCTGAGCTCAATAAGGCATTGCCTTCGAGCATGGTTGCTCTTTTGCAGGAATTCGAGGATGTATTCCCTGATGAGGTCCCTGATGGTTTACCACCCATTCGAGGGATTGAGCATCAAATAGACTGATTCCGGGAGCACCCCTACCCAACAAACCGGTTTACCGCATGGGTCCTGAGGAGACAAAAGAGCTTCAAAGGCAAGTTGATGGCCTCTTAGGTAAGGGTTGGGTAAAACAGAGTTTAAATCCTTGTGTTGTGCCTATGATACTTTCCCCCAAAAAGGATGGTACTTGGCGCATGTGCACTGACTGTAGGGCTGTATCATCATCCCATTCCTAGACTTGATGATATGCTTGATGAACTCGATGGTGCTATCATTTTCACCAAAATCGATTTAAGGTGTGGCTATCATCAAATTAGGATGAAAGAAGGCGATGAGTGGAAAACGGCGTTCAAAACCAAACATGAGTGTGGAGGACTACCACAAAGAAATTGAGATGACCATGATGAGGGCCAACATTCAAGAAGACAATGAGGCCACGATGGCTCGGTTTCTTAGAGGTCTCAATCCTGACCTTCAAGAAGCCTTGGAGCTCCAACATTACTTGGACATGCACGACCTTCTAGAACTCGCTATTAAGGCCGAGCGGGGGAAGAAACTAAGACGTGGAGTACGTACGTTCCAAACTTCTAACACCACTTCATGGAGGGGCAACCAACCACGAAGGGCGACCCACAAAGTTGGAAATGCGGCAGCACCAACCTCTTCTAACCGAAGCCAAGGTAACACCTCTAACCGCCATTCCTATTCTACCCCTAACAAGGTTTCCGATGCATCCAGGTCCACTTCAAAGGCACCGCATGAGACTCCTAAGACTAGGAGTAGGGACATCAAGTGCTTCAAGTGCCAAGGGTTTGGACATATTCAATCTCAGTGCCCAAACCAACGGGTCATGCTCATCACTCACAATGGCGAAATCGTGTCTGATGATGACGAATGTGAGGAGATGCCCGAACTGGTCGAAGACGACTGCCTAGAAGAGGAGTCAGCTGGGGAGGCTTGCTCGCCTACACGAGGAGAAGTAGGTTGCTTGGTGGCACGGCGAGTGCTAACCGCCCGCGTTAAGGAGGACGAGCAGCTACAACGCGAAAACCTTTTCTACACCCGCTGTAAGATAGGCGACAAGGTGTGTAGTCTCATCATCGACGGTGGGAGTTGCACGAACGTGGCCAGTTTGCTCATGGTTGAGAGTCTAGGACTCCCCACTACCAGGCATCCAAATCCTTACCGCCTCCAATGGCTAAGTGAGGATGGTGAGGTACGAGTCTTCAAACAGGTACGCATTCCCTTTTCAATTGGTACTTACACTGATGAAATCGTGTGCGACGTAGTACCAATGCATGCTACGCATATCATTTTGGGAAGGCCCTGGCAATTTGACAAACACGTCACATTCGATGGAAGAGCAAATAAGTACACCCTTTTGCACGATGGCAAACGTAAGGTCCTTACACCTCTCACACCTGCACAAGTTTATGAGGACCAACTACTATTGCAAAGGGAGTGTGAACAAGACCGTCAAAGGAGGAAACTAAAGGCAGTCGACCCTGGTAAAGGCTCCACGTCTACGAGTGAGCCATCAACCAAGGGTCAAGGGAGCACACCTAGGGGTATACATGACAAATCACCTACCGCACCTACCACTAGGAAGCACAACATGATTATTAAGGCTAAAGATGTTAGAAAAGTGGTGAACTCTAATCAGCCTATACTTCTCATGATTTGCAAGCATGTGCTCTTGGATGTTGCTGAGCTCGACAAGGCGTTGCCTGCGAGCATAGTTGCTCTTTTGCAAGAATTTGGGGATGTTTTCCCTGACGAGGTCCCTGATGGCTTACCACCCATTCGGGGAATTGAACACCAAATCGACCTCATTCCTGGAGCACCATTGCCCAACAAACCTGCCTACCGCATGGGCCCTGAGGAGACCAAGGAGCTTCAAAGGCAAGTTGATGGCCTCTTAGGTAAGGGTTGGGTAAAGGAAAGTCTAAGTCCTTGCGCTGTGCCTGTGATACTTGTTCCCAAAAAGGACGGTACTTGGCGCATGTGCACTGACTGTCGGGCTGTGAACGCTATCACTGTCAAATATCGTCATCCCATTCCTAGACTTGATGATATGCTTGATGAACTCGATGGTGCCATTATTTTCACCAAAATAGACTTAAGGAGCGGCTATCATCAAATTCGGATGAAAGAAGGCGACGAGTGGAAAACAGCCTTCAAAACCAAACATGGTCTCTATGAGTGGCTAGTCATGCCTTTTGGCTTAACTAATGCCCCTAGCACCTTCATGCGACTAATGAACCATGTGTTGAGACACTTTATTGGCAAGTTTGTCATTGTTTACTTTGATGACATCCTGATCTATAGTCGTAGTGAGCATGAGCACCTAGAGCATGTGAGAATAGTTCTTGAGACACTTCGACAGGCGCGTCTTTACGCCAACCTCAAGAAGTGCACCTTTTGTACTAACGAGCTTGTGTTTTTAGGCTATGTGGTAAGTTCGCAGGGCATCAAGGTGGACAAATCCAAGATTGAGGCCATCGAGCAATGGCCAACTCCCATGTCCGTCCCTGACGTGCGCAGCTTTCTTGGATTGGCGGGCTTTTACCGGCGCTTTGTCAAAGATTTTAGCACCATTGCCGCCCCGTTGACCGCCGTGACAAAGAAGAATGACAAGTTCCACTGGGGAGAATCACAAGAACAAGCATTTCAAGCCCTCAAGGACACACTCACACATGCGCCTGTGTTAGCATTACCAAATTTTCACAAGACTTTTGAAATTGAATGTGATGCTTCTGGTGTAGGTATTGGAGCGGTCCTCATGCAAGACAAGAGGCCTTGTGCCTTCTTTAGTGAGAAACTGGGGGGAGCTGCATTAAACTACCCCACGTACGACAAGGAGTTGTACGCATTAGTGAGGGCTTTGGAGACTTGGCAACACTATCTTCGCCCTCGGGAGTTCGTGATACACACTGATCACGAGTCATTGAAGTACCTCAAGGGACAACCCAAGTTAAGCAAGCGACATGCCAAATGGGTAAGCTTCATTGACACCTTTTCGTATGTCATTAAGTATAAGACTGGCAAAACGAATGTAGTGGCTGATGCATTATCACGTAGACATTCGTTGCTTGCCCTTCTGGATGCCAAGTTACTAGGGTTCGCATTGGTTAAGGAACTCTACACAAATGATCATGACTTTGGTGATATCTATGTTGCTTGTGTTAAGAACCCGCATGGAAAATACTTCTTGCATGATGGATTTCTATTCCATGTAGATAAACTGTGTGTACCTAATTCTTCCATTCGTGATCTTTTGATTCGAGAGGCACATAGTGGTGGTCTCATGGGCCACTTTGGCATCACCAAGACTCTGGCCATGTTGCAAGAGCACTTTTACTGGCCTCATATGCGTAGAGATGTTGAACGCATGGTTGGTAGATGTGCTACTTGTCACAAGGCAAAGTCTAAGACAAATCCATATGGCTTGTATACCCCATTACCTATCCCTCACCATCCTTGGGTTGATTTGTCTATGGACTTTGTATTAGGATTGCCTTGATCAACAAGGGGTAATGACTCCATCTTTGTTGTGGTTGATAGATTCTCTAAGATGGCTCATTTTATTCCTTGCCACAAAACTGACGATGCATCTCATATTGCTAATCTGTTCTTCAAAGAAATTGTCCGTCTGCATGGCCTGCCTAAAACTATTGTCAGTGATAGAGATGTGAAATTCTTGAGTTACTTTTGGAAGACTTTGTGGTCCAAACTGGGCACTAGGTTATTATTCTCCACCACTAGTCATCCACAAAGCGATGGACAAACTGAAGTTGTCAATCGCACACTTGGCACTCTACTTCGGGCCTTGATTAAAAAGAATCTTAAGACTTGGGAAGAGTGCCTCCCTCATGTTGAATTCGCCTACAATCGAACTGTGCATAGTGCCACACAATACTCCCCCTTTGAGATTGTTTATGGCTTCAACCCCGTCACCCCCCTTGATTTGGTGCCCTTACCTTCCTCTGAGCACACAAGCTTAGATGGGAAAAAGAAAGCTGATTCTGTGCGCAGGTTACATGAGGCCGTGCGAGCAAACATTGAGAAGCGTACGCAGCAATACACCCAGCAAGCCAACAAGCACCGTCGCAAGATGATTTTTGAGCCTGGAGATTGGGTTTGGCTACACTTGAGGAAAGATCGATTTCCCAAGCAACGCCAAAGCAAATTGTCCCCAAGAGGTGATGGACCATTTCGGGTACTCCAACGAGTCAATGACAACGCATACAAGTTGGAGCTACCTGGGGAGTACAATGTTAGTGCAACCTTCAACGTCGCGGACCTAAGCCCATTTCTTGACGAGGAGGATCCAGATTTGAGGGCAAATCCTTCTCAAGAGGAGGGGACTGATGTGTGCACGAGTCTCGGCCCACGCAATGACCCAGTCCGAGTTCCATCGGGCCCAGTCACACGTGCACGGGCCAAGCTCTTCAAAGAATCACTCCAAGCCCTGGTTCGAGTCGTCCAAGACCAACATGGAGTTCACAAAGATATTGAGGGCTTAGAGAGAGACAATCAAGCCATTTGCACCATGATCCAAGCCCACGAGGACTCAAGTGGGCCTTCAAGAGGACCGGCCCTATAGGGCCTTAGCCTTAGTATTTGATAGATTGGATTAATTTGTCTTCATAGCTCATTGGGCCGGCCCATCTTGGACACCAAGATGACCGAACTCTTTGCCATTGTTTCCTTAGGTTTTCTTAGTCACTTTGGCCTATAAATAGGCTTGCTTTGTAAGGTTTTAGGGTAGTCGTTTTATCAATAAAATTGGTTTAATTCGTTCCTTCTTCCAAGAAGAGAGTTCGAGCACTTTAACTTGCTTTGGCAAGGGTTATTGAGCAATCTTGCGTCCTGTCCTCGATTGTTCATCCGACCTATTCCCCTGGAGTATTCACCTTCATCGGAGTGTCGTCTACCACCTACATCAAATCGTGTCGTCCGTTTGATTCTAGGTCCCGCAATCCAAGCGTTGGACAACCTTGCTAGATCCTTGGGCAAACGTGCTACGTGTCTCGAAACAAGTTGATCGAGGAACGTATCAGTGAGGTACGTGTCTACAAACAGGTACGTATTCCTTTCTCTATTGGCAATTACATAGATGAGGTTGTGTGTGATGTTGTGCCTATGCATGCGACACATGTCATCCTAGGGAGACCTTGGCAATTTGACAAATCCGTCACGTTTGATGAACGAGCAAATAAATACACTCTCTTGCACAATGGAAAATGCCTGGGCCTCACACCACTCACACCTGTCCAAGTGTATGTGGACCAACTTAAGTTACAAAGAGAGTGTGAACAAGACCGCCAAAAGAGGAAACAAAAGGCGGCCGATCCTGGCAAATGCTCCACTTCTACAAGTGAGCATTCGACCAAGGGTCAAGTGGGCACACCTGGTGATACGCATGATCATTCACCCATTAAACCACCCACTAGGAAGCAAAACATGATCATTAAGGCTAAGGATGTTAGAAAGGTTATAAATTCTGATCAGCCTATACTTCTCATGATTTGCAAGCATGTGCTCTTAGATGTTGCTGAGCTCAATAAGGCATTGCCTTCGAGCATGGTTGCTCTTTTGCAGGAATTCGAGGATGTATTCCCTGATGAGGTCCCTGATGGTTTACCACCCATTCGAGGGATTGAGCATCAAATAGACTGATTCCGGGAGCACCCCTACCCAACAAACCGGTTTACCGCATGGGTCCTGAGGAGACAAAAGAGCTTCAAAGGCAAGTTGATGGCCTCTTAGGTAAGGGTTGGGTAAAACAGAGTTTAAATCCTTGTGTTGTGCCTATGATACTTTCCCCCAAAAAGGATGGTACTTGGCGCATGTGCACTGACTGTAGGGCTGTATCATCATCCCATTCCTAGACTTGATGATATGCTTGATGAACTCGATGGTGCTATCATTTTCACCAAAATCGATTTAAGGTGTGGCTATCATCAAATTAGGATGAAAGAAGGCGATGAGTGGAAAACGGCGTTCAAAACCAAACATGAGTGTGGAGGACTACCACAAAGAAATTGAGATGACCATGATGAGGGCCAACATTCAAGAAGACAATGAGGCCACGATGGCTCGGTTTCTTAGAGGTCTCAATCCTGACCTTCAAGAAGCCTTGGAGCTCCAACATTACTTGGACATGCACGACCTTCTAGAACTCGCTATTAAGGCCGAGCGGGGGAAGAAACTAAGACGTGGAGTACGTACGTTCCAAACTTCTAACACCACTTCATGGAGGGGCAACCAACCACGAAGGGCGACCCACAAAGTTGGAAATGCGGCAGCACCAACCTCTTCTAACCGAAGCCAAGGTAACACCTCTAACCGCCATTCCTATTCTACCCCTAACAAGGTTTCCGATGCATCCAGGTCCACTTCAAAGGCACCGCATGAGACTCCTAAGACTAGGAGTAGGGACATCAAGTGCTTCAAGTGCCAAGGGTTTGGACATATTCAATCTCAGTGCCCAAACCAACGGGTCATGCTCATCACTCACAATGGCGAAATCGTGTCTGATGATGACGAATGTGAGGAGATGCCCGAACTGGTCGAAGACGACTGCCTAGAAGAGGAGTCAGCTGGGGAGGCTTGCTCGCCTACACGAGGAGAAGTAGGTTGCTTGGTGGCACGGCGAGTGCTAACCGCCCGCGTTAAGGAGGACGAGCAGCTACAACGCGAAAACCTTTTCTACACCCGCTGTAAGATAGGCGACAAGGTGTGTAGTCTCATCATCGACGGTGGGAGTTGCACGAACGTGGCCAGTTTGCTCATGGTTGAGAGTCTAGGACTCCCCACTACCAGGCATCCAAATCCTTACCGCCTCCAATGGCTAAGTGAGGATGGTGAGGTACGAGTCTTCAAACAGGTACGCATTCCCTTTTCAATTGGTACTTACACTGATGAAATCGTGTGCGACGTAGTACCAATGCATGCTACGCATATCATTTTGGGAAGGCCCTGGCAATTTGACAAACACGTCACATTCGATGGAAGAGCAAATAAGTACACCCTTTTGCACGATGGCAAACGTAAGGTCCTTACACCTCTCACACCTGCACAAGTTTATGAGGACCAACTACTATTGCAAAGGGAGTGTGAACAAGACCGTCAAAGGAGGAAACTAAAGGCAGTCGACCCTGGTAAAGGCTCCACGTCTACGAGTGAGCCATCAACCAAGGGTCAAGGGAGCACACCTAGGGGTATACATGACAAATCACCTACCGCACCTACCACTAGGAAGCACAACATGATTATTAAGGCTAAAGATGTTAGAAAAGTGGTGAACTCTAATCAGCCTATACTTCTCATGATTTGCAAGCATGTGCTCTTGGATGTTGCTGAGCTCGACAAGGCGTTGCCTGCGAGCATAGTTGCTCTTTTGCAAGAATTTGGGGATGTTTTCCCTGACGAGGTCCCTGATGGCTTACCACCCATTCGGGGAATTGAACACCAAATCGACCTCATTCCTGGAGCACCATTGCCCAACAAACCTGCCTACCGCATGGGCCCTGAGGAGACCAAGGAGCTTCAAAGGCAAGTTGATGGCCTCTTAGGTAAGGGTTGGGTAAAGGAAAGTCTAAGTCCTTGCGCTGTGCCTGTGATACTTGTTCCCAAAAAGGACGGTACTTGGCGCATGTGCACTGACTGTCGGGCTGTGAACGCTATCACTGTCAAATATCGTCATCCCATTCCTAGACTTGATGATATGCTTGATGAACTCGATGGTGCCATTATTTTCACCAAAATAGACTTAAGGAGCGGCTATCATCAAATTCGGATGAAAGAAGGCGACGAGTGGAAAACAGCCTTCAAAACCAAACATGGTCTCTATGAGTGGCTAGTCATGCCTTTTGGCTTAACTAATGCCCCTAGCACCTTCATGCGACTAATGAACCATGTGTTGAGACACTTTATTGGCAAGTTTGTCATTGTTTACTTTGATGACATCCTGATCTATAGTCGTAGTGAGCATGAGCACCTAGAGCATGTGAGAATAGTTCTTGAGACACTTCGACAGGCGCGTCTTTACGCCAACCTCAAGAAGTGCACCTTTTGTACTAACGAGCTTGTGTTTTTAGGCTATGTGGTAAGTTCGCAGGGCATCAAGGTGGACAAATCCAAGATTGAGGCCATCGAGCAATGGCCAACTCCCATGTCCGTCCCTGACGTGCGCAGCTTTCTTGGATTGGCGGGCTTTTACCGGCGCTTTGTCAAAGATTTTAGCACCATTGCCGCCCCGTTGACCGCCGTGACAAAGAAGAATGACAAGTTCCACTGGGGAGAATCACAAGAACAAGCATTTCAAGCCCTCAAGGACACACTCACACATGCGCCTGTGTTAGCATTACCAAATTTTCACAAGACTTTTGAAATTGAATGTGATGCTTCTGGTGTAGGTATTGGAGCGGTCCTCATGCAAGACAAGAGGCCTTGTGCCTTCTTTAGTGAGAAACTGGGGGGAGCTGCATTAAACTACCCCACGTACGACAAGGAGTTGTACGCATTAGTGAGGGCTTTGGAGACTTGGCAACACTATCTTCGCCCTCGGGAGTTCGTGATACACACTGATCACGAGTCATTGAAGTACCTCAAGGGACAACCCAAGTTAAGCAAGCGACATGCCAAATGGGTAAGCTTCATTGACACCTTTTCGTATGTCATTAAGTATAAGACTGGCAAAACGAATGTAGTGGCTGATGCAATATCACGTAGACATTCGTTGCTTGCCCTTCTGGATGCCAAGTTACTAGGGTTCGCATTGGTTAAGGAACTCTACACAAATGATCATGACTTTGGTGATATCTATGTTGCTTGTGTTAAGAACCCGCATGGAAAATACTTCTTGCATGATGGATTTCTATTCCATGTAGATAAACTGTGTGTACCTAATTCTTCCATTCGTGATCTTTTGATTCGAGAGGCACATAGTTGTGGTCTCATGGGCCACTTTGGCATCACCAAGACTCTGGCCATGTTGCAAGAGCACTTTTACTGGCCTCATATGCGTAGAGATGTTGAACGCATGGTTGGTAGATGTGCTACTTGTCACAAGGCAAAGTCTAAGACAAATCCATATGGCTTGTATACCCCATTACCTATCCCTCACCATCCTTGGGTTGATTTGTCTATGGACTTTGTATTAGGATTGCCTTGATCAACAAGGGGTAATGACTCCATCTTTGTTGTGGTTGATAGATTCTCTAAGATGGCTCATTTTATTCCTTGCCACAAAACTGACGATGCATCTCATATTGCTAATCTGTTCTTCAAAGAAATTGTCCGTCTGCATGGCCTGCCTAAAACTATTGTCAGTGATAGAGATGTGAAATTCTTGAGTTACTTTTGGAAGACTTTGTGGTCCAAACTGGGCACTAGGTTATTATTCTCCACCACTAGTCATCCACAAAGCGATGGACAAACTGAAGTTGTCAATCGCACACTTGGCACTCTACTTCGGGCCTTGATTAAAAAGAATCTTAAGACTTGGGAAGAGTGCCTCCCTCATGTTGAATTCGCCTACAATCGAACTGTGCATAGTGCCACACAATACTCCCCCTTTGAGATTGTTTATGGCTTCAACCCCGTCACCCCCCTTGATTTGGTGCCCTTACCTTCCTCTGAGCACACAAGCTTAGATGGGAAAAAGAAAGCTGATTCTGTGCGCAGGTTACATGAGGCCGTGCGAGCAAACATTGAGAAGCGTACGCAGCAATACACCCAGCAAGCCAACAAGCACCGTCGCAAGATGATTTTTGAGCCTGGAGATTGGGTTTGGCTACACTTGAGGAAAGATCGATTTCCCAAGCAACGCCAAAGCAAATTGTCCCCAAGAGGTGATGGACCATTTCGGGTACTCCAACGAGTCAATGACAACGCATACAAGTTGGAGCTACCTGGGGAGTACAATGTTAGTGCAACCTTCAACGTCGCGGACCTAAGCCCATTTCTTGACGAGGAGGATCCAGATTTGAGGGCAAATCCTTCTCAAGAGGAGGGGACTGATGTGTGCACGAGTCTCGGCCCACGCAATGACCCAGTCCGAGTTCCATCGGGCCCAGTCACACGTGCACGGGCCAAGCTCTTCAAAGAATCACTCCAAGCCCTGGTTCGAGTCGTCCAAGACCAACATGGAGTTCACAAAGATATTGAGGGCTTAGAGAGAGACAATCAAGCCATTTGCACCATGATCCAAGCCCACGAGGACTCAAGTGGGCCTTCAAGAGGACCGGCCCTATAGGGCCTTAGCCTTAGTATTTGATAGATTGGATTAATTTGTCTTCATAGCTCATTGGGCCGGCCCATCTTGGACACCAAGATGACCGAACTCTTTGCCATTGTTTCCTTAGGTTTTCTTAGTCACTTTGGCCTATAAATAGGCTTGCTTTGTAAGGTTTTAGGGTAGTCGTTTTATCAATAAAATTGGTTTAATTCGTTCCTTCTTCCAAGAAGAGAGTTCGAGCACTTTAACTTGCTTTGGCAAGGGTTATTGAGCAATCTTGCGTCCTGTCCTCGATTGTTCATCCGACCTATTCCCCTGGAGTATTCACCTTCATCGGAGTGTCGTCTACCACCTACATCAAATCGTGTCGTCCGTTTGATTCTAGGTCCCGCAATCCAAGCGTTGGACAACCTTGCTAGATCCTTGGGCAAACGTGCTACGTGTCTCGAAACAAGTTGATCGAGGAACGTATCAGTGAGGTACGTGTCTACAAACAGGTACGTATTCCTTTCTCTATTGGCAATTACATAGATGAGGTTGTGTGTGATGTTGTGCCTATGCATGCGACACATGTCATCCTAGGGAGACCTTGGCAATTTGACAAATCCGTCACGTTTGATGAACGAGCAAATAAATACACTCTCTTGCACAATGGAAAATGCCTGGGCCTCACACCACTCACACCTGTCCAAGTGTATGTGGACCAACTTAAGTTACAAAGAGAGTGTGAACAAGACCGCCAAAAGAGGAAACAAAAGGCGGCCGATCCTGGCAAATGCTCCACTTCTACAAGTGAGCATTCGACCAAGGGTCAAGTGGGCACACCTGGTGATACGCATGATCATTCACCCATTAAACCACCCACTAGGAAGCAAAACATGATCATTAAGGCTAAGGATGTTAGAAAGGTTATAAATTCTGATCAGCCTATACTTCTCATGATTTGCAAGCATGTGCTCTTAGATGTTGCTGAGCTCAATAAGGCATTGCCTTCGAGCATGGTTGCTCTTTTGCAGGAATTCGAGGATGTATTCCCTGATGAGGTCCCTGATGGTTTACCACCCATTCGAGGGATTGAGCATCAAATAGACTGATTCCGGGAGCACCCCTACCCAACAAACCGGTTTACCGCATGGGTCCTGAGGAGACAAAAGAGCTTCAAAGGCAAGTTGATGGCCTCTTAGGTAAGGGTTGGGTAAAACAGAGTTTAAATCCTTGTGTTGTGCCTATGATACTTTCCCCCAAAAAGGATGGTACTTGGCGCATGTGCACTGACTGTAGGGCTGTATCATCATCCCATTCCTAGACTTGATGATATGCTTGATGAACTCGATGGTGCTATCATTTTCACCAAAATCGATTTAAGGTGTGGCTATCATCAAATTAGGATGAAAGAAGGCGATGAGTGGAAAACGGCGTTCAAAACCAAACATGAGTGTGGAGGACTACCACAAAGAAATTGAGATGACCATGATGAGGGCCAACATTCAAGAAGACAATGAGGCCACGATGGCTCGGTTTCTTAGAGGTCTCAATCCTGACCTTCAAGAAGCCTTGGAGCTCCAACATTACTTGGACATGCACGACCTTCTAGAACTCGCTATTAAGGCCGAGCGGGGGAAGAAACTAAGACGTGGAGTACGTACGTTCCAAACTTCTAACACCACTTCATGGAGGGGCAACCAACCACGAAGGGCGACCCACAAAGTTGGAAATGCGGCAGCACCAACCTCTTCTAACCGAAGCCAAGGTAACACCTCTAACCGCCATTCCTATTCTACCCCTAACAAGGTTTCCGATGCATCCAGGTCCACTTCAAAGGCACCGCATGAGACTCCTAAGACTAGGAGTAGGGACATCAAGTGCTTCAAGTGCCAAGGGTTTGGACATATTCAATCTCAGTGCCCAAACCAACGGGTCATGCTCATCACTCACAATGGCGAAATCGTGTCTGATGATGACGAATGTGAGGAGATGCCCGAACTGGTCGAAGACGACTGCCTAGAAGAGGAGTCAGCTGGGGAGGCTTGCTCGCCTACACGAGGAGAAGTAGGTTGCTTGGTGGCACGGCGAGTGCTAACCGCCCGCGTTAAGGAGGACGAGCAGCTACAACGCGAAAACCTTTTCTACACCCGCTGTAAGATAGGCGACAAGGTGTGTAGTCTCATCATCGACGGTGGGAGTTGCACGAACGTGGCCAGTTTGCTCATGGTTGAGAGTCTAGGACTCCCCACTACCAGGCATCCAAATCCTTACCGCCTCCAATGGCTAAGTGAGGATGGTGAGGTACGAGTCTTCAAACAGGTACGCATTCCCTTTTCAATTGGTACTTACACTGATGAAATCGTGTGCGACGTAGTACCAATGCATGCTACGCATATCATTTTGGGAAGGCCCTGGCAATTTGACAAACACGTCACATTCGATGGAAGAGCAAATAAGTACACCCTTTTGCACGATGGCAAACGTAAGGTCCTTACACCTCTCACACCTGCACAAGTTTATGAGGACCAACTACTATTGCAAAGGGAGTGTGAACAAGACCGTCAAAGGAGGAAACTAAAGGCAGTCGACCCTGGTAAAGGCTCCACGTCTACGAGTGAGCCATCAACCAAGGGTCAAGGGAGCACACCTAGGGGTATACATGACAAATCACCTACCGCACCTACCACTAGGAAGCACAACATGATTATTAAGGCTAAAGATGTTAGAAAAGTGGTGAACTCTAATCAGCCTATACTTCTCATGATTTGCAAGCATGTGCTCTTGGATGTTGCTGAGCTCGACAAGGCGTTGCCTGCGAGCATAGTTGCTCTTTTGCAAGAATTTGGGGATGTTTTCCCTGACGAGGTCCCTGATGGCTTACCACCCATTCGGGGAATTGAACACCAAATCGACCTCATTCCTGGAGCACCATTGCCCAACAAACCTGCCTACCGCATGGGCCCTGAGGAGACCAAGGAGCTTCAAAGGCAAGTTGATGGCCTCTTAGGTAAGGGTTGGGTAAAGGAAAGTCTAAGTCCTTGCGCTGTGCCTGTGATACTTGTTCCCAAAAAGGACGGTACTTGGCGCATGTGCACTGACTGTCGGGCTGTGAACGCTATCACTGTCAAATATCGTCATCCCATTCCTAGACTTGATGATATGCTTGATGAACTCGATGGTGCCATTATTTTCACCAAAATAGACTTAAGGAGCGGCTATCATCAAATTCGGATGAAAGAAGGCGACGAGTGGAAAACAGCCTTCAAAACCAAACATGGTCTCTATGAGTGGCTAGTCATGCCTTTTGGCTTAACTAATGCCCCTAGCACCTTCATGCGACTAATGAACCATGTGTTGAGACACTTTATTGGCAAGTTTGTCATTGTTTACTTTGATGACATCCTGATCTATAGTCGTAGTGAGCATGAGCACCTAGAGCATGTGAGAATAGTTCTTGAGACACTTCGACAGGCGCGTCTTTACGCCAACCTCAAGAAGTGCACCTTTTGTACTAACGAGCTTGTGTTTTTAGGCTATGTGGTAAGTTCGCAGGGCATCAAGGTGGACAAATCCAAGATTGAGGCCATCGAGCAATGGCCAACTCCCATGTCCGTCCCTGACGTGCGCAGCTTTCTTGGATTGGCGGGCTTTTACCGGCGCTTTGTCAAAGATTTTAGCACCATTGCCGCCCCGTTGACCGCCGTGACAAAGAAGAATGACAAGTTCCACTGGGGAGAATCACAAGAACAAGCATTTCAAGCCCTCAAGGACACACTCACACATGCGCCTGTGTTAGCATTACCAAATTTTCACAAGACTTTTGAAATTGAATGTGATGCTTCTGGTGTAGGTATTGGAGCGGTCCTCATGCAAGACAAGAGGCCTTGTGCCTTCTTTAGTGAGAAACTGGGGGGAGCTGCATTAAACTACCCCACGTACGACAAGGAGTTGTACGCATTAGTGAGGGCTTTGGAGACTTGGCAACACTATCTTCGCCCTCGAGAGTTCGTGATACACACTGATCACGAGTCATTGAAGTACCTCAAGGGACAACCCAAGTTAAGCAAGCGACATGCCAAATGGGTAAGCTTCATTGACACCTTTTCGTATGTCATTAAGTATAAGACTGGCAAAACGAATGTAGTGGCTGATGCAATATCACGTAGACATTCGTTGCTTGCCCTTCTGGATGCCAAGTTACTAGGGTTCGCATTGGTTAAGGAACTCTACACAAATGATCATGACTTTGGTGATATCTATGTTGCTTGTGTTAAGAACCCGCATGGAAAATACTTCTTGCATGATGGATTTCTATTCCATGTAGATAAACTGTGTGTACCTAATTCTTCCATTCGTGATCTTTTGATTCGAGAGGCACATAGTTGTGGTCTCATGGGCCACTTTGGCATCACCAAGACTCTGGCCATGTTGCAAGAGCACTTTTACTGGCCTCATATGCGTAGAGATGTTGAACGCATGGTTGGTAGATGTGCTACTTGTCACAAGGCAAAGTCTAAGACAAATCCATATGGCTTGTATACCCCATTACCTATCCCTCACCATCCTTGGGTTGATTTGTCTATGGACTTTGTATTAGGATTGCCTTGATCAACAAGGGGTAATGACTCCATCTTTGTTGTGGTTGATAGATTCTCTAAGATGGCTCATTTTATTCCTTGCCACAAAACTGACGATGCATCTCATATTGCTAATCTGTTCTTCAAAGAAATTGTCCGTCTGCATGGCCTGCCTAAAACTATTGTCAGTGATAGAGATGTGAAATTCTTGAGTTACTTTTGGAAGACTTTGTGGTCCAAACTGGGCACTAGGTTATTATTCTCCACCACTAGTCATCCACAAAGCGATGGACAAACTGAAGTTGTCAATCGCACACTTGGCACTCTACTTCGGGCCTTGATTAAAAAGAATCTTAAGACTTGGGAAGAGTGCCTCCCTCATGTTGAATTCGCCTACAATCGAACTGTGCATAGTGCCACACAATACTCCCCCTTTGAGATTGTTTATGGCTTCAACCCCGTCACCCCCCTTGATTTGGTGCCCTTACCTTCCTCTGAGCACACAAGCTTAGATGGGAAAAAGAAAGCTGATTCTGTGCGCAGGTTACATGAGGCCGTGCGAGCAAACATTGAGAAGCGTACGCAGCAATACACCCAGCAAGCCAACAAGCACCGTCGCAAGATGATTTTTGAGCCTGGAGATTGGGTTTGGCTACACTTGAGGAAAGATCGATTTCCCAAGCAACGCCAAAGCAAATTGTCCCCAAGAGGTGATGGACCATTTCGGGTACTCCAACGAGTCAATGACAACGCATACAAGTTGGAGCTACCTGGGGAGTACAATGTTAGTGCAACCTTCAACGTCGCGGACCTAAGCCCATTTCTTGACGAGGAGGATCCAGATTTGAGGGCAAATCCTTCTCAAGAGGAGGGGACTGATGTGTGCACGAGTCTCGGCCCACGCAATGACCCAGTCCGAGTTCCATCGGGCCCAGTCACACGTGCACGGGCCAAGCTCTTCAAAGAATCACTCCAAGCCCTGGTTCGAGTCGTCCAAGACCAACATGGAGTTCACAAAGATATTGAGGGCTTAGAGAGAGACAATCAAGCCATTTGCACCATGATCCAAGCCCACGAGGACTCAAGTGGGCCTTCAAGAGGACCGGCCCTATAGGGCCTTAGCCTTAGTATTTGATAGATTGGATTAATTTGTCTTCATAGCTCATTGGGCCGGCCCATCTTGGACACCAAGATGACCGAACTCTTTGCCATTGTTTCCTTAGGTTTTCTTAGTCACTTTGGCCTATAAATAGGCTTGCTTTGTAAGGTTTTAGGGTAGTCGTTTTATCAATAAAATTGGTTTAATTCGTTCCTTCTTCCAAGAAGAGAGTTCGAGCACTTTAACTTGCTTTGGCAAGGGTTATTGAGCAATCTTGCGTCCTGTCCTCGATTGTTCATCCGACCTATTCCCCTGGAGTATTCACCTTCATCGGAGTGTCGTCTACCACCTACATCAAATCGTGTCGTCCGTTTGATTCTAGGTCCCGCAATCCAAGCGTTGGACAACCTTGCTAGATCCTTGGGCAAACGTGCTACGTGTCTCGAAACAAGTTGATCGAGGAACGTATCAGTGAGGTACGTGTCTACAAACAGGTACGTATTCCTTTCTCTATTGGCAATTACATAGATGAGGTTGTGTGTGATGTTGTGCCTATGCATGCGACACATGTCATCCTAGGGAGACCTTGGCAATTTGACAAATCCGTCACGTTTGATGAACGAGCAAATAAATACACTCTCTTGCACAATGGAAAATGCCTGGGCCTCACACCACTCACACCTGTCCAAGTGTATGTGGACCAACTTAAGTTACAAAGAGAGTGTGAACAAGACCGCCAAAAGAGGAAACAAAAGGCGGCCGATCCTGGCAAATGCTCCACTTCTACAAGTGAGCATTCGACCAAGGGTCAAGTGGGCACACCTGGTGATACGCATGATCATTCACCCATTAAACCACCCACTAGGAAGCAAAACATGATCATTAAGGCTAAGGATGTTAGAAAGGTTATAAATTCTGATCAGCCTATACTTCTCATGATTTGCAAGCATGTGCTCTTAGATGTTGCTGAGCTCAATAAGGCATTGCCTTCGAGCATGGTTGCTCTTTTGCAGGAATTCGAGGATGTATTCCCTGATGAGGTCCCTGATGGTTTACCACCCATTCGAGGGATTGAGCATCAAATAGACTGATTCCGGGAGCACCCCTACCCAACAAACCGGTTTACCGCATGGGTCCTGAGGAGACAAAAGAGCTTCAAAGGCAAGTTGATGGCCACTAAGGTAAGGGTTGGGTAAAACAGAGTTTAAATCCTTGTGTTGTGCCTATGATACTTTCCCCCAAAAAGGATGGTACTTGGCGCATGTGCACTGACTGTAGGGCTGTATCATCATCCCATTCCTAGACTTGATGATATGCTTGATGAACTCGATGGTGCTATCATTTTCACCAAAATCGATTTAAGGTGTGGCTATCATCAAATTAGGATGAAAGAAGGCGATGAGTGGAAAACGGCGTTCAAAACCAAACATGAGTGTGGAGGACTACCACAAAGAAATTGAGATGACCATGATGAGGGCCAACATTCAAGAAGACAATGAGGCCACGATGGCTCGGTTTCTTAGAGGTCTCAATCCTGACCTTCAAGAAGCCTTGGAGCTCCAACATTACTTGGACATGCACGACCTTCTAGAACTCGCTATTAAGGCCGAGCGGGGGAAGAAACTAAGACGTGGAGTACGTACGTTCCAAACACTTCATGGAGGGGCAACCAACCACGAAGGGCGACCCACAAAGTTGGAAATGCGGCAGCACCAACCTCTTCTAACCGAATCCAAGGTAACACCTCTAACCGCCATTCCTATTCTACCCCTAACAAGGTTTCCGATGCATCCAGGTCCACTTCAAAGGCA
The DNA here is from genome assembly GCF_036785885.1 of Coffea arabica. Taxonomy (NCBI): domain Eukaryota; kingdom Viridiplantae; phylum Streptophyta; class Magnoliopsida; order Gentianales; family Rubiaceae; genus Coffea; species Coffea arabica. The sequence goes on along the minus strand of NC_092318.1, from coordinate 29,254,738 downwards.
CCGCATGAGACTCCTAAGACTAGGAGTAGGGACATCAAGTGCTTCAAGTGCCAAGGGTTTGGACATATTCAATCTCAGTGCCCAAACCAACGGGTCATGCTCATCACTCACAATGGCGAAATCGTGTCTGATGATGACGAATGTGAGGAGATGCCCGAACTGGTCGAAGACGACTGCCTAGAAGAGGAGTCAGCTGGGGAGGCTTGCTCGCCTACACGAGGAGAAGTAGGTTGCTTGGTGGCACGGCGAGTGCTAACCGCCCGCGTTAAGGAGGACGAGCAGCTACAACGCGAAAACCTTTTCTACACCCGCTGTAAGATAGGCGACAAGGTGTGTAGTCTCATCATCGACGGTGGGAGTTGCACGAACGTGGCCAGTTTGCTCATGGTTGAGAGTCTAGGACTCCCCACTACCAGGCATCCAAATCCTTACCGCCTCCAATGGCTAAGTGAGGATGGTGAGGTACGAGTCTTCAAACAGGTACGCATTCCCTTTTCAATTGGTACTTACACTGATGAAATCGTGTGCAACGTAGTACCAATGCATGCTACGCATATCATTTTGGGAAGGCCCTGGCAATTTGACAAACACGTCACATTCGATGGAAGAGCAAATAAGTACACCCTTTTGCACGATGGCAAACGTAAGGTCCTTACACCTCTCACACCTGCACAAGTTTATGAGGACCAACTACTATTGCAAAGGGAGTGTGAACAAGACCGTCAAAGGAGGAAACTAAAGGCAGTCGACCCTGGTAAAGGCTCCACGTCTACGAGTGAGCCATCAACCAAGGGTCAAGGGAGCACACCTAGGGGTATACATGACAAATCACCTACCGCACCTACCACTAGGAAGCACAACATGATTATTAAGGCTAAAGATGTTAGAAAAGTGGTGAACTCTAATCAGCCTATACTTCTCATGATTTGCAAGCATGTGCTCTTGGATGTTGCTGAGCTCGACAAGGCGTTGCCTGCGAGCATAGTTGCTCTTTTGCAAGAATTTGGGGATGTTTTCCCTGACGAGGTCCCTGATGGCTTACCACCCATTCGGGGAATTGAACACCAAATCGACCTCATTCCTGGAGCACCATTGCCCAACAAACCTGCCTACCGCATGGGCCCTGAGGAGACCAAGGAGCTTCAAAGGCAAGTTGATGGCCTCTTAGGTAAGGGTTGGGTAAAGGAAAGTCTAAGTCCTTGCGCTGTGCCTGTGATACTTGTTCCCAAAAAGGACGGTACTTGGCGCATGTGCACTGACTGTCGGGCTGTGAACGCTATCACTGTCAAATATCGTCATCCCATTCCTAGACTTGATGATATGCTTGATGAACTCGATGGTGCCATTATTTTCACCAAAATAGACTTAAGGAGCGGCTATCATCAAATTCGGATGAAAGAAGGCGACGAGTGGAAAACAGCCTTCAAAACCAAACATGGTCTCTATGAGTGGCTAGTCATGCCTTTTGGCTTAACTAATGCCCCTAGCACCTTCATGCGGCTAATGAACCATGTGTTGAGACACTTTATTGGCAAGTCTGTCATTGTTTACTTTGATGACATCCTGATCTATAGTCGTAGTGAGCATGAGCACCTAGAGCATGTGAGAATAGTTCTTGAGACACTTCGACAGGCGCGTCTTTACGCCAACCTCAAGAAGTGCACCTTTTGTACTAACGAGCTTGTGTTTTTAGGCTATGTGGTAAGTTCGCAGGGCATCAAGGTGGACAAATCCAAGATTGAGGCCATCGAGCAATGGCCAACTCCCATGTCCGTCCCTGACGTGCGCAGCTTTCTTGGATTGGCGGGCTTTTACCGGCGCTTTGTCAAAGATTTTAGCACCATTGCCGCCCCGTTGACCGCCGTGACAAAGAAGAATGACAAGTTCCACTGGGGAGAATCACAAGAACAAGCATTTCAAGCCCTCAAGGACACACTCACACATGCGCCTGTGTTAGCATTACCAAATTTTCACAAGACTTTTGAAATTGAATGTGATGCTTCTGGTGTAGGTATTGGAGCGGTCCTCATGCAAGACAAGAGGCCTTGTGCCTTCTTTAGTGAGAAACTGGGGGGAGCTGCATTAAACTACCCCACGTACGACAAGGAGTTGTACGCATTAGTGAGGGCTTTGGAGACTTGGCAACACTATCTTCGCCCTCGGGAGTTCGTGATACACACTGATCACGAGTCATTGAAGTACCTCAAGGGACAACCCAAGTTAAGCAAGCGACATGCCAAATGGGTAAGCTTCATTGACACCTTTTCGTATGTCATTAAGTATAAGACTGGCAAAACGAATGTAGTGGCTGATGCAATATCACGTAGACATTCGTTGCTTGCCCTTCTGGATGCCAAGTTACTAGGGTTCTGATGCGAGAGGCGGAAGCTACTTCGGATCTAGAGGAACACGATGAAGATTTGATGGAGTTGAACCCGAACTTGGACCACTCAAGAACAGATTTAACGGTAGAGGACGCCACAATCAAGTGTGTGTGTTTGATTGATAAGTCAAGAACAGCCTAGGATCAACTCTAGGATGTTCAACTTAGCTTTCACAAGCTAAGGGAATTTGCCACAAGGAATGGACGAAATTCTGGAAATTTTATTCAATACTCTCAAAAAACTGCATGTAACATGCGGCTTGAGGCTATTAATAGCCGTGACTAAGACCTAATAAACTGGAAAAATAACAAGGAAAGTTCGGCCAGCCCCTTGGGCCTTCACTTGACCGAAAGCTAGCCCAACTAACTAAGGAAAGTTCGGCTCAGCGAGGGTACTTAACTGCGGCTCAGCCCACCGTTTGGAGCTTGGACACTTGCATCTTCAATTGTAAGCAGCATTTTAGTAGTCGTGCAAGGATATTCCAACTCAATCCCTTCAATGCTCGGTTTCTCTTGGTTTTGGATAGCACGTACCAAGGCTTGGAGGGACTCCTTGAATCTCTTAGCTCGTGCTCGTGTCACTGTGCCTTGGGGCACCTTCACAGGGTCTACTTGTACACTTTGGGCCTCGTGCTCCACCGCATCATTCCCCTCCTCTTGAAAAGGATTTGTCCTCAAATCTAGATGGGGATGTCGACAGTGCGTTTGGAGGTCAACCACGTTGGGAACAAATGAAAGGTCACGAGCCAAGTTAAATGCCGTTTGGTCAGTTTCATGAGGCCCTCAAACAAGGACATGCGCCAAGATAGGAAAAAGCTTGTGTAAGGCTCACGAAACTTCCAGGTAGCAATCCAAAGCTCTCTAATCAACCTTCGGCCATGGATTGTCATATTGTCACGTGACATAAGTGGCAGCAATGAAGTGAAATGCACTCCATACGAATCGCATGAATTTGCACAAGTTGGGGTTGGTGAAGTAAGCTCGTGGTGACTAGCTTTTGGACATGTGAAGAAGCACGAACGTGCACCACTTGCAGCAGGAATAAGCACGAAATCGGGTTGCAAGTCTTTAGCCGTAGTTGGAAAATTGTGGACAGCGTTACAACCTATGAAAACAAAATAACCTTCAACTTGGAGCAATTCAGAAATCGGGTAAAGGACTAATGGGACATTATTAGCTAGATGGTAAGAAGGTGTAGAACGAGATTTAAATGAGAAAACTCCCTTTGACACTTCGATATTCCTTCCACCAATTGATTCAACTTGAGATTCCAGTGCTAGTCCTTGACACATAGGTAAAGAACAAGAAGTAGATTCTGGAATTTCCCTTTTAAGATGAGCTCGAATGAATCCTCCAATGGTGCGGACAGATTTGAATGGACATTGTTCCATGAATTGATACCAAAGAGATTTAGTTCCTAGAAGACCAATTCCATGGAAACTCGCAAAGTGTCCAAGTGACTTCGGGATGGAACATGCCATGATCAATTCTACTTGACTTTGTGTAACTTGAACAAAAGAAGAGGTGCTAAACAAAACACATGTTAGCCGGTTAGCAAACAAAATGGTCACACTTTCAGCCTTTGTAAACATGGCCAACTCCTCCTTTTTACTCTTCACTAAGGCCAAATTATTCTTGTCTTTTTCCACTCCATTCTTCTCGGACCATTGCTCACGCATTGTACATGAGGTTTGATTTTCATTGTCTAGCTCATGTTCATGGCTCAGTTGTAACTCATTCATATTTGGCTCTTCAATCAACGAGGGACTAGGATGAATTTTCCCTTTATTACCACCGGTTGGCACATGGTTAAGTTGCTCCAGGTGTGAATCCAGCACTTGGCTAAGTCTTTCCATCATATCATCAATCAATGCTTCAGTCCGACGTTCGAATTTATCCATTGATTCACGAAGCTTTGACTCAATTCGAAAATTCTCGAGCCCTTCGTCTTGATTGTCAAGACACTTCTTAGATGAACCTTGTTTGCTTGAAGTTGACCTTGATTTAGATGCTCTACGCAAACTGCTTTGCTCCTTCTCATACTCATCACAATCTTGTTTATACCTTTCATACACACACAAAGCACGGTGGCGTTGCATCTCCTCCCGGAGTGAATGATACCCACATTGTGAACTGGATTGCATGGGGCTAAAGTACTTGGAGGTACTTCGCTTGGGACCTCTCCTCTTGAAAGGTTCGGTCTCCATGAATTCTTGATTGTATGAGCAAGATGCAACTCTAGTGGCCATGACTATGTGACCTGCAAAACGGTTAGTAGTGCAAAGGAATTTTCCTCCCACACATGGCTTACAATTGTAGTTTGATGTCCATGGTTTGTTCACCAACTTCACTAGACATATTTAGTCCACCTGCAAAATAAATAAACAAAAACGAGTTCCTTGCTCTCTTTTTTTTTTTTTTTTTTTTTTTTAAATACGATGTATAGGTCACTCACACTCGTATTTCACTCAAGTGTATCACTCTCTAATAATCTTACCAAGCAATTCCTTGGCTTGCTAGTTGCTTGGTTGAACAAACTAGGTGTTACCGCAGTATACGTTCTTGACTAGTCAACAAGTGACACACAAGCTAGTAGAAATAAATGGAGGTGTATGACTGACGACCTAGACACGACTCAAGACTCAGAATATAGCTGGACAATAACTAACGACTCAAAAGAAAGTAAGACAATTAACTTGAATGCTGAAATTTTGAAAATCCTAGAAAACTCTACCCGAAACCCAATTTTCTGGAATTTGTTGAGCTGCTGGTCCGTGGTCTTTTTGGTATGGGTTTTGGAGTATTTTGGGTGGCCTTAGGCTACTCAAATAATGGGCAATCTACTACCTAAAACTCAGCCCAATCGGGTGTCACAATTGCTCCAACGGTTTTAGGAAAATTCAAGAATTCAAGATTCGGAAATTGGAAAGTTTGATCTGATTTGGACACTTGGGGTTGCCAAGGATTGGAAACCTTGGAGTTTGGTCAGATTTGGGAGTCCCAAGTGGTCCAAATTCGAAATTTTGGGGCTGGTCAGATTTGGAAGTCAGATTTTGCACCAAATTTGGTAAACTTGTAGGCTGTCAAGAATTGGATGTTGTTCAGATTTGGAAGTCCAAGTTTGAATCAGATTTGGTGGCTTGAAGGCTGACCAAGACTAGGGCTGTTCAGATTTGAAAGTCCAAGTTTGAATCAGATTTGGTAAAACTTGAAGGCTGGTCAAGAATTGGAAACTAGAGCCGTCTTTCTTGAAATTTTTTTTTTTGACCTTTGAATCAGATTTGGTAAAACTTGAAGGCTGGTCAAGAATTGGAAACTAGAGCCGTCTTTCTTGAAATTTTTTTTTGACTTCTGTTGGGGTGTTTTCACACAATAGCCAGCTAGTTTAGACCACAATTTCACAGCAATTAACGTAAACAACTTGGACAGATTTGGTTTCAAGATCAAAGTTCCATGAAAACAAGAACACGGTTGAAGGTTTATTTCAGGTTTCAAGACTGCCAAGATTAACCTCTTTGATCCAAGAAGCTCAAGACTTCCCCAATAAGGTTTTGATGTTCGAGTTTTGCAAAGCAACAACACAAAGGTTCAAGAAACAAGTGCAAACAGATTCGGTATCCCAGCAAATTAATTCCAGCAACGACTCAAGGGAATGACAATAAGGTATGCAACACAAGAGATTTTTTTTTTTTTTGGATTTAAACAGAACATAAACACAAGACAAAACTGGACAGAAAATTTCGGACAACAACTAAACAACAAAGACAGATTTCTGACAAGGAAACAACAAAGACAGATTTCTGACAAGGAAACAACAAAGACAGATTTCGGACTTGACAAACCCGAGCACTTGAGCTACGAATTTAGAAGACTAAAATAGATCTAAAAACGATAAAAAGGGATATTCGTGATACCTCTAACTAGCTCTGATGCCAGCTGATGCGAGACGCGGAAGCTACTTCGGATCTAGAGGAACACGATGAAGATTTGATGGAGTTGAACCCGAACTTGGACCACTCAAGAACAGATTTAACGGTAGAGGACGCCACAATCAAGTGTGTGTGTTTGATTGATAAGTCAAGAACAGCCTAGGATCAACTCTAGGATGTTCAACTTAGCTTTCACAAGCTAAGGGAATTTGCCACAAGGAATGGACGAAATTCTGGAAATTTTATTCAATACTCTCAAAAAACTGCATGTAACATGCGGCTTGAGGCTATTAATAGCCGTGACTAAGACCTAATAAACTGGAAAAATAACAAGGAAAGTTCGGCCAGCCCCTTGGGCCTTCACTTGACCGAAAGCTAGCCCAACTAACTAAGGAAAGTTCGGCTCAGCGAGGGTACTTAACTGCGGCTCAGCCCACCGTTTGGAGCTTGGACACTTGCATCTTCAATTGTAAGCCGCATTTTAGTAGTCGTGCAAGGATATTCCAACTCAATCCCTTCAATGCTCGGTTTCTCTTGGTTTTGGATAGCACGTACCAAGGCTTGGAGGGACTCCTTGAATCTCTTAGCTCGTGCTCGTGTCACTGTGCCTTGGGGCACCTTCACAGGGTCTACTTGTACACTTTGGGCCTCGTGCTGCACCGCATCAGGTTCGCATTGGTTAAGGAACTCTACACAAATGATCATGACTTTGGTGATATCTATGTTGCTTGTGTTAAGAACCCGCATGGAAAATACTTCTTGCATGATGGATTTCTATTCCATGTAGATAAACTGTGTGTACCTAATTCTTCCATTCGTGATCTTTTGATTCGAGAGGCACATAGTTGTGGTCTCATGGGCCACTTTGGCATCACCAAGACTCTGGCCATGTTGCAAGAGCACTTTTACTGGCCTCATATGCGTAGAGATGTTGAACGCATGGTTGGTAGATGTGCTACTTGTCACAAGGCAAAGTCTAAGACAAATCCATATGGCTTGTATACCCCATTACCTATCCCTCACCATCCTTGGGTTGATTTGTCTATGGACTTTGTATTAGGATTGCCTTGATCAACAAGGGGTAATGACTCCATCTTTGTTGTGGTTGATAGATTCTCTAAGATGGCTCATTTTATTCCTTGCCACAAAACTGACGATGCATCTCATATTGCTAATCTGTTCTTCAAAGAAATTGTCCGTCTGCATGGCCTGCCTAAAACTATTGTCAGTGATAGAGATGTGAAATTCTTGAGTTACTTTTGGAAGACTTTGTGGTCCAAACTGGGCACTAGGTTATTATTCTCCACCACTAGTCATCCACAAAGCGATGGACAAACTGAAGTTGTCAATCGCACACTTGGCACTCTACTTCGGGCCTTGATTAAAAAGAATCTTAAGACTTGGGAAGAGTGCCTCCCTCATGTTGAATTCGCCTACAATCGAACTGTGCATAGTGCCACACAATACTCCCCCTTTGAGATTGTTTATGGCTTCAACCCCGTCACCCCCCTTGATTTGGTGCCCTTACCTTCCTCTGAGCACACAAGCTTAGATGGGAAAAAGAAAGCTGATTCTGTGCGCAGGTTACATGAGGCCGTGCGAGCAAACATTGAGAAGCGTACGCAGCAATACACCCAGCAAGCCAACAAGCACCGTCGCAAGATGATTTTTGAGCCTGGAGATTGGGTTTGGCTACACTTGAGGAAAGATCGATTTCCCAAGCAACGCCAAAGCAAATTGTCCCCAAGAGGTGATGGACCATTTCGGGTACTCCAACGAGTCAATGACAACGCATACAAGTTGGAGCTACCTGGGGAGTACAATGTTAGTGCAACCTTCAACGTCGCGGACCTAAGCCCATTTCTTGACGAGGAGGATCCAGATTTGAGGGCAAATCCTTCTCAAGAGGAGGGGACTGATGTGTGCACGAGTCTCGGCCCACGCAATGACCCAGTCCGAGTTCCATCGGGCCCAGTCACACGTGCACGGGCCAAGCTCTTCAAAGAATCACTCCAAGCCCTGGTTCGAGTCGTCCAAGACCAACATGGAGTTCACAAAGATATTGAGGGCTTAGAGAGAGACAATCAAGCCATTTGCACCATGATCCAAGCCCACGAGGACTCAAGTGGGCCTTCAAGAGGACCGGCCCTATAGGGCCTTAGCCTTAGTATTTGATAGATTGGATTAATTTGTCTTCATAGCTCATTGGGCCGGCCCATCTTGGACACCAAGATGACCGAACTCTTTGCCATTGTTTCCTTAGGTTTTCTTAGTCACTTTGGCCTATAAATAGGCTTGCTTTGTAAGGTTTTAGGGTAGTCGTTTTATCAATAAAATTGGTTTAATTCGTTCCTTCTTCCAAGAAGAGAGTTCGAGCACTTTAACTTGCTTTGGCAAGGGTTATTGAGCAATCTTGCGTCCTGTCCTCGATTGTTCATCCGACCTATTCCCCTGGAGTATTCACCTTCATCGGAGTGTCGTCTACCACCTACATCAAATCGTGTCGTCCGTTTGATTCTAGGTCCCGCAATCCAAGCGTTGGACAACCTTGCTAGATCCTTGGGCAAACGTGCTACGTGTCTCGAAACAAGTTGATCGAGGAACGTATCAGTGAGGTACGTGTCTACAAACAGGTACGTATTCCTTTCTCTATTGGCAATTACATAGATGAGGTTGTGTGTGATGTTGTGCCTATGCATGCGACACATGTCATCCTAGGGAGACCTTGGCAATTTGACAAATCCGTCACGTTTGATGAACGAGCAAATAAATACACTCTCTTGCACAATGGAAAATGCCTGGGCCTCACACCACTCACACCTGTCCAAGTGTATGTGGACCAACTTAAGTTACAAAGAGAGTGTGAACAAGACCGCCAAAAGAGGAAACAAAAGGCGGCCGATCCTGGCAAATGCTCCACTTCTACAAGTGAGCATTCGACCAAGGGTCAAGTGGGCACACCTGGTGATACGCATGATCATTCACCCATTAAACCACCCACTAGGAAGCAAAACATGATCATTAAGGCTAAGGATGTTAGAAAGGTTATAAATTCTGATCAGCCTATACTTCTCATGATTTGCAAGCATGTGCTCTTAGATGTTGCTGAGCTCAATAAGGCATTGCCTTCGAGCATGGTTGCTCTTTTGCAGGAATTCGAGGATGTATTCCCTGATGAGGTCCCTGATGGTTTACCACCCATTCGAGGGATTGAGCATCAAATAGACTGATTCCGGGAGCACCCCTACCCAACAAACCGGTTTACCGCATGGGTCCTGAGGAGACAAAAGAGCTTCAAAGGCAAGTTGATGGCCTCTTAGGTAAGGGTTGGGTAAAACAGAGTTTAAATCCTTGTGTTGTGCCTATGATACTTTCCCCCAAAAAGGATGGTACTTGGCGCATGTGCACTGACTGTAGGGCTGTATCATCATCCCATTCCTAGACTTGATGATATGCTTGATGAACTCGATGGTGCTATCATTTTCACCAAAATCGATTTAAGGTGTGGCTATCATCAAATTAGGATGAAAGAAGGCGATGAGTGGAAAACGGCGTTCAAAACCAAACATGAGTGTGGAGGACTACCACAAAGAAATTGAGATGACCATGATGAGGGCCAACATTCAAGAAGACAATGAGGCCACGATGGCTCGGTTTCTTAGAGGTCTCAATCCTGACCTTCAAGAAGCCTTGGAGCTCCAACATTACTTGGACATGCACGACCTTCTAGAACTCGCTATTAAGGCCGAGCGGGGGAAGAAACTAAGACGTGGAGTACGTACGTTCCAAACTTCTAACACCACTTCATGGAGGGGCAACCAACCACGAAGGGCGACCCACAAAGTTGGAAATGCGGCAGCACCAACCTCTTCTAACCGAATCCAAGGTAACACCTCTAACCGCCATTCCTATTCTACCCCTAACAAGGTTTCCGATGCATCCAGGTCCACTTCAAAGGCACCGCATGAGACTCCTAAGACTAGGAGTAGGGACATCAAGTGCTTCAAGTGCCAAGGGTTTGGACATATTCAATCTCAGTGCCCAAACCAACGGGTCATGCTCATCACTCACAATGGCGAAATCGTGTCTGATGATGACGAATGTGAGGAGATGCCCGAACTGGTCGAAGACGACTGCCTAGAAGAGGAGTCAGCTGGGGAGGCTTGCTCGCCTACACGAGGAGAAGTAGGTTGCTTGGTGGCACGGCGAGTGCTAACCGCCCGCGTTAAGGAGGACGAGCAGCTACAACGCGAAAACCTTTTCTACACCCGCTGTAAGATAGGCGACAAGGTGTGTAGTCTCATCATCGACGGTGGGAGTTGCACGAACGTGGCCAGTTTGCTCATGGTTGAGAGTCTAGGACTCCCCACTACCAGGCATCCAAATCCTTACCGCCTCCAATGGCTAAGTGAGGATGGTGAGGTACGAGTCTTCAAACAGGTACGCATTCCCTTTTCAATTGGTACTTACACTGATGAAATCGTGTGCAACGTAGTACCAATGCATGCTACGCATATCATTTTGGGAAGGCCCTGGCAATTTGACAAACACGTCACATTCGATGGAAGAGCAAATAAGTACACCCTTTTGCACGATGGCAAACGTAAGGTCCTTACACCTCTCACACCTGCACAAGTTTATGAGGACCAACTACTATTGCAAAGGGAGTGTGAACAAGACCGTCAAAGGAGGAAACTAAAGGCAGTCGACCCTGGTAAAGGCTCCACGTCTACGAGTGAGCCATCAACCAAGGGTCAAGGGAGCACACCTAGGGGTATACATGACAAATCACCTACCGCACCTACCACTAGGAAGCACAACATGATTATTAAGGCTAAAGATGTTAGAAAAGTGGTGAACTCTAATCAGCCTATACTTCTCATGATTTGCAAGCATGTGCTCTTGGATGTTGCTGAGCTCGACAAGGCGTTGCCTGCGAGCATAGTTGCTCTTTTGCAAGAATTTGGGGATGTTTTCCCTGACGAGGTCCCTGATGGCTTACCACCCATTCGGGGAATTGAACACCAAATCGACCTCATTCCTGGAGCACCATTGCCCAACAAACCTGCCTACCGCATGGGCCCTGAGGAGACCAAGGAGCTTCAAAGGCAAGTTGATGGCCTCTTAGGTAAGGGTTGGGTAAAGGAAAGTCTAAGTCCTTGCGCTGTGCCTGTGATACTTGTTCCCAAAAAGGACGGTACTTGGCGCATGTGCACTGACTGTCGGGCTGTGAACGCTATCACTGTCAAATATCGTCATCCCATTCCTAGACTTGATGATATGCTTGATGAACTCGATGGTGCCATTATTTTCACCAAAATAGACTTAAGGAGCGGCTATCATCAAATTCGGATGAAAGAAGGCGACGAGTGGAAAACAGCCTTCAAAACCAAACATGGTCTCTATGAGTGGCTAGTCATGCCTTTTGGCTTAACTAATGCCCCTAGCACCTTCATGCGACTAATGAACCATGTGTTGAGACACTTTATTGGCAAGTTTGTCATTGTTTACTTTGATGACATCCTGATCTATAGTCGTAGTGAGCATGAGCACCTAGAGCATGTGAGAATAGTTCTTGAGACACTTCGACAGGCGCGTCTTTACGCCAACCTCAAGAAGTGCACCTTTTGTACTAACGAGCTTGTGTTTTTAGGCTATGTGGTAAGTTCGCAGGGCATCAAGGTGGACAAATCCAAGATTGAGGCCATCGAGCAATGGCCAACTCCCATGTCCGTCCCTGACGTGCGCAGCTTTCTTGGATTGGCGGGCTTTTACCGGCGCTTTGTCAAAGATTTTAGCACCATTGCCGCCCCGTTGACCGCCGTGACAAAGAAGAATGACAAGTTCCACTGGGGAGAATCACAAGAACAAGCATTTCAAGCCCTCAAGGACACACTCACACATGCGCCTGTGTTAGCATTACCAAATTTTCACAAGACTTTTGAAATTGAATGTGATGCTTCTGGTGTAGGTATTGGAGCGGTCCTCATGCAAGACAAGAGGCCTTGTGCCTTCTTTAGTGAGAAACTGGGGGGAGCTGCATTAAACTACCCCACGTACGACAAGGAGTTGTACGCATTAGTGAGGGCTTTGGAGACTTGGCAACACTATCTTCGCCCTCGGGAGTTCGTGATACACACTGATCACGAGTCATTGAAGTACCTCAAGGGACAACCCAAGTTAAGCAAGCGACATGCCAAATGGGTAAGCTTCATTGACACCTTTTCGTATGTCATTAAGTATAAGACTGGCAAAACGAATGTAGTGGCTGATGCAATATCACGTAGACATTCGTTGCTTGCCCTTCTGGATGCCAAGTTACTAGGGTTCTGATGCGAGAGGCGGAAGCTACTTCGGATCTAGAGGAACACGATGAAGATTTGATGGAGTTGAACCCGAACTTGGACCACTCAAGAACAGATTTAACGGTAGAGGACGCCACAATCAAGTGTGTGTGTTTGATTGATAAGTCAAGAACAGCCTAGGATCAACTCTAGGATGTTCAACTTAGCTTTCACAAGCTAAGGGAATTTGCCACAAGGAATGGACGAAATTCTGGAAATTTTATTCAATACTCTCAAAAAACTGCATGTAACATGCGGCTTGAGGCTATTAATAGCCGTGACTAAGACCTAATAAACTGGAAAAATAACAAGGAAAGTTCGGCCAGCCCCTTGGGCCTTCACTTGACCGAAAGCTAGCCCAACTAACTAAGGAAAGTTCGGCTCAGCGAGGGTACTTAACTGCGGCTCAGCCCACCGTTTGGAGCTTGGACACTTGCATCTTCAATTGTAAGCAGCATTTTAGTAGTCGTGCAAGGATATTCCAACTCAATCCCTTCAATGCTCGGTTTCTCTTGGTTTTGGATAGCACGTACCAAGGCTTGGAGGGACTCCTTGAATCTCTTAGCTCGTGCTCGTGTCACTGTGCCTTGGGGCACCTTCACAGGGTCTACTTGTACACTTTGGGCCTCGTGCTCCACCGCATCATTCCCCTCCTCTTGAAAAGGATTTGTCCTCAAATCTAGATGGGGATGTCGACAGTGCGTTTGGAGGTCAACCACGTTGGGAACAAATGAAAGGTCACGAGCCAAGTTAAATGCCGTTTGGTCAGTTTCATGAGGCCCTCAAACAAGGACATGCGCCAAGATAGGAAAAAGCTTGTGTAAGGCTCACGAAACTTCCAGGTAGCAATCCAAAGCTCTCTAATCAACCTTCGGCCATGGATTGTCATATTGTCACGTGACATAAGTGGCAGCAATGAAGTGAAATGCACTCCATACGAATCGCATGAATTTGCACAAGTTGGGGTTGGTGAAGTAAGCTCGTGGTGACTAGCTTTTGGACATGTGAAGAAGCACGAACGTGCACCACTTGCAGCAGGAATAAGCACGAAATCGGGTTGCAAGTCTTTAGCCGTAGTTGGAAAATTGTGGACAGCGTTACAACCTATGAAAACAAAATAACCTTCAACTTGGAGCAATTCAGAAATCGGGTAAAGGACTAATGGGACATTATTAGCTAGATGGTAAGAAGGTGTAGAACGAGATTTAAATGAGAAAACTCCCTTTGACACTTCGATATTCCTTCCACCAATTGATTCAACTTGAGATTCCAGTGCTAGTCCTTGACACATAGGTAAAGAACAAGAAGTAGATTCTGGAATTTCCCTTTTAAGATGAGCTCGAATGAATCCTCCAATGGTGCGGACAGATTTGAATGGACATTGTTCCATGAATTGATACCAAAGAGATTTAGTTCCTAGAAGACCAATTCCATGGAAACTCGCAAAGTGTCCAAGTGACTTCGGGATGGAACATGCCATGATCAATTCTACTTGACTTTGTGTAACTTGAACAAAAGAAGAGGTGCTAAACAAAACACATGTTAGCCGGTTAGCAAACAAAATGGTCACACTTTCAGCCTTTGTAAACATGGCCAACTCCTCCTTTTTACTCTTCACTAAGGCCAAATTATTCTTGTCTTTTTCCACTCCATTCTTCTCGGACCATTGCTCACGCATTGTACATGAGGTTTGATTTTCATTGTCTAGCTCATGTTCATGGCTCAGTTGTAACTCATTCATATTTGGCTCTTCAATCAACGAGGGACTAGGATGAATTTTCCCTTTATTACCACCGGTTGGCACATGGTTAAGTTGCTCCAGGTGTGAATCCAGCACTTGGCTAAGTCTTTCCATCATATCATCAATCAATGCTTCAGTCCGACGTTCGAATTTATCCATTGATTCACGAAGCTTTGACTCAATTCGAAAATTCTCGAGCCCTTCGTCTTGATTGTCAAGACACTTCTTAGATGAACCTTGTTTGCTTGAAGTTGACCTTGATTTAGATGCTCTACGCAAACTGCTTTGCTCCTTCTCATACTCATCACAATCTTGTTTATACCTTTCATACACACACAAAGCACGGTGGCGTTGCATCTCCTCCCGGAGTGAATGATACCCACATTGTGAACTGGATTGCATGGGGCTAAAGTACTTGGAGGTACTTCGCTTGGGACCTCTCCTCTTGAAAGGTTCGGTCTCCATGAATTCTTGATTGTATGAGCAAGATGCAACTCTAGTGGCCATGACTATGTGACCTGCAAAACGGTTAGTAGTGCAAAGGAATTTTCCTCCCACACATGGCTTACAATTGTAGTTTGATGTCCATGGTTTGTTCACCAACTTCACTAGACATATTTAGTCCACCTGCAAAATAAATAAACAAAAACGAGTTCCTTGCTCTCTTTTTTTTTTTTTTTTTTTTTTTTTAAATACGATGTATAGGTCACTCACACTCGTATTTCACTCAAGTGTATCACTCTCTAATAATCTTACCAAGCAATTCCTTGGCTTGCTAGTTGCTTGGTTGAACAAACTAGGTGTTACCGCAGTATACGTTCTTGACTAGTCAACAAGTGACACACAAGCTAGTAGAAATAAATGGAGGTGTATGACTGACGACCTAGACACGACTCAAGACTCAGAATATAGCTGGACAATAACTAACGACTCAAAAGAAAGTAAGACAATTAACTTGAATGCTGAAATTTTGAAAATCCTAGAAAACTCTACCCGAAACCCAATTTTCTGGAATTTGTTGAGCTGCTGGTCCGTGGTCTTTTTGGTATGGGTTTTGGAGTATTTTGGGTGGCCTTAGGCTACTCAAATAATGGGCAATCTACTACCTAAAACTCAGCCCAATCGGGTGTCACAATTGCTCCAACGGTTTTAGGAAAATTCAAGAATTCAAGATTCGGAAATTGGAAAGTTTGATCTGATTTGGACACTTGGGGTTGCCAAGGATTGGAAACCTTGGAGTTTGGTCAGATTTGGGAGTCCCAAGTGGTCCAAATTCGAAATTTTGGGGCTGGTCAGATTTGGAAGTCAGATTTTGCACCAAATTTGGTAAACTTGTAGGCTGTCAAGAATTGGATGTTGTTCAGATTTGGAAGTCCAAGTTTGAATCAGATTTGGTGGCTTGAAGGCTGACCAAGACTAGGGCTGTTCAGATTTGAAAGTCCAAGTTTGAATCAGATTTGGTAAAACTTGAAGGCTGGTCAAGAATTGGAAACTAGAGCCGTCTTTCTTGAAAATTTTTTTTTTTGACCTTTGAATCAGATTTGGTAAAACTTGAAGGCTGGTCAAGAATTGGAAACTAGAGCCGTCTTTCTTGAAATTTTTTTTTGACTTCTGTTGGGGTGTTTTCACACAATAGCCAGCTAGTTTAGACCACAATTTCACAGCAATTAACGTAAACAACTTGGACAGATTTGGTTTCAAGATCAAAGTTCCATGAAAACAAGAACACGGTTGAAGGTTTATTTCAGGTTTCAAGACTGCCAAGATTAACCTCTTTGATCCAAGAAGCTCAAGACTTCCCCAATAAGGTTTTGATGTTCGAGTTTTGCAA
Source organism: Coffea arabica (assembly GCF_036785885.1). Lineage (NCBI taxonomy): Eukaryota > Viridiplantae > Streptophyta > Magnoliopsida > Gentianales > Rubiaceae > Coffea > Coffea arabica. The sequence goes on along the minus strand of NC_092318.1, from coordinate 29,238,510 downwards.
AGCAACAACACAAAGGTTCAAGAAACAAGTGCAAACAGATTCGGTATCCCAGCAAATTAATTCCAGCAACGACTCAAGGGAATGACAATAAGGTATGCAACACAAGAGATTTTTTTTTTTTTTGGATTTAAACAGAACATAAACACAAGACAAAACTGGACAGAAAATTTCGGACAACAACTAAACAACAAAGACAGATTTCTGACAAGGAAACAACAAAGACAGATTTCTGACAAGGAAACAACAAAGACAGATTTCGGACTTGACAAACCCGAGCACTTGAGCTACGAATTTAGAAGACTAAAATAGATCTAAAAACGATAAAAAGGGATATTCGTGATACCTCTAACTAGCTCTGATGCCAGCTGATGCGAGACGCGGAAGCTACTTCGGATCTAGAGGAACACGATGAAGATTTGATGGAGTTGAACCCGAACTTGGACCACTCAAGAACAGATTTAACGGTAGAGGACGCCACAATCAAGTGTGTGTGTTTGATTGATAAGTCAAGAACAGCCTAGGATCAACTCTAGGATGTTCAACTTAGCTTTCACAAGCTAAGGGAATTTGCCACAAGGAATGGACGAAATTCTGGAAATTTTATTCAATACTCTCAAAAACTGAATGTAACATGCGGCTTGAGGCTATTAATAGCCGTGACTAAGACCTAATAAACTGGAAAAATAACAAGGAAAGTTCGGCCAGCCCCTTGGGCCTTCACTTGACCGAAAGCTAGCCCAACTAACTAAGGAAAGTTCGGCTCAGCGAGGGTACTTAACTGCGGCTCAGCCCACCGTTTGGAGCTTGGACACTTGCATCTTCAATTGTAAGCAGCATTTTAGTAGTCGTGCAAGGATATTCCAACTCAATCCCTTCAATGCTCGGTTTCTCTTGGTTTTGGATAGCACGTACCAAGGCTTGGAGGGACTCCTTGAATCTCTTAGCTCGTGCTCGTGTCACTGTGCCTTGGGGCACCTTCACAGGGTCTACTTGTACACTTTGGGCCTCGTGCTGCACCGCATCAGGTTCGCATTGGTTAAGGAACTCTACACAAATGATCATGACTTTGGTGATATCTATGTTGCTTGTGTTAAGAACCCGCATGGAAAATACTTCTTGCATGATGGATTTCTATTCCATGTAGATAAACTGTGTGTACCTAATTCTTCCATTCGTGATCTTTTGATTCGAGAGGCACATAGTTGTGGTCTCATGGGCCACTTTGGCATCACCAAGACTCTGGCCATGTTGCAAGAGCACTTTTACTGGCCTCATATGCGTAGAGATGTTGAACGCATGGTTGGTAGATGTGCTACTTGTCACAAGGCAAAGTCTAAGACAAATCCATATGGCTTGTATACCCCATTACCTATCCCTCACCATCCTTGGGTTGATTTGTCTATGGACTTTGTATTAGGATTGCCTTGATCAACAAGGGGTAATGACTCCATCTTTGTTGTGGTTGATAGATTCTCTAAGATGGCTCATTTTATTCCTTGCCACAAAACTGACGATGCATCTCATATTGCTAATCTGTTCTTCAAAGAAATTGTTTCTTGACGAGGAGGATCCAGATTTGAGGGCAAATCCTTCTCAAGAGGAGGGGACTGATGTGTGCACGAGTCTCGGCCCACGCAATGACCCAGTCCGAGTTCCATCGGGCCCAGTCACACGTGCACGGGCCAAGCTCTTCAAAGAATCACTCCAAGCCCTGGTTCGAGTCGTCCAAGACCAACATGGAGTTCACAAAGATATTGAGGGCTTAGAGAGAGACAATCAAGCCATTTGCACCATGATCCAAGCCCACGAGGACTCAAGTGGGCCTTCAAGAGGACCGGCCCTATAGGGCCTTAGCCTTAGTATTTGATAGATTGGATTAATTTGTCTTCATAGCTCATTGGGCCGGCCCATCTTGGACACCAAGATGACCGAACTCTTTGCCATTGTTTCCTTAGGTTTTCTTAGTCACTTTGGCCTATAAATAGGCTTGCTTTGTAAGGTTTTAGGGTAGTCGTTTTATCAATAAAATTGGTTTAATTCGTTCCTTCTTCCAAGAAGAGAGTTCGAGCACTTTAACTTGCTTTGGCAAGGGTTATTGAGCAATCTTGCGTCCTGTCCTCGATTGTTCATCCGACCTATTCCCCTGGAGTATTCACCTTCATCGGAGTGTCGTCTACCACCTACATCAAATCGTGTCGTCCGTTTGATTCTAGGTCCCGCAATCCAAGCGTTGGACAACCTTGCTAGATCCTTGGGCAAACGTGCTACGTGTCTCGAAACAAGTTGATCGAGGAACGTATCAGTGAGGTACGTGTCTACAAACAGGTACGTATTCCTTTCTCTATTGGCAATTACATAGATGAGGTTGTGTGTGATGTTGTGCCTATGCATGCGACACATGTCATCCTAGGGAGACCTTGGCAATTTGACAAATCCGTCACGTTTGATGAACGAGCAAATAAATACACTCTCTTGCACAATGGAAAATGCCTGGGCCTCACACCACTCACACCTGTCCAAGTGTATGTGGACCAACTTAAGTTACAAAGAGAGTGTGAACAAGACCGCCAAAAGAGGAAACAAAAGGCGGCCGATCCTGGCAAATGCTCCACTTCTACAAGTGAGCATTCGACCAAGGGTCAAGTGGGCACACCTGGTGATACGCATGATCATTCACCCATTAAACCACCCACTAGGAAGCAAAACATGATCATTAAGGCTAAGGATGTTAGAAAGGTTATAAATTCTGATCAGCCTATACTTCTCATGATTTGCAAGCATGTGCTCTTAGATGTTGCTGAGCTCAATAAGGCATTGCCTTCGAGCATGGTTGCTCTTTTGCAGGAATTCGAGGATGTATTCCCTGATGAGGTCCCTGATGGTTTACCACCCATTCGAGGGATTGAGCATCAAATAGACTGATTCCGGGAGCACCCCTACCCAACAAACCGGTTTACCGCATGGGTCCTGAGGAGACAAAAGAGCTTCAAAGGCAAGTTGATGGCCTCTTAGGTAAGGGTTGGGTAAAACAGAGTTTAAATCCTTGTGTTGTGCCTATGATACTTTCCCCCAAAAAGGATGGTACTTGGCGCATGTGCACTGACTGTAGGGCTGTATCATCATCCCATTCCTAGACTTGATGATATGCTTGATGAACTCGATGGTGCTATCATTTTCACCAAAATCGATTTAAGGTGTGGCTATCATCAAATTAGGATGAAAGAAGGCGATGAGTGGAAAACGGCGTTCAAAACCAAACATGAGTGTGGAGGACTACCACAAAGAAATTGAGATGACCATGATGAGGGCCAACATTCAAGAAGACAATGAGGCCACGATGGCTCGGTTTCTTAGAGGTCTCAATCCTGACCTTCAAGAAGCCTTGGAGCTCCAACATTACTTGGACATGCACGACCTTCTAGAACTCGCTATTAAGGCCGAGCGGGGGAAGAAACTAAGACGTGGAGTACGTACGTTCCAAACTTCTAACACCACTTCATGGAGGGGCAACCAACCACGAAGGGCGACCCACAAAGTTGGAAATGCGGCAGCACCAACCTCTTCTAACCGAAGCCAAGGTAACACCTCTAACCGCCATTCCTATTCTACCCCTAACAAGGTTTCCGATGCATCCAGGTCCACTTCAAAGGCACCGCATGAGACTCCTAAGACTAGGAGTAGGGACATCAAGTGCTTCAAGTGCCAAGGGTTTGGACATATTCAATCTCAGTGCCCAAACCAACGGGTCATGCTCATCACTCACAATGGCGAAATCGTGTCTGATGATGACGAATGTGAGGAGATGCCCGAACTGGTCGAAGACGACTGCCTAGAAGAGGAGTCAGCTGGGGAGGCTTGCTCGCCTACACGAGGAGAAGTAGGTTGCTTGGTGGCACGGCGAGTGCTAACCGCCCGCGTTAAGGAGGACGAGCAGCTACAACGCGAAAACCTTTTCTACACCCGCTGTAAGATAGGCGACAAGGTGTGTAGTCTCATCATCGACGGTGGGAGTTGCACGAACGTGGCCAGTTTGCTCATGGTTGAGAGTCTAGGACTCCCCACTACCAGGCATCCAAATCCTTACCGCCTCCAATGGCTAAGTGAGGATGGTGAGGTACGAGTCTTCAAACAGGTACGCATTCCCTTTTCAATTGGTACTTACACTGATGAAATCGTGTGCGACGTAGTACCAATGCATGCTACGCATATCATTTTGGGAAGGCCCTGGCAATTTGACAAACACGTCACATTCGATGGAAGAGCAAATAAGTACACCCTTTTGCACGATGGCAAACGTAAGGTCCTTACACCTCTCACACCTGCACAAGTTTATGAGGACCAACTACTATTGCAAAGGGAGTGTGAACAAGACCGTCAAAGGAGGAAACTAAAGGCAGTCGACCCTGGTAAAGGCTCCACGTCTACGAGTGAGCCATCAACCAAGGGTCAAGGGAGCACACCTAGGGGTATACATGACAAATCACCTACCGCACCTACCACTAGGAAGCACAACATGATTATTAAGGCTAAAGATGTTAGAAAAGTGGTGAACTCTAATCAGCCTATACTTCTCATGATTTGCAAGCATGTGCTCTTGGATGTTGCTGAGCTCGACAAGGCGTTGCCTGCGAGCATAGTTGCTCTTTTGCAAGAATTTGGGGATGTTTTCCCTGACGAGGTCCCTGATGGCTTACCACCCATTCGGGGAATTGAACACCAAATCGACCTCATTCCTGGAGCACCATTGCCCAACAAACCTGCCTACCGCATGGGCCCTGAGGAGACCAAGGAGCTTCAAAGGCAAGTTGATGGCCTCTTAGGTAAGGGTTGGGTAAAGGAAAGTCTAAGTCCTTGCGCTGTGCCTGTGATACTTGTTCCCAAAAAGGACGGTACTTGGCGCATGTGCACTGACTGTCGGGCTGTGAACGCTATCACTGTCAAATATCGTCATCCCATTCCTAGACTTGATGATATGCTTGATGAACTCGATGGTGCCATTATTTTCACCAAAATAGACTTAAGGAGCGGCTATCATCAAATTCGGATGAAAGAAGGCGACGAGTGGAAAACAGCCTTCAAAACCAAACATGGTCTCTATGAGTGGCTAGTCATGCCTTTTGGCTTAACTAATGCCCCTAGCACCTTCATGCGACTAATGAACCATGTGTTGAGACACTTTATTGGCAAGTTTGTCATTGTTTACTTTGATGACATCCTGATCTATAGTCGTAGTGAGCATGAGCACCTAGAGCATGTGAGAATAGTTCTTGAGACACTTCGACAGGCGCGTCTTTACGCCAACCTCAAGAAGTGCACCTTTTGTACTAACGAGCTTGTGTTTTTAGGCTATGTGGTAAGTTCGCAGGGCATCAAGGTGGACAAATCCAAGATTGAGGCCATCGAGCAATGGCCAACTCCCACGTCCGTCCCTGACGTGCGCAGCTTTCTTGGATTGGCGGGCTTTTACCGGCGCTTTGTCAAAGATTTTAGCACCATTGCCGCCCCGTTGACCGCCGTGACAAAGAAGAATGACAAGTTCCACTGGGGAGAATCACAAGAACAAGCATTTCTCGCCCTCAAGGACACACTCACACATGCGCCTGTGTTAGCATTACCAAATTTTCACAAGACTTTTGAAATTGAATGTGATGCTTCTGGTGTAGGTATTGGAGCGGTCCTCATGCAAGACAAGAGGCCTTGTGCCTTCTTTAGTGAGAAACTGGGGGGAGCTGCATTAAACTACCCCACGTACGACAAGGAGTTGTACGCATTAGTGAGGGCTTTGGAGACTTGGCAACACTATCTTCGCCCTCGGGAGTTCGTGATACACACTGATCACGAGTCATTGAAGTACCTCAAGGGACAACCCAAGTTAAGCAAGCGACATGCCAAATGGGTAAGCTTCATTGACACCTTTTCGTATGTCATTAAGTATAAGACTGGCAAAACGAATGTAGTGGCTGATGCATTATCACGTAGACATTCGTTGCTTGCCCTTCTGGATGCCAAGTTACTAGGGTTCGCATTGGTTAAGGAACTCTACACAAATGATCATGACTTTGGTGATATCTATGTTGCTTGTGTTAAGAACCCGCATGGAAAATACTTCTTGCATGATGGATTTCTATTCCATGTAGATAAACTGTGTGTACCTAATTCTTCCATTCGTGATCTTTTGATTCGAGAGGCACATAGTGGTGGTCTCATGGGCCACTTTGGCATCACCAAGACTCTGGCCATGTTGCAAGAGCACTTTTACTGGCCTCATATGCGTAGAGATGTTGAACGCATGGTTGGTAGATGTGCTACTTGTCACAAGGCAAAGTCTAAGACAAATCCATATGGCTTGTATACCCCATTACCTATCCCTCACCATCCTTGGGTTGATTTGTCTATGGACTTTGTATTAGGATTGCCTTGATCAACAAGGGGTAATGACTCCATCTTTGTTGTGGTTGATAGATTCTCTAAGATGGCTCATTTTATTCCTTGCCACAAAACTGACGATGCATCTCATATTGCTAATCTGTTCTTCAAAGAAATTGTCCGTCTGCATGGCCTGCCTAAAACTATTGTCAGTGATAGAGATGTGAAATTCTTGAGTTACTTTTGGAAGACTTTGTGGTCCAAACTGGGCACTAGGTTATTATTCTCCACCACTAGTCATCCACAAAGCGATGGACAAACTGAAGTTGTCAATCGCACACTTGGCACTCTACTTCGGGCCTTGATTAAAAAGAATCTTAAGACTTGGGAAGAGTGCCTCCCTCATGTTGAATTCGCCTACAATCGAACTGTGCATAGTGCCACACAATACTCCCCCTTTGAGATTGTTTATGGCTTCAACCCCGTCACCCCCCTTGATTTGGTGCCCTTACCTTCCTCTGAGCACACAAGCTTAGATGGGAAAAAGAAAGCTGATTCTGTGCGCAGGTTACATGAGGCCGTGCGAGCAAACATTGAGAAGCGTACGCAGCAATACACCCAGCAAGCCAACAAGCACCGTCGCAAGATGATTTTTGAGCCTGGAGATTGGGTTTGGCTACACTTGAGGAAAGAGCGATTTCCCAAGCAACGCCAAAGCAAATTGTCCCCAAGAGGTGATGGACCATTTCGGGTACTCCAACGAGTCAATGACAACGCATACAAGTTGGAGCTACCTGGGGAGTACAATGTTAGTGCAACCTTCAACGTCGCGGACCTAAGCCCATTTCTTGACGAGGAGGATCCAGATTTGAGGGCAAATCCTTCTCAAGAGGAGGGGACTGATGTGTGCACGAGTCTCGGCCCACGCAATGACCCAGTCCGAGTTCCATCGGGCCCAGTCACACGTGCACGGGCCAAGCTCTTCAAAGAATCACTCCAAGCCCTGGTTCGAGTCGTCCAAGACCAACATGGAGTTCACAAAGATATTGAGGGCTTAGAGAGAGACAATCAAGCCATTTGCACCATGATCCAAGCCCACGAGGACTCAAGTGGGCCTTCAAGAGGACCGGCCCTATAGGGCCTTAGCCTTAGTATTTGATAGATTGGATTAATTTGTCTTCATAGCTCATTGGGCCGGCCCATCTTGGACACCAAGATGACCGAACTCTTTGCCATTGTTTCCTTAGGTTTTCTTAGTCACTTTGGCCTATAAATAGGCTTGCTTTGTAAGGTTTTAGGGTAGTCGTTTTATCAATAAAATTGGTTTAATTCGTTCCTTCTTCCAAGAAGAGAGTTCGAGCACTTTAACTTGCTTTGGCAAGGGTTATTGAGCAATCTTGCGTCCTGTCCTCGATTGTTCATCCGACCTATTCCCCTGGAGTATTCACCTTCATCGGAGTGTCGTCTACCACCTACATCAAATCGTGTCGTCCGTTTGATTCTAGGTCCCGCAATCCAAGCGTTGGACAACCTTGCTAGATCCTTGGGCAAACGTGCTACGTGTCTCGAAACAAGTTGATCGAGGAACGTATCAGTGAGGTACGTGTCTACAAACAGGTACGTATTCCTTTCTCTATTGGCAATTACATAGATGAGGTTGTGTGTGATGTTGTGCCTATGCATGCGACACATGTCATCCTAGGGAGACCTTGGCAATTTGACAAATCCGTCACGTTTGATGAACGAGCAAATAAATACACTCTCTTGCACAATGGAAAATGCCTGGGCCTCACACCACTCACACCTGTCCAAGTGTATGTGGACCAACTTAAGTTACAAAGAGAGTGTGAACAAGACCGCCAAAAGAGGAAACAAAAGGCGGCCGATCCTGGCAAATGCTCCACTTCTACAAGTGAGCATTCGACCAAGGGTCAAGTGGGCACACCTGGTGATACGCATGATCATTCACCCATTAAACCACCCACTAGGAAGCAAAACATGATCATTAAGGCTAAGGATGTTAGAAAGGTTATAAATTCTGATCAGCCTATACTTCTCATGATTTGCAAGCATGTGCTCTTAGATGTTGCTGAGCTCAATAAGGCATTGCCTTCGAGCATGGTTGCTCTTTTGCAGGAATTCGAGGATGTATTCCCTGATGAGGTCCCTGATGGTTTACCACCCATTCGAGGGATTGAGCATCAAATAGACTGATTCCGGGAGCACCCCTACCCAACAAACCGGTTTACCGCATGGGTCCTGAGGAGACAAAAGAGCTTCAAAGGCAAGTTGATGGCCTCTTAGGTAAGGGTTGGGTAAAACAGAGTTTAAATCCTTGTGTTGTGCCTATGATACTTTCCCCCAAAAAGGATGGTACTTGGCGCATGTGCACTGACTGTAGGGCTGTATCATCATCCCATTCCTAGACTTGATGATATGCTTGATGAACTCGATGGTGCTATCATTTTCACCAAAATCGATTTAAGGTGTGGCTATCATCAAATTAGGATGAAAGAAGGCGATGAGTGGAAAACGGCGTTCAAAACCAAACATGAGTGTGGAGGACTACCACAAAGAAATTGAGATGACCATGATGAGGGCCAACATTCAAGAAGACAATGAGGCCACGATGGCTCGGTTTCTTAGAGGTCTCAATCCTGACCTTCAAGAAGCCTTGGAGCTCCAACATTACTTGGACATGCACGACCTTCTAGAACTCGCTATTAAGGCCGAGCGGGGGAAGAAACTAAGACGTGGAGTACGTACGTTCCAAACTTCTAACACCACTTCATGGAGGGGCAACCAACCACGAAGGGCGACCCACAAAGTTGGAAATGCGGCAGCACCAACCTCTTCTAACCGAAGCCAAGGTAACACCTCTAACCGCCATTCCTATTCTACCCCTAACAAGGTTTCCGATGCATCCAGGTCCACTTCAAAGGCACCGCATGAGACTCCTAAGACTAGGAGTAGGGACATCAAGTGCTTCAAGTGCCAAGGGTTTGGACATATTCAATCTCAGTGCCCAAACCAACGGGTCATGCTCATCACTCACAATGGCGAAATCGTGTCTGATGATGACGAATGTGAGGAGATGCCCGAACTGGTCGAAGACGACTGCCTAGAAGAGGAGTCAGCTGGGGAGGCTTGCTCGCCTACACGAGGAGAAGTAGGTTGCTTGGTGGCACGGCGAGTGCTAACCGCCCGCGTTAAGGAGGACGAGCAGCTACAACGCGAAAACCTTTTCTACACCCGCTGTAAGATAGGCGACAAGGTGTGTAGTCTCATCATCGACGGTGGGAGTTGCACGAACGTGGCCAGTTTGCTCATGGTTGAGAGTCTAGGACTCCCCACTACCAGGCATCCAAATCCTTACCGCCTCCAATGGCTAAGTGAGGATGGTGAGGTACGAGTCTTCAAACAGGTACGCATTCCCTTTTCAATTGGTACTTACACTGATGAAATCGTGTGCGACGTAGTACCAATGCATGCTACGCATATCATTTTGGGAAGGCCCTGGCAATTTGACAAACACGTCACATTCGATGGAAGAGCAAATAAGTACACCCTTTTGCACGATGGCAAACGTAAGGTCCTTACACCTCTCACACCTGCACAAGTTTATGAGGACCAACTACTATTGCAAAGGGAGTGTGAACAAGACCGTCAAAGGAGGAAACTAAAGGCAGTCGACCCTGGTAAAGGCTCCACGTCTACGAGTGAGCCATCAACCAAGGGTCAAGGGAGCACACCTAGGGGTATACATGACAAATCACCTACCGCACCTACCACTAGGAAGCACAACATGATTATTAAGGCTAAAGATGTTAGAAAAGTGGTGAACTCTAATCAGCCTATACTTCTCATGATTTGCAAGCATGTGCTCTTGGATGTTGCTGAGCTCGACAAGGCGTTGCCTGCGAGCATAGTTGCTCTTTTGCAAGAATTTGGGGATGTTTTCCCTGACGAGGTCCCTGATGGCTTACCACCCATTCGGGGAATTGAACACCAAATCGACCTCATTCCTGGAGCACCATTGCCCAACAAACCTGCCTACCGCATGGGCCCTGAGGAGACCAAGGAGCTTCAAAGGCAAGTTGATGGCCTCTTAGGTAAGGGTTGGGTAAAGGAAAGTCTAAGTCCTTGCGCTGTGCCTGTGATACTTGTTCCCAAAAAGGACGGTACTTGGCGCATGTGCACTGACTGTCGGGCTGTGAACGCTATCACTGTCAAATATCGTCATCCCATTCCTAGACTTGATGATATGCTTGATGAACTCGATGGTGCCATTATTTTCACCAAAATAGACTTAAGGAGCGGCTATCATCAAATTCGGATGAAAGAAGGCGACGAGTGGAAAACAGCCTTCAAAACCAAACATGGTCTCTATGAGTGGCTAGTCATGCCTTTTGGCTTAACTAATGCCCCTAGCACCTTCATGCGACTAATGAACCATGTGTTGAGACACTTTATTGGCAAGTTTGTCATTGTTTACTTTGATGACATCCTGATCTATAGTCGTAGTGAGCATGAGCACCTAGAGCATGTGAGAATAGTTCTTGAGACACTTCGACAGGCGCGTCTTTACGCCAACCTCAAGAAGTGCACCTTTTGTACTAACGAGCTTGTGTTTTTAGGCTATGTGGTAAGTTCGCAGGGCATCAAGGTGGACAAATCCAAGATTGAGGCCATCGAGCAATGGCCAACTCCCACGTCCGTCCCTGACGTGCGCAGCTTTCTTGGATTGGCGGGCTTTTACCGGCGCTTTGTCAAAGATTTTAGCACCATTGCCGCCCCGTTGACCGCCGTGACAAAGAAGAATGACAAGTTCCACTGGGGAGAATCACAAGAACAAGCATTTCTCGCCCTCAAGGACACACTCACACATGCGCCTGTGTTAGCATTACCAAATTTTCACAAGACTTTTGAAATTGAATGTGATGCTTCTGGTGTAGGTATTGGAGCGGTCCTCATGCAAGACAAGAGGCCTTGTGCCTTCTTTAGTGAGAAACTGGGGGGAGCTGCATTAAACTACCCCACGTACGACAAGGAGTTGTACGCATTAGTGAGGGCTTTGGAGACTTGGCAACACTATCTTCGCCCTCGGGAGTTCGTGATACACACTGATCACGAGTCATTGAAGTACCTCAAGGGACAACCCAAGTTAAGCAAGCGACATGCCAAATGGGTAAGCTTCATTGACACCTTTTCGTATGTCATTAAGTATAAGACTGGCAAAACGAATGTAGTGGCTGATGCAATATCACGTAGACATTCGTTGCTTGCCCTTCTGGATGCCAAGTTACTAGGGTTCGCATTGGTTAAGGAACTCTACACAAATGATCATGACTTTGGTGATATCTATGTTGCTTGTGTTAAGAACCCGCATGGAAAATACTTCTTGCATGATGGATTTCTATTCCATGTAGATAAACTGTGTGTACCTAATTCTTCCATTCGTGATCTTTTGATTCGAGAGGCACATAGTTGTGGTCTCATGGGCCACTTTGGCATCACCAAGACTCTGGCCATGTTGCAAGAGCACTTTTACTGGCCTCATATGCGTAGAGATGTTGAACGCATGGTTGGTAGATGTGCTACTTGTCACAAGGCAAAGTCTAAGACAAATCCATATGGCTTGTATACCCCATTACCTATCCCTCACCATCCTTGGGTTGATTTGTCTATGGACTTTGTATTAGGATTGCCTTGATCAACAAGGGGTAATGACTCCATCTTTGTTGTGGTTGATAGATTCTCTAAGATGGCTCATTTTATTCCTTGCCACAAAACTGACGATGCATCTCATATTGCTAATCTGTTCTTCAAAGAAATTGTCCGTCTGCATGGCCTGCCTAAAACTATTGTCAGTGATAGAGATGTGAAATTCTTGAGTTACTTTTGGAAGACTTTGTGGTCCAAACTGGGCACTAGGTTATTATTCTCCACCACTAGTCATCCACAAAGCGATGGACAAACTGAAGTTGTCAATCGCACACTTGGCACTCTACTTCGGGCCTTGATTAAAAAGAATCTTAAGACTTGGGAAGAGTGCCTCCCTCATGTTGAATTCGCCTACAATCGAACTGTGCATAGTGCCACACAATACTCCCCCTTTGAGATTGTTTATGGCTTCAACCCCGTCACCCCCCTTGATTTGGTGCCCTTACCTTCCTCTGAGCACACAAGCTTAGATGGGAAAAAGAAAGCTGATTCTGTGCGCAGGTTACATGAGGCCGTGCGAGCAAACATTGAGAAGCGTACGCAGCAATACACCCAGCAAGCCAACAAGCACCGTCGCAAGATGATTTTTGAGCCTGGAGATTGGGTTTGGCTACACTTGAGGAAAGAGCGATTTCCCAAGCAACGCCAAAGCAAATTGTCCCCAAGAGGTGATGGACCATTTCGGGTACTCCAACGAGTCAATGACAACGCATACAAGTTGGAGCTACCTGGGGAGTACAATGTTAGTGCAACCTTCAACGTCGCGGACCTAAGCCCATTTCTTGACGAGGAGGATCCAGATTTGAGGGCAAATCCTTCTCAAGAGGAGGGGACTGATGTGTGCACGAGTCTCGGCCCACGCAATGACCCAGTCCGAGTTCCATCGGGCCCAGTCACACGTGCACGGGCCAAGCTCTTCAAAGAATCACTCCAAGCCCTGGTTCGAGTCGTCCAAGACCAACATGGAGTTCACAAAGATATTGAGGGCTTAGAGAGAGACAATCAAGCCATTTGCACCATGATCCAAGCCCACGAGGACTCAAGTGGGCCTTCAAGAGGACCGGCCCTATAGGGCCTTAGCCTTAGTATTTGATAGATTGGATTAATTTGTCTTCATAGCTCATTGGGCCGGCCCATCTTGGACACCAAGATGACCGAACTCTTTGCCATTGTTTCCTTAGGTTTTCTTAGTCACTTTGGCCTATAAATAGGCTTGCTTTGTAAGGTTTTAGGGTAGTCGTTTTATCAATAAAATTGGTTTAATTCGTTCCTTCTTCCAAGAAGAGAGTTCGAGCACTTTAACTTGCTTTGGCAAGGGTTATTGAGCAATCTTGCGTCCTGTCCTCGATTGTTCATCCGACCTATTCCCCTGGAGTATTCACCTTCATCGGAGTGTCGTCTACCACCTACATCAAATCGTGTCGTCCGTTTGATTCTAGGTCCCGCAATCCAAGCGTTGGACAACCTTGCTAGATCCTTGGGCAAACGTGCTACGTGTCTCGAAACAAGTTGATCGAGGAACGTATCAGTGAGGTACGTGTCTACAAACAGGTACGTATTCCTTTCTCTATTGGCAATTACATAGATGAGGTTGTGTGTGATGTTGTGCCTATGCATGCGACACATGTCATCCTAGGGAGACCTTGGCAATTTGACAAATCCGTCACGTTTGATGAACGAGCAAATAAATACACTCTCTTGCACAATGGAAAATGCCTGGGCCTCACACCACTCACACCTGTCCAAGTGTATGTGGACCAACTTAAGTTACAAAGAGAGTGTGAACAAGACCGCCAAAAGAGGAAACAAAAGGCGGCCGATCCTGGCAAATGCTCCACTTCTACAAGTGAGCATTCGACCAAGGGTCAAGTGGGCACACCTGGTGATACGCATGATCATTCACCCATTAAACCACCCACTAGGAAGCAAAACATGATCATTAAGGCTAAGGATGTTAGAAAGGTTATAAATTCTGATCAGCCTATACTTCTCATGATTTGCAAGCATGTGCTCTTAGATGTTGCTGAGCTCAATAAGGCATTGCCTTCGAGCATGGTTGCTCTTTTGCAGGAATTCGAGGATGTATTCCCTGATGAGGTCCCTGATGGTTTACCACCCATTCGAGGGATTGAGTATCAAATAGACTGATTCCGGGAGCACCCCTACCCAACAAACCGGTTTACCGCATGGGTCCTGAGGAGACAAAAGAGCTTCAAAGGCAAGTTGATGGCCTCTTAGGTAAGGGTTGGGTAAAACAGAGTTTAAATCCTTGTGTTGTGCCTATGATACTTTCCCCCAAAAAGGATGGTACTTGGCGCATGTGCACTGACTGTAGGGCTGTATCATCATCCCATTCCTAGACTTGATGATATGCTTGATGAACTCGATGGTGCTATCATTTTCACCAAAATCGATTTAAGGTGTGGCTATCATCAAATTAGGATGAAAGAAGGCGATGAGTGGAAAACGGCGTTCAAAACCAAACATGAGTGTGGAGGACTACCACAAAGAAATTGAGATGACCATGATGAGGGCCAACATTCAAGAAGACAATGAGGCCACGATGGCTCGGTTTCTTAGAGGTCTCAATCCTGACCTTCAAGAAGCCTTGGAGCTCCAACATTACTTGGACATGCACGACCTTCTAGAACTCGCTATTAAGGCCGAGCGGGGGAAGAAACTAAGACGTGGAGTACGTACGTTCCAAACTTCTAACACCACTTCATGGAGGGGCAACCAACCACGAAGGGCGACCCACAAAGTTGGAAATGCGGCAGCACCAACCTCTTCTAACCGAAGCCAAGGTAACACCTCTAACCGCCATTCCTATTCTACCCCTAACAAGGTTTCCGATGCATCCAGGTCCACTTCAAAGGCACCGCATGAGACTCCTAAGACTAGGAGTAGGGACATCAAGTGCTTCAAGTGCCAAGGGTTTGGACATATTCAATCTCAGTGCCCAAACCAACGGGTCATGCTCATCACTCACAATGGCGAAATCGTGTCTGATGATGACGAATGTGAGGAGATGCCCGAACTGGTCGAAGACGACTGCCTAGAAGAGGAGTCAGCTGGGGAGGCTTGCTCGCCTACACGAGGAGAAGTAGGTTGCTTGGTGGCACGGCGAGTGCTAACCGCCCGCGTTAAGGAGGACGAGCAGCTACAACGCGAAAACCTTTTCTACACCCGCTGTAAGATAGGCGACAAGGTGTGTAGTCTCATCATCGACGGTGGGAGTTGCACGAACGTGGCCAGTTTGCTCATGGTTGAGAGTCTAGGACTCCCCACTACCAGGCATCCAAATCCTTACCGCCTCCAATGGCTAAGTGAGGATGGTGAGGTACGAGTCTTCAAACAGGTACGCATTCCCTTTTCAATTGGTACTTACACTGATGAAATCGTGTGCAACGTAGTACCAATGCATGCTACGCATATCATTTTGGGAAGGCCCTGGCAATTTGACAAACACGTCACATTCGATGGAAGAGCAAATAAGTACACCCTTTTGCACGATGGCAAACGTAAGGTCCTTACACCTCTCACACCTGCACAAGTTTATGAGGACCAACTACTATTGCAAAGGGAGTGTGAACAAGACCGTCAAAGGAGGAAACTAAAGGCAGTCGACCCTGGTAAAGGCTCCACGTCTACGAGTGAGCCATCAACCAAGGGTCAAGGGAGCACACCTAGGGGTATACATGACAAATCACCTACCGCACCTACCACTAGGAAGCACAACATGATTATTAAGGCTAAAGATGTTAGAAAAGTGGTGAACTCTAATCAGCCTATACTTCTCATGATTTGCAAGCATGTGCTCTTGGATGTTGCTGAGCTCGACAAGGCGTTGCCTGCGAGCATAGTTGCTCTTTTGCAAGAATTTGGGGATGTTTTCCCTGACGAGGTCCCTGATGGCTTACCACCCATTCGGGGAATTGAACACCAAATCGACCTCATTCCTGGAGCACCATTGCCCAACAAACCTGCCTACCGCATGGGCCCTGAGGAGACCAAGGAGCTTCAAAGGCAAGTTGATGGCCTCTTAGGTAAGGGTTGGGTAAAGGAAAGTCTAAGTCCTTGCGCTGTGCCTGTGATACTTGTTCCCAAAAAGGACGGTACTTGGCGCATGTGCACTGACTGTCGGGCTGTGAACGCTATCACTGTCAAATATCGTCATCCCATTCCTAGACTTGATGATATGCTTGATGAACTCGATGGTGCCATTATTTTCACCAAAATAGACTTAAGGAGCGGCTATCATCAAATTCGGATGAAAGAAGGCGACGAGTGGAAAACAGCCTTCAAAACCAAACATGGTCTCTATGAGTGGCTAGTCATGCCTTTTGGCTTAACTAATGCCCCTAGCACCTTCATGCGACTAATGAACCATGTGTTGAGACACTTTATTGGCAAGTTTGTCATTGTTTACTTTGATGACATCCTGATCTATAGTCGTAGTGAGCATGAGCACCTAGAGCATGTGAGAATAGTTCTTGAGACACTTCGACAGGCGCGTCTTTACGCCAACCTCAAGAAGTGCACCTTTTGTACTAACGAGCTTGTGTTTTTAGGCTATGTGGTAAGTTCGCAGGGCATCAAGGTGGACAAATCCAAGATTGAGGCCATCGAGCAATGGCCAACTCCCACGTCCGTCCCTGACGTGCGCAGCTTTCTTGGATTGGCGGGCTTTTACCGGCGCTTTGTCAAAGATTTTAGCACCATTGCCGCCCCGTTGACCGCCGTGACAAAGAAGAATGACAAGTTCCACTGGGGAGAATCACAAGAACAAGCATTTCTCGCCCTCAAGGACACACTCACACATGCGCCTGTGTTAGCATTACCAAATTTTCACAAGACTTTTGAAATTGAATGTGATGCTTCTGGTGTAGGTATTGGAGCGGTCCTCATGCAAGACAAGAGGCCTTGTGCCTTCTTTAGTGAGAAACTGGGGGGAGCTGCATTAAACTACCCCACGTACGACAAGGAGTTGTACGCATTAGTGAGGGCTTTGGAGACTTGGCAACACTATCTTCGCCCTCGAGAGTTCGTGATACACACTGATCACGAGTCATTGAAGTACCTCAAGGGACAACCCAAGTTAAGCAAGCGACATGCCAAATGGGTAAGCTTCATTGACACCTTTTCGTATGTCATTAAGTATAAGACTGGCAAAACGAATGTAGTGGCTGATGCAATATCACGTAGACATTCGTTGCTTGCCCTTCTGGATGCCAAGTTACTAGGGTTCGCATTGGTTAAGGAACTCTACACAAATGATCATGACTTTGGTGATATCTATGTTGCTTGTGTTAAGAACCCGCATGGAAAATACTTCTTGCATGATGGATTTCTATTCCATGTAGATAAACTGTGTGTACCTAATTCTTCCATTCGTGATCTTTTGATTCGAGAGGCACATAGTTGTGGTCTCATGGGCCACTTTGGCATCACCAAGACTCTGGCCATGTTGCAAGAGCACTTTTACTGGCCTCATATGCGTAGAGATGTTGAACGCATGGTTGGTAGATGTGCTACTTGTCACAAGGCAAAGTCTAAGACAAATCCATATGGCTTGTATACCCCATTACCTATCCCTCACCATCCTTGGGTTGATTTGTCTATGGACTTTGTATTAGGATTGCCTTGATCAACAAGGGGTAATGACTCCATCTTTGTTGTGGTTGATAGATTCTCTAAGATGGCTCATTTTATTCCTTGCCACAAAACTGACGATGCATCTCATATTGCTAATCTGTTCTTCAAAGAAATTGTCCGTCTGCATGGCCTGCCTAAAACTATTGTCAGTGATAGAGATGTGAAATTCTTGAGTTACTTTTGGAAGACTTTGTGGTCCAAACTGGGCACTAGGTTATTATTCTCCACCACTAGTCATCCACAAAGCGATGGACAAACTGAAGTTGTCAATCGCACACTTGGCACTCTACTTCGGGCCTTGATTAAAAAGAATCTTAAGACTTGGGAAGAGTGCCTCCCTCATGTTGAATTCGCCTACAATCGAACTGTGCATAGTGCCACACAATACTCCCCCTTTGAGATTGTTTATGGCTTCAACCCCGTCACCCCCCTTGATTTGGTGCCCTTACCTTCCTCTGAGCACACAAGCTTAGATGGGAAAAAGAAAGCTGATTCTGTGCGCAGGTTACATGAGGCCGTGCGAGCAAACATTGAGAAGCGTACGCAGCAATACACCCAGCAAGCCAACAAGCACCGTCGCAAGATGATTTTTGAGCCTGGAGATTGGGTTTGGCTACACTTGAGGAAAGAGCGATTTCCCAAGCAACGCCAAAGCAAATTGTCCCCAAGAGGTGATGGACCATTTCGGGTACTCCAACGAGTCAATGACAACGCATACAAGTTGGAGCTACCTGGGGAGTACAATGTTAGTGCAACCTTCAACGTCGCGGACCTAAGCCCATTTCTTGACGAGGAGGATCCAGATTTGAGGGCAAATCCTTCTCAAGAGGAGGGGACTGATGTGTGCACGAGTCTCGGCCCACGCAATGACCCAGTCCGAGTTCCATCGGGCCCAGTCACACGTGCACGGGCCAAGCTCTTCAAAGAATCACTCCAAGCCCTGGTTCGAGTCGTCCAAGACCAACATGGAGTTCACAAAGATATTGAGGGCTTAGAGAGAGACAATCAAGCCATTTGCACCATGATCCAAGCCCACGAGGACTCAAGTGGGCCTTCAAGAGGACCGGCCCTATAGGGCCTTAGCCTTAGTATTTGATAGATTGGATTAATTTGTCTTCATAGCTCATTGGGCCGGCCCATCTTGGACACCAAGATGACCGAACTCTTTGCCATTGTTTCCTTAGGTTTTCTTAGTCACTTTGGCCTATAAATAGGCTTGCTTTGTAAGGTTTTAGGGTAGTCGTTTTATCAATAAAATTGGTTTAATTCGTTCCTTCTTCCAAGAAGAGAGTTCGAGCACTTTAACTTGCTTTGGCAAGGGTTATTGAGCAATCTTGCGTCCTGTCCTCGATTGTTCATCCGACCTATTCCCCTGGAGTATTCACCTTCATCGGAGTGTCGTCTACCACCTACATCAAATCGTGTCGTCCGTTTGATTCTAGGTCCCGCAATCCAAGCGTTGGACAACCTTGCTAGATCCTTGGGCAAACGTGCTACGTGTCTCGAAACAAGTTGATCGAGGAACGTATCAGTGAGGTACGTGTCTACAAACAGGTACGTATTCCTTTCTCTATTGGCAATTACATAGATGAGGTTGTGTGTGATGTTGTGCCTATGCATGCGACACATGTCATCCTAGGGAGACCTTGGCAATTTGACAAATCCGTCACGTTTGATGAACGAGCAAATAAATACACTCTCTTGCACAATGGAAAATGCCTGGGCCTCACACCACTCACACCTGTCCAAGTGTATGTGGACCAACTTAAGTTACAAAGAGAGTGTGAACAAGACCGCCAAAAGAGGAAACAAAAGGCGGCCGATCCTGGCAAATGCTCCACTTCTACAAGTGAGCATTCGACCAAGGGTCAAGTGGGCACACCTGGTGATACGCATGATCATTCACCCATTAAACCACCCACTAGGAAGCAAAACATGATCATTAAGGCTAAGGATGTTAGAAAGGTTATAAATTCTGATCAGCCTATACTTCTCATGATTTGCAAGCATGTGCTCTTAGATGTTGCTGAGCTCAATAAGGCATTGCCTTCGAGCATGGTTGCTCTTTTGCAGGAATTCGAGGATGTATTCCCTGATGAGGTCCCTGATGGTTTACCACCCATTCGAGGGATTGAGCATCAAATAGACTGATTCCGGGAGCACCCCTACCCAACAAACCGGTTTACCGCATGGGTCCTGAGGAGACAAAAGAGCTTCAAAGGCAAGTTGATGGCCTCTTAGGTAAGGGTTGGGTAAAACAGAGTTTAAATCCTTGTGTTGTGCCTATGATACTTTCCCCCAAAAAGGATGGTACTTGGCGCATGTGCACTGACTGTAGGGCTGTATCATCATCCCATTCCTAGACTTGATGATATGCTTGATGAACTCGATGGTGCTATCATTTTCACCAAAATCGATTTAAGGTGTGGCTATCATCAAATTAGGATGAAAGAAGGCGATGAGTGGAAAACGGCGTTCAAAACCAAACATGAGTGTGGAGGACTACCACAAAGAAATTGAGATGACCATGATGAGGGCCAACATTCAAGAAGACAATGAGGCCACGATGGCTCGGTTTCTTAGAGGTCTCAATCCTGACCTTCAAGAAGCCTTGGAGCTCCAACATTACTTGGACATGCACGACCTTCTAGAACTCGCTATTAAGGCCGAGCGGGGGAAGAAACTAAGACGTGGAGTACGTACGTTCCAAACTTCTAACACCACTTCATGGAGGGGCAACCAACCACGAAGGGCGACCCACAAAGTTGGAAATGCGGCAGCACCAACCTCTTCTAACCGAATCCAAGGTAACACCTCTAACCGCCATTCCTATTCTACCCCTAACAAGGTTTCCGATGCATCCAGGTCCACTTCAAAGGCACCGCATGAGACTCCTAAGACTAGGAGTAGGGACATCAAGTGCTTCAAGTGCCAAGGGTTTGGACATATTCAATCTCAGTGCCCAAACCAACGGGTCATGCTCATCACTCACAATGGCGAAATCGTGTCTGATGATGACGAATGTGAGGAGATGCCCGAACTGGTCGAAGACGACTGCCTAGAAGAGGAGTCAGCTGGGGAGGCTTGCTCGCCTACACGAGGAGAAGTAGGTTGCTTGGTGGCACGGCGAGTGCTAACCGCCCGCGTTAAGGAGGACGAGCAGCTACAACGCGAAAACCTTTTCTACACCCGCTGTAAGATAGGCGACAAGGTGTGTAGTCTCATCATCGACGGTGGGAGTTGCACGAACGTGGCCAGTTTGCTCATGGTTGAGAGTCTAGGACTCCCCACTACCAGGCATCCAAATCCTTACCGCCTCCAATGGCTAAGTGAGGATGGTGAGGTACGAGTCTTCAAACAGGTACGCATTCCCTTTTCAATTGGTACTTACACTGATGAAATCGTGTGCAACGTAGTACCAATGCATGCTACGCATATCATTTTGGGAAGGCCCTGGCAATTTGACAAACACGTCACATTCGATGGAAGAGCAAATAAGTACACCCTTTTGCACGATGGCAAACGTAAGGTCCTTACACCTCTCACACCTGCACAAGTTTATGAGGACCAACTACTATTGCAAAGGGAGTGTGAACAAGACCGTCAAAGGAGGAAACTAAAGGCAGTCGACCCTGGTAAAGGCTCCACGTCTACGAGTGAGCCATCAACCAAGGGTCAAGGGAGCACACCTAGGGGTATACATGACAAATCACCTACCGCACCTACCACTAGGAAGCACAACATGATTATTAAGGCTAAAGATGTTAGAAAAGTGGTGAACTCTAATCAGCCTATACTTCTCATGATTTGCAAGCATGTGCTCTTGGATGTTGCTGAGCTCGACAAGGCGTTGCCTGCGAGCATAGTTGCTCTTTTGCAAGAATTTGGGGATGTTTTCCCTGACGAGGTCCCTGATGGCTTACCACCCATTCGGGGAATTGAACACCAAATCGACCTCATTCCTGGAGCACCATTGCCCAACAAACCTGCCTACCGCATGGGCCCTGAGGAGACCAAGGAGCTTCAAAGGCAAGTTGATGGCCTCTTAGGTAAGGGTTGGGTAAAGGAAAGTCTAAGTCCTTGCGCTGTGCCTGTGATACTTGTTCCCAAAAAGGACGGTACTTGGCGCATGTGCACTGACTGTCGGGCTGTGAACGCTATCACTGTCAAATATCGTCATCCCATTCCTAGACTTGATGATATGCTTGATGAACTCGATGGTGCCATTATTTTCACCAAAATAGACTTAAGGAGCGGCTATCATCAAATTCGGATGAAAGAAGGCGACGAGTGGAAAACAGCCTTCAAAACCAAACATGGTCTCTATGAGTGGCTAGTCATGCCTTTTGGCTTAACTAATGCCCCTAGCACCTTCATGCGACTAATGAACCATGTGTTGAGACACTTTATTGGCAAGTTTGTCATTGTTTACTTTGATGACATCCTGATCTATAGTCGTAGTGAGCATGAGCACCTAGAGCATGTGAGAATAGTTCTTGAGACACTTCGACAGGCGCGTCTTTACGCCAACCTCAAGAAGTGCACCTTTTGTACTAACGAGCTTGTGTTTTTAGGCTATGTGGTAAGTTCGCAGGGCATCAAGGTGGACAAATCCAAGATTGAGGCCATCGAGCAATGGCCAACTCCCACGTCCGTCCCTGACGTGCGCAGCTTTCTTGGATTGGCGGGCTTTTACCGGCGCTTTGTCAAAGATTTTAGCACCATTGCCGCCCCGTTGACCGCCGTGACAAAGAAGAATGACAAGTTCCACTGGGGAGAATCACAAGAACAAGCATTTCTCGCCCTCAAGGACACACTCACACATGCGCCTGTGTTAGCATTACCAAATTTTCACAAGACTTTTGAAATTGAATGTGATGCTTCTGGTGTAGGTATTGGAGCGGTCCTCATGCAAGACAAGAGGCCTTGTGCCTTCTTTAGTGAGAAACTGGGGGGAGCTGCATTAAACTACCCCACGTACGACAAGGAGTTGTACGCATTAGTGAGGGCTTTGGAGACTTGGCAACACTATCTTCGCCCTCGGGAGTTCGTGATACACACTGATCACGAGTCATTGAAGTACCTCAAGGGACAACCCAAGTTAAGCAAGCGACATGCCAAATGGGTAAGCTTCATTGACACCTTTTCGTATGTCATTAAGTATAAGACTGGCAAAACGAATGTAGTGGCTGATGCAATATCACGTAGACATTCGTTGCTTGCCCTTCTGGATGCCAAGTTACTAGGGTTCGCATTGGTTAAGGAACTCTACACAAATGATCATGACTTTGGTGATATCTATGTTGCTTGTGTTAAGAACCCGCATGGAAAATACTTCTTGCATGATGGATTTCTATTCCATGTAGATAAACTGTGTGTACCTAATTCTTCCATTCGTGATCTTTTGATTCGAGAGGCACATAGTTGTGGTCTCATGGGCCACTTTGGCATCACCAAGACTCTGGCCATGTTGCAAGAGCACTTTTACTGGCCTCATATGCGTAGAGATGTTGAACGCATGGTTGGTAGATGTGCTACTTGTCACAAGGCAAAGTCTAAGACAAATCCATATGGCTTGTATACCCCATTACCTATCCCTCACCATCCTTGGGTTGATTTGTCTATGGACTTTGTATTAGGATTGCCTTGATCAACAAGGGGTAATGACTCCATCTTTGTTGTGGTTGATAGATTCTCTAAGATGGCTCATTTTATTCCTTGCCACAAAACTGACGATGCATCTCATATTGCTAATCTGTTCTTCAAAGAAATTGTCCGTCTGCATGGCCTGCCTAAAACTATTGTCAGTGATAGAGATGTGAAATTCTTGAGTTACTTTTGGAAGACTTTGTGGTCCAAACTGGGCACTAGGTTATTATTCTCCACCACTAGTCATCCACAAAGCGATGGACAAACTGAAGTTGTCAATCGCACACTTGGCACTCTACTTCGGGCCTTGATTAAAAAGAATCTTAAGACTTGGGAAGAGTGCCTCCCTCATGTTGAATTCGCCTACAATCGAACTGTGCATAGTGCCACACAATACTCCCCCTTTGAGATTGTTTATGGCTTCAACCCCGTCACCCCCCTTGATTTGGTGCCCTTACCTTCCTCTGAGCACACAAGCTTAGATGGGAAAAAGAAAGCTGATTCTGTGCGCAGGTTACATGAGGCCGTGCGAGCAAACATTGAGAAGCGTACGCAGCAATACACCCAGCAAGCCAACAAGCACCGTCGCAAGATGATTTTTGAGCCTGGAGATTGGGTTTGGCTACACTTGAGGAAAGAGCGATTTCCCAAGCAACGCCAAAGCAAATTGTCCCCAAGAGGTGATGGACCATTTCGGGTACTCCAACGAGTCAATGACAACGCATACAAGTTGGAGCTACCTGGGGAGTACAATGTTAGTGCAACCTTCAACGTCGCGGACCTAAGCCCATTTCTTGACGAGGAGGATCCAGATTTGAGGGCAAATCCTTCTCAAGAGGAGGGGACTGATGTGTGCACGAGTCTCGGCCCACGCAATGACCCAGTCCGAGTTCCATCGGGCCCAGTCACACGTGCACGGGCCAAGCTCTTCAAAGAATCACTCCAAGCCCTGGTTCGAGTCGTCCAAGACCAACATGGAGTTCACAAAGATATTGAGGGCTTAGAGAGAGACAATCAAGCCATTTGCACCATGATCCAAGCCCACGAGGACTCAAGTGGGCCTTCAAGAGGACCGGCCCTATAGGGCCTTAGCCTTAGTATTTGATAGATTGGATTAATTTGTCTTCATAGCTCATTGGGCCGGCCCATCTTGGACACCAAGATGACCGAACTCTTTGCCATTGTTTCCTTAGGTTTTCTTAGTCACTTTGGCCTATAAATAGGCTTGCTTTGTAAGGTTTTAGGGTAGTCGTTTTATCAATAAAATTGGTTTAATTCGTTCCTTCTTCCAAGAAGAGAGTTCGAGCACTTTAACTTGCTTTGGCAAGGGTTATTGAGCAATCTTGCGTCCTGTCCTCGATTGTTCATCCGACCTATTCCCCTGGAGTATTCACCTTCATCGGAGTGTCGTCTACCACCTACATCAAATCGTGTCGTCCGTTTGATTCTAGGTCCCGCAATCCAAGCGTTGGACAACCTTGCTAGATCCTTGGGCAAACGTGCTACGTGTCTCGAAACAAGTTGATCGAGGAACGTATCAGTGAGGTACGTGTCTACAAACAGGTACGTATTCCTTTCTCTATTGGCAATTACATAGATGAGGTTGTGTGTGATGTTGTGCCTATGCATGCGACACATGTCACACCTTGGCAATTTGACAAATCCGTCACGTTTGATGAACGAGCAAATAAATACACTCTCTTGCACAATGGAAAATGCCTGGGCCTCACACCACTCACACCTGTCCAAGTGTATGTGGACCAACTTAAGTTACAAAGAGAGTGTGAACAAGACCGCCAAAAGAGGAAACAAAAGGCGGCCGATCCTGGCAAATGCTCCACTTCTACAAGTGAGCATTCGACCAAGGGTCAAGTGGGCACACCTGGTGATACGCATGATCATTCACCCATTAAACCACCCACTAGGAAGCAAAACATGATCATTAAGGCTAAGGATGTTAGAAAGGTTATAAATTCTGATCAGCCTATACTTCTCATGATTTGCAAGCATGTGCTCTTAGATGTTGCTGAGCTCAATAAGGCATTGCCTTCGAGCATGGTTGCTCTTTTGCAGGAATTCGAGGATGTATTCCCTGATGAGGTCCCTGATGGTTTACCACCCATTCGAGGGATTGAGCATCAAATAGACTGATTCCGGGAGCACCCCTACCCAACAAACCGGTTTACCGCATGGGTCCTGAGGAGACAAAAGAGCTTCAAAGGCAAGTTGATGGCCTCTTAGGTAAGGGTTGGGTAAAACAGAGTTTAAATCCTTGTGTTGTGCCTATGATACTTTCCCCCAAAAAGGATGGTACTTGGCGCATGTGCACTGACTGTAGGGCTGTATCATCATCCCATTCCTAGACTTGATGATATGCTTGATGAACTCGATGGTGCTATCATTTTCACCAAAATCGATTTAAGGTGTGGCTATCATCAAATTAGGATGAAAGAAGGCGATGAGTGGAAAACGGCGTTCAAAACCAAACATGAGTGTGGAGGACTACCACAAAGAAATTGAGATGACCATGATGAGGGCCAACATTCAAGAAGACAATGAGGCCACGATGGCTCGGTTTCTTAGAGGTCTCAATCCTGACCTTCAAGAAGCCTTGGAGCTCCAACATTACTTGGACATGCACGACCTTCTAGAACTCGCTATTAAGGCCGAGCGGGGGAAGAAACTAAGACGTGGAGTACGTACGTTCCAAACTTCTAACACCACTTCATGGAGGGGCAACCAACCACGAAGGGCGACCCACAAAGTTGGAAATGCGGCAGCACCAACCTCTTCTAACCGAATCCAAGGTAACACCTCTAACCGCCATTCCTATTCTACCCCTAACAAGGTTTCCGATGCATCCAGGTCCACTTCAAAGGCACCGCATGAGACTCCTAAGACTAGGAGTAGGGACATCAAGTGCTTCAAGTGCCAAGGGTTTGGACATATTCAATCTCAGTGCCCAAACCAACGGGTCATGCTCATCACTCACAATGGCGAAATCGTGTCTGATGATGACGAATGTGAGGAGATGCCCGAACTGGTCGAAGACGACTGCCTAGAAGAGGAGTCAGCTGGGGAGGCTTGCTCGCCTACACGAGGAGAAGTAGGTTGCTTGGTGGCACGGCGAGTGCTAACCGCCCGCGTTAAGGAGGACGAGCAGCTACAACGCGAAAACCTTTTCTACACCCGCTGTAAGATAGGCGACAAGGTGTGTAGTCTCATCATCGATGGTGGGAGTTGCACGAACGTGGCCAGTTTGCTCATGGTTGAGAGTCTAGGACTCCCCACTACCAGGCATCCAAATCCTTACCGCCTCCAATGGCTAAGTGAGGATGGTGAGGTACGAGTCTTCAAACAGGTACGCATTCCCTTTTCAATTGGTACTTACACTGATGAAATCGTGTGCAACGTAGTACCAATGCATGCTACGCATATCATTTTGGGAAGGCCCTGGCAATTTGACAAACACGTCACATTCGATGGAAGAGCAAATAAGTACACCCTTTTGCACGATGGCAAACGTAAGGTCCTTACACCTCTCACACCTGCACAAGTTTATGAGGACCAACTACTATTGCAAAGGGAGTGTGAACAAGACCGTCAAAGGAGGAAACTAAAGGCAGTCGACCCTGGTAAAGGCTCCACGTCTACGAGTGAGCCATCAACCAAGGGTCAAGGGAGCACACCTAGGGGTATACATGACAAATCACCTACCGCACCTACCACTAGGAAGCACAACATGATTATTAAGGCTAAAGATGTTAGAAAAGTGGTGAACTCTAATCAGCCTATACTTCTCATGATTTGCAAGCATGTGCTCTTGGATGTTGCTGAGCTCGACAAGGCGTTGCCTGCGAGCATAGTTGCTCTTTTGCAAGAATTTGGGGATGTTTTCCCTGACGAGGTCCCTGATGGCTTACCACCCATTCGGGGAATTGAACACCAAATCGACCTCATTCCTGGAGCACCATTGCCCAACAAACCTGCCTACCGCATGGGCCCTGAGGAGACCAAGGAGCTTCAAAGGCAAGTTGATGGCCTCTTAGGTAAGGGTTGGGTAAAGGAAAGTCTAAGTCCTTGCGCTGTGCCTGTGATACTTGTTCCCAAAAAGGACGGTACTTGGCGCATGTGCACTGACTGTCGGGCTGTGAACGCTATCACTGTCAAATATCGTCATCCCATTCCTAGACTTGATGATATGCTTGATGAACTCGATGGTGCCATTATTTTCACCAAAATAGACTTAAGGAGCGGCTATCATCAAATTCGGATGAAAGAAGGCGACGAGTGGAAAACAGCCTTCAAAACCAAACATGGTCTCTATGAGTGGCTAGTCATGCCTTTTGGCTTAACTAATGCCCCTAGCACCTTCATGCGACTAATGAACCATGTGTTGAGACACTTTATTGGCAAGTTTGTCATTGTTTACTTTGATGACATCCTGATCTATAGTCGTAGTGAGCATGAGCACCTAGAGCATGTGAGAATAGTTCTTGAGACACTTCGACAGGCGCGTCTTTACGCCAACCTCAAGAAGTGCACCTTTTGTACTAACGAGCTTGTGTTTTTAGGCTATGTGGTAAGTTCGCAGGGCATCAAGGTGGACAAATCCAAGATTGAGGCCATCGAGCAATGGCCAACTCCCACGTCCGTCCCTGACGTGCGCAGCTTTCTTGGATTGGCGGGCTTTTACCGGCGCTTTGTCAAAGATTTTAGCACCATTGCCGCCCCGTTGACTGCCGTGACAAAGAAGAATGACAAGTTCCACTGGGGAGAATCACAAGAACAAGCATTTCTCGCCCTCAAGGACACACTCACACATGCGCCTGTGTTAGCATTACCAAATTTTCACAAGACTTTTGAAATTGAATGTGATGCTTCTGGTGTAGGTATTGGAGCGGTCCTCATGCAAGACAAGAGGCCTTGTGCCTTCTTTAGTGAGAAACTGGGGGGAGCTGCATTAAACTACCCCACGTACGACAAGGAGTTGTACGCATTAGTGAGGGCTTTGGAGACTTGGCAACACTATCTTCGCCCTCGGGAGTTCGTGATACACACTGATCACGAGTCATTGAAGTACCTCAAGGGACAACCCAAGTTAAGCAAGCGACATGCCAAATGGGTAAGCTTCATTGACACCTTTTCGTATGTCATTAAGTATAAGACTGGCAAAACGAATGTAGTGGCTGATGCATTATCACGTAGACATTCGTTGCTTGCCCTTCTGGATGCCAAGTTTCTAGGGTTCGCATTGGTTAAGGAACTCTACACAAATGATCATGACTTTGGTGATATCTATGTTGCTTGTGTTAAGAACCCGCATGGAAAATACTTCTTGCATGATGGATTTCTATTCCATGTAGATAAACTGTGTGTACCTAATTCTTCCATTCGTGATCTTTTGATTCGAGAGGCACATAGTGGTGGTCTCATGGGCCACTTTGGCATCACCAAGACTCTGGCCATGTTGCAAGAGCACTTTTACTGGCCTCATATGCGTAGAGATGTTGAACGCATGGTTGGTAGATGTGCTACTTGTCACAAGGCAAAGTCTAAGACAAATCCATATGGCTTGTATACCCCATTACCTATCCCTTACCATCCTTGGGTTGATTTGTCTATGGACTTTGTATTAGGATTGCCTTGATCAACAAGGGGTAATGACTCCATCTTTGTTGTGGTTGATAGATTCTCTAAGATGGCTCATTTTATTCCTTGCCACAAAACTGACGATGCATCTCATATTGCTAATCTGTTCTTCAAAGAAATTGTCCGTCTGCATGGCCTGCCTAAAACTATTGTCAGTGATAGAGATGTGAAATTCTTGAGTTACTTTTGGAAGACTTTGTGGTCCAAACTGGGCACTAGGTTATTATTCTCCACCACTAGTCATCCACAAAGCGATGGACAAACTGAAGTTGTCAATCGCACACTTGGCACTCTACTTCGGGCCTTGATTAAAAAGAATCTTAAGACTTGGGAAGAGTGCCTCCCTCATGTTGAATTCGCCTACAATCGAACTGTGCATAGTGCCACACAATACTCCCCCTTTGCGATTGTTTATGGCTTCAACCCCGTCACCCCCCTTGATTTGGTGCCCTTACCTTCCTCTGAGCACACAAGCTTAGATGGGAAAAAGAAAGCTGATTCTGTGCGCAGGTTACATGAGGCCGTGCGAGCAAACATTGAGAAGCGTACGCAGCAATACACCCAGCAAGCCAACAAGCACCGTCGCAAGATGATTTTTGAGCCTGGAGATTGGGTTTGGCTACACTTGAGGAAAGAGCGATTTCCCAAGCAACGCCAAAGCAAATTGTCCCCAAGAGGTGATGGACCATTTCGGGTACTCCAACGAGTCAATGACAACGCATACAAGTTGGAGCTACCTGGGGAGTACAATGTTAGTGCAACCTTCAACGTCGCGGACCTAAGCCCATTTCTTGACGAGGAGGATCCAGATTTGAGGGCAAATCCTTCTCAAGAGGAGGGGACTGATGTGTGCACGAGTCTCGGCCCACGCAATGACCCAGTCCGAGTTCCATCGGGCCCAGTCACACGTGCACGGGCCAAGCTCTTCAAAGAATCACTCCAAGCCCTGGTTCGAGTCGTCCAAGACCAACATGGAGTTCACAAAGATATTGAGGGCTTAGAGAGAGACAATCAAGCCATTTGCACCATGATCCAAGCCCACGAGGACTCAAGTGGGCCTTCAAGAGGACCGGCCCTATAGGGCCTTAGCCTTAGTATTTGATAGATTGGATTAATTTGTCTTCATAGCTCATTGGGCCGGCCCATCTTGGACACCAAGATGACCGAACTCTTTGCCATTGTTTCCTTAGGTTTTCTTAGTCACTTTGGCCTATAAATAGGCTTGCTTTGTAAGGTTTTAGGGTAGTCGTTTTATCAATAAAATTGGTTTAATTCGTTCCTTCTTCCAAGAAGAGAGTTCGAGCACTTTAACTTGCTTTGGCAAGGGTTATTGAGCAATCTTGCGTCCTGTCCTCGATTGTTCATCCGACCTATTCCCCTGGAGTATTCACCTTCATCGGAGTGTCGTCTACCACCTACATCAAATCGTGTCGTCCGTTTGATTCTAGGTCCCGCAATCCAAGCGTTGGACAACCTTGCTAGATCCTTGGGCAAACGTGCTACGTGTCTCGAAACAAGTTGATCGAGGAACGTATCAGTGAGGTACGTGTCTACAAACAGGTACGTATTCCTTTCTCTATTGGCAATTACATAGATGAGGTTGTGTGTGATGTTGTGCCTATGCATGCGACACATGTCACACCTTGGCAATTTGACAAATCCGTCACGTTTGATGAACGAGCAAATAAATACACTCTCTTGCACAATGGAAAATGCCTGGGCCTCACACCACTCACACCTGTCCAAGTGTATGTGGACCAACTTAAGTTACAAAGAGAGTGTGAACAAGACCGCCAAAAGAGGAAACAAAAGGCGGCCGATCCTGGCAAATGCTCCACTTCTACAAGTGAGCATTCGACCAAGGGTCAAGTGGGCACACCTGGTGATACGCATGATCATTCACCCATTAAACCACCCACTAGGAAGCAAAACATGATCATTAAGGCTAAGGATGTTAGAAAGGTTATAAATTCTGATCAGCCTATACTTCTCATGATTTGCAAGCATGTGCTCTTAGATGTTGCTGAGCTCAATAAGGCATTGCCTTCGAGCATGGTTGCTCTTTTGCAGGAATTCGAGGATGTATTCCCTGATGAGGTCCCTGATGGTTTACCACCCATTCGAGGGATTGAGCATCAAATAGACTGATTCCGGGAGCACCCCTACCCAACAAACCGGTTTACCGCATGGGTCCTGAGGAGACAAAAGAGCTTCAAAGGCAAGTTGATGGCCTCTTAGGTAAGGGTTGGGTAAAACAGAGTTTAAATCCTTGTGTTGTGCCTATGATACTTTCCCCCAAAAAGGATGGTACTTGGCGCATGTGCACTGACTGTAGGGCTGTATCATCATCCCATTCCTAGACTTGATGATATGCTTGATGAACTCGATGGTGCTATCATTTTCACCAAAATCGATTTAAGGTGTGGCTATCATCAAATTAGGATGAAAGAAGGCGATGAGTGGAAAACGGCGTTCAAAACCAAACATGAGTGTGGAGGACTACCACAAAGAAATTGAGATGACCATGATGAGGGCCAACATTCAAGAAGACAATGAGGCCACGATGGCTCGGTTTCTTAGAGGTCTCAATCCTGACCTTCAAGAAGCCTTGGAGCTCCAACATTACTTGGACATGCACGACCTTCTAGAACTCGCTATTAAGGCCGAGCGGGGGAAGAAACTAAGACGTGGAGTACGTACGTTCCAAACTTCTAACACCACTTCATGGAGGGGCAACCAACCACGAAGGGCGACCCACAAAGTTGGAAATGCGGCAGCACCAACCTCTTCTAACCGAATCCAAGGTAACACCTCTAACCGCCATTCCTATTCTACCCCTAACAAGGTTTCCGATGCATCCAGGTCCACTTCAAAGGCACCGCATGAGACTCCTAAGACTAGGAGTAGGGACATCAAGTGCTTCAAGTGCCAAGGGTTTGGACATATTCAATCTCAGTGCCCAAACCAACGGGTCATGCTCATCACTCACAATGGCGAAATCGTGTCTGATGATGACGAATGTGAGGAGATGCCCGAACTGGTCGAAGACGACTGCCTAGAAGAGGAGTCAGCTGGGGAGGCTTGCTCGCCTACACGAGGAGAAGTAGGTTGCTTGGTGGCACGGCGAGTGCTAACCGCCCGCGTTAAGGAGGACGAGCAGCTACAACGCGAAAACCTTTTCTACACCCGCTGTAAGATAGGCGACAAGGTGTGTAGTCTCATCATCGATGGTGGGAGTTGCACGAACGTGGCCAGTTTGCTCATGGTTGAGAGTCTAGGACTCCCCACTACCAGGCATCCAAATCCTTACCGCCTCCAATGGCTAAGTGAGGATGGTGAGGTACGAGTCTTCAAACAGGTACGCATTCCCTTTTCAATTGGTACTTACACTGATGAAATCGTGTGCAACGTAGTACCAATGCATGCTACGCATATCATTTTGGGAAGGCCCTGGCAATTTGACAAACACGTCACATTCGATGGAAGAGCAAATAAGTACACCCTTTTGCACGATGGCAAACGTAAGGTCCTTACACCTCTCACACCTGCACAAGTTTATGAGGACCAACTACTATTGCAAAGGGAGTGTGAACAAGACCGTCAAAGGAGGAAACTAAAGGCAGTCGACCCTGGTAAAGGCTCCACGTCTACGAGTGAGCCATCAACCAAGGGTCAAGGGAGCACACCTAGGGGTATACATGACAAATCACCTACCGCACCTACCACTAGGAAGCACAACATGATTATTAAGGCTAAAGATGTTAGAAAAGTGGTGAACTCTAATCAGCCTATACTTCTCATGATTTGCAAGCATGTGCTCTTGGATGTTGCTGAGCTCGACAAGGCGTTGCCTGCGAGCATAGTTGCTCTTTTGCAAGAATTTGGGGATGTTTTCCCTGACGAGGTCCCTGATGGCTTACCACCCATTCGGGGAATTGAACACCAAATCGACCTCATTCCTGGAGCACCATTGCCCAACAAACCTGCCTACCGCATGGGCCCTGAGGAGACCAAGGAGCTTCAAAGGCAAGTTGATGGCCTCTTAGGTAAGGGTTGGGTAAAGGAAAGTCTAAGTCCTTGCGCTGTGCCTGTGATACTTGTTCCCAAAAAGGACGGTACTTGGCGCATGTGCACTGACTGTCGGGCTGTGAACGCTATCACTGTCAAATATCGTCATCCCATTCCTAGACTTGATGATATGCTTGATGAACTCGATGGTGCCATTATTTTCACCAAAATAGACTTAAGGAGCGGCTATCATCAAATTCGGATGAAAGAAGGCGACGAGTGGAAAACAGCCTTCAAAACCAAACATGGTCTCTATGAGTGGCTAGTCATGCCTTTTGGCTTAACTAATGCCCCTAGCACCTTCATGCGACTAATGAACCATGTGTTGAGACACTTTATTGGCAAGTTTGTCATTGTTTACTTTGATGACATCCTGATCTATAGTCGTAGTGAGCATGAGCACCTAGAGCATGTGAGAATAGTTCTTGAGACACTTCGACAGGCGCGTCTTTACGCCAACCTCAAGAAGTGCACCTTTTGTACTAACGAGCTTGTGTTTTTAGGCTATGTGGTAAGTTCGCAGGGCATCAAGGTGGACAAATCCAAGATTGAGGCCATCGAGCAATGGCCAACTCCCACGTCCGTCCCTGACGTGCGCAGCTTTCTTGGATTGGCGGGCTTTTACCGGCGCTTTGTCAAAGATTTTAGCACCATTGCCGCCCCGTTGACTGCCGTGACAAAGAAGAATGACAAGTTCCACTGGGGAGAATCACAAGAACAAGCATTTCTCGCCCTCAAGGACACACTCACACATGCGCCTGTGTTAGCATTACCAAATTTTCACAAGACTTTTGAAATTGAATGTGATGCTTCTGGTGTAGGTATTGGAGCGGTCCTCATGCAAGACAAGAGGCCTTGTGCCTTCTTTAGTGAGAAACTGGGGGGAGCTGCATTAAACTACCCCACGTACGACAAGGAGTTGTACGCATTAGTGAGGGCTTTGGAGACTTGGCAACACTATCTTCGCCCTCGGGAGTTCGTGATACACACTGATCACGAGTCATTGAAGTACCTCAAGGGACAACCCAAGTTAAGCAAGCGACATGCCAAATGGGTAAGCTTCATTGACACCTTTTCGTATGTCATTAAGTATAAGACTGGCAAAACGAATGTAGTGGCTGATGCATTATCACGTAGACATTCGTTGCTTGCCCTTCTGGATGCCAAGTTTCTAGGGTTCGCATTGGTTAAGGAACTCTACACAACTGATCATGACTTTGGTGATATCTATGTTGCTTGTGTTAAGAACCCGCATGGAAAATACTTCTTGCATGATGGATTTCTATTCCATGTAGATAAACTGTGTGTACCTAATTCTTCCATTCGTGATCTTTTGATTCGAGAGGCACATAGTGGTGGTCTCATGGGCCACTTTGGCATCACCAAGACTCTGGCCATGTTGCAAGAGCACTTTTACTGGCCTCATATGCGTAGAGATGTTGAACGCATGGTTGGTAGATGTGCTACTTGTCACAAGGCAAAGTCTAAGACAAATCCATATGGCTTGTATACCCCATTACCTATCCCTTACCATCCTTGGGTTGATTTGTCTATGGACTTTGTATTAGGATTGCCTTGATCAACAAGGGGTAATGACTCCATCTTTGTTGTGGTTGATAGATTCTCTAAGATGGCTCATTTTATTCCTTGCCACAAAACTGACGATGCATCTCATATTGCTAATCTGTTCTTCAAAGAAATTGTCCGTCTGCATGGCCTGCCTAAAACTATTGTCAGTGATAGAGATGTGAAATTCTTGAGTTACTTTTGGAAGACTTTGTGGTCCAAACTGGGCACTAGGTTATTATTCTCCACCACTAGTCATCCACAAAGCGATGGACAAACTGAAGTTGTCAATCGCACACTTGGCACTCTACTTCGGGCCTTGATTAAAAAGAATCTTAAGACTTGGGAAGAGTGCCTCCCTCATGTTGAATTCGCCTACAATCGAACTGTGCATAGTGCCACACAATACTCCCCCTTTGCGATTGTTTATGGCTTCAACCCCGTCACCCCCCTTGATTTGGTGCCCTTACCTTCCTCTGAGCACACAAGCTTAGATGGGAAAAAGAAAGCTGATTCTGTGCGCAGGTTACATGAGGCCGTGCGAGCAAACATTGAGAAGCGTACGCAGCAATACACCCAGCAAGCCAACAAGCACCGTCGCAAGATGATTTTTGAGCCTGGAGATTGGGTTTGGCTACACTTGAGGAAAGAGCGATTTCCCAAGCAACGCCAAAGCAAATTGTCCCCAAGAGGTGATGGACCATTTCGGGTACTCCAACGAGTCAATGACAACGCATACAAGTTGGAGCTACCTGGGGAGTACAATGTTAGTGCAACCTTCAACGTCGCGGACCTAAGCCCATTTCTTGACGAGGAGGATCCAGATTTGAGGGCAAATCCTTCTCAAGAGGAGGGGACTGATGTGTGCACGAGTCTCGGCCCACGCAATGACCCAGTCCGAGTTCCATCGGGCCCAGTCACACGTGCACGGGCCAAGCTCTTCAAAGAATCACTCCAAGCCCTGGTTCGAGTCGTCCAAGACCAACATGGAGTTCACAAAGATATTGAGGGCTTAGAGAGAGACAATCAAGCCATTTGCACCATGATCCAAGCCCACGAGGACTCAAGTGGGCCTTCAAGAGGACCGGCCCTATAGGGCCTTAGCCTTAGTATTTGATAGATTGGATTAATTTGTCTTCATAGCTCATTGGGCCGGCCCATCTTGGACACCAAGATGACCGAACTCTTTGCCATTGTTTCCTTAGGTTTTCTTAGTCACTTTGGCCTATAAATAGGCTTGCTTTGTAAGGTTTTAGGGTAGTCGTTTTATCAATAAAATTGGTTTAATTCGTTCCTTCTTCCAAGAAGAGAGTTCGAGCACTTTAACTTGCTTTGGCAAGGGTTATTGAGCAATCTTGCGTCCTGTCCTCGATTGTTCATCCGACCTATTCCCCTGGAGTATTCACCTTCATCGGAGTGTCGTCTACCACCTACATCAAATCGTGTCGTCCGTTTGATTCTAGGTCCCGCAATCCAAGCGTTGGACAACCTTGCTAGATCCTTGGGCAAACGTGCTACGTGTCTCGAAACAAGTTGATCGAGGAACGTATCAGTGAGGTACGTGTCTACAAACAGGTACGTATTCCTTTCTCTATTGGCAATTACATAGATGAGGTTGTGTGTGATGTTGTGCCTATGCATGCGACACATGTCACACCTTGGCAATTTGACAAATCCGTCACGTTTGATGAACGAGCAAATAAATACACTCTCTTGCACAATGGAAAATGCCTGGGCCTCACACCACTCACACCTGTCCAAGTGTATGTGGACCAACTTAAGTTACAAAGAGAGTGTGAACAAGACCGCCAAAAGAGGAAACAAAAGGCGGCCGATCCTGGCAAATGCTCCACTTCTACAAGTGAGCATTCGACCAAGGGTCAAGTGGGCACACCTGGTGATACGCATGATCATTCACCCATTAAACCACCCACTAGGAAGCAAAACATGATCATTAAGGCTAAGGATGTTAGAAAGGTTATAAATTCTGATCAGCCTATACTTCTCATGATTTGCAAGCATGTGCTCTTAGATGTTGCTGAGCTCAATAAGGCATTGCCTTCGAGCATGGTTGCTCTTTTGCAGGAATTCGAGGATGTATTCCCTGATGAGGTCCCTGATGGTTTACCACCCATTCGAGGGATTGAGCATCAAATAGACTGATTCCGGGAGCACCCCTACCCAACAAACCGGTTTACCGCATGGGTCCTGAGGAGACAAAAGAGCTTCAAAGGCAAGTTGATGGCCTCTTAGGTAAGGGTTGGGTAAAACAGAGTTTAAATCCTTGTGTTGTGCCTATGATACTTTCCCCCAAAAAGGATGGTACTTGGCGCATGTGCACTGACTGTAGGGCTGTATCATCATCCCATTCCTAGACTTGATGATATGCTTGATGAACTCGATGGTGCTATCATTTTCACCAAAATCGATTTAAGGTGTGGCTATCATCAAATTAGGATGAAAGAAGGCGATGAGTGGAAAACGGCGTTCAAAACCAAACATGAGTGTGGAGGACTACCACAAAGAAATTGAGATGACCATGATGAGGGCCAACATTCAAGAAGACAATGAGGCCACGATGGCTCGGTTTCTTAGAGGTCTCAATCCTGACCTTCAAGAAGCCTTGGAGCTCCAACATTACTTGGACATGCACGACCTTCTAGAACTCGCTATTAAGGCCGAGCGGGGGAAGAAACTAAGACGTGGAGTACGTACGTTCCAAACTTCTAACACCACTTCATGGAGGGGCAACCAACCACGAAGGGCGACCCACAAAGTTGGAAATGCGGCAGCACCAACCTCTTCTAACCGAATCCAAGGTAACACCTCTAACCGCCATTCCTATTCTACCCCTAACAAGGTTTCCGATGCATCCAGGTCCACTTCAAAGGCACCGCATGAGACTCCTAAGACTAGGAGTAGGGACATCAAGTGCTTCAAGTGCCAAGGGTTTGGACATATTCAATCTCAGTGCCCAAACCAACGGGTCATGCTCATCACTCACAATGGCGAAATCGTGTCTGATGATGACGAATGTGAGGAGATGCCCGAACTGGTCGAAGACGACTGCCTAGAAGAGGAGTCAGCTGGGGAGGCTTGCTCGCCTACACGAGGAGAAGTAGGTTGCTTGGTGGCACGGCGAGTGCTAACCGCCCGCGTTAAGGAGGACGAGCAGCTACAACGCGAAAACCTTTTCTACACCCGCTGTAAGATAGGCGACAAGGTGTGTAGTCTCATCATCGATGGTGGGAGTTGCACGAACGTGGCCAGTTTGCTCATGGTTGAGAGTCTAGGACTCCCCACTACCAGGCATCCAAATCCTTACCGCCTCCAATGGCTAAGTGAGGATGGTGAGGTACGAGTCTTCAAACAGGTACGCATTCCCTTTTCAATTGGTACTTACACTGATGAAATCGTGTGCAACGTAGTACCAATGCATGCTACGCATATCATTTTGGGAAGGCCCTGGCAATTTGACAAACACGTCACATTCGATGGAAGAGCAAATAAGTACACCCTTTTGCACGATGGCAAACGTAAGGTCCTTACACCTCTCACACCTGCACAAGTTTATGAGGACCAACTACTATTGCAAAGGGAGTGTGAACAAGACCGTCAAAGGAGGAAACTAAAGGCAGTCGACCCTGGTAAAGGCTCCACGTCTACGAGTGAGCCATCAACCAAGGGTCAAGGGAGCACACCTAGGGGTATACATGACAAATCACCTACCGCACCTACCACTAGGAAGCACAACATGATTATTAAGGCTAAAGATGTTAGAAAAGTGGTGAACTCTAATCAGCCTATACTTCTCATGATTTGCAAGCATGTGCTCTTGGATGTTGCTGAGCTCGACAAGGCGTTGCCTGCGAGCATAGTTGCTCTTTTGCAAGAATTTGGGGATGTTTTCCCTGACGAGGTCCCTGATGGCTTACCACCCATTCGGGGAATTGAACACCAAATCGACCTCATTCCTGGAGCACCATTGCCCAACAAACCTGCCTACCGCATGGGCCCTGAGGAGACCAAGGAGCTTCAAAGGCAAGTTGATGGCCTCTTAGGTAAGGGTTGGGTAAAGGAAAGTCTAAGTCCTTGCGCTGTGCCTGTGATACTTGTTCCCAAAAAGGACGGTACTTGGCGCATGTGCACTGACTGTCGGGCTGTGAACGCTATCACTGTCAAATATCGTCATCCCATTCCTAGACTTGATGATATGCTTGATGAACTCGATGGTGCCATTATTTTCACCAAAATAGACTTAAGGAGCGGCTATCATCAAATTCGGATGAAAGAAGGCGACGAGTGGAAAACAGCCTTCAAAACCAAACATGGTCTCTATGAGTGGCTAGTCATGCCTTTTGGCTTAACTAATGCCCCTAGCACCTTCATGCGACTAATGAACCATGTGTTGAGACACTTTATTGGCAAGTTTGTCATTGTTTACTTTGATGACATCCTGATCTATAGTCGTAGTGAGCATGAGCACCTAGAGCATGTGAGAATAGTTCTTGAGACACTTCGACAGGCGCGTCTTTACGCCAACCTCAAGAAGTGCACCTTTTGTACTAACGAGCTTGTGTTTTTAGGCTATGTGGTAAGTTCGCAGGGCATCAAGGTGGACAAATCCAAGATTGAGGCCATCGAGCAATGGCCAACTCCCACGTCCGTCCCTGACGTGCGCAGCTTTCTTGGATTGGCGGGCTTTTACCGGCGCTTTGTCAAAGATTTTAGCACCATTGCCGCCCCGTTGACTGCCGTGACAAAGAAGAATGACAAGTTCCACTGGGGAGAATCACAAGAACAAGCATTTCTCGCCCTCAAGGACACACTCACACATGCGCCTGTGTTAGCATTACCAAATTTTCACAAGACTTTTGAAATTGAATGTGATGCTTCTGGTGTAGGTATTGGAGCGGTCCTCATGCAAGACAAGAGGCCTTGTGCCTTCTTTAGTGAGAAACTGGGGGGAGCTGCATTAAACTACCCCACGTACGACAAGGAGTTGTACGCATTAGTGAGGGCTTTGGAGACTTGGCAACACTATCTTCGCCCTCGGGAGTTCGTGATACACACTGATCACGAGTCATTGAAGTACCTCAAGGGACAACCCAAGTTAAGCAAGCGACATGCCAAATGGGTAAGCTTCATTGACACCTTTTCGTATGTCATTAAGTATAAGACTGGCAAAACGAATGTAGTGGCTGATGCATTATCACGTAGACATTCGTTGCTTGCCCTTCTGGATGCCAAGTTTCTAGGGTTCGCATTGGTTAAGGAACTCTACACAACTGATCATGACTTTGGTGATATCTATGTTGCTTGTGTTAAGAACCCGCATGGAAAATACTTCTTGCATGATGGATTTCTATTCCATGTAGATAAACTGTGTGTACCTAATTCTTCCATTCGTGATCTTTTGATTCGAGAGGCACATAGTGGTGGTCTCATGGGCCACTTTGGCATCACCAAGACTCTGGCCATGTTGCAAGAGCACTTTTACTGGCCTCATATGCGTAGAGATGTTGAACGCATGGTTGGTAGATGTGCTACTTGTCACAAGGCAAAGTCTAAGACAAATCCATATGGCTTGTATACCCCATTACCTATCCCTTACCATCCTTGGGTTGATTTGTCTATGGACTTTGTATTAGGATTGCCTTGATCAACAAGGGGTAATGACTCCATCTTTGTTGTGGTTGATAGATTCTCTAAGATGGCTCATTTTATTCCTTGCCACAAAACTGACGATGCATCTCATATTGCTAATCTGTTCTTCAAAGAAATTGTCCGTCTGCATGGCCTGCCTAAAACTATTGTCAGTGATAGAGATGTGAAATTCTTGAGTTACTTTTGGAAGACTTTGTGGTCCAAACTGGGCACTAGGTTATTATTCTCCACCACTAGTCATCCACAAAGCGATGGACAAACTGAAGTTGTCAATCGCACACTTGGCACTCTACTTCGGGCCTTGATTAAAAAGAATCTTAAGACTTGGGAAGAGTGCCTCCCTCATGTTGAATTCGCCTACAATCGAACTGTGCATAGTGCCACACAATACTCCCCCTTTGCGATTGTTTATGGCTTCAACCCCGTCACCCCCCTTGATTTGGTGCCCTTACCTTCCTCTGAGCACACAAGCTTAGATGGGAAAAAGAAAGCTGATTCTGTGCGCAGGTTACATGAGGCCGTGCGAGCAAACATTGAGAAGCGTACGCAGCAATACACCCAGCAAGCCAACAAGCACCGTCGCAAGATGATTTTTGAGCCTGGAGATTGGGTTTGGCTACACTTGAGGAAAGAGCGATTTCCCAAGCAACGCCAAAGCAAATTGTCCCCAAGAGGTGATGGACCATTTCGGGTACTCCAACGAGTCAATGACAACGCATACAAGTTGGAGCTACCTGGGGAGTACAATGTTAGTGCAACCTTCAACGTCGCGGACCTAAGCCCATTTCTTGACGAGGAGGATCCAGATTTGAGGGCAAATCCTTCTCAAGAGGAGGGGACTGATGTGTGCACGAGTCTCGGCCCACGCAATGACCCAGTCCGAGTTCCATCGGGCCCAGTCACACGTGCACGGGCCAAGCTCTTCAAAGAATCACTCCAAGCCCTGGTTCGAGTCGTCCAAGACCAACATGGAGTTCACAAAGATATTGAGGGCTTAGAGAGAGACAATCAAGCCATTTGCACCATGATCCAAGCCCACGAGGACTCAAGTGGGCCTTCAAGAGGACCGGCCCTATAGGGCCTTAGCCTTAGTATTTGATAGATTGGATTAATTTGTCTTCATAGCTCATTGGGCCGGCCCATCTTGGACACCAAGATGACCGAACTCTTTGCCATTGTTTCCTTAGGTTTTCTTAGTCACTTTGGCCTATAAATAGGCTTGCTTTGTAAGGTTTTAGGGTAGTCGTTTTATCAATAAAATTGGTTTAATTCGTTCCTTCTTCCAAGAAGAGAGTTCGAGCACTTTAACTTGCTTTGGCAAGGGTTATTGAGCAATCTTGCGTCCTGTCCTCGATTGTTCATCCGACCTATTCCCCTGGAGTATTCACCTTCATCGGAGTGTCGTCTACCACCTACATCAAATCGTGTCGTCCGTTTGATTCTAGGTCCCGCAATCCAAGCGTTGGACAACCTTGCTAGATCCTTGGGCAAACGTGCTACGTGTCTCGAAACAAGTTGATCGAGGAACGTATCAGTGAGGTACGTGTCTACAAACAGGTACGTATTCCTTTCTCTATTGGCAATTACATAGATGAGGTTGTGTGTGATGTTGTGCCTATGCATGCGACACATGTCACACCTTGGCAATTTGACAAATCCGTCACGTTTGATGAACGAGCAAATAAATACACTCTCTTGCACAATGGAAAATGCCTGGGCCTCACACCACTCACACCTGTCCAAGTGTATGTGGACCAACTTAAGTTACAAAGAGAGTGTGAACAAGACCGCCAAAAGAGGAAACAAAAGGCGGCCGATCCTGGCAAATGCTCCACTTCTACAAGTGAGCATTCGACCAAGGGTCAAGTGGGCACACCTGGTGATACGCATGATCATTCACCCATTAAACCACCCACTAGGAAGCAAAACATGATCATTAAGGCTAAGGATGTTAGAAAGGTTATAAATTCTGATCAGCCTATACTTCTCATGATTTGCAAGCATGTGCTCTTAGATGTTGCTGAGCTCAATAAGGCATTGCCTTCGAGCATGGTTGCTCTTTTGCAGGAATTCGAGGATGTATTCCCTGATGAGGTCCCTGATGGTTTACCACCCATTCGAGGGATTGAGCATCAAATAGACTGATTCCGGGAGCACCCCTACCCAACAAACCGGTTTACCGCATGGGTCCTGAGGAGACAAAAGAGCTTCAAAGGCAAGTTGATGGCCTCTTAGGTAAGGGTTGGGTAAAACAGAGTTTAAATCCTTGTGTTGTGCCTATGATACTTTCCCCCAAAAAGGATGGTACTTGGCGCATGTGCACTGACTGTAGGGCTGTATCATCATCCCATTCCTAGACTTGATGATATGCTTGATGAACTCGATGGTGCTATCATTTTCACCAAAATCGATTTAAGGTGTGGCTATCATCAAATTAGGATGAAAGAAGGCGATGAGTGGAAAACGGCGTTCAAAACCAAACATGAGTGTGGAGGACTACCACAAAGAAATTGAGATGACCATGATGAGGGCCAACATTCAAGAAGACAATGAGGCCACGATGGCTCGGTTTCTTAGAGGTCTCAATCCTGACCTTCAAGAAGCCTTGGAGCTCCAACATTACTTGGACATGCACGACCTTCTAGAACTCGCTATTAAGGCCGAGCGGGGGAAGAAACTAAGACGTGGAGTACGTACGTTCCAAACTTCTAACACCACTTCATGGAGGGGCAACCAACCACGAAGGGCGACCCACAAAGTTGGAAATGCGGCAGCACCAACCTCTTCTAACCGAATCCAAGGTAACACCTCTAACCGCCATTCCTATTCTACCCCTAACAAGGTTTCCGATGCATCCAGGTCCACTTCAAAGGCACCGCATGAGACTCCTAAGACTAGGAGTAGGGACATCAAGTGCTTCAAGTGCCAAGGGTTTGGACATATTCAATCTCAGTGCCCAAACCAACGGGTCATGCTCATCACTCACAATGGCGAAATCGTGTCTGATGATGACGAATGTGAGGAGATGCCCGAACTGGTCGAAGACGACTGCCTAGAAGAGGAGTCAGCTGGGGAGGCTTGCTCGCCTACACGAGGAGAAGTAGGTTGCTTGGTGGCACGGCGAGTGCTAACCGCCCGCGTTAAGGAGGACGAGCAGCTACAACGCGAAAACCTTTTCTACACCCGCTGTAAGATAGGCGACAAGGTGTGTAGTCTCATCATCGATGGTGGGAGTTGCACGAACGTGGCCAGTTTGCTCATGGTTGAGAGTCTAGGACTCCCCACTACCAGGCATCCAAATCCTTACCGCCTCCAATGGCTAAGTGAGGATGGTGAGGTACGAGTCTTCAAACAGGTACGCATTCCCTTTTCAATTGGTACTTACACTGATGAAATCGTGTGCAACGTAGTACCAATGCATGCTACGCATATCATTTTGGGAAGGCCCTGGCAATTTGACAAACACGTCACATTCGATGGAAGAGCAAATAAGTACACCCTTTTGCACGATGGCAAACGTAAGGTCCTTACACCTCTCACACCTGCACAAGTTTATGAGGACCAACTACTATTGCAAAGGGAGTGTGAACAAGACCGTCAAAGGAGGAAACTAAAGGCAGTCGACCCTGGTAAAGGCTCCACGTCTACGAGTGAGCCATCAACCAAGGGTCAAGGGAGCACACCTAGGGGTATACATGACAAATCACCTACCGCACCTACCACTAGGAAGCACAACATGATTATTAAGGCTAAAGATGTTAGAAAAGTGGTGAACTCTAATCAGCCTATACTTCTCATGATTTGCAAGCATGTGCTCTTGGATGTTGCTGAGCTCGACAAGGCGTTGCCTGCGAGCATAGTTGCTCTTTTGCAAGAATTTGGGGATGTTTTCCCTGACGAGGTCCCTGATGGCTTACCACCCATTCGGGGAATTGAACACCAAATCGACCTCATTCCTGGAGCACCATTGCCCAACAAACCTGCCTACCGCATGGGCCCTGAGGAGACCAAGGAGCTTCAAAGGCAAGTTGATGGCCTCTTAGGTAAGGGTTGGGTAAAGGAAAGTCTAAGTCCTTGCGCTGTGCCTGTGATACTTGTTCCCAAAAAGGACGGTACTTGGCGCATGTGCACTGACTGTCGGGCTGTGAACGCTATCA
The DNA here is from genome assembly GCF_036785885.1 of Coffea arabica. Lineage (NCBI taxonomy): Eukaryota > Viridiplantae > Streptophyta > Magnoliopsida > Gentianales > Rubiaceae > Coffea > Coffea arabica. Next base: position 29,194,006 of record NC_092318.1, on the reverse strand, counting down.
CTGTCAAATATCGTCATCCCATTCCTAGACTTGATGATATGCTTGATGAACTCGATGGTGCCATTATTTTCACCAAAATAGACTTAAGGAGCGGCTATCATCAAATTCGGATGAAAGAAGGCGACGAGTGGAAAACAGCCTTCAAAACCAAACATGGTCTCTATGAGTGGCTAGTCATGCCTTTTGGCTTAACTAATGCCCCTAGCACCTTCATGCGACTAATGAACCATGTGTTGAGACACTTTATTGGCAAGTTTGTCATTGTTTACTTTGATGACATCCTGATCTATAGTCGTAGTGAGCATGAGCACCTAGAGCATGTGAGAATAGTTCTTGAGACACTTCGACAGGCGCGTCTTTACGCCAACCTCAAGAAGTGCACCTTTTGTACTAACGAGCTTGTGTTTTTAGGCTATGTGGTAAGTTCGCAGGGCATCAAGGTGGACAAATCCAAGATTGAGGCCATCGAGCAATGGCCAACTCCCACGTCCGTCCCTGACGTGCGCAGCTTTCTTGGATTGGCGGGCTTTTACCGGCGCTTTGTCAAAGATTTTAGCACCATTGCCGCCCCGTTGACTGCCGTGACAAAGAAGAATGACAAGTTCCACTGGGGAGAATCACAAGAACAAGCATTTCTCGCCCTCAAGGACACACTCACACATGCGCCTGTGTTAGCATTACCAAATTTTCACAAGACTTTTGAAATTGAATGTGATGCTTCTGGTGTAGGTATTGGAGCGGTCCTCATGCAAGACAAGAGGCCTTGTGCCTTCTTTAGTGAGAAACTGGGGGGAGCTGCATTAAACTACCCCACGTACGACAAGGAGTTGTACGCATTAGTGAGGGCTTTGGAGACTTGGCAACACTATCTTCGCCCTCGGGAGTTCGTGATACACACTGATCACGAGTCATTGAAGTACCTCAAGGGACAACCCAAGTTAAGCAAGCGACATGCCAAATGGGTAAGCTTCATTGACACCTTTTCGTATGTCATTAAGTATAAGACTGGCAAAACGAATGTAGTGGCTGATGCATTATCACGTAGACATTCGTTGCTTGCCCTTCTGGATGCCAAGTTTCTAGGGTTCGCATTGGTTAAGGAACTCTACACAACTGATCATGACTTTGGTGATATCTATGTTGCTTGTGTTAAGAACCCGCATGGAAAATACTTCTTGCATGATGGATTTCTATTCCATGTAGATAAACTGTGTGTACCTAATTCTTCCATTCGTGATCTTTTGATTCGAGAGGCACATAGTGGTGGTCTCATGGGCCACTTTGGCATCACCAAGACTCTGGCCATGTTGCAAGAGCACTTTTACTGGCCTCATATGCGTAGAGATGTTGAACGCATGGTTGGTAGATGTGCTACTTGTCACAAGGCAAAGTCTAAGACAAATCCATATGGCTTGTATACCCCATTACCTATCCCTTACCATCCTTGGGTTGATTTGTCTATGGACTTTGTATTAGGATTGCCTTGATCAACAAGGGGTAATGACTCCATCTTTGTTGTGGTTGATAGATTCTCTAAGATGGCTCATTTTATTCCTTGCCACAAAACTGACGATGCATCTCATATTGCTAATCTGTTCTTCAAAGAAATTGTCCGTCTGCATGGCCTGCCTAAAACTATTGTCAGTGATAGAGATGTGAAATTCTTGAGTTACTTTTGGAAGACTTTGTGGTCCAAACTGGGCACTAGGTTATTATTCTCCACCACTAGTCATCCACAAAGCGATGGACAAACTGAAGTTGTCAATCGCACACTTGGCACTCTACTTCGGGCCTTGATTAAAAAGAATCTTAAGACTTGGGAAGAGTGCCTCCCTCATGTTGAATTCGCCTACAATCGAACTGTGCATAGTGCCACACAATACTCCCCCTTTGCGATTGTTTATGGCTTCAACCCCGTCACCCCCCTTGATTTGGTGCCCTTACCTTCCTCTGAGCACACAAGCTTAGATGGGAAAAAGAAAGCTGATTCTGTGCGCAGGTTACATGAGGCCGTGCGAGCAAACATTGAGAAGCGTACGCAGCAATACACCCAGCAAGCCAACAAGCACCGTCGCAAGATGATTTTTGAGCCTGGAGATTGGGTTTGGCTACACTTGAGGAAAGAGCGATTTCCCAAGCAACGCCAAAGCAAATTGTCCCCAAGAGGTGATGGACCATTTCGGGTACTCCAACGAGTCAATGACAACGCATACAAGTTGGAGCTACCTGGGGAGTACAATGTTAGTGCAACCTTCAACGTCGCGGACCTAAGCCCATTTCTTGACGAGGAGGATCCAGATTTGAGGGCAAATCCTTCTCAAGAGGAGGGGACTGATGTGTGCACGAGTCTCGGCCCACGCAATGACCCAGTCCGAGTTCCATCGGGCCCAGTCACACGTGCACGGGCCAAGCTCTTCAAAGAATCACTCCAAGCCCTGGTTCGAGTCGTCCAAGACCAACATGGAGTTCACAAAGATATTGAGGGCTTAGAGAGAGACAATCAAGCCATTTGCACCATGATCCAAGCCCACGAGGACTCAAGTGGGCCTTCAAGAGGACCGGCCCTATAGGGCCTTAGCCTTAGTATTTGATAGATTGGATTAATTTGTCTTCATAGCTCATTGGGCCGGCCCATCTTGGACACCAAGATGACCGAACTCTTTGCCATTGTTTCCTTAGGTTTTCTTAGTCACTTTGGCCTATAAATAGGCTTGCTTTGTAAGGTTTTAGGGTAGTCGTTTTATCAATAAAATTGGTTTAATTCGTTCCTTCTTCCAAGAAGAGAGTTCGAGCACTTTAACTTGCTTTGGCAAGGGTTATTGAGCAATCTTGCGTCCTGTCCTCGATTGTTCATCCGACCTATTCCCCTGGAGTATTCACCTTCATCGGAGTGTCGTCTACCACCTACATCAAATCGTGTCGTCCGTTTGATTCTAGGTCCCGCAATCCAAGCGTTGGACAACCTTGCTAGATCCTTGGGCAAACGTGCTACGTGTCTCGAAACAAGTTGATCGAGGAACGTATCAGTGAGGTACGTGTCTACAAACAGGTACGTATTCCTTTCTCTATTGGCAATTACATAGATGAGGTTGTGTGTGATGTTGTGCCTATGCATGCGACACATGTCACACCTTGGCAATTTGACAAATCCGTCACGTTTGATGAACGAGCAAATAAATACACTCTCTTGCACAATGGAAAATGCCTGGGCCTCACACCACTCACACCTGTCCAAGTGTATGTGGACCAACTTAAGTTACAAAGAGAGTGTGAACAAGACCGCCAAAAGAGGAAACAAAAGGCGGCCGATCCTGGCAAATGCTCCACTTCTACAAGTGAGCATTCGACCAAGGGTCAAGTGGGCACACCTGGTGATACGCATGATCATTCACCCATTAAACCACCCACTAGGAAGCAAAACATGATCATTAAGGCTAAGGATGTTAGAAAGGTTATAAATTCTGATCAGCCTATACTTCTCATGATTTGCAAGCATGTGCTCTTAGATGTTGCTGAGCTCAATAAGGCATTGCCTTCGAGCATGGTTGCTCTTTTGCAGGAATTCGAGGATGTATTCCCTGATGAGGTCCCTGATGGTTTACCACCCATTCGAGGGATTGAGCATCAAATAGACTGATTCCGGGAGCACCCCTACCCAACAAACCGGTTTACCGCATGGGTCCTGAGGAGACAAAAGAGCTTCAAAGGCAAGTTGATGGCCTCTTAGGTAAGGGTTGGGTAAAACAGAGTTTAAATCCTTGTGTTGTGCCTATGATACTTTCCCCCAAAAAGGATGGTACTTGGCGCATGTGCACTGACTGTAGGGCTGTATCATCATCCCATTCCTAGACTTGATGATATGCTTGATGAACTCGATGGTGCTATCATTTTCACCAAAATCGATTTAAGGTGTGGCTATCATCAAATTAGGATGAAAGAAGGCGATGAGTGGAAAACGGCGTTCAAAACCAAACATGAGTGTGGAGGACTACCACAAAGAAATTGAGATGACCATGATGAGGGCCAACATTCAAGAAGACAATGAGGCCACGATGGCTCGGTTTCTTAGAGGTCTCAATCCTGACCTTCAAGAAGCCTTGGAGCTCCAACATTACTTGGACATGCACGACCTTCTAGAACTCGCTATTAAGGCCGAGCGGGGGAAGAAACTAAGACGTGGAGTACGTACGTTCCAAACTTCTAACACCACTTCATGGAGGGGCAACCAACCACGAAGGGCGACCCACAAAGTTGGAAATGCGGCAGCACCAACCTCTTCTAACCGAATCCAAGGTAACACCTCTAACCGCCATTCCTATTCTACCCCTAACAAGGTTTCCGATGCATCCAGGTCCACTTCAAAGGCACCGCATGAGACTCCTAAGACTAGGAGTAGGGACATCAAGTGCTTCAAGTGCCAAGGGTTTGGACATATTCAATCTCAGTGCCCAAACCAACGGGTCATGCTCATCACTCACAATGGCGAAATCGTGTCTGATGATGACGAATGTGAGGAGATGCCCGAACTGGTCGAAGACGACTGCCTAGAAGAGGAGTCAGCTGGGGAGGCTTGCTCGCCTACACGAGGAGAAGTAGGTTGCTTGGTGGCACGGCGAGTGCTAACCGCCCGCGTTAAGGAGGACGAGCAGCTACAACGCGAAAACCTTTTCTACACCCGCTGTAAGATAGGCGACAAGGTGTGTAGTCTCATCATCGATGGTGGGAGTTGCACGAACGTGGCCAGTTTGCTCATGGTTGAGAGTCTAGGACTCCCCACTACCAGGCATCCAAATCCTTACCGCCTCCAATGGCTAAGTGAGGATGGTGAGGTACGAGTCTTCAAACAGGTACGCATTCCCTTTTCAATTGGTACTTACACTGATGAAATCGTGTGCAACGTAGTACCAATGCATGCTACGCATATCATTTTGGGAAGGCCCTGGCAATTTGACAAACACGTCACATTCGATGGAAGAGCAAATAAGTACACCCTTTTGCACGATGGCAAACGTAAGGTCCTTACACCTCTCACACCTGCACAAGTTTATGAGGACCAACTACTATTGCAAAGGGAGTGTGAACAAGACCGTCAAAGGAGGAAACTAAAGGCAGTCGACCCTGGTAAAGGCTCCACGTCTACGAGTGAGCCATCAACCAAGGGTCAAGGGAGCACACCTAGGGGTATACATGACAAATCACCTACCGCACCTACCACTAGGAAGCACAACATGATTATTAAGGCTAAAGATGTTAGAAAAGTGGTGAACTCTAATCAGCCTATACTTCTCATGATTTGCAAGCATGTGCTCTTGGATGTTGCTGAGCTCGACAAGGCGTTGCCTGCGAGCATAGTTGCTCTTTTGCAAGAATTTGGGGATGTTTTCCCTGACGAGGTCCCTGATGGCTTACCACCCATTCGGGGAATTGAACACCAAATCGACCTCATTCCTGGAGCACCATTGCCCAACAAACCTGCCTACCGCATGGGCCCTGAGGAGACCAAGGAGCTTCAAAGGCAAGTTGATGGCCTCTTAGGTAAGGGTTGGGTAAAGGAAAGTCTAAGTCCTTGCGCTGTGCCTGTGATACTTGTTCCCAAAAAGGACGGTACTTGGCGCATGTGCACTGACTGTCGGGCTGTGAACGCTATCACTGTCAAATATCGTCATCCCATTCCTAGACTTGATGATATGCTTGATGAACTCGATGGTGCCATTATTTTCACCAAAATAGACTTAAGGAGCGGCTATCATCAAATTCGGATGAAAGAAGGCGACGAGTGGAAAACAGCCTTCAAAACCAAACATGGTCTCTATGAGTGGCTAGTCATGCCTTTTGGCTTAACTAATGCCCCTAGCACCTTCATGCGACTAATGAACCATGTGTTGAGACACTTTATTGGCAAGTTTGTCATTGTTTACTTTGATGACATCCTGATCTATAGTCGTAGTGAGCATGAGCACCTAGAGCATGTGAGAATAGTTCTTGAGACACTTCGACAGGCGCGTCTTTACGCCAACCTCAAGAAGTGCACCTTTTGTACTAACGAGCTTGTGTTTTTAGGCTATGTGGTAAGTTCGCAGGGCATCAAGGTGGACAAATCCAAGATTGAGGCCATCGAGCAATGGCCAACTCCCACGTCCGTCCCTGACGTGCGCAGCTTTCTTGGATTGGCGGGCTTTTACCGGCGCTTTGTCAAAGATTTTAGCACCATTGCCGCCCCGTTGACTGCCGTGACAAAGAAGAATGACAAGTTCCACTGGGGAGAATCACAAGAACAAGCATTTCTCGCCCTCAAGGACACACTCACACATGCGCCTGTGTTAGCATTACCAAATTTTCACAAGACTTTTGAAATTGAATGTGATGCTTCTGGTGTAGGTATTGGAGCGGTCCTCATGCAAGACAAGAGGCCTTGTGCCTTCTTTAGTGAGAAACTGGGGGGAGCTGCATTAAACTACCCCACGTACGACAAGGAGTTGTACGCATTAGTGAGGGCTTTGGAGACTTGGCAACACTATCTTCGCCCTCGGGAGTTCGTGATACACACTGATCACGAGTCATTGAAGTACCTCAAGGGACAACCCAAGTTAAGCAAGCGACATGCCAAATGGGTAAGCTTCATTGACACCTTTTCGTATGTCATTAAGTATAAGACTGGCAAAACGAATGTAGTGGCTGATGCATTATCACGTAGACATTCGTTGCTTGCCCTTCTGGATGCCAAGTTTCTAGGGTTCGCATTGGTTAAGGAACTCTACACAACTGATCATGACTTTGGTGATATCTATGTTGCTTGTGTTAAGAACCCGCATGGAAAATACTTCTTGCATGATGGATTTCTATTCCATGTAGATAAACTGTGTGTACCTAATTCTTCCATTCGTGATCTTTTGATTCGAGAGGCACATAGTGGTGGTCTCATGGGCCACTTTGGCATCACCAAGACTCTGGCCATGTTGCAAGAGCACTTTTACTGGCCTCATATGCGTAGAGATGTTGAACGCATGGTTGGTAGATGTGCTACTTGTCACAAGGCAAAGTCTAAGACAAATCCATATGGCTTGTATACCCCATTACCTATCCCTTACCATCCTTGGGTTGATTTGTCTATGGACTTTGTATTAGGATTGCCTTGATCAACAAGGGGTAATGACTCCATCTTTGTTGTGGTTGATAGATTCTCTAAGATGGCTCATTTTATTCCTTGCCACAAAACTGACGATGCATCTCATATTGCTAATCTGTTCTTCAAAGAAATTGTCCGTCTGCATGGCCTGCCTAAAACTATTGTCAGTGATAGAGATGTGAAATTCTTGAGTTACTTTTGGAAGACTTTGTGGTCCAAACTGGGCACTAGGTTATTATTCTCCACCACTAGTCATCCACAAAGCGATGGACAAACTGAAGTTGTCAATCGCACACTTGGCACTCTACTTCGGGCCTTGATTAAAAAGAATCTTAAGACTTGGGAAGAGTGCCTCCCTCATGTTGAATTCGCCTACAATCGAACTGTGCATAGTGCCACACAATACTCCCCCTTTGCGATTGTTTATGGCTTCAACCCCGTCACCCCCCTTGATTTGGTGCCCTTACCTTCCTCTGAGCACACAAGCTTAGATGGGAAAAAGAAAGCTGATTCTGTGCGCAGGTTACATGAGGCCGTGCGAGCAAACATTGAGAAGCGTACGCAGCAATACACCCAGCAAGCCAACAAGCACCGTCGCAAGATGATTTTTGAGCCTGGAGATTGGGTTTGGCTACACTTGAGGAAAGAGCGATTTCCCAAGCAACGCCAAAGCAAATTGTCCCCAAGAGGTGATGGACCATTTCGGGTACTCCAACGAGTCAATGACAACGCATACAAGTTGGAGCTACCTGGGGAGTACAATGTTAGTGCAACCTTCAACGTCGCGGACCTAAGCCCATTTCTTGACGAGGAGGATCCAGATTTGAGGGCAAATCCTTCTCAAGAGGAGGGGACTGATGTGTGCACGAGTCTCGGCCCACGCAATGACCCAGTCCGAGTTCCATCGGGCCCAGTCACACGTGCACGGGCCAAGCTCTTCAAAGAATCACTCCAAGCCCTGGTTCGAGTCGTCCAAGACCAACATGGAGTTCACAAAGATATTGAGGGCTTAGAGAGAGACAATCAAGCCATTTGCACCATGATCCAAGCCCACGAGGACTCAAGTGGGCCTTCAAGAGGACCGGCCCTATAGGGCCTTAGCCTTAGTATTTGATAGATTGGATTAATTTGTCTTCATAGCTCATTGGGCCGGCCCATCTTGGACACCAAGATGACCGAACTCTTTGCCATTGTTTCCTTAGGTTTTCTTAGTCACTTTGGCCTATAAATAGGCTTGCTTTGTAAGGTTTTAGGGTAGTCGTTTTATCAATAAAATTGGTTTAATTCGTTCCTTCTTCCAAGAAGAGAGTTCGAGCACTTTAACTTGCTTTGGCAAGGGTTATTGAGCAATCTTGCGTCCTGTCCTCGATTGTTCATCCGACCTATTCCCCTGGAGTATTCACCTTCATCGGAGTGTCGTCTACCACCTACATCAAATCGTGTCGTCCGTTTGATTCTAGGTCCCGCAATCCAAGCGTTGGACAACCTTGCTAGATCCTTGGGCAAACGTGCTACGTGTCTCGAAACAAGTTGATCGAGGAACGTATCAGTGAGGTACGTGTCTACAAACAGGTACGTATTCCTTTCTCTATTGGCAATTACATAGATGAGGTTGTGTGTGATGTTGTGCCTATGCATGCGACACATGTCACACCTTGGCAATTTGACAAATCCGTCACGTTTGATGAACGAGCAAATAAATACACTCTCTTGCACAATGGAAAATGCCTGGGCCTCACACCACTCACACCTGTCCAAGTGTATGTGGACCAACTTAAGTTACAAAGAGAGTGTGAACAAGACCGCCAAAAGAGGAAACAAAAGGCGGCCGATCCTGGCAAATGCTCCACTTCTACAAGTGAGCATTCGACCAAGGGTCAAGTGGGCACACCTGGTGATACGCATGATCATTCACCCATTAAACCACCCACTAGGAAGCAAAACATGATCATTAAGGCTAAGGATGTTAGAAAGGTTATAAATTCTGATCAGCCTATACTTCTCATGATTTGCAAGCATGTGCTCTTAGATGTTGCTGAGCTCAATAAGGCATTGCCTTCGAGCATGGTTGCTCTTTTGCAGGAATTCGAGGATGTATTCCCTGATGAGGTCCCTGATGGTTTACCACCCATTCGAGGGATTGAGCATCAAATAGACTGATTCCGGGAGCACCCCTACCCAACAAACCGGTTTACCGCATGGGTCCTGAGGAGACAAAAGAGCTTCAAAGGCAAGTTGATGGCCTCTTAGGTAAGGGTTGGGTAAAACAGAGTTTAAATCCTTGTGTTGTGCCTATGATACTTTCCCCCAAAAAGGATGGTACTTGGCGCATGTGCACTGACTGTAGGGCTGTATCATCATCCCATTCCTAGACTTGATGATATGCTTGATGAACTCGATGGTGCTATCATTTTCACCAAAATCGATTTAAGGTGTGGCTATCATCAAATTAGGATGAAAGAAGGCGATGAGTGGAAAACGGCGTTCAAAACCAAACATGAGTGTGGAGGACTACCACAAAGAAATTGAGATGACCATGATGAGGGCCAACATTCAAGAAGACAATGAGGCCACGATGGCTCGGTTTCTTAGAGGTCTCAATCCTGACCTTCAAGAAGCCTTGGAGCTCCAACATTACTTGGACATGCACGACCTTCTAGAACTCGCTATTAAGGCCGAGCGGGGGAAGAAACTAAGACGTGGAGTACGTACGTTCCAAACTTCTAACACCACTTCATGGAGGGGCAACCAACCACGAAGGGCGACCCACAAAGTTGGAAATGCGGCAGCACCAACCTCTTCTAACCGAATCCAAGGTAACACCTCTAACCGCCATTCCTATTCTACCCCTAACAAGGTTTCCGATGCATCCAGGTCCACTTCAAAGGCACCGCATGAGACTCCTAAGACTAGGAGTAGGGACATCAAGTGCTTCAAGTGCCAAGGGTTTGGACATATTCAATCTCAGTGCCCAAACCAACGGGTCATGCTCATCACTCACAATGGCGAAATCGTGTCTGATGATGACGAATGTGAGGAGATGCCCGAACTGGTCGAAGACGACTGCCTAGAAGAGGAGTCAGCTGGGGAGGCTTGCTCGCCTACACGAGGAGAAGTAGGTTGCTTGGTGGCACGGCGAGTGCTAACCGCCCGCGTTAAGGAGGACGAGCAGCTACAACGCGAAAACCTTTTCTACACCCGCTGTAAGATAGGCGACAAGGTGTGTAGTCTCATCATCGACGGTGGGAGTTGCACGAACGTGGCCAGTTTGCTCATGGTTGAGAGTCTAGGACTCCCCACTACCAGGCATCCAAATCCTTACCGCCTCCAATGGCTAAGTGAGGATGGTGAGGTACGAGTCTTCAAACAGGTACGCATTCCCTTTTCAATTGGTACTTACACTGATGAAATCGTGTGCAACGTAGTACCAATGCATGCTACGCATATCATTTTGGGAAGGCCCTGGCAATTTGACAAACACGTCACATTCGATGGAAGAGCAAATAAGTACACCCTTTTGCACGATGGCAAACGTAAGGTCCTTACACCTCTCACACCTGCACAAGTTTATGAGGACCAACTACTATTGCAAAGGGAGTGTGAACAAGACCGTCAAAGGAGGAAACTAAAGGCAGTCGACCCTGGTAAAGGCTCCACGTCTACGAGTGAGCCATCAACCAAGGGTCAAGGGAGCACACCTAGGGGTATACATGACAAATCACCTACCGCACCTACCACTAGGAAGCACAACATGATTATTAAGGCTAAAGATGTTAGAAAAGTGGTGAACTCTAATCAGCCTATACTTCTCATGATTTGCAAGCATGTGCTCTTGGATATTGCTGAGCTCGACAAGGCGTTGCCTGCGAGCATAGTTGCTCTTTTGCAAGAATTTGGGGATGTTTTCCCTGACGAGGTCCCTGATGGCTTACCACCCATTCGGGGAATTGAACACCAAATCGACCTCATTCCTGGAGCACCATTGCCCAACAAACCTGCCTACCGCATGGGCCCTGAGGAGACCAAGGAGCTTCAAAGGCAAGTTGATGGCCTCTTAGGTAAGGGTTGGGTAAAGGAAAGTCTAAGTCCTTGCGCTGTGCCTGTGATACTTGTTCCCAAAAAGGACGGTACTTGGCGCATGTGCACTGACTGTCGGGCTGTGAACGCTATCACTGTCAAATATCGTCATCCCATTCCTAGACTTGATGATATGCTTGATGAACTCGATGGTGCCATTATTTTCACCAAAATAGACTTAAGGAGCGGCTATCATCAAATTCGGATGAAAGAAGGCGACGAGTGGAAAACAGCCTTCAAAACCAAACATGGTCTCTATGAGTGGCTAGTCATGCCTTTTGGCTTAACTAATGCCCCTAGCACCTTCATGCGACTAATGAACCATGTGTTGAGACACTTTATTGGCAAGTTTGTCATTGTTTACTTTGATGACATCCTGATCTATAGTCGTAGTGAGCATGAGCACCTAGAGCATGTGAGAATAGTTCTTGAGACACTTCGACAGGCGCGTCTTTACGCCAACCTCAAGAAGTGCACCTTTTGTACTAACGAGCTTGTGTTTTTAGGCTATGTGGTAAGTTCGCAGGGCATCAAGGTGGACAAATCCAAGATTGAGGCCATCGAGCAATGGCCAACTCCCACGTCCGTCCCTGACGTGCGCAGCTTTCTTGGATTGGCGGGCTTTTACCGGCGCTTTGTCAAAGAGTTTAGCACCATTGCCGCCCCGTTGACCGCCGTGACAAAGAAGAATGACAAGTTCCACTGGGGAGAATCACAAGAACAAGCATTTCTCGCCCTCAAGGACACACTCACACATGCGCCTGTGTTAGCATTACCAAATTTTCACAAGACTTTTGAAATTGAATGTGATGCTTCTGGTGTAGGTATTGGAGCGGTCCTCATGCAAGACAAGAGGCCTTGTGCCTTCTTTAGTGAGAAACTGGGGGGAGCTGCATTAAACTACCCCACGTACGACAAGGAGTTGTACGCATTAGTGAGGGCTTTGGAGACTTGGCAACACTATCTTCGCCCTCGGGAGTTCGTGATACACACTGATCACGAGTCATTGAAGTACCTCAAGGGACAACCCAAGTTAAGCAAGCGACATGCCAAATGGGTAAGCTTCATTGACACCTTTTCGTATGTCATTAAGTATAAGACTGGCAAAACGAATGTAGTGGCTGATGCATTATCACGTAGACATTCGTTGCTTGCCCTTCTGGATGCCAGGGTTCGCATTGGTTAAGGAACTCTACACAAATGATCATGACTTTGGTGATATCTATGTTGCTTGTGTTAAGAACCCGCATGGAAAATACTTCTTGCATGATGGATTTCTATTCCATGTAGATAAACTGTGTGTACCTAATTCTTCCATTCGTGATCTTTTGATTCGAGAGGCACATAGTGGTGGTCTCATGGGCCACTTTGGCATCACCAAGACTCTGGCCATGTTGCAAGAGCACTTTTACTGGCCTCATATGCGTAGAGATGTTGAACGCATGGTTGGTAGATGTGCTACTTGTCACAAGGCAAAGTCTAAGACAAATCCATATGGCTTGTATACCCCATTACCTATCCCTCACCATCCTTGGGTTGATTTGTCTATGGACTTTGTATTAGGATTGCCTTGATCAACAAGGGGTAATGACTCCATCTTTGTTGTGGTTGATAGATTCTCTAAGATGGCTCATTTTATACCTTGCCACAAAACTGACGATGCATCTCATATTGCTAATCTGTTCTTCAAAGAAATTGTCCGTCTGCATGGCCTGCCTAAAACTATTGTCAGTGATAGAGATGTGAAATTCTTGAGTTACTTTTGGAAGACTTTGTGGTCCAAACTGGGCACTAGGTTATTATTCTCCACCACTAGTCATCCACAAAGCGATGGACAAACTGAAGTTGTCAATCGCACACTTGGCACTCTACTTCGGGCCTTGATTAAAAAGAATCTTAAGACTTGGGAAGAGTGCCTCCCTCATGTTGAATTCGCCTACAATCGAACTGTGCATAGTGCCACACAATACTCCCCCTTTGAGATTGTTTATGGCTTCAACCCCGTCACCCCCCTTGATTTGGTGCCCTTACCTTCCTCTGAGCACACAAGCTTAGATGGGAAAAGAAAGCTGATTCTGTGCGCAGGTTACATGAGGCCGTGCGAGCAAACATTGAGAAGCGTACGCAGCAATACACCCAGCAAGCCAACAAGCACCGTCGCAAGATGATTTTTGAGCCTGGAGATTGGGTTTGGCTACACTTGAGGAAAGAGCGATTTCCCAAGCAACGCCAAAGCAAATTGTCCCCAAGAGGTGATGGACCATTTCGGGTACTCCAACGAGTCAATGACAACGCATACAAGTTGGAGCTACCTGGGGAGTACAATGTTAGTGCAACCTTCAACGTCGCGGACCTAAGCCCATTTCTTGACGAGGAGGATCCAGATTTGAGGGCAAATCCTTCTCAAGAGGAGGGGACTGATGTGTGCACGAGTCTCGGCCCACGCAATGACCCAGTCCGAGTTCCATCGGGCCCAGTCACACGTGCACGGGCCAAGCTCTTCAAAGAATCACTCCAAGCCCTGGTTCGAGTCGTCCAAGACCAACATGGAGTTCACAAAGATATTGAGGGCTTAGAGAGAGACAATCAAGCCATTTGCACCATGATCCAAGCCCACGAGGACTCAAGTGGGCCTTCAAGAGGACCGGCCCTATAGGGCCTTAGCCTTAGTATTTGATAGATTGGATTAATTTGTCTTCATAGCTCATTGGGCCGGCCCATCTTGGACACCAAGATGACCGAACTCTTTGCCATTGTTTCCTTAGGTTTTCTTAGTCACTTTGGCCTATAAATAGGCTTGCTTTGTAAGGTTTTAGGGTAGTCGTTTTATCAATAAAATTGGTTTAATTCGTTCCTTCTTCCAAGAAGAGAGTTCGAGCACTTTAACTTGCTTTGGCAAGGGTTATTGAGCAATCTTGCGTCCTGTCCTCGATTGTTCATCCGACCTATTCCTCTGGAGTATTCACCTTCATCGGAGTGTCGTCTACCACCTACATCAAATCGTGTCGTCCGTTTGATTCTAGGTCCCGCAATCCAAGCGTTGGACAACCTTGCTAGATCCTTGGGCAAACGTGCTACGTGTCTCGAAACAAGTTGATCGAGGAACGTATCAGTGAGGTACGTGTCTACAAACAGGTACTTATTCCTTTCTCTATTGGCAATTACATAGATGAGGTTGTGTGTGATGTTGTGCCTATGCATGCGACACATGTCACACCTTGGCAATTTGACAAATCCGTCACGTTTGATGAACGAGCAAATAAATACACTCTCTTGCACAATGGAAAATGCCTGGTCCTCACACCACTCACACCTGCCCAAGTGTATGTGGACCAACTTAAGTTACAAAGAGAGTGTGAACAAGACCGCCAAAAGAGAAAACAAAAGGCGGCCGATCCTGGCAAATGCTCCACTTCTACAAGTGAGCATTCGACCAAGGGTCAAGTGGGCACACCTGGTGATACGCATGATCATTCACCCATTAAACCACCCACTAGGAAGCAAAACATGATCATTAAGGCTAAGGATGTTAGAAAGGTTATAAATTCTGATCAGCCTATACTTCTCATGATTTGCAAGCATGTGCTCTTAGATGTTGCTGAGCTCAATAAGGCATTGCCTTCGAGCATGGTTGCTCTTTTGCAGGAATTCGAGGATGTATTCCCTGATAAGGTCCCTGATGGTTTACCACCCATTCGAGGGATTGAGCATCAAATAGACTGATTCCGGGAGCACCCCTACCCAACAAACCGGTTTACCGCATGGGTCCTGAGGAGACAAAAGAGCTTCAAAGGCAAGTTGATGGCCTCTTAGGTAAGGGTTGGGTAAAACAGAGTTTAAATCCTTGTGTTGTGCCTATGATACTTTCCCCCAAAAAGGATGGTACTTGGAGCATGTGCACTGACTGTAGGGCTGTATCATCATCCCATTCCTAGACTTGATGATATGCTTGATGAACTCGATGGTGCTATCATTTTCACCAAAATCGATTTAAGGTGTGGCTATCATCAAATTAGGATGAAAGAAGGCGATGAGTGGAAAACGGCGTTCAAAACCAAACATGAGTGTGGAGGACTACCACAAAGAAATTGAGATGACCATGATGAGGGCCAACATTCAAGAAGACAATGAGGCCACGATGGCTCGGTTTCTTAGAGGTCTCAATCCTGACCTTCAAGAAGCCTTGGAGCTCCAACATTACTTGGACATGCACGACCTTCTAGAACTCGCTATTAAGGCCGAGCGGGGGAAGAAACTAAGACGTGGAGTACGTACGTTCCA
This sequence comes from Coffea arabica, assembly GCF_036785885.1. Classification (NCBI taxonomy): domain Eukaryota; kingdom Viridiplantae; phylum Streptophyta; class Magnoliopsida; order Gentianales; family Rubiaceae; genus Coffea; species Coffea arabica. The sequence goes on along the minus strand of NC_092318.1, from coordinate 29,178,522 downwards.
AACTTCTAACACCACTTCATGGAGGGGCAACCAACCACGAAGGGCGACCCACAAAGTTGGAAATGCGGCAGCACCAACCTCTTCTAACCGAATCCAAGGTAACACCTCTAACCGCCATTCCTATTCTACCCCTAACAAGGTTTCCGATGCATCCAGGTCCACTTCAAAGGCACCGCATGAGACTCCTAAGACTAGGAGTAGGGACATCAAGTGCTTCAAGTGCCAAGGGTTTGGACATATTCAATCTCAGTGCCCAAACCAACGGGTCATGCTCATCACTCACAATGGCGAAATCGTGTCTGATGATGACGAATGTGAGGAGATGCCCGAACTGGTCGAAAACGACTGCCTAGAAGAGGAGTCAGCTGGGGAGGCTTGCTCGCCTACACGAGGAGAAGTAGGTTGCTTGGTGGCACGGCGAGTGCTAACCGCCCGCGTTAAGGAGGACGAGCAGCTACAACGCGAAAACCTTTTCTACACCCGCTGTAAGATAGGCGACAAGGTGTGTAGTCTCATCATCGACGGTGGGAGTTGCACGAACGTGGCCAGTTTGCTCATGGTTGAGAGTCTAGGACTCCCCACTACCAGGCATCCAAATCCTTACCGCCTCCAATGGCTAAGTGAGGATGGTGAGGTACGAGTCTTCAAACAGGTACGCATTCCCTTTTCAATTGGTACTTACACTGATGAAATCGTGTGCAACGTAGTACCAATGCATGCTACGCATATCATTTTGGGAAGGCCCTGGCAATTTGACAAACACGTCACATTCGATGGAAGAGCAAATAAGTACACCCTTTTGCACGATGGCAAACGTAAGGTCCTTACACCTCTCACACCTGCACAAGTTTATGAGGACCAACTACTATTGCAAAGGGAGTGTGAACAAGACCGTCAAAGGAGGAAACTAAAGGCAGTCGACCCTGGTAAAGGCTCCACGTCTACGAGTGAGCCATCAACCAAGGGTCAAGGGAGCACACCTAGGGGTATACATGACAAATCACCTACCGCACCTACCACTAGGAAGCACAACATGATTATTAAGGCTAAAGATGTTAGAAAAGTGGTGAACTCTAATCAGCCTATACTTCTCATGATTTGCAAGCATGTGCTCTTGGATATTGCTGAGCTCGACAAGGCGTTGCCTGCGAGCATAGTTGCTCTTTTGCAAGAATTTGGGGATGTTTTCCCTGACGAGGTCCCTGATGGCTTACCACCCATTCGGGGAATTGAACACCAAATCGACCTCATTCCTGGAGCACCATTGCCCAACAAACCTGCCTACCGCATGGGCCCTGAGGAGACCAAGGAGCTTCAAAGGCAAGTTGATGGCCTCTTAGGTAAGGGTTGGGTAAAGGAAAGTCTAAGTCCTTGCGCTGTGCCTGTGATACTTGTTCCCAAAAAGGACGGTACTTGGCGCATGTGCACTGACTGTCGGGCTGTGAACGCTATCACTGTCAAATATCGTCATCCCATTCCTAGACTTGATGATATGCTTGATGAACTCGATGGTGCCATTATTTTCACCAAAATAGACTTAAGGAGCGGCTATCATCAAATTCGGATGAAAGAAGGCGACGAGTGGAAAACAGCCTTCAAAACCAAACATGGTCTCTATGAGTGGCTAGTCATGCCTTTTGGCTTAACTAATGCCCCTAGCACCTTCATGCGACTAATGAACCATGTGTTGAGACACTTTATTGGCAAGTTTGTCATTGTTTACTTTGATGACATCCTGATCTATAGTCGTAGTGAGCATGAGCACCTAGAGCATGTGAGAATAGTTCTTGAGACACTTCGACAGGCGCGTCTTTACGCCAACCTCAAGAAGTGCACCTTTTGTACTAACGAGCTTGTGTTTTTAGGCTATGTGGTAAGTTCGCAGGGCATCAAGGTGGACAAATCCAAGATTGAGGCCATCGAGCAATGGCCAACTCCCACGTCCGTCCCTGACGTGCGCAGCTTTCTTGGATTGGCGGGCTTTTACCGGCGCTTTGTCAAAGAGTTTAGCACCATTGCCGCCCCGTTGACCGCCGTGACAAAGAAGAATGACAAGTTCCACTGGGGAGAATCACAAGAACAAGCATTTCTCGCCCTCAAGGACACACTCACACATGCGCCTGTGTTAGCATTACCAAATTTTCACAAGACTTTTGAAATTGAATGTGATGCTTCTGGTGTAGGTATTGGAGCGGTCCTCATGCAAGACAAGAGGCCTTGTGCCTTCTTTAGTGAGAAACTGGGGGGAGCTGCATTAAACTACCCCACGTACGACAAGGAGTTGTACGCATTAGTGAGGGCTTTGGAGACTTGGCAACACTATCTTCGCCCTCGGGAGTTCGTGATACACACTGATCACGAGTCATTGAAGTACCTCAAGGGACAACCCAAGTTAAGCAAGCGACATGCCAAATGGGTAAGCTTCATTGACACCTTTTCGTATGTCATTAAGTATAAGACTGGCAAAACGAATGTAGTGGCTGATGCATTATCACGTAGACATTCGTTGCTTGCCCTTCTGGATGCCAGGGTTCGCATTGGTTAAGGAACTCTACACAAATGATCATGACTTTGGTGATATCTATGTTGCTTGTGTTAAGAACCCGCATGGAAAATACTTCTTGCATGATGGATTTCTATTCCATGTAGATAAACTGTGTGTACCTAATTCTTCCATTCGTGATCTTTTGATTCGAGAGGCACATAGTGGTGGTCTCATGGGCCACTTTGGCATCACCAAGACTCTGGCCATGTTGCAAGAGCACTTTTACTGGCCTCATATGCGTAGAGATGTTGAACGCATGGTTGGTAGATGTGCTACTTGTCACAAGGCAAAGTCTAAGACAAATCCATATGGCTTGTATACCCCATTACCTATCCCTCACCATCCTTGGGTTGATTTGTCTATGGACTTTGTATTAGGATTGCCTTGATCAACAAGGGGTAATGACTCCATCTTTGTTGTGGTTGATAGATTCTCTAAGATGGCTCATTTTATACCTTGCCACAAAACTGACGATGCATCTCATATTGCTAATCTGTTCTTCAAAGAAATTGTCCGTCTGCATGGCCTGCCTAAAACTATTGTCAGTGATAGAGATGTGAAATTCTTGAGTTACTTTTGGAAGACTTTGTGGTCCAAACTGGGCACTAGGTTATTATTCTCCACCACTAGTCATCCACAAAGCGATGGACAAACTGAAGTTGTCAATCGCACACTTGGCACTCTACTTCGGGCCTTGATTAAAAAGAATCTTAAGACTTGGGAAGAGTGCCTCCCTCATGTTGAATTCGCCTACAATCGAACTGTGCATAGTGCCACACAATACTCCCCCTTTGAGATTGTTTATGGCTTCAACCCCGTCACCCCCCTTGATTTGGTGCCCTTACCTTCCTCTGAGCACACAAGCTTAGATGGGAAAAGAAAGCTGATTCTGTGCGCAGGTTACATGAGGCCGTGCGAGCAAACATTGAGAAGCGTACGCAGCAATACACCCAGCAAGCCAACAAGCACCGTCGCAAGATGATTTTTGAGCCTGGAGATTGGGTTTGGCTACACTTGAGGAAAGAGCGATTTCCCAAGCAACGCCAAAGCAAATTGTCCCCAAGAGGTGATGGACCATTTCGGGTACTCCAACGAGTCAATGACAACGCATACAAGTTGGAGCTACCTGGGGAGTACAATGTTAGTGCAACCTTCAACGTCGCGGACCTAAGCCCATTTCTTGACGAGGAGGATCCAGATTTGAGGGCAAATCCTTCTCAAGAGGAGGGGACTGATGTGTGCACGAGTCTCGGCCCACGCAATGACCCAGTCCGAGTTCCATCGGGCCCAGTCACACGTGCACGGGCCAAGCTCTTCAAAGAATCACTCCAAGCCCTGGTTCGAGTCGTCCAAGACCAACATGGAGTTCACAAAGATATTGAGGGCTTAGAGAGAGACAATCAAGCCATTTGCACCATGATCCAAGCCCACGAGGACTCAAGTGGGCCTTCAAGAGGACCGGCCCTATAGGGCCTTAGCCTTAGTATTTGATAGATTGGATTAATTTGTCTTCATAGCTCATTGGGCCGGCCCATCTTGGACACCAAGATGACCGAACTCTTTGCCATTGTTTCCTTAGGTTTTCTTAGTCACTTTGGCCTATAAATAGGCTTGCTTTGTAAGGTTTTAGGGTAGTCGTTTTATCAATAAAATTGGTTTAATTCGTTCCTTCTTCCAAGAAGAGAGTTCGAGCACTTTAACTTGCTTTGGCAAGGGTTATTGAGCAATCTTGCGTCCTGTCCTCGATTGTTCATCCGACCTATTCCTCTGGAGTATTCACCTTCATCGGAGTGTCGTCTACCACCTACATCAAATCGTGTCGTCCGTTTGATTCTAGGTCCCGCAATCCAAGCGTTGGACAACCTTGCTAGATCCTTGGGCAAACGTGCTACGTGTCTCGAAACAAGTTGATCGAGGAACGTATCAGTGAGGTACGTGTCTACAAACAGGTACTTATTCCTTTCTCTATTGGCAATTACATAGATGAGGTTGTGTGTGATGTTGTGCCTATGCATGCGACACATGTCACACCTTGGCAATTTGACAAATCCGTCACGTTTGATGAACGAGCAAATAAATACACTCTCTTGCACAATGGAAAATGCCTGGTCCTCACACCACTCACACCTGCCCAAGTGTATGTGGACCAACTTAAGTTACAAAGAGAGTGTGAACAAGACCGCCAAAAGAGAAAACAAAAGGCGGCCGATCCTGGCAAATGCTCCACTTCTACAAGTGAGCATTCGACCAAGGGTCAAGTGGGCACACCTGGTGATACGCATGATCATTCACCCATTAAACCACCCACTAGGAAGCAAAACATGATCATTAAGGCTAAGGATGTTAGAAAGGTTATAAATTCTGATCAGCCTATACTTCTCATGATTTGCAAGCATGTGCTCTTAGATGTTGCTGAGCTCAATAAGGCATTGCCTTCGAGCATGGTTGCTCTTTTGCAGGAATTCGAGGATGTATTCCCTGATAAGGTCCCTGATGGTTTACCACCCATTCGAGGGATTGAGCATCAAATAGACTGATTCCGGGAGCACCCCTACCCAACAAACCGGTTTACCGCATGGGTCCTGAGGAGACAAAAGAGCTTCAAAGGCAAGTTGATGGCCTCTTAGGTAAGGGTTGGGTAAAACAGAGTTTAAATCCTTGTGTTGTGCCTATGATACTTTCCCCCAAAAAGGATGGTACTTGGAGCATGTGCACTGACTGTAGGGCTGTATCATCATCCCATTCCTAGACTTGATGATATGCTTGATGAACTCGATGGTGCTATCATTTTCACCAAAATCGATTTAAGGTGTGGCTATCATCAAATTAGGATGAAAGAAGGCGATGAGTGGAAAACGGCGTTCAAAACCAAACATGAGTGTGGAGGACTACCACAAAGAAATTGAGATGACCATGATGAGGGCCAACATTCAAGAAGACAATGAGGCCACGATGGCTCGGTTTCTTAGAGGTCTCAATCCTGACCTTCAAGAAGCCTTGGAGCTCCAACATTACTTGGACATGCACGACCTTCTAGAACTCGCTATTAAGGCCGAGCGGGGGAAGAAACTAAGACGTGGAGTACGTACGTTCCAAACTTCTAACACCACTTCATGGAGGGGCAACCAACCACGAAGGGCGACCCACAAAGTTGGAAATGCGGCAGCACCAACCTCTTCTAACCGAATCCAAGGTAACACCTCTAACCGCCATTCCTATTCTACCCCTAACAAGGTTTCCGATGCATCCAGGTCCACTTCAAAGGCACCGCATGAGACTCCTAAGACTAGGAGTAGGGACATCAAGTGCTTCAAGTGCCAAGGGTTTGGACATATTCAATCTCAGTGCCCAAACCAACGGGTCATGCTCATCACTCACAATGGCGAAATCGTGTCTGATGATGACGAATGTGAGGAGATGCCCGAACTGGTCGAAAACGACTGCCTAGAAGAGGAGTCAGCTGGGGAGGCTTGCTCGCCTACACGAGGAGAAGTAGGTTGCTTGGTGGCACGGCGAGTGCTAACCGCCCGCGTTAAGGAGGACGAGCAGCTACAACGCGAAAACCTTTTCTACACCCGCTGTAAGATAGGCGACAAGGTGTGTAGTCTCATCATCGACGGTGGGAGTTGCACGAACGTGGCCAGTTTGCTCATGGTTGAGAGTCTAGGACTCCCCACTACCAGGCATCCAAATCCTTACCGCCTCCAATGGCTAAGTGAGGATGGTGAGGTACGAGTCTTCAAACAGGTACGCATTCCCTTTTCAATTGGTACTTACACTGATGAAATCGTGTGCAACGTAGTACCAATGCATGCTACGCATATCATTTTGGGAAGGCCCTGGCAATTTGACAAACACGTCACATTCGATGGAAGAGCAAATAAGTACACCCTTTTGCACGATGGCAAACGTAAGGTCCTTACACCTCTCACACCTGCACAAGTTTATGAGGACCAACTACTATTGCAAAGGGAGTGTGAACAAGACCGTCAAAGGAGGAAACTAAAGGCAGTCGACCCTGGTAAAGGCTCCACGTCTACGAGTGAGCCATCAACCAAGGGTCAAGGGAGCACACCTAGGGGTATACATGACAAATCACCTACCGCACCTACCACTAGGAAGCACAACATGATTATTAAGGCTAAAGATGTTAGAAAAGTGGTGAACTCTAATCAGCCTATACTTCTCATGATTTGCAAGCATGTGCTCTTGGATATTGCTGAGCTCGACAAGGCGTTGCCTGCGAGCATAGTTGCTCTTTTGCAAGAATTTGGGGATGTTTTCCCTGACGAGGTCCCTGATGGCTTACCACCCATTCGGGGAATTGAACACCAAATCGACCTCATTCCTGGAGCACCATTGCCCAACAAACCTGCCTACCGCATGGGCCCTGAGGAGACCAAGGAGCTTCAAAGGCAAGTTGATGGCCTCTTAGGTAAGGGTTGGGTAAAGGAAAGTCTAAGTCCTTGCGCTGTGCCTGTGATACTTGTTCCCAAAAAGGACGGTACTTGGCGCATGTGCACTGACTGTCGGGCTGTGAACGCTATCACTGTCAAATATCGTCATCCCATTCCTAGACTTGATGATATGCTTGATGAACTCGATGGTGCCATTATTTTCACCAAAATAGACTTAAGGAGCGGCTATCATCAAATTCGGATGAAAGAAGGCGACGAGTGGAAAACAGCCTTCAAAACCAAACATGGTCTCTATGAGTGGCTAGTCATGCCTTTTGGCTTAACTAATGCCCCTAGCACCTTCATGCGACTAATGAACCATGTGTTGAGACACTTTATTGGCAAGTTTGTCATTGTTTACTTTGATGACATCCTGATCTATAGTCGTAGTGAGCATGAGCACCTAGAGCATGTGAGAATAGTTCTTGAGACACTTCGACAGGCGCGTCTTTACGCCAACCTCAAGAAGTGCACCTTTTGTACTAACGAGCTTGTGTTTTTAGGCTATGTGGTAAGTTCGCAGGGCATCAAGGTGGACAAATCCAAGATTGAGGCCATCGAGCAATGGCCAACTCCCACGTCCGTCCCTGACGTGCGCAGCTTTCTTGGATTGGCGGGCTTTTACCGGCGCTTTGTCAAAGAGTTTAGCACCATTGCCGCCCCGTTGACCGCCGTGACAAAGAAGAATGACAAGTTCCACTGGGGAGAATCACAAGAACAAGCATTTCTCGCCCTCAAGGACACACTCACACATGCGCCTGTGTTAGCATTACCAAATTTTCACAAGACTTTTGAAATTGAATGTGATGCTTCTGGTGTAGGTATTGGAGCGGTCCTCATGCAAGACAAGAGGCCTTGTGCCTTCTTTAGTGAGAAACTGGGGGGAGCTGCATTAAACTACCCCACGTACGACAAGGAGTTGTACGCATTAGTGAGGGCTTTGGAGACTTGGCAACACTATCTTCGCCCTCGGGAGTTCGTGATACACACTGATCACGAGTCATTGAAGTACCTCAAGGGACAACCCAAGTTAAGCAAGCGACATGCCAAATGGGTAAGCTTCATTGACACCTTTTCGTATGTCATTAAGTATAAGACTGGCAAAACGAATGTAGTGGCTGATGCATTATCACGTAGACATTCGTTGCTTGCCCTTCTGGATGCCAGGGTTCGCATTGGTTAAGGAACTCTACACAAATGATCATGACTTTGGTGATATCTATGTTGCTTGTGTTAAGAACCCGCATGGAAAATACTTCTTGCATGATGGATTTCTATTCCATGTAGATAAACTGTGTGTACCTAATTCTTCCATTCGTGATCTTTTGATTCGAGAGGCACATAGTGGTGGTCTCATGGGCCACTTTGGCATCACCAAGACTCTGGCCATGTTGCAAGAGCACTTTTACTGGCCTCATATGCGTAGAGATGTTGAACGCATGGTTGGTAGATGTGCTACTTGTCACAAGGCAAAGTCTAAGACAAATCCATATGGCTTGTATACCCCATTACCTATCCCTCACCATCCTTGGGTTGATTTGTCTATGGACTTTGTATTAGGATTGCCTTGATCAACAAGGGGTAATGACTCCATCTTTGTTGTGGTTGATAGATTCTCTAAGATGGCTCATTTTATACCTTGCCACAAAACTGACGATGCATCTCATATTGCTAATCTGTTCTTCAAAGAAATTGTCCGTCTGCATGGCCTGCCTAAAACTATTGTCAGTGATAGAGATGTGAAATTCTTGAGTTACTTTTGGAAGACTTTGTGGTCCAAACTGGGCACTAGGTTATTATTCTCCACCACTAGTCATCCACAAAGCGATGGACAAACTGAAGTTGTCAATCGCACACTTGGCACTCTACTTCGGGCCTTGATTAAAAAGAATCTTAAGACTTGGGAAGAGTGCCTCCCTCATGTTGAATTCGCCTACAATCGAACTGTGCATAGTGCCACACAATACTCCCCCTTTGAGATTGTTTATGGCTTCAACCCCGTCACCCCCCTTGATTTGGTGCCCTTACCTTCCTCTGAGCACACAAGCTTAGATGGGAAAAGAAAGCTGATTCTGTGCGCAGGTTACATGAGGCCGTGCGAGCAAACATTGAGAAGCGTACGCAGCAATACACCCAGCAAGCCAACAAGCACCGTCGCAAGATGATTTTTGAGCCTGGAGATTGGGTTTGGCTACACTTGAGGAAAGAGCGATTTCCCAAGCAACGCCAAAGCAAATTGTCCCCAAGAGGTGATGGACCATTTCGGGTACTCCAACGAGTCAATGACAACGCATACAAGTTGGAGCTACCTGGGGAGTACAATGTTAGTGCAACCTTCAACGTCGCGGACCTAAGCCCATTTCTTGACGAGGAGGATCCAGATTTGAGGGCAAATCCTTCTCAAGAGGAGGGGACTGATGTGTGCACGAGTCTCGGCCCACGCAATGACCCAGTCCGAGTTCCATCGGGCCCAGTCACACGTGCACGGGCCAAGCTCTTCAAAGAATCACTCCAAGCCCTGGTTCGAGTCGTCCAAGACCAACATGGAGTTCACAAAGATATTGAGGGCTTAGAGAGAGACAATCAAGCCATTTGCACCATGATCCAAGCCCACGAGGACTCAAGTGGGCCTTCAAGAGGACCGGCCCTATAGGGCCTTAGCCTTAGTATTTGATAGATTGGATTAATTTGTCTTCATAGCTCATTGGGCCGGCCCATCTTGGACACCAAGATGACCGAACTCTTTGCCATTGTTTCCTTAGGTTTTCTTAGTCACTTTGGCCTATAAATAGGCTTGCTTTGTAAGGTTTTAGGGTAGTCGTTTTATCAATAAAATTGGTTTAATTCGTTCCTTCTTCCAAGAAGAGAGTTCGAGCACTTTAACTTGCTTTGGCAAGGGTTATTGAGCAATCTTGCGTCCTGTCCTCGATTGTTCATCCGACCTATTCCTCTGGAGTATTCACCTTCATCGGAGTGTCGTCTACCACCTACATCAAATCGTGTCGTCCGTTTGATTCTAGGTCCCGCAATCCAAGCGTTGGACAACCTTGCTAGATCCTTGGGCAAACGTGCTACGTGTCTCGAAACAAGTTGATCGAGGAACGTATCAGTGAGGTACGTGTCTACAAACAGGTACTTATTCCTTTCTCTATTGGCAATTACATAGATGAGGTTGTGTGTGATGTTGTGCCTATGCATGCGACACATGTCACACCTTGGCAATTTGACAAATCCGTCACGTTTGATGAACGAGCAAATAAATACACTCTCTTGCACAATGGAAAATGCCTGGTCCTCACACCACTCACACCTGCCCAAGTGTATGTGGACCAACTTAAGTTACAAAGAGAGTGTGAACAAGACCGCCAAAAGAGAAAACAAAAGGCGGCCGATCCTGGCAAATGCTCCACTTCTACAAGTGAGCATTCGACCAAGGGTCAAGTGGGCACACCTGGTGATACGCATGATCATTCACCCATTAAACCACCCACTAGGAAGCAAAACATGATCATTAAGGCTAAGGATGTTAGAAAGGTTATAAATTCTGATCAGCCTATACTTCTCATGATTTGCAAGCATGTGCTCTTAGATGTTGCTGAGCTCAATAAGGCATTGCCTTCGAGCATGGTTGCTCTTTTGCAGGAATTCGAGGATGTATTCCCTGATAAGGTCCCTGATGGTTTACCACCCATTCGAGGGATTGAGCATCAAATAGACTGATTCCGGGAGCACCCCTACCCAACAAACCGGTTTACCGCATGGGTCCTGAGGAGACAAAAGAGCTTCAAAGGCAAGTTGATGGCCTCTTAGGTAAGGGTTGGGTAAAACAGAGTTTAAATCCTTGTGTTGTGCCTATGATACTTTCCCCCAAAAAGGATGGTACTTGGAGCATGTGCACTGACTGTAGGGCTGTATCATCATCCCATTCCTAGACTTGATGATATGCTTGATGAACTCGATGGTGCTATCATTTTCACCAAAATCGATTTAAGGTGTGGCTATCATCAAATTAGGATGAAAGAAGGCGATGAGTGGAAAACGGCGTTCAAAACCAAACATGAGTGTGGAGGACTACCACAAAGAAATTGAGATGACCATGATGAGGGCCAACATTCAAGAAGACAATGAGGCCACGATGGCTCGGTTTCTTAGAGGTCTCAATCCTGACCTTCAAGAAGCCTTGGAGCTCCAACATTACTTGGACATGCACGACCTTCTAGAACTCGCTATTAAGGCCGAGCGGGGGAAGAAACTAAGACGTGGAGTACGTACGTTCCAAACTTCTAACACCACTTCATGGAGGGGCAACCAACCACGAAGGGCGACCCACAAAGTTGGAAATGCGGCAGCACCAACCTCTTCTAACCGAATCCAAGGTAACACCTCTAACCGCCATTCCTATTCTACCCCTAACAAGGTTTCCGATGCATCCAGGTCCACTTCAAAGGCACCGCATGAGACTCCTAAGACTAGGAGTAGGGACATCAAGTGCTTCAAGTGCCAAGGGTTTGGACATATTCAATCTCAGTGCCCAAACCAACGGGTCATGCTCATCACTCACAATGGCGAAATCGTGTCTGATGATGACGAATGTGAGGAGATGCCCGAACTGGTCGAAAACGACTGCCTAGAAGAGGAGTCAGCTGGGGAGGCTTGCTCGCCTACACGAGGAGAAGTAGGTTGCTTGGTGGCACGGCGAGTGCTAACCGCCCGCGTTAAGGAGGACGAGCAGCTACAACGCGAAAACCTTTTCTACACCCGCTGTAAGATAGGCGACAAGGTGTGTAGTCTCATCATCGACGGTGGGAGTTGCACGAACGTGGCCAGTTTGCTCATGGTTGAGAGTCTAGGACTCCCCACTACCAGGCATCCAAATCCTTACCGCCTCCAATGGCTAAGTGAGGATGGTGAGGTACGAGTCTTCAAACAGGTACGCATTCCCTTTTCAATTGGTACTTACACTGATGAAATCGTGTGCAACGTAGTACCAATGCATGCTACGCATATCATTTTGGGAAGGCCCTGGCAATTTGACAAACACGTCACATTCGATGGAAGAGCAAATAAGTACACCCTTTTGCACGATGGCAAACGTAAGGTCCTTACACCTCTCACACCTGCACAAGTTTATGAGGACCAACTACTATTGCAAAGGGAGTGTGAACAAGACCGTCAAAGGAGGAAACTAAAGGCAGTCGACCCTGGTAAAGGCTCCACGTCTACGAGTGAGCCATCAACCAAGGGTCAAGGGAGCACACCTAGGGGTATACATGACAAATCACCTACCGCACCTACCACTAGGAAGCACAACATGATTATTAAGGCTAAAGATGTTAGAAAAGTGGTGAACTCTAATCAGCCTATACTTCTCATGATTTGCAAGCATGTGCTCTTGGATATTGCTGAGCTCGACAAGGCGTTGCCTGCGAGCATAGTTGCTCTTTTGCAAGAATTTGGGGATGTTTTCCCTGACGAGGTCCCTGATGGCTTACCACCCATTCGGGGAATTGAACACCAAATCGACCTCATTCCTGGAGCACCATTGCCCAACAAACCTGCCTACCGCATGGGCCCTGAGGAGACCAAGGAGCTTCAAAGGCAAGTTGATGGCCTCTTAGGTAAGGGTTGGGTAAAGGAAAGTCTAAGTCCTTGCGCTGTGCCTGTGATACTTGTTCCCAAAAAGGACGGTACTTGGCGCATGTGCACTGACTGTCGGGCTGTGAACGCTATCACTGTCAAATATCGTCATCCCATTCCTAGACTTGATGATATGCTTGATGAACTCGATGGTGCCATTATTTTCACCAAAATAGACTTAAGGAGCGGCTATCATCAAATTCGGATGAAAGAAGGCGACGAGTGGAAAACAGCCTTCAAAACCAAACATGGTCTCTATGAGTGGCTAGTCATGCCTTTTGGCTTAACTAATGCCCCTAGCACCTTCATGCGACTAATGAACCATGTGTTGAGACACTTTATTGGCAAGTTTGTCATTGTTTACTTTGATGACATCCTGATCTATAGTCGTAGTGAGCATGAGCACCTAGAGCATGTGAGAATAGTTCTTGAGACACTTCGACAGGCGCGTCTTTACGCCAACCTCAAGAAGTGCACCTTTTGTACTAACGAGCTTGTGTTTTTAGGCTATGTGGTAAGTTCGCAGGGCATCAAGGTGGACAAATCCAAGATTGAGGCCATCGAGCAATGGCCAACTCCCACGTCCGTCCCTGACGTGCGCAGCTTTCTTGGATTGGCGGGCTTTTACCGGCGCTTTGTCAAAGAGTTTAGCACCATTGCCGCCCCGTTGACCGCCGTGACAAAGAAGAATGACAAGTTCCACTGGGGAGAATCACAAGAACAAGCATTTCTCGCCCTCAAGGACACACTCACACATGCGCCTGTGTTAGCATTACCAAATTTTCACAAGACTTTTGAAATTGAATGTGATGCTTCTGGTGTAGGTATTGGAGCGGTCCTCATGCAAGACAAGAGGCCTTGTGCCTTCTTTAGTGAGAAACTGGGGGGAGCTGCATTAAACTACCCCACGTACGACAAGGAGTTGTACGCATTAGTGAGGGCTTTGGAGACTTGGCAACACTATCTTCGCCCTCGGGAGTTCGTGATACACACTGATCACGAGTCATTGAAGTACCTCAAGGGACAACCCAAGTTAAGCAAGCGACATGCCAAATGGGTAAGCTTCATTGACACCTTTTCGTATGTCATTAAGTATAAGACTGGCAAAACGAATGTAGTGGCTGATGCATTATCACGTAGACATTCGTTGCTTGCCCTTCTGGATGCCAGGGTTCGCATTGGTTAAGGAACTCTACACAAATGATCATGACTTTGGTGATATCTATGTTGCTTGTGTTAAGAACCCGCATGGAAAATACTTCTTGCATGATGGATTTCTATTCCATGTAGATAAACTGTGTGTACCTAATTCTTCCATTCGTGATCTTTTGATTCGAGAGGCACATAGTGGTGGTCTCATGGGCCACTTTGGCATCACCAAGACTCTGGCCATGTTGCAAGAGCACTTTTACTGGCCTCATATGCGTAGAGATGTTGAACGCATGGTTGGTAGATGTGCTACTTGTCACAAGGCAAAGTCTAAGACAAATCCATATGGCTTGTATACCCCATTACCTATCCCTCACCATCCTTGGGTTGATTTGTCTATGGACTTTGTATTAGGATTGCCTTGATCAACAAGGGGTAATGACTCCATCTTTGTTGTGGTTGATAGATTCTCTAAGATGGCTCATTTTATACCTTGCCACAAAACTGACGATGCATCTCATATTGCTAATCTGTTCTTCAAAGAAATTGTCCGTCTGCATGGCCTGCCTAAAACTATTGTCAGTGATAGAGATGTGAAATTCTTGAGTTACTTTTGGAAGACTTTGTGGTCCAAACTGGGCACTAGGTTATTATTCTCCACCACTAGTCATCCACAAAGCGATGGACAAACTGAAGTTGTCAATCGCACACTTGGCACTCTACTTCGGGCCTTGATTAAAAAGAATCTTAAGACTTGGGAAGAGTGCCTCCCTCATGTTGAATTCGCCTACAATCGAACTGTGCATAGTGCCACACAATACTCCCCCTTTGAGATTGTTTATGGCTTCAACCCCGTCACCCCCCTTGATTTGGTGCCCTTACCTTCCTCTGAGCACACAAGCTTAGATGGGAAAAGAAAGCTGATTCTGTGCGCAGGTTACATGAGGCCGTGCGAGCAAACATTGAGAAGCGTACGCAGCAATACACCCAGCAAGCCAACAAGCACCGTCGCAAGATGATTTTTGAGCCTGGAGATTGGGTTTGGCTACACTTGAGGAAAGAGCGATTTCCCAAGCAACGCCAAAGCAAATTGTCCCCAAGAGGTGATGGACCATTTCGGGTACTCCAACGAGTCAATGACAACGCATACAAGTTGGAGCTACCTGGGGAGTACAATGTTAGTGCAACCTTCAACGTCGCGGACCTAAGCCCATTTCTTGACGAGGAGGATCCAGATTTGAGGGCAAATCCTTCTCAAGAGGAGGGGACTGATGTGTGCACGAGTCTCGGCCCACGCAATGACCCAGTCCGAGTTCCATCGGGCCCAGTCACACGTGCACGGGCCAAGCTCTTCAAAGAATCACTCCAAGCCCTGGTTCGAGTCGTCCAAGACCAACATGGAGTTCACAAAGATATTGAGGGCTTAGAGAGAGACAATCAAGCCATTTGCACCATGATCCAAGCCCACGAGGACTCAAGTGGGCCTTCAAGAGGACCGGCCCTATAGGGCCTTAGCCTTAGTATTTGATAGATTGGATTAATTTGTCTTCATAGCTCATTGGGCCGGCCCATCTTGGACACCAAGATGACCGAACTCTTTGCCATTGTTTCCTTAGGTTTTCTTAGTCACTTTGGCCTATAAATAGGCTTGCTTTGTAAGGTTTTAGGGTAGTCGTTTTATCAATAAAATTGGTTTAATTCGTTCCTTCTTCCAAGAAGAGAGTTCGAGCACTTTAACTTGCTTTGGCAAGGGTTATTGAGCAATCTTGCGTCCTGTCCTCGATTGTTCATCCGACCTATTCCTCTGGAGTATTCACCTTCATCGGAGTGTCGTCTACCACCTACATCAAATCGTGTCGTCCGTTTGATTCTAGGTCCCGCAATCCAAGCGTTGGACAACCTTGCTAGATCCTTGGGCAAACGTGCTACGTGTCTCGAAACAAGTTGATCGAGGAACGTATCAGTGAGGTACGTGTCTACAAACAGGTACTTATTCCTTTCTCTATTGGCAATTACATAGATGAGGTTGTGTGTGATGTTGTGCCTATGCATGCGACACATGTCACACCTTGGCAATTTGACAAATCCGTCACGTTTGATGAACGAGCAAATAAATACACTCTCTTGCACAATGGAAAATGCCTGGTCCTCACACCACTCACACCTGCCCAAGTGTATGTGGACCAACTTAAGTTACAAAGAGAGTGTGAACAAGACCGCCAAAAGAGAAAACAAAAGGCGGCCGATCCTGGCAAATGCTCCACTTCTACAAGTGAGCATTCGACCAAGGGTCAAGTGGGCACACCTGGTGATACGCATGATCATTCACCCATTAAACCACCCACTAGGAAGCAAAACATGATCATTAAGGCTAAGGATGTTAGAAAGGTTATAAATTCTGATCAGCCTATACTTCTCATGATTTGCAAGCATGTGCTCTTAGATGTTGCTGAGCTCAATAAGGCATTGCCTTCGAGCATGGTTGCTCTTTTGCAGGAATTCGAGGATGTATTCCCTGATAAGGTCCCTGATGGTTTACCACCCATTCGAGGGATTGAGCATCAAATAGACTGATTCCGGGAGCACCCCTACCCAACAAACCGGTTTACCGCATGGGTCCTGAGGAGACAAAAGAGCTTCAAAGGCAAGTTGATGGCCTCTTAGGTAAGGGTTGGGTAAAACAGAGTTTAAATCCTTGTGTTGTGCCTATGATACTTTCCCCCAAAAAGGATGGTACTTGGAGCATGTGCACTGACTGTAGGGCTGTATCATCATCCCATTCCTAGACTTGATGATATGCTTGATGAACTCGATGGTGCTATCATTTTCACCAAAATCGATTTAAGGTGTGGCTATCATCAAATTAGGATGAAAGAAGGCGATGAGTGGAAAACGGCGTTCAAAACCAAACATGAGTGTGGAGGACTACCACAAAGAAATTGAGATGACCATGATGAGGGCCAACATTCAAGAAGACAATGAGGCCACGATGGCTCGGTTTCTTAGAGGTCTCAATCCTGACCTTCAAGAAGCCTTGGAGCTCCAACATTACTTGGACATGCACGACCTTCTAGAACTCGCTATTAAGGCCGAGCGGGGGAAGAAACTAAGACGTGGAGTACGTACGTTCCAAACTTCTAACACCACTTCATGGAGGGGCAACCAACCACGAAGGGCGACCCACAAAGTTGGAAATGCGGCAGCACCAACCTCTTCTAACCGAATCCAAGGTAACACCTCTAACCGCCATTCCTATTCTACCCCTAACAAGGTTTCCGATGCATCCAGGTCCACTTCAAAGGCACCGCATGAGACTCCTAAGACTAGGAGTAGGGACATCAAGTGCTTCAAGTGCCAAGGGTTTGGACATATTCAATCTCAGTGCCCAAACCAACGGGTCATGCTCATCACTCACAATGGCGAAATCGTGTCTGATGATGACGAATGTGAGGAGATGCCCGAACTGGTCGAAAACGACTGCCTAGAAGAGGAGTCAGCTGGGGAGGCTTGCTCGCCTACACGAGGAGAAGTAGGTTGCTTGGTGGCACGGCGAGTGCTAACCGCCCGCGTTAAGGAGGACGAGCAGCTACAACGCGAAAACCTTTTCTACACCCGCTGTAAGATAGGCGACAAGGTGTGTAGTCTCATCATCGACGGTGGGAGTTGCACGAACGTGGCCAGTTTGCTCATGGTTGAGAGTCTAGGACTCCCCACTACCAGGCATCCAAATCCTTACCGCCTCCAATGGCTAAGTGAGGATGGTGAGGTACGAGTCTTCAAACAGGTACGCATTCCCTTTTCAATTGGTACTTACACTGATGAAATCGTGTGCAACGTAGTACCAATGCATGCTACGCATATCATTTTGGGAAGGCCCTGGCAATTTGACAAACACGTCACATTCGATGGAAGAGCAAATAAGTACACCCTTTTGCACGATGGCAAACGTAAGGTCCTTACACCTCTCACACCTGCACAAGTTTATGAGGACCAACTACTATTGCAAAGGGAGTGTGAACAAGACCGTCAAAGGAGGAAACTAAAGGCAGTCGACCCTGGTAAAGGCTCCACGTCTACGAGTGAGCCATCAACCAAGGGTCAAGGGAGCACACCTAGGGGTATACATGACAAATCACCTACCGCACCTACCACTAGGAAGCACAACATGATTATTAAGGCTAAAGATGTTAGAAAAGTGGTGAACTCTAATCAGCCTATACTTCTCATGATTTGCAAGCATGTGCTCTTGGATATTGCTGAGCTCGACAAGGCGTTGCCTGCGAGCATAGTTGCTCTTTTGCAAGAATTTGGGGATGTTTTCCCTGACGAGGTCCCTGATGGCTTACCACCCATTCGGGGAATTGAACACCAAATCGACCTCATTCCTGGAGCACCATTGCCCAACAAACCTGCCTACCGCATGGGCCCTGAGGAGACCAAGGAGCTTCAAAGGCAAGTTGATGGCCTCTTAGGTAAGGGTTGGGTAAAGGAAAGTCTAAGTCCTTGCGCTGTGCCTGTGATACTTGTTCCCAAAAAGGACGGTACTTGGCGCATGTGCACTGACTGTCGGGCTGTGAACGCTATCACTGTCAAATATCGTCATCCCATTCCTAGACTTGATGATATGCTTGATGAACTCGATGGTGCCATTATTTTCACCAAAATAGACTTAAGGAGCGGCTATCATCAAATTCGGATGAAAGAAGGCGACGAGTGGAAAACAGCCTTCAAAACCAAACATGGTCTCTATGAGTGGCTAGTCATGCCTTTTGGCTTAACTAATGCCCCTAGCACCTTCATGCGACTAATGAACCATGTGTTGAGACACTTTATTGGCAAGTTTGTCATTGTTTACTTTGATGACATCCTGATCTATAGTCGTAGTGAGCATGAGCACCTAGAGCATGTGAGAATAGTTCTTGAGACACTTCGACAGGCGCGTCTTTACGCCAACCTCAAGAAGTGCACCTTTTGTACTAACGAGCTTGTGTTTTTAGGCTATGTGGTAAGTTCGCAGGGCATCAAGGTGGACAAATCCAAGATTGAGGCCATCGAGCAATGGCCAACTCCCACGTCCGTCCCTGACGTGCGCAGCTTTCTTGGATTGGCGGGCTTTTACCGGCGCTTTGTCAAAGAGTTTAGCACCATTGCCGCCCCGTTGACCGCCGTGACAAAGAAGAATGACAAGTTCCACTGGGGAGAATCACAAGAACAAGCATTTCTCGCCCTCAAGGACACACTCACACATGCGCCTGTGTTAGCATTACCAAATTTTCACAAGACTTTTGAAATTGAATGTGATGCTTCTGGTGTAGGTATTGGAGCGGTCCTCATGCAAGACAAGAGGCCTTGTGCCTTCTTTAGTGAGAAACTGGGGGGAGCTGCATTAAACTACCCCACGTACGACAAGGAGTTGTACGCATTAGTGAGGGCTTTGGAGACTTGGCAACACTATCTTCGCCCTCGGGAGTTCGTGATACACACTGATCACGAGTCATTGAAGTACCTCAAGGGACAACCCAAGTTAAGCAAGCGACATGCCAAATGGGTAAGCTTCATTGACACCTTTTCGTATGTCATTAAGTATAAGACTGGCAAAACGAATGTAGTGGCTGATGCATTATCACGTAGACATTCGTTGCTTGCCCTTCTGGATGCCAGGGTTCGCATTGGTTAAGGAACTCTACACAAATGATCATGACTTTGGTGATATCTATGTTGCTTGTGTTAAGAACCCGCATGGAAAATACTTCTTGCATGATGGATTTCTATTCCATGTAGATAAACTGTGTGTACCTAATTCTTCCATTCGTGATCTTTTGATTCGAGAGGCACATAGTGGTGGTCTCATGGGCCACTTTGGCATCACCAAGACTCTGGCCATGTTGCAAGAGCACTTTTACTGGCCTCATATGCGTAGAGATGTTGAACGCATGGTTGGTAGATGTGCTACTTGTCACAAGGCAAAGTCTAAGACAAATCCATATGGCTTGTATACCCCATTACCTATCCCTCACCATCCTTGGGTTGATTTGTCTATGGACTTTGTATTAGGATTGCCTTGATCAACAAGGGGTAATGACTCCATCTTTGTTGTGGTTGATAGATTCTCTAAGATGGCTCATTTTATACCTTGCCACAAAACTGACGATGCATCTCATATTGCTAATCTGTTCTTCAAAGAAATTGTCCGTCTGCATGGCCTGCCTAAAACTATTGTCAGTGATAGAGATGTGAAATTCTTGAGTTACTTTTGGAAGACTTTGTGGTCCAAACTGGGCACTAGGTTATTATTCTCCACCACTAGTCATCCACAAAGCGATGGACAAACTGAAGTTGTCAATCGCACACTTGGCACTCTACTTCGGGCCTTGATTAAAAAGAATCTTAAGACTTGGGAAGAGTGCCTCCCTCATGTTGAATTCGCCTACAATCGAACTGTGCATAGTGCCACACAATACTCCCCCTTTGAGATTGTTTATGGCTTCAACCCCGTCACCCCCCTTGATTTGGTGCCCTTACCTTCCTCTGAGCACACAAGCTTAGATGGGAAAAGAAAGCTGATTCTGTGCGCAGGTTACATGAGGCCGTGCGAGCAAACATTGAGAAGCGTACGCAGCAATACACCCAGCAAGCCAACAAGCACCGTCGCAAGATGATTTTTGAGCCTGGAGATTGGGTTTGGCTACACTTGAGGAAAGAGCGATTTCCCAAGCAACGCCAAAGCAAATTGTCCCCAAGAGGTGATGGACCATTTCGGGTACTCCAACGAGTCAATGACAACGCATACAAGTTGGAGCTACCTGGGGAGTACAATGTTAGTGCAACCTTCAACGTCGCGGACCTAAGCCCATTTCTTGACGAGGAGGATCCAGATTTGAGGGCAAATCCTTCTCAAGAGGAGGGGACTGATGTGTGCACGAGTCTCGGCCCACGCAATGACCCAGTCCGAGTTCCATCGGGCCCAGTCACACGTGCACGGGCCAAGCTCTTCAAAGAATCACTCCAAGCCCTGGTTCGAGTCGTCCAAGACCAACATGGAGTTCACAAAGATATTGAGGGCTTAGAGAGAGACAATCAAGCCATTTGCACCATGATCCAAGCCCACGAGGACTCAAGTGGGCCTTCAAGAGGACCGGCCCTATAGGGCCTTAGCCTTAGTATTTGATAGATTGGATTAATTTGTCTTCATAGCTCATTGGGCCGGCCCATCTTGGACACCAAGATGACCGAACTCTTTGCCATTGTTTCCTTAGGTTTTCTTAGTCACTTTGGCCTATAAATAGGCTTGCTTTGTAAGGTTTTAGGGTAGTCGTTTTATCAATAAAATTGGTTTAATTCGTTCCTTCTTCCAAGAAGAGAGTTCGAGCACTTTAACTTGCTTTGGCAAGGGTTATTGAGCAATCTTGCGTCCTGTCCTCGATTGTTCATCCGACCTATTCCTCTGGAGTATTCACCTTCATCGGAGTGTCGTCTACCACCTACATCAAATCGTGTCGTCCGTTTGATTCTAGGTCCCGCAATCCAAGCGTTGGACAACCTTGCTAGATCCTTGGGCAAACGTGCTACGTGTCTCGAAACAAGTTGATCGAGGAACGTATCAGTGAGGTACGTGTCTACAAACAGGTACTTATTCCTTTCTCTATTGGCAATTACATAGATGAGGTTGTGTGTGATGTTGTGCCTATGCATGCGACACATGTCACACCTTGGCAATTTGACAAATCCGTCACGTTTGATGAACGAGCAAATAAATACACTCTCTTGCACAATGGAAAATGCCTGGTCCTCACACCACTCACACCTGCCCAAGTGTATGTGGACCAACTTAAGTTACAAAGAGAGTGTGAACAAGACCGCCAAAAGAGAAAACAAAAGGCGGCCGATCCTGGCAAATGCTCCACTTCTACAAGTGAGCATTCGACCAAGGGTCAAGTGGGCACACCTGGTGATACGCATGATCATTCACCCATTAAACCACCCACTAGGAAGCAAAACATGATCATTAAGGCTAAGGATGTTAGAAAGGTTATAAATTCTGATCAGCCTATACTTCTCATGATTTGCAAGCATGTGCTCTTAGATGTTGCTGAGCTCAATAAGGCATTGCCTTCGAGCATGGTTGCTCTTTTGCAGGAATTCGAGGATGTATTCCCTGATAAGGTCCCTGATGGTTTACCACCCATTCGAGGGATTGAGCATCAAATAGACTGATTCCGGGAGCACCCCTACCCAACAAACCGGTTTACCGCATGGGTCCTGAGGAGACAAAAGAGCTTCAAAGGCAAGTTGATGGCCTCTTAGGTAAGGGTTGGGTAAAACAGAGTTTAAATCCTTGTGTTGTGCCTATGATACTTTCCCCCAAAAAGGATGGTACTTGGAGCATGTGCACTGACTGTAGGGCTGTATCATCATCCCATTCCTAGACTTGATGATATGCTTGATGAACTCGATGGTGCTATCATTTTCACCAAAATCGATTTAAGGTGTGGCTATCATCAAATTAGGATGAAAGAAGGCGATGAGTGGAAAACGGCGTTCAAAACCAAACATGAGTGTGGAGGACTACCACAAAGAAATTGAGATGACCATGATGAGGGCCAACATTCAAGAAGACAATGAGGCCACGATGGCTCGGTTTCTTAGAGGTCTCAATCCTGACCTTCAAGAAGCCTTGGAGCTCCAACATTACTTGGACATGCACGACCTTCTAGAACTCGCTATTAAGGCCGAGCGGGGGAAGAAACTAAGACGTGGAGTACGTACGTTCCAAACTTCTAACACCACTTCATGGAGGGGCAACCAACCACGAAGGGCGACCCACAAAGTTGGAAATGCGGCAGCACCAACCTCTTCTAACCGAATCCAAGGTAACACCTCTAACCGCCATTCCTATTCTACCCCTAACAAGGTTTCCGATGCATCCAGGTCCACTTCAAAGGCACCGCATGAGACTCCTAAGACTAGGAGTAGGGACATCAAGTGCTTCAAGTGCCAAGGGTTTGGACATATTCAATCTCAGTGCCCAAACCAACGGGTCATGCTCATCACTCACAATGGCGAAATCGTGTCTGATGATGACGAATGTGAGGAGATGCCCGAACTGGTCGAAAACGACTGCCTAGAAGAGGAGTCAGCTGGGGAGGCTTGCTCGCCTACACGAGGAGAAGTAGGTTGCTTGGTGGCACGGCGAGTGCTAACCGCCCGCGTTAAGGAGGACGAGCAGCTACAACGCGAAAACCTTTTCTACACCCGCTGTAAGATAGGCGACAAGGTGTGTAGTCTCATCATCGACGGTGGGAGTTGCACGAACGTGGCCAGTTTGCTCATGGTTGAGAGTCTAGGACTCCCCACTACCAGGCATCCAAATCCTTACCGCCTCCAATGGCTAAGTGAGGATGGTGAGGTACGAGTCTTCAAACAGGTACGCATTCCCTTTTCAATTGGTACTTACACTGATGAAATCGTGTGCAACGTAGTACCAATGCATGCTACGCATATCATTTTGGGAAGGCCCTGGCAATTTGACAAACACGTCACATTCGATGGAAGAGCAAATAAGTACACCCTTTTGCACGATGGCAAACGTAAGGTCCTTACACCTCTCACACCTGCACAAGTTTATGAGGACCAACTACTATTGCAAAGGGAGTGTGAACAAGACCGTCAAAGGAGGAAACTAAAGGCAGTCGACCCTGGTAAAGGCTCCACGTCTACGAGTGAGCCATCAACCAAGGGTCAAGGGAGCACACCTAGGGGTATACATGACAAATCACCTACCGCACCTACCACTAGGAAGCACAACATGATTATTAAGGCTAAAGATGTTAGAAAAGTGGTGAACTCTAATCAGCCTATACTTCTCATGATTTGCAAGCATGTGCTCTTGGATATTGCTGAGCTCGACAAGGCGTTGCCTGCGAGCATAGTTGCTCTTTTGCAAGAATTTGGGGATGTTTTCCCTGACGAGGTCCCTGATGGCTTACCACCCATTCGGGGAATTGAACACCAAATCGACCTCATTCCTGGAGCACCATTGCCCAACAAACCTGCCTACCGCATGGGCCCTGAGGAGACCAAGGAGCTTCAAAGGCAAGTTGATGGCCTCTTAGGTAAGGGTTGGGTAAAGGAAAGTCTAAGTCCTTGCGCTGTGCCTGTGATACTTGTTCCCAAAAAGGACGGTACTTGGCGCATGTGCACTGACTGTCGGGCTGTGAACGCTATCACTGTCAAATATCGTCATCCCATTCCTAGACTTGATGATATGCTTGATGAACTCGATGGTGCCATTATTTTCACCAAAATAGACTTAAGGAGCGGCTATCATCAAATTCGGATGAAAGAAGGCGACGAGTGGAAAACAGCCTTCAAAACCAAACATGGTCTCTATGAGTGGCTAGTCATGCCTTTTGGCTTAACTAATGCCCCTAGCACCTTCATGCGACTAATGAACCATGTGTTGAGACACTTTATTGGCAAGTTTGTCATTGTTTACTTTGATGACATCCTGATCTATAGTCGTAGTGAGCATGAGCACCTAGAGCATGTGAGAATAGTTCTTGAGACACTTCGACAGGCGCGTCTTTACGCCAACCTCAAGAAGTGCACCTTTTGTACTAACGAGCTTGTGTTTTTAGGCTATGTGGTAAGTTCGCAGGGCATCAAGGTGGACAAATCCAAGATTGAGGCCATCGAGCAATGGCCAACTCCCACGTCCGTCCCTGACGTGCGCAGCTTTCTTGGATTGGCGGGCTTTTACCGGCGCTTTGTCAAAGAGTTTAGCACCATTGCCGCCCCGTTGACCGCCGTGACAAAGAAGAATGACAAGTTCCACTGGGGAGAATCACAAGAACAAGCATTTCTCGCCCTCAAGGACACACTCACACATGCGCCTGTGTTAGCATTACCAAATTTTCACAAGACTTTTGAAATTGAATGTGATGCTTCTGGTGTAGGTATTGGAGCGGTCCTCATGCAAGACAAGAGGCCTTGTGCCTTCTTTAGTGAGAAACTGGGGGGAGCTGCATTAAACTACCCCACGTACGACAAGGAGTTGTACGCATTAGTGAGGGCTTTGGAGACTTGGCAACACTATCTTCGCCCTCGGGAGTTCGTGATACACACTGATCACGAGTCATTGAAGTACCTCAAGGGACAACCCAAGTTAAGCAAGCGACATGCCAAATGGGTAAGCTTCATTGACACCTTTTCGTATGTCATTAAGTATAAGACTGGCAAAACGAATGTAGTGGCTGATGCATTATCACGTAGACATTCGTTGCTTGCCCTTCTGGATGCCAGGGTTCGCATTGGTTAAGGAACTCTACACAAATGATCATGACTTTGGTGATATCTATGTTGCTTGTGTTAAGAACCCGCATGGAAAATACTTCTTGCATGATGGATTTCTATTCCATGTAGATAAACTGTGTGTACCTAATTCTTCCATTCGTGATCTTTTGATTCGAGAGGCACATAGTGGTGGTCTCATGGGCCACTTTGGCATCACCAAGACTCTGGCCATGTTGCAAGAGCACTTTTACTGGCCTCATATGCGTAGAGATGTTGAACGCATGGTTGGTAGATGTGCTACTTGTCACAAGGCAAAGTCTAAGACAAATCCATATGGCTTGTATACCCCATTACCTATCCCTCACCATCCTTGGGTTGATTTGTCTATGGACTTTGTATTAGGATTGCCTTGATCAACAAGGGGTAATGACTCCATCTTTGTTGTGGTTGATAGATTCTCTAAGATGGCTCATTTTATACCTTGCCACAAAACTGACGATGCATCTCATATTGCTAATCTGTTCTTCAAAGAAATTGTCCGTCTGCATGGCCTGCCTAAAACTATTGTCAGTGATAGAGATGTGAAATTCTTGAGTTACTTTTGGAAGACTTTGTGGTCCAAACTGGGCACTAGGTTATTATTCTCCACCACTAGTCATCCACAAAGCGATGGACAAACTGAAGTTGTCAATCGCACACTTGGCACTCTACTTCGGGCCTTGATTAAAAAGAATCTTAAGACTTGGGAAGAGTGCCTCCCTCATGTTGAATTCGCCTACAATCGAACTGTGCATAGTGCCACACAATACTCCCCCTTTGAGATTGTTTATGGCTTCAACCCCGTCACCCCCCTTGATTTGGTGCCCTTACCTTCCTCTGAGCACACAAGCTTAGATGGGAAAAGAAAGCTGATTCTGTGCGCAGGTTACATGAGGCCGTGCGAGCAAACATTGAGAAGCGTACGCAGCAATACACCCAGCAAGCCAACAAGCACCGTCGCAAGATGATTTTTGAGCCTGGAGATTGGGTTTGGCTACACTTGAGGAAAGAGCGATTTCCCAAGCAACGCCAAAGCAAATTGTCCCCAAGAGGTGATGGACCATTTCGGGTACTCCAACGAGTCAATGACAACGCATACAAGTTGGAGCTACCTGGGGAGTACAATGTTAGTGCAACCTTCAACGTCGCGGACCTAAGCCCATTTCTTGACGAGGAGGATCCAGATTTGAGGGCAAATCCTTCTCAAGAGGAGGGGACTGATGTGTGCACGAGTCTCGGCCCACGCAATGACCCAGTCCGAGTTCCATCGGGCCCAGTCACACGTGCACGGGCCAAGCTCTTCAAAGAATCACTCCAAGCCCTGGTTCGAGTCGTCCAAGACCAACATGGAGTTCACAAAGATATTGAGGGCTTAGAGAGAGACAATCAAGCCATTTGCACCATGATCCAAGCCCACGAGGACTCAAGTGGGCCTTCAAGAGGACCGGCCCTATAGGGCCTTAGCCTTAGTATTTGATAGATTGGATTAATTTGTCTTCATAGCTCATTGGGCCGGCCCATCTTGGACACCAAGATGACCGAACTCTTTGCCATTGTTTCCTTAGGTTTTCTTAGTCACTTTGGCCTATAAATAGGCTTGCTTTGTAAGGTTTTAGGGTAGTCGTTTTATCAATAAAATTGGTTTAATTCGTTCCTTCTTCCAAGAAGAGAGTTCGAGCACTTTAACTTGCTTTGGCAAGGGTTATTGAGCAATCTTGCGTCCTGTCCTCGATTGTTCATCCGACCTATTCCCCTGGAGTATTCACCTTCATCGGAGTGTCGTCTACCACCTACATCAAATCGTGTCGTCCGTTTGATTCTAGGTCCCGCAATCCAAGCGTTGGACAACCTTGCTAGATCCTTGGGCAAACGTGCTACGTGTCTCGAAACAAGTTGATCGAGGAACGTATCAGTGAGGTACGTGTCTACAAACAGGTACGTATTCCTTTCTCTATTGGCAATTACATAGATGAGGTTGTGTGTGATGTTGTGCCTATGCATGCGACACATGTCACACCTTGGCAATTTGACAAATCCGTCACGTTTGATGAACGAGCAAATAAATACACTCTCTTGCACAATGGAAAATGCCTGGTCCTCACACCACTCACACCTGCCCAAGTGTATGTGGACCAACTTAAGTTACAAAGAGAGTGTGAACAAGACCGCCAAAAGAGGAAACAAAAGGCGGCCGATCCTGGCAAATGCTCCACTTCTACAAGTGAGCATTCGACCAAGGGTCAAGTGGGCACACCTGGTGATACGCATGATCATTCACCCATTAAACCACCCACTAGGAAGCAAAACATGATCATTAAGGCTAAGGATGTTAGAAAGGTTATAAATTCTGATCAGCCTATACTTCTCATGATTTGCAAGCATGTGCTCTTAGATGTTGCTGAGCTCAATAAGGCATTGCCTTCGAGCATGGTTGCTCTTTTGCAGGAATTCGAGGATGTATTCCCTGATGAGGTCCCTGATGGTTTACCACCCATTCGAGGGATTGAGCATCAAATAGACTGATTCCGGGAGCACCCCTACCCAACAAACCGGTTTACCGCATGGGTCCTGAGGAGACAAAAGAGCTTCAAAGGCAAGTTGATGGCCTCTTAGGTAAGGGTTGGGTAAAACAGAGTTTAAATCCTTGTGTTGTGCCTATGATACTTTCCCCCAAAAAGGATGGTACTTGGCGCATGTGCACTGACTGTAGGGCTGTATCATCATCCCATTCCTAGACTTGATGATATGCTTGATGAACTCGATGGTGCTATCATTTTCACCAAAATCGATTTAAGGTGTGGCTATCATCAAATTAGGATGAAAGAAGGCGATGAGTGGAAAACGGCGTTCAAAACCAAACATGAGTGTGGAGGACTACCACAAAGAAATTGAGATGACCATGATGAGGGCCAACATTCAAGAAGACAATGAGGCCACGATGGCTCGGTTTCTTAGAGGTCTCAATCCTGACCTTCAAGAAGCCTTGGAGCTCCAACATTACTTGGACATGCACGACCTTCTAGAACTCGCTATTAAGGCCGAGCGGGGGAAGAAACTAAGACGTGGAGTACGTACGTTCCAAACTTCTAACACCACTTCATGGAGGGGCAACCAACCACGAAGGGCGACCCACAAAGTTGGAAATGCGGCAGCACCAACCTCTTCTAACCGAATCCAAGGTAACACCTCTAACCGCCATTCCTATTCTACCCCTAACAAGGTTTCCGATGCATCCAGGTCCACTTCAAAGGCACCGCATGAGACTCCTAAGACTAGGAGTAGGGACATCAAGTGCTTCAAGTGCCAAGGGTTTGGACATATTCAATCTCAGTGCCCAAACCAACGGGTCATGCTCATCACTCACAATGGCGAAATCGTGTCTGATGATGACGAATGTGAGGAGATGCCCGAACTGGTCGAAGACGACTGCCTAGAAGAGGAGTCAGCTGGGGAGGCTTGCTCGCCTACACGAGGAGAAGTAGGTTGCTTGGTGGCACGGCGAGTGCTAACCGCCCGCGTTAAGGAGGACGAGCAGCTACAACGCGAAAACCTTTTCTACACCCGCTGTAAGATAGGCGACAAGGTGTGTAGTCTCATCATCGACGGTGGGAGTTGCACGAACGTGGCCAGTTTGCTCATGGTTGAGAGTCTAGGACTCCCCACTACCAGGCATCCAAATCCTTACCGCCTCCAATGGCTAAGTGAGGATGGTGAGGTACGAGTCTTCAAACAGGTACGCATTCCCTTTTCAATTGGTACTTACACTGATGAAATCGTGTGCAACGTAGTACCAATGCATGCTACGCATATCATTTTGGGAAGGCCCTGGCAATTTGACAAACACGTCACATTCGATGGAAGAGCAAATAAGTACACCCTTTTGCACGATGGCAAACGTAAGGTCCTTACACCTCTCACACCTGCACAAGTTTATGAGGACCAACTACTATTGCAAAGGGAGTGTGAACAAGACCGTCAAAGGAGGAAACTAAAGGCAGTCGACCCTGGTAAAGGCTCCACGTCTACGAGTGAGCCATCAACCAAGGGTCAAGGGAGCACACCTAGGGGTATACATGACAAATCACCTACCGCACCTACCACTAGGAAGCACAACATGATTATTAAGGCTAAAGATGTTAGAAAAGTGGTGAACTCTAATCAGCCTATACTTCTCATGATTTGCAAGCATGTGCTCTTGGATATTGCTGAGCTCGACAAGGCGTTGCCTGCGAGCATAGTTGCTCTTTTGCAAGAATTTGGGGATGTTTTCCCTGACGAGGTCCCTGATGGCTTACCACCCATTCGGGGAATTGAACACCAAATCGACCTCATTCCTGGAGCACCATTGCCCAACAAACCTGCCTACCGCATGGGCCCTGAGGAGACCAAGGAGCTTCAAAGGCAAGTTGATGGCCTCTTAGGTAAGGGTTGGGTAAAGGAAAGTCTAAGTCCTTGCGCTGTGCCTGTGATACTTGTTCCCAAAAAGGACGGTACTTGGCGCATGTGCACTGACTGTCGGGCTGTGAACGCTATCACTGTCAAATATCGTCATCCCATTCCTAGACTTGATGATATGCTTGATGAACTCGATGGTGCCATTATTTTCACCAAAATAGACTTAAGGAGCGGCTATCATCAAATTCGGATGAAAGAAGGCGACGAGTGGAAAACAGCCTTCAAAACCAAACATGGTCTCTATGAGTGGCTAGTCATGCCTTTTGGCTTAACTAATGCCCCTAGCACCTTCATGCGACTAATGAACCATGTGTTGAGACACTTTATTGGCAAGTTTGTCATTGTTTACTTTGATGACATCCTGATCTATAGTCGTAGTGAGCATGAGCACCTAGAGCATGTGAGAATAGTTCTTGAGACACTTCGACAGGCGCGTCTTTACGCCAACCTCAAGAAGTGCACCTTTTGTACTAACGAGCTTGTGTTTTTAGGCTATGTGGTAAGTTCGCAGGGCATCAAGGTGGACAAATCCAAGATTGAGGCCATCGAGCAATGGCCAACTCCCACGTCCGTCCCTGACGTGCGCAGCTTTCTTGGATTGGCGGGCTTTTACCGGCGCTTTGTCAAAGAGTTTAGCACCATTGCCGCCCCGTTGACCGCCGTGACAAAGAAGAATGACAAGTTCCACTGGGGAGAATCACAAGAACAAGCATTTCTCGCCCTCAAGGACACACTCACACATGCGCCTGTGTTAGCATTACCAAATTTTCACAAGACTTTTGAAATTGAATGTGATGCTTCTGGTGTAGGTATTGGAGCGGTCCTCATGCAAGACAAGAGGCCTTGTGCCTTCTTTAGTGAGAAACTGGGGGGAGCTGCATTAAACTACCCCACGTACGACAAGGAGTTGTACGCATTAGTGAGGGCTTTGGAGACTTGGCAACACTATCTTCGCCCTCGGGAGTTCGTGATACACACTGATCACGAGTCATTGAAGTACCTCAAGGGACAACCCAAGTTAAGCAAGCGACATGCCAAATGGGTAAGCTTCATTGACACCTTTTCGTATGTCATTAAGTATAAGACTGGCAAAACGAATGTAGTGGCTGATGCATTATCACGTAGACATTCGTTGCTTGCCCTTCTGGATGCCAGGGTTCGCATTGGTTAAGGAACTCTACACAAATGATCATGACTTTGGTGATATCTATGTTGCTTGTGTTAAGAACCCGCATGGAAAATACTTCTTGCATGATGGATTTCTATTCCATGTAGATAAACTGTGTGTACCTAATTCTTCCATTCGTGATCTTTTGATTCGAGAGGCACATAGTGGTGGTCTCATGGGCCACTTTGGCATCACCAAGACTCTGGCCATGTTGCAAGAGCACTTTTACTGGCCTCATATGCGTAGAGATGTTGAACGCATGGTTGGTAGATGTGCTACTTGTCACAAGGCAAAGTCTAAGACAAATCCATATGGCTTGTATACCCCATTACCTATCCCTCACCATCCTTGGGTTGATTTGTCTATGGACTTTGTATTAGGATTGCCTTGATCAACAAGGGGTAATGACTCCATCTTTGTTGTGGTTGATAGATTCTCTAAGATGGCTCATTTTATACCTTGCCACAAAACTGACGATGCATCTCATATTGCTAATCTGTTCTTCAAAGAAATTGTCCGTCTGCATGGCCTGCCTAAAACTATTGTCAGTGATAGAGATGTGAAATTCTTGAGTTACTTTTGGAAGACTTTGTGGTCCAAACTGGGCACTAGGTTATTATTCTCCACCACTAGTCATCCACAAAGCGATGGACAAACTGAAGTTGTCAATCGCACACTTGGCACTCTACTTCGGGCCTTGATTAAAAAGAATCTTAAGACTTGGGAAGAGTGCCTCCCTCATGTTGAATTCGCCTACAATCGAACTGTGCATAGTGCCACACAATACTCCCCCTTTGAGATTGTTTATGGCTTCAACCCCGTCACCCCCCTTGATTTGGTGCCCTTACCTTCCTCTGAGCACACAAGCTTAGATGGGAAAAGAAAGCTGATTCTGTGCGCAGGTTACATGAGGCCGTGCGAGCAAACATTGAGAAGCGTACGCAGCAATACACCCAGCAAGCCAACAAGCACCGTCGCAAGATGATTTTTGAGCCTGGAGATTGGGTTTGGCTACACTTGAGGAAAGAGCGATTTCCCAAGCAACGCCAAAGCAAATTGTCCCCAAGAGGTGATGGACCATTTCGGGTACTCCAACGAGTCAATGACAACGCATACAAGTTGGAGCTACCTGGGGAGTACAATGTTAGTGCAACCTTCAACGTCGCGGACCTAAGCCCATTTCTTGACGAGGAGGATCCAGATTTGAGGGCAAATCCTTCTCAAGAGGAGGGGACTGATGTGTGCACGAGTCTCGGCCCACGCAATGACCCAGTCCGAGTTCCATCGGGCCCAGTCACACGTGCACGGGCCAAGCTCTTCAAAGAATCACTCCAAGCCCTGGTTCGAGTCGTCCAAGACCAACATGGAGTTCACAAAGATATTGAGGGCTTAGAGAGAGACAATCAAGCCATTTGCACCATGATCCAAGCCCACGAGGACTCAAGTGGGCCTTCAAGAGGACCGGCCCTATAGGGCCTTAGCCTTAGTATTTGATAGATTGGATTAATTTGTCTTCATAGCTCATTGGGCCGGCCCATCTTGGACACCAAGATGACCGAACTCTTTGCCATTGTTTCCTTAGGTTTTCTTAGTCACTTTGGCCTATAAATAGGCTTGCTTTGTAAGGTTTTAGGGTAGTCGTTTTATCAATAAAATTGGTTTAATTCGTTCCTTCTTCCAAGAAGAGAGTTCGAGCACTTTAACTTGCTTTGGCAAGGGTTATTGAGCAATCTTGCGTCCTGTCCTCGATTGTTCATCCGACCTATTCCCCTGGAGTATTCACCTTCATCGGAGTGTCGTCTACCACCTACATCAAATCGTGTCGTCCGTTTGATTCTAGGTCCCGCAATCCAAGCGTTGGACAACCTTGCTAGATCCTTGGGCAAACGTGCTACGTGTCTCGAAACAAGTTGATCGAGGAACGTATCAGTGAGGTACGTGTCTACAAACAGGTACGTATTCCTTTCTCTATTGGCAATTACATAGATGAGGTTGTGTGTGATGTTGTGCCTATGCATGCGACACATGTCACACCTTGGCAATTTGACAAATCCGTCACGTTTGATGAACGAGCAAATAAATACACTCTCTTGCACAATGGAAAATGCCTGGTCCTCACACCACTCACACCTGCCCAAGTGTATGTGGACCAACTTAAGTTACAAAGAGAGTGTGAACAAGACCGCCAAAAGAGGAAACAAAAGGCGGCCGATCCTGGCAAATGCTCCACTTCTACAAGTGAGCATTCGACCAAGGGTCAAGTGGGCACACCTGGTGATACGCATGATCATTCACCCATTAAACCACCCACTAGGAAGCAAAACATGATCATTAAGGCTAAGGATGTTAGAAAGGTTATAAATTCTGATCAGCCTATACTTCTCATGATTTGCAAGCATGTGCTCTTAGATGTTGCTGAGCTCAATAAGGCATTGCCTTCGAGCATGGTTGCTCTTTTGCAGGAATTCGAGGATGTATTCCCTGATGAGGTCCCTGATGGTTTACCACCCATTCGAGGGATTGAGCATCAAATAGACTGATTCCGGGAGCACCCCTACCCAACAAACCGGTTTACCGCATGGGTCCTGAGGAGACAAAAGAGCTTCAAAGGCAAGTTGATGGCCTCTTAGGTAAGGGTTGGGTAAAACAGAGTTTAAATCCTTGTGTTGTGCCTATGATACTTTCCCCCAAAAAGGATGGTACTTGGCGCATGTGCACTGACTGTAGGGCTGTATCATCATCCCATTCCTAGACTTGATGATATGCTTGATGAACTCGATGGTGCTATCATTTTCACCAAAATCGATTTAAGGTGTGGCTATCATCAAATTAGGATGAAAGAAGGCGATGAGTGGAAAACGGCGTTCAAAACCAAACATGAGTGTGGAGGACTACCACAAAGAAATTGAGATGACCATGATGAGGGCCAACATTCAAGAAGACAATGAGGCCACGATGGCTCGGTTTCTTAGAGGTCTCAATCCTGACCTTCAAGAAGCCTTGGAGCTCCAACATTACTTGGACATGCACGACCTTCTAGAACTCGCTATTAAGGCCGAGCGGGGGAAGAAACTAAGACGTGGAGTACGTACGTTCCAAACTTCTAACACCACTTCATGGAGGGGCAACCAACCACGAAGGGCGACCCACAAAGTTGGAAATGCGGCAGCACCAACCTCTTCTAACCGAATCCAAGGTAACACCTCTAACCGCCATTCCTATTCTACCCCTAACAAGGTTTCCGATGCATCCAGGTCCACTTCAAAGGCACCGCATGAGACTCCTAAGACTAGGAGTAGGGACATCAAGTGCTTCAAGTGCCAAGGGTTTGGACATATTCAATCTCAGTGCCCAAACCAACGGGTCATGCTCATCACTCACAATGGCGAAATCGTGTCTGATGATGACGAATGTGAGGAGATGCCCGAACTGGTCGAAGACGACTGCCTAGAAGAGGAGTCAGCTGGGGAGGCTTGCTCGCCTACACGAGGAGAAGTAGGTTGCTTGGTGGCACGGCGAGTGCTAACCGCCCGCGTTAAGGAGGACGAGCAGCTACAACGCGAAAACCTTTTCTACACCCGCTGTAAGATAGGCGACAAGGTGTGTAGTCTCATCATCGACGGTGGGAGTTGCACGAACGTGGCCAGTTTGCTCATGGTTGAGAGTCTAGGACTCCCCACTACCAGGCATCCAAATCCTTACCGCCTCCAATGGCTAAGTGAGGATGGTGAGGTACGAGTCTTCAAACAGGTACGCATTCCCTTTTCAATTGGTACTTACACTGATGAAATCGTGTGCAACGTAGTACCAATGCATGCTACGCATATCATTTTGGGAAGGCCCTGGCAATTTGACAAACACGTCACATTCGATGGAAGAGCAAATAAGTACACCCTTTTGCACGATGGCAAACGTAAGGTCCTTACACCTCTCACACCTGCACAAGTTTATGAGGACCAACTACTATTGCAAAGGGAGTGTGAACAAGACCGTCAAAGGAGGAAACTAAAGGCAGTCGACCCTGGTAAAGGCTCCACGTCTACGAGTGAGCCATCAACCAAGGGTCAAGGGAGCACACCTAGGGGTATACATGACAAATCACCTACCGCACCTACCACTAGGAAGCACAACATGATTATTAAGGCTAAAGATGTTAGAAAAGTGGTGAACTCTAATCAGCCTATACTTCTCATGATTTGCAAGCATGTGCTCTTGGATATTGCTGAGCTCGACAAGGCGTTGCCTGCGAGCATAGTTGCTCTTTTGCAAGAATTTGGGGATGTTTTCCCTGACGAGGTCCCTGATGGCTTACCACCCATTCGGGGAATTGAACACCAAATCGACCTCATTCCTGGAGCACCATTGCCCAACAAACCTGCCTACCGCATGGGCCCTGAGGAGACCAAGGAGCTTCAAAGGCAAGTTGATGGCCTCTTAGGTAAGGGTTGGGTAAAGGAAAGTCTAAGTCCTTGCGCTGTGCCTGTGATACTTGTTCCCAAAAAGGACGGTACTTGGCGCATGTGCACTGACTGTCGGGCTGTGAACGCTATCACTGTCAAATATCGTCATCCCATTCCTAGACTTGATGATATGCTTGATGAACTCGATGGTGCCATTATTTTCACCAAAATAGACTTAAGGAGCGGCTATCATCAAATTCGGATGAAAGAAGGCGACGAGTGGAAAACAGCCTTCAAAACCAAACATGGTCTCTATGAGTGGCTAGTCATGCCTTTTGGCTTAACTAATGCCCCTAGCACCTTCATGCGACTAATGAACCATGTGTTGAGACACTTTATTGGCAAGTTTGTCATTGTTTACTTTGATGACATCCTGATCTATAGTCGTAGTGAGCATGAGCACCTAGAGCATGTGAGAATAGTTCTTGAGACACTTCGACAGGCGCGTCTTTACGCCAACCTCAAGAAGTGCACCTTTTGTACTAACGAGCTTGTGTTTTTAGGCTATGTGGTAAGTTCGCAGGGCATCAAGGTGGACAAATCCAAGATTGAGGCCATCGAGCAATGGCCAACTCCCACGTCCGTCCCTGACGTGCGCAGCTTTCTTGGATTGGCGGGCTTTTACCGGCGCTTTGTCAAAGAGTTTAGCACCATTGCCGCCCCGTTGACCGCCGTGACAAAGAAGAATGACAAGTTCCACTGGGGAGAATCACAAGAACAAGCATTTCTCGCCCTCAAGGACACACTCACACATGCGCCTGTGTTAGCATTACCAAATTTTCACAAGACTTTTGAAATTGAATGTGATGCTTCTGGTGTAGGTATTGGAGCGGTCCTCATGCAAGACAAGAGGCCTTGTGCCTTCTTTAGTGAGAAACTGGGGGGAGCTGCATTAAACTACCCCACGTACGACAAGGAGTTGTACGCATTAGTGAGGGCTTTGGAGACTTGGCAACACTATCTTCGCCCTCGGGAGTTCGTGATACACACTGATCACGAGTCATTGAAGTACCTCAAGGGACAACCCAAGTTAAGCAAGCGACATGCCAAATGGGTAAGCTTCATTGACACCTTTTCGTATGTCATTAAGTATAAGACTGGCAAAACGAATGTAGTGGCTGATGCATTATCACGTAGACATTCGTTGCTTGCCCTTCTGGATGCCAGGGTTCGCATTGGTTAAGGAACTCTACACAAATGATCATGACTTTGGTGATATCTATGTTGCTTGTGTTAAGAACCCGCATGGAAAATACTTCTTGCATGATGGATTTCTATTCCATGTAGATAAACTGTGTGTACCTAATTCTTCCATTCGTGATCTTTTGATTCGAGAGGCACATAGTGGTGGTCTCATGGGCCACTTTGGCATCACCAAGACTCTGGCCATGTTGCAAGAGCACTTTTA
The DNA here is from genome assembly GCF_036785885.1 of Coffea arabica. Classification (NCBI taxonomy): domain Eukaryota; kingdom Viridiplantae; phylum Streptophyta; class Magnoliopsida; order Gentianales; family Rubiaceae; genus Coffea; species Coffea arabica. The sequence goes on along the minus strand of NC_092318.1, from coordinate 29,141,912 downwards.
CTGGCCTCATATGCGTAGAGATGTTGAACGCATGGTTGGTAGATGTGCTACTTGTCACAAGGCAAAGTCTAAGACAAATCCATATGGCTTGTATACCCCATTACCTATCCCTCACCATCCTTGGGTTGATTTGTCTATGGACTTTGTATTAGGATTGCCTTGATCAACAAGGGGTAATGACTCCATCTTTGTTGTGGTTGATAGATTCTCTAAGATGGCTCATTTTATACCTTGCCACAAAACTGACGATGCATCTCATATTGCTAATCTGTTCTTCAAAGAAATTGTCCGTCTGCATGGCCTGCCTAAAACTATTGTCAGTGATAGAGATGTGAAATTCTTGAGTTACTTTTGGAAGACTTTGTGGTCCAAACTGGGCACTAGGTTATTATTCTCCACCACTAGTCATCCACAAAGCGATGGACAAACTGAAGTTGTCAATCGCACACTTGGCACTCTACTTCGGGCCTTGATTAAAAAGAATCTTAAGACTTGGGAAGAGTGCCTCCCTCATGTTGAATTCGCCTACAATCGAACTGTGCATAGTGCCACACAATACTCCCCCTTTGAGATTGTTTATGGCTTCAACCCCGTCACCCCCCTTGATTTGGTGCCCTTACCTTCCTCTGAGCACACAAGCTTAGATGGGAAAAGAAAGCTGATTCTGTGCGCAGGTTACATGAGGCCGTGCGAGCAAACATTGAGAAGCGTACGCAGCAATACACCCAGCAAGCCAACAAGCACCGTCGCAAGATGATTTTTGAGCCTGGAGATTGGGTTTGGCTACACTTGAGGAAAGAGCGATTTCCCAAGCAACGCCAAAGCAAATTGTCCCCAAGAGGTGATGGACCATTTCGGGTACTCCAACGAGTCAATGACAACGCATACAAGTTGGAGCTACCTGGGGAGTACAATGTTAGTGCAACCTTCAACGTCGCGGACCTAAGCCCATTTCTTGACGAGGAGGATCCAGATTTGAGGGCAAATCCTTCTCAAGAGGAGGGGACTGATGTGTGCACGAGTCTCGGCCCACGCAATGACCCAGTCCGAGTTCCATCGGGCCCAGTCACACGTGCACGGGCCAAGCTCTTCAAAGAATCACTCCAAGCCCTGGTTCGAGTCGTCCAAGACCAACATGGAGTTCACAAAGATATTGAGGGCTTAGAGAGAGACAATCAAGCCATTTGCACCATGATCCAAGCCCACGAGGACTCAAGTGGGCCTTCAAGAGGACCGGCCCTATAGGGCCTTAGCCTTAGTATTTGATAGATTGGATTAATTTGTCTTCATAGCTCATTGGGCCGGCCCATCTTGGACACCAAGATGACCGAACTCTTTGCCATTGTTTCCTTAGGTTTTCTTAGTCACTTTGGCCTATAAATAGGCTTGCTTTGTAAGGTTTTAGGGTAGTCGTTTTATCAATAAAATTGGTTTAATTCGTTCCTTCTTCCAAGAAGAGAGTTCGAGCACTTTAACTTGCTTTGGCAAGGGTTATTGAGCAATCTTGCGTCCTGTCCTCGATTGTTCATCCGACCTATTCCCCTGGAGTATTCACCTTCATCGGAGTGTCGTCTACCACCTACATCAAATCGTGTCGTCCGTTTGATTCTAGGTCCCGCAATCCAAGCGTTGGACAACCTTGCTAGATCCTTGGGCAAACGTGCTACGTGTCTCGAAACAAGTTGATCGAGGAACGTATCAGTGAGGTACGTGTCTACAAACAGGTACGTATTCCTTTCTCTATTGGCAATTACATAGATGAGGTTGTGTGTGATGTTGTGCCTATGCATGCGACACATGTCACACCTTGGCAATTTGACAAATCCGTCACGTTTGATGAACGAGCAAATAAATACACTCTCTTGCACAATGGAAAATGCCTGGTCCTCACACCACTCACACCTGCCCAAGTGTATGTGGACCAACTTAAGTTACAAAGAGAGTGTGAACAAGACCGCCAAAAGAGGAAACAAAAGGCGGCCGATCCTGGCAAATGCTCCACTTCTACAAGTGAGCATTCGACCAAGGGTCAAGTGGGCACACCTGGTGATACGCATGATCATTCACCCATTAAACCACCCACTAGGAAGCAAAACATGATCATTAAGGCTAAGGATGTTAGAAAGGTTATAAATTCTGATCAGCCTATACTTCTCATGATTTGCAAGCATGTGCTCTTAGATGTTGCTGAGCTCAATAAGGCATTGCCTTCGAGCATGGTTGCTCTTTTGCAGGAATTCGAGGATGTATTCCCTGATGAGGTCCCTGATGGTTTACCACCCATTCGAGGGATTGAGCATCAAATAGACTGATTCCGGGAGCACCCCTACCCAACAAACCGGTTTACCGCATGGGTCCTGAGGAGACAAAAGAGCTTCAAAGGCAAGTTGATGGCCTCTTAGGTAAGGGTTGGGTAAAACAGAGTTTAAATCCTTGTGTTGTGCCTATGATACTTTCCCCCAAAAAGGATGGTACTTGGCGCATGTGCACTGACTGTAGGGCTGTATCATCATCCCATTCCTAGACTTGATGATATGCTTGATGAACTCGATGGTGCTATCATTTTCACCAAAATCGATTTAAGGTGTGGCTATCATCAAATTAGGATGAAAGAAGGCGATGAGTGGAAAACGGCGTTCAAAACCAAACATGAGTGTGGAGGACTACCACAAAGAAATTGAGATGACCATGATGAGGGCCAACATTCAAGAAGACAATGAGGCCACGATGGCTCGGTTTCTTAGAGGTCTCAATCCTGACCTTCAAGAAGCCTTGGAGCTCCAACATTACTTGGACATGCACGACCTTCTAGAACTCGCTATTAAGGCCGAGCGGGGGAAGAAACTAAGACGTGGAGTACGTACGTTCCAAACTTCTAACACCACTTCATGGAGGGGCAACCAACCACGAAGGGCGACCCACAAAGTTGGAAATGCGGCAGCACCAACCTCTTCTAACCGAATCCAAGGTAACACCTCTAACCGCCATTCCTATTCTACCCCTAACAAGGTTTCCGATGCATCCAGGTCCACTTCAAAGGCACCGCATGAGACTCCTAAGACTAGGAGTAGGGACATCAAGTGCTTCAAGTGCCAAGGGTTTGGACATATTCAATCTCAGTGCCCAAACCAACGGGTCATGCTCATCACTCACAATGGCGAAATCGTGTCTGATGATGACGAATGTGAGGAGATGCCCGAACTGGTCGAAGACGACTGCCTAGAAGAGGAGTCAGCTGGGGAGGCTTGCTCGCCTACACGAGGAGAAGTAGGTTGCTTGGTGGCACGGCGAGTGCTAACCGCCCGCGTTAAGGAGGACGAGCAGCTACAACGCGAAAACCTTTTCTACACCCGCTGTAAGATAGGCGACAAGGTGTGTAGTCTCATCATCGACGGTGGGAGTTGCACGAACGTGGCCAGTTTGCTCATGGTTGAGAGTCTAGGACTCCCCACTACCAGGCATCCAAATCCTTACCGCCTCCAATGGCTAAGTGAGGATGGTGAGGTACGAGTCTTCAAACAGGTACGCATTCCCTTTTCAATTGGTACTTACACTGATGAAATCGTGTGCAACGTAGTACCAATGCATGCTACGCATATCATTTTGGGAAGGCCCTGGCAATTTGACAAACACGTCACATTCGATGGAAGAGCAAATAAGTACACCCTTTTGCACGATGGCAAACGTAAGGTCCTTACACCTCTCACACCTGCACAAGTTTATGAGGACCAACTACTATTGCAAAGGGAGTGTGAACAAGACCGTCAAAGGAGGAAACTAAAGGCAGTCGACCCTGGTAAAGGCTCCACGTCTACGAGTGAGCCATCAACCAAGGGTCAAGGGAGCACACCTAGGGGTATACATGACAAATCACCTACCGCACCTACCACTAGGAAGCACAACATGATTATTAAGGCTAAAGATGTTAGAAAAGTGGTGAACTCTAATCAGCCTATACTTCTCATGATTTGCAAGCATGTGCTCTTGGATATTGCTGAGCTCGACAAGGCGTTGCCTGCGAGCATAGTTGCTCTTTTGCAAGAATTTGGGGATGTTTTCCCTGACGAGGTCCCTGATGGCTTACCACCCATTCGGGGAATTGAACACCAAATCGACCTCATTCCTGGAGCACCATTGCCCAACAAACCTGCCTACCGCATGGGCCCTGAGGAGACCAAGGAGCTTCAAAGGCAAGTTGATGGCCTCTTAGGTAAGGGTTGGGTAAAGGAAAGTCTAAGTCCTTGCGCTGTGCCTGTGATACTTGTTCCCAAAAAGGACGGTACTTGGCGCATGTGCACTGACTGTCGGGCTGTGAACGCTATCACTGTCAAATATCGTCATCCCATTCCTAGACTTGATGATATGCTTGATGAACTCGATGGTGCCATTATTTTCACCAAAATAGACTTAAGGAGCGGCTATCATCAAATTCGGATGAAAGAAGGCGACGAGTGGAAAACAGCCTTCAAAACCAAACATGGTCTCTATGAGTGGCTAGTCATGCCTTTTGGCTTAACTAATGCCCCTAGCACCTTCATGCGACTAATGAACCATGTGTTGAGACACTTTATTGGCAAGTTTGTCATTGTTTACTTTGATGACATCCTGATCTATAGTCGTAGTGAGCATGAGCACCTAGAGCATGTGAGAATAGTTCTTGAGACACTTCGACAGGCGCGTCTTTACGCCAACCTCAAGAAGTGCACCTTTTGTACTAACGAGCTTGTGTTTTTAGGCTATGTGGTAAGTTCGCAGGGCATCAAGGTGGACAAATCCAAGATTGAGGCCATCGAGCAATGGCCAACTCCCACGTCCGTCCCTGACGTGCGCAGCTTTCTTGGATTGGCGGGCTTTTACCGGCGCTTTGTCAAAGAGTTTAGCACCATTGCCGCCCCGTTGACCGCCGTGACAAAGAAGAATGACAAGTTCCACTGGGGAGAATCACAAGAACAAGCATTTCTCGCCCTCAAGGACACACTCACACATGCGCCTGTGTTAGCATTACCAAATTTTCACAAGACTTTTGAAATTGAATGTGATGCTTCTGGTGTAGGTATTGGAGCGGTCCTCATGCAAGACAAGAGGCCTTGTGCCTTCTTTAGTGAGAAACTGGGGGGAGCTGCATTAAACTACCCCACGTACGACAAGGAGTTGTACGCATTAGTGAGGGCTTTGGAGACTTGGCAACACTATCTTCGCCCTCGGGAGTTCGTGATACACACTGATCACGAGTCATTGAAGTACCTCAAGGGACAACCCAAGTTAAGCAAGCGACATGCCAAATGGGTAAGCTTCATTGACACCTTTTCGTATGTCATTAAGTATAAGACTGGCAAAACGAATGTAGTGGCTGATGCATTATCACGTAGACATTCGTTGCTTGCCCTTCTGGATGCCAGGGTTCGCATTGGTTAAGGAACTCTACACAAATGATCATGACTTTGGTGATATCTATGTTGCTTGTGTTAAGAACCCGCATGGAAAATACTTCTTGCATGATGGATTTCTATTCCATGTAGATAAACTGTGTGTACCTAATTCTTCCATTCGTGATCTTTTGATTCGAGAGGCACATAGTGGTGGTCTCATGGGCCACTTTGGCATCACCAAGACTCTGGCCATGTTGCAAGAGCACTTTTACTGGCCTCATATGCGTAGAGATGTTGAACGCATGGTTGGTAGATGTGCTACTTGTCACAAGGCAAAGTCTAAGACAAATCCATATGGCTTGTATACCCCATTACCTATCCCTCACCATCCTTGGGTTGATTTGTCTATGGACTTTGTATTAGGATTGCCTTGATCAACAAGGGGTAATGACTCCATCTTTGTTGTGGTTGATAGATTCTCTAAGATGGCTCATTTTATACCTTGCCACAAAACTGACGATGCATCTCATATTGCTAATCTGTTCTTCAAAGAAATTGTCCGTCTGCATGGCCTGCCTAAAACTATTGTCAGTGATAGAGATGTGAAATTCTTGAGTTACTTTTGGAAGACTTTGTGGTCCAAACTGGGCACTAGGTTATTATTCTCCACCACTAGTCATCCACAAAGCGATGGACAAACTGAAGTTGTCAATCGCACACTTGGCACTCTACTTCGGGCCTTGATTAAAAAGAATCTTAAGACTTGGGAAGAGTGCCTCCCTCATGTTGAATTCGCCTACAATCGAACTGTGCATAGTGCCACACAATACTCCCCCTTTGAGATTGTTTATGGCTTCAACCCCGTCACCCCCCTTGATTTGGTGCCCTTACCTTCCTCTGAGCACACAAGCTTAGATGGGAAAAGAAAGCTGATTCTGTGCGCAGGTTACATGAGGCCGTGCGAGCAAACATTGAGAAGCGTACGCAGCAATACACCCAGCAAGCCAACAAGCACCGTCGCAAGATGATTTTTGAGCCTGGAGATTGGGTTTGGCTACACTTGAGGAAAGAGCGATTTCCCAAGCAACGCCAAAGCAAATTGTCCCCAAGAGGTGATGGACCATTTCGGGTACTCCAACGAGTCAATGACAACGCATACAAGTTGGAGCTACCTGGGGAGTACAATGTTAGTGCAACCTTCAACGTCGCGGACCTAAGCCCATTTCTTGACGAGGAGGATCCAGATTTGAGGGCAAATCCTTCTCAAGAGGAGGGGACTGATGTGTGCACGAGTCTCGGCCCACGCAATGACCCAGTCCGAGTTCCATCGGGCCCAGTCACACGTGCACGGGCCAAGCTCTTCAAAGAATCACTCCAAGCCCTGGTTCGAGTCGTCCAAGACCAACATGGAGTTCACAAAGATATTGAGGGCTTAGAGAGAGACAATCAAGCCATTTGCACCATGATCCAAGCCCACGAGGACTCAAGTGGGCCTTCAAGAGGACCGGCCCTATAGGGCCTTAGCCTTAGTATTTGATAGATTGGATTAATTTGTCTTCATAGCTCATTGGGCCGGCCCATCTTGGACACCAAGATGACCGAACTCTTTGCCATTGTTTCCTTAGGTTTTCTTAGTCACTTTGGCCTATAAATAGGCTTGCTTTGTAAGGTTTTAGGGTAGTCGTTTTATCAATAAAATTGGTTTAATTCGTTCCTTCTTCCAAGAAGAGAGTTCGAGCACTTTAACTTGCTTTGGCAAGGGTTATTGAGCAATCTTGCGTCCTGTCCTCGATTGTTCATCCGACCTATTCCTCTGGAGTATTCACCTTCATCGGAGTGTCGTCTACCACCTACATCAAATCGTGTCGTCCGTTTGATTCTAGGTCCCGCAATCCAAGCGTTGGACAACCTTGCTAGATCCTTGGGCAAACGTGCTACGTGTCTCGAAACAAGTTGATCGAGGAACGTATCAGTGAGGTACGTGTCTACAAACAGGTACTTATTCCTTTCTCTATTGGCAATTACATAGATGAGGTTGTGTGTGATGTTGTGCCTATGCATGCGACACATGTCACACCTTGGCAATTTGACAAATCCGTCACGTTTGATGAACGAGCAAATAAATACACTCTCTTGCACAATGGAAAATGCCTGGTCCTCACACCACTCACACCTGCCCAAGTGTATGTGGACCAACTTAAGTTACAAAGAGAGTGTGAACAAGACCGCCAAAAGAGAAAACAAAAGGCGGCCGATCCTGGCAAATGCTCCACTTCTACAAGTGAGCATTCGACCAAGGGTCAAGTGGGCACACCTGGTGATACGCATGATCATTCACCCATTAAACCACCCACTAGGAAGCAAAACATGATCATTAAGGCTAAGGATGTTAGAAAGGTTATAAATTCTGATCAGCCTATACTTCTCATGATTTGCAAGCATGTGCTCTTAGATGTTGCTGAGCTCAATAAGGCATTGCCTTCGAGCATGGTTGCTCTTTTGCAGGAATTCGAGGATGTATTCCCTGATAAGGTCCCTGATGGTTTACCACCCATTCGAGGGATTGAGCATCAAATAGACTGATTCCGGGAGCACCCCTACCCAACAAACCGGTTTACCGCATGGGTCCTGAGGAGACAAAAGAGCTTCAAAGGCAAGTTGATGGCCTCTTAGGTAAGGGTTGGGTAAAACAGAGTTTAAATCCTTGTGTTGTGCCTATGATACTTTCCCCCAAAAAGGATGGTACTTGGAGCATGTGCACTGACTGTAGGGCTGTATCATCATCCCATTCCTAGACTTGATGATATGCTTGATGAACTCGATGGTGCTATCATTTTCACCAAAATCGATTTAAGGTGTGGCTATCATCAAATTAGGATGAAAGAAGGCGATGAGTGGAAAACGGCGTTCAAAACCAAACATGAGTGTGGAGGACTACCACAAAGAAATTGAGATGACCATGATGAGGGCCAACATTCAAGAAGACAATGAGGCCACGATGGCTCGGTTTCTTAGAGGTCTCAATCCTGACCTTCAAGAAGCCTTGGAGCTCCAACATTACTTGGACATGCACGACCTTCTAGAACTCGCTATTAAGGCCGAGCGGGGGAAGAAACTAAGACGTGGAGTACGTACGTTCCAAACTTCTAACACCACTTCATGGAGGGGCAACCAACCACGAAGGGCGACCCACAAAGTTGGAAATGCGGCAGCACCAACCTCTTCTAACCGAATCCAAGGTAACACCTCTAACCGCCATTCCTATTCTACCCCTAACAAGGTTTCCGATGCATCCAGGTCCACTTCAAAGGCACCGCATGAGACTCCTAAGACTAGGAGTAGGGACATCAAGTGCTTCAAGTGCCAAGGGTTTGGACATATTCAATCTCAGTGCCCAAACCAACGGGTCATGCTCATCACTCACAATGGCGAAATCGTGTCTGATGATGACGAATGTGAGGAGATGCCCGAACTGGTCGAAAACGACTGCCTAGAAGAGGAGTCAGCTGGGGAGGCTTGCTCGCCTACACGAGGAGAAGTAGGTTGCTTGGTGGCACGGCGAGTGCTAACCGCCCGCGTTAAGGAGGACGAGCAGCTACAACGCGAAAACCTTTTCTACACCCGCTGTAAGATAGGCGACAAGGTGTGTAGTCTCATCATCGACGGTGGGAGTTGCACGAACGTGGCCAGTTTGCTCATGGTTGAGAGTCTAGGACTCCCCACTACCAGGCATCCAAATCCTTACCGCCTCCAATGGCTAAGTGAGGATGGTGAGGTACGAGTCTTCAAACAGGTACGCATTCCCTTTTCAATTGGTACTTACACTGATGAAATCGTGTGCAACGTAGTACCAATGCATGCTACGCATATCATTTTGGGAAGGCCCTGGCAATTTGACAAACACGTCACATTCGATGGAAGAGCAAATAAGTACACCCTTTTGCACGATGGCAAACGTAAGGTCCTTACACCTCTCACACCTGCACAAGTTTATGAGGACCAACTACTATTGCAAAGGGAGTGTGAACAAGACCGTCAAAGGAGGAAACTAAAGGCAGTCGACCCTGGTAAAGGCTCCACGTCTACGAGTGAGCCATCAACCAAGGGTCAAGGGAGCACACCTAGGGGTATACATGACAAATCACCTACCGCACCTACCACTAGGAAGCACAACATGATTATTAAGGCTAAAGATGTTAGAAAAGTGGTGAACTCTAATCAGCCTATACTTCTCATGATTTGCAAGCATGTGCTCTTGGATATTGCTGAGCTCGACAAGGCGTTGCCTGCGAGCATAGTTGCTCTTTTGCAAGAATTTGGGGATGTTTTCCCTGACGAGGTCCCTGATGGCTTACCACCCATTCGGGGAATTGAACACCAAATCGACCTCATTCCTGGAGCACCATTGCCCAACAAACCTGCCTACCGCATGGGCCCTGAGGAGACCAAGGAGCTTCAAAGGCAAGTTGATGGCCTCTTAGGTAAGGGTTGGGTAAAGGAAAGTCTAAGTCCTTGCGCTGTGCCTGTGATACTTGTTCCCAAAAAGGACGGTACTTGGCGCATGTGCACTGACTGTCGGGCTGTGAACGCTATCACTGTCAAATATCGTCATCCCATTCCTAGACTTGATGATATGCTTGATGAACTCGATGGTGCCATTATTTTCACCAAAATAGACTTAAGGAGCGGCTATCATCAAATTCGGATGAAAGAAGGCGACGAGTGGAAAACAGCCTTCAAAACCAAACATGGTCTCTATGAGTGGCTAGTCATGCCTTTTGGCTTAACTAATGCCCCTAGCACCTTCATGCGACTAATGAACCATGTGTTGAGACACTTTATTGGCAAGTTTGTCATTGTTTACTTTGATGACATCCTGATCTATAGTCGTAGTGAGCATGAGCACCTAGAGCATGTGAGAATAGTTCTTGAGACACTTCGACAGGCGCGTCTTTACGCCAACCTCAAGAAGTGCACCTTTTGTACTAACGAGCTTGTGTTTTTAGGCTATGTGGTAAGTTCGCAGGGCATCAAGGTGGACAAATCCAAGATTGAGGCCATCGAGCAATGGCCAACTCCCACGTCCGTCCCTGACGTGCGCAGCTTTCTTGGATTGGCGGGCTTTTACCGGCGCTTTGTCAAAGAGTTTAGCACCATTGCCGCCCCGTTGACCGCCGTGACAAAGAAGAATGACAAGTTCCACTGGGGAGAATCACAAGAACAAGCATTTCTCGCCCTCAAGGACACACTCACACATGCGCCTGTGTTAGCATTACCAAATTTTCACAAGACTTTTGAAATTGAATGTGATGCTTCTGGTGTAGGTATTGGAGCGGTCCTCATGCAAGACAAGAGGCCTTGTGCCTTCTTTAGTGAGAAACTGGGGGGAGCTGCATTAAACTACCCCACGTACGACAAGGAGTTGTACGCATTAGTGAGGGCTTTGGAGACTTGGCAACACTATCTTCGCCCTCGGGAGTTCGTGATACACACTGATCACGAGTCATTGAAGTACCTCAAGGGACAACCCAAGTTAAGCAAGCGACATGCCAAATGGGTAAGCTTCATTGACACCTTTTCGTATGTCATTAAGTATAAGACTGGCAAAACGAATGTAGTGGCTGATGCATTATCACGTAGACATTCGTTGCTTGCCCTTCTGGATGCCAGGGTTCGCATTGGTTAAGGAACTCTACACAAATGATCATGACTTTGGTGATATCTATGTTGCTTGTGTTAAGAACCCGCATGGAAAATACTTCTTGCATGATGGATTTCTATTCCATGTAGATAAACTGTGTGTACCTAATTCTTCCATTCGTGATCTTTTGATTCGAGAGGCACATAGTGGTGGTCTCATGGGCCACTTTGGCATCACCAAGACTCTGGCCATGTTGCAAGAGCACTTTTACTGGCCTCATATGCGTAGAGATGTTGAACGCATGGTTGGTAGATGTGCTACTTGTCACAAGGCAAAGTCTAAGACAAATCCATATGGCTTGTATACCCCATTACCTATCCCTCACCATCCTTGGGTTGATTTGTCTATGGACTTTGTATTAGGATTGCCTTGATCAACAAGGGGTAATGACTCCATCTTTGTTGTGGTTGATAGATTCTCTAAGATGGCTCATTTTATACCTTGCCACAAAACTGACGATGCATCTCATATTGCTAATCTGTTCTTCAAAGAAATTGTCCGTCTGCATGGCCTGCCTAAAACTATTGTCAGTGATAGAGATGTGAAATTCTTGAGTTACTTTTGGAAGACTTTGTGGTCCAAACTGGGCACTAGGTTATTATTCTCCACCACTAGTCATCCACAAAGCGATGGACAAACTGAAGTTGTCAATCGCACACTTGGCACTCTACTTCGGGCCTTGATTAAAAAGAATCTTAAGACTTGGGAAGAGTGCCTCCCTCATGTTGAATTCGCCTACAATCGAACTGTGCATAGTGCCACACAATACTCCCCCTTTGAGATTGTTTATGGCTTCAACCCCGTCACCCCCCTTGATTTGGTGCCCTTACCTTCCTCTGAGCACACAAGCTTAGATGGGAAAAGAAAGCTGATTCTGTGCGCAGGTTACATGAGGCCGTGCGAGCAAACATTGAGAAGCGTACGCAGCAATACACCCAGCAAGCCAACAAGCACCGTCGCAAGATGATTTTTGAGCCTGGAGATTGGGTTTGGCTACACTTGAGGAAAGAGCGATTTCCCAAGCAACGCCAAAGCAAATTGTCCCCAAGAGGTGATGGACCATTTCGGGTACTCCAACGAGTCAATGACAACGCATACAAGTTGGAGCTACCTGGGGAGTACAATGTTAGTGCAACCTTCAACGTCGCGGACCTAAGCCCATTTCTTGACGAGGAGGATCCAGATTTGAGGGCAAATCCTTCTCAAGAGGAGGGGACTGATGTGTGCACGAGTCTCGGCCCACGCAATGACCCAGTCCGAGTTCCATCGGGCCCAGTCACACGTGCACGGGCCAAGCTCTTCAAAGAATCACTCCAAGCCCTGGTTCGAGTCGTCCAAGACCAACATGGAGTTCACAAAGATATTGAGGGCTTAGAGAGAGACAATCAAGCCATTTGCACCATGATCCAAGCCCACGAGGACTCAAGTGGGCCTTCAAGAGGACCGGCCCTATAGGGCCTTAGCCTTAGTATTTGATAGATTGGATTAATTTGTCTTCATAGCTCATTGGGCCGGCCCATCTTGGACACCAAGATGACCGAACTCTTTGCCATTGTTTCCTTAGGTTTTCTTAGTCACTTTGGCCTATAAATAGGCTTGCTTTGTAAGGTTTTAGGGTAGTCGTTTTATCAATAAAATTGGTTTAATTCGTTCCTTCTTCCAAGAAGAGAGTTCGAGCACTTTAACTTGCTTTGGCAAGGGTTATTGAGCAATCTTGCGTCCTGTCCTCGATTGTTCATCCGACCTATTCCCCTGGAGTATTCACCTTCATCGGAGTGTCGTCTACCACCTACATCAAATCGTGTCGTCCGTTTGATTCTAGGTCCCGCAATCCAAGCGTTGGACAACCTTGCTAGATCCTTGGGCAAACGTGCTACGTGTCTCGAAACAAGTTGATCGAGGAACGTATCAGTGAGGTACGTGTCTACAAACAGGTACGTATTCCTTTCTCTATTGGCAATTACATAGATGAGGTTGTGTGTGATGTTGTGCCTATGCATGCGACACATGTCACACCTTGGCAATTTGACAAATCCGTCACGTTTGATGAACGAGCAAATAAATACACTCTCTTGCACAATGGAAAATGCCTGGTCCTCACACCACTCACACCTGCCCAAGTGTATGTGGACCAACTTAAGTTACAAAGAGAGTGTGAACAAGACCGCCAAAAGAGGAAACAAAAGGCGGCCGATCCTGGCAAATGCTCCACTTCTACAAGTGAGCATTCGACCAAGGGTCAAGTGGGCACACCTGGTGATACGCATGATCATTCACCCATTAAACCACCCACTAGGAAGCAAAACATGATCATTAAGGCTAAGGATGTTAGAAAGGTTATAAATTCTGATCAGCCTATACTTCTCATGATTTGCAAGCATGTGCTCTTAGATGTTGCTGAGCTCAATAAGGCATTGCCTTCGAGCATGGTTGCTCTTTTGCAGGAATTCGAGGATGTATTCCCTGATGAGGTCCCTGATGGTTTACCACCCATTCGAGGGATTGAGCATCAAATAGACTGATTCCGGGAGCACCCCTACCCAACAAACCGGTTTACCGCATGGGTCCTGAGGAGACAAAAGAGCTTCAAAGGCAAGTTGATGGCCTCTTAGGTAAGGGTTGGGTAAAACAGAGTTTAAATCCTTGTGTTGTGCCTATGATACTTTCCCCCAAAAAGGATGGTACTTGGCGCATGTGCACTGACTGTAGGGCTGTATCATCATCCCATTCCTAGACTTGATGATATGCTTGATGAACTCGATGGTGCTATCATTTTCACCAAAATCGATTTAAGGTGTGGCTATCATCAAATTAGGATGAAAGAAGGCGATGAGTGGAAAACGGCGTTCAAAACCAAACATGAGTGTGGAGGACTACCACAAAGAAATTGAGATGACCATGATGAGGGCCAACATTCAAGAAGACAATGAGGCCACGATGGCTCGGTTTCTTAGAGGTCTCAATCCTGACCTTCAAGAAGCCTTGGAATCCAAGAAAGCTGCGCACGTCAGGGACGGACGTGGGAGTTGGCCATTGCTCGATGGCCTCAATCTTGGATTTGTCCACCTTGATGCCCTGCGAACTTACCACATAGCCTAAAAACACAAGCTCGTTAGTACAAAAGGTGCACTTCTTGAGGTTGGCGTAAAGACGCGCCTGTCGAAGTGTCTCAAGAACTATTCTCACATGCTCTAGGTGCTCATGCTCACTACGACTATAGATCAGGATGTCATCAAAGTAAACAATGACAAACTTGCCAATAAAGTGTCTCAACACATGGTTCATTAGTCGCATGAAGGTGCTAGGGGCATTAGTTAAGCCAAAAGGCATGACTGGCCACTCATAGAGACCATGTTTGGTTTTGAAGGCTGTTTTCCACTCGTCGCCTTCTTTCATCCGAATTTGATGATAGCCGCTCCTTAAGTCTATTTTGGTGAAAATAATGGCACCATCGAGTTCATCAAGCATATCATCAAGTCTAGGAATGGGATGACGATATTTGACAGTGATAGCGTTCACAGCCCGACAGTCAGTGCACATGCGCCAAGTACCGTCCTTTTTGGGAACAAGTATCACAGGCACAGCGCAAGGACTTAGACTTTCCTTTACCCAACCCTTACCTAAGAGGCCATCAACTTGCCTTTGAAGCTCCTTGGTCTCCTCAGGGCCCATGCGGTAGGCAGGTTTGTTGGGCAATGGTGCTCCAGGAATGAGGTCGATTTGGTGTTCAATTCCCCGAATGGGTGGTAAGCCATCAGGGACCTCGTCAGGGAAAACATCCCCAAATTCTTGCAAAAGAGCAACTATGCTCGCAGGCAACGCCTTGTCGAGCTCAGCAACATCCAAGAGCACATGCTTGCAAATCATGAGAAGTATAGGCTGATTAGAGTTCACCACTTTTCTAACATCTTTAGCCTTAATAATCATGTTGTGCTTCCTAGTGGTAGGTGCGGTAGGTGATTTGTCATGGATACCCCTAGGTGTGCTCCCTTGACCCTTGGTTGATGGCTCACTCGTAGACGTGGAGCCTTTACCAGGGTCGACTGCCTTTAGTTTCCTCCTTTGACGGTCTTGTTCACACTCCCTTTGCAATAGTAGTTGGTCCTCATAAACTTGTGCAGGTGTGAGAGGTGTAAGGACCTTACGTTTGCCATCGTGCAAAAGGGTGTACTTATTTGCTCTTCCATCGAATGTGACGTGTTTGTCAAATTGCCAGGGCCTTCCCAAAATGATATGCTTAGCATGCATTGGTACTACGTTGCACACGATTTCATCAGTGTAAGTACCAATTGAAAAGGGAATGCGTACCTGTTTGAAGACTCGTACCTCACCATCCTCACTTAGCCATTGGAGGCGGTAAGGATTTGGATGCCTGGTAGTGGGGAGTCCTAGACTCTCAACCATGAGCAAACTGGCCACGTTCGTGCAACTCCCACCGTCGATGATGAGACTACACACCTTGTCGCCTATCTTACAGCGGGTGTAGAAAAGGTTTTCGCGTTGTAGCTGCTCGTCCTCCTTAACGCGGGCGGTTAGCACTCGCCGTGCCACCAAGCAACCTACTTCTCCTCGTGTAGGCGAGCAAGCCTCCCCAGCTGACTCCTCTTCTAGGCAGTCGTCTTCGACCAGTTCGGGCATCTCCTCACATTCGTCATCATCAGACACGATTTCGCCATTGTGAGTGATGAGCATGACCCGTTGGTTTGGGCACTGAGATTGAATATGTCCAAACCCTTGGCACTTGAAGCACTTGATGTCCCTACTCCTAGTCTTAGGAGTCTCATGCGGTGCCTTTGAAGTGGACCTGGATGCATCGGAAACCTTGTTAGGGGTAGAATAGGAATGGCGGTTAGAGGTGTTACCTTGGATTCGGTTAGAAGAGGTTGGTGCTGCCGCATTTCCAACTTTGTGGGTCGCCCTTCGTGGTTGGTTGCCCCTCCATGAAGTGGTGTTAGAAGTTTGGAACGTACGTACTCCACGTCTTAGTTTCTTCCCCCGCTCGGCCTTAATAGCGAGTTCTAGAAGGTCGTGCATGTCCAAGTAATGTTGGAGCTCCAAGGCTTCTTGAAGGTCAGGATTGAGACCTCTAAGAAACCGAGCCATCGTGGCCTCATTGTCTTCTTGAATGTTGGCCCTCATCATGGTCATCTCAATTTCTTTGTGGTAGTCCTCCACACTCATGTTTGGTTTTGAACGCCGTTTTCCACTCATCGCCTTCTTTCATCCTAATTTGATGATAGCCACACCTTAAATCGATTTTGGTGAAAATGATAGCACCATCGAGTTCATCAAGCATATCATCAAGTCTAGGAATGGGATGATGATACAGCCCTACAGTCAGTGCACATGCGCCAAGTACCATCCTTTTTGGGGGAAAGTATCATAGGCACAACACAAGGATTTAAACTCTGTTTTACCCAACCCTTACCTAAGAGGCCATCAACTTGCCTTTGAAGCTCTTTTGTCTCCTCAGGACCCATGCGGTAAACCGGTTTGTTGGGTAGGGGTGCTCCCGGAATCAGTCTATTTGATGCTCAATCCCTCGAATGGGTGGTAAACCATCAGGGACCTCATCAGGGAATACATCCTCGAATTCCTGCAAAAGAGCAACCATGCTCGAAGGCAATGCCTTATTGAGCTCAGCAACATCTAAGAGCACATGCTTGCAAATCATGAGAAGTATAGGCTGATCAGAATTTATAACCTTTCTAACATCCTTAGCCTTAATGATCATGTTTTGCTTCCTAGTGGGTGGTTTAATGGGTGAATGATCATGCGTATCACCAGGTGTGCCCACTTGACCCTTGGTCGAATGCTCACTTGTAGAAGTGGAGCATTTGCCAGGATCGGCCGCCTTTTGTTTCCTCTTTTGGCGGTCTTGTTCACACTCTCTTTGTAACTTAAGTTGGTCCACATACACTTGGGCAGGTGTGAGTGGTGTGAGGACCAGGCATTTTCCATTGTGCAAGAGAGTGTATTTATTTGCTCGTTCATCAAACGTGACGGATTTGTCAAATTGCCAAGGTGTGACATGTGTCGCATGCATAGGCACAACATCACACACAACCTCATCTATGTAATTGCCAATAGAGAAAGGAATACGTACCTGTTTGTAGACACGTACCTCACTGATACGTTCCTCGATCAACTTGTTTCGAGACACGTAGCACGTTTGCCCAAGGATCTAGCAAGGTTGTCCAATGCTTGGATTGCGGGACCTAGAATCAAACGGACGACACGATTTGATGTAGGTGGTAGACGACACTCCGATGAAGGTGAATACTCCAGGGGAATAGGTCGGATGAACAATCGAGGACAGGACGCAAGATTGCTCAATAACCCTTGCCAAAGCAAGTTAAAGTGCTCGAACTCTCTTCTTGGAAGAAGGAACGAATTAAACCAATTTTATTGATAAAACGACTACCCTAAAACCTTACAAAGCAAGCCTATTTATAGGCCAAAGTGACTAAGAAAACCTAAGGAAACAATGGCAAAGAGTTCGGTCATCTTGGTGTCCAAGATGGGCCGGCCCAATGAGCTATGAAGACAAATTAATCCAATCTATCAAATACTAAGGCTAAGGCCCTATAGGGCCGGTCCTCTTGAAGGCCCACTTGAGTCCTCGTGGGCTTGGATCATGGTGCAAATGGCTTGATTGTCTCTCTCTAAGCCCTCAATATCTTTGTGAACTCCATGTTGGTCTTGGACGACTCGAACCAGAGCTTGGAGTGATTCTTTGAAGAGCTTGGCCCGTGCACGTGTGACTGGGCCCGATGGAACTCGGACTGGGTCATTGCGTGGGCCGAGACTCGTGCACACATCAGTCCCCTCCTCTTGAGAAGGATTTGCCGTCAAATCTGGATCCTCCTCGTCAAGAAATGGGCTTAGGTCCGCGACGTTGAAGGTTGCACTAACATTGTACTCCCCAGGTAGCTCCAACTTGTATGCGTTGTCATTGACTCGTTGGAGTACCCGAAATGGTCCATCACCTCTTGGGGACAATTTGCTTTGCGTTGCTTGGGAAATCGCTCTTTCCTCAAGTGTAGCCAAACCCAATCTCCAGGCTCAAAAATCATCTTGCGACGGTGCTTGTTGGCTTGCTGGGTGTATTGCTGCGTACGCTTCTCAATGTTTGCTCGCACGGCCTCATGTAACCTGCGCACAGAATCAGCTTTCTTTTTCCCATCTAAGCTTGTGTGCTCAGAGGAAGGTAAGGGCACCAAATCAAGGGGGGTGACGGGGTTGAAGCCATAAACAATCTCAAAGGGGGAGTATTGTGTGGCACTATGCACAGTTCGATTGTAGGCGAATTCAACATGAGGGAGGCACTCTTCCCAAGTCTTAAGATTCTTTTTAATCAAGGCCCGAAGTAGAGTGCCAAGTGTGCGATTGACAACTTCAGTTTGTCCATCGCTTTGTGGATGACTAGTGGTGGAGAATAATAACCTAGTGCCCAGTTTGGACCACAAAGTCTTCCAAAAGTAACTCAAGAATTTCACATCTCTATCACTGACAATAGTTTTAGGCAGGCCATGCAGACGGACAATTTCTTTGAAGAACAGATTAGCAATATGAGATGCATCGTCAGTTTTGTGGCAAGGAATAAAATGAGCCATCTTAGAGAATCTATCAACCACAACAAAGATGGAGTCATTACCCCTTGTTGATCAAGGCAATCCTAATACAAAGTCCATAGACAAATCAACCCAAGGATGGTGAGGGATAGGTAATGGGGTATACAAGCCATATGGATTTGTCTTAGACTTTGCCTTGTGACAAGTAGCACATCTACCAACCATGCGTTCAACATCTCTACGCATATGAGGCCAGTAAAAGTGCTCTTGCAACATGGCCAGAGTCTTGGTGATGCCAAAGTGGCCCATGAGACCACCACTATGTGCCTCTCGAATCAAAAGATCACGAATGGAAGAATTAGGTACACACAGTTTATCTACATGGAATAGAAATCCATCATGCAAGAAGTATTTTCCATGCGGGTTCTTAACACAAGCAACATAGATATCACCAAAGTCATGATCATTTGTGTAGAGTTCCTTAACCAATGCGAACCCTAGTAACTTGGCATCCAGAAGGGCAAGCAACGAATGTCTACGTGATAATGCATCAGCCACTACATTCGTTTTGCCAGTCTTATACTTAATGACATACGAAAAGGTGTCAATGAAGCTTACCCATTTGGCATGTCGCTTGCTTAACTTGGGTTGTCCCTTGAGGTACTTCAATGACTCGTGATCAGTGTGTATCACGAACTCCCGAGGGCGAAGATAGTGTTGCCAAGTCTCCAAAGCCCTCACTAATGCGTACAACTCCTTGTCGTGCGTGGGGTAGTTTAATGCAGCTCCCACCAGTTTCTCACTAAAGAAGGCACAAGGCCTCTTGTCTTGCATGAGGACCGCTCCAATACCTACACCAGAAGCATCACATTCAATTTCAAAAGTCTTGTGAAAATTTGGTAATGCTAACACAGGCGCATGTGTGAGTGTGTCCTTGAGGGCGAGAAATGCTTGTTCTTGTGATTCTCCCCAGTGGAACTTGTCATTCTTCTTTGTCACGGCGGTCAACGGGGCGGCAATGGTGCTAAAATCTTTGACAAAGCGCCGGTAAAAGCCCGCCAATCCAAGAAAGCTGCGCACGTCAGGGACTGACGTGGGAGTTGGCCATTGCTCGATGGCCTCAATCTTGGATTTGTCCACCTTGATGCCCTGCGAACTTACCACATAGCCTAAAAACACAAGCTCGTTAGTACAAAAGGTGCACTTCTTGAGGTTGGCGTAAAGACGCGCCTGTCGAAGTGTCTCAAGAACTATTCTCACATGCTCTAGGTGCTCATGCTCACTACGACTATAGATCAGGATGTCATCAAAGTAAACAATGACAAACTTGCCAATAAAGTGTCTCAACACATGGTTCATTAGTCGCATGAAGGTGCTAGGGGCATTAGTTAAGCCAAAAGGCATGACTGGCCACTCATAGAGACCATGTTTGGTTTTGAAGGCTGTTTTCCACTCGTCGCCTTCTTTCATCCGAATTTGATGATAGCCGCTCCTTAAGTCTATTTTGGTGAAAATAATGGCACCATCGAGTTCATCAAGCATATCATCAAGTCTAGGAATGGGATGACGATATTTGACAGTGATAGCGTTCACAGCCCGACAGTCAGTGCACATGCGCCAAGTACCGTCCTTTTTGGGAACAAGTATCACAGGCACAGCGCAAGGACTTAGACTTTCCTTTACCCAACCCTTACCTAAGAGGCCATCAACTTGCCTTTGAAGCTCCTTGGTCTCCTCAGGGCCCATGCGGTAGGCAGGTTTGTTGGGCAATGGTGCTCCAGGAATTAGGTCGATTTGGTGTTCAATTCCCCGAATGGGTGGTAAGCCATCAGGGACCTCGTCAGGGAAAACATCCCCAAATTCTTGCAAAAGAGCAACTATGCTCGCAGGCAACGCCTTGTCGAGCTCAGCAACATCCAAGAGCACATGCTTGCAAATCATGAGAAGTATAGGCTGATTAGAGTTCACCACTTTTCTAACATCTTTAGCCTTAATAATCATGTTTTGCTTCCTAGTGGTAGGTGCGGTAGGTGATTTGTCATGTATACCCCTAGGTGTGCTCCCTTGACCCTTGGTTGATGGCTCACTCGTAGACGTGGAGCCTTTACCAGGGTCGACTGCCTTTAGTTTCCTCCTTTGACGGTCTTGTTCACACTCCCTTTGCAATAGTAGTTGGTCCTCATAAACTTGTGCAGGTGTGAGAGGTGTAAGGACCTTACGTTTGCCATCGTGCAAAAGGGTGTACTTATTTGCTCTTCCATCGAATGTGACGTGTTTGTCAAATTGCCAGGGCCTTCCCAAAATGATATGCGTAGCATGCATTGGTACTACGTTGCACACGATTTCATCAGTGTAAGTACCAATTGAAAAGGGAATGCGTACCTGTTTGAAGACTCGTACCTCACCATCCTCACTTAGCCATTGGAGGCGGTAAGGATTTGGATGCCTGGTAGTGGGGAGTCCTAGACTCTCAACCATGAGCAAACTGGCCACGTTCGTACAACTCCCACCGTCGATGATGAGACTACACACCTTGTCGCCTATCTTACAGCGGGTGTAGAAAAGGTTTTCGCGTTGTAGCTGCTCGTCCTCCTTAACGCGGGCGGTTAGCACTCGCCGTGCCACCAAGCAACCTACTTCTCCTCGTGTAGGCGAGCAAGCCTCCCCAGCTGACTCCTCTTCTAGGCAGTCGTCTTCGACCAGTTCGGGCATCTCCTCACATTCGTCATCATCAGACACGATTTCGCCATTGTGAGTGATGAGCATGACCCGTTGGTTTGGGCACTGAGATTGAATATGTCCAAACCCTTGGCACTTGAAGCACTTGATGTCCCTACTCCTAGTCTTAGGAGTCTCATGCGGTGCCTTTGAAGTGGACCTGGATGCATCGGAAACCTTGTTAGGGGTAGAATAGGAATGGCGGTTAGAGGTGTTACCTTGGATTCGGTTAGAAGAGGTTGGTGCTGCCGCATTTCCAACTTTGTGGGTCGCCCTTCGTGGTTGGTTGCCCCTCCATGAAGTGGTGTTAGAAGTTTGGAACGTACGTACTCCACGTCTTAGTTTCTTCCCCCGCTCGGCCTTAATAGCGAGTTCTAGAAGGTCGTGCATGTCCAAGTAATGTTGGAGCTCCAAGGCTTCTTGAAGGTCAGGATTGAGACCTCTAAGAAACCGAGCCATCGTGGCCTCATTGTCTTCTTGAATGTTGGCCCTCATCATGGTCATCTCAATTTCTTTGTGGTAGTCCTCCACACTCATGTTTGGTTTTGAACGCCGTTTTCCACTCATCGCCTTCTTTCATCCTAATTTGATGATAGCCACACCTTAAATCGATTTTGGTGAAAATGATAGCACCATCGAGTTCATCAAGCATATCATCAAGTCTAGTAATGGGATGATGATACAGCCCTACAGTCAGTGCACATGCGCCAAGTACCATCCTTTTTGGGGGAAAGTATCATAGGCACAACACAAGGATTTAAACTCTGTTTTACCCAACCCTTACCTAAGAGGCCATCAACTTGCCTTTGAAGCTCTTTTGTCTCCTCAGGACCCATGCGGTAAACCGGTTTGTTGGGTAGGGGTGCTCCCGGAATCAGTCTATTTGATGCTCAATCCCTCGAATGGGTGGTAAACCATCAGGGACCTCATCAGGGAATACATCCTCGAATTCCTGCAAAAGAGCAACCATGCTCGAAGGCAATGCCTTATTGAGCTCAGCAACATCTAAGAGCACATGCTTGCAAATCATGAGAAGTATAGGCTGATCAGAATTTATAACCTTTCTAACATCCTTAGCCTTAATGATCATGTTTTGCTTCCTAGTGGGTGGTTTAATGGGTGAATGATCATGCGTATCACCAGGTGTGCCCACTTGACCCTTGGTCGAATGCTCACTTGTAGAAGTGGAGCATTTGCCAGGATCGGCCGCCTTTTGTTTCCTCTTTTGGCGGTCTTGTTCACACTCTCTTTGTAACTTAAGTTGGTCCACATACACTTGGGCAGGTGTGAGTGGTGTGAGGACCAGGCATTTTCCATTGTGCAAGAGAGTGTATTTATTTGCTCGTTCATCAAACGTGACGGATTTGTCAAATTGCCAAGGTGTGACATGTGTCGCATGCATAGGCACAACATCACACACAACCTCATCTATGTAATTGCCAATAGAGAAAGGAATACGTACCTGTTTGTAGACACGTACCTCACTGATACGTTCCTCGATCAACTTGTTTCGAGACACGTAGCACGTTTGCCCAAGGATCTAGCAAGGTTGTCCAACGCTTGGATTGCGGGACCTAGAATCAAACGGACGACACGATTTGATGTAGGTGGTAGACGACACTCCGATGAAGGTGAATACTCCAGGGGAATAGGTCGGATGAACAATCGAGGACAGGACGCAAGATTGCTCAATAACCCTTGCCAAAGCAAGTTAAAGTGCTCGAACTCTCTTCTTGGAAGAAGGAACGAATTAAACCAATTTTATTGATAAAACGACTACCCTAAAACCTTACAAAGCAAGCCTATTTATAGGCCAAAGTGACTAAGAAAACCTAAGGAAACAATGGCAAAGAGTTCGGTCATCTTGGTGTCCAAGATGGGCCGGCCCAATGAGCTATGAAGACAAATTAATCCAATCTATCAAATACTAAGGCTAAGGCCCTATAGGGCCGGTCCTCTTGAAGGCCCACTTGAGTCCTCGTGGGCTTGGATCATGGTGCAAATGGCTTGATTGTCTCTCTCTAAGCCCTCAATATCTTTGTGAACTCCATGTTGGTCTTGGACGACTCGAACCAGGGCTTGGAGTGATTCTTTGAAGAGCTTGGCCCGTGCACGTGTGACTGGGCCCGATGGAACTCGGACTGGGTCATTGCGTGGGCCGAGACTCGTGCACACATCAGTCCCCTCCTCTTGAGAAGGATTTGCCGTCAAATCTGGATCCTCCTCGTCAAGAAATGGGCTTAGGTCCGCGACGTTGAAGGTTGCACTAACATTGTACTCCCCAGGTAGCTCCAACTTGTATGCGTTGTCATTGACTCGTTGGAGTACCCGAAATGGTCCATCACCTCTTGGGGACAATTTGCTTTGGCGTTGCTTGGGAAATCGCTCTTTCCTCAAGTGTAGCCAAACCCAATCTCCAGGCTCAAAAATCATCTTGCGACGGTGCTTGTTGGCTTGCTGGGTGTATTGCTGCGTACGCTTCTCAATGTTTGCTCGCACGGCCTCATGTAACCTGCGCACAGAATCAGCTTTCTTTTCCCATCTAAGCTTGTGTGCTCAGAGGAAGGTAAGGGCACCAAATCAAGGGGGGTGACGGGGTTGAAGCCATAAACAATCTCAAAGGGGGAGTATTGTGTGGCACTATGCACAGTTCGATTGTAGGCGAATTCAACATGAGGGAGGCACTCTTCCCAAGTCTTAAGATTCTTTTTAATCAAGGCCCGAAGTAGAGTGCCAAGTGTGCGATTGACAACTTCAGTTTGTCCATCGCTGTGTGGATGACTAGTGGTGGAGAATAATAACCTAGTGCCCAGTTTGGACCACAAAGTCTTCCAAAAGTAACTCAAGAATTTCACATCTCTATCACTGACAATAGTTTTAGGCAGGCCATGCAGACGGACAATTTCTTTGAAGAACAGATTAGCAATATGAGATGCATCGTCAGTTTTGTGGCAAGGAATAAAATGAGCCATCTTAGAGAATCTATCAACCACAACAAAGATGGAGTCATTACCCCTTGTTGATCAAGGCAATCCTAATACAAAGTCCATAGACAAATCAACCCAAGGATGGTGAGGGATAGGTAATGGGGTATACAAGCCATATGGATTTGTCTTAGACTTTGCCTTGTGACAAGTAGCACATCTACCAACCATGCGTTCAACATCTCTACGCATATGAGGCCAGTAAAAGTGCTCTTGCAACATGGCCAGAGTCTTGGTGATGCCAAAGTGGCCCATGAGACCACCACTATGTGCCTCTCGAATCAAAAGATCACGAATGGAAGAATTAGGTACACACAGTTTATCTACATGGAATAGAAATCCATCATGCAAGAAGTATTTTCCATGCGGGTTCTTAACACAAGCAACATAGATATCACCAAAGTCATGATCATTTGTGTAGAGTTCCTTAACCAATGCGAACCCTAGT
Organism: Coffea arabica; assembly: GCF_036785885.1. Classification (NCBI taxonomy): domain Eukaryota; kingdom Viridiplantae; phylum Streptophyta; class Magnoliopsida; order Gentianales; family Rubiaceae; genus Coffea; species Coffea arabica. The sequence goes on along the minus strand of NC_092318.1, from coordinate 29,117,118 downwards.
AACTTGGCATCCAGAAGGGCAAGCAACGAATGTCTACGTGATAATGCATCAGCCACTACATTCGTTTTGCCAGTCTTATACTTAATGACATACGAAAAGGTGTCAATGAAGCTTACCCATTTGGCATGTCGCTTGCTTAACTTGGGTTGTCCCTTGAGGTACTTCAATGACTCGTGATCAGTGTGTATCACGAACTCCCGAGGGCGAAGATAGTGTTGCCAAGTCTCCAAAGCCCTCACTAATGCGTACAACTCCTTGTCGTACGTGGGGTAGTTTAATGCAGCTCCCCCCAGTTTCTCACTAAAGAAGGCACAAGGCCTCTTGTCTTGCATGAGGACCGCTCCAATACCTACACCAGAAGCATCACATTCAATTTCAAAAGTCTTGTGAAAATTTGGTAATGCTAACACAGGCGCATGTGTGAGTGTGTCCTTGAGGGCGAGAAATGCTTGTTCTTGTGATTCTCCCCAGTGGAACTTGTCATTCTTCTTTGTCACGGCGGTCAACGGGGCGGCAATGGTGCTAAAATCTTTGACAAAGCGCCGGTAAAAGCCCGCCAATCCAAGAAAGCTGCGCACGTCAGGGACTGACGTGGGAGTTGGCCATTGCTCGATGGCCTCAATCTTGGATTTGTCCACCTTGATGCCCTGCGAACTTACCACATAGCCTAAAAACACAAGCTCGTTAGTACAAAAGGTGCACTTCTTGAGGTTGGCGTAAAGACGCGCCTGTCGAAGTGTCTCAAGAACTATTCTCACATGCTCTAGGTGCTCATGCTCACTACGACTATAGATCAGGATGTCATCAAAGTAAACAATGACAAACTTGCCAATAAAGTGTCTCAACACATGGTTCATTAGTCGCATGAAGGTGCTAGGGGCATTAGTTAAGCCAAAAGGCATGACTGGCCACTCATAGAGACCATGTTTGGTTTTGAAGGCTGTTTTCCACTCGTCGCCTTCTTTCATCCGAATTTGATGATAGCCGCTCCTTAAGTCTATTTTGGTGAAAATAATGGCACCATCGAGTTCATCAAGCATATCATCAAGTCTAGGAATGGGATGACGATATTTGACAGTGATAGCGTTCACAGCCCGACAGTCAGTGCACATGCGCCAAGTACCGTCCTTTTTGGGAACAAGTATCACAGGCACAGCGCAAGGACTTAGACTTTCCTTTACCCAACCCTTACCTAAGAGGCCATCAACTTGCCTTTGAAGCTCCTTGGTCTCCTCAGGGCCCATGCGGTAGGCAGGTTTGTTGGGCAATGGTGCTCCAGGAATTAGGTCGATTTGGTGTTCAATTCCCCGAATGGGTGGTAAGCCATCAGGGACCTCGTCAGGGAAAACATCCCCAAATTCTTGCAAAAGAGCAACTATGCTCGCAGGCAACGCCTTGTCGAGCTCAGCAACATCCAAGAGCACATGCTTGCAAATCATGAGAAGTATAGGCTGATTAGAGTTCACCACTTTTCTAACATCTTTAGCCTTAATAATCATGTTGTGCTTCCTAGTGGTAGGTGCGGTAGGTGATTTGTCATGTATACCCCTAGGTGTGCTCCCTTGACCCTTGGTTGATGGCTCACTCGTAGACGTGGAGCCTTTACCAGGGTCGACTGCCTTTAGTTTCCTCCTTTGACGGTCTTGTTCACACTCCCTTTGCAATAGTAGTTGGTCCTCATAAACTTGTGCAGGTGTGAGAGGTGTAAGGACCTTACGTTTGCCATCGTGCAAAAGGGTGTACTTATTTGCTCTTCCATCGAATGTGACGTGTTTGTCAAATTGCCAGGGCCTTCCCAAAATGATATGCGTAGCATGCATTTGTACTATGTTGCACACGATTTCATCAGTGTAAGTACCAATTGAAAAGGGAATGCGTACCTGTTTGAAGACTCGTACCTCACCATCCTCACTTAGCCATTGGAGGCGGTAAGGATTTGGATGCCTGGTAGTGGGGAGTCCTAGACTCTCAACCATGAGCAAACTGGCCACGTTCGTGCAACTCCCACCGTCGATGATGAGACTACACACCTTGTCGCCTATCTTACAGCGGGTGTAGAAAAGGTTTTCGCGTTGTAGCTGCTCGTCCTCCTTAACGCGGGCGGTTAGCACTCGCCGTGCCACCAAGCAACCTACTTCTCCTCGTGTAGGCGAGCAAGCCTCCCCAGCTGACTCCTCTTCTAGGCAGTCGTCTTCGACCAGTTCGGGCATCTCCTCACATTCGTCATCATCAGACACGATTTCGCCATTGTGAGTGATGAGCATGACCCGTTGGTTTGGGCACTGAGATTGAATATGTCCAAACCCTTGGCACTTGAAGCACTTGATGTCCCTACTCCTAGTCTTAGGAGTCTCATGCGGTGCCTTTGAAGTGGACCTGGATGCATCGGAAACCTTGTTAGGGGTAGAATAGGAATGGCGGTTAGAGGTGTTACCTTGGATTCGGTTAGAAGAGGTTGGTGCTGCCGCATTTCCAACTTTGTGGGTCGCCCTTCGTGGTTGGTTGCCCCTCCATGAAGTGGTGTTAGAAGTTTGGAACGTACGTACTCCACGTCTTAGTTTCTTCCCCCGCTCGGCCTTAATAGCGAGTTCTAGAAGGTCGTGCATGTCCAAGTAATGTTGGAGCTCCAAGGCTTCTTGAAGGTCAGGATTGAGACCTCTAAGAAACCGAGCCATCGTGGCCTCATTGTCTTCTTGAATGTTGGCCCTCATCATGGTCATCTCAATTTCTTTGTGGTAGTCCTCCACACTCATGTTTGGTTTTGAACGCCGTTTTCCACTCATCGCCTTCTTTCATCCTAATTTGATGATAGCCACACCTTAAATCGATTTTGGTGAAAATGATAGCACCATCGAGTTCATCAAGCATATCATCAAGTCTAGGAATGGGATGATGATACAGCCCTACAGTCAGTGCACATGCGCCAAGTACCATCCTTTTTGGGGGAAAGTATCATAGGCACAACACAAGGATTTAAACTCTGTTTTACCCAACCCTTACCTAAGAGGCCATCAACTTGCCTTTGAAGCTCTTTTGTCTCCTCAGGACCCATGCGGTAAACCGGTTTGTTGGGTAGGGGTGCTCCCGGAATCAGTCTATTTGATGCTCAATCCCTCGAATGGGTGGTAAACCATCAGGGACCTCATCAGGGAATACATCCTCGAATTCCTGCAAAAGAGCAACCATGCTCGAAGGCAATGCCTTATTGAGCTCAGCAACATCTAAGAGCACATGCTTGCAAATCATGAGAAGTATAGGCTGATCAGAATTTATAACCTTTCTAACATCCTTAGCCTTAATGATCATGTTTTGCTTCCTAGTGGGTGGTTTAATGGGTGAATGATCATGCGTATCACCAGGTGTGCCCACTTGACCCTTGGTCGAATGCTCACTTGTAGAAGTGGAGCATTTGCCAGGATCGGCCGCCTTTTGTTTCCTCTTTTGGCGGTCTTGTTCACACTCTCTTTGTAACTTAAGTTGGTCCACATACACTTGGGCAGGTGTGAGTGGTGTGAGGACCAGGCATTTTCCATTGTGCAAGAGAGTGTATTTATTTGCTCGTTCATCAAACGTGACGGATTTGTCAAATTGCCAAGGTGTGACATGTGTCGCATGCATAGGCACAACATCACACACAACCTCATCTATGTAATTGCCAATAGAGAAAGGAATACGTACCTGTTTGTAGACACGTACCTCACTGATACGTTCCTCGATCAACTTGTTTCGAGACACGTAGCACGTTTGCCCAAGGATCTAGCAAGGTTGTCCAACGCTTGGATTGCGGGACCTAGAATCAAACGGACGACACGATTTGATGTAGGTGGTAGACGACACTCCGATGAAGGTGAATACTCCAGGGGAATAGGTCGGATGAACAATCGAGGACAGGACGCAAGATTGCTCAATAACCCTTGCCAAAGCAAGTTAAAGTGCTCGAACTCTCTTCTTGGAAGAAGGAACGAATTAAACCAATTTTATTGATAAAACGACTACCCTAAAACCTTACAAAGCAAGCCTATTTATAGGCCAAAGTGACTAAGAAAACCTAAGGAAACAATGGCAAAGAGTTCGGTCATCTTGGTGTCCAAGATGGGCCGGCCCAATGAGCTATGAAGACAAATTAATCCAATCTATCAAATACTAAGGCTAAGGCCCTATAGGGCCGGTCCTCTTGAAGGCCCACTTGAGTCCTCGTGGGCTTGGATGATGGTGCAAATGGCTTGATTGTCTCTCTCTAAGCCCTCAATATCTTTGTTGTGAGGCCCCAGTTCGTACTACGTTGATATATTCATTAATTTGGCGGTAACGTTTGGTTTTGGGAGTATTTCGAAAACCCTAAGTAGGAATTAAGATTTAAACCCTAAGTTCCGGTTAAGATTGAAAACCCGTTTTTTTTCTACATTTTCTTGATTAAAAAATTTCCCAGACAAAGTTTATGAGCAAATATCGTTTTCAAATGATTTTTCTAGTATTGTAGAGTTTTTGAGAAATTACGGATATATAACGGACGTGGGACCCACTAGTGCGCAAAGTTCGGAAACATTCGGCCAATTAGGTTAACTTCCGGATACTGTGTAAAATTTATCGGGTGTTAAGAGATAAGTAGAGTGTGTGAAATGATTGATGTGAGAGAGAAAAGAAAGGATAGAAATGCATTTAATGGAGTGACAAGTGTCACATTTCCATTGGTTGAAACCTAAGACAACTATTCACCTTTTTGACCTTTCTTACCCATGAAATAAATATCTCACAAATTGACCAAAATTCACCATTTCTTCTCCTTCTTGTGGCCGACCAACATCAAGCAAAAGGAAAGGAAAAGCTCTCCAAATTTCATGCTCCAATCTTGCACAAATCAACAAACCAACCGATTAAACTTGAAACCTCTCCATAAAATCCCTTAAGTGAGTGATAGTGAGTTGTGTGGTGAAGTTGGTTGGAAGCTTAAGGTGCTAAGTGGTCTCTCTTCTTTGGTTCTAAGGTAAGTGACTATGGAACCCCTCTCTTCTATCTAAAGATGCTTAATAAATGATTTGTGGTTATTATAAGTGTGATTTTGTCGACTATTTCTTGATTTTAGTCAAGATTGATGAAGTTTTCTATTTATTTGGGATTTTTGCTGGTTGCATATGATTACTATGATGTGGCTATGTATGATGAGTGGAAATGTTATGTAATGAAGCGAGAAGGTGGAAAAAGTGGACAATTGCAACCAATTTTGGGTTTGGAAGAAAATCTGGAAAATTAGGGTTCTTGGTTCTTCATTCTGTCCGAAATTTTTGGTCCTAGATAGAGGCCGAATTGGCCTTGGCTCAAAACATGAAAGTTGTAGGTATTGATGAGGTTGAAGTGCCTGCAAAATTTCAGGGCATTTGGAGTAGTATAGAGTGAGTTATGCCATTTTTACTGTTGCTGTTTTTGGTGAACAGAATGTCCGAACTGCAATAGTAACCGTTTGTTTTCACTGGAATTTGTTTGGATTTTGTTGTTGGTGTCTTCTGATGAAATGTAGCTGGACGTTTTAGCTAACTTATGCCTTTGGAATTTCGGCATTTGGACCTGTGTAGGCTGAGATTGACGTATTCCAGTTTTGTGTGTTTTGCAAACCTGTTTTGGTAATTCTGGTTTCGTATTTTGCATATTTGACCTAGTTGTGCTAGGATTTGGACTGAGTGGCCTTCTACATTGTTGTAGCCCTGTTTCATAGCTTCGAAACGGTGGGTCTTACACCCCCATCCGATAACCGTAGTGAATTTGGTGCCATTACCGCATATTGAGGTCAAATACGGTTTGTGATTCTGGTACGTTTTTGGAAAGTTTATGGCTGGAACTTTGGCTTCACATTTGACTGAGTTACAAGCTGTTTGGACTTCCGGCCAAAACACCAAACTTATAGCCCTATATCAGAGCTTTCTAACGCCCTTGGAATTTCATGAATCGGATTTATAAAACCTGAGATATAGCCGAGCAAACAAGGCTTGCCCGTGAAAATGACCAGAAATCTGTTTTGGTCCTGATGACCAATTTCCGTTCCGAATTTGGGTTGCCGACCTTCATGAAAGTTGTTCCATTTGGAATGAACTATCTAACTGCCAATTTTCAGCTCTTTTGACCATGTGTAGCATAGAAAACAGTTTGCACTCAAAACTGACCATTTGTGCATTTGCCAGATTTCGTAAGTGATTGTGTTTGGTTCATTTGGGACTAAAGCCTCCAGTTTCAGTTCTGGATGTCTTCATAACAGTTGTTGTTCATCCTTTAAGCTTCGATATGGCATCTCATATGCCTTAATCCGATATTCGTAGCTCAACTTATGAGTAAACTAGAAACGAGTGTCAAATCTGCCGTTTCCGCTAACGGCCGTCTCCGTTTCCGTTCGTCATATTTATGTGCGCGCGTGCCGTTTTTGCCGTTTTGCTTGTTTTAGGCACGATAGTAGCCGTTTGCGATATTATGTGACACAATCTTCTATTTCAGACGGTGGTGAGCTGGGCGGAACTGGTGGGGCCCACTACTAGCTGTTCATTTCGATCCGACTTCGTACTTTTGCTATTTCAGTTTCTGAGTAAGTATTCAGGCCGGTTTGGTGTGTTTTCTTTGCTATGTGTTTGAGATATGTGAAAAGGGCACTTAGGCGAGGGTGTACTTTATCGCACTCGACCTAAACCCTAATTTGAATGTATAATTGTACTTGGCATCTGTATATGAACCTTTTGGAACCAAAACCCTTGAGCTTGTGGCTCGGGGCGACTTTCGAATAAAGTTTGTGAAGTTTGCAAAGTTTGTGATTTTGAATAATTTTGTGAAGTTTGTGAGTTTGGGGCGAACTCTTGACCTGGTTGGACTATTCGAGCCGGTTAGGGCTTGGTCGAAGGCAGTCCAACTTAGTCTGAGGTCACCAAGTTTGTGGGTTCATGTTATGAACCAATTTTGTGAATCCGGTTCACCGAGAAGGTGACCAAGTTTGTGGGTTCATGTTATGAACCAATTTTGTGAATCCGGTTCACCGAGAAGGTGACCAAGTTTGTGACCCGAGCTTGTGACTCAAGCTCAAGTTTGTGATTTCGTTCGCCCGGGCAAGTTTGTGAGGTGACTGGCCAGTGAGGGTGATAAGGTGTCGGTGGGTGTACAAGTGAAGTTCTACGGACTATTATTTGCAGTCGATGGAGTGTCGGCAGGAGATCACGCATGGCATATGAGTTGGCTTTGGAGCCACCTGTATCCTTATTATGTGATGTTACTTTTCTGCTTTTGCTTTACTCTTATTGTGTAACTGTTATGTGAAATTTATGCTTTCGCCCCTGTTTACTTACTAAGCATATAGCTTACCCCATTCCTTTTGTTTTCCTTAGCAGGGGCCGACGCGGGGACTTTTGGCTCGTATACTAGTATAGTTAGATTGGCTTGTAATAGTTGAATAGTTAGAATGTTTGTTTTTGTTTTGGTGGTTTGTATAAGGACCTTTCTTAGGGTCTATCTTCTGCTGGTTGTGATTGTAGTATATTAGAGTGGTTTGACTCGAGACTTTTGAAGATGTGAGTATAACTTTTGGGATTGTATATATTGTATTTAGTGCTCTTTCGAACTTTAAGTTTTGAGTCCTGGCGCGAGCTAGGCAGGCGGCCCGCCGATACCCTTGGGTTCGCCCTTGGGAGAAGTGGGGTCGTCACAGTTGGTATCAGAGCTTCGGCTTTCGATCTCTGTAGTGTATCCTAGGCTTGAAGTTTAGGATGCCGGACTGTGGAATACTTGGCTATTAAGGTAAATATTGAATGCTACGATTGTGATATTGACTTTTGTAATTTTCCATAAGGCAAAGTGGGGATTGAGTTGATTGCACTTGGAGATGGCCAGTCCCAGTGTGAATCGATTTGGTTCTTACTTAATATTGAAGTTAGCTATTTGGACCTATTCTTTAGGTTTGCACCCTAGGGCCGCCGGGGCGGTGCTGGTGGATTAGGTAGGTTCCGTAGGGGAGGCGTGTAGGACCGTTGATGGAATTTCCTTTTGACTATCTGATATGTTTAATTTGTTATATCTGCCATGTTTATTTTGTTATAACCAGTATGCCTGGCTTCTTTTGTTACCCAGTGATTGACTACATTTTTGGAGCCGTAGTGCTCACGTAAATAATGGATTTTGCACCGACCGGATGTCGGATAACTTGTATATTTTTAGTGTGACTTTGTAAAAATATGTATATTTGAGTATAATCTTTTGAGCTTATTTGTTTGAACCCGGCTTTTACACTTATTCGTACTTGTGTGGTTGTAGACCGGCTACTACTCGAGTGGTTGAACTTTTGAGGCATTGCCTGTTGTGTACTTGACTGCTTTTGAGGATTATTTGATCTGATTAGTGCAAGTTGGAATTTCGAGGACGAAATTCTTTTAAGGAGGGGAGATTGTGAGGCCCCAGTTCGTACTACGTTGATATATTCATTAATTTGGCGGTAACGTTTGGTTTTGGGAGTATTTCGAAAACCCTAAGTAGGAATTAAGATTTAAACCCTAAGTTCCGGTTAAGATTGAAAACCCGTTTTTTTTCTACATTTTCTTGATTAAAAAATTTCCCAGACAAAGTTTATGAGCAAATATCGTTTTCAAATGATTTTTCTAGTATTGTAGAGTTTTTGAGAAATTACGGATATATAACGGACGTGGGACCCACTAGTGCGCAAAGTTCGGAAACATTCGGCCAATTAGGTTAACTTCCGGATACTGTGTAAAATTTATCGGGTGTTAAGAGATAAGTAGAGTGTGTGAAATGATTGATGTGAGAGAGAAAAGAAAGGATAGAAATGCATTTAATGGAGTGACAAGTGTCACATTTCCATTGGTTGAAACCTAAGACAACTATTCACCTTTTTGACCTTTCTTACCCATGAAATAAATATCTCACAAATTGACCAAAATTCACCATTTCTTCTCCTTCTTGTGGCCGACCAACATCAAGCAAAAGGAAAGGAAAAGCTCTCCAAATTTCATGCTCCAATCTTGCACAAATCAACAAACCAACCGATTAAACTTGAAACCTCTCCATAAAATCCCTTAAGTGAGTGATAGTGAGTTGTGTGGTGAAGTTGGTTGGAAGCTTAAGGTGCTAAGTGGTCTCTCTTCTTTGGTTCTAAGGTAAGTGACTATGGAACCCCTCTCTTCTATCTAAAGATGCTTAATAAATGATTTGTGGTTATTATAAGTGTGATTTTGTCGACTATTTCTTGATTTTAGTCAAGATTGATGAAGTTTTCTATTTATTTGGGATTTTTGCTGGTTGCATATGATTACTATGATGTGGCTATGTATGATGAGTGGAAATGTTATGTAATGAAGCGAGAAGGTGGAAAAAGTGGACAATTGCAACCAATTTTGGGTTTGGAAGAAAATCTGGAAAATTAGGGTTCTTGGTTCTTCATTCTGTCCGAAATTTTTGGTCCTAGATAGAGGCCGAATTGGCCTTGGCTCAAAACATGAAAGTTGTAGGTATTGATGAGGTTGAAGTGCCTGCAAAATTTCAGGGCATTTGGAGTAGTATAGAGTGAGTTATGCCATTTTTACTGTTGCTGTTTTTGGTGAACAGAATGTCCGAACTGCAATAGTAACCGTTTGTTTTCACTGGAATTTGTTTGGATTTTGTTGTTGGTGTCTTCTGATGAAATGTAGCTGGACGTTTTAGCTAACTTATGCCTTTGGAATTTCGGCATTTGGACCTGTGTAGGCTGAGATTGACGTATTCCAGTTTTGTGTGTTTTGCAAACCTGTTTTGGTAATTCTGGTTTCGTATTTTGCATATTTGACCTAGTTGTGCTAGGATTTGGACTGAGTGGCCTTCTACATTGTTGTAGCCCTGTTTCATAGCTTCGAAACGGTGGGTCTTACACCCCCATCCGATAACCGTAGTGAATTTGGTGCCATTACCGCATATTGAGGTCAAATACGGTTTGTGATTCTGGTACGTTTTTGGAAAGTTTATGGCTGGAACTTTGGCTTCACATTTGACTGAGTTACAAGCTGTTTGGACTTCCGGCCAAAACACCAAACTTATAGCCCTATATCAGAGCTTTCTAACGCCCTTGGAATTTCATGAATCGGATTTATAAAACCTGAGATATAGCCGAGCAAACAAGGCTTGCCCGTGAAAATGACCAGAAATCTGTTTTGGTCCTGATGACCAATTTCCGTTCCGAATTTGGGTTGCCGACCTTCATGAAAGTTGTTCCATTTGGAATGAACTATCTAACTGCCAATTTTCAGCTCTTTTGACCATGTGTAGCATAGAAAACAGTTTGCACTCAAAACTGACCATTTGTGCATTTGCCAGATTTCGTAAGTGATTGTGTTTGGTTCATTTGGGACTAAAGCCTCCAGTTTCAGTTCTGGATGTCTTCATAACAGTTGTTGTTCATCCTTTAAGCTTCGATATGGCGTCTCATATGCCTTAATCCGATATTCGTAGCTCAACTTATGAGTAAACTAGAAACGAGTGTCAAATCTGCCGTTTCCGCTAACGGCCGTCTCCGTTTCCGTTCGTCATATTTATGTGCGCGCGTGCCGTTTTTGCCGTTTTGCTTGTTTTAGGCACGATAGTAGCCGTTTGCGATATTATGTGACACAATCTTCTATTTCAGACGGTGGTGAGCTGGGCGGAACTGGTGGGGCCCACTACTAGCTGTTCATTTCGATCCGACTTCGTACTTTTGCTATTTCAGTTTCTGAGTAAGTATTCAGGCCGGTTTGGTGTGTTTTCTTTGCTATGTGTTTGAGATATGTGAAAAGGGCACTTAGGCGAGGGTGTACTTTATCGCACTCGACCTAAACCCTAATTTGAATGTATAATTGTACTTGGCATCTGTATATGAACCTTTTGGAACCAAAACCCTTGAGCTTGTGGCTCGGGGCGACTTTCGAATAAAGTTTGTGAAGTTTGCAAAGTTTGTGATTTTGAATAATTTTGTGAAGTTTGTGAGTTTGGGGCGAACTCTTGACCTGGTTGGACTATTCGAGCCGGTTAGGGCTTGGTCGAAGGCAGTCCAACTTAGTCTGAGGTCACCAAGTTTGTGGGTTCATGTTATGAACCAATTTTGTGAATCCGGTTCACCGAGAAGGTGACCAAGTTTGTGGGTTCATGTTATGAACCAATTTTGTGAATCCGGTTCACCGAGAAGGTGACCAAGTTTGTGACCCGAGCTTGTGACTCAAGCTCAAGTTTGTGATTTCGTTCGCCCGGGCAAGTTTGTGAGGTGACTGGCCAGTGAGGGTGATAAGGTGTCGGTGGGTGTACAAGTGAAGTTCTACGGACTATTATTTGCAGTCGATGGAGTGTCGGCAGGAGATCACGCATGGCATATGAGTTGGCTTTGGAGCCACCTGTATCCTTATTATGTGATGTTACTTTTCTGCTTTTGCTTTACTCTTATTGTGTAACTGTTATGTGAAATTTATGCTTTCGCCCCTGTTTACTTACTAAGCATATAGCTTACCCCATTCCTTTTGTTTTCCTTAGCAGGGGCCGACGCGGGGACTTTTGGCTCGTATACTAGTATAGTTAGATTGGCTTGTAATAGTTGAATAGTTAGAATGTTTGTTTTTGTTTTGGTGGTTTGTATAAGGACCTTTCTTAGGGTCTATCTTCTGCTGGTTGTGATTGTAGTATATTAGAGTGGTTTGACTCGAGACTTTTGAAGATGTGAGTATAACTTTTGGGATTGTATATATTGTATTTAGTGCTCTTTCGAACTTTAAGTTTTGAGTCCTGGCGCGAGCTAGGCAGGCGGCCCGCCGATACCCTTGGGTTCGCCCTTGGGAGAAGTGGGGTCGTCACAGTTGGTATCAGAGCTTCGGCTTTCGATCTCTGTAGTGTATCCTAGGCTTGAAGTTTAGGATGCCGGACTGTGGAATACTTGGCTATTAAGGTAAATATTGAATGCTACGATTGTGATATTGACTTTTGTAATTTTCCATAAGGCAAAGTGGGGATTGAGTTGATTGCACTTGGAGATGGCCAGTCCCAGTGTGAATCGATTTGGTTCTTACTTAATATTGAAGTTAGCTATTTGGACCTATTCTTTAGGTTTGCACCCTAGGGCCGCCGGGGCGGTGCTGGTGGATTAGGTAGGTTCCGTAGGGGAGGCGTGTAGGACCGTTGATGGAATTTCCTTTTGACTATCTGATATGTTTAATTTGTTATATCTGCCATGTTTATTTTGTTATAACCAGTATGCCTGGCTTCTTTTGTTACCCAGTGATTGACTACATTTTTGGAGCCGTAGTGCTCACGTAAATAATGGATTTTGCACCGACCGGATGTCGGATAACTTGTATATTTTTAGTGTGACTTTGTAAAAATATGTATATTTGAGTATAATCTTTTGAGCTTATTTGTTTGAACCCGGCTTTTACACTTATTCGTACTTGTGTGGTTGTAGACCGGCTACTACTCGAGTGGTTGAACTTTTGAGGCATTGCCTGTTGTGTACTTGACTGCTTTTGAGGATTATTTGATCTGATTAGTGCAAGTTGGAATTTCGAGGACGAAATTCTTTTAAGGAGGGGAGATTGTGAGGCCCCAGTTCGTACTACGTTGATATATTCATTAATTTGGCGGTAACGTTTGGTTTTGGGAGTATTTCGAAAACCCTAAGTAGGAATTAAGATTTAAACCCTAAGTTCCGGTTAAGATTGAAAACCCGTTTTTTTTCTACATTTTCTTGATTAAAAAATTTCCCAGACAAAGTTTATGAGCAAATATCGTTTTCAAATGATTTTTCTAGTATTGTAGAGTTTTTGAGAAATTACGGATATATAACGGACGTGGGACCCACTAGTGCGCAAAGTTCGGAAACATTCGGCCAATTAGGTTAACTTCCGGATACTGTGTAAAATTTATCGGGTGTTAAGAGATAAGTAGAGTGTGTGAAATGATTGATGTGAGAGAGAAAAGAAAGGATAGAAATGCATTTAATGGAGTGACAAGTGTCACATTTCCATTGGTTGAAACCTAAGACAACTATTCACCTTTTTGACCTTTCTTACCCATGAAATAAATATCTCACAAATTGACCAAAATTCACCATTTCTTCTCCTTCTTGTGGCCGACCAACATCAAGCAAAAGGAAAGGAAAAGCTCTCCAAATTTCATGCTCCAATCTTGCACAAATCAACAAACCAACCGATTAAACTTGAAACCTCTCCATAAAATCCCTTAAGTGAGTGATAGTGAGTTGTGTGGTGAAGTTGGTTGGAAGCTTAAGGTGCTAAGTGGTCTCTCTTCTTTGGTTCTAAGGTAAGTGACTATGGAACCCCTCTCTTCTATCTAAAGATGCTTAATAAATGATTTGTGGTTATTATAAGTGTGATTTTGTCGACTATTTCTTGATTTTAGTCAAGATTGATGAAGTTTTCTATTTATTTGGGATTTTTGCTGGTTGCATATGATTACTATGATGTGGCTATGTATGATGAGTGGAAATGTTATGTAATGAAGCGAGAAGGTGGAAAAAGTGGACAATTGCAACCAATTTTGGGTTTGGAAGAAAATCTGGAAAATTAGGGTTCTTGGTTCTTCATTCTGTCCGAAATTTTTGGTCCTAGATAGAGGCCGAATTGGCCTTGGCTCAAAACATGAAAGTTGTAGGTATTGATGAGGTTGAAGTGCCTGCAAAATTTCAGGGCATTTGGAGTAGTATAGAGTGAGTTATGCCATTTTTACTGTTGCTGTTTTTGGTGAACAGAATGTCCGAACTGCAATAGTAACCGTTTGTTTTCACTGGAATTTGTTTGGATTTTGTTGTTGGTGTCTTCTGATGAAATGTAGCTGGACGTTTTAGCTAACTTATGCCTTTGGAATTTCGGCATTTGGACCTGTGTAGGCTGAGATTGACGTATTCCAGTTTTGTGTGTTTTGCAAACCTGTTTTGGTAATTCTGGTTTCGTATTTTGCATATTTGACCTAGTTGTGCTAGGATTTGGACTGAGTGGCCTTCTACATTGTTGTAGCCCTGTTTCATAGCTTCGAAACGGTGGGTCTTACACCCCCATCTGATAACCGTAGTGAATTTGGTGCCATTACCGCATATTGAGGTCAAATACGGTTTGTGATTCTGGTACGTTTTTGGAAAGTTTATGGCTGGAACTTTGGCTTCACATTTGACTGAGTTACAAGCTGTTTGGACTTCCGGCCAAAACACCAAACTTATAGCCCTATATCAGAGCTTTCTAACGCCCTTGGAATTTCATGAATCGGATTTATAAAACCTGAGATATAGCCGAGCAAACAAGGCTTGCCCGTGAAAATGACCAGAAATCTGTTTTGGTCCTGATGACCAATTTCCGTTCCGAATTTGGGTTGCCGACCTTCATGAAAGTTGTTCCATTTGGAATGAACTATCTAACTGCCAATTTTCAGCTCTTTTGACCATGTGTAGCATAGAAAACAGTTTGCACTCAAAACTGACCATTTGTGCATTTGCCAGATTTCGTAAGTGATTGTGTTTGGTTCATTTGGGACTAAAGCCTCCAGTTTCAGTTCTGGATGTCTTCATAACAGTTGTTGTTCATCCTTTAAGCTTCGATATGGCGTCTCATATGCCTTAATCCGATATTCGTAGCTCAACTTATGAGTAAACTAGAAACGAGTGTCAAATCTGCCGTTTCCGCTAACGGCCGTCTCCGTTTCCGTTCGTCATATTTATGTGCGCGCGTGCCGTTTTTGCCGTTTTGCTTGTTTTAGGCACGATAGTAGCCGTTTGCGATATTATGTGACACAATCTTCTATTTCAGACGGTGGTGAGCTGGGCGGAACTGGTGGGGCCCACTTGATACGAGTCAAGCTATGCCATCAGATAAGGTTCAAGTCCCACTAGGACTGGTTACACGAGATCGAGCAGTTCATTCAGCTTCACCACAGCAAAGACGTTATAAGGCACAGACACGCTTTATAAGGATACGTCTTCTGCCATTTAATCGATTCACCATAGCAAAGTCATTATAAGGTGTGGGCACGCTTTATAAGCTCAAGTCGTCTGCCCATCTAGTCACATTTGCTATTTTAGTTAAGTCGTTTGTAATAAGGGCTTAATGGTCCATAGTCTTGCTTTAATTACCTAAGCGATGACCTCATAAGGTTATTTACCTAAGCGATGACCTCATAAGGTTGTTTACCTAAGGGATGACCTCATAAGGTTTGGTCAAGCCCACAATTCTTAGTCTTATGGAAATAGTCAAGCCTACAATTGTTAGTCTTAGTCAAGACCACAACTCTAGACTAGTTCCACATTTAGTTGTTCATCTCTATGTAAGGCTATAAATAGCCCACACTTCCAATGGTTTTAGGCATTCAATCAATAAATCAGATTTTGAGAGTTTTCTTGGTTTCTCCAAGGCTTCTTGAATACCTTAGAATTTCTCTAGGTGTTCGTGACTTATCAATCTAGAATCGCACTAGGTTGTGGCGTCTTCTACCATTATACCAAGGTTCGTTAACCACGTGATTAACGGGTTGAGGTCATCCGCTCCAAACTTGGTGTCCTCTTGTCGATCCTGAATCTAATCTTTTACGGGTTTCGTCACAAGGTTGGCGACGTTCGTATCAGTTGGTAATCAGAGCTAGTTAAGAGGTATCACGTTATATCCCTTTATTTATTTCCTTTCGAGTCAAGTTGTCCAAAATTCTGTTTTCGTGTTCTAAGTTTGCTATCCGCAATTTCCAGATTTGTTGCATCGTGTTCTTGCGTTATTTTTCCAGATTTGTTGCATCATAAACTTGCGTCTAGTTGTTGTTAATTGCTGTGGTTAGCCTTGTTTGGTCCAGCCTTTCTTTTGTGTCTTATTCTTGATTCTTTGTTTGTGTTTGTGTCTTGTTTCTATCCTGTTATATCCATTTAATTCCAGTCTTTTGTTCTATTTGATCATCCGAGGTTACTGTTCATCCGAAAAAAAAAAATATAGCTGGCTGACCTTACAAAATTCTTGAAAATCTGTCTTGATCAAAACTTGGGTTTCTTGAAGTTCTTGATTGTTTAAAACCACAATCTTGAAGTTCTTGGAACTTTAGTTGGGATTCTTGAAGCCAACCAAAATCTGTCTTGATCAAATCGTGAAATCTTGGATTGTTTTGGGAGGAAATCATCTTCAATTTCGTGTGTCTTGAATTCTAGAAATTAACATCTTGAATTCTTGAAAGAATCTTGAAGTTTCTGGGTTTTGGGAACCAAATTTTGGTAAACAACAAGGCTGCAAAATTCCAGCTGCCAAAATCCTTGTCGTTCTTTCTTTCTTGATCAATCTTCTTTATTGATCACCACAACAATCTTCTTTCTTGATCAAGAACATTTAAGCCACAAAATTTGACTCTTGAAAGCCTCCAGAATTGACCATTGATAAGAAGAAGAATGTTCAGCCATGAAATTTGACTCTTGAAAGCCAGCCTCCATAAGCCACGAAATTTGACTCTTGAAAGCTTCCAAATTTGACCATTGATTGTGATAAATGCCTTCCTAAAAGCTGACCATCAAAAAAAAAAAAGAAGAGCACCAAAACAACCACCAACCCTACTCCAATTCCAAGTTGGATTTGATTAGTTTAGTCCAACTTGAATAAGGCTGTCCAGATTTACTTCAATTTCGTTTTTACAGCCTGTTAAATCCTTTTTGGGATAGGAAAAGGGGATTAGTTCCGGAATAATCCAAAAATTTCCACTATCCATTATTTCCTAAATTGCTGCAACAAGAGCAAGTGTTGGTGCACTCTTTAGGCAGTTGTTATTGAGTCAAATCTTTATAGCTTTCTTGAATCAGTTGTTCTGCTTATTTTTTCCAGTAATTTCCAGCCAGAGTAGTGTCCAAATTTCCAGCTCTTGTATAGAGTCATTTGCCAAGTTTTTGTGTTGCATAACTAGTAGTCCTTTTGTCGTGCATCTACGCATTTTTTCCAACAAATTCCAGCAGATTATTTTTTCCAGTTCTTTTGAGTCATTTTTGTCTTATACCTCCTCAAATTTCCAGCTTATAACGAGCCACATTTGAGTAGATTCTTGTGCGAAGCTAGTTGAACTATTCAGGGAAATTTTCTACTTTCTTCAAGGGAAGCAAGCAGAACCTTGAGAACATTAGAGTGTTTTAAACACTTGAGTGATACACGAGTGACGAGTGTAAACATGTGAGCTTGTGTGGTAAGGAAAAATATCTTTTGTTTCACTAAATTTTTGCAGGTTTCCTCAATACATCATGGCGAATACGAGGCATTTAAAAGCTAGCTTACAACATCTTCTTCCTGATCCTAAGGGAGTCGAAGAAGTGGCATTACGTGGTGTAAATGAGCAGTTGGACATCGTCAAATCTCAGTTGCATTGTTGGTTTTATACTCGTTGTGGTGTCAAAGATAAAACATGCAGCTTGGCCATTGATAGGAGTTGTGAAGTCAATCTTGCAAGCGCTATCATGGTTCACAAATTAAATCTTCCAACCATTGATCATCTTCAACCGTATAAGTTGTCGAGTGCTCATGGTGATGTTTGGGTTACTAAACACACACTTGTACCTATTCAAATTGGCAAATATGTGGATGAGGTGTTGTGTGATGTAGTCCCAATTCAAGTGACACATGTGTTGCTAGGTAAAGCGTGGATGTTGAGGCGAGAAGTTAAATATGATAGACATACTAATAAGTATTCCTTCTTATTTAATGGTCGTCGTTCTGCACTTGTACCACTTATTTATGACCAACTTTGTATTGATCTAGCATACATGAGAAGTGAACATGAGCGTTATAGTATGAAGAAAGAGCTAGATGAGGGAATTGTGACTGATGAGGTAAAATCTGAGGGAGTTGAAAAGGAGAAAGAGGCTAAGAATAATGAGAGGAAAAAGACAGCTATTGAGCATGAGAAAGAGATTGAAAAATCCAAAGTGTTGACTGAGGAAGCGAAAGAAAGAAGGGATAATGCACTGATTTTAAGTTTCAACAAAAATGAGAGTGAGGGGACTTATTGCCATTCTAACAACCTTAACATTGCTCTGTCTAGTGTTCCTTGTTTTGTGCAGGTTAAGCAAAGTGCAATCGTTTTGATCTTACAATGTTCCATCCCAAAGACGCTTGTGCAATTTGCGAGTTTCCATGGAGTTTGTCTTCTAGGAGTTAGATCAATTTGGTTCCCATTCATGGAATCAGATAATTTCAATGCTGTTCACGTCTTTGGAGGATCAAACTATGTGTACCCTCAAGACCTTAGAACCGACCATGTTCCACGAGTTTACACAAGGAGCGAGGTCTTCAATGGTCACTACAATACCTATGCTCATCTTGCACCTAGTCCACTTGAAGCTCCAACTTCACCAAGTCAGCTTCCATACTTTGCAAGCTTATTCAAGTTTGAGGAGTATGATTTCATAGGATCTACATCGCATCACTTTGAGGATCCTTACCTCATGATCACAAGCGATCAAGTTGGGCATACATTGAAACTGGTTCGTGAGATTCAAGGTTCAACAATGTTTACTTTCCAGCTTAGCAAGTGGTTTATGCATTGGATGAAAATTGTGGTAATCATAACAAAATTGACTCGACGGCATGTAACTCTTCTTATCATCATTCATGCTTCAATTTGTGGGCAAATTGCTTTCAAGAGAAGGGGAATGATACGAGTCAAGCTATGCCATCAGATAAGGTTCAAGTCCCACTAGGACTGGTTACACGAGATCGAGCAGTTCATTCAGCTTCACCACAGCAAAGACGTTATAAGGCACAGACACGCTTTATAAGGATACGTCTTCTGCCATTTAATCGATTCACCATAGCAAAGTCATTATAAGGTGTGGGCACGCTTTATAAGCTCAAGTCGTCTGCCCATCTAGTCACATTTGCTATTTTAGTTAAGTCGTTTGTAATAAGGGCTTAATGGTCCATAGTCTTGCTTTAATTACCTAAGCGATGACCTCATAAGGTTATTTACCTAAGCGATGACCTCATAAGGTTGTTTACCTAAGGGATGACCTCATAAGGTTTGGTCAAGCCCACAATTCTTAGTCTTATGGAAATAGTCAAGCCTACAATTGTTAGTCTTAGTCAAGACCACAACTCTAGACTAGTTCCACATTTAGTTGTTCATCTCTATGTAAGGCTATAAATAGCCCACACTTCCAATGGTTTTAGGCATTCAATCAATAAATCAGATTTTGAGAGTTTTCTTGGTTTCTCCAAGGCTTCTTGAATACCTTAGAATTTCTCTAGGTGTTCGTGACTTATCAATCTAGAATCGCACTAGGTTGTGGCGTCTTCTACCATTATACCAAGGTTCGTTAACCACGTGATTAACGGGTTGAGGTCATCCGCTCCAAACTTGGTGTCCTCTTGTCGATCCTGAATCTAATCTTTTACGGGTTTCGTCACAAGGTTGGCGACGTTCGTATCAGTTGGTAATCAGAGCTAGTTAAGAGGTATCACGTTATATCCCTTTATTTATTTCCTTTCGAGTCAAGTTGTCCAAAATTCTGTTTTCGTGTTCTAAGTTTGCTATCCGCAATTTCCAGATTTGTTGCATCGTGTTCTTGCGTTATTTTTCCAGATTTGTTGCATCATAAACTTGCGTCTAGTTGTTGTTAATTGCTGTGGTTAGCCTTGTTTGGTCCAGCCTTTCTTTTGTGTCTTATTCTTGATTCTTTGTTTGTGTTTGTGTCTTGTTTCTATCCTGTTATATCCATTTAATTCCAGTCTTTTGTTCTATTTGATCATCCGAGGTTACTGTTCATCCGAAAAAAAAAAATATAGCTGGCTGACCTTACAAAATTCTTGAAAATCTGTCTTGATCAAAACTTGGGTTTCTTGAAGTTCTTGATTGTTTAAAACCACAATCTTGAAGTTCTTGGAACTTTAGTTGGGATTCTTGAAGCCAACCAAAATCTGTCTTGATCAAATCGTGAAATCTTGGATTGTTTTGGGAGGAAATCATCTTCAATTTCGTGTGTCTTGAATTCTAGAAATTAACATCTTGAATTCTTGAAAGAATCTTGAAGTTTCTGGGTTTTGGGAACCAAATTTTGGTAAACAACAAGGCTGCAAAATTCCAGCTGCCAAAATCCTTGTCGTTCTTTCTTTCTTGATCAATCTTCTTTATTGATCACCACAACAATCTTCTTTCTTGATCAAGAACATTTAAGCCACAAAATTTGACTCTTGAAAGCCTCCAGAATTGACCATTGATAAGAAGAAGAATGTTCAGCCATGAAATTTGACTCTTGAAAGCCAGCCTCCATAAGCCACGAAATTTGACTCTTGAAAGCTTCCAAATTTGACCATTGATTGTGATAAATGCCTTCCTAAAAGCTGACCATCAAAAAAAAAAAAGAAGAGCACCAAAACAACCACCAACCCTACTCCAATTCCAAGTTGGATTTGATTAGTTTAGTCCAACTTGAATAAGGCTGTCCAGATTTACTTCAATTTCGTTTTTACAGCCTGTTAAATCCTTTTTGGGATAGGAAAAGGGGATTAGTTCCGGAATAATCCAAAAATTTCCACTATCCATTATTTCCTAAATTGCTGCAACAAGAGCAAGTGTTGGTGCACTCTTTAGGCAGTTGTTATTGAGTCAAATCTTTATAGCTTTCTTGAATCAGTTGTTCTGCTTATTTTTTCCAGTAATTTCCAGCCAGAGTAGTGTCCAAATTTCCAGCTCTTGTATAGAGTCATTTGCCAAGTTTTTGTGTTGCATAACTAGTAGTCCTTTTGTCGTGCATCTACGCATTTTTTCCAACAAATTCCAGCAGATTATTTTTTCCAGTTCTTTTGAGTCATTTTTGTCTTATACCTCCTCAAATTTCCAGCTTATAACGAGCCACATTTGAGTAGATTCTTGTGCGAAGCTAGTTGAACTATTCAGGGAAATTTTCTACTTTCTTCAAGGGAAGCAAGCAGAACCTTGAGAACATTAGAGTGTTTTAAACACTTGAGTGATACACGAGTGACGAGTGTAAACATGTGAGCTTGTGTGGTAAGGAAAAATATCTTTTGTTTCACTAAATTTTTGCAGGTTTCCTCAATACATCATGGCGAATACGAGGCATTTAAAAGCTAGCTTACAACATCTTCTTCCTGATCCTAAGGGAGTCGAAGAAGTGGCATTACGTGGTGTAAATGAGCAGTTGGACATCGTCAAATCTCAGTTGCATTGTTGGTTTTATACTCGTTGTGGTGTCAAAGATAAAACATGCAGCTTGGCCATTGATAGGAGTTGTGAAGTCAATCTTGCAAGCGCTATCATGGTTCACAAATTAAATCTTCCAACCATTGATCATCTTCAACCGTATAAGTTGTCGAGTGCTCATGGTGATGTTTGGGTTACTAAACACACACTTGTACCTATTCAAATTGGCAAATATGTGGATGAGGTGTTGTGTGATGTAGTCCCAATTCAAGTGACACATGTGTTGCTAGGTAAAGCGTGGATGTTGAGGCGAGAAGTTAAATATGATAGACATACTAATAAGTATTCCTTCTTATTTAATGGTCGTCGTTCTGCACTTGTACCACTTATTTATGACCAACTTTGTATTGATCTAGCATACATGAGAAGTGAACATGAGCGTTATAGTATGAAGAAAGAGCTAGATGAGGGAATTGTGACTGATGAGGTAAAATCTGAGGGAGTTGAAAAGGAGAAAGAGGCTAAGAATAATGAGAGGAAAAAGACAGCTATTGAGCATGAGAAAGAGATTGAAAAATCCAAAGTGTTGACTGAGGAAGCGAAAGAAAGAAGGGATAATGCACTGATTTTAAGTTTCAACAAAAATGAGAGTGAGGGGACTTATTGCCATTCTAACAACCTTAACATTGCTCTGTCTAGTGTTCCTTGTTTTGTGCAGGTTAAGCAAAGTGCAATCGTTTTGATCTTACAATGTTCCATCCCAAAGACGCTTGTGCAATTTGCGAGTTTCCATGGAGTTTGTCTTCTAGGAGTTAGATCAATTTGGTTCCCATTCATGGAATCAGATAATTTCAATGCTGTTCACGTCTTTGGAGGATCAAACTATGTGTACCCTCAAGACCTTAGAACCGACCATGTTCCACGAGTTTACACAAGGAGCGAGGTCTTCAATGGTCACTACAATACCTATGCTCATCTTGCACCTAGTCCACTTGAAGCTCCAACTTCACCAAGTCAGCTTCCATACTTTGCAAGCTTATTCAAGTTTGAGGAGTATGATTTCATAGGATCTACATCGCATCACTTTGAGGATCCTTACCTCATGATCACAAGCGATCAAGTTGGGCATACATTGAAACTGGTTCGTGAGATTCAAGGTTCAACAATGTTTACTTTCCAGCTTAGCAAGTGGTTTATGCATTGGATGAAAATTGTGGTAATCATAACAAAATTGACTCGACGGCATGTAACTCTTCTTATCATCATTCATGCTTCAATTTGTGGGCAAATTGCTTTCAAGAGAAGGGGAATGATACGAGTCAAGCTATGCCATCAGATAAGGTTCAAGTCCCACTAGGACTGGTTACACGAGATCGAGCAGTTCATTCAGCTTCACCACAGCAAAGACGTTATAAGGCACAGACACGCTTTATAAGGATACGTCTTCTGCCATTTAATCGATTCACCATAGCAAAGTCATTATAAGGTGTGGGCACGCTTTATAAGCTCAAGTCGTCTGCCCATCTAGTCACATTTGCTATTTTAGTTAAGTCGTTTGTAATAAGGGCTTAATGGTCCATAGTCTTGCTTTAATTACCTAAGCGATGACCTCATAAGGTTATTTACCTAAGCGATGACCTCATAAGGTTGTTTACCTAAGGGATGACCTCATAAGGTTTGGTCAAGCCCACAATTCTTAGTCTTATGGAAATAGTCAAGCCTACAATTGTTAGTCTTAGTCAAGACCACAACTCTAGACTAGTTCCACATTTAGTTGTTCATCTCTATGTAAGGCTATAAATAGCCCACACTTCCAATGGTTTTAGGCATTCAATCAATAAATCAGATTTTGAGAGTTTTCTTGGTTTCTCCAAGGCTTCTTGAATACCTTAGAATTTCTCTAGGTGTTCGTGACTTATCAATCTAGAATCGCACTAGGTTGTGGCGTCTTCTACCATTATACCAAGGTTCGTTAACCACGTGATTAACGGGTTGAGGTCATCCGCTCCAAACTTGGTGTCCTCTTGTCGATCCTGAATCTAATCTTTTACGGGTTTCGTCACAAGGTTGGCGACGTTCGTATCAGTTGGTAATCAGAGCTAGTTAAGAGGTATCACGTTATATCCCTTTATTTATTTCCTTTCGAGTCAAGTTGTCCAAAATTCTGTTTTCGTGTTCTAAGTTTGCTATCCGCAATTTCCAGATTTGTTGCATCGTGTTCTTGCGTTATTTTTCCAGATTTGTTGCATCATAAACTTGCGTCTAGTTGTTGTTAATTGCTGTGGTTAGCCTTGTTTGGTCCAGCCTTTCTTTTGTGTCTTATTCTTGATTCTTTGTTTGTGTTTGTGTCTTGTTTCTATCCTGTTATATCCATTTAATTCCAGTCTTTTGTTCTATTTGATCATCCGAGGTTACTGTTCATCCGAAAAAAAAAATATAGCTGGCTGACCTTACAAAATTCTTGAAAATCTGTCTTGATCAAAACTTGGGTTTCTTGAAGTTCTTGATTGTTTAAAACCACAATCTTGAAGTTCTTGGAACTTTAGTTGGGATTCTTGAAGCCAACCAAAATCTGTCTTGATCAAATCGTGAAATCTTGGATTGTTTTGGGAGGAAATCATCTTCAATTTCGTGTGTCTTGAATTCTAGAAATTAACATCTTGAATTCTTGAAAGAATCTTGAAGTTTCTGGGTTTTGGGAACCAAATTTTTGGTAAACAACAAGGCTGCAAAATTCCAGCTGCCAAAATCCTTGTCGTTCTTTCTTTCTTGATCAATCTTCTTTATTGATCACCACAACAATCTTCTTTCTTGATCAAGAACATTTAAGCCACAAAATTTGACTCTTGAAAGCCTCCAGAATTGACCATTGATAAGAAGAAGAATGTTCAGCCATGAAATTTGACTCTTGAAAGCCAGCCTCCATAAGCCACGAAATTTGACTCTTGAAAGCTTCCAAATTTGACCATTGATTGTGATAAATGCCTTCCTAAAAGCTGACCATCAAAAAAAAAAAAGAAGAGCACCAAAACAACCACCAACCCTACTCCAATTCCAAGTTGGATTTGATTAGTTTAGTCCAACTTGAATAAGGCTGTCCAGATTTACTTCAATTTCGTTTTTACAGCCTGTTAAATCCTTTTTGGGATAGGAAAAGGGGATTAGTTCCGGAATAATCCAAAAATTTCCACTATCCATTATTTCCTAAATTGCTGCAACAAGAGCAAGTGTTGGTGCACTCTTTAGGCAGTTGTTATTGAGTCAAATCTTTATAGCTTTCTTGAATCAGTTGTTCTGCTTATTTTTTCCAGTAATTTCCAGCCAGAGTAGTGTCCAAATTTCCAGCTCTTGTATAGAGTCATTTGCCAAGTTTTTGTGTTGCATAACTAGTAGTCCTTTTGTCGTGCATCTACGCATTTTTTCCAACAAATTCCAGCAGATTATTTTTTCCAGTTCTTTTGAGTCATTTTTGTCTTATACCTCCTCAAATTTCCAGCTTATAACGAGCCACATTTGAGTAGATTCTTGTGCGAAGCTAGTTGAACTATTCAGGGAAATTTTCTACTTTCTTCAAGGGAAGCAAGCAGAACCTTGAGAACATTAGAGTGTTTTAAACACTTGAGTGATACACGAGTGACGAGTGTAAACATGTGAGCTTGTGTGGTAAGGAAAAATATCTTTTGTTTCACTAAATTTTTGCAGGTTTCCTCAATACATCATGGCGAATACGAGGCATTTAAAAGCTAGCTTACAACATCTTCTTCCTGATCCTAAGGGAGTCGAAGAAGTGGCATTACGTGGTGTAAATGAGCAGTTGGACATCGTCAAATCTCAGTTGCATTGTTGGTTTTATACTCGTTGTGGTGTCAAAGATAAAACATGCAGCTTGGCCATTGATAGGAGTTGTGAAGTCAATCTTGCAAGCGCTATCATGGTTCACAAATTAAATCTTCCAACCATTGATCATCTTCAACCGTATAAGTTGTCGAGTGCTCATGGTGATGTTTGGGTTACTAAACACACACTTGTACCTATTCAAATTGGCAAATATGTGGATGAGGTGTTGTGTGATGTAGTCCCAATTCAAGTGACACATGTGTTGCTAGGTAAAGCGTGGATGTTGAGGCGAGAAGTTAAATATGATAGACATACTAATAAGTATTCCTTCTTATTTAATGGTCGTCGTTCTGCACTTGTACCACTTATTTATGACCAACTTTGTATTGATCTAGCATACATGAGAAGTGAACATGAGCGTTATAGTATGAAGAAAGAGCTAGATGAGGGAATTGTGACTGATGAGGTAAAATCTGAGGGAGTTGAAAAGGAGAAAGAGGCTAAGAATAATGAGAGGAAAAAGACAGCTATTGAGCATGAGAAAGAGATTGAAAAATCCAAAGTGTTGACTGAGGAAGCGAAAGAAAGAAGGGATAATGCACTGATTTTAAGTTTCAACAAAAATGAGAGTGAGGGGACTTATTGCCATTCTAACAACCTTAACATTGCTCTGTCTAGTGTTCCTTGTTTTGTGCAGGTTAAGCAAAGTGCAATCGTTTTGATCTTACAATGTTCCATCCCAAAGACGCTTGTGCAATTTGCGAGTTTCCATGGAGTTTGTCTTCTAGGAGTTAGATCAATTTGGTTCCCATTCATGGAATCAGATAATTTCAATGCTGTTCACGTCTTTGGAGGATCAAACTATGTGTACCCTCAAGACCTTAGAACCGACCATGTTCCACGAGTTTACACAAGGAGCGAGGTCTTCAATGGTCACTACAATACCTATGCTCATCTTGCACCTAGTCCACTTGAAGCTCCAACTTCACCAAGTCAGCTTCCATACTTTGCAAGCTTATTCAAGTTTGAGGAGTATGATTTCATAGGATCTACATCGCATCACTTTGAGGATCCTTACCTCATGATCACAAGCGATCAAGTTGGGCATACATTGAAACTGGTTCGTGAGATTCAAGGTTCAACAATGTTTACTTTCCAGCTTAGCAAGTGGTTTATGCATTGGATGAAAATTGTGGTAATCATAACAAAATTGACTCGACGGCATGTAACTCTTCTTATCATCATTCATGCTTCAATTTGTGGGCAAATTGCTTTCAAGAGAAGGGGAATGATACGAGTCAAGCTATGCCATCAGATAAGGTTCAAGTCCCACTAGGACTGGTTACACGAGATCGAGCAGTTCATTCAGCTTCACCACAGCAAAGACGTTATAAGGCACAGACACGCTTTATAAGGATACGTCTTCTGCCATTTAATCGATTCACCATAGCAAAGTCATTATAAGGTGTGGGCACGCTTTATAAGCTCAAGTCGTCTGCCCATCTAGTCACATTTGCTATTTTAGTTAAGTCGTTTGTAATAAGGGTTTAATGGTCCATAGTCTTGCTTTAATTACCTAAGCGATGACCTCATAAGGTTATTTACCTAAGCGATGACCTCATAAGGTTGTTTACCTAAGGGATGACCTCATAAGGTTTGGTCAAGCCCACAATTCTTAGTCTTATGGAAATAGTCAAGCCTACAATTGTTAGTCTTAGTCAAGACCACAACTCTAGACTAGTTCCACATTTAGTTGTTCATCTCTATGTAAGGCTATAAATAGCCCACACTTCCAATGGTTTTAGGCATTCAATCAATAAATCAGATTTTGAGAGTTTTCTTGGTTTCTCCAAGGCTTCTTGAATACCTTAGAATTTCTCTAGGTGTTCGTGACTTATCAATCTAGAATCGCACTAGGTTGTGGCGTCTTCTACCATTATACCAAGGTTCGTTAACCACGTGATTAACGGGTTGAGGTCATCCGCTCCAAACTTGGTGTCCTCTTGTCGATCCTGAATCTAATCTTTTACGGGTTTCGTCACAAGGTTGGCGACGTTCGTATCACCACTACTAGCTGTTCATTTCGATCCGACTTCGTACTTTTGCTATTTCAGTTTCTGAGTAAGTATTCAGGCCGGTTTGGTGTGTTTTCTTTGCTATGTATTTGAGATATGTGAAAAGGGCACTTAGGCGAGGGTGTACTTTATCGCACTCGACCTAAACCCTAATTTGAATGTATAATTGTACTTGGCATCTGTATATGAACCTTTTGGAACCAAAACCCTTGAGCTTGTGGCTCGGGGCGACTTTCGAATAAAGTTTGTGAAGTTTGCAAAGTTTGTGATTTTGAATAATTTTGTGAAGTTTGTGAGTTTGGGGCGAACTCTTGACCTGGTTGGACTATTCGAGCCGGTTAGGGCTTGGTCGAAGGCAGTCCAACTTAGTCTGAGGTCACCAAGTTTGTGGGTTCATGTTATGAACCAATTTTGTGAATCCGGTTCACCAAGAAGGTGACCAAGTTTGTGGGTTCATGTTATGAACCAATTTTGTGAATCCGGTTCACCGAGAAGGTGACCAAGTTTGTGGGTTCATGTTATGAACCAATTTTGTGAATCCGGTTCACCGAGAAGGTGACCAAGTTTGTGACCCGAGCTTGTGACTCAAGCTCAAGTTTGTGATTTCGTTCGCCCGGGCAAGTTTGTGAGATGACTGGCCAGTGAGGGTGATAAGGTGTCGGTGGGTGTACAAGTGAAGTTCTACGGACTATTATTTGCAGTCGATGGAGTGTCGGCAGGAGATCACGCATGGCATATGAGTTGGCTTTGGAGCCACCTGTATCCTTATTATGTGATGTTACTTTTCTGCTTTTGCTTTACTCTTATTGTGTAACTGTTATGTGAAATTTATGCTTTCGCCCCTGTTTACTTACTAAGCATATAGCTTACCCCATTCCTTTTGTTTTCCTTAGCAGGGGCCGACGCGGGGACTTTTGGCTCGTATACTAGTATAGTTAGATTGGCTTGTAATAGTTGAATAGTTAGAATGTTTGTTTTTGTTTTGGTGGTTTGTATAAGGACCTTTCTTAGGGTCTATCTTCTGCTGGTTGTGATTGTAGTATATTAGAGTGGTTTGACTCGAGACTTTTGAAGATGTGAGTATAACTTTTGGGATTGTATATATTGTATTTAGTGCTCTTTCGAACTTTAAGTTTTGAGTCCTGGCGCGAGCTAGGCAGGCGGCCCGCCGATACCCTTGGGTTCGCCCTTGGGAGAAGTGGGGTCGTCACATTTGTGAACTCCATGTTGGTCTTGGACGACTCGAACCAGGGCTTGGAGTGATTCTTTGAAGAGCTTGGCCCGTGCACGTGTGACTGGGCCCGATGGAACTCGGACTGGGTCATTGCGTGGGCCGAGACTCGTGCACACATCAGTCCCCTCCTCTTGAGAAGGATTTGCCCTCAAATCTGGATCCTCCTCGTCAAGAAATGGGCTTAGGTCCGCGACGTTGAAGGTTGCACTAACATTGTACTCCCCAGGTAGCTCCAACTTGTATGCGTTGTCATTGACTCGTTGGAGTACCCGAAATGGTCCATCACCTCTTGGGGACAATTTGCTTTGGCGTTGCTTGGGAAATCGCTCTTTCCTCAAGTGTAGCCAAACCCAATCTCCAGGCTCAAAAATCATCTTGCGACGGTGCTTGTTGGCTTGCTGGGTGTATTGCTGCGTACGCTTCTCAATGTTTGCTCGCACGGCCTCATGTAACCTGCGCACAGAATCAGCTTTCTTTTTCCCATCTAAGCTTGTGTGCTCAGAGGAAGGTAAGGGCACCAAATCAAGGGGGGTGACGGGGTTGAAGCCATAAACAATCTCAAAGGGGGAGTATTGTGTGGCACTATGCACAGTTCGATTGTAGGCGAATTCAACATGAGGGAGGCACTCTTCCCAAGTCTTAAGATTCTTTTTAATCAAGGCCCGAAGTAGAGTGCCAAGTGTGCGATTGACAACTTCAGTTTGTCCATCGCTTTGTGGATGACTAGTGGTGGAGAATAATAACCTAGTGCCCAGTTTGGACCACAAAGTCTTCCAAAAGTAACTCAAGAATTTCACATCTCTATCACTGACAATAGTTTTAGGCAGGCCATGCAGACGGACAATTTCTTTGAAGAACAGATTAGCAATATGAGATGCATCGTCAGTTTTGTGGCAAGGAATAAAATGAGCCATCTTAGAGAATCTATCAACCACAACAAAGATGGAGTCATTACCCCTTGTTGATCAAGGCAATCCTAATACAAAGTCCATAGACAAATCAACCCAAGGATGGTGAGGGATAGGTAATGGGGTATACAAGCCATATGGATTTGTCTTAGACTTTGCCTTGTGACAAGTAGCACATCTACCAACCATGCGTTCAACATCTCTACGCATATGAGGCCAGTAAAAGTGCTCTTGCAACATGGCCAGAGTCTTGGTGATGCCAAAGTGGCCCATGAGACCACCACTATGTGCCTCTCGAATCAAAAGATCACGAATGGAAGAATTAGGTACACACAGTTTATCTACATGGAATAGAAATCCATCATGCAAGAAGTATTTTCCATGCGGGTTCTTAACACAAGCAACATAGATATCACCAAAGTCATGATCATTTGTGTAGAGTTCCTTAACCAATGCGAACCCTAGTAACTTGGCATCCAGAAGGGCAAGCAACGAATGTCTACGTGATAATGCATCAGCCACTACATTCGTTTTGCCAGTCTTATACTTAATGACATACGAAAAGGTGTCAATGAAGCTTACCCATTTGGCATGTCGCTTGCTTAACTTGGGTTGTCCCTTGAGGTACTTCAATGACTCGTGATCAGTGTGTATCACGAACTCCCGAGGGCGAAGATAGTGTTGCCAAGTCTCCAAAGCCCTCACTAATGCGTACAACTCCTTGTCGTACGTGGGGTAGTTTAATGCAGCTCCCCCCAGTTTCTCACTAAAGAAGGCACAAGGCCTCTTGTCTTGCATGAGGACCGCTCCAATACCTACACCAGAAGCATCACATTCAATTTCAAAAGTCTTGTGAAAATTTGGTAATGCTAACACAGGCGCATGTGTGAGTGTGCCCTTGAGGGCGAGAAATGCTTGTTCTTGTGATTCTCCCCAGTGGAACTTGTCATTCTTCTTTGTCACGGCGGTCAACGGGGCGGCAATGGTGCTAAAATCTTTGACAAAGCGCCGGTAAAAGCCCGCCAATCCAAGAAAGCTGCGCACGTCAGGGACGGACGTGGGAGTTGGCCATTGCTCGATGGCCTCAATCTTGGATTTGTCCACCTTGATGCCCTGCGAACTTACCACATAGCCTAAAAACACAAGCTCGTTAGTACAAAAGGTGCACTTCTTGAGGTTGGCGTAAAGACGCGCCTGTCGAAGTGTCTCAAGAACTATTCTCACATGCTCTAGGTGCTCATGCTCACTACGACTATAGATCAGGATGTCATCAAAGTAAACAATGACAAACTTGCCAATAAAGTGTCTCAACACATGGTTCATTAGTCGCATGAAGGTGCTAGGGGCATTAGTTAAGCCAAAAGGCATGACTGGCCACTCATAGAGACCATGTTTGGTTTTGAAGGCTGTTTTCCACTCGTCGCCTTCTTTCATCCGAATTTGATGATAGCCGCTCCTTAAGTCTATTTTGGTGAAAATAATGGCACCATCGAGTTCATCAAGCATATCATCAAGTCTAGGAATGGGATGACGATATTTGACAGTGATAGCGTTCACAGCCCGACAGTCAGTGCACATGCGCCAAGTACCGTCCTTTTTGGGAACAAGTATCACAGGCACAGCGCAAGGACTTAGACTTTCCTTTACCCAACCCTTACCTAAGAGGCCATCAACTTGCCTTTGAAGCTCCTTGGTCTCCTCAGGGCCCATGCGGTAGGCAGGTTTGTTGGGCAATGGTGCTCCAGGAATGAGGTCGATTTGGTGTTCAATTCCTCGAATGGGTGGTAAGCCATCAGGGACCTCGTCAGGGAAAACATCCCCAAATTCTTGCAAAAGAGCAACTATGCTCGCAGGCAACGCCTTGTCGAGCTCAGCAACATCCAAGAGCAAATCATGAGAAGTATAGGCTGATTAGAGTTCACCACTTTTCTAACATCTTTAGCCTTAATAATCATGTTGTGCTTCCTAGTGGTAGGTGCGGTAGGTGATTTGTCATGTATACCCCTAGGTGTGCTCCCTTGACCCTTGGTTGATGGCTCACTCGTAGACGTGGAGCCTTTACCAGGGTCGACTGCCTTTAGTTTCCTCCTTTGACGGTCTTGTTCACACTCCCTTTGCAATAGTAGTTGGTCCTCATAAACTTGTGCAGGTGTGAGAGGTGTAAGGACCTTACGTTTGCCATCGTGCAAAAGGGTGTACTTATTTGCTCTTCCATCGAATGTGACGTGTTTGTCAAATTGCCAGGGCCTTCCCAAAATGATATGCGTAGCATGCATTGGTACTACGTTGCACACGATTTCATCAGTGTAAGTACCAATTGAAAAGGGAATGCGTACCTGTTTGAAGACTCGTACCTCACCATCCTCACTTAGCCATTGGAGGCGGTAAGGATTTGGATGCCTGGTAGTGGGGAGTCCTAGACTCTCAACCATGAGCAAACTGGCCACGTTCGTGCAACTCCCACCGTCGATGATGAGACTACACACCTTGTCGCCTATCTTACAGCGGGTGTAGAAAAGGTTTTCGCGTTGTAGCTGCTCGTCCTCCTTAACGCGGGCGGTTAGCACTCGCCGTGCCACCAAGCAACCTACTTCTCCTCGTGTAGGCGAGCAAGCCTCCCCAGCTGACTCCTCTTCTAGGCAGTCGTCTTCGACCAGTTCGGGCATCTCCTCACATTCGTCATCATCAGACACGATTTCGCCATTGTGAGTGATGAGCATGACCCGTTGGTTTGGGCACTGAGATTGAATATGTCCAAACCCTTGGCACTTGAAGCACTTGATGTCCCTACTCCTAGTCTTAGGAGTCTCATGCGGTGCCTTTGAAGTGGACCTGGATGCATCGGAAACCTTGTTAGGGGTAGAATAGGAATGGCGGTTAGAGGTGTTACCTTGGATTCGGTTAGAAGAGGTTGGTGCTGCCGCATTTCCAACTTTGTGGGTCGCCCTTCGTGGTTGGTTGCCCCTCCATGAAGTGGTGTTAGAAGTTTGGAACGTACGTACTCCACGTCTTAGTTTCTTCCCCCGCTCGGCCTTAATAGCGAGTTCTAGAAGGTCGTGCATGTCCAAGTAATGTTGGAGCTCCAAGGCTTCTTGAAGGTCAGGATTGAGACCTCTAAGAAACCGAGCCATCGTGGCCTCATTGTCTTCTTGAATGTTGGCCCTCATCATGGTCATCTCAATTTCTTTGTGGTAGTCCTCCACACTCATGTTTGGTTTTGAACGCCGTTTTCCACTCATCGCCTTCTTTCATCCTAATTTGATGATAGCCACACCTTAAATCGATTTTGGTGAAAATGATAGCACCATCGAGTTCATCAAGCATATCATCAAGTCTAGGAATGGGATGATGATACAGCCCTACAGTCAGTGCACATGCGCCAAGTACCATCCTTTTTGGGGGAAAGTATCATAGGCACAACACAAGGATTTAAACTCTGTTTTACCCAACCCTTACCTAAGAGGCCATCAACTTGCCTTTGAAGCTCTTTTGTCTCCTCAGGACCCATGCGGTAAACCGGTTTGTTGGGTAGGGGTGCTCCCGGAATCAGTCTATTTGATGCTCAATCCCTCGAATGGGTGGTAAACCATCAGGGACCTCATCAGGGAATACATCCTCGAATTCCTGCAAAAGAGCAACCATGCTCGAAGGCAATGCCTTATTGAGCTCAGCAACATCTAAGAGCACATGCTTGCAAATCATGAGAAGTATAGGCTGATCAGAATTTATAACCTTTCTAACATCCTTAGCCTTAATGATCATGTTTTGCTTCCTAGTGGGTGGTTTAATGGGTGAATGATCATGCGTATCACCAGGTGTGCCCACTTGACCCTTGGTCGAATGCTCACTTGTAGAAGTGGAGCATTTGCCAGGATCGGCCGCCTTTTGTTTCCTCTTTTGGCGGTCTTGTTCACACTCTCTTTGTAACTTAAGTTGGTCCACATACACTTGGGCAGGTGTGAGTGGTGTGAGGACCAGGCATTTTCCATTGTGCAAGAGAGTGTATTTATTTGCTCGTTCATCAAACGTGACGGATTTGTCAAATTGCCAAGGTGTGACATGTGTCGCATGCATAGGCACAACATCACACACAACCTCATCTATGTAATTGCCAATAGAGAAAGGAATACGTACCTGTTTGTAGACACGTACCTCACTGATACGTTCCTCGATCAACTTGTTTCGAGACACGTAGCACGTTTGCCCAAGGATCTAGCAAGGTTGTCCAACGCTTGGATTGCGGGACCTAGAATCAAACGGACGACACGATTTGATGTAGGTGGTAGACGACACTCCGATGAAGGTGAATACTCCAGGGGAATAGGTCGGATGAACAATCGAGGACAGGACGCAAGATTGCTCAATAACCCTTGCCAAAGCAAGTTAAAGTGCTCGAACTCTCTTCTTGGAAGAAGGAACGAATTAAACCAATTTTATTGATAAAACGACTACCCTAAAACCTTACAAAGCAAGCCTATTTATAGGCCAAAGTGACTAAGAAAACCTAAGGAAACAATGGCAAAGAGTTCGGTCATCTTGGTGTCCAAGATGGGCCGGCCCAATGAGCTATGAAGACAAATTAATCCAATCTATCAAATACTAAGGCTAAGGCCCTATAGGGCCGGTCCTCTTGAAGGCCCACTTGAGTCCTCGTGGGCTTGGATCATGGTGCAAATGGCTTGATTGTCTCTCTCTAAGCCCTCAATATCTTTGTTGTGAGGCCCCAGTTCGTACTACGTTGATATATTCATTAATTTGGCGGTAACGTTTGGTTTTGGGAGTATTTCGAAAACCCTAAGTAGGAATTAAGATTTAAACCCTAAGTTCCGGTTAAGATTGAAAACCCGTTTTTTTTCTACATTTTCTTGATTAAAAAATTTCCCAGACAAAGTTTATGAGCAAATATCGTTTTCAAATGATTTTTCTAGTATTGTAGAGTTTTTGAGAAATTACGGATATATAACGGACGTGGGACCCACTAGTGCGCAAAGTTCGGAAACATTCGGCCAATTAGGTTAACTTCCGGATACTGTGTAAAATTTATCGGGTGTTAAGAGATAAGTAGAGTGTGTGAAATGATTGATGTGAGAGAGAAAAGAAAGGATAGAAATGCATTTAATGGAGTGACAAGTGTCACATTTCCATTGGTTGAAACCTAAGACAACTATTCACCTTTTTGACCTTTCTTACCCATGAAATAAATATCTCACAAATTGACCAAAATTCACCATTTCTTCTCCTTCTTGTGGCCGACCAACATCAAGCAAAAGGAAAGGAAAAGCTCTCCAAATTTCATGCTCCAATCTTGCACAAATCAACAAACCAACCGATTAAACTTGAAACCTCTCCATAAAATCCCTTAAGTGAGTGATAGTGAGTTGTGTGGTGAAGTTGGTTGGAAGCTTAAGGTGCTAAGTGGTCTCTCTTCTTTGGTTCTAAGGTAAGTGACTATGGAACCCCTCTCTTCTATCTAAAGATGCTTAATAAATGATTTGTGGTTATTATAAGTGTGATTTTGTCGACTATTTCTTGATTTTAGTCAAGATTGATGAAGTTTTCTATTTATTTGGGATTTTTGCTGGTTGCATATGATTACTATGATGTGGCTATGTATGATGAGTGGAAATGTTATGTAATGAAGCGAGAAGGTGGAAAAAGTGGACAATTGCAACCAATTTTGGGTTTGGAAGAAAATCTGGAAAATTAGGGTTCTTGGTTCTTCATTCTGTCCGAAATTTTTGGTCCTAGATAGAGGCCGAATTGGCCTTGGCTCAAAACATGAAAGTTGTAGGTATTGATGAGGTTGAAGTGCCTGCAAAATTTCAGGGCATTTGGAGTAGTATAGAGTGAGTTATGCCATTTTTACTGTTGCTGTTTTTGGTGAACAGAATGTCCGAACTGCAATAGTAACCGTTTGTTTTCACTGGAATTTGTTTGGATTTTGTTGTTGGTGTCTTCTGATGAAATGTAGCTGGACGTTTTAGCTAACTTATGCCTTTGGAATTTCGGCATTTGGACCTGTGTAGGCTGAGATTGACGTATTCCAGTTTTGTGTGTTTTGCAAACCTGTTTTGGTAATTCTGGTTTCGTATTTTGCATATTTGACCTAGTTGTGCTAGGATTTGGACTGAGTGGCCTTCTACATTGTTGTAGCCCTGTTTCATAGCTTCGAAACGGTGGGTCTTACACCCCCATCCGATAACCGTAGTGAATTTGGTGCCATTACCGCATATTGAGGTCAAATACGGTTTGTGATTCTGGTACGTTTTTGGAAAGTTTATGGCTGGAACTTTGGCTTCACATTTGACTGAGTTACAAGCTGTTTGGACTTCCGGCCAAAACACCAAACTTGTAGCCCTATATCAGAGCTTTCTAACGCCCTTGGAATTTCATGAATCAGATTTATAAAACCTGAGATATAGCCGAGCAAACAAGGCTTGCCCGTGAAAATGACCAGAAATCTGTTTTGGTCCTGATGACCAATTTCCGTTCCGAATTTGGGTTGCCGACCTTCATGAAAGTTGTTCCATTTGGAATGAACTATCTAACTGCCAATTTTCAGCTCTTTTGACCATGTGTAGCATAGAAAACAGTTTGCACTCAAAACTGACCATTTGTGCATTTGCCAGATTTCGTAAGTGATTGTGTTTGGTTCATTTGGGACTAAAGCCTCCAGTTTCAGTTCTGGATGTCTTCATAACAGTTGTTGTTCATCCTTTAAGCTTCGATATGGCGTCTCATATGCCTTAATCCGATATTCGTAGCTCAACTTATGAGTAAACTAGAAACGAGTGTCAAATCTGCCGTTTCCGCTAACGGCCGTCTCCGTTTCCGTTCGTCATATTTATGTGCGCGCGTGCCGTTTTTGCCGTTTTGCTTGTTTTAGGCACGATAGTAGCCGTTTGCGATATTATGTGACACAATCTTCTATTTCAGACGGTGGTGAGCTGGGCGGAACTGGTGGGGCCCACTACTAGCTGTTCATTTCGATCCGACTTCGTACTTTTGCTATTTCAGTTTCTGAGTAAGTATTCAGGCCGGTTTGGTGTGTTTTCTTTGTTATGTGTTTGAGATATGTGAAAAGGGCACTTAGGCGAGGGTGTACTTTATCGCACTCGACCTAAACCCTAATTTGAATGTATAATTGTACTTGGCATCTGTATATGAACCTTTTGGAACCAAAACCCTTGAGCTTGTGGCTCGGGGCGACTTTCGAATAAAGTTTGTGAAGTTTGCAAAGTTTGTGATTTTGAATAATTTTGTGAAGTTTGTGAGTTTGGGGCGAACTCTTGACCTGGTTGGACTATTCGAGCCGGTTAGGGCTTGGTCGAAGGCAGTCCAACTTAGTCTGAGGTCACCAAGTTTGTGGGTTCATGTTATGAACCAATTTTGTGAATCCGGTTCACCGAGAAGGTGACCAAGTTTGTGGGTTCAT
Source organism: Coffea arabica (assembly GCF_036785885.1). Lineage (NCBI taxonomy): Eukaryota > Viridiplantae > Streptophyta > Magnoliopsida > Gentianales > Rubiaceae > Coffea > Coffea arabica. The sequence continues at coordinate 29,080,491 of NC_092318.1, read as the reverse complement.
GTTATGAACCAATTTTGTGAATCCGGTTCACCGAGAAGGTGACCAAGTTTGTGACCCGAGCTTGTGACTCAAGCTCAAGTTTGTGATTTCGTTCGCCCGGGCAAGTTTGTGAGGTGACTGGCCAGTGAGGGTGATAAGGTGTCGGTGGGTGTACAAGTGAAGTTCTACGGACTATTATTTGCAGTCGATGGAGTGTCGGCAGGAGATCACGCATGGCATATGAGTTGGCTTTGGAGCCACCTGTATCCTTATTATGTGATGTTACTTTTCTGCTTTTGCTTTACTCTTATTGTGTAACTGTTATGTGAAATTTATGCTTTCGCCCCTGTTTACTTACTAAGCATATAGCTTACCCCATTCCTTTTGTTTTCCTTAGCAGGGGCCGACGCGGGGACTTTTGGCTCGTATACTAGTATAGTTAGATTGGCTTGTAATAGTTGAATAGTTAGAATGTTTGTTTTTGTTTTGGTGGTTTGTATAAGGACCTTTCTTAGGGTCTATCTTCTGCTGGTTGTGATTGTAGTATATTAGAGTGGTTTGACTCGAGACTTTTGAAGATGTGAGTATAACTTTTGGGATTGTATATATTGTATTTAGTGCTCTTTCGAACTTTAAGTTTTGAGTCCTGGCGCGAGCTAGGCAGGCGGCCCGCCGATACCCTTGGGTTCGCCCTTGGGAGAAGTGGGGTCGTCACAGTTGGTATCAGAGCTTCGGCTTTCGATCTCTGTAGTGTATCCTAGGCTTGAAGTTTAGGATGCCGGACTGTGGAATACTTGGCTATTAAGGTAAATATTGAATGCTACGATTGTGATATTGACTTTTGTAATTTTCCATAAGGCAAAGTGGGGATTGAGTTGATTGCACTTGGAGATGGCCAGTCCCAGTGTGAATCGATTTGGTTCTTACTTAATATTGAAGTTAGCTATTTGGACCTATTCTTTAGGTTTGCACCCTAGGGCCGCCGGGGCGGTGCTGGTGGATTAGGTAGGTTCCGTAGGGGAGGCGTGTAGGACCGTTGATGGAATTTCCTTTTGACTATCTGATATGTTTAATTTGTTATATCTGCCATGTTTATTTTGTTATAACCAGTATGCCTGGCTTCTTTTGTTACCCAGTGATTGACTACATTTTTGGAGCCGTAGTGCTCACGTAAATAATGGATTTTGCACCGACCGGATGTCGGATAACTTGTATATTTTTAGTGTGACTTTGTAAAAATATGTATATTTGAGTATAATCTTTTGAGCTTATTTGTTTGAACCCGGCTTTTACACTTATTCGTACTTGTGTGGTTGTAGACCGGCTACTACTCGAGTGGTTGAACTTTTGAGGCATTGCCTGTTGTGTACTTGACTGCTTTTGAGGATTATTTGATCTGATTAGTGCAAGTTGGAATTTCGAGGACGAAATTCTTTTAAGGAGGGGAGATTGTGAGGCCCCAGTTCGTACTACGTTGATATATTCATTAATTTGGCGGTAACGTTTGGTTTTGGGAGTATTTCGAAAACCCTAAGTAGGAATTAAGATTTAAACCCTAAGTTCCGGTTAAGATTGAAAACCCGTTTTTTTTCTACATTTTCTTGATTAAAAAATTTCCCAGACAAAGTTTATGAGCAAATATCGTTTTCAAATGATTTTTCTAGTATTGTAGAGTTTTTGAGAAATTACGGATATATAACGGACGTGGGACCCACTAGTGCGCAAAGTTCGGAAACATTCGGCCAATTAGGTTAACTTCCGGATACTGTGTAAAATTTATCGGGTGTTAAGAGATAAGTAGAGTGTGTGAAATGATTGATGTGAGAGAGAAAAGAAAGGATAGAAATGCATTTAATGGAGTGACAAGTGTCACATTTCCATTGGTTGAAACCTAAGACAACTATTCACCTTTTTGACCTTTCTTACCCATGAAATAAATATCTCACAAATTGACCAAAATTCACCATTTCTTCTCCTTCTTGTGGCCGACCAACATCAAGCAAAAGGAAAGGAAAAGCTCTCCAAATTTCATGCTCCAATCTTGCACAAATCAACAAACCAACCGATTAAACTTGAAACCTCTCCATAAAATCCCTTAAGTGAGTGATAGTGAGTTGTGTGGTGAAGTTGGTTGGAAGCTTAAGGTGCTAAGTGGTCTCTCTTCTTTGGTTCTAAGGTAAGTGACTATGGAACCCCTCTCTTCTATCTAAAGATGCTTAATAAATGATTTGTGGTTATTATAAGTGTGATTTTGTCGACTATTTCTTGATTTTAGTCAAGATTGATGAAGTTTTCTATTTATTTGGGATTTTTGCTGGTTGCATATGATTACTATGATGTGGCTATGTATGATGAGTGGAAATGTTATGTAATGAAGCGAGAAGGTGGAAAAAGTGGACAATTGCAACCAATTTTGGGTTTGGAAGAAAATCTGGAAAATTAGGGTTCTTGGTTCTTCATTCTGTCCGAAATTTTTGGTCCTAGATAGAGGCCGAATTGGCCTTGGCTCAAAACATGAAAGTTGTAGGTATTGATGAGGTTGAAGTGCCTGCAAAATTTCAGGGCATTTGGAGTAGTATAGAGTGAGTTATGCCATTTTTACTGTTGCTGTTTTTGGTGAACAGAATGTCCGAACTGCAATAGTAACCGTTTGTTTTCACTGGAATTTGTTTGGATTTTGTTGTTGGTGTCTTCTGATGAAATGTAGCTGGACGTTTTAGCTAACTTATGCCTTTGGAATTTCGGCATTTGGACCTGTGTAGGCTGAGATTGACGTATTCCAGTTTTGTGTGTTTTGCAAACCTGTTTTGGTAATTCTGGTTTCGTATTTTGCATATTTGACCTAGTTGTGCTAGGATTTGGACTGAGTGGCCTTCTACATTGTTGTAGCCCTGTTTCATAGCTTCGAAACGGTGGGTCTTACACCCCCATCCGATAACCGTAGTGAATTTGGTGCCATTACCGCATATTGAGGTCAAATACGGTTTGTGATTCTGGTACGTTTTTGGAAAGTTTATGGCTGGAACTTTGGCTTCACATTTGACTGAGTTACAAGCTGTTTGGACTTCCGGCCAAAACACCAAACTTATAGCCCTATATCAGAGCTTTCTAACGCCCTTGGAATTTCATGAATCGGATTTATAAAACCTGAGATATAGCCGAGCAAACAAGGCTTGCCCGTGAAAATGACCAGAAATCTGTTTTGGTCCTGATGACCAATTTCCGTTCCGAATTTGGGTTGCCGACCTTCATGAAAGTTGTTCCATTTGGAATGAACTATCTAACTGCCAATTTTCAGCTCTTTTGACCATGTGTAGCATAGAAAACAGTTTGCACTCAAAACTGACCATTTGTGCATTTGCCAGATTTCGTAAGTGATTGTGTTTGGTTCATTTGGGACTAAAGCCTCCAGTTTCAGTTCTGGATGTCTTCATAACAGTTGTTGTTCATCCTTTAAGCTTCGATATGGCGTCTCATATGCCTTAATCCGATATTCGTAGCTCAACTTATGAGTAAACTAGAAACGAGTGTCAAATCTGCCGTTTCCGCTAACGGCCGTCTCCGTTTCCGTTCGTCATATTTATGTGCGCGCGTGCCGTTTTTGCCGTTTTGCTTGTTTTAGGCACGATAGTAGCCGTTTGCGATATTATGTGACACAATCTTCTATTTCAGACGGTGGTGAGCTGGGCGGAACTGGTGGGGCCCACTTGATACGAGTCAAGCTATGCCATCAGATAAGGTTCAAGTCCCACTAGGACTGGTTACACGAGATCGAGCAGTTCATTCAGCTTCACCACAGCAAAGACGTTATAAGGCACAGACACGCTTTATAAGGATACGTCTTCTGCCATTTAATCGATTCACCATAGCAAAGTCATTATAAGGTGTGGGCACGCTTTATAAGCTCAAGTCGTCTGCCCATCTAGTCACATTTGCTATTTTAGTTAAGTCGTTTGTAATAAGGGCTTAATGGTCCATAGTCTTGCTTTAATTACCTAAGCGATGACCTCATAAGGTTATTTACCTAAGCGATGACCTCATAAGGTTGTTTACCTAAGGGATGACCTCATAAGGTTTGGTCAAGCCCACAATTCTTAGTCTTATGGAAATAGTCAAGCCTACAATTGTTAGTCTTAGTCAAGACCACAACTCTAGACTAGTTCCACATTTAGTTGTTCATCTCTATGTAAGGCTATAAATAGCCCACACTTCCAATGGTTTTAGGCATTCAATCAATAAATCAGATTTTGAGAGTTTTCTTGGTTTCTCCAAGGCTTCTTGAATACCTTAGAATTTCTCTAGGTGTTCGTGACTTATCAATCTAGAATCGCACTAGGTTGTGGCGTCTTCTACCATTATACCAAGGTTCGTTAACCACGTGATTAACGGGTTGAGGTCATCCGCTCCAAACTTGGTGTCCTCTTGTCGATCCTGAATCTAATCTTTTACGGGTTTCGTCACAAGGTTGGCGACGTTCGTATCAGTTGGTAATCAGAGCTAGTTAAGAGGTATCACGTTATATCCCTTTATTTATTTCCTTTCGAGTCAAGTTGTCCAAAATTCTGTTTTCGTGTTCTAAGTTTGCTATCCGCAATTTCCAGATTTGTTGCATCGTGTTCTTGCGTTATTTTTCCAGATTTGTTGCATCATAAACTTGCGTCTAGTTGTTGTTAATTGCTGTGGTTAGCCTTGTTTGGTCCAGCCTTTCTTTTGTGTCTTATTCTTGATTCTTTGTTTGTGTTTGTGTCTTGTTTCTATCCTGTTATATCCATTTAATTCCAGTCTTTTGTTCTATTTGATCATCCGAGGTTACTGTTCATCCGAAAAAAAAAAATATAGCTGGCTGACCTTACAAAATTCTTGAAAATCTGTCTTGATCAAAACTTGGGTTTCTTGAAGTTCTTGATTGTTTAAAACCACAATCTTGAAGTTCTTGGAACTTTAGTTGGGATTCTTGAAGCCAACCAAAATCTGTCTTGATCAAATCGTGAAATCTTGGATTGTTTTGGGAGGAAATCATCTTCAATTTCGTGTGTCTTGAATTCTAGAAATTAACATCTTGAATTCTTGAAAGAATCTTGAAGTTTCTGGGTTTTGGGAACCAAATTTTGGTAAACAACAAGGCTGCAAAATTCCAGCTGCCAAAATCCTTGTCGTTCTTTCTTTCTTGATCAATCTTCTTTATTGATCACCACAACAATCTTCTTTCTTGATCAAGAACATTTAAGCCACAAAATTTGACTCTTGAAAGCCTCCAGAATTGACCATTGATAAGAAGAAGAATGTTCAGCCATGAAATTTGACTCTTGAAAGCCAGCCTCCATAAGCCACGAAATTTGACTCTTGAAAGCTTCCAAATTTGACCATTGATTGTGATAAATGCCTTCCTAAAAGCTGACCATCAAAAAAAAAAAAGAAGAGCACCAAAACAACCACCAACCCTACTCCAATTCCAAGTTGGATTTGATTAGTTTAGTCCAACTTGAATAAGGCTGTCCAGATTTACTTCAATTTCGTTTTTACAGCCTGTTAAATCCTTTTTGGGATAGGAAAAGGGGATTAGTTCCGGAATAATCCAAAAATTTCCACTATCCATTATTTCCTAAATTGCTGCAACAAGAGCAAGTGTTGGTGCACTCTTTAGGCAGTTGTTATTGAGTCAAATCTTTATAGCTTTCTTGAATCAGTTGTTCTGCTTATTTTTTCCAGTAATTTCCAGCCAGAGTAGTGTCCAAATTTCCAGCTCTTGTATAGAGTCATTTGCCAAGTTTTTGTGTTGCATAACTAGTAGTCCTTTTGTCGTGCATCTACGCATTTTTTCCAACAAATTCCAGCAGATTATTTTTTCCAGTTCTTTTGAGTCATTTTTGTCTTATACCTCCTCAAATTTCCAGCTTATAACGAGCCACATTTGAGTAGATTCTTGTGCGAAGCTAGTTGAACTATTCAGGGAAATTTTCTACTTTCTTCAAGGGAAGCAAGCAGAACCTTGAGAACATTAGAGTGTTTTAAACACTTGAGTGATACACGAGTGACGAGTGTAAACATGTGAGCTTGTGTGGTAAGGAAAAATATCTTTTGTTTCACTAAATTTTTGCAGGTTTCCTCAATACATCATGGCGAATACGAGGCATTTAAAAGCTAGCTTACAACATCTTCTTCCTGATCCTAAGGGAGTCGAAGAAGTGGCATTACGTGGTGTAAATGAGCAGTTGGACATCGTCAAATCTCAGTTGCATTGTTGGTTTTATACTCGTTGTGGTGTCAAAGATAAAACATGCAGCTTGGCCATTGATAGGAGTTGTGAAGTCAATCTTGCAAGCGCTATCATGGTTCACAAATTAAATCTTCCAACCATTGATCATCTTCAACCGTATAAGTTGTCGAGTGCTCATGGTGATGTTTGGGTTACTAAACACACACTTGTACCTATTCAAATTGGCAAATATGTGGATGAGGTGTTGTGTGATGTAGTCCCAATTCAAGTGACACATGTGTTGCTAGGTAAAGCGTGGATGTTGAGGCGAGAAGTTAAATATGATAGACATACTAATAAGTATTCCTTCTTATTTAATGGTCGTCGTTCTGCACTTGTACCACTTATTTATGACCAACTTTGTATTGATCTAGCATACATGAGAAGTGAACATGAGCGTTATAGTATGAAGAAAGAGCTAGATGAGGGAATTGTGACTGATGAGGTAAAATCTGAGGGAGTTGAAAAGGAGAAAGAGGCTAAGAATAATGAGAGGAAAAAGACAGCTATTGAGCATGAGAAAGAGATTGAAAAATCCAAAGTGTTGACTGAGGAAGCGAAAGAAAGAAGGGATAATGCACTGATTTTAAGTTTCAACAAAAATGAGAGTGAGGGGACTTATTGCCATTCTAACAACCTTAACATTGCTCTGTCTAGTGTTCCTTGTTTTGTGCAGGTTAAGCAAAGTGCAATCGTTTTGATCTTACAATGTTCCATCCCAAAGACGCTTGTGCAATTTGCGAGTTTCCATGGAGTTTGTCTTCTAGGAGTTAGATCAATTTGGTTCCCATTCATGGAATCAGATAATTTCAATGCTGTTCACGTCTTTGGAGGATCAAACTATGTGTACCCTCAAGACCTTAGAACCGACCATGTTCCACGAGTTTACACAAGGAGCGAGGTCTTCAATGGTCACTACAATACCTATGCTCATCTTGCACCTAGTCCACTTGAAGCTCCAACTTCACCAAGTCAGCTTCCATACTTTGCAAGCTTATTCAAGTTTGAGGAGTATGATTTCATAGGATCTACATCGCATCACTTTGAGGATCCTTACCTCATGATCACAAGCGATCAAGTTGGGCATACATTGAAACTGGTTCGTGAGATTCAAGGTTCAACAATGTTTACTTTCCAGCTTAGCAAGTGGTTTATGCATTGGATGAAAATTGTGGTAATCATAACAAAATTGACTCGACGGCATGTAACTCTTCTTATCATCATTCATGCTTCAATTTGTGGGCAAATTGCTTTCAAGAGAAGGGGAATGATACGAGTCAAGCTATGCCATCAGATAAGGTTCAAGTCCCACTAGGACTGGTTACACGAGATCGAGCAGTTCATTCAGCTTCACCACAGCAAAGACGTTATAAGGCACAGACACGCTTTATAAGGATACGTCTTCTGCCATTTAATCGATTCACCATAGCAAAGTCATTATAAGGTGTGGGCACGCTTTATAAGCTCAAGTCGTCTGCCCATCTAGTCACATTTGCTATTTTAGTTAAGTCGTTTGTAATAAGGGCTTAATGGTCCATAGTCTTGCTTTAATTACCTAAGCGATGACCTCATAAGGTTATTTACCTAAGCGATGACCTCATAAGGTTGTTTACCTAAGGGATGACCTCATAAGGTTTGGTCAAGCCCACAATTCTTAGTCTTATGGAAATAGTCAAGCCTACAATTGTTAGTCTTAGTCAAGACCACAACTCTAGACTAGTTCCACATTTAGTTGTTCATCTCTATGTAAGGCTATAAATAGCCCACACTTCCAATGGTTTTAGGCATTCAATCAATAAATCAGATTTTGATAGTTTTCTTGGTTTCTCCAAGGCTTCTTGAATACCTTAGAATTTCTCTAGGTGTTCGTGACTTATCAATCTAGAATCGCACTAGGTTGTGGCGTCTTCTACCATTATACCAAGGTTCGTTAACCACGTGATTAACGGGTTGAGGTCATCCGCTCCAAACTTGGTGTCCTCTTGTCGATCCTGAATCTAATCTTTTACGGGTTTCGTCACAAGGTTGGCGACGTTCGTATCAGTTGGTATAATGATACGAGTCAAGCTATGCCATCAGATAAGGTTCAAGTCCCACTAGGACTGGTTACACGAGATCGAGCAGTTCATTCAGCTTCACCACAGCAAAGACGTTATAAGGCACAGACACGCTTTATAAGGATACGTCTTCTGCCATTTAATCGATTCACCATAGCAAAGTCATTATAAGGTGTGGGCACGCTTTATAAGCTCAAGTCGTCTGCCCATCTAGTCACATTTGCTATTTTAGTTAAGTCGTTTGTAATAAGGGCTTAATGGTCCATAGTCTTGCTTTAATTACCTAAGCGATGACCTCATAAGGTTATTTACCTAAGCGATGACCTCATAAGGTTGTTTACCTAAGGGATGACCTCATAAGGTTTGGTCAAGCCCACAATTCTTAGTCTTATGGAAATAGTCAAGCCTACAATTGTTAGTCTTAGTCAAGACCACAACTCTAGACTAGTTCCACATTTAGTTGTTCATCTCTATGTAAGGCTATAAATAGCCCACACTTCCAATGGTTTTAGGCATTCAATGAATAAATCAGATTTTGAGAGTTTTCTTGGTTTCTCCAAGGCTTCTTGAATACCTTAGAATTTCTCTAGGTGTTCGTGACTTATCAATCTAGAATCGCACTAGGTTGTGGCGTCTTCTACCATTATACCAAGGTTCGTTAACCACGTGATTAACGGGTTGAGGTCATCCGCTCCAAACTTGGTGTCCTCTTGTCGATCCTGAATCTAATCTTTTACGGGTTTCGTCACAAGGTTGGCGACGTTCGTATCACCACTACTAGCTGTTCATTTCGATCCGACTTCGTACTTTTGCTATTTCAGTTTCTGAGTAAGTATTCAGGCCGGTTTGGTGTGTTTTCTTTGCTATGTGTTTGAGATATGTGAAAAGGGCACTTAGGCGAGGGTGTACTTTATCGCACTCGACCTAAACCCTAATTTGAATGTATAATTGTACTTGGCATCTGTATATGAACCTTTTGGAACCAAAACCCTTGAGCTTGTGGCTCGGGGCGACTTTCGAATAAAGTTTGTGAAGTTTGCAAAGTTTGTGATTTTGAATAATTTTGTGAAGTTTGTGAGTTTGGGGCGAACTCTTGACCTGGTTGGACTATTCGAGCCGGTTAGGGCTTGGTCGAAGGCAGTCCAACTTAGTCTGAGGTCACCAAGTTTGTGGGTTCATGTTATGAACCAATTTTGTGAATCCGGTTCACCGAGAAGGTGACCAAGTTTGTGGGTTCATGTTATGAACCAATTTTGTGAATCCGGTTCACCGAGAAGGTGACCAAGTTTGTGGGTTCATGTTATGAACCAATTTTGTGAATCCGGTTCACCGAGAAGGTGACCAAGTTTGTGACCCGAGCTTGTGACTCAAGCTCAAGTTTGTGATTTCGTTCGCCCGGGCAAGTTTGTGAGGTGACTGGCCAGTGAGGGTGATAAGGTGTCGGTGGGTGTACAAGTGAAGTTCTACGGACTATTATTTGCAGTCGATGGAGTGTCGGCAGGAGATCACGCATGGCATATGAGTTGGCTTTGGAGCCACCTGTATCCTTATTATGTGATGTTACTTTTCTGCTTTTGCTTTACTCTTATTGTGTAACTGTTATGTGAAATTTATGCTTTCGCCCCTGTTTACTTACTAAGCATATAGCTTACCCCATTCCTTTTGTTTTCCTTAGCAGGGGCCGACGCGGGGACTTTTGGCTCGTATACTAGTATAGTTAGATTGGCTTGTAATAGTTGAATAGTTAGAATGTTTGTTTTTGTTTTGGTGGTTTGTATAAGGACCTTTCTTAGGGTCTATCTTCTGCTGGTTGTGATTGTAGTATATTAGAGTGGTTTGACTCGAGACTTTTGAAGATGTGAGTATAACTTTTGGGATTGTATATATTGTATTTAGTGCTCTTTCGAACTTTAAGTTTTGAGTCCTGGCGCGAGCTAGGCAGGCGGCCCGCCGATACCCTTGGGTTCGCCCTTGGGAGAAGTGGGGTCGTCACATTTGTGAACTCCATGTTGGTCTTGGACGACTCGAACCAGGGCTTGGAGTGATTCTTTGAAGAGCTTGGCCCGTGCACGTGTGACTGGGCCCGATGGAACTCGGACTGGGTCATTGCGTGGGCCGAGACTCGTGCACACATCAGTCCCCTCCTCTTGAGAAGGATTTGCCCTCAAATCTGGATCCTCCTCGTCAAGAAATGGGCTTAGGTCCGCGACGTTGAAGGTTGCACTAACATTGTACTCCCCAGGTAGCTCCAACTTGTATGCGTTGTCATTGACTCGTTGGAGTACCCGAAATGGTCCATCACCTCTTGGGGACAATTTGCTTTGGCGTTGCTTGGGAAATCGCTCTTTCCTCAAGTGTAGCCAAACCCAATCTCCAGGCTCAAAAATCATCTTGCGACGGTGCTTGTTGGCTTGCTGGGTGTATTGCTGCGTACGCTTCTCAATGTTTGCTCGCACGGCCTCATGTAACCTGCGCACAGAATCAGCTTTCTTTTTCCCATCTAAGCTTGTGTGCTCAGAGGAAGGTAAGGGCACCAAATCAAGGGGGGTGACGGGGTTGAAGCCATAAACAATCTCAAAGGGGGAGTATTGTGTGGCACTATGCACAGTTCGATTGTAGGCGAATTCAACATGAGGGAGGCACTCTTCCCAAGTCTTAAGATTCTTTTTAATCAAGGCCCGAAGTAGAGTGCCAAGTGTGCGATTGACAACTTCAGTTTGTCCATCGCTTTGTGGATGACTAGTGGTGGAGAATAATAACCTAGTGCCCAGTTTGGACCACAAAGTCTTCCAAAAGTAACTCAAGAATTTCACATCTCTATCACTGACAATAGTTTTAGGCAGGCCATGCAGACGGACAATTTCTTTGAAGAACAGATTAGCAATATGAGATGCATCGTCAGTTTTGTGGCAAGGAATAAAATGAGCCATCTTAGAGAATCTATCAACCACAACAAAGATAGAGTCATTACCCCTTGTTGATCAAGGCAATCCTAATACAAAGTCCATAGACAAATCAACCCAAGGATGGTGAGGGATAGGTAATGGGGTATACAAGCCATATGGATTTGTCTTAGACTTTGCCTTGTGACAAGTAGCACATCTACCAACCATGCGTTCAACATCTCTACGCATATGAGGCCAGTAAAAGTGCTCTTGCAACATGGCCAGAGTCTTGGTGATGCCAAAGTGGCCCATGAGACCACCACTATGTGCCTCTCGAATCAAAAGATCACGAATGGAAGAATTAGGTACACACAGTTTATCTACATGGAATAGAAATCCATCATGCAAGAAGTATTTTCCATGCGGGTTCTTAACACAAGCAACATAGATATCACCAAAGTCATGATCATTTGTGTAGAGTTCCTTAACCAATGCGAACCCTAGTAACTTGGCATCCAGAAGGGCAAGCAACGAATGTCTACGTGATAATGCATCAGCCACTACATTCGTTTTGCCAGTCTTATACTTAATGACATACGAAAAGGTGTCAATGAAGCTTACCCATTTGGCATGTCGCTTGCTTAACTTGGGTTGTCCCTTGAGGTACTTCAATGACTCGTGATCAGTGTGTATCACGAACTCCCGAGGGCGAAGATAGTGTTGCCAAGTCTCCAAAGCCCTCACTAATGCGTACAACTCCTTGTCGTACGTGGGGTAGTTTAATGCAGCTCCCCCCAGTTTCTCACTAAAGAAGGCACAAGGCCTCTTGTCTTGCATTAGGACCGCTCCAATACCTACACCAGAAGCATCACATTCAATTTCAAAAGTCTTGTGAAAATTTGGTAATGCTAACACAGGCGCATGTGTGAGTGTGCCCTTGAGGGCGAGAAATGCTTGTTCTTGTGATTCTCCCCAGTGGAACTTGTCATTCTTCTTTGTCACGGCGGTCAACGGGGCGGCAATGGTGCTAAAATCTTTGACAAAGCGCCGGTAAAAGCCCGCCAATCCAAGAAAGCTGCGCACGTCAGGGACGGACGTGGGAGTTGGCCATTGCTCGATGGCCTCAATCTTGGATTTGTCCACCTTGATGCCCTGCGAACTTACCACATAGCCTAAAAACACAAGCTCGTTAGTACAAAAGGTGCACTTCTTGAGGTTGGCGTAAAGACGCGCCTGTCGAAGTGTCTCAAGAACTATTCTCACATGCTCTAGGTGCTCATGCTCACTACGACTATAGATCAGGATGTCATCAAAGTAAACAATGACAAACTTGCCAATAAAGTGTCTCAACACATGGTTCATTAGTCGCATGAAGGTGCTAGGGGCATTAGTTAAGCCAAAAGGCATGACTGGCCACTCATAGAGACCATGTTTGGTTTTGAAGGCTGTTTTCCACTCGTCGCCTTCTTTCATCCGAATTTGATGATAGCCGCTCCTTAAGTCTATTTTGGTGAAAATAATGGCACCATCGAGTTCATCAAGCATATCATCAAGTCTAGGAATGGGATGACGATATTTGACAGTGATAGCGTTCACAGCCCGACAGTCAGTGCACATGCGCCAAGTACCGTCCTTTTTGGGAACAAATATCACAGGCACAGCGCAAGGACTTAGACTTTCCTTTACCCAACCCTTACCTAAGAGGCCATCAACTTGCCTTTGAAGCTCCTTGGTCTCCTCAGGGCCCATGCGGTAGGCAGGTTTGTTGGGCAATGGTGCTCCAGGAATTAGGTCGATTTGGTGTTCAATTCCCCGAATGGGTGGTAAGCCATCAGGGACCTCGTCAGGGAAAACATCCCCAAATTCTTGCAAAAGAGCAACTATGCTCGCAGGCAACGCCTTGTCGAGCTCAGCAACATCCAAGAGCACATGCTTGCAAATCATGAGAAGTATAGGCTGATTAGAGTTCACCACTTTTCTAACATCTTTAGCCTTAATAATCATGTTGTGCTTCCTAGTGGTAGGTGCGGTAGGTGATTTGTCATGTATACCCCTAGGTGTGCTCCCTTGACCCTTGGTTGATGGCTCACTCGTAGACGTGGAGCCTTTACCAGGGTCGACTGCCTTTAGTTTCCTCCTTTGACGGTCTTGTTCACACTCCCTTTGCAATAGTAGTTGGTCCTCATAAACTTGTGCAGGTGTGAGAGGTGTAAGGACCTTACGTTTGCCATCGTGCAAAAGGGTGTACTTATTTGCTCTTCCATCGAATGTGACGTGTTTGTCAAATTGCCAGGGCCTTCCCAAAATGATATGCGTAGCATGCATTGGTACTACGTTGCACACGATTTCATCAGTGTAAGTACCAATTGAAAAGGGAATGCGTACCTGTTTGAAGACTCGTACCTCACCATCCTCACTTAGCCATTGGAGGCGGTAAGGATTTGGATGCCTGGTAGTGGGGAGTCCTAGACTCTCAACCATGAGCAAACTGGCCACGTTCGTGCAACTCCCACCGTCGATGATGAGACTACACACCTTGTCGCCTATCTTACAGCGGGTGTAGAAAAGGTTTTCGCGTTGTAGCTGCTCGTCCTCCTTAACGCGGGCGGTTAGCACTCGCCGTGCCACCAAGCAACCTACTTCTCCTCGTGTAGGCGAGCAAGCCTCCCCAGCTGACTCCTCTTCTAGGCAGTCGTCTTCGACCAGTTCGGGCATCTCCTCACATTCGTCATCATCAGACACGATTTCGCCATTGTGAGTGATGAGCATGACCCGTTGGTTTGGGCACTGAGATTGAATATGTCCAAACCCTTGGCACTTGAAGCACTTGATGTCCCTACTCCTAGTCTTAGGAGTCTCATGCGGTGCCTTTGAAGTGGACCTGGATGCATCGGAAACCTTGTTAGGGGTAGAATAGGAATGGCGGTTAGAGGTGTTACCTTGGATTCGGTTAGAAGAGGTTGGTGCTGCCGCATTTCCAACTTTGTGGGTCGCCCTTCGTGGTTGGTTGCCCCTCCATGAAGTGGTGTTAGAAGTTTGGAACGTACGTACTCCACGTCTTAGTTTCTTCCCCCGCTCGGCCTTAATAGCGAGTTCTAGAAGGTCGTGCATGTCCAAGTAATGTTGGAGCTCCAAGGCTTCTTGAAGGTCAGGATTGAGACCTCTAAGAAACCGAGCCATCGTGGCCTCATTGTCTTCTTGAATGTTGGCCCTCATCATGGTCATCTCAATTTCTTTGTGGTAGTCCTCCACACTCATGTTTGGTTTTGAACGCCGTTTTCCACTCATCGCCTTCTTTCATCCTAATTTGATGATAGCCACACCTTAAATCGATTTTGGTGAAAATGATAGCACCATCGAGTTCATCAAGCATATCATCAAGTCTAGGAATGGGATGATGATACAGCCCTACAGTCAGTGCACATGCGCCAAGTACCATCCTTTTTGGGGGAAAGTATCATAGGCACAACACAAGGATTTAAACTCTGTTTTACCCAACCCTTACCTAAGAGGCCATCAACTTGCCTTTGAAGCTCTTTTGTCTCCTCAGGACCCATGCGGTAAACCGGTTTGTTGGGTAGGGGTGCTCCCGGAATCAGTCTATTTGATGCTCAATCCCTCGAATGGGTGGTAAACCATCAGGGATCTCATCAGGGAATACATCCTCGAATTCCTGCAAAAGAGCAACCATGCTCGAAGGCAATGCCTTATTGAGCTCAGCAACATCTAAGAGCACATGCTTGCAAATCATGAGAAGTATAGGCTGATCAGAATTTATAACCTTTCTAACATCCTTAGCCTTAATGATCATGTTTTGCTTCCTAGTGGGTGGTTTAATGGGTGAATGATCATGCGTATCACCAGGTGTGCCCACTTGACCCTTGGTCGAATGCTCACTTGTAGAAGTGGAGCATTTGCCAGGATCGGCCGCCTTTTGTTTCCTCTTTTGGCGGTCTTGTTCACACTCTCTTTGTAACTTAAGTTGGTCCACATACACTTGGGCAGGTGTGAGTGGTGTGAGGACCAGGCATTTTCCATTGTGCAAGAGAGTGTATTTATTTGCTCGTTCATCAAACGTGACGGATTTGTCAAATTGCCAAGGTCTCCCTAGTGTGACATGTGTCGCATGCATAGGCACAACATCACACACAACCTCATCTATGTAATTGCCAATAGAGAAAGGAATACGTACCTGTTTGTAGACACGTACCTCACTGATACGTTCCTCGATCAACTTGTTTCGAGACACGTAGCACGTTTGCCCAAGGATCTAGCAAGGTTGTCCAACGCTTGGATTGCGGGACCTAGAATCAAACGGACGACACGATTTGATGTAGGTGGTAGACGACACTCCGATGAAGGTGAATACTCCAGGGGAATAGGTCGGATGAACAATCGAGGACAGGACGCAAGATTGCTCAATAACCCTTGCCAAAGCAAGTTAAAGTGCTCGAACTCTCTTCTTGGAAGAAGGAACGAATTAAACCAATTTTATTGATAAAACGACTACCCTAAAACCTTACAAAGCAAGCCTATTTATAGGCCAAAGTGACTAAGAAAACCTAAGGAAACAATGGCAAAGAGTTCGGTCATCTTGGTGTCCAAGATGGGCCGGCCCAATGAGCTATGAAGACAAATTAATCCAATCTATCAAATACTAAGGCTAAGGCCCTATAGGGCCGGTCCTCTTGAAGGCCCACTTGAGTCCTCGTGGGCTTGGATCATGGTGCAAATGGCTTGATTGTCTCTCTCTAAGCCCTCAATATCTTTGTGAACTCCATGTTGGTCTTGGACGACTCGAACCAGGGCTTGGAGTGATTCTTTGAAGAGCTTGGCCCGTGCACGTGTGACTGGGCCCGATGGAACTCGGACTGGGTCATTGCGTGGGCCGAGACTCGTGCACACATCAGTCCCCTCCTCTTGAGAAGGATTTGCCGTCAAATCTGGATCCTCCTCGTCAAGAAATGGGCTTAGGTCCGCGACGTTGAAGGTTGCACTAACATTGTACTCCCCAGGTAGCTCCAACTTGTATGCGTTGTCATTGACTCGTTGGAGTACCCGAAATGGTCCATCACCTCTTGGGGACAATTTGCTTTGGCGTTGCTTGGGAAATCGCTCTTTCCTCAAGTGTAGCCAAACCCAATCTCCAGGCTCAAAAATCATCTTGCGACGGTGCTTGTTGGCTTGCTGGGTGTATTGCTGCGTACGCTTCTCAATGTTTGCTCGCACGGCCTCATGTAACTTGCGCACAGAATCAGCTTTCTTTTCCCATCTAAGCTTGTGTGCTCAGAGGAAGGTAAGGGCACCAAATCAAGGGGGGTGACGGGGTTGAAGCCATAAACAATCTCAAAGGGGGAGTATTGTGTGGCACTATGCACAGTTCGATTGTAGGCGAATTCAACATGAGGGAGGCACTCTTCCCAAGTCTTAAGATTCTTTTTAATCAAGGCCCGAAGTAGAGTGCCAAGTGTGCGATTGACAACTTCAGTTTGTCCATCGCTTTGTGGATGACTAGTGGTGGAGAATAATAACCTAGTGCCCAGTTTGGACCACAAAGTCTTCCAAAAGTAACTCAAGAATTTCACATCTCTATCACTGACAATAGTTTTAGGCAGGCCATGCAGACGGACAATTTCTTTGAAGAACAGATTAGCAATATGAGATGCATCGTCAGTTTTGTGGCAAGGAATAAAATGAGCCATCTTAGAGAATCTATCGACCACAACAAAGATAGAGTCATTACCCCTTGTTGATCAAGGCAATCCTAATACAAAGTCCATAGACAAATCAACCCAAGGATGGTGAGGGATAGGTAATGGGGTATACAAGCCATATGGATTTGTCTTAGACTTTGCCTTGTGACAAGTAGCACATCTACCAACCATGCGTTCAACATCTCTACGCATATGAGGCCAGTAAAAGTGCTCTTGCAACATGGCCAAAGTCTTGGTGATGCCAAAGTGGCCCATGAGACCACCACTATGTGCCTCTCGAATCAAAAGATCACGAATGGAAGAATTAGGTACACACAGTTTATCTACATGGAATAGAAATCCATCATGCAAGAAGTATTTTCCATGCGGGTTCTTAACACAAGCAACATAGATATCACCAAAGTCATGATCATTTGTGTAGAGTTCCTTAACCAATGCGAACCCTAGTAACTTGGCATCCAGAAGGGCAAGCAACGAATGTCTACGTGATAATGCATCAGCCACTACATTCGTTTTGCCAGTCTTATACTTAATGACATACGAAAAGGTGTCAATGAAGCTTACCCATTTGGCATGTCGCTTGCTTAACTTGGGTTGTCCCTTGAGGTACTTCAATGACTCGTGATCAGTGTGTATCACGAACTCCCGAGGGCGAAAATAGTGTTGCCAAGTCTCCAAAGCCCTCACTAATGCGTACAACTCCTTGTCGTACGTGGGGTAGTTTAATGCAGCTCCCCCCAGTTTCTCACTAAAGAAGGCACAAGGCCTCTTGTCTTGAATGAGGACCGCTCCAATACCTACACCAGAAGCATCACATTCAATTTCAAAAGTCTTGTGAAAATTTGGTAATGCTAACACAGGCGCATGTGTGAGTGTGCCCATGAGGGCGAGAAATGCTTGTTCTTGTGATTCTCCCCAGTGGAACTTGTCATTCTTCTTTGTCACGGCGGTCAACGGGGCGGCAATGGTGCTAAAATCTTTGACAAAGCGCCGGTAAAAGCCCGCCAATCCAAGAAAGCTGCGCACGTCAGGGACGGACGTGGGAGTTGGCCATTGCTCGATGGCCTCAATCTTGGATTTGTCCACCTTGATGCCCTGCGAACTTACCACATAGCCTAAAAACACAAGCTCGTTAGTACAAAAGGTGCACTTCTTGAGGTTGGCGTAAAGACGCGCCTGTCGAAGTGTCTCAAGAACTATTCTCACATGCTCTAGGTGCTCATGCTCACTACGACTATAGATCAGGATGTCATCAAAGTAAACAATGACAAACTTGCCAATAAAGTGTCTCAACACATGGTTCATTAGTCGCATGAAGGTGCTAGGGGCATTAGTTAAGCCAAAAGGCATGACTAGCCACTCATAGAGACCATGTTTGGTTTTGAAGGCTGTTTTCCACTCGTCGCCTTCTTTCATCCGAATTTGATGATAGCCGCTCCTTAAGTCTATTTTGGTGAAAATAATGGCACCATCGAGTTCATCAAGCATATCATCAAGTCTAGGAATGGGATGACGATATTTGACAGTGATAGCGTTCACAGCCCGACAGTCAGTGCACATGCGCCAAGTACCGTCCTTTTTGGGAACAAGTATCACAGGCACAGCGCAAGGACTTAGACTTTCCTTTACCCAACCCTTACCTAAGAGGCCATCAACTTGCCTTTGAAGCTCCTTGGTCTCCTCAGGGCCCATGCGGTAGGCAGGTTTGTTGGGCAATGGTGCTCCAGGAATTAGGTCGATTTGGTGTTCAATTCCCCGAATGGGTGGTAAGCCATCAGGGACCTCGTCAGGGAAAACATCCCCAAATTCTTGCAAAAGAGCAACTATGCTCGCAGGCAACGCCTTGTCGAGCTCAGCAACATCCAAGAGCACATGCTTGCAAATCATGAGAAGTATAGGCTGATTAGAGTTCACCACTTTTCTAACATCTTTAGCCTTAATAATCATGTTGTGCTTCCTAGTGGTAGGTGCGGTAGGTGATTTGTCATGTATACCCCTAGGTGTGCTCCCTTGACCCTTGGTTGATGGCTCACTCGTAGACGTGGAGCCTTTACCAGGGTCGACTGCCTTTAGTTTCCTCCTTTGACGGTCTTGTTCACACTCCCTTTGCAATAGTAGTTGGTCCTCATAAACTTGTGCAGGTGTGAGAGGTGTAAGGACCTTACGTTTGCCATCGTGCAAAAGGGTGTACTTATTTGCTCTTCCATCGAATGTGACGTGTTTGTCAAATTGCCAGGGCCTTCCCAAAATGATATGCGTAGCATGCATTGTGATACGTTCCTCGATCCACGGTCGAGACACGTAGCACGTTTGCCCAACGATCTAGCGGGGATGTCCAACGCTTGGATTGCGGAACCCTTACTCAAACGGACAACTCGATTTGATTGGAGGTGGTAGATGACACTCCGATGAAGGTGAATACTCCAGGGGAATAGGTCGGATGAACAATCAAGGACAGGACGCGAGATTGCTCAATAACCCTTGCCAAGCAAGTTGAAAGGCACGAATTCTTTATGAAAGAAAACGAATGCACTAATAATTTTAATTCATCAAAAACTAGTTTTTAACCTTACAAGGCTAGCCTATTTATAGGCTTAATGAAACTACTAAAAAAACCCTAAAGAAACCTAAAGGGGAGGTCGTCTACCTTGTCATCAAGGTGGGCCGGCCTCAAGCCTTCTACGGACAATTAGTCCAACCAAAATGGAAACAACGACTAAGGCCCTACCCGGCCGATTCGTAAGGAGGCCCACTGGAGTCTTCCTGGGCTTGGACCAAAGTGCAAGTTGCTTGATTGATCCTTTCCAAGCCTTCAATATCTCTATAGCCTCCATGTTGATCGTGGACAACTCGAACAAGGGCTTGGAGGGATTCCTTGAATAGCTTGGCCCGTGCACGTGTGACTGGGCCTAATGGGACTTGGACTGGGCCCTGGTTCATGCACACATCAGTCCCCTCCTCTTGTGAAGGATTTGCCCTCAAATCTGAATCCTCCTCACCAAGAAACGGGCTCAAGTCTGCGACATTGAAGGTCGCGCTAACATTGTACTCCCCAGGTAGCTCCAATTTGTAGGCATTGTCATTAACCCGGTGGAGCACACGAAAAGGTCCATCCCCTCTGGGGGATAATTTGCTTTGTCGCTGCTTGGGGAACCTCTCTTTGCGTAAGTGTAACCAAACCCAATCACCAGGCTCGAAGATCATTTTGCGGCGGTGCTTGTTAGCCTGCTGGGTGTATTGCTGAGTACGCCTTTCAATGTTTGCTCGAACAGCTTCATGTAACCTGCGCACAAAATCGGCCTTCTTTTTCCCATCTAAGCTTGTGTGCTCAGAGGAAGGTAAGGGTACTAAATCAAGAGGGGTTAGCGGGTTAAAGCCATAAACAATCTCAAAAGGTGAGTAGTGTGTAGCACTATGAACAACTCGATTGTAGGCGAATTCAACATGAGGCAAACACTCTTCCCAAGTCTTAAGATTCTTTTTAATCAATGCCCGAAGTAGTGTGCCAAGTGTGCGATTGACAACTTCAGTTTGTCCATCGCTTTGTGGATGACTGGTGGTGGAGAATAGTAACCGGGTGCCAAGTTTAGACCACAGAGTCTTCCAAAAATAACTCAGAAATTTCACATCCCTATCACTAACAATGGTCCTAGGCATACCATGCAGACGGACAATTTCTTTGAAGAATAGAGTAGCAATATGAGATGCATCGTCAGTTTTGTGACATGGAACAAAATGAGCCATCTTAGAAAACCTATCAACCACCACAAAGATGGAGTCATTACCTCTTGGCGATCTAGGCAAACCTAGAACAAAGTCCATAGACAAGTCAACCCAGGGATGGTGAGGGATAGGTAATGGGGTATACAAGCCATATGGATTTGCTGTGGACTTTGCCTTGTGGCAAGTAGCACACCTACCAACCATGCGGTCAACATCCCTACGCATATGGGGCCAGTAAAAGTGCTCTTGCAACATAGCCAGTGTCTTGGCAATGCCGAAGTGGCCCATGAGACCACCACTATGTGCCTCTCGAATCAAAAGATCACGAATGGAAGAGTTAGGCACACACAGTTTATCTACATGGAATAGAAATCCATCATGCAAAAAGTACTTTCCATGCGGATTCTTAACACACACGGCATAGATATCACCAAAGTCATGATCATTAGTGTAGAGGTCCTTTATCATTTCGAACCCAAGCAATTTGGCATCAAGACAGGCAAGCAAGGAGTGTCTACGTGACAAGGCATCAGCTACCACATTTGTCTTGCCAGTTTTGTACTTAATCACATAAGAAAAGGTGTCAATGAAGCTTACCCATTTGGCATGTCTCTTGCTTAATTTAGGTTGCCCTTTGAGGTACTTCAATGACTCGTGATCAGTGTGTATCACGAACTCGCGAGGGCGAAGATAATGTTGCCAGGTCTCCAAGGCCCTCAGTAAGGCGTACAACTCCTTGTCGTACGTGGGGTAGTTCAATGCAGCTCCTCCCAACTTTTCGCTAAAGAAGGCACACGGCCTCTTGTCTTGCATTAGGACTGCGCCAATACCTACACCAGAAGCATCACATTCAATTTCAAAGGTATTGTTAAAGTTTGGTAATGCTAACACAGGGGCATGCGTAAGTGTGTCCTTGAGGGCGAGAAATGCTTGGTCTTGTGATTCTCCCCAAAGGAACTTGTCATGCTTCTTTGTCACGGCGGTCAACGGGGCGGCAATAGTGCTAAAATTCTTGACAAATCGCCGGTAAAAGCCCGCCAATCCAAGAAAGCTGCGCACGTCAGGGACGGATGTGGGGGTTGGCCATTGCTCGATGGCGTCAATCTTGGATTTGTCCACCTTGATGCCCTGTGAACTTACTACATAGCCTAAAAACACAAGC
The DNA here is from genome assembly GCF_036785885.1 of Coffea arabica. Classification (NCBI taxonomy): domain Eukaryota; kingdom Viridiplantae; phylum Streptophyta; class Magnoliopsida; order Gentianales; family Rubiaceae; genus Coffea; species Coffea arabica. The sequence continues at coordinate 29,058,715 of NC_092318.1, read as the reverse complement.
TCGTTAGTACAAAAGGTGCACTTCTTGAGGTTGGCGTACAGACGCGCCTGTCGAAGTGTCTCAAGAACTAATCTCACATGCTCTAGATGCTCATGCTCACTACGGCTATAGATCAGGATGTCATCAAAGTAAACAATGAAAAACTTGCCAATGAAATGTCTCAACACATGGTTCATTAGTCGCATGAAGGTGCTAGGGGCATTAGTTAAGCCAAACGGCATGACTAACCACTCATAGAGACCATGTTTGGTTTTGAAGGCTGTTTTCCACTCGTCGCCTTCTTTCATCCGAATCTGATGATAGCCACTCCTCAAGTCAATTTTGGTGAAAATAATGGCACCATCGAGTTCATCAAGCATATCATCAAGTCTAGGAATGGGATGACGATATTTGATGGTGATAGCGTTCACAGCCCGACAGTCAGTGCACATACGCCAAGTACCGTCCTTTTTGGGCACAAGTATCACTGGCACAGCACAAGGACTTAGACTTTCCTTTACCCAACCTTTACCTAAGAGGCCATCAACTTGCCTTTGCAGCTCCTTGGTCTCTTCAGGACCCATGCGGTAGGCAGGTTTGTTGGGTAGTGGTGCCCCAGGAATGAGGTCGATTTGGTGCTCAATCCCTCGAATAGGTGGTAAGCCATCAGGGACTTCGTCGGGGAAAACATCCTCAAATTCCTGCAAAAGAACAACCATACTCGCAGGCAATGCCTTATCGAGTTCAGCAACATCTAAAAGCACATGTTTGCAAATCATGAGAAGGACGGGCTGATCAGAATTGACAACTTTCCTAACGTCCTTGGCCTTAATGATCATGTTTTGCTTCCTAGTGGTAGGTGGCGTAAGTGATTTCTCACGCGTCACACTAGGTGTGCTTCCTTGATCCTTGGTCAATGACTCACTTGCAGGGGTGGAGCCGTTGCCAGGGTCGACCGCCTTTTGTCTCCTTCTTTGACGGTCTTGTTCACACTCTCTTTGTAGCTTAAGTTGGTCCTCATATACTTGTGCAGGTGTAAGTGGTGTGAGAACCTTGCGTTTGCCATCATGCAAGAGAGTGTACTTGTTGGCCCTTCCGTCGAACGTGACGTGTTTGTCAAATTGCCATGGTCGATCCAAGATAACATGGGTGGCATGCATAGGTACCACGTCACAAACAACTTCATCGGTGTAAGTTCCAATGGAAAAAGGGATGCGTACCTGTTTGAAGACACGTACCTCTCCTTCCTCGCTTAACCATTGGAGGCGATAAGGGTGTGGATGTCTAGTGGTTGGAAGTCTTAAGCTCTCAACCATGAGTAAGCTTGCCACGTTTGTGCAACTCCCACCGTCGATGATGAGACTACACACCTTGTCACCTACTTTGCAACGAGTGTAAAACAGGTTTTCCCGTTGTAATTGCTCATCCTCCTTAACTCGGGCTGTTAGCACTCGTCGTGCCACCAAACACCCGACGTCCCCTTGTATAGGCGAGCAATCTTCCTCAGTAAAGTAGTCATCCAGGCCGTCGCCTTTGGTCAACTCGGGTAGCTCCTCACAGTCGTCGTCATCGGACACAATCTCGCCATTGTGAGTGATTAGCATGACCCGTTGGTTTGGACATTGAGATTGAATATGCCCAAACCCTTGGCACTTAAAACATTTGATGTCCCTGCTCCTTGCCTTAGGAGTCTCTTGTGGTGCCTTAGAAGTAGACCTGGATACATCGGGACCCTTGTTAGGTGTAGAATAGGCATTACGATTAGAGGTGTTACCTTGGATGCGGTTAGAAGAGGTTGGTATCGCCGCATTTCCAACTTCGTGGGTCGCCCTTCGTGGTTGGTTGCCCCTCCATGAAGTGGTGTTAGAAGATTGGAAAGGACGTGCTCCTCGTCTGAGCTTCTTTCCCCGCTCGGCCTTGATAGCGAGTTCTAGAAGGTCATGCATGTCCAGGTAATGTTGGAGCTCCAAGGCTTCTTGAAGGTCGGGATTGAGACCTCGAAGAAACCTAGCCATCGTGGCTTCATTGTCCTCTTGAATGTTGGCCCTCATCATGGCCATCTCGATCTCTTTGTAGTAGTCTTCCACACTCATGTTGCCTTGAGCGAGGGTTTGAAGTTTAGAATGGAGATCGCGATTGTAGTAGCTAGGAACGAATCGTTTGCGCATTAGTGCCTTGAGTTCGCGCCAAGTCCGGACATGTGGCTCGCCCATCCTTCTCCTATGGGTCCGTACTTGGTCCCACCAGACTAGTGCGTAGTCGGTGAACTCCACGGTGGCAACTTTAACCTTTTGTTCCTCGGTGTAATCGTAGCAGTCGAAGACCATCTCGATACGGCCCTCCCACTCCAAGTAAGCCTCAGGGTCACTTTTGCCTTTGAATGCGGGGACTTGAATTTTAAGCCCCTTGAGTTCGTTCGTAGGCGTGTCCCGTCGCGGCCTCTCGGGTCGCTCGTCGTCGTCACTGGCGGAGTAGTCCTCACTGGGTGCTCCTTTGCGGTCACGACCACTCCGATTGCGTGATCCAGAACGAGAGCCTGGGGTGAGACTCTTGGTGAGCTCGTCAAACCGGTTGTGCAACTCTTCCATTTGTTGCTCACTAATGCGTTTGAGCTCATGTCTCATGGCGGTGAACATCAGAGAAAGGTCTTTGGAAGGTGGTTGTTGATCTTGCTCCATGTGTCTCGTGATGCCCCCCCCCTGCAAAGGTTAGTAACAAGCAAAGAAAGTGCAAATATAATCCTCACTTCACTCCCTAAGTGTATCTCTCGCGCTCGTGTGTAGTGCTCAAGTCACTCTATAAAACTTACCAGGTACCTTTACCTGTTGGTTTAGGTAGTTGAGTAATGTTGCTCGAGCCCGATTAGCGTCACCAACTTGTCCCCCACAAGAGTAAGCAAGAGATTTGTTTTGATGAAGGGAAGGACGGTTTTGGAAAGCTTAAAGGTGGTGGACAGATTTGGAAAATATTACCAATAAAGGAAACTCTAAGAATGCCTAAGATGTAGGAGTAGTTTCCTAAAGTGAATGAGGAAATGTAGGAGAATATCCCAAAAATGGAGGAGAAAAAGTAGGAAGGTGTCCAAGTTTTATCCAAGTGTTGTACTTAGTCTCCTAAACTAAGTTGGCAAACAAGTTGGAGTTGAAAACTTCCTTTGAAAACCTTGCTTAAGCAACTTCCTAATTCTTCTCAAAACAGATTCGGTTCCCTCTCTCTCCTCTTGACCGTAATTTTCCAGAAATCTTCCCTTTATTCCCTTCCCAAAGTCGGCTAGAAGACCCTTATAAACCCTCTCAAGCAGCCGCCCACTATGCTCACAACAAAAACCAGAATTGGGCCACTGAAATTTCCAGATTTCTTCCTTCTTGAACCCCTCCCAAAGTCGGTTATTGTTCCCTATTAAACCTCCCCTCACACTTCACCCAAGAAGTTCGGCTCTCTCTCTACTCTCAAGACACAACCAGTTCGGCTCCTTCCTTCGTGCCAAGAGCAAGACAGTTTCGGTTGTTGTGCCAAGTCAATGGCGTCTCAAGACAGCGTGAACCAAGTCTCTCAAGGTTCTTTCCCACGGGTTGCTCAAGAAACTCCCAAGGATTTTATTCCTAAACCAAGGAAACCCCGTATGGATGCAAGAACTTACAAGAAACTCTTTATTCGAAGAGAAGTGCAAGTCTTCAAAACTCTTGATGATCAAGAACCTCAAGAATCCCAAAAGGTAGTGCAAGTAATCAAAGTTCAAGGTGTTCAAGAATTTCAAGAAGAGGTTGGTCAAAACTTTTGAATTTTTTTTTTTTTCTTCTACTTGCTGTAATTTTCTGGTTTGGGTACAAGATGCAATAAGACAGATTTGGCAATAAGAAGTGCGATTTTCCTTCTTGGGTTTCTTGCTACCCGATGGCTCTTCTTGTTTCTTTTTCGGTTCTTTTTTTTTTTTTTTTATACTTGGTAATAGACTACACCTGGCCGAAAGGGTTTCAAACCAGATTCTGATCAAGTCCTAATTTACTACAACCAACAGCCCCAAAACTCCAAGTTTTTTATCAAGAACTTCCAAGAACTTCAAGATTAAGTTCAAGAAAGTCAAGAATCCTAAAACTCACGTAGATTTCCTTCAAGATTCACAACTCCAACAAGTTTGGTCCACAAATCAGTTTAGGAAACTAACTAAACAACTTAGATAAGCGACTAACACTTGGACAGATTTGGCAATCACAAAAACTCTAGCCGCACCAAAACCCTAGCCGCGGTTTTTTTCTTTCTTCTTTTTTTTTGTGTTTTTTTTTTTCAGTTTCGGCTAGGACCAATTGCTGGGCAGAATGGTTGTAATACGAGGATAAAATCTGGGCAGATTGGACTAGCAACAAAAACACACAACTGTCCAGAAATTTACGCGACCAAGAACAAGAATTAGCGAACAGATTTTTTTGACTCACAACGGACAGAAATTTCTGTTTTGTTGGTTGTCTCCTTTTTTTTTTTTTTTGATGAATGCAGACACCAATGGACAGAAAGGAAAGACTCACGGCAAGACACAAGACAAGACACGGACAGAATGTTCTTTTTTTTTTTTTGACAAGCGATGCAAACAGATTTTGTTTGTTTTTTTTTTTTGACTAGCAAAGCAGCAACAGACAGACTTGAAGACACAAACGAACGGGTATGGATACGAACTCAATCAATAAAACAACGACCAGAATTTCTAGATAACAAACGAAGGAAAACGGCACAACGAAGCAACAAAGCAAACGAACAGTTTTTTTTTTTTTTTCAAAACACAAGGCAGCGGAAATAATGAAACTAAGACACAACTATGGATATAACGGAAGATACCTCCACCAAAGCTCTGAAGCCAACTGATACGTTCCTCGATCCACGGAAGAGACACGTAGCACGTTTGCCCAAGGATCTAGCGGGGATGTCCAACGCTTGGATTGCGGAACCCTTACTCAAACGGACAACTCGATTTGATTGGAGGTGGTAGACGACACTCCGATGAAGGTGAATACTCCAGGGGAATAGGTCGGATGAACAATCAAGGACAGGACGCGAGATTGCTCAATAACCCTTGCCAAGCAAGTTGAAAGGCACGAATTCTTTATGAAAGAAAACGAATGCACTAATAATTTTAATTCATCAAAAACTAGTTTTTAACCTTACAAGGCTAGCCTATTTATAGGCTTAATGAAACTACTAAAAAAACCCTAAAGAAACCTAAAGGGGAGGTCGGCTACCTTGTCATCAAGGTGGGCCGGCCTCAAGCCTTCTACGGACAATTAGTCCAACCAAAATGGAAACAACGACTAAGGCCCTACCCGGCCGATTCGTAAGGAGGCCCACTGTAGTCTTCCTGGGCTTGGACCAAAGTGCAAGTTGCTTGATTGATCCTTTCCAAGCCTTCAATATCTCTATAGCCTCCATGTTGATCGTGGACAACTCGAACAAGGGCTTGGAGGGATTCCTTGAATAGCTTGGCCCGTGCACGTGTGACTGGGCCTAATGGGACTTGGACTGGGCCCTGGTTCATGCACACATCACATTGGTACTACGTTGCACACGATTTCATCAGTGTAAGTACCAATTGAAAAGGGAATGCGTACCTGTTTGAAGACTCGTACCTCACCATCCTCACTTAGCCATTGGAGGCGGTAAGGATTTGGATGCCTGGTAGTGGGGAGTCCTAGACTCTCAACCATGAGCAAACTGGCCACGTTCGTGCAACTCCCACCGTCGATGATGAGACTACACACCTTGTCGCCTATCTTACAGCGGGTGTAGAAAAGGTTTTCGCGTTGTAGCTGCTCGTCCTCCTTAACGCGGGCGGTTAGCACTCGCCGTGCCACCAAGCAACCTACTTCTCCTCGTGTAGGCGAGCAAGCCTCCCCAGCTGACTCCTCTTCTAGGCAGTCGTCTTCGACCAGTTCGGGCATCTCCTCACATTCGTCATCATCAGACACGATTTCGCCATTGTGAGTGATGAGCATGACCCGTTGGTTTGGGCACTGAGATTGAATATGTCCAAACCCTTGGCACTTGAAGCACTTGATGTCCCTACTCCTAGTCTTACGAGTCTCATGCGGTGCCTTTGAAGTGGACCTGGATGCATCGGAAACCTTGTTAGGGGTAGAATAGGAATGGCGGTTAGAGGTGTTACCTTGGATTCGGTTAGAAGAGGTTGGTGCTGCCGCATTTCCAACTTTGTGGGTCGCCCTTCGTGGTTGGTTGCCCCTCCATGAAGTGGTGTTAGAAGTTTGGAACGTACGTACTCCACGTCTTAGTTTCTTCCCCCGCTCGGCCTTAATAGCGAGTTCTAGAAGGTCGTGCATGTCCAAGTAATGTTGGAGCTCCAAGGCTTCTTGAAGGTCAGGATTGAGACCTCTAAGAAACCGAGCCATCGTGGCCTCATTGTCTTCTTGAATGTTGGCCCTCATCATGGTCATCTCAATTTCTTTGTGGTAGTCCTCCACACTCATGTTTGGTTTTGAACGCCGTTTTCCACTCATCGCCTTCTTTCATCCTAATTTGATGATAGCCACACCTTAAATCGATTTTGGTGAAAATGATAGCACCATCGAGTTCATCAAGCATATCATCAAGTCTAGGAATGGGATGATGATACAGCCCTACAGTCAGTGCACATGCGCCAAGTAACATCCTTTTTGGGGGAAAGTATCATAGGCACAACACAAGGATTTAAACTCTGTTTTACCCAACCCTTACCTAAGAGGCCATCAACTTGCCTTTGAAGCTCTTTTGTCTCCTCAGGACCCATGCGGTAAACCGGTTTGTTGGGTAGGGGTGCTCCCGGAATCAGTCTATTTGATGCTCAATCCCTCGAATGGGTGGTAAACCATCAGGGACCTCATCAGGGAATACATCCTCGAATTCCTGCAAAAGAGCAACCATGCTCGAAGGCAATGCCTTATTGAGCTCAGCAACATCTAAGAGCACATGCTTGCAAATCATGAGAAGTATAGGCTGATCAGAATTTATAACCTTTCTAACATCCTTAGCCTTAATGATCATGTTTTGCTTCCTAGTGGGTGGTTTAATGGGTGAATGATCATGCGTATCACCAGGTGTGCCCACTTGACCCTTGGTCGAATGCTCACTTGTAGAAGTGGAGCATTTGCCAGGATCGGCCGCCTTTTGTTTCCTCTTTTGGCGGTCTTGTTCACACTCTCTTTGTAACTTAAGTTGGTCCACATACACTTGGACAGGTGTGAGTGGTGTGAGGCCCAGGCATTTTCCATTGTGCAAGAGAGTGTATTTATTTGCTCGTTCATCAAACGTGACGGATTTGTCAAATTGCCAAGGTCTCCCTAGGATGACATGTGTCGCATGCATAGGCACAACATCACACACAACCTCATCTATGTAATTGCCAATAGAGAAAGGAATACGTACCTGTTTGTAGACACGTACCTCACTGATACGTTTCTCGATCAACTTGTTTCGAGACACGTAGCACGTTTGCCCAAGGATCTAGCAAGGTTGTCCAACGCTTGGATTGCGGGACCTAGAATCAAACGGACGACACGATTTGATGTAGGTGGTAGACGACACTCCGATGAAGGTGAATACTCCAGGGGAATAGGTCGGATGAACAATCGAGGACAGGACGCAAGATTGCTCAATAACCCTTGCCAAAGCAAGTTAAAGTGCTCGAACTCTCTTCTTGGAAGAAGGAACGAATTAAACCAATTTTATTGATAAAACGACTACCCTAAAACCTTACAAAGCAAGCCTATTTATAGGCCAAAGTGACTAAGAAAACCTAAGGAAACAATGGCAAAGAGTTCGGTCATCTTGGTGTCCAAGATGGGCCGGCCCAATGAGCTATGAAGACAAATTAATCCAATCTATCAAATACTAAGGCTAAGGCCCTATAGGGCCGGTCCTCTTGAAGGCCCACTTGAGTCCTCGTGGGCTTGGATCATGGTGCAAATGGCTTGATTGTCTCTCTCTAAGCCCTCAATATCTTTGTGAACTCCATGTTGGTCTTGGACGACTCGAACCAGGGCTTGGAGTGATTCTTTGAAGAGCTTGGCCCGTGCACGTGTGACTGGGCCCGATGGAACTCGGACTGGGTCATTGCGTGGGCCGAGACTCGTGCACACATCAGTCCCCTCCTCTTGAGAAGGATTTGCCCTCAAATCTGGATCCTCCTCGTCAAGAAATGGGCTTAGGTCCGCGACGTTGAAGGTTGCACTAACATTGTACTCCCCAGGTAGCTCCAACTTGTATGCGTTGTCATTGACTCGTTGGAGTACCCGAAATGGTCCATCACCTCTTGGGGACAATTTGCTTTGGCGTTGCTTGGGAAATCGCTCTTTCCTCAAGTGTAGCCAAACCCAATCTCCAGGCTCAAAAATCATCTTGCGACGGTGCTTGTTGGCTTGCTGGGTGTATTGCTGCGTACGCTTCTCAATGTTTGCTCGCACGGCCTCATGTAACCTGCGCACAGAATCAGCTTTCTTTTTCCCATCTAAGCTTGTGTGCTCAGAGGAAGGTAAGGGCACCAAATCAAGGGGGGTGACGGGGTTGAAGCCATAAACAATCTCAAAGGGGGAGTATTGTGTGGCACTATGCACAGTTCGATTGTAGGCGAATTCAACATGAGGGAGGCACTCTTCCCAAGTCTTAAGATTCTTTTTAATCAAGGCCCGAAGTAGAGTGCCAAGTGTGCGATTGACAACTTCAGTTTGTCCATCGCTTTGTGGATGACTAGTGGTGGAGAATAATAACCTAGTGCCCAGTTTGGACCACAAAGTCTTCCAAAAGTAACTCAAGAATTTCACATCTCTATCACTGACAATAGTTTTAGGCAGGCCATGCAGACGGACAATTTCTTTGAAGAACAGATTAGCAATATGAGATGCATCGTCAGTTTTGTGGCAAGGAATAAAATGAGCCATCTTAGAGAATCTATCAACCACAACAAAGATGGAGTCATTACCCCTTGTTGATCAAGGCAATCCTAATACAAAGTCCATAGACAAATCAACCCAAGGATGGTGAGGGATAGGTAATGGGGTATACAAGCCATATGGATTTGTCTTAGACTTTGCCTTGTGACAAGTAGCACATCTACCAACCATGCGTTCAACATCTCTACGCATATGAGGCCAGTAAAAGTGCTCTTGCAACATGGCCAGAGTCTTGGTGATGCCAAAGTGGCCCATGAGACCACAACTATGTGCCTCTCGAATCAAAAGATCACGAATGGAAGAATTAGGTACACACAGTTTATCTACATGGAATAGAAATCCATCATGCAAGAAGTATTTTCCATGCGGGTTCTTAACACAAGCAACATAGATATCACCAAAGTCATGATCTGATGCGGTGGAGCACGAGGCCCAAAGTGTACAAGTAGACCCTGTGAAGGTGCCCCAAGGCACAGTGACACGAGCACGAGCTAAGAGATTCAAGGAGTCCCTCCAAGCCTTGGTACGTGCTATCCAAAACCAAGAGAAACCGAGCATTGAAGGGATTGAGTTGGAATATCCTTGCACGACTACTAAAATGCTGCTTACAATTGAAGATGCAAGTGTCCAAGCTCCAAACGGTGGGCTGAGCCGCAGTTAAGTACCCTCGCTGAGCCGAACTTTCCTTAGTTAGTTGGGCTAGCTTTCGGTCAAGTGAAGGCCCAAGGGGCTGGCCGAACTTTCCTTGTTATTTTTCCAGTTTATTAGGTCTTAGTCACGGCTATTAATAGCCTCAAGCCGCATGTTACATTCAGTTTTTGAGAGTATTGAATAAAATTTCCAGAATTTCGTCCATTCCTTGTGGCAAATTCCCTTAGCTTGTGAAAGCTAAGTTGAACATCCTAGAGTCGATCCTAGGCTGTTCTTGACTTATCAATCAAGCACACATACTTGATTGTGGCGTCCTCTACCGTTAAATCTGTTCTTGAGTGGTCCAAGTTCGGGTTCAACTCCATCAAATCTTCATCGTGTTCCTCTAGATCCGAAGTAGCTTCCGCGTCTCGCATCAGCTGGCATCAGAGCTAGTTAGAGGTATCACGAATATCCCTTTTTATCGTTTTTAGATCTATTTTAGTCTTCTAAATTCGTAGCTCAAGTGCTCGGGTTTGTCAAGTCCGAAATCTGTCTTTGTTGTTTCCTTGTCAGAAATCTGTCTTTGTTGTTTCCTTGTCAGAAATCTGTCTTTGTTGTTTAGTTGTTGTCCGAAATTTTCTGTCCAGTTTTGTCTTGTGTTTATGTTCTGTTTAAATCCAAAAAAAAAAAAAATCTCTTGTGTTGCATACCTTATTGTCATTCCCTTGAGTCGTTGCTGGAATTAATTGCTGGGTTGCCGAATCTGTTTGCACTTGTTTCTTGAACCTTTGTGTTGTTGCTTTGCAAAACTCGAACATCAAAACCTTATTGGGGAAGTCTTGAGCTTCTTGGATCAAAGAGGTTAATCTTGGCAGTCTTGAAACCTGAAATAAACCTTCAACCGTGTTCTTGTTTTCATGGAACTTTGATCTTGAAACCAAATCTGTCCAAGTTGTTTACGTTAATTGCTGTGAAATTGTGGTCTAAACTAGCTGGCTATTGTGTGAAAACACCCCAACAGAAGTCAAAAAAAAATTTCAAGAAAGACGGCTCTAGTTTCCAATTCTTGACCAGCCTTCAAGTTTTACCAAATCTGATTCAAAGGTCAAAAAAAAAAATTTTCAAGAAAGACGGCTCTAGTTTCCAATTCTTGACCAGCCTTCAAGTTTTACCAAATCTGATTCAAACTTGGACTTTCAAATCTGAACAGCCCTAGTCTTGGTCAGCATTCAAGCCACCAAATCTGATTCAAACTTGGACTTCCAAATCTGAACAACATCCAATTCTTGACAGCCTACAAGTTTACCAAATTTGGTGCAAAATCTGACTTCCAAATCTGACCAGCCCCAAAATTTCGAATTTGGACCACTTGGGACTCCCAAATCTGACCAAACTCCAAGGTTTCCAATCTTGGCAACCCCAAGTGTCCAAATCAGATCACGGACCAAAAAGACCACGGACCAGCAGCTCAACACATTCCAGAAATTTGGGTTTCGGGTAGAGTTTTCTAGGATTTTCAAAATTTCAGCATTCAAGTTAATTGTCTTACTTTCTTTTGAGTCGTTAGTTATTGTCCAGCTATATTCTGAGTCTTGAGTCGTGTCTAGGTCTTCAGTCATTCACCTCCATTTATTGCTACTAGCTTGTGTGTCACTTGTTGACTAGTCAAGAACGTACACTGCGGTGACGCCTAGTTTGTTCAACCAAGCAACTAGCAAGCCAAGGAATTGCTTGGTAAGATTATTAGAGAGTGATACACTTGAGTGAAATACGAGTGTGAGTGACCTATACATCGTATTTAAAAAAAAAAAAAAAAAAAAGAGAGCAAGGAACTCGTTTTTGTTTATTTATTTTGCAGGTGGACTAAATATGTCTAGTGAAGTTGGTGAACAAACCATGGACATCAAACTACAATTGTAAGCCATGTGTGGGAGGAAAATTCCTTTGCACTACTAACCGTTTTGCAGGTCACATAGTCATGGCCACTAGAGTTGCATCTTGCTCATACAATCAAGAATTCATGGAGACCGAACCTTTCAAGAGGAGAGGTCCCAAGCGAAGTACCTCCAAGTACTTTAGCCCCATGCAATCCAGTTCACAATGTGGGTATCATTCACTCCGGGAGGAGATGCAACGCCACCGTGCTTTGTGTGTGTATGAAAGGTATAAACAAGATTGTGATGAGTATGAGAAGGAGCAAAGCAGTTTGCGTAGAGCATCTAAATCAAGGTCAACTTCAAGCAAACAAGGTTCATCTAAGAAGTGTCTTGACAATCAAGACGAAGGGCTCGAGAATTTTCGAATTGAGTCAAAGCTTCGTGAATCAATGGATAAATTCGAACGTCGGACTGAAGCATTGATTGATGATATGATGGAAAGACTTAGCCAAGTGCTGGATTCACACCTGGAGCAACTTAACCATGTGCCAACCGGTGGTAATAAAGGGAAAATTCATCCTAGTCCCTCGTTGATTGAAGAGCCAAATATGAATGAGTTACAACTGAGCCATGAACATGAGCTAGACAATGAAAATCAAACCTCATGTACAATGCGTGAGCAATGGTCCGAGAAGAATGGAGTGGAAAAAGACAAGAATAATTTGGCCTTAGTGAAGAGTAAAAAGGAGGAGTTGGCCATGTTTACAAAGGCTGAAAGTGTGACCATTTTGTTTGCTAACCGGCTAACATGTGTTTTGTTTAGCACCTCTTCTTTTGTTCAAGTTACACAAAGTCAAGTAGAGTTGATCATGGCATGTTCCATCCCGAAGTCACTTGGACACTTTGCGAGTTTCCATGGAATTGGTCTTCTAGGAACTAAATCTCTTTGGTATCAATTCATGGAACAATGTCCATTCAAATCTGTCCGCACCATTGGAGGATTCATTCGAGCTCATCTTAAAAGGGAAATTCCAGAATCTACTTCTTGTTCTTTACCTATGTGTCAAGGACTAGCACTGGAATCTCAAGTTGAATCAATTGGTGGAAGGAATATCGAAGTGTCAAAGGGAGTTTTCTCATTTAAATCTCGTTCTACACCTTCTTACCATCTAGCTAATAATGTCCCATTAGTCCTTTACCCGATTTCTGAATTGCTCCAAGTTGAAGGTTATTTTGTTTTCATAGGTTGTAACGCTGTCCACAATTTTCCAACTACGGCTAAAGACTTGCAACCCGATTTCGTGCTTATTCCTGCTGCAAGTGGTGCACGTTCGTGCTTCTTCACATGTCCAAAAGCTAGTCACCACGAGCTTACTTCACCAACCCCAACTTGTGCAAATTCATGCGATTCGTATGGAGTGCATTTCACTTCATTGCTGCCACTTATGTCACGTGACAATATGACAATCCATGGCCGAAGGTTGATTAGAGAGCTTTGGATTGCTACCTGGAAGTTTCGTGAGCCTTACACAAGCTTTTTCCTATCTTGGCGCATGTCCTTGTTTGAGGGCCTCATGAAACTGACCAAACGGCATTTAACTTGGCTCGTGACCTTTCATTTGTTCCCAACGTGGTTGACCTCCAAACGCACTGTCGACATCCCCATCTAGATTTGAGGACAAATCCTTTTCAAGAGGAGGGGAATGATGCGGTGGAGCACGAGGCCCAAAGTGTACAAGTAGACCCTGTGAAGGTGCCCCAAGGCACAGTGACACGAGCACGAGCTAAGAGATTCAAGGAGTCCCTCCAAGCCTTGGTACGTGCTATCCAAAACCAAGAGAAACCGAGCATTGAAGGGATTGAGTTGGAATATCCTTGCACGACTACTAAAATGCTGCTTACAATTGAAGATGCAAGTGTCCAAGCTCCAAACGGTGGGCTGAGCCGCAGTTAAGTACCCTCGCTGAGCCGAACTTTCCTTAGTTAGTTGGGCTAGCTTTCGGTCAAGTGAAGGCCCAAGGGGCTGGCCGAACTTTCCTTGTTATTTTTCCAGTTTATTAGGTCTTAGTCACGGCTATTAATAGCCTCAAGCCGCATGTTACATGCAGTTTTTTGAGAGTATTGAATAAAATTTCCAGAATTTCGTCCATTCCTTGTGGCAAATTCCCTTAGCTTGTGAAAGCTAAGTTGAACATCCTAGAGTTGATCCTAGGCTGTTCTTGACTTATCAATCAAACACACACACTTGATTGTGGCGTCCTCTACCGTTAAATCTGTTCTTGAGTGGTCCAAGTTCGGGTTCAACTCCATCAAATCTTCATCGTGTTCCTCTAGATCCGAAGTAGCTTCCGCCTCTCGCATCAGAACCCTAGTAACTTGGCATCCAGAAGGGCAAGCAACGAATGTCTACGTGATATTGCATCAGCCACTACATTCGTTTTGCCAGTCTTATACTTAATGACATACGAAAAGGTGTCAATGAAGCTTACCCATTTGGCATGTCGCTTGCTTAACTTGGGTTGTCCCTTGAGGTACTTCAATGACTCGTGATCAGTGTGTATCACGAACTCCCGAGGGCGAAGATAGTGTTGCCAAGTCTCCAAAGCCCTCACTAATGCGTACAACTCCTTGTCGTACGTGGGGTAGTTTAATGCAGCTCCCCCCAGTTTCTCACTAAAGAAGGCACAAGGCCTCTTGTCTTGCATGAGGACCGCTCCAATACCTACACCAGAAGCATCACATTCAATTTCAAAAGTCTTGTGAAAATTTGGTAATGCTAACACAGGCGCATGTGTGAGTGTGTCCTTGAGGGCTTGAAATGCTTGTTCTTGTGATTCTCCCCAGTGGAACTTGTCATTCTTCTTTGTCACGGCGGTCAACGGGGCGGCAATGGTGCTAAAATCTTTGACAAAGCGCCGGTAAAAGCCCGCCAATCCAAGAAAGCTGCGCACGTCAGGGACGGACGTGGGAGTTGGCCATTGCTCGATGGCCTCAATCTTGGATTTGTCCACCTTGATGCCCTGCGAACTTACCACATAGCCTAAAAACACAAGCTCGTTAGTACAAAAGGTGCACTTCTTGAGGTTGGCGTAAAGACGCGCCTGTCGAAGTGTCTCAAGAACTATTCTCACATGCTCTAGGTGCTCATGCTCACTACGACTATAGATCAGGATGTCATCAAAGTAAACAATGACAAACTTGCCAATAAAGTGTCTCAACACATGGTTCATTAGTCGCATGAAGGTGCTAGGGGCATTAGTTAAGCCAAAAGGCATGACTAGCCACTCATAGAGACCATGTTTGGTTTTGAAGGCTGTTTTCCACTCGTCGCCTTCTTTCATCCGAATTTGATGATAGCCGCTCCTTAAGTCTATTTTGGTGAAAATAATGGCACCATCGAGTTCATCAAGCATATCATCAAGTCTAGGAATGGGATGACGATATTTGACAGTGATAGCGTTCACAGCCCGACAGTCAGTGCACATGCGCCAAGTACCGTCCTTTTTGGGAACAAGTATCACAGGCACAGCGCAAGGACTTAGACTTTCCTTTACCCAACCCTTACCTAAGAGGCCATCAACTTGCCTTTGAAGCTCCTTGGTCTCCTCAGGGCCCATGCGGTAGGCAGGTTTGTTGGGCAATGGTGCTCCAGGAATGAGGTCGATTTGGTGTTCAATTCCCCGAATGGGTGGTAAGCCATCAGGGACCTCGTCAGGGAAAACATCCCCAAATTCTTGCAAAAGAGCAACTATGCTCGCAGGCAACGCCTTGTCGAGCTCAGCAACATCCAAGAGCACATGCTTGCAAATCATGAGAAGTATAGGCTGATTAGAGTTCACCACTTTTCTAACATCTTTAGCCTTAATAATCATGTTGTGCTTCCTAGTGGTAGGTGCGGTAGGTGATTTGTCATGTATACCCCTAGGTGTGCTCCCTTGACCCTTGGTTGATGGCTCACTCGTAGACGTGGAGCCTTTACCAGGGTCGACTGCCTTTAGTTTCCTCCTTTGACGGTCTTGTTCACACTCCCTTTGCAATAGTAGTTGGTCCTCATAAACTTGTGCAGGTGTGAGAGGTGTAAGGACCTTACGTTTGCCATCGTGCAAAAGGGTGTACTTATTTGCTCTTCCATCGAATGTGACGTGTTTGTCAAATTGCCAGGGCCTTCCCAAAATGATATGCGTAGCATGCATTGGTACTACGTTGCACACGATTTCATCAGTGTAAGTACCAATTGAAAAGGGAATGCGTACCTGTTTGAAGACTCGTACCTCACCATCCTCACTTAGCCATTGGAGGCGGTAAGGATTTGGATGCCTGGTAGTGGGGAGTCCTAGACTCTCAACCATGAGCAAACTGGCCACGTTCGTGCAACTCCCACCGTCGATGATGAGACTACACACCTTGTCGCCTATCTTACAGCGGGTGTAGAAAAGGTTTTCGCGTTGTAGCTGCTCGTCCTCCTTAACGCGGGCGGTTAGCACTCGCCGTGCCACCAAGCAACCTACTTCTCCTCGTGTAGGCGAGCAAGCCTCCCCAGCTGACTCCTCTTCTAGGCAGTCGTCTTCGACCAGTTCGGGCATCTCCTCACATTCGTCATCATCAGACACGATTTCGCCATTGTGAGTGATGAGCATGACCCGTTGGTTTGGGCACTGAGATTGAATATGTCCAAACCCTTGGCACTTGAAGCACTTGATGTCCCTACTCCTAGTCTTAGGAGTCTCATGCGGTGCCTTTGAAGTGGACCTGGATGCATCGGAAACCTTGTTAGGGGTAGAATAGGAATGGCGGTTAGAGGTGTTACCTTGGATTCGGTTAGAAGAGGTTGGTGCTGCCGCATTTCCAACTTTGTGGGTCGCCCTTCGTGGTTGGTTGCCCCTCCATGAAGTGGTGTTAGAAGTTTGGAACGTACGTACTCCACGTCTTAGTTTCTTCCCCCGCTCGGCCTTAATAGCGAGTTCTAGAAGGTCGTGCATGTCCAAGTAATGTTGGAGCTCCAAGGCTTCTTGAAGGTCAGGATTGAGACCTCTAAGAAACCGAGCCATCGTGGCCTCATTGTCTTCTTGAATGTTGGCCCTCATCATGGTCATCTCAATTTCTTTGTGGTAGTCCTCCACACTCATGTTTGGTTTTGAACGCCGTTTTCCACTCATCGCCTTCTTTCATCCTAATTTGATGATAGCCACACCTTAAATCGATTTTGGTGAAAATGATAGCACCATCGAGTTCATCAAGCATATCATCAAGTCTAGGAATGGGATGATGATACAGCCCTACAGTCAGTGCACATGCGCCAAGTACCATCCTTTTTGGGGGAAAGTATCATAGGCACAACACAAGGATTTAAACTCTGTTTTACCCAACCCTTACCTAAGAGGCCATCAACTTGCCTTTGAAGCTCTTTTGTCTCCTCAGGACCCATGCGGTAAACCGGTTTGTTGGGTAGGGGTGCTCCCGGAATCAGTCTATTTGATGCTCAATCCCTCGAATGGGTGGTAAACCATCAGGGACCTCATCAGGGAATACATCCTCGAATTCCTGCAAAAGAGCAACCATGCTCGAAGGCAATGCCTTATTGAGCTCAGCAACATCTAAGAGCACATGCTTGCAAATCATGAGAAGTATAGGCTGATCAGAATTTATAACCTTTCTAACATCCTTAGCCTTAATGATCATGTTTTGCTTCCTAGTGGGTGGTTTAATGGGTGAATGATCATGCGTATCACCAGGTGTGCCCACTTGACCCTTGGTCGAATGCTCACTTGTAGAAGTGGAGCATTTGCCAGGATCGGCCGCCTTTTGTTTCCTCTTTTGGCGGTCTTGTTCACACTCTCTTTGTAACTTAAGTTGGTCCACATACACTTGGACAGGTGTGAGTGGTGTGAGGCCCAGGCATTTTCCATTGTGCAAGAGAGTGTATTTATTTGCTCGTTCATCAAACGTGACGGATTTGTCAAATTGCCAAGGTCTCCCTAGGATGACATGTGTCGCATGCATAGGCACAACATCACACACAACCTCATCTATGTAATTGCCAATAGAGAAAGGAATACGTACCTGTTTGTAGACACGTACCTCACTGATACGTTCCTCGATCAACTTGTTTCGAGACACGTAGCACGTTTGCCCAAGGATCTAGCAAGGTTGTCCAACGCTTGGATTGCGGGACCTAGAATCAAACGGACGACACGATTTGATGTAGGTGGTAGACGACACTCCGATGAAGGTGAATACTCCAGGGGAATAGGTCGGATGAACAATCGAGGACAGGACGCAAGATTGCTCAATAACCCTTGCCAAAGCAAGTTAAAGTGCTCGAACTCTCTTCTTGGAAGAAGGAACGAATTAAACCAATTTTATTGATAAAACGACTACCCTAAAACCTTACAAAGCAAGCCTATTTATAGGCCAAAGTGACTAAGAAAACCTAAGGAAACAATGGCAAAGAGTTCGGTCATCTTGGTGTCCAAGATGGGCCGGCCCAATGAGCTATGAAGACAAATTAATCCAATCTATCAAATACTAAGGCTAAGGCCCTATAGGGCCGGTCCTCTTGAAGGCCCACTTGAGTCCTCGTGGGCTTGGATCATGGTGCAAATGGCTTGATTGTCTCTCTCTAAGCCCTCAATATCTTTGTGAACTCCATGTTGGTCTTGGACGACTCGAACCAGGGCTTGGAGTGATTCTTTGAAGAGCTTGGCCCGTGCACGTGTGACTGGGCCCGATGGAACTCGGACTGGGTCATTGCGTGGGCCGAGACTCGTGCACACATCAGTCCCCTCCTCTTGAGAAGGATTTGCCCTCAAATCTGGATCCTCCTCGTCAAGAAATGGGCTTAGGTCCGCGACGTTGAAGGTTGCACTAACATTGTACTCCCCAGGTAGCTCCAACTTGTATGCGTTGTCATTGACTCGTTGGAGTACCCGAAATGGTCCATCACCTCTTGGGGACAATTTGCTTTGGCGTTGCTTGGGAAATCGCTCTTTCCTCAAGTGTAGCCAAACCCAATCTCCAGGCTCAAAAATCATCTTGCGACGGTGCTTGTTGGCTTGCTGGGTGTATTGCTGCGTACGCTTCTCAATGTTTGCTCGCACGGCCTCATGTAACCTGCGCACAGAATCAGCTTTCTTTTTCCCATCTAAGCTTGTGTGCTCAGAGGAAGGTAAGGGCACCAAATCAAGGGGGGTGACGGGGTTGAAGCCATAAACAATCTCAAAGGGGGAGTATTGTGTGGCACTATGCACAGTTCGATTGTAGGCGAATTCAACATGAGGGAGGCACTCTTCCCAAGTCTTAAGATTCTTTTTAATCAAGGCCCGAAGTAGAGTGCCAAGTGTGCGATTGACAACTTCAGTTTGTCCATCGCTTTGTGGATGACTAGTGGTGGAGAATAATAACCTAGTGCCCAGTTTGGACCACAAAGTCTTCCAAAAGTAACTCAAGAATTTCACATCTCTATCACTGACAATAGTTTTAGGCAGGCCATGCAGACGGACAATTTCTTTGAAGAACAGATTAGCAATATGAGATGCATCGTCAGTTTTGTGGCAAGGAATAAAATGAGCCATCTTAGAGAATCTATCAACCACAACAAAGATGGAGTCATTACCCCTTGTTGATCAAGGCAATCCTAATACAAAGTCCATAGACAAATCAACCCAAGGATGGTGAGGGATAGGTAATGGGGTATACAAGCCATATGGATTTGTCTTAGACTTTGCCTTGTGACAAGTAGCACATCTACCAACCATGCGTTCAACATCTCTACGCATATGAGGCCAGTAAAAGTGCTCTTGCAACATGGCCAGAGTCTTGGTGATGCCAAAGTGGCCCATGAGACCACAACTATGTGCCTCTCGAATCAAAAGATCACGAATGGAAGAATTAGGTACACACAGTTTATCTACATGGAATAGAAATCCATCATGCAAGAAGTATTTTCCATGCGGGTTCTTAACACAAGCAACATAGATATCACCAAAGTCATGATCATTTGTGTAGAGTTCCTTAACCAATGCGAACCCTAGTAACTTGGCATCCAGAAGGGCAAGCAACGAATGTCTACGTGATAATGCATCAGCCACTACATTCGTTTTGCCAGTCTTATACTTAATGACATACGAAAAGGTGTCAATGAAGCTTACCCATTTGGCATGTCGCTTGCTTAACTTGGGTTGTCCCTTGAGGTACTTCAATGACTCGTGATCAGTGTGTATCACGAACTCCCGAGGGCGAAGATAGTGTTGCCAAGTCTCCAAAGCCCTCACTAATGCGTACAACTCCTTGTCGTACGTGGGGTAGTTTAATGCAGCTCCCCCCAGTTTCTCACTAAAGAAGGCACAAGGCCTCTTGTCTTGCATGAGGACCGCTCCAATACCTACACCAGAAGCATCACATTCAATTTCAAAAGTCTTGTGAAAATTTGGTAATGCTAACACAGGCGCATGTGTGAGTGTGTCCTTGAGGGCGAGAAATGCTTGTTCTTGTGATTCTCCCCAGTGGAACTTGTCATTCTTCTTTGTCACGGCGGTCAACGGGGCGGCAATGGTGCTAAAATCTTTGACAAAGCGCCGGTAAAAGCCCGCCAATCCAAGAAAGCTGCGCACGTCAGGGACGGACGTGGGAGTTGGCCATTGCTCGATGGCCTCAATCTTGGATTTGTCCACCTTGATGCCCTGCGAACTTACCACATAGCCTAAAAACACAAGCTCGTTAGTACAAAAGGTGCACTTCTTGAGGTTGGCGTAAAGACGCGCCTGTCGAAGTGTCTCAAGAACTATTCTCACATGCTCTAGGTGCTCATGCTCACTACGACTATAGATCAGGATGTCATCAAAGTAAACAATGACAAACTTGCCAATAAAGTGTCTCAACACATGGTTCATTAGTCGCATGAAGGTGCTAGGGGCATTAGTTAAGCCAAAAGGCATGAGCCACTCATAGAGACCATGTTTGGTTTTGAAGGCTGTTTTCCACTCGTCGCCTTCTTTCATCCGAATTTGATGATAGCCGCTCCTTAAGTCTATTTTGGTGAAAATAATGGCACCATCGAGTTCATCAAGCATATCATCAAGTCTAGGAATGGGATGACGATATTTGACAGTGATAGCGTTCACAGCCCGACAGTCAGTGCACATGCGCCAAGTACCGTCCTTTTTGGGAACAAGTATCACAGGCACAGCGCAAGGACTTAGACTTTCCTTTACCCAACCCTTATGATGCGGTGGAGCACGAGGCCCAAAGTGTACAAGTAGACCCTGTGAAGGTGCCCCAAGGCACAGTGACACGAGCACGAGCTAAGAGATTCAAGGAGTCCCTCCAAGCCTTGGTACGTGCTATCCAAAACCAAGAGAAACCGAGCATTGAAGGGATTGAGTTGGAATATCCTTGCACGACTACTAAAATGCTGCTTACAATTGAAGATGCAAGTGTCCAAGCTCCAAACGGTGGGCTGAGCCGCAGTTAAGTACCCTCGCTGAGCCGAACTTTCCTTAGTTAGTTGGGCTAGCTTTCGGTCAAGTGAAGGCCCAAGGGGCTGGCCGAACTTTCCTTGTTATTTTTCCAGTTTATTAGGTCTTAGTACGGCTATTAATAGCCTCAAGCCGCATGTTACATTCAGTTTTTGAGAGTATTGAATAAAATTTCCAGAATTTCGTCCATTCCTTGTGGCAAATTCCCTTAGCTTGTGAAAGCTAAGTTGAACATCCTAGAGTTGATCCTAGGCTGTTCTTGACTTATCAATCAAACACACACACTTGATTGTGGCGTCCTCTACCGTTAAATCTGTTCTTGAGTGGTCCAAGTTCGGGTTCAACTCCGTCAAATCTTCATCGTGTTCCTCTAGATCCGAAGTAGCTTCCGCGTCTCGCATCAGCTGGCATCAGAGCTAGTTAGAGGTATCACGAATATCCCTTTTTATCGTTTTTAGATCTATTTTAGTCTTCTAAATTCGTAGCTCAAGTGCTCGGGTTTGTCAAGTCCGAAATCTGTCTTTGTTGTTTCCTTGTCAGAAATCTGTCTTTGTTGTTTCCTTGTCAGAAATCTGTCTTTGTTGTTTAGTTGTTGTCCGAAAATTTCTGTCCAGTTTTGCCTTGTGTTTATGTTCTGTTTAAATCCCAAAAAAAAAAAAATCTGTTGTATTGCATACCTTATTGTCATTCCCTTGAGTCGTTGCTGGAATTAATTTGCTGGGATGCCGAATCTGTTTGCACTTGTTTATTGAACCTTTGTGTTGTTGCTTTGCAAAACTCGAACATCAAAACCTTATTGGGGAAGTCTTGAGCTTCTTGGATCAAAGAGGTTAATCTTGGCAGTCTTGAAACCTGAAATAAACCTTCAACCGTGTTCTTGTTTTCATGGAACTTTGATCTTGAAACCAAATCTGTCCAAGTTGTTTACGTTAATTGCTGTGAAATTGTGGTCTAAACTAGCTGGCTATTGTGTGAAAACACCCCAACAGAAGTCAAAAAAAAATTTCAAGAAAGACGGCTCTGGTTTCCAATTCTTGACCAGCCTTCAAGTTTTACCAAATCTGATTCAAACTTGGACTTTCAAATCTGAACAGCCCTAGTCTTGGTCAGCCTTCAAGCCACCAAATCTGATTCAAACTTGGACTTCCAAATCTGAACAACATCCAATTCTTGACAGCCAACAGCCCTAGTCTTGGTCAGCCTTCAAGCCACCAAATCTGATTCAAACTTGGACTTCCAAATCTGAACAACATCCAATTCTTGACAGCCTACAAGTTTACCAAATTTGGTGCAAAATCTGACTTCCAAATCTGACCAGCCCCAAAATTTCGAATTTGGACCACTTGGGACTCCCAAATCTGACCAAACTCCAAGGTTTCCAATCCTTGGCAACCCCAAGTGTCCAAATCAGATCAAACTTTCCAATTTCCGAATCTTGAATTCTTGAATTTTCCTAAAACCGTTGGAGCAATTGTGACACCCGATTGGGCTGAGTTTTAGGTAGTAGATTGCCCATTATTTGAGTAGCCTAAGGCCACCCAAAATACTCCAAAACCCATACCAAAAAGACCACGGACCAGCAGCTCAACAAATTCCAGAAAATTGGGTTTCGGGTAGAGTTTTCTAGGATTTTCAAAATTTCAGCATTCAAGTTAATTGTCTTACTTTCTTTTGAGTCGTTAGTTATTGTCCAGCTATATTCTGAGTCTTGAGTCGTGTCTAGGTCGTCAGTCATACACCTCCATTTATTTCTACTAGCTTGTGTGTCACTTGTTGACTAGTCAAGAACGTATACTGCGGTAACACCTAGTTTGTTCAACCAAGCAACTAGCAAGCCAAGGAATTGCTTGGTAAGATTATTAGAGAGTGATACACTTGAGTGAAATACGAGTGTGAGTGACCTATACATCGTATTTAAAAAAAAAAAAAAAAAAAAAAGAGAGCAAGGAACTCGTTTTTGTTTATTTATTTTGCAGGTGGACTAAATATGTCTAGTGAAGTTGGTGAACAAACCATGGACATCAAACTACAATTGTAAGCCATGTGTGGGAGGAAAATTCCTTTGCACTACTAACCGTTTTGCAGGTCACATAGTCATGGCCACTAGAGTTGCATCTTGCTCATACAATCAAGAATTCATGGAGACCGAACCTTTCAAGAGGAGAGGTCCCAAGCGAAGTACCTCCAAGTACTTTAGCCCCATGCAATCCAGTTCACAATGTGGGTATCATTCACTCCGGGAGGAGATGCAACGCCACCGTGCTTTGTGTGTGTATGAAAGGTATAAACAAGATTGTGATGAGTATGAGAAGGAGCAAAGCAGTTTGCGTAGAGCATCTAAATCAAGGTCAACTTCAAGCAAACAAGGTTCATCTAAGAAGTGTCTTGACAATCAAGACGAAGGGCTCGAGAATTTTCGAATTGAGTCAAAGCTTCGTGAATCAATGGATAAATTCGAACGTCGGACTGAAGCATTGATTGATGATATGATGGAAAGACTTAGCCAAGTGCTGGATTCACACCTGGAGCAACTTAACCATGTGCCAACCGGTGGTAATAAAGGGAAAATTCATCCTAGTCCCTCGTTGATTGAAGAGCCAAATATGAATGAGTTACAACTGAGCCATGAACATGAGCTAGACAATGAAAATCAAACCTCATGTACAATGCGTGAGCAATGGTCCGAGAAGAATGGAGTGGAAAAAGACAAGAATAATTTGGCCTTAGTGAAGAGTAAAAAGGAGGAGTTGGCCGTGTTTACAAAGGCTGAAAGTGTGACCATTTTGTTTGCTAACCGGCTAACATGTGTTTTGTTTAGCACCTCTTCTTTTGTTCAAGTTACACAAAGTCAAGTAGAATTGATCATGGCATGTTCCATCCCGAAGTCACTTGGACACTTTGCGAGTTTCCATGGAATTGGTCTTCTAGGAACTAAATCTCTTTGGTATCAATTCATGGAACAATGTCCATTCAAATCTGTCCGCACCATTGGAGGATTCATTCGAGCTCATCTTAAAAGGGAAATTCCAGAATCTACTTCTTGTTCTTTACCTATGTGTCAAGGACTAGCA
Source organism: Coffea arabica (assembly GCF_036785885.1). Taxonomy (NCBI): domain Eukaryota; kingdom Viridiplantae; phylum Streptophyta; class Magnoliopsida; order Gentianales; family Rubiaceae; genus Coffea; species Coffea arabica. The sequence goes on along the minus strand of NC_092318.1, from coordinate 29,034,755 downwards.
CTGGAATCTCAAGTTGAATCAATTGGTGGAAGGAATATCGAAGTGTCAAAGGGAGTTTTCTCATTTAAATCTCGTTCTACACCTTCTTACCATCTAGCTAATAATGTCCCATTAGTCCTTTACCCGATTTCTGAATTGCTCCAAGTTGAAGGTTATTTTGTTTTCATAGGTTGTAACGCTGTCCACAATTTTCCAACTACGGCTAAAGACTTGCAACCCGATTTCGTGCTTATCCCTGCTGCAAGTGGTGCACGTTCGTGCTTCTTCACATGTCCAAAAGCTAGTCACCACGAGCTTACTTCACCAACCCCAACTTGTGCAAATTCATGCGATTCGTATGGAGTGCATTTCACTTCATTGCTGCCACTTATGTCACGTGACAATAAGACAATCCATGGCCGAAGGTTGATTAGAGAGCTTTGGATTGCTACCTGGAAGTTTCGTGAGCCTTACACAAGCTTTTTCCTATCTTGGCGCATGTCCTTGTTTGAGGGCCTCATGAAACTGACCAAACGGCATTTAACTTGGCTCGTGACCTTTCATTTGTTCCCAACGTGGTTGACCTCCAAACGCACTGTCGACATCCCCATCTAGATTTGAGGACAAATCCTTTTCAAGAGGAGGGGAATGATGCGGTGGAGCACGAGGCCCAAAGTGTACAAGTAGACCCTGTGAAGGTGCCCCAAGGCACAGTGACACGAGCACGAGCTAAGAGATTCAAGGAGTCCCTCCAAGCCTTGGTACGTGCTATCCAAAACCAAGAGAAACCGAGCATTGAAGGGATTGAGTTGGAATATCCTTGCACGACTACTAAAATGCTGCTTACAATTGAAGATGCAAGTGTCCAAGCTCCAAACGGTGGGCTGAGCCGCAGTTAAGTACCCTCGCTGAGCCGAACTTTCCTTAGTTAGTTGGGCTAGCTTTCGGTCAAGTGAAGGCCCAAGGGGCTGGCCGAACTTTCCTTGTTATTTTTCCAGTTTATTAGGTCTTAGTCACGGCTATTAATAGCCTCAAGCCGCATGTTACATTCAGTTTTTGAGAGTATTGAATAAAATTTCCAGAATTTCGTCCATTTCTTGTGGCAAATTCCCTTAGCTTGTGAAAGCTAAGTTGAACATCCTAGAGTTGATCCTAGGCTGTTCTTGACTTATCAATCAAACACACACACTTGATTGTGGCGTCCTCTACCGTTAAATCTGTTCTTGAGTGGTCCAAGTTCGGGTTCAATTCCGTCAAATCTTCATCGTGTTCCTCTAGATCCGAAGTAGCTTCCGCGTCTCGCATCACCTTACCTAAGAGGCCATCAACTTGCCTTTGAAGCTCCTTGGTCTCCTCAGGGCCCATGCGGTAGGCAGGTTTGTTGGGCAATGGTGCTCCAGGAATGAGGTCGATTTGGTGTTCAATTCCCCGAATGGGTGGTAAGCCATCAGGGACCTCGTCAGGGAAAACATCCCCAAATTCTTGCAAAAGAGCAACTATGCTCGCAGGCAACGCCTTGTCGAGCTCAGCAACATCCAAGAGCACATGCTTGCAAATCATGAGAAGTATAGGCTGATTAGAGTTCACCACTTTTCTAACATCTTTAGCCTTAATAATCATGTTGTGCTTCCTAGTGGTAGGTGCGGTAGGTGATTTGTCATGTATACCCCTAGGTGTGCTCCCTTGACCCTTGGTTGATGGCTCACTCGTAGACGTGGAGCCTTTACCAGGGTCGACTGCCTTTAGTTTCCTCCTTTGACGGTCTTGTTCACACTCCCTTTGCAATAGTAGTTGGTCCTCATAAACTTGTGCAGGTGTGAGAGGTGTAAGGACCTTACGTTTGCCATCGTGCAAAAGGGTGTACTTATTTGCTCTTCCATCGAATGTGACGTGTTTGTCAAATTGCCAGGGCCTTCCCAAAATGATATGCGTAGCATGCATTGGTACTACGTTGCACACGATTTCATCAGTGTAAGTACCAATTGAAAAGGGAATGCGTACCTGTTTGAAGACTCGTACCTCACCATCCTCACTTAGCCATTGGAGGCGGTAAGGATTTGGATGCCTGGTAGTGGGGAGTCCTAGACTCTCAACCATGAGCAAACTGGCCACGTTCGTGCAACTCCCACCGTCGATGATGAGACTACACACCTTGTCGCCTATCTTACAGCGGGTGTAGAAAAGGTTTTCGCGTTGTAGCTGCTCGTCCTCCTTAACGCGGGCGGTTAGCACTCGCCGTGCCACCAAGCAACCTACTTCTCCTCGTGTAGGCGAGCAAGCCTCCCCAGCTGACTCCTCTTCTAGGCAGTCGTCTTCGACCAGTTCGGGCATCTCCTCACATTCGTCATCATCAGACACGATTTCGCCATTGTGAGTGATGAGCATGACCCGTTGGTTTGGGCACTGAGATTGAATATGTCCAAACCCTTGGCACTTGAAGCACTTGATGTCCCTACTCCTAGTCTTAGGAGTCTCATGCGGTGCCTTTGAAGTGGACCTGGATGCATCGGAAACCTTGTTAGGGGTAGAATAGGAATGGCGGTTAGAGGTGTTACCTTGGATTCGGTTAGAAGAGGTTGGTGCTGCCGCATTTCCAACTTTGTGGGTCGCCCTTCGCGGTTGGTTGCCCCTCCATGAAGTGGTGTTAGAAGTTTGGAACGTACGTACTCCACGTCTTAGTTTCTTCCCCCGCTCGGCCTTAATAGCGAGTTCTAGAAGGTCGTGCATGTCCAAGTAATGTTGGAGCTCCAAGGCTTCTTGAAGGTCAGGATTGAGACCTCTAAGAAACCGAGCCATCGTGGCCTCATTGTCTTCTTGAATGTTGGCCCTCATCATGGTCATCTCAATTTCTTTGTGGTAGTCCTCCACACTCATGTTTGGTTTTGAACGCCGTTTTCCACTCATCGCCTTCTTTCATCCTAATTTGATGATAGCCACACCTTAAATCGATTTTGGTGAAAATGATAGCACCATCGAGTTCATCAAGCATATCATCAAGTCTAGGAATGGGATGATGATACAGCCCTACAGTCAGTGCACATGCGCCAAGTACCATCCTTTTTGGGGGAAAGTATCATAGGCACAACACAAGGATTTAAACTCTGTTTTACCCAACCCTTACCTAAGAGGCCATCAACTTGCCTTTGAAGCTCTTTTGTCTCCTCAGGACCCATGCGGTAAACCGGTTTGTTGGGTAGGGGTGCTCCCGGAATCAGTCTATTTGATGCTCAATCCCTCGAATGGGTGGTAAACCATCAGGGACCTCATCAGGGAATACATCCTCGAATTCCTGCAAAAGAGCAACCATGCTCGAAGGCAATGCCTTATTGAGCTCAGCAACATCTAAGAGCACATGCTTGCAAATCATGAGAAGTATAGGCTGATCAGAATTTATAACCTTTCTAACATCCTTAGCCTTAATGATCATGTTTTGCTTCCTAGTGGGTGGTTTAATGGGTGAATGATCATGCGTATCACCAGGTGTGCCCACTTGACCCTTGGTCGAATGCTCACTTGTAGAAGTGGAGCATTTGCCAGGATCGGCCGCCTTTTGTTTCCTCTTTTGGCGGTCTTGTTCACACTCTCTTTGTAACTTAAGTTGGTCCACATACACTTGGACAGGTGTGAGTGGTGTGAGGCCCAGGCATTTTCCATTGTGCAAGAGAGTGTATTTATTTGCTCGTTCATCAAACGTGACGGATTTGTCAAATTGCCAAGGTCTCCCTAGGATGACATGTGTCGCATGCATAGGCACAACATCACACACAACCTCATCTATGTAATTGCCAATAGAGAAAGGAATACGTACCTGTTTGTAGACACGTACCTCACTGATACGTTCCTCGATCAACTTGTTTCGAGACACGTAGCACGTTTGCCCAAGGATCTAGCAAGGTTGTCCAACGCTTGGATTGCGGGACCTAGAATCAAACGGACGACACGATTTGATGTAGGTGGTAGACGACACTCCGATGAAGGTGAATACTCCAGGGGAATAGGTCGGATGAACAATCGAGGACAGGACGCAAGATTGCTCAATAACCCTTGCCAAAGCAAGTTAAAGTGCTCGAACTCTCTTCTTGGAAGAAGGAACGAATTAAACCAATTTTATTGATAAAACGACTACCCTAAAACCTTACAAAGCAAGCCTATTTATAGGCCAAAGTGACTAAGAAAACCTAAGGAAACAATGGCAAAGAGTTCGGTCATCTTGGTGTCCAAGATGGGCCGGCCCAATGAGCTATGAAGACAAATTAATCCAATCTATCAAATACTAAGGCTAAGGCCCTATAGGGCCGGTCCTCTTGAAGGCCCACTTGAGTCCTCGTGGGCTTGGATCATGGTGCAAATGGCTTGATTGTCTCTCTCTAAGCCCTCAATATCTTTGTGAACTCCATGTTGGTCTTGGACGACTCGAACCAGGGCTTGGAGTGATTCTTTGAAGAGCTTGGCCCGTGCACGTGTGACTGGGCCCGATGGAACTCGGACTGGGTCATTGCGTGGGCCGAGACTCGTGCACACATCAGTCCCCTCCTCTTGAGAAGGATTTGCCCTCAAATCTGGATCCTCCTCGTCAAGAAATGGGCTTAGGTCCGCGACGTTGAAGGTTGCACTAACATTGTACTCCCCAGGTAGCTCCAACTTGTATGCGTTGTCATTGACTCGTTGGAGTACCCGAAATGGTCCATCACCTCTTGGGGACAATTTGCTTTGGCGTTGCTTGGGAAATCGCTCTTTCCTCAAGTGTAGCCAAACCCAATCTCCAGGCTCAAAAATCATCTTGCGACGGTGCTTGTTGGCTTGCTGGGTGTATTGCTGCGTACGCTTCTCAATGTTTGCTCGCACGGCCTCATGTAACCTGCGCACAGAATCAGCTTTCTTTTCCCATCTAAGCTTGTGTGCTCAGAGGAAGGTAAGGGCACCAAATCAAGGGGGGTGACGGGGTTGAAGCCATAAACAATCTCAAAGGGGGAGTATTGTGTGGCACTATGCACAGTTCGATTGTAGGCGAATTCAACATGAGGGAGGCACTCTTCCCAAGTCTTAAGATTCTTTTTAATCAAGGCCCGAAGTAGAGTGCCAAGTGTGCGATTGACAACTTCAGTTTGTCCATCGCTTTGTGGATGACTAGTGGTGGAGAATAATAACCTAGTGCCCAGTTTGGACCACAAAGTCTTCCAAAAGTAACTCAAGAATTTCACATCTCTATCACTGACAATAGTTTTAGGCAGGCCATGCAGACGGACAATTTCTTTGAAGAACAGATTAGCAATATGAGATGCATCGTCAGTTTTGTGGCAAGGAATAAAATGAGCCATCTTAGAGAATCTATCAACCACAACAAAGATGGAGTCATTACCCCTTGTTGATCAAGGCAATCCTAATACAAAGTCCATAGACAAATCAACCCAAGGATGGTGAGGGATAGGTAACGGGGTATACAAGCCATATGGATTTGTCTTAGACTTTGCCTTGTGACAAGTAGCACATCTACCAACCATGCGTTCAACATCTCTACGCATATGAGGCCAGTAAAAGTGCTCTTGCAACATGGCCAGAGTCTTGGTGATGCCAAAGTGGCCCATGAGACCACCACTATGTGCCTCTCGAATCAAAAGATCACGAATGGAAGAATTAGGTACACACAGTTTATCTACATGGAATAGAAATCCATCATGCAAGAAGTATTTTCCATGCGGGTTCTTAACACAAGCAACATAGATATCACCAAAGTCATGATCATTTGTGTAGAGTTCCTTAACCAATGCGAACCCTAGTAACTTGGCATCCAGAAGGGCAAGCAACGAATGTCTACGTGATAATGCATCAGCCACTACATTCGTTTTGCCAGTCTTATACTTAATGACATACGAAAAGGTGTCAATGAAGCTTACCCATTTGGCATGTCGCTTGCTTAACTTGGGTTGTCCCTTGAGGTACTTCAATGACTCGTGATCAGTGTGTATCACGAACTCCCGAGGGCGAAGATAGTGTTGCCAAGTCTCCAAAGCCCTCACTAATGCGTACAACTCCTTGTCGTACGTGGGGTAGTTTAATGCAGCTCCCCCCAGTTTCTCACTAAAGAAGGCACAAGGCCTCTTGTCTTGCATGAGGACCGCTCCAATACCTACACCAGAAGCATCACATTCAATTTCAAAAGTCTTGTGAAAATTTGGTAATGCTAACACAGGCGCATGTGTGAGTGTGTCCTTGAGGGCGAGAAATGCTTGTTCTTGTGATTCTCCCCAGTGGAACTTGTCATTCTTCTTTGTCACGGCGGTCAACGGGGCGGCAATGGTGCTAAAATCTTTGACAAAGCGCCGGTAAAAGCCCGCCAATCCAAGAAAGCTGCGCACGTCAGGGACGGACGTGGGAGTTGGCCATTGCTCGATGGCCTCAATCTTGGATTTGTCCACCTTGATGCCCTGCGAACTTACCACATAGCCTAAAAACACAAGCTCGTTAGTACAAAAGGTGCACTTCTTGAGGTTGGCGTAAAGACGCGCCTGTCGAAGTGTCTCAAGAACTATTCTCACATGCTCTAGGTGCTCATGCTCACTACGACTATAGATCAGGATGTCATCAAAGTAAACAATGACAAACTTGCCAATAAAGTGTCTCAACACATGGTTCATTAGTCGCATGAAGGTGCTAGGGGCATTAGTTAAGCCAAAAGGCATGACTAGCCACTCATAGAGACCATGTTTGGTTTTGAAGGCTGTTTTCCACTCGTCGCCTTCTTTCATCCGAATTTGATGATAGCCGCTCCTTAAGTCTATTTTGGTGAAAATAATGGCACCATCGAGTTCATCAAGCATATCATCAAGTCTAGGAATGGGATGACGATATTTGACAGTGATAGCGTTCACAGCCCGACAGTCAGTGCACATGCGCCAAGTACCGTCCTTTTTGGGAACAAGTATCACAGGCACAGCGCAAGGACTTAGACTTTCCTTTACCCAACCCTTACCTAAGAGGCCATCAACTTGCCTTTGAAGCTCCTTGGTCTCCTCAGGGCCCATGCGGTAGGCAGGTTTGTTGGGCAATGGTGCTCCAGGAATGAGGTCGATTTGGTGTTCAATTCCCCGAATGGGTGGTAAGCCATCAGGGACCTCGTCAGGGAAAACATCCCCAAATTCTTGCAAAAGAGCAACTATGCTCGCAGGCAACGCCTTGTCGAGCTCAGCAACATCCAAGAGCACATGCTTGCAAATCATGAGAAGTATAGGCTGATTAGAGTTCACCACTTTTCTAACATCTTTAGCCTTAATAATCATGTTGTGCTTCCTAGTGGTAGGTGCGGTAGGTGATTTGTCATGTATACCCCTAGGTGTGCTCCCTTGACCCTTGGTTGATGGCTCACTCGTAGACGTGGAGCCTTTACCAGGGTCGACTGCCTTTAGTTTCCTCCTTTGACGGTCTTGTTCACACTCCCTTTGCAATAGTAGTTGGTCCTCATAAACTTGTGCAGGTGTGAGAGGTGTAAGGACCTTACGTTTGCCATCGTGCAAAAGGGTGTACTTATTTGCTCTTCCATCGAATGTGACGTGTTTGTCAAATTGCCAGGGCCTTCCCAAAATGATATGCGTAGCATGCATTGGTACTACGTTGCACACGATTTCATCAGTGTAAGTACCAATTGAAAAGGGAATGCGTACCTGTTTGAAGACTCGTACCTCACCATCCTCACTTAGCCATTGGAGGCGGTAAGGATTTGGATGCCTGGTAGTGGGGAGTCCTAGACTCTCAACCATGAGCAAACTGGCCACGTTCGTGCAACTCCCACCGTCGATGATGAGACTACACACCTTGTCGCCTATCTTACAGCGGGTGTAGAAAAGGTTTTCGCGTTGTAGCTGCTCGTCCTCCTTAACGCGGGCGGTTAGCACTCGCCGTGCCACCAAGCAACCTACTTCTCCTCGTGTAGGCGAGCAAGCCTCCCCAGCTGACTCCTCTTCTAGGCAGTCGTCTTCGACCAGTTCGGGCATCTCCTCACATTCGTCATCATCAGACACGATTTCGCCATTGTGAGTGATGAGCATGACCCGTTGGTTTGGGCACTGAGATTGAATATGTCCAAACCCTTGGCACTTGAAGCACTTGATGTCCCTACTCCTAGTCTTAGGAGTCTCATGCGGTGCCTTTGAAGTGGACCTGGATGCATCGGAAACCTTGTTAGGGGTAGAATAGGAATGGCGGTTAGAGGTGTTACCTTGGATTCGGTTAGAAGAGGTTGGTGCTGCCGCATTTCCAACTTTGTGGGTCGCCCTTCGCGGTTGGTTGCCCCTCCATGAAGTGGTGTTAGAAGTTTGGAACGTACGTACTCCACGTCTTAGTTTCTTCCCCCGCTCGGCCTTAATAGCGAGTTCTAGAAGGTCGTGCATGTCCAAGTAATGTTGGAGCTCCAAGGCTTCTTGAAGGTCAGGATTGAGACCTCTAAGAAACCGAGCCATCGTGGCCTCATTGTCTTCTTGAATGTTGGCCCTCATCATGGTCATCTCAATTTCTTTGTGGTAGTCCTCCACACTCATGTTTGGTTTTGAACGCCGTTTTCCACTCATCGCCTTCTTTCATCCTAATTTGATGATAGCCACACCTTAAATCGATTTTGGTGAAAATGATAGCACCATCGAGTTCATCAAGCATATCATCAAGTCTAGGAATGGGATGATGATACAGCCCTACAGTCAGTGCACATGCGCCAAGTACCATCCTTTTTGGGGGAAAGTATCATAGGCACAACACAAGGATTTAAACTCTGTTTTACCCAACCCTTACCTAAGAGGCCATCAACTTGCCTTTGAAGCTCTTTTGTCTCCTCAGGACCCATGCGGTAAACCGGTTTGTTGGGTAGGGGTGCTCCCGGAATCAGTCTATTTGATGCTCAATCCCTCGAATGGGTGGTAAACCATCAGGGACCTCATCAGGGAATACATCCTCGAATTCCTGCAAAAGAGCAACCATGCTCGAAGGCAATGCCTTATTGAGCTCAGCAACATCTAAGAGCACATGCTTGCAAATCATGAGAAGTATAGGCTGATCAGAATTTATAACCTTTCTAACATCCTTAGCCTTAATGATCATGTTTTGCTTCCTAGTGGGTGGTTTAATGGGTGAATGATCATGCGTATCACCAGGTGTGCCCACTTGACCCTTGGTCGAATGCTCACTTGTAGAAGTGGAGCATTTGCCAGGATCGGCCGCCTTTTGTTTCCTCTTTTGGCGGTCTTGTTCACACTCTCTTTGTAACTTAAGTTGGTCCACATACACTTGGACAGGTGTGAGTGGTGTGAGGCCCAGGCATTTTCCATTGTGCAAGAGAGTGTATTTATTTGCTCGTTCATCAAACGTGACGGATTTGTCAAATTGCCAAGGTCTCCCTAGGATGACATGTGTCGCATGCATAGGCACAACATCACACACAACCTCATCTATGTAATTGCCAATAGAGAAAGGAATACGTACCTGTTTGTAGACACGTACCTCACTGATACGTTCCTCGATCAACTTGTTTCGAGACACGTAGCACGTTTGCCCAAGGATCTAGCAAGGTTGTCCAACGCTTGGATTGCGGGACCTAGAATCAAACGGACGACACGATTTGATGTAGGTGGTAGACGACACTCCGATGAAGGTGAATACTCCAGGGGAATAGGTCGGATGAACAATCGAGGACAGGACGCAAGATTGCTCAATAACCCTTGCCAAAGCAAGTTAAAGTGCTCGAACTCTCTTCTTGGAAGAAGGAACGAATTAAACCAATTTTATTGATAAAACGACTACCCTAAAACCTTACAAAGCAAGCCTATTTATAGGCCAAAGTGACTAAGAAAACCTAAGGAAACAATGGCAAAGAGTTCGGTCATCTTGGTGTCCAAGATGGGCCGGCCCAATGAGCTATGAAGACAAATTAATCCAATCTATCAAATACTAAGGCTAAGGCCCTATAGGGCCGGTCCTCTTGAAGGCCCACTTGAGTCCTCGTGGGCTTGGATCATGGTGCAAATGGCTTGATTGTCTCTCTCTAAGCCCTCAATATCTTTGTGAACTCCATGTTGGTCTTGGACGACTCGAACCAGGGCTTGGAGTGATTCTTTGAAGAGCTTGGCCCGTGCACGTGTGACTGGGCCCGATGGAACTCGGACTGGGTCATTGCGTGGGCCGAGACTCGTGCACACATCAGTCCCCTCCTCTTGAGAAGGATTTGCCCTCAAATCTGGATCCTCCTCGTCAAGAAATGGGCTTAGGTCCGCGACGTTGAAGGTTGCACTAACATTGTACTCCCCAGGTAGCTCCAACTTGTATGCGTTGTCATTGACTCGTTGGAGTACCCGAAATGGTCCATCACCTCTTGGGGACAATTTGCTTTGGCGTTGCTTGGGAAATCGCTCTTTCCTCAAGTGTAGCCAAACCCAATCTCCAGGCTCAAAAATCATCTTGCGACGGTGCTTGTTGGCTTGCTGGGTGTATTGCTGCGTACGCTTCTCAATGTTTGCTCGCACGGCCTCATGTAACCTGCGCACAGAATCAGCTTTCTTTTCCCATCTAAGCTTGTGTGCTCAGAGGAAGGTAAGGGCACCAAATCAAGGGGGGTGACGGGGTTGAAGCCATAAACAATCTCAAAGGGGGAGTATTGTGTGGCACTATGCACAGTTCGATTGTAGGCGAATTCAACATGAGGGAGGCACTCTTCCCAAGTCTTAAGATTCTTTTTAATCAAGGCCCGAAGTAGAGTGCCAAGTGTGCGATTGACAACTTCAGTTTGTCCATCGCTTTGTGGATGACTAGTGGTGGAGAATAATAACCTAGTGCCCAGTTTGGACCACAAAGTCTTCCAAAAGTAACTCAAGAATTTCACATCTCTATCACTGACAATAGTTTTAGGCAGGCCATGCAGACGGACAATTTCTTTGAAGAACAGATTAGCAATATGAGATGCATCGTCAGTTTTGTGGCAAGGAATAAAATGAGCCATCTTAGAGAATCTATCAACCACAACAAAGATGGAGTCATTACCCCTTGTTGATCAAGGCAATCCTAATACAAAGTCCATAGACAAATCAACCCAAGGATGGTGAGGGATAGGTAACGGGGTATACAAGCCATATGGATTTGTCTTAGACTTTGCCTTGTGACAAGTAGCACATCTACCAACCATGCGTTCAACATCTCTACGCATATGAGGCCAGTAAAAGTGCTCTTGCAACATGGCCAGAGTCTTGGTGATGCCAAAGTGGCCCATGAGACCACCACTATGTGCCTCTCGAATCAAAAGATCACGAATGGAAGAATTAGGTACACACAGTTTATCTACATGGAATAGAAATCCATCATGCAAGAAGTATTTTCCATGCGGGTTCTTAACACAAGCAACATAGATATCACCAAAGTCATGATCATTTGTGTAGAGTTCCTTAACCAATGCGAACCCTAGTAACTTGGCATCCAGAAGGGCAAGCAACGAATGTCTACGTGATAATGCATCAGCCACTACATTCGTTTTGCCAGTCTTATACTTAATGACATACGAAAAGGTGTCAATGAAGCTTACCCATTTGGCATGTCGCTTGCTTAACTTGGGTTGTCCCTTGAGGTACTTCAATGACTCGTGATCAGTGTGTATCACGAACTCCCGAGGGCGAAGATAGTGTTGCCAAGTCTCCAAAGCCCTCACTAATGCGTACAACTCCTTGTCGTACGTGGGGTAGTTTAATGCAGCTCCCCCCAGTTTCTCACTAAAGAAGGCACAAGGCCTCTTGTCTTGCATGAGGACCGCTCCAATACCTACACCAGAAGCATCACATTCAATTTCAAAAGTCTTGTGAAAATTTGGTAATGCTAACACAGGCGCATGTGTGAGTGTGTCCTTGAGGGCGAGAAATGCTTGTTCTTGTGATTCTCCCCAGTGGAACTTGTCATTCTTCTTTGTCACGGCGGTCAACGGGGCGGCAATGGTGCTAAAATCTTTGACAAAGCGCCGGTAAAAGCCCGCCAATCCAAGAAAGCTGCGCACGTCAGGGACGGACGTGGGAGTTGGCCATTGCTCGATGGCCTCAATCTTGGATTTGTCCACCTTGATGCCCTGCGAACTTACCACATAGCCTAAAAACACAAGCTCGTTAGTACAAAAGGTGCACTTCTTGAGGTTGGCGTAAAGACGCGCCTGTCGAAGTGTCTCAAGAACTATTCTCACATGCTCTAGGTGCTCATGCTCACTACGACTATAGATCAGGATGTCATCAAAGTAAACAATGACAAACTTGCCAATAAAGTGTCTCAACACATGGTTCATTAGTCGCATGAAGGTGCTAGGGGCATTAGTTAAGCCAAAAGGCATGACTAGCCACTCATAGAGACCATGTTTGGTTTTGAAGGCTGTTTTCCACTCGTCGCCTTCTTTCATCCGAATTTGATGATAGCCGCTCCTTAAGTCTATTTTGGTGAAAATAATGGCACCATCGAGTTCATCAAGCATATCATCAAGTCTAGGAATGGGATGACGATATTTGACAGTGATAGCGTTCACAGCCCGACAGTCAGTGCACATGCGCCAAGTACCGTCCTTTTTGGGAACAAGTATCACAGGCACAGCGCAAGGACTTAGACTTTCCTTTACCCAACCCTTACCTAAGAGGCCATCAACTTGCCTTTGAAGCTCCTTGGTCTCCTCAGGGCCCATGCGGTAGGCAGGTTTGTTGGGCAATGGTGCTCCAGGAATGAGGTCGATTTGGTGTTCAATTCCCCGAATGGGTGGTAAGCCATCAGGGACCTCGTCAGGGAAAACATCCCCAAATTCTTGCAAAAGAGCAACTATGCTCGCAGGCAACGCCTTGTCGAGCTCAGCAACATCCAAGAGCACATGCTTGCAAATCATGAGAAGTATAGGCTGATTAGAGTTCACCACTTTTCTAACATCTTTAGCCTTAATAATCATGTTGTGCTTCCTAGTGGTAGGTGCGGTAGGTGATTTGTCATGTATACCCCTAGGTGTGCTCCCTTGACCCTTGGTTGATGGCTCACTCGTAGACGTGGAGCCTTTACCAGGGTCGACTGCCTTTAGTTTCCTCCTTTGACGGTCTTGTTCACACTCCCTTTGCAATAGTAGTTGGTCCTCATAAACTTGTGCAGGTGTGAGAGGTGTAAGGACCTTACGTTTGCCATCGTGCAAAAGGGTGTACTTATTTGCTCTTCCATCGAATGTGACGTGTTTGTCAAATTGCCAGGGCCTTCCCAAAATGATATGCGTAGCATGCATTGGTACTACGTTGCACACGATTTCATCAGTGTAAGTACCAATTGAAAAGGGAATGCGTACCTGTTTGAAGACTCGTACCTCACCATCCTCACTTAGCCATTGGAGGCGGTAAGGATTTGGATGCCTGGTAGTGGGGAGTCCTAGACTCTCAACCATGAGCAAACTGGCCACGTTCGTGCAACTCCCACCGTCGATGATGAGACTACACACCTTGTCGCCTATCTTACAGCGGGTGTAGAAAAGGTTTTCGCGTTGTAGCTGCTCGTCCTCCTTAACGCGGGCGGTTAGCACTCGCCGTGCCACCAAGCAACCTACTTCTCCTCGTGTAGGCGAGCAAGCCTCCCCAGCTGACTCCTCTTCTAGGCAGTCGTCTTCGACCAGTTCGGGCATCTCCTCACATTCGTCATCATCAGACACGATTTCGCCATTGTGAGTGATGAGCATGACCCGTTGGTTTGGGCACTGAGATTGAATATGTCCAAACCCTTGGCACTTGAAGCACTTGATGTCCCTACTCCTAGTCTTAGGAGTCTCATGCGGTGCCTTTGAAGTGGACCTGGATGCATCGGAAACCTTGTTAGGGGTAGAATAGGAATGGCGGTTAGAGGTGTTACCTTGGATTCGGTTAGAAGAGGTTGGTGCTGCCGCATTTCCAACTTTGTGGGTCGCCCTTCGCGGTTGGTTGCCCCTCCATGAAGTGGTGTTAGAAGTTTGGAACGTACGTACTCCACGTCTTAGTTTCTTCCCCCGCTCGGCCTTAATAGCGAGTTCTAGAAGGTCGTGCATGTCCAAGTAATGTTGGAGCTCCAAGGCTTCTTGAAGGTCAGGATTGAGACCTCTAAGAAACCGAGCCATCGTGGCCTCATTGTCTTCTTGAATGTTGGCCCTCATCATGGTCATCTCAATTTCTTTGTGGTAGTCCTCCACACTCATGTTTGGTTTTGAACGCCGTTTTCCACTCATCGCCTTCTTTCATCCTAATTTGATGATAGCCACACCTTAAATCGATTTTGGTGAAAATGATAGCACCATCGAGTTCATCAAGCATATCATCAAGTCTAGGAATGGGATGATGATACAGCCCTACAGTCAGTGCACATGCGCCAAGTACCATCCTTTTTGGGGGAAAGTATCATAGGCACAACACAAGGATTTAAACTCTGTTTTACCCAACCCTTACCTAAGAGGCCATCAACTTGCCTTTGAAGCTCTTTTGTCTCCTCAGGACCCATGCGGTAAACCGGTTTGTTGGGTAGGGGTGCTCCCGGAATCAGTCTATTTGATGCTCAATCCCTCGAATGGGTGGTAAACCATCAGGGACCTCATCAGGGAATACATCCTCGAATTCCTGCAAAAGAGCAACCATGCTCGAAGGCAATGCCTTATTGAGCTCAGCAACATCTAAGAGCACATGCTTGCAAATCATGAGAAGTATAGGCTGATCAGAATTTATAACCTTTCTAACATCCTTAGCCTTAATGATCATGTTTTGCTTCCTAGTGGGTGGTTTAATGGGTGAATGATCATGCGTATCACCAGGTGTGCCCACTTGACCCTTGGTCGAATGCTCACTTGTAGAAGTGGAGCATTTGCCAGGATCGGCCGCCTTTTGTTTCCTCTTTTGGCGGTCTTGTTCACACTCTCTTTGTAACTTAAGTTGGTCCACATACACTTGGACAGGTGTGAGTGGTGTGAGGCCCAGGCATTTTCCATTGTGCAAGAGAGTGTATTTATTTGCTCGTTCATCAAACGTGACGGATTTGTCAAATTGCCAAGGTCTCCCTAGGATGACATGTGTCGCATGCATAGGCACAACATCACACACAACCTCATCTATGTAATTGCCAATAGAGAAAGGAATACGTACCTGTTTGTAGACACGTACCTCACTGATACGTTCCTCGATCAACTTGTTTCGAGACACGTAGCACGTTTGCCCAAGGATCTAGCAAGGTTGTCCAACGCTTGGATTGCGGGACCTAGAATCAAACGGACGACACGATTTGATGTAGGTGGTAGACGACACTCCGATGAAGGTGAATACTCCAGGGGAATAGGTCGGATGAACAATCGAGGACAGGACGCAAGATTGCTCAATAACCCTTGCCAAAGCAAGTTAAAGTGCTCGAACTCTCTTCTTGGAAGAAGGAACGAATTAAACCAATTTTATTGATAAAACGACTACCCTAAAACCTTACAAAGCAAGCCTATTTATAGGCCAAAGTGACTAAGAAAACCTAAGGAAACAATGGCAAAGAGTTCGGTCATCTTGGTGTCCAAGATGGGCCGGCCCAATGAGCTATGAAGACAAATTAATCCAATCTATCAAATACTAAGGCTAAGGCCCTATAGGGCCGGTCCTCTTGAAGGCCCACTTGAGTCCTCGTGGGCTTGGATCATGGTGCAAATGGCTTGATTGTCTCTCTCTAAGCCCTCAATATCTTTGTGAACTCCATGTTGGTCTTGGACGACTCGAACCAGGGCTTGGAGTGATTCTTTGAAGAGCTTGGCCCGTGCACGTGTGACTGGGCCCGATGGAACTCGGACTGGGTCATTGCGTGGGCCGAGACTCGTGCACACATCAGTCCCCTCCTCTTGAGAAGGATTTGCCCTCAAATCTGGATCCTCCTCGTCAAGAAATGGGCTTAGGTCCGCGACGTTGAAGGTTGCACTAACATTGTACTCCCCAGGTAGCTCCAACTTGTATGCGTTGTCATTGACTCGTTGGAGTACCCGAAATGGTCCATCACCTCTTGGGGACAATTTGCTTTGGCGTTGCTTGGGAAATCGCTCTTTCCTCAAGTGTAGCCAAACCCAATCTCCAGGCTCAAAAATCATCTTGCGACGGTGCTTGTTGGCTTGCTGGGTGTATTGCTGCGTACGCTTCTCAATGTTTGCTCGCACGGCCTCATGTAACCTGCGCACAGAATCAGCTTTCTTTTCCCATCTAAGCTTGTGTGCTCAGAGGAAGGTAAGGGCACCAAATCAAGGGGGGTGACGGGGTTGAAGCCATAAACAATCTCAAAGGGGGAGTATTGTGTGGCACTATGCACAGTTCGATTGTAGGCGAATTCAACATGAGGGAGGCACTCTTCCCAAGTCTTAAGATTCTTTTTAATCAAGGCCCGAAGTAGAGTGCCAAGTGTGCGATTGACAACTTCAGTTTGTCCATCGCTTTGTGGATGACTAGTGGTGGAGAATAATAACCTAGTGCCCAGTTTGGACCACAAAGTCTTCCAAAAGTAACTCAAGAATTTCACATCTCTATCACTGACAATAGTTTTAGGCAGGCCATGCAGACGGACAATTTCTTTGAAGAACAGATTAGCAATATGAGATGCATCGTCAGTTTTGTGGCAAGGAATAAAATGAGCCATCTTAGAGAATCTATCAACCACAACAAAGATGGAGTCATTACCCCTTGTTGATCAAGGCAATCCTAATACAAAGTCCATAGACAAATCAACCCAAGGATGGTGAGGGATAGGTAACGGGGTATACAAGCCATATGGATTTGTCTTAGACTTTGCCTTGTGACAAGTAGCACATCTACCAACCATGCGTTCAACATCTCTACGCATATGAGGCCAGTAAAAGTGCTCTTGCAACATGGCCAGAGTCTTGGTGATGCCAAAGTGGCCCATGAGACCACCACTATGTGCCTCTCGAATCAAAAGATCACGAATGGAAGAATTAGGTACACACAGTTTATCTACATGGAATAGAAATCCATCATGCAAGAAGTATTTTCCATGCGGGTTCTTAACACAAGCAACATAGATATCACCAAAGTCATGATCATTTGTGTAGAGTTCCTTAACCAATGCGAACCCTAGTAACTTGGCATCCAGAAGGGCAAGCAACGAATGTCTACGTGATAATGCATCAGCCACTACATTCGTTTTGCCAGTCTTATACTTAATGACATACGAAAAGGTGTCAATGAAGCTTACCCATTTGGCATGTCGCTTGCTTAACTTGGGTTGTCCCTTGAGGTACTTCAATGACTCGTGATCAGTGTGTATCACGAACTCCCGAGGGCGAAGATAGTGTTGCCAAGTCTCCAAAGCCCTCACTAATGCGTACAACTCCTTGTCGTACGTGGGGTAGTTTAATGCAGCTCCCCCCAGTTTCTCACTAAAGAAGGCACAAGGCCTCTTGTCTTGCATGAGGACCGCTCCAATACCTACACCAGAAGCATCACATTCAATTTCAAAAGTCTTGTGAAAATTTGGTAATGCTAACACAGGCGCATGTGTGAGTGTGTCCTTGAGGGCGAGAAATGCTTGTTCTTGTGATTCTCCCCAGTGGAACTTGTCATTCTTCTTTGTCACGGCGGTCAACGGGGCGGCAATGGTGCTAAAATCTTTGACAAAGCGCCGGTAAAAGCCCGCCAATCCAAGAAAGCTGCGCACGTCAGGGACGGACGTGGGAGTTGGCCATTGCTCGATGGCCTCAATCTTGGATTTGTCCACCTTGATGCCCTGCGAACTTACCACATAGCCTAAAAACACAAGCTCGTTAGTACAAAAGGTGCACTTCTTGAGGTTGGCGTAAAGACGCGCCTGTCGAAGTGTCTCAAGAACTATTCTCACATGCTCTAGGTGCTCATGCTCACTACGACTATAGATCAGGATGTCATCAAAGTAAACAATGACAAACTTGCCAATAAAGTGTCTCAACACATGGTTCATTAGTCGCATGAAGGTGCTAGGGGCATTAGTTAAGCCAAAAGGCATGACTAGCCACTCATAGAGACCATGTTTGGTTTTGAAGGCTGTTTTCCACTCGTCGCCTTCTTTCATCCGAATTTGATGATAGCCGCTCCTTAAGTCTATTTTGGTGAAAATAATGGCACCATCGAGTTCATCAAGCATATCATCAAGTCTAGGAATGGGATGACGATATTTGACAGTGATAGCGTTCACAGCCCGACAGTCAGTGCACATGCGCCAAGTACCGTCCTTTTTGGGAACAAGTATCACAGGCACAGCGCAAGGACTTAGACTTTCCTTTACCCAACCCTTACCTAAGAGGCCATCAACTTGCCTTTGAAGCTCCTTGGTCTCCTCAGGGCCCATGCGGTAGGCAGGTTTGTTGGGCAATGGTGCTCCAGGAATGAGGTCGATTTGGTGTTCAATTCCCCGAATGGGTGGTAAGCCATCAGGGACCTCGTCAGGGAAAACATCCCCAAATTCTTGCAAAAGAGCAACTATGCTCGCAGGCAACGCCTTGTCGAGCTCAGCAACATCCAAGAGCACATGCTTGCAAATCATGAGAAGTATAGGCTGATTAGAGTTCACCACTTTTCTAACATCTTTAGCCTTAATAATCATGTTGTGCTTCCTAGTGGTAGGTGCGGTAGGTGATTTGTCATGTATACCCCTAGGTGTGCTCCCTTGACCCTTGGTTGATGGCTCACTCGTAGACGTGGAGCCTTTACCAGGGTCGACTGCCTTTAGTTTCCTCCTTTGACGGTCTTGTTCACACTCCCTTTGCAATAGTAGTTGGTCCTCATAAACTTGTGCAGGTGTGAGAGGTGTAAGGACCTTACGTTTGCCATCGTGCAAAAGGGTGTACTTATTTGCTCTTCCATCGAATGTGACGTGTTTGTCAAATTGCCAGGGCCTTCCCAAAATGATATGCGTAGCATGCATTGGTACTACGTTGCACACGATTTCATCAGTGTAAGTACCAATTGAAAAGGGAATGCGTACCTGTTTGAAGACTCGTACCTCACCATCCTCACTTAGCCATTGGAGGCGGTAAGGATTTGGATGCCTGGTAGTGGGGAGTCCTAGACTCTCAACCATGAGCAAACTGGCCACGTTCGTGCAACTCCCACCGTCGATGATGAGACTACACACCTTGTCGCCTATCTTACAGCGGGTGTAGAAAAGGTTTTCGCGTTGTAGCTGCTCGTCCTCCTTAACGCGGGCGGTTAGCACTCGCCGTGCCACCAAGCAACCTACTTCTCCTCGTGTAGGCGAGCAAGCCTCCCCAGCTGACTCCTCTTCTAGGCAGTCGTCTTCGACCAGTTCGGGCATCTCCTCACATTCGTCATCATCAGACACGATTTCGCCATTGTGAGTGATGAGCATGACCCGTTGGTTTGGGCACTGAGATTGAATATGTCCAAACCCTTGGCACTTGAAGCACTTGATGTCCCTACTCCTAGTCTTAGGAGTCTCATGCGGTGCCTTTGAAGTGGACCTGGATGCATCGGAAACCTTGTTAGGGGTAGAATAGGAATGGCGGTTAGAGGTGTTACCTTGGATTCGGTTAGAAGAGGTTGGTGCTGCCGCATTTCCAACTTTGTGGGTCGCCCTTCGCGGTTGGTTGCCCCTCCATGAAGTGGTGTTAGAAGTTTGGAACGTACGTACTCCACGTCTTAGTTTCTTCCCCCGCTCGGCCTTAATAGCGAGTTCTAGAAGGTCGTGCATGTCCAAGTAATGTTGGAGCTCCAAGGCTTCTTGAAGGTCAGGATTGAGACCTCTAAGAAACCGAGCCATCGTGGCCTCATTGTCTTCTTGAATGTTGGCCCTCATCATGGTCATCTCAATTTCTTTGTGGTAGTCCTCCACACTCATGTTTGGTTTTGAACGCCGTTTTCCACTCATCGCCTTCTTTCATCCTAATTTGATGATAGCCACACCTTAAATCGATTTTGGTGAAAATGATAGCACCATCGAGTTCATCAAGCATATCATCAAGTCTAGGAATGGGATGATGATACAGCCCTACAGTCAGTGCACATGCGCCAAGTACCATCCTTTTTGGGGGAAAGTATCATAGGCACAACACAAGGATTTAAACTCTGTTTTACCCAACCCTTACCTAAGAGGCCATCAACTTGCCTTTGAAGCTCTTTTGTCTCCTCAGGACCCATGCGGTAAACCGGTTTGTTGGGTAGGGGTGCTCCCGGAATCAGTCTATTTGATGCTCAATCCCTCGAATGGGTGGTAAACCATCAGGGACCTCATCAGGGAATACATCCTCGAATTCCTGCAAAAGAGCAACCATGCTCGAAGGCAATGCCTTATTGAGCTCAGCAACATCTAAGAGCACATGCTTGCAAATCATGAGAAGTATAGGCTGATCAGAATTTATAACCTTTCTAACATCCTTAGCCTTAATGATCATGTTTTGCTTCCTAGTGGGTGGTTTAATGGGTGAATGATCATGCGTATCACCAGGTGTGCCCACTTGACCCTTGGTCGAATGCTCACTTGTAGAAGTGGAGCATTTGCCAGGATCGGCCGCCTTTTGTTTCCTCTTTTGGCGGTCTTGTTCACACTCTCTTTGTAACTTAAGTTGGTCCACATACACTTGGACAGGTGTGAGTGGTGTGAGGCCCAGGCATTTTCCATTGTGCAAGAGAGTGTATTTATTTGCTCGTTCATCAAACGTGACGGATTTGTCAAATTGCCAAGGTCTCCCTAGGATGACATGTGTCGCATGCATAGGCACAACATCACACACAACCTCATCTATGTAATTGCCAATAGAGAAAGGAATACGTACCTGTTTGTAGACACGTACCTCACTGATACGTTCCTCGATCAACTTGTTTCGAGACACGTAGCACGTTTGCCCAAGGATCTAGCAAGGTTGTCCAACGCTTGGATTGCGGGACCTAGAATCAAACGGACGACACGATTTGATGTAGGTGGTAGACGACACTCCGATGAAGGTGAATACTCCAGGGGAATAGGTCGGATGAACAATCGAGGACAGGACGCAAGATTGCTCAATAACCCTTGCCAAAGCAAGTTAAAGTGCTCGAACTCTCTTCTTGGAAGAAGGAACGAATTAAACCAATTTTATTGATAAAACGACTACCCTAAAACCTTACAAAGCAAGCCTATTTATAGGCCAAAGTGACTAAGAAAACCTAAGGAAACAATGGCAAAGAGTTCGGTCATCTTGGTGTCCAAGATGGGCCGGCCCAATGAGCTATGAAGACAAATTAATCCAATCTATCAAATACTAAGGCTAAGGCCCTATAGGGCCGGTCCTCTTGAAGGCCCACTTGAGTCCTCGTGGGCTTGGATCATGGTGCAAATGGCTTGATTGTCTCTCTCTAAGCCCTCAATATCTTTGTGAACTCCATGTTGGTCTTGGACGACTCGAACCAGGGCTTGGAGTGATTCTTTGAAGAGCTTGGCCCGTGCACGTGTGACTGGGCCCGATGGAACTCGGACTGGGTCATTGCGTGGGCCGAGACTCGTGCACACATCAGTCCCCTCCTCTTGAGAAGGATTTGCCCTCAAATCTGGATCCTCCTCGTCAAGAAATGGGCTTAGGTCCGCGACGTTGAAGGTTGCACTAACATTGTACTCCCCAGGTAGCTCCAACTTGTATGCGTTGTCATTGACTCGTTGGAGTACCCGAAATGGTCCATCACCTCTTGGGGACAATTTGCTTTGGCGTTGCTTGGGAAATCGCTCTTTCCTCAAGTGTAGCCAAACCCAATCTCCAGGCTCAAAAATCATCTTGCGACGGTGCTTGTTGGCTTGCTGGGTGTATTGCTGCGTACGCTTCTCAATGTTTGCTCGCACGGCCTCATGTAACCTGCGCACAGAATCAGCTTTCTTTTTCCCATCTAAGCTTGTGTGCTCAGAGGAAGGTAAGGGCACCAAATCAAGGGGGGTGACGGGGTTGAAGCCATAAACAATCGCAAAGGGGGAGTATTGTGTGGCACTATGCACAGTTCGATTGTAGGCGAATTCAACATGAGGGAGGCACTCTTCCCAAGTCTTAAGATTCTTTTTAATCAAGGCCCGAAGTAGAGTGCCAAGTGTGCGATTGACAACTTCAGTTTGTCCATCGCTTTGTGGATGACTAGTGGTGGAGAATAATAACCTAGTGCCCAGTTTGGACCACAAAGTCTTCCAAAAGTAACTCAAGAATTTCACATCTCTATCACTGACAATAGTTTTAGGCAGGCCATGCAGACGGACAATTTCTTTGAAGAACAGATTAGCAATATGAGATGCATCGTCAGTTTTGTGGCAAGGAATAAAATGAGCCATCTTAGAGAATCTATCAACCACAACAAAGATGGAGTCATTACCCCTTGTTGATCAAGGCAATCCTAATACAAAGTCCATAGACAAATCAACCCAAGGATGGTGAGGGATAGGTAATGGGGTATACAAGCCATATGGATTTGTCTTAGACTTTGCCTTGTGACAAGTAGCACATCAACCAACCATGCGTTCAACATCTCTACGCATATGAGGCCAGTAAAAGTGCTCTTGCAACATGGCCAGAGTCTTGGTGATGCCAAAGTGGCCCATGAGACCACCACTATGTGCCTCTCGAATCAAAAGATCACGAATGGAAGAATTAGGTACACACAGTTTATCTACATGGAATAGAAATCCATCATGCAAGAAGTATTTTCCATGCGGGTTCTTAACACAAGCAACATAGATATCACCAAAGTCATGATCATTTGTGTAGAGTTCCTTAACCAATGCGAACCCTAGTAACTTGGCATCCAGAAGGGCAAGCAACGAATGTCTACGTGATAATGCATCAGCCACTACATTCGTTTTGCCAGTCTTATACTTAATGACATACGAAAAGGTGTCAATGAAGCTTACCCATTTGGCATGTCGCTTGCTTAACTTGGGTTGTCCCTTGAGGTACTTCAATGACTCGTGATCAGTGTGTATCACGAACTCCCGAGGGCGAAGATAGTGTTGCCAAGTCTCCAAAGCCCTCACTAATGCGTACAACTCCTTGTCGTACGTGGGGTAGTTTAATGCAGCTCCCCCCAGTTTCTCACTAAAGAAGGCACAAGGCCTCTTGTCTTGCATGAGGACCGCTCCAATACCTACACCAGAAGCATCACATTCAATTTCAAAAGTCTTGTGAAAATTTGGTAATGCTAACACAGGCGCATGTGTGAGTGTGTCCTTGAGGGCGAGAAATGCTTGTTCTTGTGATTCTCCCCAGTGGAACTTGTCATTCTTCTTTGTCACGGCGGTCAACGGGGCGGCAATGGTGCTAAAATCTTTGACAAAGCGCCGGTAAAAGCCCGCCAATCCAAGAAAGCTGCGCACGTCAGGGACGGACGTGGGAGTTGGCCATTGCTCGATGGCCTCAATCTTGGATTTGTCCACCTTGATGCCCTGCGAACTTACCACATAGCCTAAAAACACAAGCTCGTTAGTACAAAAGGTGCACTTCTTGAGGTTGTGATATGAATGTGCGGATCTAGACGAACAATCAAGTTGAAAAGGCGGCACGTATGACCCTTCTAAACCCCGAGTTGATGAACTAAGATGAATCTCAACCCAACAACTAACGATCTAGTGAACCAACGACTTGGATAGAAGAACGCCACAATCAAGGTGTATACTTGGTTGATAAGTTCAATTTGAATAACTCAAGAAATCTCTCAAGTATTCAAGCAAAGCTCTCTTGGAAGAGAAAAGTGAATAAACTCACAAAATTATGTAATTTTTCGATCCCTAACAAGGAGGAAGTAGGGCTATTTTATAGCCTTTACAAGCATTAACCCTAAGCCCAAAATTGACTAAACTAACCCTACCAATTAATGACAAGGATTCGGCCAGCCCTAAGAGTTTAATGGGCTGACTTTAACTAATATTTAACTATAAAAAGATAAATAATAGAACTAGCTTAACTCTTCCTTAGGCGTGACCGCTAGGTGAGGGCACGCCTAACTAGCAACAGGCGCTGGAGGGTCTTCTACTTGGAGCAATGTGTAAAGTTTTGAATCTTCATTCTCCAAGCCTTCAATAATCTTTAAATCATCTCCAATGCGGCCTTGGATTGTACTCACAAGGGCTTGTAAAGATTCACGCATCTTCTTGGCACGAGCTCTTGTGACTGGACCACTTGGTACTTGAATGACTTGTGCAACTTGTGTTTGACCAGCCTTGAGCCCCTCATCAATCCCCTCCTCTTGTAGGCGATTTGTCCCCAAATCAAGCTCGTCGTCTGCATGAAAAGGACTCAAGTCAGCCACATTGAAAGTAGAATGTACTCCATACTCACCTGGAAGGTCAAGTTTGTAGGCATTGTCATTAATGCGCTCCACAACTTGAAATGGCCCATCACCCCGTGGAAGTAGTTTGTTGCGCCTTTGGGTTGGAAAACGCTCCTTTCGCATGTGTATCCAAACCCAATCACCTGGTTCAAACACCATCTGGCGACGTCCCTTGTTGGCACTTTGAATGTATTGAAGGGTACGTTTCTCAATATTAGCTCTAGCTTTGGTATGCAAATCCCGCACGAACTCAGCCTTTTTCTTACCATCTAGGTTAACTCTCTCAGAAGCGATTATATGCAAATTCAACATGAGGCAAGCAATCTTCCCACGATTTAATGTTCTTTTTAATAATTGCTCGCAATAATGTAGATAAAGTCCGATTAACCACTTCAGTTTGTCCATCGGTTTGTGGGTGACTAGAAGTAGAAAAGAGCAATTTAGTCCCTAGTTTACACCACAAAGTTTTCCAAAAGTAGCTAAGGAACCTTACATCCCTATCAGAAACAATGGTACGAGGTACCCCATGTAAACGTACTATGTCTCTAAAGAATAAATCAGCCACATGTTTAGCATCATCAGTTTTATGGCAAGGAATGAAGTGAGCCATCTTTGAGAAACGATCAACTACCACATAAATAGAATCATGCCCGTGTCTAGTTCTAGGTAATCCAAGGACAAAGTCCATAGACAAATCTACCCAAGATTCATGTGGGATGGGTAAAGGAGTGTAGAGTCCATAAGGATGTACCTTTGATTTTGCTTGGTGACAAGTGACACACCTTTGTGTATGCCTCTCGACATCCCTCTTCATGCGAGGCCAGTAGAAATGCTCTTGGAGAATTGACAAGGTCTTGGCCACTCCAAAATGTCCCATGAGGCCTCCACCATGAGCCTCTCTAACCAACAAAAGTCGCATGGAGCACATTGGAATACATAGTTTACCTTTGTAGTACAAGAACCCCTGCGACATAGAATAATGCTCACGAGTAACTCGTGGCAAGGTTGTGAAAATCTCACCAAAGTCTAGGTCAGCTGCATATAAATCCTTAATGAACTCAAAGCCAAGCAACTTAGTGTCTAGTGTAGTGATTAGTGTATACCGTCTAGAAAGTGCATCAGCCACTACATTAGTCTTTCCAACCTTATATTTGATGACAAACACAAAACTATCAATGAAAGCCACCCACCTCGCATGCCTTTTGCTCAATTTGGTTTGTGATTTGATGTGTTTGAGCGATTCATGATCAGTGTGGAGTACGAATTCCCGAGGTCTGAGGTAGTGTTGCCAAGTTTGGAGAGCTCGCACCAAGGCCATCAATTCTTTGTCATAAGTAGAGTAGTTCAACGAGGCACCAGTCAACTTCTCACTAAAGTAGGCCACTGGTTTCCCCTCTTGAATGAGTACAGCTCCAATACCTATACCAGAAGCATCACACTCTACTTCAAAAGCCTTGTCAAAATTAGGTAAACTTAATACAGGTGCATGTGTGAGCTTGTGTTTAAGTAATTGGAAAGACTTAGCTTGTTCGTCTTCCCATTGGAATGGCACATTTTTCTTGATAATGGCTGTAAGTGGGGCAGCAATGGTGCTGAAATCCTTGACAAAGCGCCTATAGAAGCTTGCCAAGCCATGGAAACTCCTTACCTCACTTACACTGGTTGGTATTGGCCATTCATTTATGGCCTTCACCTTTTCTTGGTCAACTCGTATTCCCTGGTCACTCACAACATAACCTAGGAAGACAAGTTGATTAGTGCAAAAAGTACACTTCTTAAGGTTAGCATAGAGGCTCGCCTTTCGAAGTGCATCTAAGACCATTCGTACATGCACAACATGCTCTTCTGTACTCTTACTATAGATCAATATGTCATCAAAGTAGACTACCACAAATTTACCAATAAAAGAACGCAAAACATGGTTCATTAACCTCATGAAGGTACTAGGTGCATTAGTTAAGCCAAAAGGCATGACCAACCACTCATACAGACCATGTTTTGTTTTAAATGCTGTTTTCCACTCATCCCCTTCTTTCATGCGTATTTGGTGATAACCACTTTTCAAGTCAATCTTAGTAAATATAATAGCACCATGTAACTCATCAAGCATGTCATCTAATCGAGGTATGGGATGGCGATACTTTACCGTTATGGCATTTATGGCTCTACAATCGGTGCACATCCTCCATCCTCCATCTTTCTTTGGCACAAGTAGGACAGGTACAGCACAAGGACTTAGACTCTCTTGAATCCAGCCCTTACCAAGCAAGTCCTCTACTTGCCTTTGTTGCTCCTTAGTTTCCTCCGGATTAGTCCTATATGGTGCCTTATTAGGAAGGGAAGAGCCAGGAATGAAATCAATTTGATGTTCTATTCCCCTCAAAGGTGGCAACCCATTAGGTATATCCTCAGGAAATACATCTTGGTACTCCTGTAAAAGGTTAGCAATAGCACTAGGCAAAGAAGCACCAAGTTCATTAGTTAGCAAAGACTCTTTACAAAACAAGATAAGCAAAATCTGGTTAGAGTGCAAAGCCTTTCGCACATCTCTAGTTCTAGCAAGCATGATGGATTTTCTCTCCTTTTTTCCTTCAATGGCCGAATGTGAAGTGTCAATTTTATGAGAAGATGGTTCGGCCATTTTGCTCTTTGTATCATGCAAATTTTTCTTTTTATTGTCACAATGCATGTCATATTCCTTTTGCAACCCAATTTGGTCCTCATGCACTTGTTGAGGTGTAAGAGTTGCAAGTGTGATCTTTTTAGTATTATGCACAAAGGAATACTTATTCAAGAATCCATCAAAAATGACCCTTTTATCAAATTGCCATGGCCGTCCCAAAATAATATGAGTAGCTTGCATAGGCACAACATCACATAAAACATCATCTTTATATCTACCAATGGCAAAATTAATTAAAACTTGCTTATGAACACGTACCTCACCACTATTATTCAGCCATTGTAGTTTGTAAGGTCGGGGGTGATCACTTGTTGGCAAGTTCAATCGTTCCACCATGAGTGCACTAGCAACATTGGTACAGCTCCCTGGGTCAATTACCAAGCTACAAAGCTTGTCCATCACATGGCACCTTGAGTAAAATATGTTCTCTCGTTGAAGGTCATCTCTACTAGCTTGAGTAGTTAGAGCTCGCCTTGCAACCATACCAACTTTACCATGAGCTGGTATCTCCTCAAATTCCTCATCTTCCTCAACCAAGGGAGGCATGTCCTCACACTCATCCTCCTCATCCGTTCGTACTTCCCCATTTGGTAGCATAAGCATAACCCTTTGATTTGGGCATTGGGAAGCAATATGTCCAAACCCTTGACACTTAAAACACTTAGTGTCTCGGTATCGAACTTTGCTTACCTCATGAGTAGGCCTACCATCGCCCCTTGAGGGTTGTTTTGAGGAAGGTGCATTCGGCCTTAGTGACTCCTTGGTTGTCCCACCTTGTTTGACCAAGGGGAATGCACTAGAGGGGTTGACTTCCCTCTTGAAGGGTTGGCTTCTCCAATTTCCAGCTTGGAAGTTGGGATTTTGTCGAATTGGACCCCTCCTCTTGAGCCTCCTTTCAATCTTAATAGCCTTGTCTAGCATATCATGGAGGTCCACATAATGGTGCATCTCCACTTGATCCGCTATTTCAGGCCTCAATCCACTTAAAAATCGTGCCATAGTAGCTTCCCGGTCCTCGACAATGTCGGCCCTTAACATGGCTATCTCCATCTCCTTATGATAGTCCTCCACGCTGGTGGCTCCTTGTGTTAAATTTTGAAGTTTGAGGTACAAGTCACGGTGGTAGTGACTAGGAACAAAGCGTTTCTTCATGACACCCCTCAATTCGGTCCATGTAGTGATAGGGTATTCACCACTTCGCCTTCTACTAGTAGTGATTTGATCCCACCACACTATGGCGTAGTCGGTGAATTGCATGACTGCAAGTCTCATTTGTTGCTCTTCAGTGTAATCATTGCAATCAAAGATCAACTCCACTCGTTTCTCCCATTCCAAATAGACATCGGGGTCGGATTTGCCTTGGAAAGTAGGCAATTGCATTTTAACGCCTTTGATTGGATCCACACCAGCTTTACGGTGTTTATTCTTCCATGTCCTCGACCCATATTCCTCCTCGGAGTTGGAACTTTCATAGTCACGGGTTGGTGCTTTGTGTCTCCGGGACTTAGAATTGGTTTGGGAGTGTTCGAGACTATCCATCCTCTCATGCAATGGTTCTAATTCCTGTTTCATTAGCTTGAGTAATTTATCAGTCATAGCTTCCATCACAAGTTTAATATCAAAAGGAGTAGTTTCCTTCCCTTCGGACATGTTGAGGTATTCCTGCAAAAATAGAGTTAGTGGAAATAACACCTCACTCACTCCCTTAGTATATCACTCACACTCGTGTTTCACTCAAGTGTATTAAAACACTCTAATGATCTCACCAAACACTTCTCAAGTCACTAGATTGCTTTTCTTGAAGAAATCAGAATTTCCTTGAAGAAATTCAATCAAACTTGAACCAAATTACACCCAAGTGTGGCGGATGAAGGCTGTGAGTTTTTGAAAGCTTGTTGGACTGATTGTAAGACACAAAATGAGATGTATAATATGCTGGAAAAAGAAAAAAAACTCTAAGCTGTCCGCCTAAAAGAAAAGAAACCACAAAAAACAAGAAAAAAGAAAGTTTGGTTTGTGACTAGGAGCTAATTTTAGGAGTTAACTACCAAGTGGAGTCCAAAACTGATTAGGACTCTTGGGCCTCGTAAACCACGTTTTTATTGGCTGGAAATGCTATAAAATAGGCACCAAAGGCGGCTGGGCAGTTGGCACAAACCACAATCAAGAAACAAAAACAAGAGGCGGCTACAAAGTAGGAAACCCTATCTTATCTTCCCACCTTTTGTGGCTATTTAATAGCAAGGTTTCTTGGTTGTTTTGGGGTGTTAATGGCTGCTGGTTTTCTGGTATTTCGTGGACAAAGAGAGAGCAGCAAGAAACAACAAGATTGAAGGCAACAAGGTTTGTTCTTTCAACCCAAGTTCGGCTAGGCCACCCAAGCAAACTATTTCTTGTTCTTGAAATCCGATTTGTGTGTTTTTGTATTTTTTTTTTCTTTCTTGCGTTGTTTTTTTTTTTTTTTTCTGCAAGATGGATCTTTCTTTCTTTTTCAATTCGGATCCCACACACAAGAAACAAGATCTTTGTCAAATTTGAGCAAGGCAGCCGCAAGTTTGAGCCAAGAACTTTGGTTTTGTGTTGAAGGTTCAAGATTTGGAAAAGGTTGAGAACAAGATTTTCAAGAGCCCTTGTTTTCCCACCCAAGAACTTCAAGATTCAATCAAGATTTCCAGATTTCAGGAGTTTGAACAACAATATGCAACAAAAACTTGATGGCAGCCCACGAAAATTCAAGAAACTACAAAACCCTAACTTCAAGAAATTCAAGATATCAAATTTTTTTTTTTGCAGCCCAAGAACTTCAAGATTCAATCCCCACAATACTAAGGACGCTAGGAAATTTCAAGGTCAGCCATGGTTTCATCAAGACACAACCAGAAAATAGGTTTTTTCCTCTCTTTTTCGGATGAACAGTGTTTTCGGGTGAATAGTACCAGATGAACAGTAACCTCCTTTTTTTTTTTTTTTGTTGTTGTTGTTGTTTTTGGATGACTCTCTATGAATTCAAGACTTCAAGATACAAGACACAAGACCCACGAAAACAAGGTACACGATGGATGAATTGCGGACAACAACAAACACGAAAATTCAAGACAATCAACGAAAACAAGAATAAACAACAAGAACCAAGACAAAACCCTAGCCGCTTATGGAATTCCTAAACGACCAGATTTTAACACTATAAGAAACGGAAAAGCAAAAGAAAAAAAAATTCTTTTTTTTTTTTTTTTTAAGGAAAACTTACAAGATGCAATGGGATACCAACTGACGTAAGACGGATCTAGACGAACACCAAGTTGAGTGGATTTGCGGAACTTTGACCCTTCTATAATCACGAGCCACGAACTAAGGAGAATCCTTAACCCAAGACTAGCCAGTTTAGTGAACCAAAGTATATTTAGAAGAACGCCACAATCAAGGAGACTACTTGACTGATAAGTTCGATGAACTACTTGAGATGAATTCTCAAGTATTCAAAAGAAATTCTCTTGAAGCAAGAGAGAGTGAATAAAACTCACGAATATTTTATAAAATATGAATTTTTTTTTTTTTTTACTCTAAACCAACACAAAACTTCAAGAACAATATAACAAGACACCAAAATAAGAAAGAAACACAAGTTATGAACAAAAGTTTTTTTTTTCGGGATGAACAGTGTCGCTACAGTAGCGATGAACAGTATCGCTACAGTGCGGCGCGGTGAACAGTATCGCTACAGTAGAGATGAACAGTACGATGCTACAGTACCTTTTTTTTTTTTTTTTTTTTGTAATAACAATCGGACTTGACACAAAGAGAGACACGACCAGATTTGCAAAATAAAATTGACTAGGAAGCTTACGAACAAACTCAACGGGATATACTTGATGTCGTCGACTAGCTCTGATACCAACTGATATGAATGTGCGGATCTAGACGAACAATCAAGTTGAAAAGGCGGCACGTATGACCCTTCTAAACCCCGAGTTGATGAACTAAGATGAATCTCAACCCAACAACTAACGATCTAGTGAACCAACGACTTGGATAGAAGAACGCCACAATCAAGGTGTATACTTGGTTGATAAGCTCAATTTGAATAACTCAAGAAATCTCTCAAGTATTCAAGCAAAGCTCTCTTGGAAGAGAAAAGTGAATAAACTCACAAAATTATGTAATTTTTCGATCCCTAACAAGGAGGAAGTAGGGCTATTTTATAGCCTTTACAAGCATTAACCCTAAGCCCAAAATTGACTAAACTAACCCTACCAATTAATGACAAGGATTCGGCCAGCCCTAAGAGTTTAATGGGCTGACTTTAACTAATATTTAACTATAAAAAGATAAATAATAGAACTAGCTTAACTCTTCCTTAGGCGTGACCGCTAGGTGAGGGCACGCCTAACTAGCAACAGGCGCTGGAGGGTCTTCTACTTGGAGCAATGTGTAAAGTTTTGAATCTTCATTCTCCAAGCCTTCAATAATCTTTAAATCATCTCCAATGCGGCCTTGGATTGTACTCACAAGGGCTTGTAAAGATTCACGCATCTTCTTGGCACGAGCTCTTGTGACTGGACCACTTGGTACTTGAATGACTTGTGCAACTTGTGTTTGACTAGCCTTGAGCCCCTCATCAGGTTGGCGTAAAGACGCGCCTGTCGAAGTGTCTCAAGAACTATTCTCACATGCTCTAGGTGCTCATGCTCACTACGACTATAGATCAGGATGTCATCAAAGTAAACAATGACAAACTTGCCAATAAAGTGTCTCAACACATGGTTCATTAGTCGCATGAAGGTGCTAGGGGCATTAGTTAAGCCAAAAGGCATGACTAGCCACTCATAGAGACCATGTTTGGTTTTGAAGGCTGTTTTCCACTCGTCGCCTTCTTTCATCCGAATTTGATGATAGCCGCTCCTTAAGTCTATTTTGGTGAAAATAATGGCACCATCGAGTTCATCAAGCATATCATCAAGTCTAGGAATGGGATGACGATATTTGACAGTGATAGCGTTCACAGCCCGACAGTCAGTGCACATGCGCCAAGTACCGTCCTTTTTGGGAACAAGTATCACAGGCACAGCGCAAGGACTTAGACTTTCCTTTACCCAACCCTTACCTAAGAGGCCATCAACTTGCCTTTGAAGCTCCTTGGTCTCCTCAGGGCCCATGCGGTAGGCAGGTTTGTTGGGCAATGGTGCTCCAGGAATGAGGTCGATTTGGTGTTCAATTCCCCGAATGGGTGGTAAGCCATCAGGGACCTCGTCAGGGAAAACATCCCCAAATTCTTGCAAAAGAGCAACTATGCTCGCAGGCAACGCCTTGTCGAGCTCAGCAACATCCAAGAGCACATGCTTGCAAATCATGAGAAGTATAGGCTGATTAGAGTTCACCACTTTTCTAACATCTTTAGCCTTAATAATCATGTTGTGCTTCCTAGTGGTAGGTGCGGTAGGTGATTTGTCATGTATACCCCTAGGTGTGCTCCCTTGACCCTTGGTTGATGGCTCACTCGTAGACGTGGAGCCTTTACCAGGGTCGACTGCCTTTAGTTTCCTCCTTTGACGGTCTTGTTCACACTCCCTTTGCAATAGTAGTTGGTCCTCATAAACTTGTGCAGGTGTGAGAGGTGTAAGGACCTTACGTTTGCCATCGTGCAAAAGGGTGTACTTATTTGCTCTTCCATCGAATGTGACGTGTTTGTCAAATTGCCAGGGCCTTCCCAAAATGATATGCGTAGCATGCATTGGTACTACGTTGCACACGATTTCATCAGTGTAAGTACCAATTGAAAAGGGAATGCGTACCTGTTTGAAGACTCGTACCTCACCATCCTCACTTAACCATCCTCACTTGGATGCCTGGTAGTGGGGAGTCCTAGACTCTCAACCATGAGCAAACTGGCCACGTTCGTGCAACTCCCACCGTCGATGATGAGACTACACACCTTGTCGCCTATCTTACAGCGGGTGTAGAAAAGGTTTTCGCGTTGTAGCTGCTCGTCCTCCTTAACGCGGGCGGTTAGCACTCGCCGTGCCACCAAGCAACCTACTTCTCCTCGTGTAGGCGAGCAAGCCTCCCCAGCTGACTCCTCTTCTAGGCAGTCGTCTTCGACCAGTTCGGGCATCTCCTCACATTCGTCATCATCAGACACGATTTCGCCATTGTGAGTGATGAGCATGACCCGTTGGTTTGGGCACTGAGATTGAATATGTCCAAACCCTTGGCACTTGAAGCACTTGATGTCCCTACTCCTAGTCTTAGGAGTCTCATGCGGTGCCTTTGAAGTGGACCTGGATGCATCGGAAACCTTGTTAGGGGTAGAATAGGAATGGCGGTTAGAGGTGTTACCTTGGATTCGGTTAGAAGAGGTTGGTGCTGCCGCATTTCCAACTTTGTGGGTCGCCCTTCGTGGTTGGTTGCCCCTCCATGAAGTGGTGTTAGAAGTTTGGAACGTACGTACTCCACGTCTTAGTTTCTTCCCCCGCTCGGCCTTAATAGCGAGTTCTAGAAGGTCGTGCATGTCCAAGTAATGTTGGAGCTCCAAGGCTTCTTGAAGGTCAGGATTGAGACCTCTAAGAAACCGAGCCATCGTGGCCTCATTGTCTTCTTGAATGTTGGCCCTCATCATGGTCATCTCAATTTCTTTGTGGTAGTCCTCCACACTCATGTTTGGTTTTGAACGCCGTTTTCCACTCATCGCCTTCTTTCATCCTAATTTGATGATAGCCACACCTTAAATCGATTTTGGTGAAAATGATAGCACCATCGAGTTCATCAAGCATATCATCAAGTCTAGGAATGGGATGATGATACAGCCCTACAGTCAGTGCACATGCGCCAAGTACCATCCTTTTTGGGGGAAAGTATCATAGGCACAACACAAGGATTTAAACTCTGTTTTACCCAACCCTTACCTAAGAGGCCATCAACTTGCCTTTGAAGCTCTTTTGTCTCCTCAGGACCCATGCGGTAAACCGGTTTGTTGGGTAGGGGTGCTCCCGGAATCAGTCTATTTGATGCTCAATCCCTCGAATGGGTGGTAAACCATCAGGGACCTCATCAGGGAATACATCCTCGAATTCCTGCAAAAGAGCAACCATGCTCGAAGGCAATGCCTTATTGAGCTCAGCAACATCTAAGAGCACATGCTTGCAAATCATGAGAAGTATAGGCCGATCAGAATTTATAACCTTTCTAACATCCTTAGCCTTAATGATCATGTTTTGCTTCCTAGT
This sequence comes from Coffea arabica, assembly GCF_036785885.1. NCBI lineage: Eukaryota > Viridiplantae > Streptophyta > Magnoliopsida > Gentianales > Rubiaceae > Coffea > Coffea arabica. Next base: position 29,000,592 of record NC_092318.1, on the reverse strand, counting down.
GGGTGGTTTAATGGGTGAATGATCATGCGTATCACCAGGTGTGCCCACTTGACCCTTGGTCGAATGCTCACTTGTAGAAGTGGAGCATTTGCCAGGATCGGCCGCCTTTTGTTTCCTCTTTTGGCGGTCTTGTTCACACTCTCTTTGTAACTTAAGTTGGTCCACATACACTTGGACAGGTGTGAGTGGTGTGAGGCCCAGGCATTTTCCATTGTGCAAGAGAGTGTATTTATTTGCTCGTTCATCAAACGTGACGGATTTGTCAAATTGCCAAGGTCTCCCTAGGATGACATGTGTCGCATGCATAGGCACAACATCACACACAACCTCATCTATGTAATTGCCAATAGAGAAAGGAATACGTACCTGTTTGTAGACACGTACCTCACTGATACGTTCCTCGATCAACTTGTTTCGAGACACGTAGCACGTTTGCCCAAGGATCTAGCAAGGTTGTCCAACGCTTGGATTGCGGGACCTAGAATCAAACGGACGACACGATTTGATGTAGGTGGTAGACGACACTCCGATGAAGGTGAATACTCCAGGGGAATAGGTCGGATGAACAATCGAGGACAGGACGCAAGATTGCTCAATAACCCTTGCCAAAGCAAGTTAAAGTGCTCGAACTCTCTTCTTGGAAGAAGGAACGAATTAAACCAATTTTATTGATAAAACGACTACCCTAAAACCTTACAAAGCAAGCCTATTTATAGGCCAAAGTGACTAAGAAAACCTAAGGAAACAATGGCAAAGAGTTCGGTCATCTTGGTGTCCAAGATGGGCCGGCCCAATGAGCTATGAAGACAAATTAATCCAATCTATCAAATACTAAGGCTAAGGCCCTATAGGGCCGGTCCTCTTGAAGGCCCACTTGAGTCCTCGTGGGCTTGGATCATGGTGCAAATGGCTTGATTGTCTCTCTCTAAGCCCTCAATATCTTTGTGAACTCCATGTTGGTCTTGGACGACTCGAACCAGGGCTTGGAGTGATTCTTTGAAGAGCTTGGCCCGTGCACGTGTGACTGGGCCCGATGGAACTCGGACTGGGTCATTGCGTGGGCCGAGACTCGTGCACACATCAGTCCCCTCCTCTTGAGAAGGATTTGCCCTCAAATCTGGATCCTCCTCGTCAAGAAATGGGCTTAGGTCCGCGACGTTGAAGGTTGCACTAACATTGTACTCCCCAGGTAGCTCCAACTTGTATGCGTTGTCATTGACTCGTTGGAGTACCCGAAATGGTCCATCACCTCTTGGGGACAATTTGCTTTGGCGTTGCTTGGGAAATCGCTCTTTCCTCAAGTGTAGCCAAACCCAATCTCCAGGCTCAAAAATCATCTTGCGACGGTGCTTGTTGGCTTGCTGGGTGTATTGCTGCGTACGCTTCTCAATGTTTGCTCGCACGGCCTCATGTAACCTGCGCACAGAATCAGCTTTCTTTTCCCATCTAAGCTTGTGTGCTCAGAGGAAGGTAAGGGCACCAAATCAAGGGGGGTGACGGGGTTGAAGCCATAAACAATCTCAAAGGGGGAGTATTGTGTGGCACTATGCACAGTTCGATTGTAGGCGAATTCAACATGAGGGAGGCACTCTTCCCAAGTCTTAAGATTCTTTTTAATCAAGGCCCGAAGTAGAGTGCCAAGTGTGCGATTGACAACTTCAGTTTGTCCATCGCTTTGTGGATGACTAGTGGTGGAGAATAATAACCTAGTGCCCAGTTTGGACCACAAAGTCTTCCAAAAGTAACTCAAGAATTTCACATCTCTATCACTGACAATAGTTTTAGGCAGGCCATGCAGACGGACAATTTCTTTGAAGAACAGATTAGCAATATGAGATGCATCGTCAGTTTTGTGGCAAGGAATAAAATGAGCCATCTTAGAGAATCTATCAACCACAACAAAGATGGAGTCATTACCCCTTGTTGATCAAGGCAATCCTAATACAAAGTCCATAGACAAATCAACCCAAGGATGGTGAGGGATAGGTAATGGGGTATACAAGCCATATGGATTTGTCTTAGACTTTGCCTTGTGACAAGTAGCACATCTACCAACCATGCGTTCAACATCTCTACGCATATGAGGCCAGTAAAAGTGCTCTTGCAACATGGCCAGAGTCTTGGTGATGCCAAAGTGGCCCATGAGACCACCACTATGTGCCTCTCGAATCAAAAGATCACGAATGGAAGAATTAGGTACACACAGTTTATCTACATGGAATAGAAATCCATCATGCAAGAAGTATTTTCCATGCGGGTTCTTAACACAAGCAACATAGATATCACCAAAGTCATGATCATTTGTGTAGAGTTCCTTAACCAATGCGAACCCTGGCATCCAGAAGGGCAAGCAACGAATGTCTACGTGATAATGCATCAGCCACTACATTCGTTTTGCCAGTCTTATACTTAATGACATACGAAAAGGTGTCAATGAAGCTTACCCATTTGGCATGTCGCTTGCTTAACTTGGGTTGTCCCTTGAGGTACTTCAATGACTCGTGATCAGTGTGTATCACGAACTCCCGAGGGCGAAGATAGTGTTGCCAAGTCTCCAAAGCCCTCACTAATGCGTACAACTCCTTGTCGTACGTGGGGTAGTTTAATGCAGCTCCCCCCAGTTTCTCACTAAATAAGGCACAAGGCCTCTTGTCTTGCATGAGGACCGCTCCAATACCTACACCAGAAGCATCACATTCAATTTCAAAAGTCTTGTGAAAATTTGGTAATGCTAACACAGGCGCATGTGTGAGTGTGTCCTTGAGGGCGAGAAATGCTTGTTCTTGTGATTCTCCCCAGTGGAACTTGTCATTCTTCTTTGTCACGGCGGTCAACGGGGCGGCAATGGTGCTAAACTCTTTGACAAAGCGCCGGTAAAAGCCCGCCAATCCAAGAAAGCTGCGCACGTCAGGGACGGACGTGGGAGTTGGCCATTGCTCGATGGCCTCAATCTTGGATTTGTCCACCTTGATGCCCTGCGAACTTACCACATAGCCTAAAAACACAAGCTCGTTAGTACAAAAGGTGCACTTCTTGAGGTTGGCGTAAAGACGCGCCTGTCGAAGTGTCTCAAGAACTATTCTCACATGCTCTAGGTGCTCATGCTCACTACGACTATAGATCAGGATGTCATCAAAGTAAACAATGACAAACTTGCCAATAAAGTGTCTCAACACATGGTTCATTAGTCGCATGAAGGTGCTAGGGGCATTAGTTAAGCCAAAAGGCATGACTAGCCACTCATAGAGACCATGTTTGGTTTTGAAGGCTGTTTTCCACTCGTCGCCTTCTTTCATCCGAATTTGATGATAGCCGCTCCTTAAGTCTATTTTGGTGAAAATAATGGCACCATCGAGTTCATCAAGCATATCATCAAGTCTAGGAATGGGATGACGATATTTGACAGTGATAGCGTTCACAGCCCGACAGTCAGTGCACATGCGCCAAGTACCGTCCTTTTTGGGAACAAGTATCACAGGCACAGCGCAAGGACTTAGACTTTCCTTTACCCAACCCTTACCTAAGAGGCCATCAACTTGCCTTTGAAGCTCCTTGGTCTCCTCAAGGCCCATGCGGTAGGCAGGTTTGTTGGGCAATGGTGCTCCAGGAATGAGGTCGATTTGGTGTTCAATTCCCCGAATGGGTGGTAAGCCATCAGGGACCTCGTCAGGGAAAACATCCCCAAATTCTTGCAAAAGAGCAACTATGCTCGCAGGCAACGCCTTGTCGAGCTCAGCAATATCCAAGAGCACATGCTTGCAAATCATGAGAAGTATAGGCTGATTAGAGTTCACCACTTTTCTAACATCTTTAGCCTTAATAATCATGTTGTGCTTCCTAGTGGTAGGTGCGGTAGGTGATTTGTCATGTATACCCCTAGGTGTGCTCCCTTGACCCTTGGTTGATGGCTCACTCGTAGACGTGGAGCCTTTACCAGGGTCGACTGCCTTTAGTTTCCTCCTTTGACGGTCTTGTTCACACTCCCTTTGCAATAGTAGTTGGTCCTCATAAACTTGTGCAGGTGTGAGAGGTGTAAGGACCTTACGTTTGCCATCGTGCAAAAGGGTGTACTTATTTGCTCTTCCATCGAATGTGACGTGTTTGTCAAATTGCCAGGGCCTTCCCAAAATGATATGCGTAGCATGCATTGGTACTACGTTGCACACGATTTCATCAGTGTAAGTACCAATTGAAAAGGGAATGCGTACCTGTTTGAAGACTCGTACCTCACCATCCTCACTTAGCCATTGGAGGCGGTAAGGATTTGGATGCCTGGTAGTGGGGAGTCCTAGACTCTCAACCATGAGCAAACTGGCCACGTTCGTGCAACTCCCACCGTCGATGATGAGACTACACACCTTGTCGCCTATCTTACAGCGGGTGTAGAAAAGGTTTTCGCGTTGTAGCTGCTCGTCCTCCTTAACGCGGGCGGTTAGCACTCGCCGTGCCACCAAGCAACCTACTTCTCCTCGTGTAGGCGAGCAAGCCTCCCCAGCTGACTCCTCTTCTAGGCAGTCGTCTTCGACCAGTTCGGGCATCTCCTCACATTCGTCATCATCAGACACGATTTCGCCATTGTGAGTGATGAGCATGACCCGTTGGTTTGGGCACTGAGATTGAATATGTCCAAACCCTTGGCACTTGAAGCACTTGATGTCCCTACTCCTAGTCTTAGGAGTCTCATGCGGTGCCTTTGAAGTGGACCTGGATGCATCGGAAACCTTGTTAGGGGTAGAATAGGAATGGCGGTTAGAGGTGTTACCTTGGATTCGGTTAGAAGAGGTTGGTGCTGCCGCATTTCCAACTTTGTGGGTCGCCCTTCGTGGTTGGTTGCCCCTCCATGAAGTGGTGTTAGAAGTTTGGAACGTACGTACTCCACGTCTTAGTTTCTTCCCCCGCTCGGCCTTAATAGCGAGTTCTAGAAGGTCGTGCATGTCCAAGTAATGTTGGAGCTCCAAGGCTTCTTGAAGGTCAGGATTGAGACCTCTAAGAAACCGAGCCATCGTGGCCTCATTGTCTTCTTGAATGTTGGCCCTCATCATGGTCATCTCAATTTCTTTGTGGTAGTCCTCCACACTCATGTTTGGTTTTGAACGCCGTTTTCCACTCATCGCCTTCTTTCATCCTAATTTGATGATAGCCACACCTTAAATCGATTTTGGTGAAAATGATAGCACCATCGAGTTCATCAAGCATATCATCAAGTCTAGGAATGGGATGATGATACAGCCCTACAGTCAGTGCACATGCGCCAAGTACCATCCTTTTTGGGGGAAAGTATCATAGGCACAACACAAGGATTTAAACTCTGTTTTACCCAACCCTTACCTAAGAGGCCATCAACTTGCCTTTGAAGCTCTTTTGTCTCCTCAGGACCCATGCGGTAAACCGGTTTGTTGGGTAGGGGTGCTCCCGGAATCAGTCTATTTGATGCTCAATCCCTCGAATGGGTGGTAAACCATCAGGGACCTCATCAGGGAATACATCCTCGAATTCCTGCAAAAGAGCAACCATGCTCGAAGGCAATGCCTTATTGAGCTCAGCAACATCTAAGAGCACATGCTTGCAAATCATGAGAAGTATAGGCTGATCAGAATTTATAACCTTTCTAACATCCTTAGCCTTAATGATCATGTTTTGCTTCCTAGTGGGTGGTTTAATGGGTGAATGATCATGCGTATCACCAGGTGTGCCCACTTGACCCTTGGTCGAATGCTCACTTGTAGAAGTGGAGCATTTGCCAGGATCGGCCGCCTTTTGTTTCCTCTTTTGGCGGTCTTGTTCACACTCTCTTTGTAACTTAAGTTGGTCCACATACACTTGGGCAGGTGTGAGTGGTGTGAGGACCAGGCATTTTCCATTGTGCAAGAGAGTGTATTTATTTGCTCGTTCATCAAACGTGACGGATTTGTCAAATTGCCAAGGTGTGACATGTGTCGCATGCATAGGCACAACATCACACACAACCTCATCTATGTAATTGCCAATAGAGAAAGGAATACGTACCTGTTTGTAGACACGTACCTCACTGATACGTTCCTCGATCAACTTGTTTCGAGACACGTAGCACGTTTGCCCAAGGATCTAGCAAGGTTGTCCAACGCTTGGATTGCGGGACCTAGAATCAAACGGACGACACGATTTGATGTAGGTGGTAGACGACACTCCGATGAAGGTGAATACTCCAGGGGAATAGGTCGGATGAACAATCGAGGACAGGACGCAAGATTGCTCAATAACCCTTGCCAAAGCAAGTTAAAGTGCTCGAACTCTCTTCTTGGAAGAAGGAACGAATTAAACCAATTTTATTGATAAAACGACTACCCTAAAACCTTACAAAGCAAGCCTATTTATAGGCCAAAGTGACTAAGAAAACCTAAGGAAACAATGGCAAAGAGTTCGGTCATCTTGGTGTCCAAGATGGGCCGGCCCAATGAGCTATGAAGACAAATTAATCCAATCTATCAAATACTAAGGCTAAGGCCCTATAGGGCCGGTCCTCTTGAAGGCCCACTTGAGTCCTCGTGGGCTTGGATCATGGTGCAAATGGCTTGATTGTCTCTCTCTAAGCCCTCAATATCTTTGTGAACTCCATGTTGGTCTTGGACGACTCGAACCAGGGCTTGGAGTGATTCTTTGAAGAGCTTGGCCCGTGCACGTGTGACTGGGCCCGATGGAACTCGGACTGGGTCATTGCGTGGGCCGAGACTCGTGCACACATCAGTCCCCTCCTCTTGAGAAGGATTTGCCCTCAAATCTGGATCCTCCTCGTCAAGAAATGGGCTTAGGTCCGCGACGTTGAAGGTTGCACTAACATTGTACTCCCCAGGTAGCTCCAACTTGTATGCGTTGTCATTGACTCGTTGGAGTACCCGAAATGGTCCATCACCTCTTGGGGACAATTTGCTTTGGCGTTGCTTGGGAAATCGCTCTTTCCTCAAGTGTAGCCAAACCCAATCTCCAGGCTCAAAAATCATCTTGCGACGGTGCTTGTTGGCTTGCTGGGTGTATTGCTGCGTACGCTTCTCAATGTTTGCTCGCACGGCCTCATGTAACCTGCGCACAGAATCAGCTTTCTTTTCCCATCTAAGCTTGTGTGCTCAGAGGAAGGTAAGGGCACCAAATCAAGGGGGGTGACGGGGTTGAAGCCATAAACAATCTCAAAGGGGGAGTATTGTGTGGCACTATGCACAGTTCGATTGTAGGCGAATTCAACATGAGGGAGGCACTCTTCCCAAGTCTTAAGATTCTTTTTAATCAAGGCCCGAAGTAGAGTGCCAAGTGTGCGATTGACAACTTCAGTTTGTCCATCGCTTTGTGGATGACTAGTGGTGGAGAATAATAACCTAGTGCCCAGTTTGGACCACAAAGTCTTCCAAAAGTAACTCAAGAATTTCACATCTCTATCACTGACAATAGTTTTAGGCAGGCCATGCAGACGGACAATTTCTTTGAAGAACAGATTAGCAATATGAGATGCATCGTCAGTTTTGTGGCAAGGTATAAAATGAGCCATCTTAGAGAATCTATCAACCACAACAAAGATGGAGTCATTACCCCTTGTTGATCAAGGCAATCCTAATACAAAGTCCATAGACAAATCAACCCAAGGATGGTGAGGGATAGGTAATGGGGTATACAAGCCATATGGATTTGTCTTAGACTTTGCCTTGTGACAAGTAGCACATCTACCAACCATGCGTTCAACATCTCTACGCATATGAGGCCAGTAAAAGTGCTCTTGCAACATGGCCAGAGTCTTGGTGATGCCAAAGTGGCCCATGAGACCACCACTATGTGCCTCTCGAATCAAAAGATCACGAATGGAAGAATTAGGTACACACAGTTTATCTACATGGAATAGAAATCCATCATGCAAGAAGTATTTTCCATGCGGGTTCTTAACACAAGCAACATAGATATCACCAAAGTCATGATCATTTGTGTAGAGTTCCTTAACCAATGCGAACCCTGGCATCCAGAAGGGCAAGCAACGAATGTCTACGTGATAATGCATCAGCCACTACATTCGTTTTGCCAGTCTTATACTTAATGACATACGAAAAGGTGTCAATGAAGCTTACCCATTTGGCATGTCGCTTGCTTAACTTGGGTTGTCCCTTGAGGTACTTCAATGACTCGTGATCAGTGTGTATCACGAACTCCCGAGGGCGAAGATAGTGTTGCCAAGTCTCCAAAGCCCTCACTAATGCGTACAACTCCTTGTCGTACGTGGGGTAGTTTAATGCAGCTCCCCCCAGTTTCTCACTAAAGAAGGCACAAGGCCTCTTGTCTTGCATGAGGACCGCTCCAATACCTACACCAGAAGCATCACATTCAATTTCAAAAGTCTTGTGAAAATTTGGTAATGCTAACACAGGCGCATGTGTGAGTGTGTCCTTGAGGGCGAGAAATGCTTGTTCTTGTGATTCTCCCCAGTGGAACTTGTCATTCTTCTTTGTCACGGCGGTCAACGGGGCGGCAATGGTGCTAAACTCTTTGACAAAGCGCCGGTAAAAGCCCGCCAATCCAAGAAAGCTGCGCACGTCAGGGACGGACGTGGGAGTTGGCCATTGCTCGATGGCCTCAATCTTGGATTTGTCCACCTTGATGCCCTGCGAACTTACCACATAGCCTAAAAACACAAGCTCGTTAGTACAAAAGGTGCACTTCTTGAGGTTGGCGTAAAGACGCGCCTGTCGAAGTGTCTCAAGAACTATTCTCACATGCTCTAGGTGCTCATGCTCACTACGACTATAGATCAGGATGTCATCAAAGTAAACAATGACAAACTTGCCAATAAAGTGTCTCAACACATGGTTCATTAGTCGCATGAAGGTGCTAGGGGCATTAGTTAAGCCAAAAGGCATGACTAGCCACTCATAGAGACCATGTTTGGTTTTGAAGGCTGTTTTCCACTCGTCGCCTTCTTTCATCCGAATTTGATGATAGCCGCTCCTTAAGTCTATTTTGGTGAAAATAATGGCACCATCGAGTTCATCAAGCATATCATCAAGTCTAGGAATGGGATGACGATATTTGACAGTGATAGCGTTCACAGCCCGACAGTCAGTGCACATGCGCCAAGTACCGTCCTTTTTGGGAACAAGTATCACAGGCACAGCGCAAGGACTTAGACTTTCCTTTACCCAACCCTTACCTAAGAGGCCATCAACTTGCCTTTGAAGCTCCTTGGTCTCCTCAGGGCCCATGCGGTAGGCAGGTTTGTTGGGCAATGGTGCTCCAGGAATGAGGTCGATTTGGTGTTCAATTCCCCGAATGGGTGGTAAGCCATCAGGGACCTCGTCAGGGAAAACATCCCCAAATTCTTGCAAAAGAGCAACTATGCTCGCAGGCAACGCCTTGTCGAGCTCAGCAATATCCAAGAGCACATGCTTGCAAATCATGAGAAGTATAGGCTGATTAGAGTTCACCACTTTTCTAACATCTTTAGCCTTAATAATCATGTTGTGCTTCCTAGTGGTAGGTGCGGTAGGTGATTTGTCATGTATACCCCTAGGTGTGCTCCCTTGACCCTTGGTTGATGGCTCACTCGTAGACGTGGAGCCTTTACCAGGGTCGACTGCCTTTAGTTTCCTCCTTTGACGGTCTTGTTCACACTCCCTTTGCAATAGTAGTTGGTCCTCATAAACTTGTGCAGGTGTGAGAGGTGTAAGGACCTTACGTTTGCCATCGTGCAAAAGGGTGTACTTATTTGCTCTTCCATCGAATGTGACGTGTTTGTCAAATTGCCAGGGCCTTCCCAAAATGATATGCGTAGCATGCATTGGTACTACGTTGCACACGATTTCATCAGTGTAAGTACCAATTGAAAAGGGAATGCGTACCTGTTTGAAGACTCGTACCTCACCATCCTCACTTAGCCATTGGAGGCGGTAAGGATTTGGATGCCTGGTAGTGGGGAGTCCTAGACTCTCAACCATGAGCAAACTGGCCACGTTCGTGCAACTCCCACCGTCGATGATGAGACTACACACCTTGTCGCCTATCTTACAGCGGGTGTAGAAAAGGTTTTCGCGTTGTAGCTGCTCGTCCTCCTTAACGCGGGCGGTTAGCACTCGCCGTGCCACCAAGCAACCTACTTCTCCTCGTGTAGGCGAGCAAGCCTCCCCAGCTGACTCCTCTTCTAGGCAGTCGTTTTCGACCAGTTCGGGCATCTCCTCACATTCGTCATCATCAGACACGATTTCGCCATTGTGAGTGATGAGCATGACCCGTTGGTTTGGGCACTGAGATTGAATATGTCCAAACCCTTGGCACTTGAAGCACTTGATGTCCCTACTCCTAGTCTTAGGAGTCTCATGCGGTGCCTTTGAAGTGGACCTGGATGCATCGGAAACCTTGTTAGGGGTAGAATAGGAATGGCGGTTAGAGGTGTTACCTTGGATTCGGTTAGAAGAGGTTGGTGCTGCCGCATTTCCAACTTTGTGGGTCGCCCTTCGTGGTTGGTTGCCCCTCCATGAAGTGGTGTTAGAAGTTTGGAACGTACGTACTCCACGTCTTAGTTTCTTCCCCCGCTCGGCCTTAATAGCGAGTTCTAGAAGGTCGTGCATGTCCAAGTAATGTTGGAGCTCCAAGGCTTCTTGAAGGTCAGGATTGAGACCTCTAAGAAACCGAGCCATCGTGGCCTCATTGTCTTCTTGAATGTTGGCCCTCATCATGGTCATCTCAATTTCTTTGTGGTAGTCCTCCACACTCATGTTTGGTTTTGAACGCCGTTTTCCACTCATCGCCTTCTTTCATCCTAATTTGATGATAGCCACACCTTAAATCGATTTTGGTGAAAATGATAGCACCATCGAGTTCATCAAGCATATCATCAAGTCTAGGAATGGGATGATGATACAGCCCTACAGTCAGTGCACATGCTCCAAGTACCATCCTTTTTGGGGGAAAGTATCATAGGCACAACACAAGGATTTAAACTCTGTTTTACCCAACCCTTACCTAAGAGGCCATCAACTTGCCTTTGAAGCTCTTTTGTCTCCTCAGGACCCATGCGGTAAACCGGTTTGTTGGGTAGGGGTGCTCCCGGAATCAGTCTATTTGATGCTCAATCCCTCGAATGGGTGGTAAACCATCAGGGACCTTATCAGGGAATACATCCTCGAATTCCTGCAAAAGAGCAACCATGCTCGAAGGCAATGCCTTATTGAGCTCAGCAACATCTAAGAGCACATGCTTGCAAATCATGAGAAGTATAGGCTGATCAGAATTTATAACCTTTCTAACATCCTTAGCCTTAATGATCATGTTTTGCTTCCTAGTGGGTGGTTTAATGGGTGAATGATCATGCGTATCACCAGGTGTGCCCACTTGACCCTTGGTCGAATGCTCACTTGTAGAAGTGGAGCATTTGCCAGGATCGGCCGCCTTTTGTTTTCTCTTTTGGCGGTCTTGTTCACACTCTCTTTGTAACTTAAGTTGGTCCACATACACTTGGGCAGGTGTGAGTGGTGTGAGGACCAGGCATTTTCCATTGTGCAAGAGAGTGTATTTATTTGCTCGTTCATCAAACGTGACGGATTTGTCAAATTGCCAAGGTGTGACATGTGTCGCATGCATAGGCACAACATCACACACAACCTCATCTATGTAATTGCCAATAGAGAAAGGAATAAGTACCTGTTTGTAGACACGTACCTCACTGATACGTTCCTCGATCAACTTGTTTCGAGACACGTAGCACGTTTGCCCAAGGATCTAGCAAGGTTGTCCAACGCTTGGATTGCGGGACCTAGAATCAAACGGACGACACGATTTGATGTAGGTGGTAGACGACACTCCGATGAAGGTGAATACTCCAGAGGAATAGGTCGGATGAACAATCGAGGACAGGACGCAAGATTGCTCAATAACCCTTGCCAAAGCAAGTTAAAGTGCTCGAACTCTCTTCTTGGAAGAAGGAACGAATTAAACCAATTTTATTGATAAAACGACTACCCTAAAACCTTACAAAGCAAGCCTATTTATAGGCCAAAGTGACTAAGAAAACCTAAGGAAACAATGGCAAAGAGTTCGGTCATCTTGGTGTCCAAGATGGGCCGGCCCAATGAGCTATGAAGACAAATTAATCCAATCTATCAAATACTAAGGCTAAGGCCCTATAGGGCCGGTCCTCTTGAAGGCCCACTTGAGTCCTCGTGGGCTTGGATCATGGTGCAAATGGCTTGATTGTCTCTCTCTAAGCCCTCAATATCTTTGTGAACTCCATGTTGGTCTTGGACGACTCGAACCAGGGCTTGGAGTGATTCTTTGAAGAGCTTGGCCCGTGCACGTGTGACTGGGCCCGATGGAACTCGGACTGGGTCATTGCGTGGGCCGAGACTCGTGCACACATCAGTCCCCTCCTCTTGAGAAGGATTTGCCCTCAAATCTGGATCCTCCTCGTCAAGAAATGGGCTTAGGTCCGCGACGTTGAAGGTTGCACTAACATTGTACTCCCCAGGTAGCTCCAACTTGTATGCGTTGTCATTGACTCGTTGGAGTACCCGAAATGGTCCATCACCTCTTGGGGACAATTTGCTTTGGCGTTGCTTGGGAAATCGCTCTTTCCTCAAGTGTAGCCAAACCCAATCTCCAGGCTCAAAAATCATCTTGCGACGGTGCTTGTTGGCTTGCTGGGTGTATTGCTGCGTACGCTTCTCAATGTTTGCTCGCACGGCCTCATGTAACCTGCGCACAGAATCAGCTTTCTTTTCCCATCTAAGCTTGTGTGCTCAGAGGAAGGTAAGGGCACCAAATCAAGGGGGGTGACGGGGTTGAAGCCATAAACAATCTCAAAGGGGGAGTATTGTGTGGCACTATGCACAGTTCGATTGTAGGCGAATTCAACATGAGGGAGGCACTCTTCCCAAGTCTTAAGATTCTTTTTAATCAAGGCCCGAAGTAGAGTGCCAAGTGTGCGATTGACAACTTCAGTTTGTCCATCGCTTTGTGGATGACTAGTGGTGGAGAATAATAACCTAGTGCCCAGTTTGGACCACAAAGTCTTCCAAAAGTAACTCAAGAATTTCACATCTCTATCACTGACAATAGTTTTAGGCAGGCCATGCAGACGGACAATTTCTTTGAAGAACAGATTAGCAATATGAGATGCATCGTCAGTTTTGTGGCAAGGTATAAAATGAGCCATCTTAGAGAATCTATCAACCACAACAAAGATGGAGTCATTACCCCTTGTTGATCAAGGCAATCCTAATACAAAGTCCATAGACAAATCAACCCAAGGATGGTGAGGGATAGGTAATGGGGTATACAAGCCATATGGATTTGTCTTAGACTTTGCCTTGTGACAAGTAGCACATCTACCAACCATGCGTTCAACATGGGAGTACAATGTTAGTGCAACCTTCAACGTCGCGGACCTAAGCCCATTTCTTGACGAGGAGGATCCAGATTTGAGGGCAAATCCTTCTCAAGAGGAGGGGACTGATGTGTGCACGAGTCTCGGCCCACGCAATGACCCAGTCCGAGTTCCATCGGGCCCAGTCACACGTGCACGGGCCAAGCTCTTCAAAGAATCACTCCAAGCCCTGGTTCGAGTCGTCCAAGACCAACATGGAGTTCACAAAGATATTGAGGGCTTAGAGAGAGACAATCAAGCCATTTGCACAATGATCCAAGCCCACGAGGACTCAAGTGGGCCTTCAAGAGGACCGGCCCTATAGGGCCTTAGCCTTAGTATTTGATAGATTGGATTAATTTGTCTTCATAGCTCATTGGGCCGGCCCATCTTGGACACCAAGATGACCGAACTCTTTGCCATTGTTTCCTTAGGTTTTCTTAGTCACTTTGGACTATAAATAGGCTTGCTTTGTAAGGTTTTAGGGTAGTCGTTTTATCAATAAAATTGGTTTAATTCGTTCCTTCTTCCAAGAAGAGAGTTCGAGCACTTTAACTTGCTTTGGCAAGGGTTATTGAGCAATCTTGCGTCCTGTCCTCGATTGTTCATCCGACCTATTCCCCTGGAGTATTCACCTTCATCGGAGTGTCGTCTACCACCTACATCAAATCGTGTCGTCCGTTTGATTCTAGGTCCCGCAATCCAAGCGTTGGACAACCTTGCTAGATCCTTGGGCAAACGTGCTACGTGTCTCGAAACAAGTTGATCGAGGAACGTATCAGTGAGGTACGTGTCTACAAACAGGTACGTATTCCTTTCTCTATTGGCAATTACATAGATGAGGTTGTGTGTGATGTTGTGCCTATGCATGCGACACATGTCATCCTAGGGAGACCTTGGCAATTTGACAAATCCGTCACGTTTGATGAACGAGCAAATAAATACACTCTCTTGCACAATGGAAAATGCCTGGTCCTCACACCACTCACACCTGCCCAAGTGTATGTGGACCAACTTAAGTTACAAAGAGAGTGTGAACAAGACCGCCAAAAGAGGAAACAAAAGGCGGCCGATCCTGGCAAATGCTCCACTTCTACAAGTGAGCATTCGACCAAGGGTCAAGTGGGCACACCTGGTGATACGCATGATCATTCACCCATTAAACCACCCACTAGGAAGCAAAACATGATCATTAAGGCTAAGGATGTTAGAAAGGTTATAAATTCTGATCAGCCTATACTTCTCATGATTTGCAAGCATGTGCTCTTAGATGTTGCTGAGCTCAATAAGGCATTGCCTTCGAGCATGGTTGCTCTTTTGCAGGAATTCGAGGATGTATTCCCTGATGAGGTCCCTGATGGTTTACCACCCATTCGAGGGATTGAGCATCAAATAGACTGATTCCGGGAGCACCCCTACCCAACAAACCGGTTTACCGCATGGGTCCTGAGGAGACAAAAGAGCTTCAAAGGCAAGTTGATGGCCTCTTAGGTAAGGGTTGGGTAAAACAGAGTTTAAATCCTTGTGTTGTGCCTATGATACTTTCCCCCAAAAAGGATGGTACTTGGCGCATGTGCACTGACTGTAGGGCTGTATCATCATCCCATTCCTAGACTTGATGATAAGCTTGATGAACTCGATGGTGCTATCATTTTCACCAAAATCGATTTAAGGTGTGGCTATCATCAAATTAGGATGAAAGAAGGCGATGAGTGGAAAACGGCGTTCAAAACCAAACATGAGTGTGGAGGACTACCACAAAGAAATTGAGATGACCATGATGAGGGCCAACATTCAAGAAGACAATGAGGCCACGATGGCTCGGTTTCTTAGAGGTCTCAATCCTGACCTTCAAGAAGCCTTGGAGCTCCAACATTACTTGGACATGCACGACCTTCTAGAACTCGCTATTAAGGCCGAGCGGGGGAAGAAACTAAGACGTGGAGTACGTACGTTCCAAACTTCTAACACCACTTCATGGAGGGGCAACCAACCACGAAGGGCGACCCACAAAGTTGGAAATGCGGCAGCACCAACCTCTTCTAACCGAATCCAAGGTAACACCTCTAACCGCCATTCCTATTCTACCCCTAACAAGGTTTCCGATGCATCCAGGTCCACTTCAAAGGCACCGCATGAGACTCCTAAGACTAGGAGTAGGGACATCAAGTGCTTCAAGTGCCAAGGGTTTGGACATATTCAATCTCAGTGCCCAAACCAACGGGTCATGCTCATCACTCACAATGGCGAAATCGTGTCTGATGATGACGAATGTGAGGAGATGCCCGAACTGGTCGAAGACGACTGCCTAGAAGAGGAGTCAGCTGGGGAGGCTTGCTCGCCTACACGAGGAGAAGTAGGTTGCTTGGTGGCACGGCGAGTGCTAACCGCCCGCGTTAAGGAGGACGAGCAGCTACAACGCGAAAACCTTTTCTACACCCGCTGTAAGATAGGCGACAAGGTGTGTAGTCTCATCATCGACGGTGGGAGTTGCACGAACGTGGCCAGTTTGCTCATGGTTGAGAGTCTAGGACTCCCCACTACCAGGCATCCAAATCCTTACCGCCTCCAATGGCTAAGTGAGGATGGTGAGGTACGAGTCTTCAAACAGGTACGCATTCCCTTTTCAATTGGTACTTACACTGATGAAATCGTGTGCAACGTAGTACCAATGCATGCTACGCATATCATTTTGGGAAGGCCCTGGCAATTTGACAAACACGTCACATTCGATGGAAGAGCAAATAAGTACACCCTTTTGCACGATGGCAAACGTAAGGTCCTTACACCTCTCACACCTGCACAAGTTTATGAGGACCAACTACTATTGCAAAGGGAGTGTGAACAAGACCGTCAAAGGAGGAAACTAAAGGCAGTCGACCCTGGTAAAGGCTCCACGTCTACGAGTGAGCCATCAACCAAGGGTCAAGGGAGCACACCTAGGGGTATACATGACAAATCACCTACCGCACCTACCACTAGGAAGCACAACATGATTATTAAGGCTAAAGATGTTAGAAAAGTGGTGAACTCTAATCAGCCTATACTTCTCATGATTTGCAAGCATGTGCTCTTGGATGTTGCTGAGCTCGACAAGGCGTTGCCTGCGAGCATAGTTGCTCTTTTGCAAGAATTTGGGGATGTTTTCCCTGACGAGGTCCCTGATGGCTTACCACCCATTCGGGGAATTGAACACCAAATCGACCTAATTCCTGGAGCACCATTGCCCAACAAACCTGCCTACCGCATGGGCCCTGAGGAGACCAAGGAGCTTCAAAGGCAAGTTGATGGCCTCTTAGGTAAGGGTTGGGTAAAGGAAAGTCTAAGTCCTTGCGCTGTGCCTGTGATACTTGTTCCCAAAAAGGACGGTACTTGGCGCATGTGCACTGACTGTCGGGCTGTGAACGCTATCACTGTCAAATATCGTCATCCCATTCCTAGACTTGATGATATGCTTGATGAACTCGATGGTGCCATTATTTTCACCAAAATAGACTTAAGGAGCGGCTATCATCAAATTCGGATGAAAGAAGGCGACGAGTGGAAAACAGCCTTCAAAACCAAACATGGTCTCTATGAGTGGCTAGTCATGCCTTTTGGCTTAACTAATGCCCCTAGCACCTTCATGCGACTAATGAACCATGTGTTGAGACACTTTATTGGCAAGTTTGTCATTGTTTACTTTGATGACATCCTGATCTATAGTCGTAGTGAGCATGAGCACCTAGAGCATGTGAGAATAGTTCTTGAGACACTTCGACAGGCGCGTCTTTACGCCAACCTCAAGAAGTGCACCTTTTGTACTAACGAGCTTGTGTTTTTAGGCTATGTGGTAAGTTCGCAGGGCATCAAGGTGGACAAATCCAAGATTGAGGCCATCGAGCAATGGCCAACTCCCACGTCCGTCCCTGACGTGCGCAGCTTTCTTGGATTGGCGGGCTTTTACCGGCGCTTTGTCAAAGATTTTAGCACCATTGCCGCCCCGTTGACCGCCGTGACAAAGAAGAATGACAAGTTCCACTGGGGAGAATCACAAGAACAAGCATTTCTCGCCCTCAAGGACACACTCACACATGCGCCTGTGTTAGCATTACCAAATTTTCACAAGACTTTTGAAATTGAATGTGATGCTTCTGGTGTAGGTATTGGAGCGGTCCTCATGCAAGACAAGAGGCCTTGTGCCTTCTTTAGTGAGAAACTGGGGGGAGCTGCATTAAACTACCCCACGTACGACAAGGAGTTGTACGCATTAGTGAGGGCTTTGGAGACTTGGCAACACTATCTTCGCCCTCGGGAGTTCGTGATACACACTGATCACGAGTCATTGAAGTACCTCAAGGGACAACCCAAGTTAAGCAAGCGACATGCCAAATGGGTAAGCTTCATTGACACCTTTTCGTATGTCATTAAGTATAAGACTGGCAAAACGAATGTAGTGGCTGATGCATTATCACGTAGACATTCGTTGCTTGCCCTTCTGGATGCCAAGTTACTAGGGTTCGCATTGGTTAAGGAACTCTACACAAATGATCATGACTTTGGTGATATCTATGTTGCTTGTGTTAAGAACCCGCATGGAAAATACTTCTTGCATGATGGATTTCTATTCCATGTAGATAAACTGTGTGTACCTAATTCTTCCATTCGTGATCTTTTGATTCGAGAGGCACATAGTGGTGGTCTCATGGGCCACTTTGGCATCACCAAGACTCTGGCCATGTTGCAAGAGCACTTTTACTGGCCTCATATGCGTAGAGATGTTGAACGCATGGTTGGTAGATGTGCTACTTGTCAGAAGGCAAAGTCTAAGACAAATCCATATGGCTTGTATACCCCATTACCTATCCCTCACCATCCTTGGGTTGATTTGTCTATGGACTTTGTATTAGGATTGCCTTGATCAACAAGGGGTAATGACTCCATCTTTGTTGTGGTTGATAGATTCTCTAAGATGGCTCATTTTATTCCTTGCCACAAAACTGACGATGCATCTCATATTGCTAATCTGTTCTTCAAAGAAATTGTCCGTCTGCATGGCCTGCCTAAAACTATTGTCAGTGATAGAGATGTGAAATTCTTGAGTTACTTTTGGAAGACTTTGTGGTCCAAACTGGGCACTAGGTTATTATTCTCCACCACTAGTCATCCACAAAGCGATGGACAAACTGAAGTTGTCAATCGCACACTTGGCACTCTACTTCGGGCCTTGATTAAAAAGAATCTTAAGACTTGGGAAGAGTGCCTCCCTCATGTTGAATTCGCCTACAATCGAACTGTGCATAGTGCCACACAATACTCCCCCTTTGAGATTGTTTATGGCTTCAACCCCGTCACCCCCCTTGATTTGGTGCCCTTACCTTCCTCTGAGCACACAAGCTTAGATGGGAAAAAGAAAGCTGATTCTGTGCGCAGGTTACATGAGGCCGTGCGAGCAAACATTGAGAAGCGTACGCAGCAATACACCCAGCAAGCCAACAAGCACCGTCGCAAGATGATTTTTGAGCCTGGAGATTGGGTTTGGCTACACTTGAGGAAAGAGCGATTTCCCAAGCAACGCCAAAGCAAATTGTCCCCAAGAGGTGATGGACCATTTCGGGTACTCCAACGAGTCAATGACAACGCATACAAGTTGGAGCTACCTGGGGAGTACAATGTTAGTGCAACCTTCAACGTCGCGGACCTAAGCCCATTTCTTGACGAGGAGGATCCAGATTTGAGGGCAAATCCTTCTCAAGAGGAGGGGACTGATGTGTGCACGAGTCTCGGCCCACGCAATGACCCAGTCCGAGTTCCATCGGGCCCAGTCACACGTGCACGGGCCAAGCTCTTCAAAGAATCACTCCAAGCCCTGGTTCGAGTCGTCCAAGACCAACATGGAGTTCACAAAGATATTGAGGGCTTAGAGAGAGACAATCAAGCCATTTGCACAATGATCCAAGCCCACGAGGACTCAAGTGGGCCTTCAAGAGGACCGGCCCTATAGGGCCTTAGCCTTAGTATTTGATAGATTGGATTAATTTGTCTTCATAGCTCATTGGGCCGGCCCATCTTGGACACCAAGATGACCGAACTCTTTGCCATTGTTTCCTTAGGTTTTCTTAGTCACTTTGGACTATAAATAGGCTTGCTTTGTAAGGTTTTAGGGTAGTCGTTTTATCAATAAAATTGGTTTAATTCGTTCCTTCTTCCAAGAAGAGAGTTCGAGCACTTTAACTTGCTTTGGCAAGGGTTATTGAGCAATCTTGCGTCCTGTCCTCGATTGTTCATCCGACCTATTCCCCTGGAGTATTCACCTTCATCGGAGTGTCGTCTACCACCTACATCAAATCGTGTCGTCCGTTTGATTCTAGGTCCCGCAATCCAAGCGTTGGACAACCTTGCTAGATCCTTGGGCAAACGTGCTACGTGTCTCGAAACAAGTTGATCGAGGAACGTATCAGTGAGGTACGTGTCTACAAACAGGTACGTATTCCTTTCTCTATTGGCAATTACATAGATGAGGTTGTGTGTGATGTTGTGCCTATGCATGCGACACATGTCATCCTAGGGAGACCTTGGCAATTTGACAAATCCGTCACGTTTGATGAACGAGCAAATAAATACACTCTCTTGCACAATGGAAAATGCCTGGTCCTCACACCACTCACACCTGCCCAAGTGTATGTGGACCAACTTAAGTTACAAAGAGAGTGTGAACAAGACCGCCAAAAGAGGAAACAAAAGGCGGCCGATCCTGGCAAATGCTCCACTTCTACAAGTGAGCATTCGACCAAGGGTCAAGTGGGCACACCTGGTGATACGCATGATCATTCACCCATTAAACCACCCACTAGGAAGCAAAACATGATCATTAAGGCTAAGGATGTTAGAAAGGTTATAAATTCTGATCAGCCTATACTTCTCATGATTTGCAAGCATGTGCTCTTAGATGTTGCTGAGCTCAATAAGGCATTGCCTTCGAGCATGGTTGCTCTTTTGCAGGAATTCGAGGATGTATTCCCTGATGAGGTCCCTGATGGTTTACCACCCATTCGAGGGATTGAGCATCAAATAGACTGATTCCGGGAGCACCCCTACCCAACAAACCGGTTTACCGCATGGGTCCTGAGGAGACAAAAGAGCTTCAAAGGCAAGTTGATGGCCTCTTAGGTAAGGGTTGGGTAAAACAGAGTTTAAATCCTTGTGTTGTGCCTATGATACTTTCCCCCAAAAAGGATGGTACTTGGCGCATGTGCACTGACTGTAGGGCTGTATCATCATCCCATTCCTAGACTTGATGATAAGCTTGATGAACTCGATGGTGCTATCATTTTCACCAAAATCGATTTAAGGTGTGGCTATCATCAAATTAGGATGAAAGAAGGCGATGAGTGGAAAACGGCGTTCAAAACCAAACATGAGTGTGGAGGACTACCACAAAGAAATTGAGATGACCATGATGAGGGCCAACATTCAAGAAGACAATGAGGCCACGATGGCTCGGTTTCTTAGAGGTCTCAATCCTGACCTTCAAGAAGCCTTGGAGCTCCAACATTACTTGGACATGCACGACCTTCTAGAACTCGCTATTAAGGCCGAGCGGGGGAAGAAACTAAGACGTGGAGTACGTACGTTCCAAACTTCTAACACCACTTCATGGAGGGGCAACCAACCACGAAGGGCGACCCACAAAGTTGGAAATGCGGCAGCACCAACCTCTTCTAACCGAATCCAAGGTAACACCTCTAACCGCCATTCCTATTCTACCCCTAACAAGGTTTCCGATGCATCCAGGTCCACTTCAAAGGCACCGCATGAGACTCCTAAGACTAGGAGTAGGGACATCAAGTGCTTCAAGTGCCAAGGGTTTGGACATATTCAATCTCAGTGCCCAAACCAACGGGTCATGCTCATCACTCACAATGGCGAAATCGTGTCTGATGATGACGAATGTGAGGAGATGCCCGAACTGGTCGAAGACGACTGCCTAGAAGAGGAGTCAGCTGGGGAGGCTTGCTCGCCTACACGAGGAGAAGTAGGTTGCTTGGTGGCACGGCGAGTGCTAACCGCCCGCGTTAAGGAGGACGAGCAGCTACAACGCGAAAACCTTTTCTACACCCGCTGTAAGATAGGCGACAAGGTGTGTAGTCTCATCATCGACGGTGGGAGTTGCACGAACGTGGCCAGTTTGCTCATGGTTGAGAGTCTAGGACTCCCCACTACCAGGCATCCAAATCCTTACCGCCTCCAATGGCTAAGTGAGGATGGTGAGGTACGAGTCTTCAAACAGGTACGCATTCCCTTTTCAATTGGTACTTACACTGATGAAATCGTGTGCAACGTAGTACCAATGCATGCTACGCATATCATTTTGGGAAGGCCCTGGCAATTTGACAAACACGTCACATTCGATGGAAGAGCAAATAAGTACACCCTTTTGCACGATGGCAAACGTAAGGTCCTTACACCTCTCACACCTGCACAAGTTTATGAGGACCAACTACTATTGCAAAGGGAGTGTGAACAAGACCGTCAAAGGAGGAAACTAAAGGCAGTCGACCCTGGTAAAGGCTCCACGTCTACGAGTGAGCCATCAACCAAGGGTCAAGGGAGCACACCTAGGGGTATACATGACAAATCACCTACCGCACCTACCACTAGGAAGCACAACATGATTATTAAGGCTAAAGATGTTAGAAAAGTGGTGAACTCTAATCAGCCTATACTTCTCATGATTTGCAAGCATGTGCTCTTGGATGTTGCTGAGCTCGACAAGGCGTTGCCTGCGAGCATAGTTGCTCTTTTGCAAGAATTTGGGGATGTTTTCCCTGACGAGGTCCCTGATGGCTTACCACCCATTCGGGGAATTGAACACCAAATCGACCTAATTCCTGGAGCACCATTGCCCAACAAACCTGCCTACCGCATGGGCCCTGAGGAGACCAAGGAGCTTCAAAGGCAAGTTGATGGCCTCTTAGGTAAGGGTTGGGTAAAGGAAAGTCTAAGTCCTTGCGCTGTGCC
The DNA here is from genome assembly GCF_036785885.1 of Coffea arabica. NCBI lineage: Eukaryota > Viridiplantae > Streptophyta > Magnoliopsida > Gentianales > Rubiaceae > Coffea > Coffea arabica. The sequence goes on along the minus strand of NC_092318.1, from coordinate 28,978,226 downwards.
TGTGATACTTGTTCCCAAAAAGGACGGTACTTGGCGCATGTGCACTGACTGTCGGGCTGTGAACGCTATCACTGTCAAATATCGTCATCCCATTCCTAGACTTGATGATATGCTTGATGAACTCGATGGTGCCATTATTTTCACCAAAATAGACTTAAGGAGCGGCTATCATCAAATTCGGATGAAAGAAGGCGACGAGTGGAAAACAGCCTTCAAAACCAAACATGGTCTCTATGAGTGGCTAGTCATGCCTTTTGGCTTAACTAATGCCCCTAGCACCTTCATGCGACTAATGAACCATGTGTTGAGACACTTTATTGGCAAGTTTGTCATTGTTTACTTTGATGACATCCTGATCTATAGTCGTAGTGAGCATGAGCACCTAGAGCATGTGAGAATAGTTCTTGAGACACTTCGACAGGCGCGTCTTTACGCCAACCTCAAGAAGTGCACCTTTTGTACTAACGAGCTTGTGTTTTTAGGCTATGTGGTAAGTTCGCAGGGCATCAAGGTGGACAAATCCAAGATTGAGGCCATCGAGCAATGGCCAACTCCCACGTCCGTCCCTGACGTGCGCAGCTTTCTTGGATTGGCGGGCTTTTACCGGCGCTTTGTCAAAGATTTTAGCACCATTGCCGCCCCGTTGACCGCCGTGACAAAGAAGAATGACAAGTTCCACTGGGGAGAATCACAAGAACAAGCATTTCTCGCCCTCAAGGACACACTCACACATGCGCCTGTGTTAGCATTACCAAATTTTCACAAGACTTTTGAAATTGAATGTGATGCTTCTGGTGTAGGTATTGGAGCGGTCCTCATGCAAGACAAGAGGCCTTGTGCCTTCTTTAGTGAGAAACTGGGGGGAGCTGCATTAAACTACCCCACGTACGACAAGGAGTTGTACGCATTAGTGAGGGCTTTGGAGACTTGGCAACACTATCTTCGCCCTCGGGAGTTCGTGATACACACTGATCACGAGTCATTGAAGTACCTCAAGGGACAACCCAAGTTAAGCAAGCGACATGCCAAATGGGTAAGCTTCATTGACACCTTTTCGTATGTCATTAAGTATAAGACTGGCAAAACGAATGTAGTGGCTGATGCATTATCACGTAGACATTCGTTGCTTGCCCTTCTGGATGCCAAGTTACTAGGGTTCGCATTGGTTAAGGAACTCTACACAAATGATCATGACTTTGGTGATATCTATGTTGCTTGTGTTAAGAACCCGCATGGAAAATACTTCTTGCATGATGGATTTCTATTCCATGTAGATAAACTGTGTGTACCTAATTCTTCCATTCGTGATCTTTTGATTCGAGAGGCACATAGTGGTGGTCTCATGGGCCACTTTGGCATCACCAAGACTCTGGCCATGTTGCAAGAGCACTTTTACTGGCCTCATATGCGTAGAGATGTTGAACGCATGGTTGGTAGATGTGCTACTTGTCAGAAGGCAAAGTCTAAGACAAATCCATATGGCTTGTATACCCCATTACCTATCCCTCACCATCCTTGGGTTGATTTGTCTATGGACTTTGTATTAGGATTGCCTTGATCAACAAGGGGTAATGACTCCATCTTTGTTGTGGTTGATAGATTCTCTAAGATGGCTCATTTTATTCCTTGCCACAAAACTGACGATGCATCTCATATTGCTAATCTGTTCTTCAAAGAAATTGTCCGTCTGCATGGCCTGCCTAAAACTATTGTCAGTGATAGAGATGTGAAATTCTTGAGTTACTTTTGGAAGACTTTGTGGTCCAAACTGGGCACTAGGTTATTATTCTCCACCACTAGTCATCCACAAAGCGATGGACAAACTGAAGTTGTCAATCGCACACTTGGCACTCTACTTCGGGCCTTGATTAAAAAGAATCTTAAGACTTGGGAAGAGTGCCTCCCTCATGTTGAATTCGCCTACAATCGAACTGTGCATAGTGCCACACAATACTCCCCCTTTGAGATTGTTTATGGCTTCAACCCCGTCACCCCCCTTGATTTGGTGCCCTTACCTTCCTCTGAGCACACAAGCTTAGATGGGAAAAAGAAAGCTGATTCTGTGCGCAGGTTACATGAGGCCGTGCGAGCAAACATTGAGAAGCGTACGCAGCAATACACCCAGCAAGCCAACAAGCACCGTCGCAAGATGATTTTTGAGCCTGGAGATTGGGTTTGGCTACACTTGAGGAAAGAGCGATTTCCCAAGCAACGCCAAAGCAAATTGTCCCCAAGAGGTGATGGACCATTTCGGGTACTCCAACGAGTCAATGACAACGCATACAAGTTGGAGCTACCTGGGGAGTACAATGTTAGTGCAACCTTCAACGTCGCGGACCTAAGCCCATTTCTTGACGAGGAGGATCCAGATTTGAGGGCAAATCCTTCTCAAGAGGAGGGGACTGATGTGTGCACGAGTCTCGGCCCACGCAATGACCCAGTCCGAGTTCCATCGGGCCCAGTCACACGTGCACGGGCCAAGCTCTTCAAAGAATCACTCCAAGCCCTGGTTCGAGTCGTCCAAGACCAACATGGAGTTCACAAAGATATTGAGGGCTTAGAGAGAGACAATCAAGCCATTTGCACAATGATCCAAGCCCACGAGGACTCAAGTGGGCCTTCAAGAGGACCGGCCCTATAGGGCCTTAGCCTTAGTATTTGATAGATTGGATTAATTTGTCTTCATAGCTCATTGGGCCGGCCCATCTTGGACACCAAGATGACCGAACTCTTTGCCATTGTTTCCTTAGGTTTTCTTAGTCACTTTGGACTATAAATAGGCTTGCTTTGTAAGGTTTTAGGGTAGTCGTTTTATCAATAAAATTGGTTTAATTCGTTCCTTCTTCCAAGAAGAGAGTTCGAGCACTTTAACTTGCTTTGGCAAGGGTTATTGAGCAATCTTGCGTCCTGTCCTCGATTGTTCATCCGACCTATTCCCCTGGAGTATTCACCTTCATCGGAGTGTCGTCTACCACCTACATCAAATCGTGTCGTCCGTTTGATTCTAGGTCCCGCAATCCAAGCGTTGGACAACCTTGCTAGATCCTTGGGCAAACGTGCTACGTGTCTCGAAACAAGTTGATCGAGGAACGTATCAGTGAGGTACGTGTCTACAAACAGGTACGTATTCCTTTCTCTATTGGCAATTACATAGATGAGGTTGTGTGTGATGTTGTGCCTATGCATGCGACACATGTCATCCTAGGGAGACCTTGGCAATTTGACAAATCCGTCACGTTTGATGAACGAGCAAATAAATACACTCTCTTGCACAATGGAAAATGCCTGGTCCTCACACCACTCACACCTGCCCAAGTGTATGTGGACCAACTTAAGTTACAAAGAGAGTGTGAACAAGACCGCCAAAAGAGGAAACAAAAGGCGGCCGATCCTGGCAAATGCTCCACTTCTACAAGTGAGCATTCGACCAAGGGTCAAGTGGGCACACCTGGTGATACGCATGATCATTCACCCATTAAACCACCCACTAGGAAGCAAAACATGATCATTAAGGCTAAGGATGTTAGAAAGGTTATAAATTCTGATCAGCCTATACTTCTCATGATTTGCAAGCATGTGCTCTTAGATGTTGCTGAGCTCAATAAGGCATTGCCTTCGAGCATGGTTGCTCTTTTGCAGGAATTCGAGGATGTATTCCCTGATGAGGTCCCTGATGGTTTACCACCCATTCGAGGGATTGAGCATCAAATAGACTGATTCCGGGAGCACCCCTACCCAACAAACCGGTTTACCGCATGGGTCCTGAGGAGACAAAAGAGCTTCAAAGGCAAGTTGATGGCCTCTTAGGTAAGGGTTGGGTAAAACAGAGTTTAAATCCTTGTGTTGTGCCTATGATACTTTCCCCCAAAAAGGATGGTACTTGGCGCATGTGCACTGACTGTAGGGCTGTATCATCATCCCATTCCTAGACTTGATGATAAGCTTGATGAACTCGATGGTGCTATCATTTTCACCAAAATCGATTTAAGGTGTGGCTATCATCAAATTAGGATGAAAGAAGGCGATGAGTGGAAAACGGCGTTCAAAACCAAACATGAGTGTGGAGGACTACCACAAAGAAATTGAGATGACCATGATGAGGGCCAACATTCAAGAAGACAATGAGGCCACGATGGCTCGGTTTCTTAGAGGTCTCAATCCTGACCTTCAAGAAGCCTTGGAGCTCCAACATTACTTGGACATGCACGACCTTCTAGAACTCGCTATTAAGGCCGAGCGGGGGAAGAAACTAAGACGTGGAGTACGTACGTTCCAAACTTCTAACACCACTTCATGGAGGGGCAACCAACCACGAAGGGCGACCCACAAAGTTGGAAATGCGGCAGCACCAACCTCTTCTAACCGAATCCAAGGTAACACCTCTAACCGCCATTCCTATTCTACCCCTAACAAGGTTTCCGATGCATCCAGGTCCACTTCAAAGGCACCGCATGAGACTCCTAAGACTAGGAGTAGGGACATCAAGTGCTTCAAGTGCCAAGGGTTTGGACATATTCAATCTCAGTGCCCAAACCAACGGGTCATGCTCATCACTCACAATGGCGAAATCGTGTCTGATGATGACGAATGTGAGGAGATGCCCGAACTGGTCGAAGACGACTGCCTAGAAGAGGAGTCAGCTGGGGAGGCTTGCTCGCCTACACGAGGAGAAGTAGGTTGCTTGGTGGCACGGCGAGTGCTAACCGCCCGCGTTAAGGAGGACGAGCAGCTACAACGCGAAAACCTTTTCTACACCCGCTGTAAGATAGGCGACAAGGTGTGTAGTCTCATCATCGACGGTGGGAGTTGCACGAACGTGGCCAGTTTGCTCATGGTTGAGAGTCTAGGACTCCCCACTACCAGGCATCCAAATCCTTACCGCCTCCAATGGCTAAGTGAGGATGGTGAGGTACGAGTCTTCAAACAGGTACGCATTCCCTTTTCAATTGGTACTTACACTGATGAAATCGTGTGCAACGTAGTACCAATGCATGCTACGCATATCATTTTGGGAAGGCCCTGGCAATTTGACAAACACGTCACATTCGATGGAAGAGCAAATAAGTACACCCTTTTGCACGATGGCAAACGTAAGGTCCTTACACCTCTCACACCTGCACAAGTTTATGAGGACCAACTACTATTGCAAAGGGAGTGTGAACAAGACCGTCAAAGGAGGAAACTAAAGGCAGTCGACCCTGGTAAAGGCTCCACGTCTACGAGTGAGCCATCAACCAAGGGTCAAGGGAGCACACCTAGGGGTATACATGACAAATCACCTACCGCACCTACCACTAGGAAGCACAACATGATTATTAAGGCTAAAGATGTTAGAAAAGTGGTGAACTCTAATCAGCCTATACTTCTCATGATTTGCAAGCATGTGCTCTTGGATGTTGCTGAGCTCGACAAGGCGTTGCCTGCGAGCATAGTTGCTCTTTTGCAAGAATTTGGGGATGTTTTCCCTGACGAGGTCCCTGATGGCTTACCACCCATTCGGGGAATTGAACACCAAATCGACCTAATTCCTGGAGCACCATTGCCCAACAAACCTGCCTACCGCATGGGCCCTGAGGAGACCAAGGAGCTTCAAAGGCAAGTTGATGGCCTCTTAGGTAAGGGTTGGGTAAAGGAAAGTCTAAGTCCTTGCGCTGTGCCTGTGATACTTGTTCCCAAAAAGGACGGTACTTGGCGCATGTGCACTGACTGTCGGGCTGTGAACGCTATCACTGTCAAATATCGTCATCCCATTCCTAGACTTGATGATATGCTTGATGAACTCGATGGTGCCATTATTTTCACCAAAATAGACTTAAGGAGCGGCTATCATCAAATTCGGATGAAAGAAGGCGACGAGTGGAAAACAGCCTTCAAAACCAAACATGGTCTCTATGAGTGGCTAGTCATGCCTTTTGGCTTAACTAATGCCCCTAGCACCTTCATGCGACTAATGAACCATGTGTTGAGACACTTTATTGGCAAGTTTGTCATTGTTTACTTTGATGACATCCTGATCTATAGTCGTAGTGAGCATGAGCACCTAGAGCATGTGAGAATAGTTCTTGAGACACTTCGACAGGCGCGTCTTTACGCCAACCTCAAGAAGTGCACCTTTTGTACTAACGAGCTTGTGTTTTTAGGCTATGTGGTAAGTTCGCAGGGCATCAAGGTGGACAAATCCAAGATTGAGGCCATCGAGCAATGGCCAACTCCCACGTCCGTCCCTGACGTGCGCAGCTTTCTTGGATTGGCGGGCTTTTACCGGCGCTTTGTCAAAGATTTTAGCACCATTGCCGCCCCGTTGACCGCCGTGACAAAGAAGAATGACAAGTTCCACTGGGGAGAATCACAAGAACAAGCATTTCTCGCCCTCAAGGACACACTCACACATGCGCCTGTGTTAGCATTACCAAATTTTCACAAGACTTTTGAAATTGAATGTGATGCTTCTGGTGTAGGTATTGGAGCGGTCCTCATGCAAGACAAGAGGCCTTGTGCCTTCTTTAGTGAGAAACTGGGGGGAGCTGCATTAAACTACCCCACGTACGACAAGGAGTTGTACGCATTAGTGAGGGCTTTGGAGACTTGGCAACACTATCTTCGCCCTCGGGAGTTCGTGATACACACTGATCACGAGTCATTGAAGTACCTCAAGGGACAACCCAAGTTAAGCAAGCGACATGCCAAATGGGTAAGCTTCATTGACACCTTTTCGTATGTCATTAAGTATAAGACTGGCAAAACGAATGTAGTGGCTGATGCATTATCACGTAGACATTCGTTGCTTGCCCTTCTGGATGCCAAGTTACTAGGGTTCGCATTGGTTAAGGAACTCTACACAAATGATCATGACTTTGGTGATATCTATGTTGCTTGTGTTAAGAACCCGCATGGAAAATACTTCTTGCATGATGGATTTCTATTCCATGTAGATAAACTGTGTGTACCTAATTCTTCCATTCGTGATCTTTTGATTCGAGAGGCACATAGTGGTGGTCTCATGGGCCACTTTGGCATCACCAAGACTCTGGCCATGTTGCAAGAGCACTTTTACTGGCCTCATATGCGTAGAGATGTTGAACGCATGGTTGGTAGATGTGCTACTTGTCAGAAGGCAAAGTCTAAGACAAATCCATATGGCTTGTATACCCCATTACCTATCCCTCACCATCCTTGGGTTGATTTGTCTATGGACTTTGTATTAGGATTGCCTTGATCAACAAGGGGTAATGACTCCATCTTTGTTGTGGTTGATAGATTCTCTAAGATGGCTCATTTTATTCCTTGCCACAAAACTGACGATGCATCTCATATTGCTAATCTGTTCTTCAAAGAAATTGTCCGTCTGCATGGCCTGCCTAAAACTATTGTCAGTGATAGAGATGTGAAATTCTTGAGTTACTTTTGGAAGACTTTGTGGTCCAAACTGGGCACTAGGTTATTATTCTCCACCACTAGTCATCCACAAAGCGATGGACAAACTGAAGTTGTCAATCGCACACTTGGCACTCTACTTCGGGCCTTGATTAAAAAGAATCTTAAGACTTGGGAAGAGTGCCTCCCTCATGTTGAATTCGCCTACAATCGAACTGTGCATAGTGCCACACAATACTCCCCCTTTGAGATTGTTTATGGCTTCAACCCCGTCACCCCCCTTGATTTGGTGCCCTTACCTTCCTCTGAGCACACAAGCTTAGATGGGAAAAAGAAAGCTGATTCTGTGCGCAGGTTACATGAGGCCGTGCGAGCAAACATTGAGAAGCGTACGCAGCAATACACCCAGCAAGCCAACAAGCACCGTCGCAAGATGATTTTTGAGCCTGGAGATTGGGTTTGGCTACACTTGAGGAAAGAGCGATTTCCCAAGCAACGCCAAAGCAAATTGTCCCCAAGAGGTGATGGACCATTTCGGGTACTCCAACGAGTCAATGACAACGCATACAAGTTGGAGCTACCTGGGGAGTACAATGTTAGTGCAACCTTCAACGTCGCGGACCTAAGCCCATTTCTTGACGAGGAGGATCCAGATTTGAGGGCAAATCCTTCTCAAGAGGAGGGGACTGATGTGTGCACGAGTCTCGGCCCACGCAATGACCCAGTCCGAGTTCCATCGGGCCCAGTCACACGTGCACGGGCCAAGCTCTTCAAAGAATCACTCCAAGCCCTGGTTCGAGTCGTCCAAGACCAACATGGAGTTCACAAAGATATTGAGGGCTTAGAGAGAGACAATCAAGCCATTTGCACAATGATCCAAGCCCACGAGGACTCAAGTGGGCCTTCAAGAGGACCGGCCCTATAGGGCCTTAGCCTTAGTATTTGATAGATTGGATTAATTTGTCTTCATAGCTCATTGGGCCGGCCCATCTTGGACACCAAGATGACCGAACTCTTTGCCATTGTTTCCTTAGGTTTTCTTAGTCACTTTGGCCTATAAATAGGCTTGCTTTGTAAGGTTTTAGGGTAGTCGTTTTATCAATAAAATTGGTTTAATTCGTTCCTTCTTCCAAGAAGAGAGTTCGAGCACTTTAACTTGCTTTGGCAAGGGTTATTGAGCAATCTTGCGTCCTGTCCTCGATTGTTCATCCGACCTATTCCCCTGGAGTATTCACCTTCATCGGAGTGTCGTCTACCACCTACATCAAATCGTGTCGTCCGTTTGATTCTAGGTCCCGCAATCCAAGCGTTGGACAACCTTGCTAGATCCTTGGGCAAACGTGCTACGTGTCTCGAAACAAGTTGATCGAGGAACGTATCAGTGAGGTACGTGTCTACAAACAGGTACGTATTCCTTTCTCTATTGGCAATTACATAGATGAGGTTGTGTGTGATGTTGTGCCTATGCATGCGACACATGTCATCCTAGGGAGACCTTGGCAATTTGACAAATCCGTCACGTTTGATGAACGAGCAAATAAATACACTCTCTTGCACAATGGAAAATGCCTGGTCCTCACACCACTCACACCTGCCCAAGTGTATGTGGACCAACTTAAGTTACAAAGAGAGTGTGAACAAGACCGCCAAAAGAGGAAACAAAAGGCGGCCGATCCTGGCAAATGCTCCACTTCTACAAGTGAGCATTCGACCAAGGGTCAAGTGGGCACACCTGGTGATACGCATGATCATTCACCCATTAAACCACCCACTAGGAAGCAAAACATGATCATTAAGGCTAAGGATGTTAGAAAGGTTATAAATTCTGATCAGCCTATACTTCTCATGATTTGCAAGCATGTGCTCTTAGATGTTGCTGAGCTCAATAAGGCATTGCCTTCGAGCATGGTTGCTCTTTTGCAGGAATTCGAGGATGTATTCCCTGATGAGGTCCCTGATGGTTTACCACCCATTCGAGGGATTGAGCATCAAATAGACTGATTCCGGGAGCACCCCTACCCAACAAACCGGTTTACCGCATGGGTCCTGAGGAGACAAAAGAGCTTCAAAGGCAAGTTGATGGCCTCTTAGGTAAGGGTTGGGTAAAACAGAGTTTAAATCCTTGTGTTGTGCCTATGATACTTTCCCCCAAAAAGGATGGTACTTGGCGCATGTGCACTGACTGTAGGGCTGTATCATCATCCCATTCCTAGACTTGATGATATGCTTGATGAACTCGATGGTGCTATCATTTTCACCAAAATCGATTTAAGGTGTGGCTATCATCAAATTAGGATGAAAGAAGGCGATGAGTGGAAAACGGCGTTCAAAACCAAACATGAGTGTGGAGGACTACCACAAAGAAATTGAGATGACCATGATGAGGGCCAACATTCAAGAAGACAATGAGGCCACGATGGCTCGGTTTCTTAGAGGTCTCAATCCTGACCTTCAAGAAGCCTTGGAGCTCCAACATTACTTGGACATGCACGACCTTCTAGAACTCGCTATTAAGGCCGAGCGGGGGAAGAAACTAAGACGTGGAGTACGTACGTTCCAAACTTCTAACACCACTTCATGGAGGGGCAACCAACCACGAAGGGCGACCCACAAAGTTGGAAATGCGGCAGCACCAACCTCTTCTAACCGAATCCAAGGCAACACCTCTAACCGCCATTCCTATTCTACCCCTAACAAGGTTTCCGATGCATCCTGATGCGGTGGAGCACGAGGCCCAAAGTGTACAAGTAGACCCTGTGAAGGTGCCCCAAGGCACAGTGACACGAGCACGAGCTAAGAGATTCAAGGAGTCCCTCCAAGCCTTGGTACGTGCTATCCAAAACCAAGAGAAACCGAGCATTGAAGGGATTGAGTTGGAATATCCTTGCACGACTACTAAAATGCTGCTTACAATTGAAGATGCAAGTGTCCAAGCTCCAAACGGTGGGCTGAGCCGCAGTTAAGTACCCTCGCTGAGCCGAACTTTCCTTAGTTAGTTGGGCTAGCTTTCGGTCAAGTGAAGGCCCAAGGGGCTGGCCGAACTTTCCTTGTTATTTTTCCAGTTTATTAGGTCTTAGTCACGGCTATTAATAGCCTCAAGCCGCATGTTACATTCAGTTTTTGAGAGTATTGAATAAAATTTCTAGAATTTCGTCCATTCCTTGTGGCAAATTCCCTTAGCTTGTAAAAGCTAAGTTGAACATCCTAGAGTTGATCCTAGGCTGTTCTTGACTTATCAATCAAGCACACATACTTGATTGTGGCGTCCTCTACCGTTAAATCTGTTCTTGAGTGGTCCAAGTTCGGGTTCAACTCCGTCAAATCTTCATCGTGTTCCTCTAGATCCGAAGTAGCTTCCGCCTCTCGCATCAGCTGGCATCAGAGCTAGTTAGAGGTATCACGAATATCCCTTTTTATCGTTTTTAGATCTATTTTAGTCTTCTAAATTCGTAGCTCAAGTGCTCGGGTTTGTCAAGTCCGAAATCTGTCTTTGTTGTTTCCTTGTCAGAAATCTGTCTTGGTTGTTTCCTTGTCAGAAATCTGTCTTTGTTGTTTAGTTGTTGTCCGAAATTTTCTGTCCAGTTTTGTCTTGTGTTTATGTTCTGTTTAAATCCAGAAAAAAAAAAAAATCTCTTGTGTTGCATACCTTATTGTCATTCCCTTGAGTCGTTGCTGGAATTAATTGCTGGGTTGCCGAATCTGTTTGCACTTGTTTCTTGAACCTTTGTGTTGTTGCTTTGCAAAACTCGAACATCAAAACCTTATTGGGGAAGTCTTGAGCTTCTTGGATCAAAGAGGTTAATCTTCGCAGTCTTGAAACCTGAAATAAACCTTCAACCGTGTTCTTGTTTTCATGGAACTTTGATCCTGAAACCAAATCTGTCCAAGTTGTTTACGTTAATTGCTGTGAAATTGTGGTCTAAACTAGCTGGCTATTGTGTGAAAACACCCCAACAGAAGTCAATTCTTGAAAAAAAAATTCAAGAAAGACGGCTCTAGTTTCCAATTCTTGACCAGCCTTCAAGTTTTACCAAATCTGATTCAAAGGTCAAAAAAAATTTTTCAAGAAAGTCGGCTCTAGTTTCCAATTCTTGACCAGCCTTCAAGTTTTACCAAATCTGATTCAAACTTGGACTTTCAAATCTGAACAGCCCTAGTCTTGGTCAGCCTTCAAGCCACCAAATCTGATTCAAACTTGGACTTCCAAATCTGAACAACATCCAATTCTTGACAGCCTACAAGTTTACCAAATTTGGTGCAAAATCTGACTTCCAAATCTGACCAGCCCCAAATCTTGACCAGCCCCAAAATTTCGAATTTGGACCACTTGGGACTCCCAAATCTGACCAAACTCCAAGGTTTCTAATCTTGGCAACCCCAAGTGTCCAAATCAGATCACGGACCAAAAAGACCACGGACCAGCAGCTCAACACATTCCAGAAATTTGGGTTTCGGGTAGAGTTTTCTAGGATTTTCAAAATTTCAGCATTCAAGTTAATTGTCTTACTTTCTTTTGAGTCGTTAGTTATTGTCCAGCTATATTCTGAGTCTTGAGTCGTGTCTAGGTCTTCAGTCATTCACCTCCATTTATTGCTACTAGCTTGTGTGTCACTTGTTGACTAGTCAAGAACGTACACTGCGGTGACGCCTAGTTTGTTCAACTCAAGCAACCAGCAAGCCAAGGAATTGCTTGGTAAGATTATTAGAGAGTGATACACTTGAGTGAAACACGAGTGTGAGTGACCTATACATCGTATTTAAAAAAAAAAAAAAAAAAAGAGAGCAAGGAACTCGTTTTTGTTTATTTATTTTGCAGGTGGACTAAATATGTCTAGTGAAGTTGGTGAACAAACCATGGACATCAAACTACAATTGGAAGCCATGTGTGGGAGGAAAATTCCTTTGCACTACTAACCGTTTTGCAGGTCACATAGTCATGGCCACTAGAGTTGCATCTTGCTCATACAATCAAGAATTCATGGAGACCGAACCTTTCAAGAGGAGAGGTCCCAAGCGAAGTACCTCCAAGTACTTTAGCCCCATGCAATCCAGTTCACAATGTGGGTATCATTCACTCCGGGAGGAGATGCAACGCCACCGTGCTTTGTGTGTGTATGAAAGGTATAAACAAGATTGTGATGAGTATGAGAAGGAGCAAAGCAGTTTGCGTAGAGCATCTAAATCAAGGTCAACTTCAAGCAAACAAGGTTCATCTAAGAAGTGTCTTGACAATCAAGACGAAGGGCTCGAGAATTTTCGAATTGAGTCAAAGCTTCGTGAATCAATGGATAAATTCGAACGTCGGACTGAAGCATTGATTGATGATATGATGGAAAGACTTAGCCAAGTGCTGGATTCACACCTGGAGCAACTTAACCATGTGCCAACCGGTGGTAATAAAGGGAAAATTCATCCTAGTCCCTCGTTGATTGAAGAGCCAAATATGAATGAGTTACAACTGAGCCATGAACATGAGCTAGACAATGAAAATCAAACCTCATGTACAATGCGTGAGCAATGGTCCGAGAAGAATGGAGTGGAAAAAGACAAGAATAATTTGGCCTTAGTGAAGAGTAAAAAGGAGGAGTTGGCCATGTTTACAAAGGCTGAAAGTGTGACCATTTTGTTTGCTAACCGGCTAACATGTGTTTTGTTTAGCACCTCTTCTTTTGTTCAAGTTACACAAAGTCAAGTAGAGTTGATCATGGCATGTTCCATCCCGAAGTCACTTGGACACTTTGCGAGTTTCCATGGAATTGGTCTTCTAGGAACTAAATCTCTTTGGTATCAATTCATGGAACAATGTCCATTCAAATCTGTCCGCACCATTGGAGGATTCATTCGAGCTCATCTTAAAAGGGAAATTCCAGAATCTACTTCTTGTTCTTTACCTATGTGTCAAGGACTAGCACTGGAATCTCAAGTTGAATCAATTGGTGGAAGGAATATCGAAGTGTCAAAGGGAGTTTTCTCATTTAAATCTCGTTCTACACCTTCTTACCATCTAGCTAATAATGTCCCATTAGTCCTTTACCCGATTTCTGAATTGCTCCAAGTTGAAGGTTATTTTGTTTTCATAGGTTGTAACGCTGTCCACAATTTTCCAACTACGGCTAAAGACTTGCAACCCGATTTCGTGCTTATTCCTGCTGCAAGTGGTGCACGTTCGTGCTTCTTCACATGTCCAAAAGCTAGTCACCACGAGCTTACTTCACCAACCCCAACTTGTGCAAATTCATGCGATTCGTATGGAGTGCATTTCACTTCATTGCTGCCACTTATGTCACGTGACAATATGACAATCCATGGCCGAAGGTTGATTAGAGAGCTTTGGATTGCTACCTGGAAGTTTCGTGAGCCTTACACAAGCTTTTTCCTATCTTGGCGCATGTCCTTGTTTGAGGGCCTCATGAAACTGACCAAACGGCATTTAACTTGGCTCGTGACCTTTCATTTGTTCCCAACGTGGTTGACCTCCAAACGCACTGTCGACATCCCCATCTAGATTTGAGGACAAATCCTTTTCAAGAGGAGGGGAATGATGCGGTGGAGCACGAGGCCCAAAGTGTACAAGTAGACCCTGTGAAGGTGCCCCAAGGCACAGTGACACGAGCACGAGCTAAGAGATTCAAGGAGTCCCTCCAAGCCTTGGTACGTGCTATCCAAAACCAAGAGAAACCGAGCATTGAAGGGATTGAGTTGGAATATCCTTGCACGACTACTAAAATGCTGCTTACAATTGAAGATGCAAGTGTCCAAGCTCCAAACGGTGGGCTGAGCCGCAGTTAAGTACCCTCGCTGAGCCGAACTTTCCTTAGTTAGTTGGGCTAGCTTTCGGTCAAGTGAAGGCCCAAGGGGCTGGCCGAACTTTCCTTGTTATTTTTCCAGTTTATTAGGTCTTAGTCACGGCTATTAATAGCCTCAAGCCGCATGTTACATTCAGTTTTTGAGAGTATTGAATAAAATTTCCAGAATTTCGTCCATTCCTTGTGGCAAATTCCCTTAGCTTGTAAAAGCTAAGTTGAACATCCTAGAGTTGATCCTAGGCTGTTCTTGACTTATCAATCAAGCACACATACTTGATTGTGGCGTCCTCTACCGTTAAATCTGTTCTTGAGTGGTCCAAGTTCGGGTTCAACTCCGTCAAATCTTCATCGTGTTCCTCTAGATCCGAAGTAGCTTCCGCGTCTCGTATCACATCCAGGTCCACTTCAAAGGCACCGCATGAGACTCCTAAGACTAGGAGTAGGGACATCAAGTGCTTCAAGTGCCAAGGGTTTGGACATATTCAATCTCAGTGCCCAAACCAACGGGTCATGCTCATCACTCACAATGGCGAAATCGTGTCTGATGATGACGAATGTGAGGAGATGCCCGAACTGGTCGAAGACGACTGCCTAGAAGAGGAGTCAGCTGGGGAGGCTTGCTCGCCTACACGAGGAGAAGTAGGTTGCTTGGTGGCACGGCGAGTGCTAACCGCCCGCGTTAAGGAGGACGAGCAGCTACAACGCGAAAACCTTTTCTACACCCGCTGTAAGATAGGCGACAAGGTGTGTAGTCTCATCATCGACGGTGGGAGTTGCACGAACGTGGCCAGTTTGCTCATGGTTAGAGTCTAGGACTCCCCACTACCAGGCATCCAAATCCTTACCGCCTCCAATGGCTAAGTGAGGATGGTGAGGTACGAGTCTTCAAACAGGTACGCATTCCCTTTTCAATTGGTACTTACACCAAATCCTTACCGCCTCCAATGGCTAAGTGAGGATGGTGAGGTACGAGTCTTCAAACAGGTACGCATTCCCTTTTCAATTGGTACTTACACTGATGAAATCGTGTGCCATCCCTACTTACACTGATGAAATCGTGTGCAACGTAGTACCAATGCATGCTACGCATATCATTTTGGGAAGGCCCTGGCAATTTGACAAACACGTCACATTCGATGGAAGAGCAAATAAGTACACCCTTTTGCACGATGGCAAACGTAAGGTCCTTACACCTCTCACACCTGCACAAGTTTATGAGGACCAACTACTATTGCAAAGGGAGTGTGAACAAGACCGTCAAAGGAGGAAACTAAAGGCAGTCGACCCTGGTAAAGGCTCCACGTCTACGAGTGAGCCATCAACCAAGGGTCAAGGGAGCACACCTAGGGGTATACATGACAAATCACCTACCGCACCTACCACTAGGAAGCACAACATGATTATTAAGGCTAAAGATGTTAGAAAAGTGGTGAACTCTAATCAGCCTATACTTCTCATGATTTGCAAGCATGTGCTCTTGGATGTTGCTGAGCTCGACAAGGCGTTGCCTGCGAGCATAGTTGCTCTTTGCACTGACTGTCGGGCTGTGAACGCTATCACTGTCAAATATCGTCATCCCATTCCTAGACTTGATGATATGCTTGATGAACTCGATGGTGCCATTATTTTCACCAAAATAGACTTAAGGAGCGGCTATCATCAAATTCGGATGAAAGAAGGCGACGAGTGGAAAACAGCCTTCAAAACCAAACATGGTCTCTATGAGTGGCCAGTCATGCCTTTTGGCTTAACTAATGCCCCTAGCACCTTCATGCGACTAATGAACCATGTGTTGAGACACTTTATTGGCAAGTTTGTCATTGTTTACTTTGATGACATCCTGATCTATAGTCGTAGTGAGCATGAGCACCTAGAGCATGTGAGAATAGTTCTTGAGACACTTCGACAGGCGCGTCTTTACGCCAACCTCAAGAAGTGCACCTTTTGTACTAACGAGCTTGTGTTTTTAGGCTATGTGGTAAGTTCGCAGGGCATCAAGGTGGACAAATCCAAGATTGAGGCCATCGAGCAATGGCCAACTCCCACGTCCGTCCCTGACGTGCGCAGCTTTCTTGGATTGGCGGGCTTTTACCGGCGCTTTGTCAAAGATTTTAGCACCATTGCCGCCCCGTTGACCGCCGTGACAAAGAAGAATGACAAGTTCCACTGGGGAGAATCACAAGAACAAGCATTTCTCGCCCTCAAGGACACACTCACACATGCGCCTGTGTTAGCATTACCAAATTTTCACAAGACTTTTGAAATTGAATGTGATGCTTCTGGTGTAGGTATTGGAGCGGTCCTCATGCAAGACAAGAGGCCTTGTGCCTTCTTTAGTGAGAAACTGGGGGGAGCTGCATTAAACTACCCCACGTACGACAAGGAGTTGTACGCATTAGTGAGGGCTTTGGAGACTTGGCAACACTATCTTCGCCCTCGGGAGTTCGTGATACACACTGATCACGAGTCATTGAAGTACCTCAAGGGACAACCCAAGTTAAGCAAGCGACATGCCAAATGGGTAAGCTTCATTGACACCTTTTCGTATGTCATTAAGTATAAGACTGGCAAAACGAATGTAGTGGCTGATGCATTATCACGTAGACATTCGTTGCTTGCCCTTCTGGATGCCAAGTTACTAGGGTTCGCATTGGTTAAGGAACTCTACACAAATGATCATGACTTTGGTGATATCTATGTTGCTTGTGTTAAGAACCCGCATGGAAAATACTTCTTGCATGATGGATTTCTATTCCATGTAGATAAACTGTGTGTACCTAATTCTTCCATTCGTGATCTTTTGATTCGAGAGGCACATAGTGGTGGTCTCATGGGCCACTTTGGCATCACCAAGACTCTGGCCATGTTGCAAGAGCACTTTTACTGGCCTCATATGCGTAGAGATGTTGAACGCATGGTTGGTAGATGTGCTACTTGTCACAAGGCAAAGTCTAAGACAAATCCATATGGCTTGTATACCCCATTACCTATCCCTCACCATCCTTGGGTTGATTTGTCTATGGACTTTGTATTAGGATTGCCTTGATCAACAAGGGGTAATGACTCCATCTTTGTTGTGGTTGATAGATTCTCTAAGATGGCTCATTTTATTCCTTGCCACAAAACTGACGATGCATCTCATATTGCTAATCTGTTCTTCAAAGAAATTGTCCGTCTGCATGGCCTGCCTAAAACTATTGTCAGTGATAGAGATGTGAAATTCTTGAGTTACTTTTGGAAGACTTTGTGGTCCAAACTGGGCACTAGGTTATTATTCTCCACCACTAGTCATCCACAAAGCGATGGACAAACTGAAGTTGTCAATCGCACACTTGGCACTCTACTTCGGGCCTTGATTAAAAAGAATCTTAAGACTTGGGAAGAGTGCCTCCCTCATGTTGAATTCGCCTACAATCGAACTGTGCATAGTGCCACACAATACTCCCCCTTTGAGATTGTTTATGGCTTCAACCCCGTCACCCCCCTTGATTTGGTGCCCTTACCTTCCTCTGAGCACACAAGCTTAGATGGGAAAAAGAAAGCTGATTCTGTGCGCAGGTTACATGAGGCCGTGCGAGCAAACATTGAGAAGCGTACGCAGCAATACACCCAGCAAGCCAACAAGCACCGTCGCAAGATGATTTTTGAGCCTGGAGATTGGGTTTGGCTACACTTGAGGAAAGAGCGATTTCCCAAGCAACGCCAAAGCAAATTGTCCCCAAGAGGTGATGGACCATTTCGGGTACTCCAACGAGTCAATGACAACGCATACAAGTTGGAGCTACCTGGGGAGTACAATGTTAGTGCAACCTTCAACGTCGCGGACCTAAGCCCATTTCTTGACGAGGAGGATCCAGATTTGAGGGCAAATCCTTCTCAAGAGGAGGGGACTGATGTGTGCACGAGTCTCGGCCCACGCAATGACCCAGTCCGAGTTCCATCGGGCCCAGTCACACGTGCACGGGCCAAGCTCTTCAAAGAATCACTCCAAGCCCTGGTTCGAGTCGTCCAAGACCAACATGGAGTTCACAAAGATATTGAGGGCTTAGAGAGAGACAATCAAGCCATTTGCACAATGATCCAAGCCCACGAGGACTCAAGTGGGCCTTCAAGAGGACCGGCCCTATAGGGCCTTAGCCTTAGTATTTGATAGATTGGATTAATTTGTCTTCATAGCTCATTGGGCCGGCCCATCTTGGACACCAAGATGACCGAACTCTTTGCCATTGTTTCCTTAGGTTTTCTTAGTCACTTTGGCCTATAAATAGGCTTGCTTTGTAAGGTTTTAGGGTAGTCGTTTTATCAATAAAATTGGTTTAATTCGTTCCTTCTTCCAAGAAGAGAGTTCGAGCACTTTAACTTGCTTTGGCAAGGGTTATTGAGCAATCTTGCGTCCTGTCCTCGATTGTTCATCCGACCTATTCCCCTGGAGTATTCACCTTCATCGGAGTGTCGTCTACCACCTACATCAAATCGTGTCGTCCGTTTGATTCTAGGTCCCGCAATCCAAGCGTTGGACAACCTTGCTAGATCCTTGGGCAAACGTGCTACGTGTCTCGAAACAAGTTGATCGAGGAACGTATCAGTGAGGTACGTGTCTACAAACAGGTACGTATTCCTTTCTCTATTGGCAATTACATAGATGAGGTTGTGTGTGATGTTGTGCCTATGCATGCGACACATGTCATCCTAGGGAGACCTTGGCAATTTGACAAATCCGTCACGTTTGATGAACGAGCAAATAAATACACTCTCTTGCACAATGGAAAATGCCTGGTCCTCACACCACTCACACCTGCCCAAGTGTATGTGGACCAACTTAAGTTACAAAGAGAGTGTGAACAAGACCGCCAAAAGAGGAAACAAAAGGCGGCCGATCCTGGCAAATGCTCCACTTCTACAAGTGAGCATTCGACCAAGGGTCAAGTGGGCACACCTGGTGATACGCATGATCATTCACCCATTAAACCACCCACTAGGAAGCAAAACATGATCATTAAGGCTAAGGATGTTAGAAAGGTTATAAATTCTGATCAGCCTATACTTCTCATGATTTGCAAGCATGTGCTCTTAGATGTTGCTGAGCTCAATAAGGCATTGCCTTCGAGCATGGTTGCTCTTTTGCAGGAATTCGAGGATGTATTCCCTGATGAGGTCCCTGATGGTTTACCACCCATTCGAGGGATTGAGCATCAAATAGACTGATTCCGGGAGCACCCCTACCCAACAAACCGGTTTACCGCATGGGTCCTGAGGAGACAAAAGAGCTTCAAAGGCAAGTTGATGGCCTCTTAGGTAAGGGTTGGGTAAAACAGAGTTTAAATCCTTGTGTTGTGCCTATGATACTTTCCCCCAAAAAGGATGGTACTTGGCGCATGTGCACTGACTGTAGGGCTGTATCATCATCCCATTCCTAGACTTGATGATATGCTTGATGAACTCGATGGTGCTATCATTTTCACCAAAATCGATTTAAGGTGTGGCTATCATCAAATTAGGATGAAAGAAGGCGATGAGTGGAAAACGGCGTTCAAAACCAAACATGAGTGTGGAGGACTACCACAAAGAAATTGAGATGACCATGATGAGGGCCAACATTCAAGAAGACAATGAGGCCACGATGGCTCGGTTTCTTAGAGGTCTCAATCCTGACCTTCAAGAAGCCTTGGAGCTCCAACATTACTTGGACATGCACGACCTTCTAGAACTCGCTATTAAGGCCGAGCGGGGGAAGAAACTAAGACGTGGAGTACGTACGTTCCAAACTTCTAACACCACTTCATGGAGGGGCAACCAACCACGAAGGGCGACCCACAAAGTTGGAAATGCGGCAGCACCAACCTCTTCTAACCGAATCCAAGGTAACACCTCTAACCGCCATTCCTATTCTACCCCTAACAAGGTTTCCGATGCATCCAGGTCCACTTCAAAGGCACCGCATGAGACTCCTAAGACTAGGAGTAGGGACATCAAGTGCTTCAAGTGCCAAGGGTTTGGACATATTCAATCTCAGTGCCCAAACCAACGGGTCATGCTCATCACTCACAATGGCGAAATCGTGTCTGATGATGACGAATGTGAGGAGATGCCCGAACTGGTCGAAGACGACTGCCTAGAAGAGGAGTCAGCTGGGGAGGCTTGCTCGCCTACACGAGGAGAAGTAGGTTGCTTGGTGGCACGGCGAGTGCTAACCGCCCGCGTTAAGGAGGACGAGCAGCTACAACGCGAAAACCTTTTCTACACCCGCTGTAAGATAGGCGACAAGGTGTGTAGTCTCATCATCGACGGTGGGAGTTGCACGAACGTGGCCAGTTTGCTCATGGTTGAGAGTCTAGGACTCCCCACTACCAGGCATCCAAATCCTTACCGCCTCCAATGGCTAAGTGAGGATGGTGAGGTACGAGTCTTCAAACAGGTACGCATTCCCTTTTCAATTGGTACTTACACTGATGAAATCGTGTGCAACGTAGTACCAATGCATGCTACGCATATCATTTTGGGAAGGCCCTGGCAATTTGACAAACACGTCACATTCGATGGAAGAGCAAATAAGTACACCCTTTTGCACGATGGCAAACGTAAGGTCCTTACACCTCTCACACCTGCACAAGTTTATGAGGACCAACTACTATTGCAAAGGGAGTGTGAACAAGACCGTCAAAGGAGGAAACTAAAGGCAGTCGACCCTGGTAAAGGCTCCACGTCTACGAGTGAGCCATCAACCAAGGGTCAAGGGAGCACACCTAGGGGTATACATGACAAATCACCTACCGCACCTACCACTAGGAAGCACAACATGATTATTAAGGCTAAAGATGTTAGAAAAGTGGTGAACTCTAATCAGCCTATACTTCTCATGATTTGCAAGCATGTGCTCTTGGATGTTGCTGAGCTCGACAAGGCGTTGCCTGCGAGCATAGTTGCTCTTTTGCAAGAATTTGGGGATGTTTTCCCTGACGAGGTCCCTGATGGCTTACCACCCATTCGGGGAATTGAACACCAAATCGACCTAATTCCTGGAGCACCATTGCCCAACAAACCTGCCTACCGCATGGGCCCTGAGGAGACCAAGGAGCTTCAAAGGCAAGTTGATGGCCTCTTAGGTAAGGGTTGGGTAAAGGAAAGTCTAAGTCCTTGCGCTGTGCCTGTGATACTTGTTCCCAAAAAGGACGGTACTTGGCGCATGTGCACTGACTGTCGGGCTGTGAACGCTATCACTGTCAAATATCGTCATCCCATTCCTAGACTTGATGATATGCTTGATGAACTCGATGGTGCCATTATTTTCACCAAAATAGACTTAAGGAGCGGCTATCATCAAATTCGGATGAAAGAAGGCGACGAGTGGAAAACAGCCTTCAAAACCAAACATGGTCTCTATGAGTGGCCAGTCATGCCTTTTGGCTTAACTAATGCCCCTAGCACCTTCATGCGACTAATGAACCATGTGTTGAGACACTTTATTGGCAAGTTTGTCATTGTTTACTTTGATGACATCCTGATCTATAGTCGTAGTGAGCATGAGCACCTAGAGCATGTGAGAATAGTTCTTGAGACACTTCGACAGGCGCGTCTTTACGCCAACCTCAAGAAGTGCACCTTTTGTACTAACGAGCTTGTGTTTTTAGGCTATGTGGTAAGTTCGCAGGGCATCAAGGTGGACAAATCCAAGATTGAGGCCATCGAGCAATGGCCAACTCCCACGTCCGTCCCTGACGTGCGCAGCTTTCTTGGATTGGCGGGCTTTTACCGGCGCTTTGTCAAAGATTTTAGCACCATTGCCGCCCCGTTGACCGCCGTGACAAAGAAGAATGACAAGTTCCACTGGGGAGAATCACAAGAACAAGCATTTCTCGCCCTCAAGGACACACTCACACATGCGCCTGTGTTAGCATTACCAAATTTTCACAAGACTTTTGAAATTGAATGTGATGCTTCTGGTGTAGGTATTGGAGCGGTCCTCATGCAAGACAAGAGGCCTTGTGCCTTCTTTAGTGAGAAACTGGGGGGAGCTGCATTAAACTACCCCACGTACGACAAGGAGTTGTACGCATTAGTGAGGGCTTTGGAGACTTGGCAACACTATCTTCGCCCTCGGGAGTTCGTGATACACACTGATCACGAGTCATTGAAGTACCTCAAGGGACAACCCAAGTTAAGCAAGCGACATGCCAAATGGGTAAGCTTCATTGACACCTTTTCGTATGTCATTAAGTATAAGACTGGCAAAACGAATGTAGTGGCTGATGCATTATCACGTAGACATTCGTTGCTTGCCCTTCTGGATGCCAAGTTACTAGGGTTCGCATTGGTTAAGGAACTCTACACAAATGATCATGACTTTGGTGATATCTATGTTGCTTGTGTTAAGAACCCGCATGGAAAATACTTCTTGCATGATGGATTTCTATTCCATGTAGATAAACTGTGTGTACCTAATTCTTCCATTCGTGATCTTTTGATTCGAGAGGCACATAGTGGTGGTCTCATGGGCCACTTTGGCATCACCAAGACTCTGGCCATGTTGCAAGAGCACTTTTACTGGCCTCATATGCGTAGAGATGTTGAACGCATGGTTGGTAGATGTGCTACTTGTCACAAGGCAAAGTCTAAGACAAATCCATATGGCTTGTATACCCCATTACCTATCCCTCACCATCCTTGGGTTGATTTGTCTATGGACTTTGTATTAGGATTGCCTTGATCAACAAGGGGTAATGACTCCATCTTTGTTGTGGTTGATAGATTCTCTAAGATGGCTCATTTTATTCCTTGCCACAAAACTGACGATGCATCTCATATTGCTAATCTGTTCTTCAAAGAAATTGTCCGTCTGCATGGCCTGCCTAAAACTATTGTCAGTGATAGAGATGTGAAATTCTTGAGTTACTTTTGGAAGACTTTGTGGTCCAAACTGGGCACTAGGTTATTATTCTCCACCACTAGTCATCCACAAAGCGATGGACAAACTGAAGTTGTCAATCGCACACTTGGCACTCTACTTCGGGCCTTGATTAAAAAGAATCTTAAGACTTGGGAAGAGTGCCTCCCTCATGTTGAATTCGCCTACAATCGAACTGTGCATAGTGCCACACAATACTCCCCCTTTGAGATTGTTTATGGCTTCAACCCCGTCACCCCCCTTGATTTGGTGCCCTTACCTTCCTCTGAGCACACAAGCTTAGATGGGAAAAAGAAAGCTGATTCTGTGCGCAGGTTACATGAGGCCGTGCGAGCAAACATTGAGAAGCGTACGCAGCAATACACCCAGCAAGCCAACAAGCACCGTCGCAAGATGATTTTTGAGCCTGGAGATTGGGTTTGGCTACACTTGAGGAAAGAGCGATTTCCCAAGCAACGCCAAAGCAAATTGTCCCCAAGAGGTGATGGACCATTTCGGGTACTCCAACGAGTCAATGACAACGCATACAAGTTGGAGCTACCTGGGGAGTACAATGTTAGTGCAACCTTCAACGTCGCGGACCTAAGCCCATTTCTTGACGAGGAGGATCCAGATTTGAGGGCAAATCCTTCTCAAGAGGAGGGGACTGATGTGTGCACGAGTCTCGGCCCACGCAATGACCCAGTCCGAGTTCCATCGGGCCCAGTCACACGTGCACGGGCCAAGCTCTTCAAAGAATCACTCCAAGCCCTGGTTCGAGTCGTCCAAGACCAACATGGAGTTCACAAAGATATTGAGGGCTTAGAGAGAGACAATCAAGCCATTTGCACAATGATCCAAGCCCACGAGGACTCAAGTGGGCCTTCAAGAGGACCGGCCCTATAGGGCCTTAGCCTTAGTATTTGATAGATTGGATTAATTTGTCTTCATAGCTCATTGGGCCGGCCCATCTTGGACACCAAGATGACCGAACTCTTTGCCATTGTTTCCTTAGGTTTTCTTAGTCACTTTGGCCTATAAATAGGCTTGCTTTGTAAGGTTTTAGGGTAGTCGTTTTATCAATAAAATTGGTTTAATTCGTTCCTTCTTCCAAGAAGAGAGTTCGAGCACTTTAACTTGCTTTGGCAAGGGTTATTGAGCAATCTTGCGTCCTGTCCTCGATTGTTCATCCGACCTATTCCCCTGGAGTATTCACCTTCATCGGAGTGTCGTCTACCACCTACATCAAATCGTGTCGTCCGTTTGATTCTAGGTCCCGCAATCCAAGCGTTGGACAACCTTGCTAGATCCTTGGGCAAACGTGCTACGTGTCTCGAAACAAGTTGATCGAGGAACGTATCAGTGAGGTACGTGTCTACAAACAGGTACGTATTCCTTTCTCTATTGGCAATTACATAGATGAGGTTGTGTGTGATGTTGTGCCTATGCATGCGACACATGTCATCCTAGGGAGACCTTGGCAATTTGACAAATCCGTCACGTTTGATGAACGAGCAAATAAATACACTCTCTTGCACAATGGAAAATGCCTGGTCCTCACACCACTCACACCTGCCCAAGTGTATGTGGACCAACTTAAGTTACAAAGAGAGTGTGAACAAGACCGCCAAAAGAGGAAACAAAAGGCGGCCGATCCTGGCAAATGCTCCACTTCTACAAGTGAGCATTCGACCAAGGGTCAAGTGGGCACACCTGGTGATACGCATGATCATTCACCCATTAAACCACCCACTAGGAAGCAAAACATGATCATTAAGGCTAAGGATGTTAGAAAGGTTATAAATTCTGATCAGCCTATACTTCTCATGATTTGCAAGCATGTGCTCTTAGATGTTGCTGAGCTCAATAAGGCATTGCCTTCGAGCATGGTTGCTCTTTTGCAGGAATTCGAGGATGTATTCCCTGATGAGGTCCCTGATGGTTTACCACCCATTCGAGGGATTGAGCATCAAATAGACTGATTCCGGGAGCACCCCTACCCAACAAACCGGTTTACCGCATGGGTCCTGAGGAGACAAAAGAGCTTCAAAGGCAAGTTGATGGCCTCTTAGGTAAGGGTTGGGTAAAACAGAGTTTAAATCCTTGTGTTGTGCCTATGATACTTTCCCCCAAAAAGGATGGTACTTGGCGCATGTGCACTGACTGTAGGGCTGTATCATCATCCCATTCCTAGACTTGATGATATGCTTGATGAACTCGATGGTGCTATCATTTTCACCAAAATCGATTTAAGGTGTGGCTATCATCAAATTAGGATGAAAGAAGGCGATGAGTGGAAAACGGCGTTCAAAACCAAACATGAGTGTGGAGGACTACCACAAAGAAATTGAGATGACCATGATGAGGGCCAACATTCAAGAAGACAATGAGGCCACGATGGCTCGGTTTCTTAGAGGTCTCAATCCTGACCTTCAAGAAGCCTTGGAGCTCCAACATTACTTGGACATGCACGACCTTCTAGAACTCGCTATTAAGGCCGAGCGGGGGAAGAAACTAAGACGTGGAGTACGTACGTTCCAAACTTCTAACACCACTTCATGGAGGGGCAACCAACCACGAAGGGCGACCCACAAAGTTGGAAATGCGGCAGCACCAACCTCTTCTAACCGAATCCAAGGTAACACCTCTAACCGCCATTCCTATTCTACCCCTAACAAGGTTTCCGATGCATCCAGGTCCACTTCAAAGGCACCGCATGAGACTCCTAAGACTAGGAGTAGGGACATCAAGTGCTTCAAGTGCCAAGGGTTTGGACATATTCAATCTCAGTGCCCAAACCAACGGGTCATGCTCATCACTCACAATGGCGAAATCGTGTCTGATGATGACGAATGTGAGGAGATGCCCGAACTGGTCGAAGACGACTGCCTAGAAGAGGAGTCAGCTGGGGAGGCTTGCTCGCCTACACGAGGAGAAGTAGGTTGCTTGGTGGCACGGCGAGTGCTAACCGCCCGCGTTAAGGAGGACGAGCAGCTACAACGCGAAAACCTTTTCTACACCCGCTGTAAGATAGGCGACAAGGTGTGTAGTCTCATCATCGACGGTGGGAGTTGCACGAACGTGGCCAGTTTGCTCATGGTTGAGAGTCTAGGACTCCCCACTACCAGGCATCCAAATCCTTACCGCCTCCAATGGCTAAGTGAGGATGGTGAGGTACGAGTCTTCAAACAGGTACGCATTCCCTTTTCAATTGGTACTTACACTGATGAAATCGTGTGCAACGTAGTACCAATGCATGCTACGCATATCATTTTGGGAAGGCCCTGGCAATTTGACAAACACGTCACATTCGATGGAAGAGCAAATAAGTACACCCTTTTGCACGATGGCAAACGTAAGGTCCTTACACCTCTCACACCTGCACAAGTTTATGAGGACCAACTACTATTGCAAAGGGAGTGTGAACAAGACCGTCAAAGGAGGAAACTAAAGGCAGTCGACCCTGGTAAAGGCTCCACGTCTACGAGTGAGCCATCAACCAAGGGTCAAGGGAGCACACCTAGGGGTATACATGACAAATCACCTACCGCACCTACCACTAGGAAGCACAACATGATTATTAAGGCTAAAGATGTTAGAAAAGTGGTGAACTCTAATCAGCCTATACTTCTCATGATTTGCAAGCATGTGCTCTTGGATGTTGCTGAGCTCGACAAGGCGTTGCCTGCGAGCATAGTTGCTCTTTTGCAAGAATTTGGGGATGTTTTCCCTGACGAGGTCCCTGATGGCTTACCACCCATTCGGGGAATTGAACACCAAATCGACCTCATTCCTGGAGCACCATTGCCCAACAAACCTGCCTACCGCATGGGCCCTGAGGAGACCAAGGAGCTTCAAAGGCAAGTTGATGGCCTCTTAGGTAAGGGTTGGGTAAAGGAAAGTCTAAGTCCTTGCGCTGTGCCTGTGATACTTGTTCCCAAAAAGGACGGTACTTGGCGCATGTGCACTGACTGTCGGGCTGTGAACGCTATCACTGTCAAATATCGTCATCCCATTCCTAGACTTGATGATATGCTTGATGAACTCGATGGTGCCATTATTTTCACCAAAATAGACTTAAGGAGCGGCTATCATCAAATTCGGATGAAAGAAGGCGACGAGTGGAAAACAGCCTTCAAAACCAAACATGGTCTCTATGAGTGGCCAGTCATGCCTTTTGGCTTAACTAATGCCCCTAGCACCTTCATGCGACTAATGAACCATGTGTTGAGACACTTTATTGGCAAGTTTGTCATTGTTTACTTTGATGACATCCTGATCTATAGTCGTAGTGAGCATGAGCACCTAGAGCATGTGAGAATAGTTCTTGAGACACTTCGACAGGCGCGTCTTTACGCCAACCTCAAGAAGTGCACCTTTTGTACTAACGAGCTTGTGTTTTTAGGCTATGTGGTAAGTTCGCAGGGCATCAAGGTGGACAAATCCAAGATTGAGGCCATCGAGCAATGGCCAACTCCCACGTCCGTCCCTGACGTGCGCAGCTTTCTTGGATTGGCGGGCTTTTACCGGCGCTTTGTCAAAGATTTTAGCACCATTGCCGCCCCGTTGACCGCCGTGACAAAGAAGAATGACAAGTTCCACTGGGGAGAATCACAAGAACAAGCATTTCTCGCCCTCAAGGACACACTCACACATGCGCCTGTGTTAGCATTACCAAATTTTCACAAGACTTTTGAAATTGAATGTGATGCTTCTGGTGTAGGTATTGGAGCGGTCCTCATGCAAGACAAGAGGCCTTGTGCCTTCTTTAGTGAGAAACTGGGGGGAGCTGCATTAAACTACCCCACGTACGACAAGGAGTTGTACGCATTAGTGAGGGCTTTGGAGACTTGGCAACACTATCTTCGCCCTCGGGAGTTCGTGATACACACTGATCACGAGTCATTGAAGTACCTCAAGGGACAACCCAAGTTAAGCAAGCGACATGCCAAATGGGTAAGCTTCATTGACACCTTTTCGTATGTCATTAAGTATAAGACTGGCAAAACGAATGTAGTGGCTGATGCATTATCACGTAGACATTCGTTGCTTGCCCTTCTGGATGCCAAGTTACTAGGGTTCGCATTGGTTAAGGAACTCTACACAAATGATCATGACTTTGGTGATATCTATGTTGCTTGTGTTAAGAACCCGCATGGAAAATACTTCTTGCATGATGGATTTCTATTCCATGTAGATAAACTGTGTGTACCTAATTCTTCCATTCGTGATCTTTTGATTCGAGAGGCACATAGTGGTGGTCTCATGGGCCACTTTGGCATCACCAAGACTCTGGCCATGTTGCAAGAGCACTTTTACTGGCCTCATATGCGTAGAGATGTTGAACGCATGGTTGGTAGATGTGCTACTTGTCACAAGGCAAAGTCTAAGACAAATCCATATGGCTTGTATACCCCATTACCTATCCCTCACCATCCTTGGGTTGATTTGTCTATGGACTTTGTATTAGGATTGCCTTGATCAACAAGGGGTAATGACTCCATCTTTGTTGTGGTTGATAGATTCTCTAAGATGGCTCATTTTATTCCTTGCCACAAAACTGACGATGCATCTCATATTGCTAATCTGTTCTTCAAAGAAATTGTCCGTCTGCATGGCCTGCCTAAAACTATTGTCAGTGATAGAGATGTGAAATTCTTGAGTTACTTTTGGAAGACTTTGTGGTCCAAACTGGGCACTAGGTTATTATTCTCCACCACTAGTCATCCACAAAGCGATGGACAAACTGAAGTTGTCAATCGCACACTTGGCACTCTACTTCGGGCCTTGATTAAAAAGAATCTTAAGACTTGGGAAGAGTGCCTCCCTCATGTTGAATTCGCCTACAATCGAACTGTGCATAGTGCCACACAATACTCCCCCTTTGAGATTGTTTATGGCTTCAACCCCGTCACCCCCCTTGATTTGGTGCCCTTACCTTCCTCTGAGCACACAAGCTTAGATGGGAAAAAGAAAGCTGATTCTGTGCGCAGGTTACATGAGGCCGTGCGAGCAAACATTGAGAAGCGTACGCAGCAATACACCCAGCAAGCCAACAAGCACCGTCGCAAGATGATTTTTGAGCCTGGAGATTGGGTTTGGCTACACTTGAGGAAAGAGCGATTTCCCAAGCAACGCCAAAGCAAATTGTCCCCAAGAGGTGATGGACCATTTCGGGTACTCCAACGAGTCAATGACAACGCATACAAGTTGGAGCTACCTGGGGAGTACAATGTTAGTGCAACCTTCAACGTCGCGGACCTAAGCCCATTTCTTGACGAGGAGGATCCAGATTTGAGGGCAAATCCTTCTCAAGAGGAGGGGACTGATGTGTGCACGAGTCTCGGCCCACGCAATGACCCAGTCCGAGTTCCATCGGGCCCAGTCACACGTGCACGGGCCAAGCTCTTCAAAGAATCACTCCAAGCCCTGGTTCGAGTCGTCCAAGACCAACATGGAGTTCACAAAGATATTGAGGGCTTAGAGAGAGACAATCAAGCCATTTGCACAATGATCCAAGCCCACGAGGACTCAAGTGGGCCTTCAAGAGGACCGGCCCTATAGGGCCTTAGCCTTAGTATTTGATAGATTGGATTAATTTGTCTTCATAGCTCATTGGGCCGGCCCATCTTGGACACCAAGATGACCGAACTCTTTGCCATTGTTTCCTTAGGTTTTCTTAGTCACTTTGGCCTATAAATAGGCTTGCTTTGTAAGGTTTTAGGGTAGTCGTTTTATCAATAAAATTGGTTTAATTCGTTCCTTCTTCCAAGAAGAGAGTTCGAGCACTTTAACTTGCTTTGGCAAGGGTTATTGAGCAATCTTGCGTCCTGTCCTCGATTGTTCATCCGACCTATTCCCCTGGAGTATTCACCTTCATCGGAGTGTCGTCTACCACCTACATCAAATCGTGTCGTCCGTTTGATTCTAGGTCCCGCAATCCAAGCGTTGGACAACCTTGCTAGATCCTTGGGCAAACGTGCTACGTGTCTCGAAACAAGTTGATCGAGGAACGTATCAGTGAGGTACGTGTCTACAAACAGGTACGTATTCCTTTCTCTATTGGCAATTACATAGATGAGGTTGTGTGTGATGTTGTGCCTATGCATGCGACACATGTCATCCTAGGGAGACCTTGGCAATTTGACAAATCCGTCACGTTTGATGAACGAGCAAATAAATACACTCTCTTGCACAATGGAAAATGCCTGGTCCTCACACCACTCACACCTGCCCAAGTGTATGTGGACCAACTTAAGTTACAAAGAGAGTGTGAACAAGACCGCCAAAAGAGGAAACAAAAGGCGGCCGATCCTGGCAAATGCTCCACTTCTACAAGTGAGCATTCGACCAAGGGTCAAGTGGGCACACCTGGTGATACGCATGATCATTCACCCATTAAACCACCCACTAGGAAGCAAAACATGATCATTAAGGCTAAGGATGTTAGAAAGGTTATAAATTCTGATCAGCCTATACTTCTCATGATTTGCAAGCATGTGCTCTTAGATGTTGCTGAGCTCAATAAGGCATTGCCTTCGAGCATGGTTGCTCTTTTGCAGGAATTCGAGGATGTATTCCCTGATGAGGTCCCTGATGGTTTACCACCCATTCGAGGGATTGAGCATCAAATAGACTGATTCCGGGAGCACCCCTACCCAACAAACCGGTTTACCGCATGGGTCCTGAGGAGACAAAAGAGCTTCAAAGGCAAGTTGATGGCCTCTTAGGTAAGGGTTGGGTAAAACAGAGTTTAAATCCTTGTGTTGTGCCTATGATACTTTCCCCCAAAAAGGATGGTACTTGGCGCATGTGCACTGACTGTAGGGCTGTATCATCATCCCATTCCTAGACTTGATGATATGCTTGATGAACTCGATGGTGCTATCATTTTCACCAAAATCGATTTAAGGTGTGGCTATCATCAAATTAGGATGAAAGAAGGCGATGAGTGGAAAACGGCGTTCAAAACCAAACATGAGTGTGGAGGACTACCACAAAGAAATTGAGATGACCATGATGAGGGCCAACATTCAAGAAGACAATGAGGCCACGATGGCTCGGTTTCTTAGAGGTCTCAATCCTGACCTTCAAGAAGCCTTGGAGCTCCAACATTACTTGGACATGCACGACCTTCTAGAACTCGCTATTAAGGCCGAGCGGGGGAAGAAACTAAGACGTGGAGTACGTACGTTCCAAACTTCTAACACCACTTCATGGAGGGGCAACCAACCACGAAGGGCGACCCACAAAGTTGGAAATGCGGCAGCACCAACCTCTTCTAACCGAATCCAAGGTAACACCTCTAACCGCCATTCCTATTCTACCCCTAACAAGGTTTCCGATGCATCCAGGTCCACTTCAAAGGCACCGCATGAGACTCCTAAGACTAGGAGTAGGGACATCAAGTGCTTCAAGTGCCAAGGGTTTGGACATATTCAATCTCAGTGCCCAAACCAACGGGTCATGCTCATCACTCACAATGGCGAAATCGTGTCTGATGATGACGAATGTGAGGAGATGCCCGAACTGGTCGAAGACGACTGCCTAGAAGAGGAGTCAGCTGGGGAGGCTTGCTCGCCTACACGAGGAGAAGTAGGTTGCTTGGTGGCACGGCGAGTGCTAACCGCCCGCGTTAAGGAGGACGAGCAGCTACAACGCGAAAACCTTTTCTACACCCGCTGTAAGATAGGCGACAAGGTGTGTAGTCTCATCATCGACGGTGGGAGTTGCACGAACGTGGCCAGTTTGCTCATGGTTGAGAGTCTAGGACTCCCCACTACCAGGCATCCAAATCCTTACCGCCTCCAATGGCTAAGTGAGGATGGTGAGGTACGAGTCTTCAAACAGGTACGCATTCCCTTTTCAATTGGTACTTACACTGATGAAATCGTGTGCAACGTAGTACCAATGCATGCTACGCATATCATTTTGGGAAGGCCCTGGCAATTTGACAAACACGTCACATTCGATGGAAGAGCAAATAAGTACACCCTTTTGCACGATGGCAAACGTAAGGTCCTTACACCTCTCACACCTGCACAAGTTTATGAGGACCAACTACTATTGCAAAGGGAGTGTGAACAAGACCGTCAAAGGAGGAAACTAAAGGCAGTCGACCCTGGTAAAGGCTCCACGTCTACGAGTGAGCCATCAACCAAGGGTCAAGGGAGCACACCTAGGGGTATACATGACAAATCACCTACCGCACCTACCACTAGGAAGCACAACATGATTATTAAGGCTAAAGATGTTAGAAAAGTGGTGAACTCTAATCAGCCTATACTTCTCATGATTTGCAAGCATGTGCTCTTGGATGTTGCTGAGCTCGACAAGGCGTTGCCTGCGAGCATAGTTGCTCTTTTGCAAGAATTTGGGGATGTTTTCCCTGACGAGGTCCCTGATGGCTTACCACCCATTCGGGGAATTGAACACCAAATCGACCTCATTCCTGGAGCACCATTGCCCAACAAACCTGCCTACCGCATGGGCCCTGAGGAGACCAAGGAGCTTCAAAGGCAAGTTGATGGCCTCTTAGGTAAGGGTTGGGTAAAGGAAAGTCTAAGTCCTTGCGCTGTGCCTGTGATACTTGTTCCCAAAAAGGACGGTACTTGGCGCATGTGCACTGACTGTCGGGCTGTGAACGCTATCACTGTCAAATATCGTCATCCCATTCCTAGACTTGATGATATGCTTGATGAACTCGATGGTGCCATTATTTTCACCAAAATAGACTTAAGGAGCGGCTATCATCAAATTCGGATGAAAGAAGGCGACGAGTGGAAAACAGCCTTCAAAACCAAACATGGTCTCTATGAGTGGCCAGTCATGCCTTTTGGCTTAACTAATGCCCCTAGCACCTTCATGCGACTAATGAACCATGTGTTGAGACACTTTATTGGCAAGTTTGTCATTGTTTACTTTGATGACATCCTGATCTATAGTCGTAGTGAGCATGAGCACCTAGAGCATGTGAGAATAGTTCTTGAGACACTTCGACAGGCGCGTCTTTACGCCAACCTCAAGAAGTGCACCTTTTGTACTAACGAGCTTGTGTTTTTAGGCTATGTGGTAAGTTCGCAGGGCATCAAGGTGGACAAATCCAAGATTGAGGCCATCGAGCAATGGCCAACTCCCACGTCCGTCCCTGACGTGCGCAGCTTTCTTGGATTGGCGGGCTTTTACCGGCGCTTTGTCAAAGATTTTAGCACCATTGCCGCCCCGTTGACCGCCGTGACAAAGAAGAATGACAAGTTCCACTGGGGAGAATCACAAGAACAAGCATTTCTCGCCCTCAAGGACACACTCACACATGCGCCTGTGTTAGCATTACCAAATTTTCACAAGACTTTTGAAATTGAATGTGATGCTTCTGGTGTAGGTATTGGAGCGGTCCTCATGCAAGACAAGAGGCCTTGTGCCTTCTTTAGTGAGAAACTGGGGGGAGCTGCATTAAACTACCCCACGTACGACAAGGAGTTGTACGCATTAGTGAGGGCTTTGGAGACTTGGCAACACTATCTTCGCCCTCGGGAGTTCGTGATACACACTGATCACGAGTCATTGAAGTACCTCAAGGGACAACCCAAGTTAAGCAAGCGACATGCCAAATGGGTAAGCTTCATTGACACCTTTTCGTATGTCATTAAGTATAAGACTGGCAAAACGAATGTAGTGGCTGATGCATTATCACGTAGACATTCGTTGCTTGCCCTTCTGGATGCCAAGTTACTAGGGTTCGCATTGGTTAAGGAACTCTACACAAATGATCATGACTTTGGTGATATCTATGTTGCTTGTGTTAAGAACCCGCATGGAAAATACTTCTTGCATGATGGATTTCTATTCCATGTAGATAAACTGTGTGTACCTAATTCTTCCATTCGTGATCTTTTGATTCGAGAGGCACATAGTGGTGGTCTCATGGGCCACTTTGGCATCACCAAGACTCTGGCCATGTTGCAAGAGCACTTTTACTGGCCTCATATGCGTAGAGATGTTGAACGCATGGTTGGTAGATGTGCTACTTGTCACAAGGCAAAGTCTAAGACAAATCCATATGGCTTGTATACCCCATTACCTATCCCTCACCATCCTTGGGTTGATTTGTCTATGGACTTTGTATTAGGATTGCCTTGATCAACAAGGGGTAATGACTCCATCTTTGTTGTGGTTGATAGATTCTCTAAGATGGCTCATTTTATTCCTTGCCACAAAACTGACGATGCATCTCATATTGCTAATCTGTTCTTCAAAGAAATTGTCCGTCTGCATGGCCTGCCTAAAACTATTGTCAGTGATAGAGATGTGAAATTCTTGAGTTACTTTTGGAAGACTTTGTGGTCCAAACTGGGCACTAGGTTATTATTCTCCACCACTAGTCATCCACAAAGCGATGGACAAACTGAAGTTGTCAATCGCACACTTGGCACTCTACTTCGGGCCTTGATTAAAAAGAATCTTAAGACTTGGGAAGAGTGCCTCCCTCATGTTGAATTCGCCTACAATCGAACTGTGCATAGTGCCACACAATACTCCCCCTTTGAGATTGTTTATGGCTTCAACCCCGTCACCCCCATTGATTTGGTGCCCTTACCTTCCTCTGAGCACACAAGCTTAGACGGGAAAAAGAAAGCTGATTCTGTGCGCAGGTTACATGAGGCCGTGCGAGCAAACATTGAGAAGCGTACGCAGCAATACACCCAGCAAGCCAACAAGCACCGTCGCAAGATGATTTTTGAGCCTGGAGATTGGGTTTGGCTACACTTGAGGAAAGAGCGATTTCCCAAGCAACGCCAAAGCAAATTGTCCCCAAGAGGTGATGGACCATTTCGGGTACTCCAACGAGTCAATGACAACGCATACAAGTTGGAGCTACCTGGGGAGTACAATGTTAGTGCAACCTTCAACGTCGCGGACCTAAGCCCATTTCTTGACGAGGAGGATCCAGATTTGAGGGCAAATCCTTCTCAAGAGGAGGGGACTGATGTGTGCACGAGTCTCGGCCCACGCAATGACCCAGTCCGAGTTCCATCGGGCCCAGTCACACGTGCACGGGCCAAGCTCTTCAAAGAATCACTCCAAGCCCTGGTTCGAGTCGTCCAAGACCAACATGGAGTTCACAAAGATATTGAGGGCTTAGAGAGAGACAATCAAGCCATTTGCACAATGATCCAAGCCCACGAGGACTCAAGTGGGCCTTCAAGAGGACCGGCCCTATAGAGCCTTAGCCTTAGTATTTGATAGATTGGATTAATTTGTCTTCATAGCTCATTGGGCCGGCCCATCTTGGACACCAAGATGACCGAACTCTTTGCCATTGTTTCCTTAGGTTTTCTTAGTCACTTTGGCCTATAAATAGGCTTGCTTTGTAAGGTTTTAGGGTAGTCGTTTTATCAATAAAATTGGTTTAATTCGTTCCTTCTTCCAAGAAGAGAGTTCGAGCACTTTAACTTGCTTTGGCAAGGGTTATTGAGCAATCTTGCGTCCTGTCCTCGATTGTTCATCCGACCTATTCCCCTGGAGTATTCACCTTCATCGGAGTGTCGTTTACCACCTACATCAAATCGTGTCGTCCGTTTGATTCTAGGTCCCGCAATCCAAGCGTTGGACAACCTTGCTAGATCCTTGGGCAAACGTGCTACGTGTCTCGAAACAAGTTGATCGAGGAACGTATCAGTGAGGTACGTGTCTACAAACAGGTACGTATTCCTTTCTCTATTGGCAATTACATAGATGAGGTTGTGTGTGATGTTGTGCCTATGCATGCGACACATGTCACACCTTGGCAATTTGACAAATCCGTCACGTTTGATGAACGAGCAAATAAATACACTCTCTTGCACAATGGAAAATGCCTGGTCCTCACACCACTCACACCTGCCCAAGTGTATGTGGACCAACTTAAGTTACAAAGAGAGTGTGAACAAGACCGCCAAAAGAGGAAACAAAAGGCGGCCGATCCTGGCAAATGCTCCACTTCTACAAGTGAGCATTCGACCAAGGGTCAAGTGGGCACACCTGGTGATACGCATGATCATTCACCCATTAAACCACCCACTAGGAAGCAAAACATGATCATTAAGGCTAAGGATGTTAGAAAGGTTATAAATTCTGATCAGCCTATACTTCTCATGATTTGCAAGCATGTGCTCTTAGATGTTGCTGAGCTCAATAAGGCATTGCCTTCGAGCATGGTTGCTCTTTTGCAGGAATTCGAGGATGTATTCCCTGATGAGGTCCCTGATGGTTTACCACCCATTCGAGGGATTGAGCATCAAATAGACTGATTCCGGGAGCACCCCTACCCAACAAACCGGTTTACCGCATGGGTCCTGAGGAGACAAAAGAGCTTCAAAGGCAAGTTGATGGCCTCTTAGGTAAGGGTTGGGTAAAACAGAGTTTAAATCCTTGTGTTGTGCCTATGATACTTTCCCCCAAAAAGGATGGTACTTGGCGCATGTGCACTGACTGTAGGGCTGTATCATCATCCCATTCCTAGACTTGATGATATGCTTGATGAACTCGATGGTGCTATCATTTTCACCAAAATCGATTTAAGGTGTGGCTATCATCAAATTAGGATGAAAGAAGGCGATGAGTGGAAAACGGCGTTCAAAACCAAACATGAGTGTGGAGGACTACCACAAAGAAATTGAGATGACCATGATGAGGGCCAACATTCAAGAAGACAATGAGGCCACGATGGCTCGGTTTCTTAGAGGTCTCAATCCTGACCTTCAAGAAGCCTTGGAGCTCCAACATTACTTGGACATGCACGACCTTCTAGAACTCGCTATTAAGGCCGAGCGGGGGAAGAAACTAAGACGTGGAGTACGTACGTTCCAAACTTCTAACACCACTTCATGGAGGGGCAACCAACCACGAAGGGCGACCCACAAAGTTGGAAATGCGGCAGCACCAACCTCTTCTAACCGAATCCAAGGTAACACCTCTAACCGCCATTCCTATTCTACCCCTAACAAGGTTTCCGATGCATCCAGGTCCACTTCAAAGGCACCGCATGAGACTCCTAAGACTAGGAGTAGGGACATCAAGTGCTTCAAGTGCCAAGGGTTTGGACATATTCAATCTCAGTGCCCAAACCAACGGGTCATGCTCATCACTCACAATGGCGAAATCGTGTCTGATGATGACGAATGTGAGGAGATGCCCGAACTGGTCGAAGACGACTGCCTAGAAGAGGAGTCAGCTGGGGAGGCTTGCTCGCCTACACGAGGAGAAGTAGGTTGCTTGGTGGCACGGCGAGTGCTAACCGCCCGCGTTAAGGAGGACGAGCAGCTACAACGCGAAAACCTTTTCTACACCCGCTGTAAGATAGGCGACAAGGTGTGTAGTCTCATCATCGACGGTGGGAGTTGCACGAACGTGGCCAGTTTGCTCATGGTTGAGAGTCTAGGACTCCCCACTACCAGGCATCCAAATCCTTACCGCCTCCAATGGCTAAGTGAGGATGGTGAGGTACGAGTCTTCAAACAGGTACGCATTCCCTTTTCAATTGGTACTTACACTGATGAAATCGTGTGCAACGTAGTACCAATGCATGCTACGCATATCATTTTGGGAAGGCCCTGGCAATTTGACAAACACGTCACATTCGATGGAAGAGCAAATAAGTACACCCTTTTGCACGATGGCAAACGTAAGGTCCTTACACCTCTCACACCTGCACAAGTTTATGAGGACCAACTACTATTGCAAAGGGAGTGTGAACAAGACCGTCAAAGGAGGAAACTAAAGGCAGTCGACCCTGGTAAAGGCTCCACGTCTACGAGTGAGCCATCAACCAAGGGTCAAGGGAGCACACCTAGGGGTATACATGACAAATCACCTACCGCACCTACCACTAGGAAGCACAACATGATTATTAAGGCTAAAGATGTTAGAAAAGTGGTGAACTCTAATCAGCCTATACTTCTCATGATTTGCAAGCATGTGCTCTTGGATGTTGCTGAGCTCGACAAGGCGTTGCCTGCGAGCATAGTTGCTCTTTTGCAAGAATTTGGGGATGTTTTCCCTGACGAGGTCCCTGATGGCTTACCACCCATTCGGGGAATTGAACACCAAATCGACCTCATTCCTGGAGCACCATTGCCCAACAAACCTGCCTACCGCATGGGCCCTGAGGAGACCAAGGAGCTTCAAAGGCAAGTTGATGGCCTCTTAGGTAAGGGTTGGGTAAAGGAAAGTCTAAGTCCTTGCGCTGTGCCTGTGATACTTGTTCCCAAAAAGGACGGTACTTGGCGCATGTGCACTGACTGTCGGGCTGTGAACGCTATCACTGTCAAATATCGTCATCCCATTCCTAGACTTGATGATATGCTTGATGAACTCGATGGTGCCATTATTTTCACCAAAATAGACTTAAGGAGCGGCTATCATCAAATTCGGATGAAAGAAGGCGACGAGTGGAAAACAGCCTTCAAAACCAAACATGGTCTCTATGAGTGGCCAGTCATGCCTTTTGGCTTAACTAATGCCCCTAGCACCTTCATGCGACTAATGAACCATGTGTTGAGACACTTTATTGGCAAGTTTGTCATTGTTTACTTTGATGACATCCTGATCTATAGTCGTAGTGAGCATGAGCACCTAGAGCATGTGAGAATAGTTCTTGAGACACTTCGACAGGCGCGTCTTTACGCCAACCTCAAGAAGTGCACCTTTTGTACTAACGAGCTTGTGTTTTTAGGCTATGTGGTAAGTTCGCAGGGCATCAAGGTGGACAAATCCAAGATTGAGGCCATCGAGCAATGGCCAACTCCCACGTCCGTCCCTGACGTGCGCAGCTTTCTTGGATTGGCGGGCTTTTACCGGCGCTTTGTCAAAGATTTTAGCACCATTGCCGCCCCGTTGACCGCCGTGACAAAGAAGAATGACAAGTTCCACTGGGGAGAATCACAAGAACAAGCATTTCTCGCCCTCAAGGACACACTCACACATGCGCCTGTGTTAGCATTACCAAATTTTCACAAGACTTTTGAAATTGAATGTGATGCTTCTGGTGTAGGTATTGGAGCGGTCCTCATGCAAGACAAGAGGCCTTGTGCCTTCTTTAGTGAGAAACTGGGGGGAGCTGCATTAAACTACCCCACGTACGACAAGGAGTTGTACGCATTAGTGAGGGCTTTGGAGACTTGGCAACACTATCTTCGCCCTCGGGAGTTCGTGATACACACTGATCACGAGTCATTGAAGTACCTCAAGGGACAACCCAAGTTAAGCAAGCGACATGCCAAATGGGTAAGCTTCATTGACACCTTTTCGTATGTCATTAAGTATAAGACTGGCAAAACGAATGTAGTGGCTGATGCATTATCACGTAGACATTCGTTGCTTGCCCTTCTGGATGCCAAGTTACTAGGGTTCGCATTGGTTAAGGAACTCTACACAAATGATCATGACTTTGGTGATATCTATGTTGCTTGTGTTAAGAACCCGCATGGAAAATACTTCTTGCATGATGGATTTCTATTCCATGTAGATAAACTGTGTGTACCTAATTCTTCCATTCGTGATCTTTTGATTCGAGAGGCACATAGTGGTGGTCTCATGGGCCACTTTGGCATCACCAAGACTCTGGCCATGTTGCAAGAGCACTTTTACTGGCCTCATATGCGTAGAGATGTTGAACGCATGGTTGGTAGATGTGCTACTTGTCACAAGGCAAAGTCTAAGACAAATCCATATGGCTTGTATACCCCATTACCTATCCCTCACCATCCTTGGGTTGATTTGTCTATGGACTTTGTATTAGGATTGCCTTGATCAACAAGGGGTAATGACTCCATCTTTGTTGTGGTTGATAGATTCTCTAAGATGGCTCATTTTATTCCTTGCCACAAAACTGACGATGCATCTCATATTGCTAATCTGTTCTTCAAAGAAATTGTCCGTCTGCATGGCCTGCCTAAAACTATTGTCAGTGATAGAGATGTGAAATTCTTGAGTTACTTTTGGAAGACTTTGTGGTCCAAACTGGGCACTAGGTTATTATTCTCCACCACTAGTCATCCACAAAGCGATGGACAAACTGAAGTTGTCAATCGCACACTTGGCACTCTACTTCGGGCCTTGATTAAAAAGAATCTTAAGACTTGGGAAGAGTGCCTCCCTCATGTTGAATTCGCCTACAATCGAACTGTGCATAGTGCCACACAATACTCCCCCTTTGAGATTGTTTATGGCTTCAACCCCGTCACCCCCATTGATTTGGTGCCCTTACCTTCCTCTGAGCACACAAGCTTAGACGGGAAAAAGAAAGCTGATTCTGTGCGCAGGTTACATGAGGCCGTGCGAGCAAACATTGAGAAGCGTACGCAGCAATACACCCAGCAAGCCAACAAGCACCGTCGCAAGATGATTTTTGAGCCTGGAGATTGGGTTTGGCTACACTTGAGGAAAGAGCGATTTCCCAAGCAACGCCAAAGCAAATTGTCCCCAAGAGGTGATGGACCATTTCGGGTACTCCAACGAGTCAATGACAACGCATACAAGTTGGAGCTACCTGGGGAGTACAATGTTAGTGCAACCTTCAACGTCGCGGACCTAAGCCCATTTCTTGACGAGGAGGATCCAGATTTGAGGGCAAATCCTTCTCAAGAGGAGGGGACTGATGTGTGCACGAGTCTCGGCCCACGCAATGACCCAGTCCGAGTTCCATCGGGCCCAGTCACACGTGCACGGGCCAAGCTCTTCAAAGAATCACTCCAAGCCCTGGTTCGAGTCGTCCAAGACCAACATGGAGTTCACAAAGATATTGAGGGCTTAGAGAGAGACAATCAAGCCATTTGCACAATGATCCAAGCCCACGAGGACTCAAGTGGGCCTTCAAGAGGACCGGCCCTATAGAGCCTTAGCCTTAGTATTTGATAGATTGGATTAATTTGTCTTCATAGCTCATTGGGCCGGCCCATCTTGGACACCAAGATGACCGAACTCTTTGCCATTGTTTCCTTAGGTTTTCTTAGTCACTTTGGCCTATAAATAGGCTTGCTTTGTAAGGTTTTAGGGTAGTCGTTTTATCAATAAAATTGGTTTAATTCGTTCCTTCTTCCAAGAAGAGAGTTCGAGCACTTTAACTTGCTTTGGCAAGGGTTATTGAGCAATCTTGCGTCCTGTCCTCGATTGTTCATCCGACCTATTCCCCTGGAGTATTCACCTTCATCGGAGTGTCGTTTACCACCTACATCAAATCGTGTCGTCCGTTTGATTCTAGGTCCCGCAATCCAAGCGTTGGACAACCTTGCTAGATCCTTGGGCAAACGTGCTACGTGTCTCGAAACAAGTTGATCGAGGAACGTATCAGTGAGGTACGTGTCTACAAACAGGTACGTATTCCTTTCTCTATTGGCAATTACATAGATGAGGTTGTGTGTGATGTTGTGCCTATGCATGCGACACATGTCACACCTTGGCAATTTGACAAATCCGTCACGTTTGATGAACGAGCAAATAAATACACTCTCTTGCACAATGGAAAATGCCTGGTCCTCACACCACTCACACCTGCCCAAGTGTATGTGGACCAACTTAAGTTACAAAGAGAGTGTGAACAAGACCGCCAAAAGAGGAAACAAAAGGCGGCCGATCCTGGCAAATGCTCCACTTCTACAAGTGAGCATTCGACCAAGGGTCAAGTGGGCACACCTGGTGATACGCATGATCATTCACCCATTAAACCACCCACTAGGAAGCAAAACATGATCATTAAGGCTAAGGATGTTAGAAAGGTTATAAATTCTGATCAGCCTATACTTCTCATGATTTGCAAGCATGTGCTCTTAGATGTTGCTGAGCTCAATAAGGCATTGCCTTCGAGCATGGTTGCTCTTTTGCAGGAATTCGAGGATGTATTCCCTGATGAGGTCCCTGATGGTTTACCACCCATTCGAGGGATTGAGCATCAAATAGACTGATTCCGGGAGCACCCCTACCCAACAAACCGGTTTACCGCATGGGTCCTGAGGAGACAAAAGAGCTTCAAAGGCAAGTTGATGGCCTCTTAGGTAAGGGTTGGGTAAAACAGAGTTTAAATCCTTGTGTTGTGCCTATGATACTTTCCCCCAAAAAGGATGGTACTTGGCGCATGTGCACTGACTGTAGGGCTGTATCATCATCCCATTCCTAGACTTGATGATATGCTTGATGAACTCGATGGTGCTATCATTTTCACCAAAATCGATTTAAGGTGTGGCTATCATCAAATTAGGATGAAAGAAGGCGATGAGTGGAAAACGGCGTTCAAAACCAAACATGAGTGTGGAGGACTACCACAAAGAAATTGAGATGACCATGATGAGGGCCAACATTCAAGAAGACAATGAGGCCACGATGGCTCGGTTTCTTAGAGGTCTCAATCCTGACCTTCAAGAAGCCTTGGAGCTCCAACATTACTTGGACATGCACGACCTTCTAGAACTCGCTATTAAGGCCGAGCGGGGGAAGAAACTAAGACGTGGAGTACGTACGTTCCAAACTTCTAACACCACTTCATGGAGGGGCAACCAACCACGAAGGGCGACCCACAAAGTTGGAAATGCGGCAGCACCAACCTCTTCTAACCGAATCCAAGGTAACACCTCTAACCGCCATTCCTATTCTACCCCTAACAAGGTTTCCGATGCATCCAGGTCCACTTCAAAGGCACCGCATGAGACTCCTAAGACTAGGAGTAGGGACATCAAGTGCTTCAAGTGCCAAGGGTTTGGACATATTCAATCTCAGTGCCCAAACCAACGGGTCATGCTCATCACTCACAATGGCGAAATCGTGTCTGATGATGACGAATGTGAGGAGATGCCCGAACTGGTCGAAGACGACTGCCTAGAAGAGGAGTCAGCTGGGGAGGCTTGCTCGCCTACACGAGGAGAAGTAGGTTGCTTGGTGGCACGGCGAGTGCTAACCGCCCGCGTTAAGGAGGACGAGCAGCTACAACGCGAAAACCTTTTCTACACCCGCTGTAAGATAGGCGACAAGGTGTGTAGTCTCATCATCGACGGTGGGAGTTGCACGAACGTGGCCAGTTTGCTCATGGTTGAGAGTCTAGGACTCCCCACTACCAGGC
This sequence comes from Coffea arabica, assembly GCF_036785885.1. Lineage (NCBI taxonomy): Eukaryota > Viridiplantae > Streptophyta > Magnoliopsida > Gentianales > Rubiaceae > Coffea > Coffea arabica. Next base: position 28,935,079 of record NC_092318.1, on the reverse strand, counting down.
ATCCAAATCCTTACCGCCTCCAATGGCTAAGTGAGGATGGTGAGGTACGAGTCTTCAAACAGGTACGCATTCCCTTTTCAATTGGTACTTACACTGATGAAATCGTGTGCAACGTAGTACCAATGCATGCTACGCATATCATTTTGGGAAGGCCCTGGCAATTTGACAAACACGTCACATTCGATGGAAGAGCAAATAAGTACACCCTTTTGCACGATGGCAAACGTAAGGTCCTTACACCTCTCACACCTGCACAAGTTTATGAGGACCAACTACTATTGCAAAGGGAGTGTGAACAAGACCGTCAAAGGAGGAAACTAAAGGCAGTCGACCCTGGTAAAGGCTCCACGTCTACGAGTGAGCCATCAACCAAGGGTCAAGGGAGCACACCTAGGGGTATACATGACAAATCACCTACCGCACCTACCACTAGGAAGCACAACATGATTATTAAGGCTAAAGATGTTAGAAAAGTGGTGAACTCTAATCAGCCTATACTTCTCATGATTTGCAAGCATGTGCTCTTGGATGTTGCTGAGCTCGACAAGGCGTTGCCTGCGAGCATAGTTGCTCTTTTGCAAGAATTTGGGGATGTTTTCCCTGACGAGGTCCCTGATGGCTTACCACCCATTCGGGGAATTGAACACCAAATCGACCTCATTCCTGGAGCACCATTGCCCAACAAACCTGCCTACCGCATGGGCCCTGAGGAGACCAAGGAGCTTCAAAGGCAAGTTGATGGCCTCTTAGGTAAGGGTTGGGTAAAGGAAAGTCTAAGTCCTTGCGCTGTGCCTGTGATACTTGTTCCCAAAAAGGACGGTACTTGGCGCATGTGCACTGACTGTCGGGCTGTGAACGCTATCACTGTCAAATATCGTCATCCCATTCCTAGACTTGATGATATGCTTGATGAACTCGATGGTGCCATTATTTTCACCAAAATAGACTTAAGGAGCGGCTATCATCAAATTCGGATGAAAGAAGGCGACGAGTGGAAAACAGCCTTCAAAACCAAACATGGTCTCTATGAGTGGCCAGTCATGCCTTTTGGCTTAACTAATGCCCCTAGCACCTTCATGCGACTAATGAACCATGTGTTGAGACACTTTATTGGCAAGTTTGTCATTGTTTACTTTGATGACATCCTGATCTATAGTCGTAGTGAGCATGAGCACCTAGAGCATGTGAGAATAGTTCTTGAGACACTTCGACAGGCGCGTCTTTACGCCAACCTCAAGAAGTGCACCTTTTGTACTAACGAGCTTGTGTTTTTAGGCTATGTGGTAAGTTCGCAGGGCATCAAGGTGGACAAATCCAAGATTGAGGCCATCGAGCAATGGCCAACTCCCACGTCCGTCCCTGACGTGCGCAGCTTTCTTGGATTGGCGGGCTTTTACCGGCGCTTTGTCAAAGATTTTAGCACCATTGCCGCCCCGTTGACCGCCGTGACAAAGAAGAATGACAAGTTCCACTGGGGAGAATCACAAGAACAAGCATTTCTCGCCCTCAAGGACACACTCACACATGCGCCTGTGTTAGCATTACCAAATTTTCACAAGACTTTTGAAATTGAATGTGATGCTTCTGGTGTAGGTATTGGAGCGGTCCTCATGCAAGACAAGAGGCCTTGTGCCTTCTTTAGTGAGAAACTGGGGGGAGCTGCATTAAACTACCCCACGTACGACAAGGAGTTGTACGCATTAGTGAGGGCTTTGGAGACTTGGCAACACTATCTTCGCCCTCGGGAGTTCGTGATACACACTGATCACGAGTCATTGAAGTACCTCAAGGGACAACCCAAGTTAAGCAAGCGACATGCCAAATGGGTAAGCTTCATTGACACCTTTTCGTATGTCATTAAGTATAAGACTGGCAAAACGAATGTAGTGGCTGATGCATTATCACGTAGACATTCGTTGCTTGCCCTTCTGGATGCCAAGTTACTAGGGTTCGCATTGGTTAAGGAACTCTACACAAATGATCATGACTTTGGTGATATCTATGTTGCTTGTGTTAAGAACCCGCATGGAAAATACTTCTTGCATGATGGATTTCTATTCCATGTAGATAAACTGTGTGTACCTAATTCTTCCATTCGTGATCTTTTGATTCGAGAGGCACATAGTGGTGGTCTCATGGGCCACTTTGGCATCACCAAGACTCTGGCCATGTTGCAAGAGCACTTTTACTGGCCTCATATGCGTAGAGATGTTGAACGCATGGTTGGTAGATGTGCTACTTGTCACAAGGCAAAGTCTAAGACAAATCCATATGGCTTGTATACCCCATTACCTATCCCTCACCATCCTTGGGTTGATTTGTCTATGGACTTTGTATTAGGATTGCCTTGATCAACAAGGGGTAATGACTCCATCTTTGTTGTGGTTGATAGATTCTCTAAGATGGCTCATTTTATTCCTTGCCACAAAACTGACGATGCATCTCATATTGCTAATCTGTTCTTCAAAGAAATTGTCCGTCTGCATGGCCTGCCTAAAACTATTGTCAGTGATAGAGATGTGAAATTCTTGAGTTACTTTTGGAAGACTTTGTGGTCCAAACTGGGCACTAGGTTATTATTCTCCACCACTAGTCATCCACAAAGCGATGGACAAACTGAAGTTGTCAATCGCACACTTGGCACTCTACTTCGGGCCTTGATTAAAAAGAATCTTAAGACTTGGGAAGAGTGCCTCCCTCATGTTGAATTCGCCTACAATCGAACTGTGCATAGTGCCACACAATACTCCCCCTTTGAGATTGTTTATGGCTTCAACCCCGTCACCCCCATTGATTTGGTGCCCTTACCTTCCTCTGAGCACACAAGCTTAGACGGGAAAAAGAAAGCTGATTCTGTGCGCAGGTTACATGAGGCCGTGCGAGCAAACATTGAGAAGCGTACGCAGCAATACACCCAGCAAGCCAACAAGCACCGTCGCAAGATGATTTTTGAGCCTGGAGATTGGGTTTGGCTACACTTGAGGAAAGAGCGATTTCCCAAGCAACGCCAAAGCAAATTGTCCCCAAGAGGTGATGGACCATTTCGGGTACTCCAACGAGTCAATGACAACGCATACAAGTTGGAGCTACCTGGGGAGTACAATGTTAGTGCAACCTTCAACGTCGCGGACCTAAGCCCATTTCTTGACGAGGAGGATCCAGATTTGAGGGCAAATCCTTCTCAAGAGGAGGGGACTGATGTGTGCACGAGTCTCGGCCCACGCAATGACCCAGTCCGAGTTCCATCGGGCCCAGTCACACGTGCACGGGCCAAGCTCTTCAAAGAATCACTCCAAGCCCTGGTTCGAGTCGTCCAAGACCAACATGGAGTTCACAAAGATATTGAGGGCTTAGAGAGAGACAATCAAGCCATTTGCACAATGATCCAAGCCCACGAGGACTCAAGTGGGCCTTCAAGAGGACCGGCCCTATAGAGCCTTAGCCTTAGTATTTGATAGATTGGATTAATTTGTCTTCATAGCTCATTGGGCCGGCCCATCTTGGACACCAAGATGACCGAACTCTTTGCCATTGTTTCCTTAGGTTTTCTTAGTCACTTTGGCCTATAAATAGGCTTGCTTTGTAAGGTTTTAGGGTAGTCGTTTTATCAATAAAATTGGTTTAATTCGTTCCTTCTTCCAAGAAGAGAGTTCGAGCACTTTAACTTGCTTTGGCAAGGGTTATTGAGCAATCTTGCGTCCTGTCCTCGATTGTTCATCCGACCTATTCCCCTGGAGTATTCACCTTCATCGGAGTGTCGTTTACCACCTACATCAAATCGTGTCGTCCGTTTGATTCTAGGTCCCGCAATCCAAGCGTTGGACAACCTTGCTAGATCCTTGGGCAAACGTGCTACGTGTCTCGAAACAAGTTGATCGAGGAACGTATCAGTGAGGTACGTGTCTACAAACAGGTACGTATTCCTTTCTCTATTGGCAATTACATAGATGAGGTTGTGTGTGATGTTGTGCCTATGCATGCGACACATGTCACACCTTGGCAATTTGACAAATCCGTCACGTTTGATGAACGAGCAAATAAATACACTCTCTTGCACAATGGAAAATGCCTGGTCCTCACACCACTCACACCTGCCCAAGTGTATGTGGACCAACTTAAGTTACAAAGAGAGTGTGAACAAGACCGCCAAAAGAGGAAACAAAAGGCGGCCGATCCTGGCAAATGCTCCACTTCTACAAGTGAGCATTCGACCAAGGGTCAAGTGGGCACACCTGGTGATACGCATGATCATTCACCCATTAAACCACCCACTAGGAAGCAAAACATGATCATTAAGGCTAAGGATGTTAGAAAGGTTATAAATTCTGATCAGCCTATACTTCTCATGATTTGCAAGCATGTGCTCTTAGATGTTGCTGAGCTCAATAAGGCATTGCCTTCGAGCATGGTTGCTCTTTTGCAGGAATTCGAGGATGTATTCCCTGATGAGGTCCCTGATGGTTTACCACCCATTCGAGGGATTGAGCATCAAATAGACTGATTCCGGGAGCACCCCTACCCAACAAACCGGTTTACCGCATGGGTCCTGAGGAGACAAAAGAGCTTCAAAGGCAAGTTGATGGCCTCTTAGGTAAGGGTTGGGTAAAACAGAGTTTAAATCCTTGTGTTGTGCCTATGATACTTTCCCCCAAAAAGGATGGTACTTGGCGCATGTGCACTGACTGTAGGGCTGTATCATCATCCCATTCCTAGACTTGATGATATGCTTGATGAACTCGATGGTGCTATCATTTTCACCAAAATCGATTTAAGGTGTGGCTATCATCAAATTAGGATGAAAGAAGGCGATGAGTGGAAAACGGCGTTCAAAACCAAACATGAGTGTGGAGGACTACCACAAAGAAATTGAGATGACCATGATGAGGGCCAACATTCAAGAAGACAATGAGGCCACGATGGCTCGGTTTCTTAGAGGTCTCAATCCTGACCTTCAAGAAGCCTTGGAGCTCCAACATTACTTGGACATGCACGACCTTCTAGAACTCGCTATTAAGGCCGAGCGGGGGAAGAAACTAAGACGTGGAGTACGTACGTTCCAAACTTCTAACACCACTTCATGGAGGGGCAACCAACCACGAAGGGCGACCCACAAAGTTGGAAATGCGGCAGCACCAACCTCTTCTAACCGAATCCAAGGTAACACCTCTAACCGCCATTCCTATTCTACCCCTAACAAGGTTTCCGATGCATCCAGGTCCACTTCAAAGGCACCGCATGAGACTCCTAAGACTAGGAGTAGGGACATCAAGTGCTTCAAGTGCCAAGGGTTTGGACATATTCAATCTCAGTGCCCAAACCAACGGGTCATGCTCATCACTCACAATGGCGAAATCGTGTCTGATGATGACGAATGTGAGGAGATGCCCGAACTGGTCGAAGACGACTGCCTAGAAGAGGAGTCAGCTGGGGAGGCTTGCTCGCCTACACGAGGAGAAGTAGGTTGCTTGGTGGCACGGCGAGTGCTAACCGCCCGCGTTAAGGAGGACGAGCAGCTACAACGCGAAAACCTTTTCTACACCCGCTGTAAGATAGGCGACAAGGTGTGTAGTCTCATCATCGACGGTGGGAGTTGCACGAACGTGGCCAGTTTGCTCATGGTTGAGAGTCTAGGACTCCCCACTACCAGGCATCCAAATCCTTACCGCCTCCAATGGCTAAGTGAGGATGGTGAGGTACGAGTCTTCAAACAGGTACGCATTCCCTTTTCAATTGGTACTTACACTGATGAAATCGTGTGCAACGTAGTACCAATGCATGCTACGCATATCATTTTGGGAAGGCCCTGGCAATTTGACAAACACGTCACATTCGATGGAAGAGCAAATAAGTACACCCTTTTGCACGATGGCAAACGTAAGGTCCTTACACCTCTCACACCTGCACAAGTTTATGAGGACCAACTACTATTGCAAAGGGAGTGTGAACAAGACCGTCAAAGGAGGAAACTAAAGGCAGTCGACCCTGGTAAAGGCTCCACGTCTACGAGTGAGCCATCAACCAAGGGTCAAGGGAGCACACCTAGGGGTATACATGACAAATCACCTACCGCACCTACCACTAGGAAGCACAACATGATTATTAAGGCTAAAGATGTTAGAAAAGTGGTGAACTCTAATCAGCCTATACTTCTCATGATTTGCAAGCATGTGCTCTTGGATGTTGCTGAGCTCGACAAGGCGTTGCCTGCGAGCATAGTTGCTCTTTTGCAAGAATTTGGGGATGTTTTCCCTGACGAGGTCCCTGATGGCTTACCACCCATTCGGGGAATTGAACACCAAATCGACCTCATTCCTGGAGCACCATTGCCCAACAAACCTGCCTACCGCATGGGCCCTGAGGAGACCAAGGAGCTTCAAAGGCAAGTTGATGGCCTCTTAGGTAAGGGTTGGGTAAAGGAAAGTCTAAGTCCTTGCGCTGTGCCTGTGATACTTGTTCCCAAAAAGGACGGTACTTGGCGCATGTGCACTGACTGTCGGGCTGTGAACGCTATCACTGTCAAATATCGTCATCCCATTCCTAGACTTGATGATATGCTTGATGAACTCGATGGTGCCATTATTTTCACCAAAATAGACTTAAGGAGCGGCTATCATCAAATTCGGATGAAAGAAGGCGACGAGTGGAAAACAGCCTTCAAAACCAAACATGGTCTCTATGAGTGGCCAGTCATGCCTTTTGGCTTAACTAATGCCCCTAGCACCTTCATGCGACTAATGAACCATGTGTTGAGACACTTTATTGGCAAGTTTGTCATTGTTTACTTTGATGACATCCTGATCTATAGTCGTAGTGAGCATGAGCACCTAGAGCATGTGAGAATAGTTCTTGAGACACTTCGACAGGCGCGTCTTTACGCCAACCTCAAGAAGTGCACCTTTTGTACTAACGAGCTTGTGTTTTTAGGCTATGTGGTAAGTTCGCAGGGCATCAAGGTGGACAAATCCAAGATTGAGGCCATCGAGCAATGGCCAACTCCCACGTCCGTCCCTGACGTGCGCAGCTTTCTTGGATTGGCGGGCTTTTACCGGCGCTTTGTCAAAGATTTTAGCACCATTGCCGCCCCGTTGACCGCCGTGACAAAGAAGAATGACAAGTTCCACTGGGGAGAATCACAAGAACAAGCATTTCTCGCCCTCAAGGACACACTCACACATGCGCCTGTGTTAGCATTACCAAATTTTCACAAGACTTTTGAAATTGAATGTGATGCTTCTGGTGTAGGTATTGGAGCGGTCCTCATGCAAGACAAGAGGCCTTGTGCCTTCTTTAGTGAGAAACTGGGGGGAGCTGCATTAAACTACCCCACGTACGACAAGGAGTTGTACGCATTAGTGAGGGCTTTGGAGACTTGGCAACACTATCTTCGCCCTCGGGAGTTCGTGATACACACTGATCACGAGTCATTGAAGTACCTCAAGGGACAACCCAAGTTAAGCAAGCGACATGCCAAATGGGTAAGCTTCATTGACACCTTTTCGTATGTCATTAAGTATAAGACTGGCAAAACGAATGTAGTGGCTGATGCATTATCACGTAGACATTCGTTGCTTGCCCTTCTGGATGCCAAGTTACTAGGGTTCGCATTGGTTAAGGAACTCTACACAAATGATCATGACTTTGGTGATATCTATGTTGCTTGTGTTAAGAACCCGCATGGAAAATACTTCTTGCATGATGGATTTCTATTCCATGTAGATAAACTGTGTGTACCTAATTCTTCCATTCGTGATCTTTTGATTCGAGAGGCACATAGTGGTGGTCTCATGGGCCACTTTGGCATCACCAAGACTCTGGCCATGTTGCAAGAGCACTTTTACTGGCCTCATATGCGTAGAGATGTTGAACGCATGGTTGGTAGATGTGCTACTTGTCACAAGGCAAAGTCTAAGACAAATCCATATGGCTTGTATACCTTGATTAAAAAGAATCTTAAGACTTGGGAAGAGTGCCTCCCTCATGTTGAATTCGCCTACAATCGAACTGTGCATAGTGCCACACAATACTCCCCCTTTGAGATTGTTTATGGCTTCAACCCCGTCACCCCCCTTGATTTGGTGCCCTTACCTTCCTCTGAGCACACAAGCTTAGATGGGAAAAAGAAAGCTGATTCTGTGCGCAGGTTACATGAGGCCGTGCGAGCAAACATTGAGAAGCGTACGCAGCAATACACCCAGCAAGCCAACAAGCACCGTCGCAAGATGATTTTTGAGCCTGGAGATTGGGTTTGGCTACACTTGAGGAAAGAGCGATTTCCCAAGCAACGCCAAAGCAAATTGTCCCCAAGAGGTGATGGACCATTTCGGGTACTCCAACGAGTCAATGACAACGCATACAAGTTGGAGCTACCTGGGGAGTACAATGTTAGTGCAACCTTCAACGTCGCGGACCTAAGCCCATTTCTTGACGAGGAGGATCCAGATTTGAGGGCAAATCCTTCTCAAGAGGAGGGGACTGATGTGTGCACGAGTCTCGGCCCACGCAATGACCCAGTCCGAGTTCCATCGGGCCCAGTCACACGTGCACGGGCCAAGCTCTTCAAAGAATCACTCCAAGCCCTGGTTCGAGTCGTCCAAGACCAACATGGAGTTCACAAAGATATTGAGGGCTTAGAGAGAGACAATCAAGCCATTTGCACAATGATCCAAGCCCACGAGGACTCAAGTGGGCCTTCAAGAGGACCGGCCCTATAGAGCCTTAGCCTTAGTATTTGATAGATTGGATTAATTTGTCTTCATAGCTCATTGGGCCGGCCCATCTTGGACACCAAGATGACCGAACTCTTTGCCATTGTTTCCTTAGGTTTTCTTAGTCACTTTGGCCTATAAATAGGCTTGCTTTGTAAGGTTTTAGGGTAGTCGTTTTATCAATAAAATTGGTTTAATTCGTTCCTTCTTCCAAGAAGAGAGTTCGAGCACTTTAACTTGCTTTGGCAAGGGTTATTGAGCAATCTTGCGTCCTGTCCTCGATTGTTCATCCGACCTATTCCCCTGGAGTATTCACCTTCATCGGAGTGTCGTTTACCACCAACATCAAATCGTGTCGTCCGTTTGATTCTAGGTCCCGCAATCCAAGCGTTGGACAACCTTGCTAGATCCTTGGGCAAACGTGCTACGTGTCTCGAAACAAGTTGATCGAGGAACGTATCAGTGAGGTACGTGTCTACAAACAGGTACGTATTCCTTTCTCTATTGGCAATTACATAGATGAGGTTGTGTGTGATGTTGTGCCTATGCATGCGACACATGTCATCCTAGGGAGACCTTGGCAATTTGACAAATGCGTCACGTTTGATGAACGAGCAAATAAATACACTCTCTTGCACAATGGAAAATGCCTGGTCCTCACACCACTCACACCTGCCCAAGTGTATGTGGACCAACTTAAGTTACAAAGAGAGTGTGAACAAGACCGCCAAAAGAGGAAACAAAAGGCGGCCGATCTTGGCAAATGCTCCACTTCTACAAGTGAGCATTCGACCAAGGGTCAAGTGGGCACACCTGGTGATACGCATGATCATTCACCCATTAAACCACCCACTAGGAAGCAAAACATGATCATTAAGGCTAAGGATGTTAGAAAGGTTATAAATTCTGATCAGCCTATACTTCTCATGATTTGCAAGCATGTGCTCTTAGATGTTGCTGAGCTCAATAAGGCATTGCTTTCGAGCATGGTTGCTCTTTTGCAGGAATTCGAGAATGTATTCCCTGATGAGGTCCCTGATGGTTTACCACCCATTCGAGGGATTGAGCATCAAATAGACTGATTCCGGGAGCACCCCTACCCAACAAACCGGTTTACCGCATGGGTCCTGAGGAGACAAAAGAGCTTCAAAGGCAAGTTGATGGCCTCTTAGGTAAGGGTTGGGTAAAACAGAGTTTAAATCCTTGTGTTGTGCCTATGATACTTTCCCCCAAAAAGGATGGTACTTGGCGCATGTGCACTGACTGTAGGGCTGTATCATCATCCCATTCCTAGACTTGATGATATGCTTGATGAACTCGATGGTGCTATCATTTTCACCAAAATCGATTTAAGGTGTGGCTATCATCAAATTAGGATGAAAGAAGGCGATGAGTGGAAAACGGCGTTCAAAACCAAACATGAGTGTGGAGGACTACCACAAAGAAATTGAGATGACCATGATGAGGGCCAACATTCAAGAAGACAATGAGGCCACGATGGCTCGGTTTCTTAGAGGTCTCAATCCTGACCTTCAAGAAGCCTTGGAGCTCCAACATTACTTGGACATGCACGACCTTCTAGAACTCGCTATTAAGGCCGAGCAGGGGAAGAAACTAAGACGTGGAGTACGTACGTTCCAAACTTCTAACACCACTTCATGGAGGGGCAACCAACCACGAAGGGCGACCCACAAAGTTGGAAATGCGGCAGCACCAACCTCTTCTAACCGAATCCAAGGTAACACCTCTAACCGCCATTCCTATTCTACCCCTAACAAGGTTTCCGATGCATCCAGGTCCACTTCAAAGGCACCGCATGAGACTCCTAAGACTAGGAGTAGGGACATCAAGTGCTTCAAGTGCCAAGGGTTTGGACATATTCAATCTCAGTGCCCAAACCAACGGGTCATGCTCATCACTCACAATGGCGAAATCGTGTCTGATGATGACGAATGTGAGGAGATGCCCGAACTGGTCGAAGACGACTGCCTAGAAGAGGAGTCAGCTGGGGAGGCTTGCTCGCCTACACGAGGAGAAGTAGGTTGCTTGGTGGCACGGCGAGTGCTAACCGCCCGCGTTAAGGAGGACGAGCAGCTACAACGCGAAAACCTTTTCTACACCCGCTGTAAGATAGGCGACAAGGTGTGTAGTCTCATCATCGACGGTGGGAGTTGCACGAACGTGGCCAGTTTGCTCATGGTTGAGAGTCTAGGACTCCCCACTACCACCTCTCACACCTGCACAAGTTTATGAGGACCAACTACTATTGCAAAGGGAGTGTGAACAAGACCGTCAAAGGAGGAAACTAAAGGCAGTCGACCCTGGTAAAGGCTCCACGTCTACGAGTGAGCCATCAACCAAGGGTCAAGGGAGCACACCTAGGGGTATACATGACAAATCACCTACCGCACCTACCACTAGGAAGCACAACATGATTATTAAGGCTAAAGATGTTAGAAAAGTGGTGAACTCTAATCAGCCTATACTTCTCATGATTTGCAAGCATGTGCTCTTGGATGTTGCTGAGCTCGACAAGGCGTTGCCTGCGAGCATAGTTGCTCTTTTGCAAGAATTTGGGGATGTTTTCCCTGACGAGGTCCCTGATGGCTTACCACCCATTCGGGGAATTGAACACCAAATCGACCTCATTCCTGGAGCACCATTGCCCAACAAACCTGCCTACCGCATGGGCCCTGAGGAGACCAAGGAGCTTCAAAGGCAAGTTGATGGCCTCTTAGGTAAGGGTTGGGTAAAGGAAAGTCTAAGTCCTTGCGCTGTGCCTGTGATACTTGTTCCCAAAAAGGACGGTACTTGGCGCATGTGCACTGACTGTCGGGCTGTGAACGCTATCACTGTCAAATATCGTCATCCCATTCCTAGACTTGATGATATGCTTGATGAACTCGATGGTGCCATTATTTTCACCAAAATAGACTTAAGGAGCGGCTATCATCAAATTCGGATGAAAGAAGGCGACGAGTGGAAAACAGCCTTCAAAACCAAACATGGTCTCTATGAGTGGCCAGTCATGCCTTTTGGCTTAACTAATGCCCCTAGCACCTTCATGCGACTAATGAACCATGTGTTGAGACACTTTATTGGCAAGTTTGTCATTGTTTACTTTGATGACATCCTGATCTATAGTCGTAGTGAGCATGAGCACCTAGAGCATGTGAGAATAGTTCTTGAGACACTTCGACAGGCGCGTCTTTACGCCAACCTCAAGAAGTGCACCTTTTGTACTAACGAGCTTGTGTTTTTAGGCTATGTGGTAAGTTCGCAGGGCATCAAGGTGGACAAATCCAAGATTGAGGCCATCGAGCAATGGCCAACTCCCACGTCCGTCCCTGACGTGCGCAGCTTTCTTGGATTGGCGGGCTTTTACCGGCGCTTTGTCAAAGATTTTAGCACCATTGCCGCCCCGTTGACCGCCGTGACAAAGAAGAATGACAAGTTCCACTGGGGAGAATCACAAGAACAAGCATTTCTCGCCCTCAAGGACACACTCACACATGCGCCTGTGTTAGCATTACCAAATTTTCACAAGACTTTTGAAATTGAATGTGATGCTTCTGGTGTAGGTATTGGAGCGGTCCTCATGCAAGACAAGAGGCCTTGTGCCTTCTTTAGTGAGAAACTGGGGGGAGCTGCATTAAACTACCCCACGTACGACAAGGAGTTGTACGCATTAGTGAGGGCTTTGGAGACTTGGCAACACTATCTTCGCCCTCGGGAGTTCGTGATACACACTGATCACGAGTCATTGAAGTACCTCAAGGGACAACCCAAGTTAAGCAAGCGACATGCCAAATGGGTAAGCTTCATTGACACCTTTTCGTATGTCATTAAGTATAAGACTGGCAAAACGAATGTAGTGGCTGATGCATTATCACGTAGACATTCGTTGCTTGCCCTTCTGGATGCCAAGTTACTAGGGTTCGCATTGGTTAAGGAACTCTACACAAATGATCATGACTTTGGTGATATCTATGTTGCTTGTGTTAAGAACCCGCATGGAAAATACTTCTTGCATGATGGATTTCTATTCCATGTAGATAAACTGTGTGTACCTAATTCTTCCATTCGTGATCTTTTGATTCGAGAGGCACATAGTGGTGGTCTCATGGGCCACTTTGGCATCACCAAGACTCTGGCCATGTTGCAAGAGCACTTTTACTGGCCTCATATGCGTAGAGATGTTGAACGCATGGTTGGTAGATGTGCTACTTGTCACAAGGCAAAGTCTAAGACAAATCCATATGGCTTGTATACCCCATTACCTATCCCTCACCATCCTTGGGTTGATTTGTCTATGGACTTTGTATTAGGATTGCCTTGATCAACAAGGGGTAATGACTCCATCTTTGTTGTGGTTGATAGATTCTCTAAGATGGCTCATTTTATTCCTTGCCACAAAACTGACGATGCATCTCATATTGCTAATCTGTTCTTCAAAGAAATTGTCCGTCTGCATGGCCTGCCTAAAACTATTGTCAGTGATAGAGATGTGAAATTCTTGAGTTACTTTTGGAAGACTTTGTGGTCCAAACTGGGCACTAGGTTATTATTCTCCACCACTAGTCATCCACAAAGCGATGGACAAACTGAAGTTGTCAATCGCACACTTGGCACTCTACTTCGGGCCTTGATTAAAAAGAATCTTAAGACTTGGGAAGAGTGCCTCCCTCATGTTGAATTCGCCTACAATCGAACTGTGCATAGTGCCACACAATACTCCCCCTTTGAGATTGTTTATGGCTTCAACCCCGTCACCCCCCTTGATTTGGTGCCCTTACCTTCCTCTGAGCACACAAGCTTAGATGGGAAAAAGAAAGCTGATTCTGTGCGCAGGTTACATGAGGCCGTGCGAGCAAACATTGAGAAGCGTACGCAGCAATACACCCAGCAAGCCAACAAGCACCGTCGCAAGATGATTTTTGAGCCTGGAGATTGGGTTTGGCTACACTTGAGGAAAGAGCGATTTCCCAAGCAACGCCAAAGCAAATTGTCCCCAAGAGGTGATGGACCATTTCGGGTACTCCAACGAGTCAATGACAACGCATACAAGTTGGAGCTACCTGGGGAGTACAATGTTAGTGCAACCTTCAACGTCGCGGACCTAAGCCCATTTCTTGACGAGGAGGATCCAGATTTGAGGGCAAATCCTTCTCAAGAGGAGGGGACTGATGTGTGCACGAGTCTCGGCCCACGCAATGACCCATTCCGAGTTCCATCGGGCCCAGTCACACGTGCACGGGCCAAGCTCTTCAAAGAATCACTCCAAGCCCTGGTTCGAGTCGTCCAAGACCAACATGGAGTTCACAAAGATATTGAGGGCTTAGAGAGAGACAATCAAGCCATTTGCACAATGATCCAAGCCCACGAGGACTCAAGTGGGCCTTCAAGAGGACCGGCCCTATAGAGCCTTAGCCTTAGTATTTGATAGATTGGATTAATTTGTCTTCATAGCTCATTGGGCCGGCCCATCTTGGACACCAAGATGACCGAACTCTTTGCCATTGTTTCCTTAGGTTTTCTTAGTCACTTTGGCCTATAAATAGGCTTGCTTTGTAAGGTTTTAGGGTAGTCGTTTTATCAATAAAATTGGTTTAATTCGTTCCTTCTTCCAAGAAGAGAGTTCGAGCACTTTAACTTGCTTTGGCAAGGGTTATTGAGCAATCTTGCGTCCTGTCCTCGATTGTTCATCCGACCTATTCCCCTGGAGTATTCACCTTCATCGGAGTGTCGTCTACCACCTACATCAAATCGTGTCGTCCGTTTGATTCTAGGTCCCGCAATCCAAGCGTTGGACAACCTTGCTAGATCCTTGGGCAAACGTGCTACGTGTCTCGAAACAAGTTGATCGAGGAACGTATCAGTGAGGTACGTGTCTACAAACAGGTACGTATTCCTTTCTCTATTGGCAATTACATAGATGAGGTTGTGTGTGATGTTGTGCCTATGCATGCGACACATGTCATCCTAGGGAGACCTTGGCAATTTGACAAATGCGTCACGTTTGATGAACGAGCAAATAAATACACTCTCTTGCACAATGGAAAATGCCTGGTCCTCACACCACTCACACCTGCCCAAGTGTATGTGGACCAACTTAAGTTACAAAGAGAGTGTGAACAAGACCGCCAAAAGAGGAAACAAAAGGCGGCCGATCCTGGCAAATGCTCCACTTCTACAAGTGAGCATTCGACCAAGGGTCAAGTGGGCACACCTGGTGATACGCATGATCATTCACCCATTAAACCACCCACTAGGAAGCAAAACATGATCATTAAGGCTAAGGATGTTAGAAAGGTTATAAATTCTGATCAGCCTATACTTCTCATGATTTGCAAGCATGTGCTCTTAGATGTTGCTGAGCTCAATAAGGCATTGCCTTCGAGCATGGTTGCTCTTTTGCAGGAATTCGAGGATGTATTCCCTGATGAGGTCCCTGATGGTTTACCACCCATTCGAGGGATTGAGCATCAAATAGACTGATTCCGGGAGCACCCCTACCCAACAAACCGGTTTACCGCATGGGTCCTGAGGAGACAAAAGAACTTCAAAGGCAAGTTGATGGCCTCTTAGGTAAGGGTTGGGTAAAACAGAGTTTAAATCCTTGTGTTGTGCCTATGATACTTTCCCCCAAAAAGGATGGTACTTGGCGCATGTGCACTGACTGTAGGGCTGTATCATCATCCCATTCCTAGACTTGATGATATGCTTGATGAACTCGATGGTGCTATCATTTTCACCAAAATCGATTTAAGGTGTGGCTATCATCAAATTAGGATGAAAGAAGGCGATGAGTGGAAAACGGCGTTCAAAACCAAACATGAGTGTGGAGGACTACCACAAAGAAATTGAGATGACCATGATGAGGGCCAACATTCAAGAAGACAATGAGGCCACGATGGCTCGGTTTCTTAGAGGTCTCAATCCTGACCTTCAAGAAGCCTTGGAGCTCCAACATTACTTGGACATGCACGACCTTCTAGAACTCGCTATTAAGGCCGAGCGGGGGAAGAAACTAAGACGTGGAGTACGTACGTTCCAAACTTCTAACACCACTTCATGGAGGGGCAACCAACCACGAAGGGCGACCCACAAAGTTGGAAATGCGGCAGCACCAACCTCTTCTAACCGAATCCAAGGTAACACCTCTAACCGCCATTCCTATTCTACCCCTAACAAGGTTTCCGATGCATCCAGGTCCACTTCAAAGGCACCGCATGAGACTCCTAAGACTAGGAGTAGGGACATCAAGTGCTTCAAGTGCCAAGGGTTTGGACATATTCAATCTCAGTGCCCAAACCAACGGGTCATGCTCATCACTCACAATGGCGAAATCGTGTCTGATGATGACGAATGTGAGGAGATGCCCGAACTGGTCGAAGACGACTGCCTAGAAGAGGAGTCAGCTGGGGAGGCTTGCTCGCCTACACGAGGAGAAGTAGGTTGCTTGGTGGCACGGCGAGTGCTAACCGCCCGCGTTAAGGAGGACGAGCAGCTACAACGCGAAAACCTTTTCTACACCCGCTGTAAGATAGGCGACAAGGTGTGTAGTCTCATCATCGACGGTGGGAGTTGCACGAACGTGGCCAGTTTGCTCATGGTTGAGAGTCTAGGACTCCCCACTACCAGGCATCCAAATCCTTACCGCCTCCAATGGCTAAGTGAGGATGGTGAGGTACGAGTCTTCAAACAGGTACGCATTCCCTTTTCAATTGGTACTTACACTGATGAAATCGTGTGCAACGTAGTACCAATGCATGCTACGCATATCATTTTGGGAAGGCCCTGGCAATTTGACAAACACGTCACATTCGATGGAAGAGCAAATAAGTACACCCTTTTGCACGATGGCAAACGTAAGGTCCTTACACCTCTCACACCTGCACAAGTTTATGAGGACCAACTACTATTGCAAAGGGAGTGTGAACAAGACCGTCAAAGGAGGAAACTAAAGGCAGTCGACCCTGGTAAAGGCTCCACGTCTACGAGTGAGCCATCAACCAAGGGTCAAGGGAGCACACCTAGGGGTATACATGACAAATCACCTACCGCACCTACCACTAGGAAGCACAACATGATTATTAAGGCTAAAGATGTTAGAAAAGTGGTGAACTCTAATCAGCCTATACTTCTCATGATTTGCAAGCATGTGCTCTTGGATGTTGCTGAGCTCGACAAGGCGTTGCCTGCGAGCATAGTTGCTCTTTTGCAAGAATTTGGGGATGTTTTCCCTGACGAGGTCCCTGATGGCTTACCACCCATTCGGGGAATTGAACACCAAATCGACCTCATTCCTGGAGCACCATTGCCCAACAAACCTGCCTACCGCATGGGCCCTGAGGAGACCAAGGAGCTTCAAAGGCAAGTTGATGGCCTCTTAGGTAAGGGTTGGGTAAAGGAAAGTCTAAGTCCTTGCGCTGTGCCTGTGATACTTGTTCCCAAAAAGGACGGTACTTGGCGCATGTGCACTGACTGTCGGGCTGTGAACGCTATCACTGTCAAATATCGTCATCCCATTCCTAGACTTGATGATATGCTTGATGAACTCGATGGTGCCATTATTTTCACCAAAATAGACTTAAGGAGCGGCTATCATCAAATTCGGATGAAAGAAGGCGACGAGTGGAAAACAGCCTTCAAAACCAAACATGGTCTCTATGAGTGGCCAGTCATGCCTTTTGGCTTAACTAATGCCCCTAGCACCTTCATGCGACTAATGAACCATGTGTTGAGACACTTTATTGGCAAGTTTGTCATTGTTTACTTTGATGACATCCTGATCTATAGTCGTAGTGAGCATGAGCACCTAGAGCATGTGAGAATAGTTCTTGAGACACTTCGACAGGCGCGTCTTTACGCCAACCTCAAGAAGTGCACCTTTTGTACTAACGAGCTTGTGTTTTTAGGCTATGTGGTAAGTTCGCAGGGCATCAAGGTGGACAAATCCAAGATTGAGGCCATCGAGCAATGGCCAACTCCCACGTCCGTCCCTGACGTGCGCAGCTTTCTTGGATTGGCGGGCTTTTACCGGCGCTTTGTCAAAGATTTTAGCACCATTGCCGCCCCGTTGACCGCCGTGACAAAGAAGAATGACAAGTTCCACTGGGGAGAATCACAAGAACAAGCATTTCTCGCCCTCAAGGACACACTCACACATGCGCCTGTGTTAGCATTACCAAATTTTCACAAGACTTTTGAAATTGAATGTGATGCTTCTGGTGTAGGTATTGGAGCGGTCCTCATGCAAGACAAGAGGCCTTGTGCCTTCTTTAGTGAGAAACTGGGGGGAGCTGCATTAAACTACCCCACGTACGACAAGGAGTTGTACGCATTAGTGAGGGCTTTGGAGACTTGGCAACACTATCTTCGCCCTCGGGAGTTCGTGATACACACTGATCACGAGTCATTGAAGTACCTCAAGGGACAACCCAAGTTAAGCAAGCGACATGCCAAATGGGTAAGCTTCATTGACACCTTTTCGTATGTCATTAAGTATAAGACTGGCAAAACGAATGTAGTGGCTGATGCATTATCACGTAGACATTCGTTGCTTGCCCTTCTGGATGCCAAGTTACTAGGGTTCGCATTGGTTAAGGAACTCTACACAAATGATCATGACTTTGGTGATATCTATGTTGCTTGTGTTAAGAACCCGCATGGAAAATACTTCTTGCATGATGGATTTCTATTCCATGTAGATAAACTGTGTGTACCTAATTCTTCCATTCGTGATCTTTTGATTCGAGAGGCACATAGTGGTGGTCTCATGGGCCACTTTGGCATCACCAAGACTCTGGCCATGTTGCAAGAGCACTTTTACTGGCCTCATATGCGTAGAGATGTTGAACGCATGGTTGGTAGATGTGCTACTTGTCACAAGGCAAAGTCTAAGACAAATCCATATGGCTTGTATACCCCATTACCTATCCCTCACCATCCTTGGGTTGATTTGTCTATGGACTTTGTATTAGGATTGCCTTGATCAACAAGGGGTAATGACTCCATCTTTGTTGTGGTTGATAGATTCTCTAAGATGGCTCATTTTATTCCTTGCCACAAAACTGACGATGCATCTCATATTGCTAATCTGTTCTTCAAAGAAATTGTCCGTCTGCATGGCCTGCCTAAAACTATTGTCAGTGATAGAGATGTGAAATTCTTGAGTTACTTTTGGAAGACTTTGTGGTCCAAACTGGGCACTAGGTTATTATTCTCCACCACTAGTCATCCACAAAGCGATGGACAAACTGAAGTTGTCAATCGCACACTTGGCACTCTACTTCGGGCCTTGATTAAAAAGAATCTTAAGACTTGGGAAGAGTGCCTCCCTCATGTTGAATTCGCCTACAATCGAACTGTGCATAGTGCCACACAATACTCCCCCTTTGAGATTGTTTATGGCTTCAACCCCGTCACCCCCCTTGATTTGGTGCCCTTACCTTCCTCTGAGCACACAAGCTTAGATGGGAAAAAGAAAGCTGATTCTGTGCGCAGGTTACATGAGGCCGTGCGAGCAAACATTGAGAAGCGTACGCAGCAATACACCCAGCAAGCCAACAAGCACCGTCGCAAGATGATTTTTGAGCCTGGAGATTGGGTTTGGCTACACTTGAGGAAAGAGCGATTTCCCAAGCAACGCCAAAGCAAATTGTCCCCAAGAGGTGATGGACCATTTCGGGTACTCCAACGAGTCAATGACAACGCATACAAGTTGGAGCTACCTGGGGAGTACAATGTTAGTGCAACCTTCAACGTCGCGGACCTAAGCCCATTTCTTGACGAGGAGGATCCAGATTTGAGGGCAAATCCTTCTCAAGAGGAGGGGACTGATGTGTGCACGAGTCTCGGCCCACGCAATGACCCAGTCCGAGTTCCATCGGGCCCAGTCACACGTGCACGGGCCAAGCTCTTCAAAGAATCACTCCAAGCCCTGGTTCGAGTCGTCCAAGACCAACATGGAGTTCACAAAGATATTGAGGGCTTAGAGAGAGACAATCAAGCCATTTGCACAATGATCCAAGCCCACGAGGACTCAAGTGGGCCTTCAAGAGGACCGGCCCTATAGAGCCTTAGCCTTAGTATTTGATAGATTGGATTAATTTGTCTTCATAGCTCATTGGGCCGGCCCATCTTGGACACCAAGATGACCGAACTCTTTGCCATTGTTTCCTTAGGTTTTCTTAGTCACTTTGGCCTATAAATAGGCTTGCTTTGTAAGGTTTTAGGGTAGTCGTTTTATCAATAAAATTGGTTTAATTCGTTCCTTCTTCCAAGAAGAGAGTTCGAGCACTTTAACTTGCTTTGGCAAGGGTTATTGAGCAATCTTGCGTCCTGTCCTCGATTGTTCATCCGACCTATTCCCCTGGAGTATTCACCTTCATCGGAGTGTCGTCTACCACCTACATCAAATCGTGTCGTCCGTTTGATTCTAGGTCCCGCAATCCAAGCGTTGGACAACCTTGCTAGATCCTTGGGCAAACGTGCTACGTGTCTCGAAACAAGTTGATCGAGGAACGTATCAGTGAGGTACGTGTCTACAAACAGGTACGTATTCCTTTCTCTATTGGCAATTACATAGATGAGGTTGTGTGTGATGTTGTGCCTATGCATGCGTCACATGTCACACCTTGGCAATTTGACAAATCCGTCACGTTTGATGAACGAGCAAATAAATACACTCTCTTGCACAATGGAAAATGCCTGGTCCTCACACCACTCACACCTGCCCAAGTGTATGTGGACCAACTTAAGTTACAAAGAGAGTGTGAACAAGACCGCCAAAAGAGGAAACAAAAGGCGGCCGATCCTGGCAAATGCTCCACTTCTACAAGTGAGCATTCGACCAAGGGTCAAGTGGGCACACCTGGTGATACGCATGATCATTCACCCATTAAACCACCCACTAGGAAGCAAAACATGATCATTAAGGCTAAGGATGTTAGAAAGGTTATAAATTCTGATCAGCCTATACTTCTCATGATTTGCAAGCATGTGCTCTTAGATGTTGCTGAGCTCAATAAGGCATTGCCTTCGAGCATGGTTGCTCTTTTGCAGGAATTCGAGGATGTATTCCCTGATGAGGTCCCTGATGGTTTACCACCCATTCGAGGGATTGAGCATCAAATAGACTGATTCCGGGAGCACCCCTACCCAACAAACCGGTTTACCGCATGGGTCCTGAGGAGACAAAAGAGCTTCAAAGGCAAGTTGATGGCCTCTTAGGTAAGGGTTGGGTAAAACAGAGTTTAAATCCTTGTGTTGTGCCTATGATACTTTCCCCCAAAAAGGATGGTACTTGGCGCATGTGCACTGACTGTAGGGCTGTATCATCATCCCATTCCTAGACTTGATGATATGCTTGATGAACTCGATGGTGCTATCATTTTCACCAAAATCGATTTAAGGTGTGGCTATCATCAAATTAGGATGAAAGAAGGCGATGAGTGGAAAACGGCGTTCAAAACCAAACATGAGTGTGGAGGACTACCACAAAGAAATTGAGATGACCATGATGAGGGCCAACATTCAAGAAGACAATGAGGCCACGATGGCTCGGTTTCTTAGAGGTCTCAATCCTGACCTTCAAGAAGCCTTGGAGCTCCAACATTACTTGGACATGCACGACCTTCTAGAACTCGCTATTAAGGCCGAGCGGGGGAAGAAACTAAGACGTGGAGTACGTACGTTCCAAACTTCTAACACCACTTCATGGAGGGGCAACCAACCACGAAGGGCGACCCACAAAGTTGGAAATGCGGCAGCACCAACCTCTTCTAACCGAATCCAAGGTAACACCTCTAACCGCCATTCCTATTCTACCCCTAACAAGGTTTCCGATGCATCCAGGTCCACTTCAAAGGCACCGCATGAGACTCCTAAGACTAGGAGTAGGGACATCAAGTGCTTCAAGTGCCAAGGGTTTGGACATATTCAATCTCAGTGCCCAAACCAACGGGTCATGCTCATCACTCACAATGGCGAAATCGTGTCTGATGATGACGAATGTGAGGAGATGCCCGAACTGGTCGAAGACGACTGCCTAGAAGAGGAGTCAGCTGGGGAGGCTTGCTCGCCTACACGAGGAGAAGTAGGTTGCTTGGTGGCACGGCGAGTGCTAACCGCCCGCGTTAAGGAGGACGAGCAGCTACAACGCGAAAACCTTTTCTACACCCGCTGTAAGATAGGCGACAAGGTGTGTAGTCTCATCATCGACGGTGGGAGTTGCACGAACGTGGCCAGTTTGCTCATGGTTGAGAGTCTAGGACTCCCCACTACCAGGCATCCAAATCCTTACCGCCTCCAATGGCTAAGTGAGGATGGTGAGGTACGAGTCTTCAAACAGGTACGCATTCCCTTTTCAATTGGTACTTACACTGATGAAATCGTGTGCAACGTAGTACCAATGCATGCTACGCATATCATTTTGGGAAGGCCCTGGCAATTTGACAAACACGTCACATTCGATGGAAGAGCAAATAAGTACACCCTTTTGCACGATGGCAAACGTAAGGTCCTTACACCTCTCACACCTGCACAAGTTTATGAGGACCAACTACTATTGCAAAGGGAGTGTGAACAAGACCGTCAAAGGAGGAAACTAAAGGCAGTCGACCCTGGTAAAGGCTCCACGTCTACGAGTGAGCCATCAACCAAGGGTCAAGGGAGCACACCTAGGGGTATACATGACAAATCACCTACCGCACCTACCACTAGGAAGCACAACATGATTATTAAGGCTAAAGATGTTAGAAAAGTGGTGAACTCTAATCAGCCTATACTTCTCATGATTTGCAAGCATGTGCTCTTGGATGTTGCTGAGCTCGACAAGGCGTTGCCTGCGAGCATAGTTGCTCTTTTGCAAGAATTTGGGGATGTTTTCCCTGACGAGGTCCCTGATGGCTTACCACCCATTCGGGGAATTGAACACCAAATCGACCTCATTCCTGGAGCACCATTGCCCAACAAACCTGCCTACCGCATGGGCCCTGAGGAGACCAAGGAGCTTCAAAGGCAAGTTGATGGCCTCTTAGGTAAGGGTTGGGTAAAGGAAAGTCTAAGTCCTTGCGCTGTGCCTGTGATACTTGTTCCCAAAAAGGACGGTACTTGGCGCATGTGCACTGACTGTCGGGCTGTGAACGCTATCACTGTCAAATATCGTCATCCCATTCCTAGACTTGATGATATGCTTGATGAACTCGATGGTGCCATTATTTTCACCAAAATAGACTTAAGGAGCGGCTATCATCAAATTCGGATGAAAGAAGGCGACGAGTGGAAAACAGCCTTCAAAACCAAACATGGTCTCTATGAGTGGCCAGTCATGCCTTTTGGCTTAACTAATGCCCCTAGCACCTTCATGCGACTAATGAACCATGTGTTGAGACACTTTATTGGCAAGTTTGTCATTGTTTACTTTGATGACATCCTGATCTATAGTCGTAGTGAGCATGAGCACCTAGAGCATGTGAGAATAGTTCTTGAGACACTTCGACAGGCGCGTCTTTACGCCAACCTCAAGAAGTGCACCTTTTGTACTAACGAGCTTGTGTTTTTAGGCTATGTGGTAAGTTCGCAGGGCATCAAGGTGGACAAATCCAAGATTGAGGCCATCGAGCAATGGCCAACTCCCACGTCCGTCCCTGACGTGCGCAGCTTTCTTGGATTGGCGGGCTTTTACCGGCGCTTTGTCAAAGATTTTAGCACCATTGCCGCCCCGTTGACCGCCGTGACAAAGAAGAATGACAAGTTCCACTGGGGAGAATCACAAGAACAAGCATTTCTCGCCCTCAAGGACACACTCACACATGCGCCTGTGTTAGCATTACCAAATTTTCACAAGACTTTTGAAATTGAATGTGATGCTTCTGGTGTAGGTATTGGAGCGGTCCTCATGCAAGACAAGAGGCCTTGTGCCTTCTTTAGTGAGAAACTGGGGGGAGCTGCATTAAACTACCCCACGTACGACAAGGAGTTGTACGCATTAGTGAGGGCTTTGGAGACTTGGCAACACTATCTTCGCCCTCGGGAGTTCGTGATACACACTGATCACGAGTCATTGAAGTACCTCAAGGGACAACCCAAGTTAAGCAAGCGACATGCCAAATGGGTAAGCTTCATTGACACCTTTTCGTATGTCATTAAGTATAAGACTGGCAAAACGAATGTAGTGGCTGATGCATTATCACGTAGACATTCGTTGCTTGCCCTTCTGGATGCCAAGTTACTAGGGTTCGCATTGGTTAAGGAACTCTACACAAATGATCATGACTTTGGTGATATCTATGTTGCTTGTGTTAAGAACCCGCATGGAAAATACTTCTTGCATGATGGATTTCTATTCCATGTAGATAAACTGTGTGTACCTAATTCTTCCATTCGTGATCTTTTGATTCGAGAGGCACATAGTGGTGGTCTCATGGGCCACTTTGGCATCACCAAGACTCTGGCCATGTTGCAAGAGCACTTTTACTGGCCTCATATGCGTAGAGATGTTGAACGCATGGTTGGTAGATGTGCTACTTGTCACAAGGCAAAGTCTAAGACAAATCCATATGGCTTGTATACCCCATTACCTATCCCTCACCATCCTTGGGTTGATTTGTCTATGGACTTTGTATTAGGATTGCCTTGATCAACAAGGGGTAATGACTCCATCTTTGTTGTGGTTGATAGATTCTCTAAGATGGCTCATTTTATTCCTTGCCACAAAACTGACGATGCATCTCATATTGCTAATCTGTTCTTCAAAGAAATTGTCCGTCTGCATGGCCTGCCTAAAACTATTGTCAGTGATAGAGATGTGAAATTCTTGAGTTACTTTTGGAAGACTTTGTGGTCCAAACTGGGCACTAGGTTATTATTCTCCACCACTAGTCATCCACAAAGCGATGGACAAACTGAAGTTGTCAATCGCACACTTGGCACTCTACTTCGGGCCTTGATTAAAAAGAATCTTAAGACTTGGGAAGAGTGCCTCCCTCATGTTGAATTCGCCTACAATCGAACTGTGCATAGTGCCACACAATACTCCCCCTTTGAGATTGTTTATGGCTTCAACCCCGTCACCCCCCTTGATTTGGTGCCCTTACCTTCCTCTGAGCACACAAGCTTAGATGGGAAAAAGAAAGCTGATTCTGTGCGCAGGTTACATGAGGCCGTGCGAGCAAACATTGAGAAGCGTACGCAGCAATACACCCAGCAAGCCAACAAGCACCGTCGCAAGATGATTTTTGAGCCTGGAGATTGGGTTTGGCTACACTTGAGGAAAGAGCGATTTCCCAAGCAACGCCAAAGCAAATTGTCCCCAAGAGGTGATGGACCATTTCGGGTACTCCAACGAGTCAATGACAACGCATACAAGTTGGAGCTACCTGGGGAGTACAATGTTAGTGCAACCTTCAACGTCGCGGACCTAAGCCCATTTCTTGACGAGGAGGATCCAGATTTGAGGGCAAATCCTTCTCAAGAGGAGGGGACTGATGTGTGCACGAGTCTCGGCCCACGCAATGACCCAGTCCGAGTTCCATCGGGCCCAGTCACACGTGCACGGGCCAAGCTCTTCAAAGAATCACTCCAAGCCCTGGTTCGAGTCGTCCAAGACCAACATGGAGTTCACAAAGATATTGAGGGCTTAGAGAGAGACAATCAAGCCATTTGCACAATGATCCAAGCCCACGAGGACTCAAGTGGGCCTTCAAGAGGACCGGCCCTATAGAGCCTTAGCCTTAGTATTTGATAGATTGGATTAATTTGTCTTCATAGCTCATTGGGCCGGCCCATCTTGGACACCAAGATGACCGAACTCTTTGCCATTGTTTCCTTAGGTTTTCTTAGTCACTTTGGCCTATAAATAGGCTTGCTTTGTAAGGTTTTAGGGTAGTCGTTTTATCAATAAAATTGGTTTAATTCGTTCCTTCTTCCAAGAAGAGAGTTCGAGCACTTTAACTTGCTTTGGCAAGGGTTATTGAGCAATCTTGCGTCCTGTCCTCGATTGTTCATCCGACCTATTCCCCTGGAGTATTCACCTTCATCGGAGTGTCGTCTACCACCTACATCAAATCGTGTCGTCCGTTTGATTCTAGGTCCCGCAATCCAAGCGTTGGACAACCTTGCTAGATCCTTGGGCAAACGTGCTACGTGTCTCGAAACAAGTTGATCGAGGAACGTATCAGTGAGGTACGTGTCTACAAACAGGTACGTATTCCTTTCTCTATTGGCAATTACATAGATGAGGTTGTGTGTGATGTTGTGCCTATGCATGCGTCACATGTCACACCTTGGCAATTTGACAAATCCGTCACGTTTGATGAACGAGCAAATAAATACACTCTCTTGCACAATGGAAAATGCCTGGTCCTCACACCACTCACACCTGCCCAAGTGTATGTGGACCAACTTAAGTTACAAAGAGAGTGTGAACAAGACCGCCAAAAGAGGAAACAAAAGGCGGCCGATCCTGGCAAATGCTCCACTTCTACAAGTGAGCATTCGACCAAGGGTCAAGTGGGCACACCTGGTGATACGCATGATCATTCACCCATTAAACCACCCACTAGGAAGCAAAACATGATCATTAAGGCTAAGGATGTTAGAAAGGTTATAAATTCTGATCAGCCTATACTTCTCATGATTTGCAAGCATGTGCTCTTAGATGTTGCTGAGCTCAATAAGGCATTGCCTTCGAGCATGGTTGCTCTTTTGCAGGAATTCGAGGATGTATTCCCTGATGAGGTCCCTGATGGTTTACCACCCATTCGAGGGATTGAGCATCAAATAGACTGATTCCGGGAGCACCCCTACCCAACAAACCGGTTTACCGCATGGGTCCTGAGGAGACAAAAGAGCTTCAAAGGCAAGTTGATGGCCTCTTAGGTAAGGGTTGGGTAAAACAGAGTTTAAATCCTTGTGTTGTGCCTATGATACTTTCCCCCAAAAAGGATGGTACTTGGCGCATGTGCACTGACTGTAGGGCTGTATCATCATCCCATTCCTAGACTTGATGATATGCTTGATGAACTCGATGGTGCTATCATTTTCACCAAAATCGATTTAAGGTGTGGCTATCATCAAATTAGGATGAAAGAAGGCGATGAGTGGAAAACGGCGTTCAAAACCAAACATGAGTGTGGAGGACTACCACAAAGAAATTGAGATGACCATGATGAGGGCCAACATTCAAGAAGACAATGAGGCCACGATGGCTCGGTTTCTTAGAGGTCTCAATCCTGACCTTCAAGAAGCCTTGGAGCTCCAACATTACTTGGACATGCACGACCTTCTAGAACTCGCTATTAAGGCCGAGCGGGGGAAGAAACTAAGACGTGGAGTACGTACGTTCCAAACTTCTAACACCACTTCATGGAGGGGCAACCAACCACGAAGGGCGACCCACAAAGTTGGAAATGCGGCAGCACCAACCTCTTCTAACCGAATCCAAGGTAACACCTCTAACCGCCATTCCTATTCTACCCCTAACAAGGTTTCCGATGCATCCAGGTCCACTTCAAAGGCACCGCATGAGACTCCTAAGACTAGGAGTAGGGACATCAAGTGCTTCAAGTGCCAAGGGTTTGGACATATTCAATCTCAGTGCCCAAACCAACGGGTCATGCTCATCACTCACAATGGCGAAATCGTGTCTGATGATGACGAATGTGAGGAGATGCCCGAACTGGTCGAAGACGACTGCCTAGAAGAGGAGTCAGCTGGGGAGGCTTGCTCGCCTACACGAGGAGAAGTAGGTTGCTTGGTGGCACGGCGAGTGCTAACCGCCCGTGTTAAGGAGGACGAGCAGCTACAACGCGAAAACCTTTTCTACACCCGCTGTAAGATAGGCGACAAGGTGTGTAGTCTCATCATCGACGGTGGGAGTTGCACGAACGTGGCCAGTTTGCTCATGGTTGAGAGTCTAGGACTCCCCACTACCAGGCATCCAAATCCTTACCGCCTCCAATGGCTAAGTGAGGATGGTGAGGTACGAGTCTTCAAACAGGTACGCATTCCCTTTTCAATTGGTACTTACACTGATGAAATCGTGTGCAACGTAGTACCAATGCATGCTACGCATATCATTTTGGGAAGGCCCTGGCAATTTGACAAACACGTCACATTCGATGGAAGAGCAAATAAGTACACCCTTTTGCACGATGGCAAACGTAAGGTCCTTACACCTCTCACACCTGCACAAGTTTATGAGGA
Source organism: Coffea arabica (assembly GCF_036785885.1). Lineage (NCBI taxonomy): Eukaryota > Viridiplantae > Streptophyta > Magnoliopsida > Gentianales > Rubiaceae > Coffea > Coffea arabica. The sequence continues at coordinate 28,907,162 of NC_092318.1, read as the reverse complement.
CCAACTACTATTGCAAAGGGAGTGTGAACAAGACCGTCAAAGGAGGAAACTAAAGGCAGTCGACCCTGGTAAAGGCTCCACGTCTACGAGTGAGCCATCAACCAAGGGTCAAGGGAGCACACCTAGGGGTATACATGACAAATCACCTACCGCACCTACCACTAGGAAGCACAACATGATTATTAAGGCTAAAGATGTTAGAAAAGTGGTGAACTCTAATCAGCCTATACTTCTCATGATTTGCAAGCATGTGCTCTTGGATGTTGCTGAGCTCGACAAGGCGTTGCCTGCGAGCATAGTTGCTCTTTTGCAAGAATTTGGGGATGTTTTCCCTGACGAGGTCCCTGATGGCTTACCACCCATTCGGGGAATTGAACACCAAATCGACCTCATTCCTGGAGCACCATTGCCCAACAAACCTGCCTACCGCATGGGCCCTGAGGAGACCAAGGAGCTTCAAAGGCAAGTTGATGGCCTCTTAGGTAAGGGTTGGGTAAAGGAAAGTCTAAGTCCTTGCGCTGTGCCTGTGATACTTGTTCCCAAAAAGGACGGTACTTGGCGCATGTGCACTGACTGTCGGGCTGTGAACGCTATCACTGTCAAATATCGTCATCCCATTCCTAGACTTGATGATATGCTTGATGAACTCGATGGTGCCATTATTTTCACCAAAATAGACTTAAGGAGCGGCTATCATCAAATTCGGATGAAAGAAGGCGACGAGTGGAAAACAGCCTTCAAAACCAAACATGGTCTCTATGAGTGGCTAGTCATGCCTTTTGGCTTAACTAATGCCCCTAGCACCTTCATGCGACTAATGAACCATGTGTTGAGACACTTTATTGGCAAGTTTGTCATTGTTTACTTTGATGACATCCTGATCTATAGTCGTAGTGAGCATGAGCACCTAGAGCATGTGAGAATAGTTCTTGAGACACTTCGACAGGCGCGTCTTTACGCCAACCTCAAGAAGTGCACCTTTTGTACTAACGAGCTTGTGTTTTTAGGCTATGTGGTAAGTTCGCAGGGCATCAAGGTGGACAAATCCAAGATTGAGGCCATCGAGCAATGGCCAACTCCCACGTCCGTCCCTGACGTGCGCAGCTTTCTTGGATTGGCGGGCTTTTACCGGCGCTTTGTCAAAGATTTTAGCACCATTGCCGCCCCGTTGACCGCCGTGACAAAGAAGAATGACAAGTTCCACTGGGGAGAATCACAAGAACAAGCATTTCTCGCCCTCAAGGACACACTCACACATGCGCCTGTGTTAGCATTACCAAATTTTCACAAGACTTTTGAAATTGAATGTGATGCTTCTGGTGTAGGTATTGGAGCGGTCCTCATGCAAGACAAGAGGCCTTGTGCCTTCTTTAGTGAGAAACTGGGGGGAGCTGCATTAAACTACCCCACGTACGACAAGGAGTTGTACGCATTAGTGAGGGCTTTGGAGACTTGGCAACACTATCTTCGCCCTCGGGAGTTCGTGATACACACTGATCACGAGTCATTGAAGTACCTCAAGGGACAACCCAAGTTAAGCAAGCGACATGCCAAATGGGTAAGCTTCATTGACACCTTTTCGTATGTCATTAAGTATAAGACTGGCAAAACGAATGTAGTGGCTGATGCATTATCACGTAGACATTCGTTGCTTGCCCTTCTGGATGCCAAGTTACTAGGGTTCGCATTGGTTAAGGAACTCTACACAAATGATCATGACTTTGGTGATATCTATGTTGCTTGTGTTAAGAACCCGCATGGAAAATACTTCTTGCATGATGGATTTCTATTCCATGTAGATAAACTGTGTGTACCTAATTCTTCCATTCGTGATCTTTTGATTCGAGAGGCACATAGTGGTGGTCTCATGGGCCACTTTGGCATCACCAAGACTCTGGCCATGTTGCAAGAGCACTTTTACTGGCCTCATATGCGTAGAGATGTTGAACGCATGGTTGGTAGATGTGCTACTTGTCACAAGGCAAAGTCTAAGACAAATCCATATGGCTTGTATACCCCATTACCTATCCCTCACCATCCTTGGGTTGATTTGTCTATGGACTTTGTATTAGGATTGCCTTGATCAACAAGGGGTAATGACTCCATCTTTGTTGTGGTTGATAGATTCTCTAAGATGGCTCATTTTATTCCTTGCCACAAAACTGACGATGCATCTCATATTGCTAATCTGTTCTTCAAAGAAATTGTCCGTCTGCATGGCCTGCCTAAAACTATTGTCAGTGATAGAGATGTGAAATTCTTGAGTTACTTTTGGAAGACTTTGTGGTCCAAACTGGGCACTAGGTTATTATTCTCCACCACTAGTCATCCACAAAGCGATGGACAAACTGAAGTTGTCAATCGCACACTTGGCACTCTACTTCGGGCCTTGATTAAAAAGAATCTTAAGACTTGGGAAGAGTGCCTCCCTCATGTTGAATTCGCCTACAATCGAACTGTGCATAGTGCCACACAATACTCCCCCTTTGAGATTGTTTATGGCTTCAACCCCGTCACCCCCCTTGATTTGGTGCCCTTACCTTCCTCTGAGCACACAAGCTTAGATGGGAAAAAGAAAGCTGATTCTGTGCGCAGGTTACATGAGGCCGTGCGAGCAAACATTGAGAAGCGTACGCAGCAATACACCCAGCAAGCCAACAAGCACCGTCGCAAGATGATTTTTGAGCCTGGAGATTGGGTTTGGCTACACTTGAGGAAAGAGCGATTTCCCAAGCAACGCCAAAGCAAATTGTCCCCAAGAGGTGATGGACCATTTCGGGTACTCCAACGAGTCAATGACAACGCATACAAGTTGGAGCTACCTGGGGAGTACAATGTTAGTGCAACCTTCAACGTCGCGGACCTAAGCCCATTTCTTGACGAGGAGGATCCAGATTTGAGGGCAAATCCTTCTCAAGAGGAGGGGACTGATGTGTGCACGAGTCTCGGCCCACGCAATGACCCAGTCCGAGTTCCATCGGGCCCAGTCACACGTGCACGGGCCAAGCTCTTCAAAGAATCACTCCAAGCCCTGGTTCGAGTCGTCCAAGACCAACATGGAGTTCACAAAGATATTGAGGGCTTAGAGAGAGACAATCAAGCCATTTGCACAATGATCCAAGCCCACGAGGACTCAAGTGGGCCTTCAAGAGGACCGGCCCTATAGAGCCTTAGCCTTAGTATTTGATAGATTGGATTAATTTGTCTTCATAGCTCATTGGGCCGGCCCATCTTGGACACCAAGATGACCGAACTCTTTGCCATTGTTTCCTTAGGTTTTCTTAGTCACTTTGGCCTATAAATAGGCTTGCTTTGTAAGGTTTTAGGGTAGTCGTTTTATCAATAAAATTGGTTTAATTCGTTCCTTCTTCCAAGAAGAGAGTTCGAGCACTTTAACTTGCTTTGGCAAGGGTTATTGAGCAATCTTGCGTCCTGTCCTCGATTGTTCATCCGACCTATTCCCCTGGAGTATTCACCTTCATCGGAGTGTCGTCTACCACCTACATCAAATCGTGTCGTCCGTTTGATTCTAGGTCCCGCAATCCAAGCGTTGGACAACCTTGCTAGATCCTTGGGCAAACGTGCTACGTGTCTCGAAACAAGTTGATCGAGGAACGTATCAGTGAGGTACGTGTCTACAAACAGGTACGTATTCCTTTCTCTATTGGCAATTACATAGATGAGGTTGTGTGTGATGTTGTGCCTATGCATGCGACACATGTCATCCTAGGGAGACCTTGGCAATTTGACAAATGCGTCACGTTTGATGAACGAGCAAATAAATACACTCTCTTGCACAATGGAAAATGCCTGGTCCTCACACCACTCACACCTGCCCAAGTGTATGTGGACCAACTTAAGTTACAAAGAGAGTGTGAACAAGACCGCCAAAAGAGGAAACAAAAGGCGGCCGATCCTGGCAAATGCTCCACTTCTACAAGTGAGCATTCGACCAAGGGTCAAGTGGGCACACCTGGTGATACGCATGATCATTCACCCATTAAACCACCCACTAGGAAGCAAAACATGATCATTAAGGCTAAGGATGTTAGAAAGGTTATAAATTCTGATCAGCCTATACTTCTCATGATTTGCAAGCATGTGCTCTTAGATGTTGCTGAGCTCAATAAGGCATTGCCTTCGAGCATGGTTGCTCTTTTGCAGGAATTCGAGGATGTATTCCCTGATGAGGTCCCTGATGGTTTACCACCCATTCGAGGGATTGAGCATCAAATAGACTGATTCCGGGAGCACCCCTACCCAACAAACCGGTTTACCGCATGGGTCCTGAGGAGACAAAAGAGCTTCAAAGGCAAGTTGATGGCCTCTTAGGTAAGGGTTGGGTAAAACAGAGTTTAAATCCTTGTGTTGTGCCTATGATACTTTCCCCCAAAAAGGATGGTACTTGGCGCATGTGCACTGACTGTAGGGCTGTATCATCATCCCATTCCTAGACTTGATGATATGCTTGATGAACTCGATGGTGCTATCATTTTCACCAAAATCGATTTAAGGTGTGGCTATCATCAAATTAGGATGAAAGAAGGCGATGAGTGGAAAACGGCGTTCAAAACCAAACATGAGTGTGGAGGACTACCACAAAGAAATTGAGATGACCATGATGAGGGCCAACATTCAAGAAGACAATGAGGCCACGATGGCTCGGTTTCTTAGAGGTCTCAATCCTGACCTTCAAGAAGCCTTGGAGCTCCAACATTACTTGGACATGCACGACCTTCTAGAACTCGCTATTAAGGCCGAGCGGGGGAAGAAACTAAGACGTGGAGTACGTACGTTCCAAACTTCTAACACCACTTCATGGAGGGGCAACCAACCACGAAGGGCGACCCACAAAGTTGGAAATGCGGCAGCACCAACCTCTTCTAACCGAATCCAAGGTAACACCTCTAACCGCCATTCCTATTCTACCCCTAACAAGGTTTCCGATGCATCCAGGTCCACTTCAAAGGCACCGCATGAGACTCCTAAGACTAGGAGTAGGGACATCAAGTGCTTCAAGTGCCAAGGGTTTGGACATATTCAATCTCAGTGCCCAAACCAACGGGTCATGCTCATCACTCACAATGGCGAAATCGTGTCTGATGATGACGAATGTGAGGAGATGCCCGAACTGGTCGAAGACGACTGCCTAGAAGAGGAGTCAGCTGGGGAGGCTTGCTCGCCTACACGAGGAGAAGTAGGTTGCTTGGTGGCACGGCGAGTGCTAACCGCCCGCGTTAAGGAGGACGAGCAGCTACAACGCGAAAACCTTTTCTACACCCGCTGTAAGATAGGCGACAAGGTGTGTAGTCTCATCATCGACGGTGGGAGTTGCACGAACGTGGCCAGTTTGCTCATGGTTGAGAGTCTAGGACTCCCCACTACCAGGCATCCAAATCCTTACCGCCTCCAATGGCTAAGTGAGGATGGTGAGGTACGAGTCTTCAAACAGGTACGCATTCCCTTTTCAATTGGTACTTACACTGATGAAATCGTGTGCAACGTAGTACCAATGCATGCTACGCATATCATTTTGGGAAGGCCCTGGCAATTTGACAAACACGTCACATTCGATGGAAGAGCAAATAAGTACACCCTTTTGCACGATGGCAAACGTAAGGTCCTTACACCTCTCACACCTGCACAAGTTTATGAGGACCAACTACTATTGCAAAGGGAGTGTGAACAAGACCGTCAAAGGAGGAAACTAAAGGCAGTCGACCCTGGTAAAGGCTCCACGTCTACGAGTGAGCCATCAACCAAGGGTCAAGGGAGCACACCTAGGGGTATACATGACAAATCACCTACCGCACCTACCACTAGGAAGCACAACATGATTATTAAGGCTAAAGATGTTAGAAAAGTGGTGAACTCTAATCAGCCTATACTTCTCATGATTTGCAAGCATGTGCTCTTGGATGTTGCTGAGCTCGACAAGGCGTTGCCTGCGAGCATAGTTGCTCTTTTGCAAGAATTTGGGGATGTTTTCCCTGACGAGGTCCCTGATGGCTTACCACCCATTCGGGGAATTGAACACCAAATCGACCTCATTCCTGGAGCACCATTGCCCAACAAACCTGCCTACCGCATGGGCCCTGAGGAGACCAAGGAGCTTCAAAGGCAAGTTGATGGCCTCTTAGGTAAGGGTTGGGTAAAGGAAAGTCTAAGTCCTTGCGCTGTGCCTGTGATACTTGTTCCCAAAAAGGACGGTACTTGGCGCATGTGCACTGACTGTCGGGCTGTGAACGCTATCACTGTCAAATATCGTCATCCCATTCCTAGACTTGATGATATGCTTGATGAACTCGATGGTGCCATTATTTTCACCAAAATAGACTTAAGGAGCGGCTATCATCAAATTCGGATGAAAGAAGGCGACGAGTGGAAAACAGCCTTCAAAACCAAACATGGTCTCTATGAGTGGCTAGTCATGCCTTTTGGCTTAACTAATGCCCCTAGCACCTTCATGCGACTAATGAACCATGTGTTGAGACACTTTATTGGCAAGTTTGTCATTGTTTACTTTGATGACATCCTGATCTATAGTCGTAGTGAGCATGAGCACCTAGAGCATGTGAGAATAGTTCTTGAGACACTTCGACAGGCGCGTCTTTACGCCAACCTCAAGAAGTGCACCTTTTGTACTAACGAGCTTGTGTTTTTAGGCTATGTGGTAAGTTCGCAGGGCATCAAGGTGGACAAATCCAAGATTGAGGCCATCGAGCAATGGCCAACTCCCACGTCCGTCCCTGACGTGCGCAGCTTTCTTGGATTGGCGGGCTTTTACCGGCGCTTTGTCAAAGATTTTAGCACCATTGCCGCCCCGTTGACCGCCGTGACAAAGAAGAATGACAAGTTCCACTGGGGAGAATCACAAGAACAAGCATTTCTCGCCCTCAAGGACACACTCACACATGCGCCTGTGTTAGCATTACCAAATTTTCACAAGACTTTTGAAATTGAATGTGATGCTTCTGGTGTAGGTATTGGAGCGGTCCTCATGCAAGACAAGAGGCCTTGTGCCTTCTTTAGTGAGAAACTGGGGGGAGCTGCATTAAACTACCCCACGTACGACAAGGAGTTGTACGCATTAGTGAGGGCTTTGGAGACTTGGCAACACTATCTTCGCCCTCGGGAGTTCGTGATACACACTGATCACGAGTCATTGAAGTACCTCAAGGGACAACCCAAGTTAAGCAAGCGACATGCCAAATGGGTAAGCTTCATTGACACCTTTTCGTATGTCATTAAGTATAAGACTGGCAAAACGAATGTAGTGGCTGATGCATTATCACGTAGACATTCGTTGCTTGCCCTTCTGGATGCCAAGTTACTAGGGTTCGCATTGGTTAAGGAACTCTACACAAATGATCATGACTTTGGTGATATCTATGTTGCTTGTGTTAAGAACCCGCATGGAAAATACTTCTTGCATGATGGATTTCTATTCCATGTAGATAAACTGTGTGTACCTAATTCTTCCATTCGTGATCTTTTGATTCGAGAGGCACATAGTGGTGGTCTCATGGGCCACTTTGGCATCACCAAGACTCTGGCCATGTTGCAAGAGCACTTTTACTGGCCTCATATGCGTAGAGATGTTGAACGCATGGTTGGTAGATGTGCTACTTGTCACAAGGCAAAGTCTAAGACAAATCCATATGGCTTGTATACCCCATTACCTATCCCTCACCATCCTTGGGTTGATTTGTCTATGGACTTTGTATTAGGATTGCCTTGATCAACAAGGGGTAATGACTCCATCTTTGTTGTGGTTGATAGATTCTCTAAGATGGCTCATTTTATTCCTTGCCACAAAACTGACGATGCATCTCATATTGCTAATCTGTTCTTCAAAGAAATTGTCCGTCTGCATGGCCTGCCTAAAACTATTGTCAGTGATAGAGATGTGAAATTCTTGAGTTACTTTTGGAAGACTTTGTGGTCCAAACTGGGCACTAGGTTATTATTCTCCACCACTAGTCATCCACAAAGCGATGGACAAACTGAAGTTGTCAATCGCACACTTGGCACTCTACTTCGGGCCTTGATTAAAAAGAATCTTAAGACTTGGGAAGAGTGCCTCCCTCATGTTGAATTCGCCTACAATCGAACTGTGCATAGTGCCACACAATACTCCCCCTTTGAGATTGTTTATGGCTTCAACCCCGTCACCCCCCTTGATTTGGTGCCCTTACCTTCCTCTGAGCACACAAGCTTAGATGGGAAAAAGAAAGCTGATTCTGTGCGCAGGTTACATGAGGCCGTGCGAGCAAACATTGAGAAGCGTACGCAGCAATACACCCAGCAAGCCAACAAGCACCGTCGCAAGATGATTTTTGAGCCTGGAGATTGGGTTTGGCTACACTTGAGGAAAGAGCGATTTCCCAAGCAACGCCAAAGCAAATTGTCCCCAAGAGGTGATGGACCATTTCGGGTACTCCAACGAGTCAATGACAACGCATACAAGTTGGAGCTACCTGGGGAGTACAATGTTAGTGCAACCTTCAACGTCGCGGACCTAAGCCCATTTCTTGACGAGGAGGATCCAGATTTGAGGGCAAATCCTTCTCAAGAGGAGGGGACTGATGTGTGCACGAGTCTCGGCCCACGCAATGACCCAGTCCGAGTTCCATCGGGCCCAGTCACACGTGCACGGGCCAAGCTCTTCAAAGAATCACTCCAAGCCCTGGTTCGAGTCGTCCAAGACCAACATGGAGTTCACAAAGATATTGAGGGCTTAGAGAGAGACAATCAAGCCATTTGCACAATGATCCAAGCCCACGAGGACTCAAGTGGGCCTTCAAGAGGACCGGCCCTATAGAGCCTTAGCCTTAGTATTTGATAGATTGGATTAATTTGTCTTCATAGCTCATTGGGCCGGCCCATCTTGGACACCAAGATGACCGAACTCTTTGCCATTGTTTCCTTAGGTTTTCTTAGTCACTTTGGCCTATAAATAGGCTTGCTTTGTAAGGTTTTAGGGTAGTCGTTTTATCAATAAAATTGGTTTAATTCGTTCCTTCTTCCAAGAAGAGAGTTCGAGCACTTTAACTTGCTTTGGCAAGGGTTATTGAGCAATCTTGCGTCCTGTCCTCGATTGTTCATCCGACCTATTCCCCTGGAGTATTCACCTTCATCGGAGTGTCGTCTACCACCTACATCAAATCGTGTCGTCCGTTTGATTCTAGGTCCCGCAATCCAAGCGTTGGACAACCTTGCTAGATCCTTGGGCAAACGTGCTACGTGTCTCGAAACAAGTTGATCGAGGAACGTATCAGTGAGGTACGTGTCTACAAACAGGTACGTATTCCTTTCTCTATTGGCAATTACATAGATGAGGTTGTGTGTGATGTTGTGCCTATGCATGCGACACATGTCATCCTAGGGAGACCTTGGCAATTTGACAAATGCGTCACGTTTGATGAACGAGCAAATAAATACACTCTCTTGCACAATGGAAAATGCCTGGTCCTCACACCACTCACACCTGCCCAAGTGTATGTGGACCAACTTAAGTTACAAAGAGAGTGTGAACAAGACCGCCAAAAGAGGAAACAAAAGGCGGCCGATCCTGGCAAATGCTCCACTTCTACAAGTGAGCATTCGACCAAGGGTCAAGTGGGCACACCTGGTGATACGCATGATCATTCACCCATTAAACCACCCACTAGGAAGCAAAACATGATCATTAAGGCTAAGGATGTTAGAAAGGTTATAAATTCTGATCAGCCTATACTTCTCATGATTTGCAAGCATGTGCTCTTAGATGTTGCTGAGCTCAATAAGGCATTGCCTTCGAGCATGGTTGCTCTTTTGCAGGAATTCGAGGATGTATTCCCTGATGAGGTCCCTGATGGTTTACCACCCATTCGAGGGATTGAGCATCAAATAGACTGATTCCGGGAGCACCCCTACCCAACAAACCGGTTTACCGCATGGGTCCTGAGGAGACAAAAGAGCTTCAAAGGCAAGTTGATGGCCTCTTAGGTAAGGGTTGGGTAAAACAGAGTTTAAATCCTTGTGTTGTGCCTATGATACTTTCCCCCAAAAAGGATGGTACTTGGCGCATGTGCACTGACTGTAGGGCTGTATCATCATCCCATTCCTAGACTTGATGATATGCTTGATGAACTCGATGGTGCTATCATTTTCACCAAAATCGATTTAAGGTGTGGCTATCATCAAATTAGGATGAAAGAAGGCGATGAGTGGAAAACGGCGTTCAAAACCAAACATGAGTGTGGAGGACTACCACAAAGAAATTGAGATGACCATGATGAGGGCCAACATTCAAGAAGACAATGAGGCCACGATGGCTCGGTTTCTTAGAGGTCTCAATCCTGACCTTCAAGAAGCCTTGGAGCTCCAACATTACTTGGACATGCACGACCTTCTAGAACTCGCTATTAAGGCCGAGCGGGGGAAGAAACTAAGACGTGGAGTACGTACGTTCCAAACTTCTAACACCACTTCATGGAGGGGCAACCAACCACGAAGGGCGACCCACAAAGTTGGAAATGCGGCAGCACCAACCTCTTCTAACCGAATCCAAGGTAACACCTCTAACCGCCATTCCTATTCTACCCCTAACAAGGTTTCCGATGCATCCAGGTCCACTTCAAAGGCACCGCATGAGACTCCTAAGACTAGGAGTAGGGACATCAAGTGCTTCAAGTGCCAAGGGTTTGGACATATTCAATCTCAGTGCCCAAACCAACGGGTCATGCTCATCACTCACAATGGCGAAATCGTGTCTGATGATGACGAATGTGAGGAGATGCCCGAACTGGTCGAAGACGACTGCCTAGAAGAGGAGTCAGCTGGGGAGGCTTGCTCGCCTACACGAGGAGAAGTAGGTTGCTTGGTGGCACGGCGAGTGCTAACCGCCCGCGTTAAGGAGGACGAGCAGCTACAACGCGAAAACCTTTTCTACACCCGCTGTAAGATAGGCGACAAGGTGTGTAGTCTCATCATCGACGGTGGGAGTTGCACGAACGTGGCCAGTTTGCTCATGGTTGAGAGTCTAGGACTCCCCACTACCAGGCATCCAAATCCTTACCGCCTCCAATGGCTAAGTGAGGATGGTGAGGTACGAGTCTTCAAACAGGTACGCATTCCCTTTTCAATTGGTACTTACACTGATGAAATCGTGTGCAACGTAGTACCAATGCATGCTACGCATATCATTTTGGGAAGGCCCTGGCAATTTGACAAACACGTCACATTCGATGGAAGAGCAAATAAGTACACCCTTTTGCACGATGGCAAACGTAAGGTCCTTACACCTCTCACACCTGCACAAGTTTATGAGGACCAACTACTATTGCAAAGGGAGTGTGAACAAGACCGTCAAAGGAGGAAACTAAAGGCAGTCGACCCTGGTAAAGGCTCCACGTCTACGAGTGAGCCATCAACCAAGGGTCAAGGGAGCACACCTAGGGGTATACATGACAAATCACCTACCGCACCTACCACTAGGAAGCACAACATGATTATTAAGGCTAAAGATGTTAGAAAAGTGGTGAACTCTAATCAGCCTATACTTCTCATGATTTGCAAGCATGTGCTCTTGGATGTTGCTGAGCTCGACAAGGCGTTGCCTGCGAGCATAGTTGCTCTTTTGCAAGAATTTGGGGATGTTTTCCCTGACGAGGTCCCTGATGGCTTACCACCCATTCGGGGAATTGAACACCAAATCGACCTCATTCCTGGAGCACCATTGCCCAACAAACCTGCCTACCGCATGGGCCCTGAGGAGACCAAGGAGCTTCAAAGGCAAGTTGATGGCCTCTTAGGTAAGGGTTGGGTAAAGGAAAGTCTAAGTCCTTGCGCTGTGCCTGTGATACTTGTTCCCAAAAAGGACGGTACTTGGCGCATGTGCACTGACTGTCGGGCTGTGAACGCTATCACTGTCAAATATCGTCATCCCATTCCTAGACTTGATGATATGCTTGATGAACTCGATGGTGCCATTATTTTCACCAAAATAGACTTAAGGAGCGGCTATCATCAAATTCGGATGAAAGAAGGCGACGAGTGGAAAACAGCCTTCAAAACCAAACATGGTCTCTATGAGTGGCCAGTCATGCCTTTTGGCTTAACTAATGCCCCTAGCACCTTCATGCGACTAATGAACCATGTGTTGAGACACTTTATTGGCAAGTTTGTCATTGTTTACTTTGATGACATCCTGATCTATAGTCGTAGTGAGCATGAGCACCTAGAGCATGTGAGAATAGTTCTTGAGACACTTCGACAGGCGCGTCTTTACGCCAACCTCAAGAAGTGCACCTTTTGTACTAACGAGCTTGTGTTTTTAGGCTATGTGGTAAGTTCGCAGGGCATCAAGGTGGACAAATCCAAGATTGAGGCCATCGAGCAATGGCCAACTCCCACGTCCGTCCCTGACGTGCGCAGCTTTCTTGGATTGGCGGGCTTTTACCGGCGCTTTGTCAAAGATTTTAGCACCATTGCCGCCCCGTTGACCGCCGTGACAAAGAAGAATGACAAGTTCCACTGGGGAGAATCACAAGAACAAGCATTTCTCGCCCTCAAGGACACACTCACACATGCGCCTGTGTTAGCATTACCAAATTTTCACAAGACTTTTGAAATTGAATGTGATGCTTCTGGTGTAGGTATTGGAGCGGTCCTCATGCAAGACAAGAGGCCTTGTGCCTTCTTTAGTGAGAAACTGGGGGGAGCTGCATTAAACTACCCCACGTACGACAAGGAGTTGTACGCATTAGTGAGGGCTTTGGAGACTTGGCAACACTATCTTCGCCCTCGGGAGTTCGTGATACACACTGATCACGAGTCATTGAAGTACCTCAAGGGACAACCCAAGTTAAGCAAGCGACATGCCAAATGGGTAAGCTTCATTGACACCTTTTCGTATGTCATTAAGTATAAGACTGGCAAAACGAATGTAGTGGCTGATGCATTATCACGTAGACATTCGTTGCTTGCCCTTCTGGATGCCAAGTTACTAGGGTTCGCATTGGTTAAGGAACTCTACACAAATGATCATGACTTTGGTGATATCTATGTTGCTTGTGTTAAGAACCCGCATGGAAAATACTTCTTGCATGATGGATTTCTATTCCATGTAGATAAACTGTGTGTACCTAATTCTTCCATTCGTGATCTTTTGATTCGAGAGGCACATAGTGGTGGTCTCATGGGCCACTTTGGCATCACCAAGACTCTGGCCATGTTGCAAGAGCACTTTTACTGGCCTCATATGCGTAGAGATGTTGAACGCATGGTTGGTAGATGTGCTACTTGTCACAAGGCAAAGTCTAAGACAAATCCATATGGCTTGTATACCCCATTACCTATCCCTCACCATCCTTGGGTTGATTTGTCTATGGACTTTGTATTAGGATTGCCTTGATCAACAAGGGGTAATGACTCCATCTTTGTTGTGGTTGATAGATTCTCTAAGATGGCTCATTTTATTCCTTGCCACAAAACTGACGATGCATCTCATATTGCTAATCTGTTCTTCAAAGAAATTGTCCGTCTGCATGGCCTGCCTAAAACTATTGTCAGTGATAGAGATGTGAAATTCTTGAGTTACTTTTGGAAGACTTTGTGGTCCAAACTGGGCACTAGGTTATTATTCTCCACCACTAGTCATCCACAAAGCGATGGACAAACTGAAGTTGTCAATCGCACACTTGGCACTCTACTTCGGGCCTTGATTAAAAAGAATCTTAAGACTTGGGAAGAGTGCCTCCCTCATGTTGAATTCGCCTACAATCGAACTGTGCATAGTGCCACACAATACTCCCCCTTTGAGATTGTTTATGGCTTCAACCCCGTCACCCCCCTTGATTTGGTGCCCTTACCTTCCTCTGAGCACACAAGCTTAGATGGGAAAAAGAAAGCTGATTCTGTGCGCAGGTTACATGAGGCCGTGCGAGCAAACATTGAGAAGCGTACGCAGCAATACACCCAGCAAGCCAACAAGCACCGTCGCAAGATGATTTTTGAGCCTGGAGATTGGGTTTGGCTACACTTGAGGAAAGAGCGATTTCCCAAGCAACGCCAAAGCAAATTGTCCCCAAGAGGTGATGGACCATTTCGGGTACTCCAACGAGTCAATGACAACGCATACAAGTTGGAGCTACCTGGGGAGTACAATGTTAGTGCAACCTTCAACGTCGCGGACCTAAGCCCATTTCTTGACGAGGAGGATCCAGATTTGAGGGCAAATCCTTCTCAAGAGGAGGGGACTGATGTGTGCACGAGTCTCGGCCCACGCAATGACCCAGTCCGAGTTCCATCGGGCCCAGTCACACGTGCACGGGCCAAGCTCTTCAAAGAATCACTCCAAGCCCTGGTTCGAGTCGTCCAAGACCAACATGGAGTTCACAAAGATATTGAGGGCTTAGAGAGAGACAATCAAGCCATTTGCACAATGATCCAAGCCCACGAGGACTCAAGTGGGCCTTCAAGAGGACCGGCCCTATAGAGCCTTAGCCTTAGTATTTGATAGATTGGATTAATTTGTCTTCATAGCTCATTGGGCCGGCCCATCTTGGACACCAAGATGACCGAACTCTTTGCCATTGTTTCCTTAGGTTTTCTTAGTCACTTTGGCCTATAAATAGGCTTGCTTTGTAAGGTTTTAGGGTAGTCGTTTTATCAATAAAATTGGTTTAATTCGTTCCTTCTTCCAAGAAGAGAGTTCGAGCACTTTAACTTGCTTTGGCAAGGGTTATTGAGCAATCTTGCGTCCTGTCCTCGATTGTTCATCCGACCTATTCCCCTGGAGTATTCACCTTCATCGGAGTGTCGTCTACCACCTACATCAAATCGTGTCGTCCGTTTGATTCTAGGTCCCGCAATCCAAGCGTTGGACAACCTTGCTAGATCCTTGGGCAAACGTGCTACGTGTCTCGAAACAAGTTGATCGAGGAACGTATCAGTGAGGTACGTGTCTACAAACAGGTACGTATTCCTTTCTCTATTGGCAATTACATAGATGAGGTTGTGTGTGATGTTGTGCCTATGCATGCGTCACATGTCACACCTTGGCAATTTGACAAATCCGTCACGTTTGATGAACGAGCAAATAAATACACTCTCTTGCACAATGGAAAATGCCTGGTCCTCACACCACTCACACCTGCCCAAGTGTATGTGGACCAACTTAAGTTACAAAGAGAGTGTGAACAAGACCGCCAAAAGAGGAAACAAAAGGCGGCCGATCCTGGCAAATGCTCCACTTCTACAAGTGAGCATTCGACCAAGGGTCAAGTGGGCACACCTGGTGATACGCATGATCATTCACCCATTAAACCACCCACTAGGAAGCAAAACATGATCATTAAGGCTAAGGATGTTAGAAAGGTTATAAATTCTGATCAGCCTATACTTCTCATGATTTGCAAGCATGTGCTCTTAGATGTTGCTGAGCTCAATAAGGCATTGCCTTCGAGCATGGTTGCTCTTTTGCAGGAATTCGAGGATGTATTCCCTGATGAGGTCCCTGATGGTTTACCACCCATTCGAGGGATTGAGCATCAAATAGACTGATTCCGGGAGCACCCCTACCCAACAAACCGGTTTACCGCATGGGTCCTGAGGAGACAAAAGAGCTTCAAAGGCAAGTTGATGGCCTCTTAGGTAAGGGTTGGGTAAAACAGAGTTTAAATCCTTGTGTTGTGCCTATGATACTTTCCCCCAAAAAGGATGGTACTTGGCGCATGTGCACTGACTGTAGGGCTGTATCATCATCCCATTCCTAGACTTGATGATATGCTTGATGAACTCGATGGTGCTATCATTTTCACCAAAATCGATTTAAGGTGTGGCTATCATCAAATTAGGATGAAAGAAGGCGATGAGTGGAAAACGGCGTTCAAAACCAAACATGAGTGTGGAGGACTACCACAAAGAAATTGAGATGACCATGATGAGGGCCAACATTCAAGAAGACAATGAGGCCACGATGGCTCGGTTTCTTAGAGGTCTCAATCCTGACCTTCAAGAAGCCTTGGAGCTCCAACATTACTTGGACATGCACGACCTTCTAGAACTCGCTATTAAGGCCGAGCGGGGGAAGAAACTAAGACGTGGAGTACGTACGTTCCAAACTTCTAACACCACTTCATGGAGGGGCAACCAACCACGAAGGGCGACCCACAAAGTTGGAAATGCGGCAGCACCAACCTCTTCTAACCGAATCCAAGGTAACACCTCTAACCGCCATTCCTATTCTACCCCTAACAAGGTTTCCGATGCATCCAGGTCCACTTCAAAGGCACCGCATGAGACTCCTAAGACTAGGAGTAGGGACATCAAGTGCTTCAAGTGCCAAGGGTTTGGACATATTCAATCTCAGTGCCCAAACCAACGGGTCATGCTCATCACTCACAATGGCGAAATCGTGTCTGATGATGACGAATGTGAGGAGATGCCCGAACTGGTCGAAGACGACTGCCTAGAAGAGGAGTCAGCTGGGGAGGCTTGCTCGCCTACACGAGGAGAAGTAGGTTGCTTGGTGGCACGGCGAGTGCTAACCGCCCGCGTTAAGGAGGACGAGCAGCTACAACGCGAAAACCTTTTCTACACCCGCTGTAAGATAGGCGACAAGGTGTGTAGTCTCATCATCGACGGTGGGAGTTGCACGAACGTGGCCAGTTTGCTCATGGTTGAGAGTCTAGGACTCCCCACTACCAGGCATCCAAATCCTTACCGCCTCCAATGGCTAAGTGAGGATGGTGAGGTACGAGTCTTCAAACAGGTACGCATTCCCTTTTCAATTGGTACTTACACTGATGAAATCGTGTGCAACGTAGTACCAATGCATGCTACGCATATCATTTTGGGAAGGCCCTGGCAATTTGACAAACACGTCACATTCGATGGAAGAGCAAATAAGTACACCCTTTTGCACGATGGCAAACGTAAGGTCCTTACACCTCTCACACCTGCACAAGTTTATGAGGACCAACTACTATTGCAAAGGGAGTGTGAACAAGACCGTCAAAGGAGGAAACTAAAGGCAGTCGACCCTGGTAAAGGCTCCACGTCTACGAGTGAGCCATCAACCAAGGGTCAAGGGAGCACACCTAGGGGTATACATGACAAATCACCTACCGCACCTACCACTAGGAAGCACAACATGATTATTAAGGCTAAAGATGTTAGAAAAGTGGTGAACTCTAATCAGCCTATACTTCTCATGATTTGCAAGCATGTGCTCTTGGATGTTGCTGAGCTCGACAAGGCGTTGCCTGCGAGCATAGTTGCTCTTTTGCAAGAATTTGGGGATGTTTTCCCTGACGAGGTCCCTGATGGCTTACCACCCATTCGGGGAATTGAACACCAAATCGACCTCATTCCTGGAGCACCATTGCCCAACAAACCTGCCTACCGCATGGGCCCTGAGGAGACCAAGGAGCTTCAAAGGCAAGTTGATGGCCTCTTAGGTAAGGGTTGGGTAAAGGAAAGTCTAAGTCCTTGCGCTGTGCCTGTGATACTTGTTCCCAAAAAGGACGGTACTTGGCGCATGTGCACTGACTGTCGGGCTGTGAACGCTATCACTGTCAAATATCGTCATCCCATTCCTAGACTTGATGATATGCTTGATGAACTCGATGGTGCCATTATTTTCACCAAAATAGACTTAAGGAGCGGCTATCATCAAATTCGGATGAAAGAAGGCGACGAGTGGAAAACAGCCTTCAAAACCAAACATGGTCTCTATGAGTGGCTAGTCATGCCTTTTGGCTTAACTAATGCCCCTAGCACCTTCATGCGACTAATGAACCATGTGTTGAGACACTTTATTGGCAAGTTTGTCATTGTTTACTTTGATGACATCCTGATCTATAGTCGTAGTGAGCATGAGCACCTAGAGCATGTGAGAATAGTTCTTGAGACACTTCGACAGGCGCGTCTTTACGCCAACCTCAAGAAGTGCACCTTTTGTACTAACGAGCTTGTGTTTTTAGGCTATGTGGTAAGTTCGCAGGGCATCAAGGTGGACAAATCCAAGATTGAGGCCATCGAGCAATGGCCAACTCCCACGTCCGTCCCTGACGTGCGCAGCTTTCTTGGATTGGCGGGCTTTTACCGGCGCTTTGTCAAAGATTTTAGCACCATTGCCGCCCCGTTGACCGCCGTGACAAAGAAGAATGACAAGTTCCACTGGGGAGAATCACAAGAACAAGCATTTCTCGCCCTCAAGGACACACTCACACATGCGCCTGTGTTAGCATTACCAAATTTTCACAAGACTTTTGAAATTGAATGTGATGCTTCTGGTGTAGGTATTGGAGCGGTCCTCATGCAAGACAAGAGGCCTTGTGCCTTCTTTAGTGAGAAACTGGGGGGAGCTGCATTAAACTACCCCACGTACGACAAGGAGTTGTACGCATTAGTGAGGGCTTTGGAGACTTGGCAACACTATCTTCGCCCTCGGGAGTTCGTGATACACACTGATCACGAGTCATTGAAGTACCTCAAGGGACAACCCAAGTTAAGCAAGCGACATGCCAAATGGGTAAGCTTCATTGACACCTTTTCGTATGTCATTAAGTATAAGACTGGCAAAACGAATGTAGTGGCTGATGCATTATCACGTAGACATTCGTTGCTTGCCCTTCTGGATGCCAAGTTACTAGGGTTCGCATTGGTTAAGGAACTCTACACAAATGATCATGACTTTGGTGATATCTATGTTGCTTGTGTTAAGAACCCGCATGGAAAATACTTCTTGCATGATGGATTTCTATTCCATGTAGATAAACTGTGTGTACCTAATTCTTCCATTCGTGATCTTTTGATTCGAGAGGCACATAGTGGTGGTCTCATGGGCCACTTTGGCATCACCAAGACTCTGGCCATGTTGCAAGAGCACTTTTACTGGCCTCATATGCGTAGAGATGTTGAACGCATGGTTGGTAGATGTGCTACTTGTCACAAGGCAAAGTCTAAGACAAATCCATATGGCTTGTATACCCCATTACCTATCCCTCACCATCCTTGGGTTGATTTGTCTATGGACTTTGTATTAGGATTGCCTTGATCAACAAGGGGTAATGACTCCATCTTTGTTGTGGTTGATAGATTCTCTAAGATGGCTCATTTTATTCCTTGCCACAAAACTGACGATGCATCTCATATTGCTAATCTGTTCTTCAAAGAAATTGTCCGTCTGCATGGCCTGCCTAAAACTATTGTCAGTGATAGAGATGTGAAATTCTTGAGTTACTTTTGGAAGACTTTGTGGTCCAAACTGGGCACTAGGTTATTATTCTCCACCACTAGTCATCCACAAAGCGATGGACAAACTGAAGTTGTCAATCGCACACTTGGCACTCTACTTCGGGCCTTGATTAAAAAGAATCTTAAGACTTGGGAAGAGTGCCTCCCTCATGTTGAATTCGCCTACAATCGAACTGTGCATAGTGCCACACAATACTCCCCCTTTGAGATTGTTTATGGCTTCAACCCCGTCACCCCCCTTGATTTGGTGCCCTTACCTTCCTCTGAGCACACAAGCTTAGATGGGAAAAAGAAAGCTGATTCTGTGCGCAGGTTACATGAGGCCGTGCGAGCAAACATTGAGAAGCGTACGCAGCAATACACCCAGCAAGCCAACAAGCACCGTCGCAAGATGATTTTTGAGCCTGGAGATTGGGTTTGGCTACACTTGAGGAAAGAGCGATTTCCCAAGCAACGCCAAAGCAAATTGTCCCCAAGAGGTGATGGACCATTTCGGGTACTCCAACGAGTCAATGACAACGCATACAAGTTGGAGCTACCTGGGGAGTACAATGTTAGTGCAACCTTCAACGTCGCGGACCTAAGCCCATTTCTTGACGAGGAGGATCCAGATTTGAGGGCAAATCCTTCTCAAGAGGAGGGGACTGATGTGTGCACGAGTCTCGGCCCACGCAATGACCCAGTCCGAGTTCCATCGGGCCCAGTCACACGTGCACGGGCCAAGCTCTTCAAAGAATCACTCCAAGCCCTGGTTCGAGTCGTCCAAGACCAACATGGAGTTCACAAAGATATTGAGGGCTTAGAGAGAGACAATCAAGCCATTTGCACAATGATCCAAGCCCACGAGGACTCAAGTGGGCCTTCAAGAGGACCGGCCCTATAGAGCCTTAGCCTTAGTATTTGATAGATTGGATTAATTTGTCTTCATAGCTCATTGGGCCGGCCCATCTTGGACACCAAGATGACCGAACTCTTTGCCATTGTTTCCTTAGGTTTTCTTAGTCACTTTGGCCTATAAATAGGCTTGCTTTGTAAGGTTTTAGGGTAGTCGTTTTATCAATAAAATTGGTTTAATTCGTTCCTTCTTCCAAGAAGAGAGTTCGAGCACTTTAACTTGCTTTGGCAAGGGTTATTGAGCAATCTTGCGTCCTGTCCTCGATTGTTCATCCGACCTATTCCCCTGGAGTATTCACCTTCATCGGAGTGTCGTCTACCACCTACATCAAATCGTGTCGTCCGTTTGATTCTAGGTCCCGCAATCCAAGCGTTGGACAACCTTGCTAGATCCTTGGGCAAACGTGCTACGTGTCTCGAAACAAGTTGATCGAGGAACGTATCAGTGAGGTACGTGTCTACAAACAGGTACGTATTCCTTTCTCTATTGGCAATTACATAGATGAGGTTGTGTGTGATGTTGTGCCTATGCATGCGACACATGTCACACCTTGGCAATTTGACAAATCCGTCACGTTTGATGAACGAGCAAATAAATACACTCTCTTGCACAATGGAAAATGCCTGGTCCTCACACCACTCACACCTGCCCAAGTGTATGTGGACCAACTTAAGTTACAAAGAGAGTGTGAACAAGACCGCCAAAAGAGGAAACAAAAGGCGGCCGATCCTGGCAAATGCTCCACTTCTACAAGTGAGCATTCGACCAAGGGTCAAGTGGGCACACCTGGTGATACGCATGATCATTCACCCATTAAACCACCCACTAGGAAGCAAAACATGATCATTAAGGCTAAGGATGTTAGAAAGGTTATAAATTCTGATCAGCCTATACTTCTCATGATTTGCAAGCATGTGCTCTTAGATGTTGCTGAGCTCAATAAGGCATTGCCTTCGAGCATGGTTGCTCTTTTGCAGGAATTCGAGGATGTATTCCCTGATGAGGTCCCTGATGGTTTACCACCCATTCGAGGGATTGAGCATCAAATAGACTGATTCCGGGAGCACCCCTACCCAACAAACCGGTTTACCGCATGGGTCCTGAGGAGACAAAAGAGCTTCAAAGGCAAGTTGATGGCCTCTTAGGTAAGGGTTGGGTAAAACAGAGTTTAAATCCTTGTGTTGTGCCTATGATACTTTCCCCCAAAAAGGATGGTACTTGGCGCATGTGCACTGACTGTAGGGCTGTATCATCATCCCATTCCTAGACTTGATGATATGCTTGATGAACTCGATGGTGCTATCATTTTCACCAAAATCGATTTAAGGTGTGGCTATCATCAAATTAGGATGAAAGAAGGCGATGAGTGGAAAACGGCGTTCAAAACCAAACATGAGTGTGGAGGACTACCACAAAGAAATTGAGATGACCATGATGAGGGCCAACATTCAAGAAGACAATGAGGCCACGATGGCTCGGTTTCTTAGAGGTCTCAATCCTGACCTTCAAGAAGCCTTGGAGCTCCAACATTACTTGGACATGCACGACCTTCTAGAACTCGCTATTAAGGCCGAGCGGGGGAAGAAACTAAGACGTGGAGTACGTACGTTCCAAACTTCTAACACCACTTCATGGAGGGGCAACCAACCACGAAGGGCGACCCACAAAGTTGGAAATGCGGCAGCACCAACCTCTTCTAACCGAATCCAAGGTAACACCTCTAACCGCCATTCCTATTCTACCCCTAACAAGGTTTCCGATGCATCCAGGTCCACTTCAAAGGCACCGCATGAGACTCCTAAGACTAGGAGTAGGGACATCAAGTGCTTCAAGTGCCAAGGGTTTGGACATATTCAATCTCAGTGCCCAAACCAACGGGTCATGCTCATCACTCACAATGGCGAAATCGTGTCTGATGATGACGAATGTGAGGAGATGCCCGAACTGGTCGAAGACGACTGCCTAGAAGAGGAGTCAGCTGGGGAGGCTTGCTCGCCTACACGAGGAGAAGTAGGTTGCTTGGTGGCACGGCGAGTGCTAACCGCCCGCGTTAAGGAGGACGAGCAGCTACAACGCGAAAACCTTTTCTACACCCGCTGTAAGATAGGCGACAAGGTGTGTAGTCTCATCATCGACGGTGGGAGTTGCACGAACGTGGCCAGTTTGCTCATGGTTGAGAGTCTAGGACTCCCCACTACCAGGCATCCAAATCCTTACCGCCTCCAATGGCTAAGTGAGGATGGTGAGGTACGAGTCTTCAAACAGGTACGCATTCCCTTTTCAATTGGTACTTACACTGATGAAATCGTGTGCAACGTAGTACCAATGCATGCTACGCATATCATTTTGGGAAGGCCCTGGCAATTTGACAAACACGTCACATTCGATGGAAGAGCAAATAAGTACACCCTTTTGCACGATGGCAAACGTAAGGTCCTTACACCTCTCACACCTGCACAAGTTTATGAGGACCAACTACTATTGCAAAGGGAGTGTGAACAAGACCGTCAAAGGAGGAAACTAAAGGCAGTCGACCCTGGTAAAGGCTCCACGTCTACGAGTGAGCCATCAACCAAGGGTCAAGGGAGCACACCTAGGGGTATACATGACAAATCACCTACCGCACCTACCACTAGGAAGCACAACATGATTATTAAGGCTAAAGATGTTAGAAAAGTGGTGAACTCTAATCAGCCTATACTTCTCATGATTTGCAAGCATGTGCTCTTGGATGTTGCTGAGCTCGACAAGGCGTTGCCTGCGAGCATAGTTGCTCTTTTGCAAGAATTTGGGGATGTTTTCCCTGACGAGGTCCCTGATGGCTTACCACCCATTCGGGGAATTGAACACCAAATCGACCTCATTCCTGGAGCACCATTGCCCAACAAACCTGCCTACCGCATGGGCCCTGAGGAGACCAAGGAGCTTCAAAGGCAAGTTGATGGCCTCTTAGGTAAGGGTTGGGTAAAGGAAAGTCTAAGTCCTTGCGCTGTGCCTGTGATACTTGTTCCCAAAAAGGACGGTACTTGGCGCATGTGCACTGACTGTCGGGCTGTGAACGCTATCACTGTCAAATATCGTCATCCCATTCCTAGACTTGATGATATGCTTGATGAACTCGATGGTGCCATTATTTTCACCAAAATAGACTTAAGGAGCGGCTATCATCAAATTCGGATGAAAGAAGGCGACGAGTGGAAAACAGCCTTCAAAACCAAACATGGTCTCTATGAGTGGCCAGTCATGCCTTTTGGCTTAACTAATGCCCCTAGCACCTTCATGCGACTAATGAACCATGTGTTGAGACACTTTATTGGCAAGTTTGTCATTGTTTACTTTGATGACATCCTGATCTATAGTCGTAGTGAGCATGAGCACCTAGAGCATGTGAGAATAGTTCTTGAGACACTTCGACAGGCGCGTCTTTACGCCAACCTCAAGAAGTGCACCTTTTGTACTAACGAGCTTGTGTTTTTAGGCTATGTGGTAAGTTCGCAGGGCATCAAGGTGGACAAATCCAAGATTGAGGCCATCGAGCAATGGCCAACTCCCACGTCCGTCCCTGACGTGCGCAGCTTTCTTGGATTGGCGGGCTTTTACCGGCGCTTTGTCAAAGATTTTAGCACCATTGCCGCCCCGTTGACCGCCGTGACAAAGAAGAATGACAAGTTCCACTGGGGAGAATCACAAGAACAAGCATTTCTCGCCCTCAAGGACACACTCACACATGCGCCTGTGTTAGCATTACCAAATTTTCACAAGACTTTTGAAATTGAATGTGATGCTTCTGGTGTAGGTATTGGAGCGGTCCTCATGCAAGACAAGAGGCCTTGTGCCTTCTTTAGTGAGAAACTGGGGGGAGCTGCATTAAACTACCCCACGTACGACAAGGAGTTGTACGCATTAGTGAGGGCTTTGGAGACTTGGCAACACTATCTTCGCCCTCGGGAGTTCGTGATACACACTGATCACGAGTCATTGAAGTACCTCAAGGGACAACCCAAGTTAAGCAAGCGACATGCCAAATGGGTAAGCTTCATTGACACCTTTTCGTATGTCATTAAGTATAAGACTGGCAAAACGAATGTAGTGGCTGATGCATTATCACGTAGACATTCGTTGCTTGCCCTTCTGGATGCCAAGTTACTAGGGTTCGCATTGGTTAAGGAACTCTACACAAATGATCATGACTTTGGTGATATCTATGTTGCTTGTGTTAAGAACCCGCATGGAAAATACTTCTTGCATGATGGATTTCTATTCCATGTAGATAAACTGTGTGTACCTAATTCTTCCATTCGTGATCTTTTGATTCGAGAGGCACATAGTGGTGGTCTCATGGGCCACTTTGGCATCACCAAGACTCTGGCCATGTTGCAAGAGCACTTTTACTGGCCTCATATGCGTAGAGATGTTGAACGCATGGTTGGTAGATGTGCTACTTGTCACAAGGCAAAGTCTAAGACAAATCCATATGGCTTGTATACCCCATTACCTATCCCTCACCATCCTTGGGTTGATTTGTCTATGGACTTTGTATTAGGATTGCCTTGATCAACAAGGGGTAATGACTCCATCTTTGTTGTGGTTGATAGATTCTCTAAGATGGCTCATTTTATTCCTTGCCACAAAACTGACGATGCATCTCATATTGCTAATCTGTTCTTCAAAGAAATTGTCCGTCTGCATGGCCTGCCTAAAACTATTGTCAGTGATAGAGATGTGAAATTCTTGAGTTACTTTTGGAAGACTTTGTGGTCCAAACTGGGCACTAGGTTATTATTCTCCACCACTAGTCATCCACAAAGCGATGGACAAACTGAAGTTGTCAATCGCACACTTGGCACTCTACTTCGGGCCTTGATTAAAAAGAATCTTAAGACTTGGGAAGAGTGCCTCCCTCATGTTGAATTCGCCTACAATCGAACTGTGCATAGTGCCACACAATACTCCCCCTTTGAGATTGTTTATGGCTTCAACCCCGTCACCCCCCTTGATTTGGTGCCCTTACCTTCCTCTGAGCACACAAGCTTAGATGGGAAAAAGAAAGCTGATTCTGTGCGCAGGTTACATGAGGCCGTGCGAGCAAACATTGAGAAGCGTACGCAGCAATACACCCAGCAAGCCAACAAGCACCGTCGCAAGATGATTTTTGAGCCTGGAGATTGGGTTTGGCTACACTTGAGGAAAGAGCGATTTCCCAAGCAACGCCAAAGCAAATTGTCCCCAAGAGGTGATGGACCATTTCGGGTACTCCAACGAGTCAATGACAACGCATACAAGTTGGAGCTACCTGGGGAGTACAATGTTAGTGCAACCTTCAACGTCGCGGACCTAAGCCCATTTCTTGACGAGGAGGATCCAGATTTGAGGGCAAATCCTTCTCAAGAGGAGGGGACTGATGTGTGCACGAGTCTCGGCCCACGCAATGACCCAGTCCGAGTTCCATCGGGCCCAGTCACACGTGCACGGGCCAAGCTCTTCAAAGAATCACTCCAAGCCCTGGTTCGAGTCGTCCAAGACCAACATGGAGTTCACAAAGATATTGAGGGCTTAGAGAGAGACAATCAAGCCATTTGCACAATGATCCAAGCCCACGAGGACTCAAGTGGGCCTTCAAGAGGACCGGCCCTATAGAGCCTTAGCCTTAGTATTTGATAGATTGGATTAATTTGTCTTCATAGCTCATTGGGCCGGCCCATCTTGGACACCAAGATGACCGAACTCTTTGCCATTGTTTCCTTAGGTTTTCTTAGTCACTTTGGCCTATAAATAGGCTTGCTTTGTAAGGTTTTAGGGTAGTCGTTTTATCAATAAAATTGGTTTAATTCGTTCCTTCTTCCAAGAAGAGAGTTCGAGCACTTTAACTTGCTTTGGCAAGGGTTATTGAGCAATCTTGCGTCCTGTCCTCGATTGTTCATCCGACCTATTCCCCTGGAGTATTCACCTTCATCGGAGTGTCGTCTACCACCTACATCAAATCGTGTCGTCCGTTTGATTCTAGGTCCCGCAATCCAAGCGTTGGACAACCTTGCTAGATCCTTGGGCAAACGTGCTACGTGTCTCGAAACAAGTTGATCGAGGAACGTATCAGTGAGGTACGTGTCTACAAACAGGTACGTATTCCTTTCTCTATTGGCAATTACATAGATGAGGTTGTGTGTGATGTTGTGCCTATGCATGCGTCACATGTCACACCTTGGCAATTTGACAAATCCGTCACGTTTGATGAACGAGCAAATAAATACACTCTCTTGCACAATGGAAAATGCCTGGTCCTCACACCACTCACACCTGCCCAAGTGTATGTGGACCAACTTAAGTTACAAAGAGAGTGTGAACAAGACCGCCAAAAGAGGAAACAAAAGGCGGCCGATCCTGGCAAATGCTCCACTTCTACAAGTGAGCATTCGACCAAGGGTCAAGTGGGCACACCTGGTGATACGCATGATCATTCACCCATTAAACCACCCACTAGGAAGCAAAACATGATCATTAAGGCTAAGGATGTTAGAAAGGTTATAAATTCTGATCAGCCTATACTTCTCATGATTTGCAAGCATGTGCTCTTAGATGTTGCTGAGCTCAATAAGGCATTGCCTTCGAGCATGGTTGCTCTTTTGCAGGAATTCGAGGATGTATTCCCTGATGAGGTCCCTGATGGTTTACCACCCATTCGAGGGATTGAGCATCAAATAGACTGATTCCGGGAGCACCCCTACCCAACAAACCGGTTTACCGCATGGGTCCTGAGGAGACAAAAGAGCTTCAAAGGCAAGTTGATGGCCTCTTAGGTAAGGGTTGGGTAAAACAGAGTTTAAATCCTTGTGTTGTGCCTATGATACTTTCCCCCAAAAAGGATGGTACTTGGCGCATGTGCACTGACTGTAGGGCTGTATCATCATCCCATTCCTAGACTTGATGATATGCTTGATGAACTCGATGGTGCTATCATTTTCACCAAAATCGATTTAAGGTGTGGCTATCATCAAATTAGGATGAAAGAAGGCGATGAGTGGAAAACGGCGTTCAAAACCAAACATGAGTGTGGAGGACTACCACAAAGAAATTGAGATGACCATGATGAGGGCCAACATTCAAGAAGACAATGAGGCCACGATGGCTCGGTTTCTTAGAGGTCTCAATCCTGACCTTCAAGAAGCCTTGGAGCTCCAACATTACTTGGACATGCACGACCTTCTAGAACTCGCTATTAAGGCCGAGCGGGGGAAGAAACTAAGACGTGGAGTACGTACGTTCCAAACTTCTAACACCACTTCATGGAGGGGCAACCAACCACGAAGGGCGACCCACAAAGTTGGAAATGCGGCAGCACCAACCTCTTCTAACCGAATCCAAGGCAACACCTCTAACCGCCATTCCTATTCTACCCCTAACAAGGTTTCCGATGCATCCTGATGCGGTGGAGCACGAGGCCCAAAGTGTACAAGTAGACCCTGTGAAGGTGCCCCAAGGCACAGTGACACGAGCACGAGCTAAGAGATTCAAGGAGTCCC
The DNA here is from genome assembly GCF_036785885.1 of Coffea arabica. NCBI lineage: Eukaryota > Viridiplantae > Streptophyta > Magnoliopsida > Gentianales > Rubiaceae > Coffea > Coffea arabica. The sequence goes on along the minus strand of NC_092318.1, from coordinate 28,879,502 downwards.
TCCAAGCCTTGGTACGTGCTATCCAAAACCAAGAGAAACCGAGCATTGAAGGGATTGAGTTGGAATATCCTTGCACGACTACTAAAATGCTGCTTACAATTGAAGATGCAAGTGTCCAAGCTCCAAACGGTGGGCTGAGCCGCAGTTAAGTACCCTCGCTGAGCCGAACTTTCCTTAGTTAGTTGGGCTAGCTTTCGGTCAAGTGAAGGCCCAAGGGGCTGGCCGAACTTTCCTTGTTATTTTTCCAGTTTATTAGGTCTTAGTCACGGCTATTAATAGCCTCAAGCCGCATGTTACATTCAGTTTTTGAGAGTATTGAATAAAATTTCTAGAATTTCGTCCATTCCTTGTGGCAAATTCCCTTAGCTTGTAAAAGCTAAGTTGAACATCCTAGAGTTGATCCTAGGCTGTTCTTGACTTATCAATCAAGCACACATACTTGATTGTGGCGTCCTCTACCGTTAAATCTGTTCTTGAGTGGTCCAAGTTCGGGTTCAACTCCGTCAAATCTTCATCGTGTTCCTCTAGATCCGAAGTAGCTTCCGCCTCTCGCATCAGCTGGCATCAGAGCTAGTTAGAGGTATCACGAATATCCCTTTTTATCGTTTTTAGATCTATTTTAGTCTTCTAAATTCGTAGCTCAAGTGCTCGGGTTTGTCAAGTCCGAAATCTGTCTTTGTTGTTTCCTTGTCAGAAATCTGTCTTGGTTGTTTCCTTGTCAGAAATCTGTCTTTGTTGTTTAGTTGTTGTCCGAAATTTTCTGTCCAGTTTTGTCTTGTGTTTATGTTCTGTTTAAATCCAGAAAAAAAAAAAAATCTCTTGTGTTGCATACCTTATTGTCATTCCCTTGAGTCGTTGCTGGAATTAATTGCTGGGTTGCCGAATCTGTTTGCACTTGTTTCTTGAACCTTTGTGTTGTTGCTTTGCAAAACTCGAACATCAAAACCTTATTGGGGAAGTCTTGAGCTTCTTGGATCAAAGAGGTTAATCTTCGCAGTCTTGAAACCTGAAATAAACCTTCAACCGTGTTCTTGTTTTCATGGAACTTTGATCCTGAAACCAAATCTGTCCAAGTTGTTTACGTTAATTGCTGTGAAATTGTGGTCTAAACTAGCTGGCTATTGTGTGAAAACACCCCAACAGAAGTCAAAAAAAAAAATTCAAGAAAGACGGCTCTAGTTTCCAATTCTTGACCAGCCTTCAAGTTTTACCAAATCTGATTCAAAGGTCAAAAAAAATTTTTCAAGAAAGTCGGCTCTAGTTTCCAATTCTTGACCAGCCTTCAAGTTTTACCAAATCTGATTCAAAGGTCAAAAAAAATTTTTCAAGAAAGTCGGCTCTAGTTTCCAATTCTTGACCAGCCTTCAAGTTTTACCAAATCTGATTCAAACTTGGACTTTCAAATCTGAACAGCCCTAGTCTTGGTCAGCCTTCAAGCCACCAAATCTGATTCAAACTTGGACTTCCAAATCTGAACAACATCCAATTCTTGACAGCCTACAAGTTTACCAAATTTGGTGCAAAATCTGACTTCCAAATCTGACCAGCCCCAAATCTTGACCAGCCCCAAAATTTCGAATTTGGACCACTTGGGACTCCCAAATCTGACCAAACTCCAAGGTTTCTAATCTTGGCAACCCCAAGTGTCCAAATCAGATCACGGACCAAAAAGACCACGGACCAGCAGCTCAACACATTCCAGAAATTTGGGTTTCGGGTAGAGTTTTCTAGGATTTTCAAAATTTCAGCATTCAAGTTAATTGTCTTACTTTCTTTTGAGTCGTTAGTTATTGTCCAGCTATATTCTGAGTCTTGAGTCGTGTCTAGGTCTTCAGTCATTCACCTCCATTTATTGCTACTAGCTTGTGTGTCACTTGTTGACTAGTCAAGAACGTACACTGCGGTGACGCCTAGTTTGTTCAACTCAAGCAACCAGCAAGCCAAGGAATTGCTTGGTAAGATTATTAGAGAGTGATACACTTGAGTGAAACACGAGTGTGAGTGACCTATACATCGTATTTAAAAAAAAAAAAAAAAAAAGAGAGCAAGGAACTCGTTTTTGTTTATTTATTTTGCAGGTGGACTAAATATGTCTAGTGAAGTTGGTGAACAAACCATGGACATCAAACTACAATTGGAAGCCATGTGTGGGAGGAAAATTCCTTTGCACTACTAACCGTTTTGCAGGTCACATAGTCATGGCCACTAGAGTTGCATCTTGCTCATACAATCAAGAATTCATGGAGACCGAACCTTTCAAGAGGAGAGGTCCCAAGCGAAGTACCTCCAAGTACTTTAGCCCCATGCAATCCAGTTCACAATGTGGGTATCATTCACTCCGGGAGGAGATGCAACGCCACCGTGCTTTGTGTGTGTATGAAAGGTATAAACAAGATTGTGATGAGTATGAGAAGGAGCAAAGCAGTTTGCGTAGAGCATCTAAATCAAGGTCAACTTCAAGCAAACAAGGTTCATCTAAGAAGTGTCTTGACAATCAAGACGAAGGGCTCGAGAATTTTCGAATTGAGTCAAAGCTTCGTGAATCAATGGATAAATTCGAACGTCGGACTGAAGCATTGATTGATGATATGATGGAAAGACTTAGCCAAGTGCTGGATTCACACCTGGAGCAACTTAACCATGTGCCAACCGGTGGTAATAAAGGGAAAATTCATCCTAGTCCCTCGTTGATTGAAGAGCCAAATATGAATGAGTTACAACTGAGCCATGAACATGAGCTAGACAATGAAAATCAAACCTCATGTACAATGCGTGAGCAATGGTCCGAGAAGAATGGAGTGGAAAAAGACAAGAATAATTTGGCCTTAGTGAAGAGTAAAAAGGAGGAGTTGGCCATGTTTACAAAGGCTGAAAGTGTGACCATTTTGTTTGCTAACCGGCTAACATGTGTTTTGTTTAGCACCTCTTCTTTTGTTCAAGTTACACAAAGTCAAGTAGAGTTGATCATGGCATGTTCCATCCCGAAGTCACTTGGACACTTTGCGAGTTTCCATGGAATTGGTCTTCTAGGAACTAAATCTCTTTGGTATCAATTCATGGAACAATGTCCATTCAAATCTGTCCGCACCATTGGAGGATTCATTCGAGCTCATCTTAAAAGGGAAATTCCAGAATCTACTTCTTGTTCTTTACCTATGTGTCAAGGACTAGCACTGGAATCTCAAGTTGAATCAATTGGTGGAAGGAATATCGAAGTGTCAAAGGGAGTTTTCTCATTTAAATCTCGTTCTACACCTTCTTACCATCTAGCTAATAATGTCCCATTAGTCCTTTACCCGATTTCTGAATTGCTCCAAGTTGAAGGTTATTTTGTTTTCATAGGTTGTAACGCTGTCCACAATTTTCCAACTACGGCTAAAGACTTGCAACCCGATTTCGTGCTTATTCCTGCTGCAAGTGGTGCACGTTCGTGCTTCTTCACATGTCCAAAAGCTAGTCACCACGAGCTTACTTCACCAACCCCAACTTGTGCAAATTCATGCGATTCGTATGGAGTGCATTTCACTTCATTGCTGCCACTTATGTCACGTGACAATATGACAATCCATGGCCGAAGGTTGATTAGAGAGCTTTGGATTGCTACCTGGAAGTTTCGTGAGCCTTACACAAGCTTTTTCCTATCTTGGCGCATGTCCTTGTTTGAGGGCCTCATGAAACTGACCAAACGGCATTTAACTTGGCTCGTGACCTTTCATTTGTTCCCAACGTGGTTGACCTCCAAACGCACTGTCGACATCCCCATCTAGATTTGAGGACAAATCCTTTTCAAGAGGAGGGGAATGATGCGGTGGAGCACGAGGCCCAAAGTGTACAAGTAGACCCTGTGAAGGTGCCCCAAGGCACAGTGACACGAGCACGAGCTAAGAGATTCAAGGAGTCCCTCCAAGCCTTGGTACGTGCTATCCAAAACCAAGAGAAACCGAGCATTGAAGGGATTGAGTTGGAATATCCTTGCACGACTACTAAAATGCTGCTTACAATTGAAGATGCAAGTGTCCAAGCTCCAAACGGTGGGCTGAGCCGCAGTTAAGTACCCTCGCTGAGCCGAACTTTCCTTAGTTAGTTGGGCTAGCTTTCGGTCAAGTGAAGGCCCAAGGGGCTGGCCGAACTTTCCTTGTTATTTTTCCAGTTTATTAGGTCTTAGTCACGGCTATTAATAGCCTCAAGCCGCATGTTACATTCAGTTTTTGAGAGTATTGAATAAAATTTCCAGAATTTCGTCCATTCCTTGTGGCAAATTCCCTTAGCTTGTAAAAGCTAAGTTGAACATCCTAGAGTTGATCCTAGGCTGTTCTTGACTTATCAATCAAGCACACATACTTGATTGTGGCGTCCTCTACCGTTAAATCTGTTCTTGAGTGGTCCAAGTTCGGGTTCAACTCCGTCAAATCTTCATCGTGTTCCTCTAGATCCGAAGTAGCTTCCGCGTCTCGTATCACATCCAGGTCCACTTCAAAGGCACCGCATGAGACTCCTAAGACTAGGAGTAGGGACATCAAGTGCTTCAAGTGCCAAGGGTTTGGACATATTCAATCTCAGTGCCCAAACCAACGGGTCATGCTCATCACTCACAATGGCGAAATCGTGTCTGATGATGACGAATGTGAGGAGATGCCCGAACTGGTCGAAGACGACTGCCTAGAAGAGGAGTCAGCTGGGGAGGCTTGCTCGCCTACACGAGGAGAAGTAGGTTGCTTGGTGGCACGGCGAGTGCTAACCGCCCGCGTTAAGGAGGACGAGCAGCTACAACGCGAAAACCTTTTCTACACCCGCTGTAAGATAGGCGACAAGGTGTGTAGTCTCATCATCGACGGTGGGAGTTGCACGAACGTGGCCAGTTTGCTCATGGTTAAGAGTCTAGGACTCCCCACTACCAGGCATCCAAATCCTTACCGCCTCCAATGGCTAAGTGAGGATGGTGAGGTACGAGTCTTCAAACAGGTACGCATTCCCTTTTCAATTGGTACTTACACTGATGAAATCGTGTGCAACGTAGTACCAATGCATGCTACGCATATCATTTTGGGAAGGCCCTGGCAATTTGACAAACACGTCACATTCGATGGAAGAGCAAATAAGTACACCCTTTTGCACGATGGCAAACGTAAGGTCCTTACACCTCTCACACCTGCACAAGTTTATGAGGACCAACTACTATTGCAAAGGGAGTGTGAACAAGACCGTCAAAGGAGGAAACTAAAGGCAGTCGACCCTGGTAAAGGCTCCACGTCTACGAGTGAGCCATCAACCAAGGGTCAAGGGAGCACACCTAGGGGTATACATGACAAATCACCTACCGCACCTACCACTAGGAAGCACAACATGATTATTAAGGCTAAAGATGTTAGAAAAGTGGTGAACTCTAATCAGCCTATACTTCTCATGATTTGCAAGCATGTGCTCTTGGATGTTGCTGAGCTCGACAAGGCGTTGCCTGCGAGCATAGTTGCTCTTTTGCAAGAATTTGGGGATGTTTTCCCTGACGAGGTCCCTGATGGCTTACCACCCATTCAGGGAATTGAACACCAAATCGACCTAATTCCTGGAGCACCATTGCCCAACAAACCTGCCTACCGCATGGGCCCTGAGGAGACCAAGGAGCTTCAAAGGCTAGTTGATGGCCTCTTAGGTAAGGGTTGGGTAAAGGAAAGTCTAAGTCCTTGCGCTGTGCCTGTGATACTTGTTCCCAAAAAGGACGGTACTTGGCGCATGTGCACTGACTGTCGGGCTGTGAACGCTATCACTGTCAAATATCGTCATCCCATTCCTAGACTTGATGATATGCTTGATGAACTCGATGGTGCCATTATTTTCACCAAAATAGACTTAAGGAGCGGCTATCATCAAATTCGGATGAAAGAAGGCGACGAGTGGAAAACAGCCTTCAAAACCAAACATGGTCTCTATGAGTGGCCAGTCATGCCTTTTGGCTTAACTAATGCCCCTAGCACCTTCATGCGACTAATGAACCATGTGTTGAGACACTTTATTGGCAAGTTTGTCATTGTTTACTTTGATGACATCCTGATCTATAGTCGTAGTGAGCATGAGCACCTAGAGCATGTGAGAATAGTTCTTGAGACACTTCGACAGGCGCGTCTTTACGCCAACCTCAAGAAGTGCACCTTTTGTACTAACGAGCTTGTGTTTTTAGGCTATGTGGTAAGTTCGCAGGGCATCAAGGTGGACAAATCCAAGATTGAGGCCATCGAGCAATGGCCAACTCCCACGTCCGTCCCTGACGTGCGCAGCTTTCTTGGATTGGCGGGCTTTTACCGGCGCTTTGTCAAAGATTTTAGCACCATTGCCGCCCCGTTGACCGCCGTGACAAAGAAGAATGACAAGTTCCACTGGGGAGAATCACAAGAACAAGCATTTCTCGCCCTCAAGGACACACTCACACATGCGCCTGTGTTAGCATTACCAAATTTTCACAAGACTTTTGAAATTGAATGTGATGCTTCTGGTGTAGGTATTGGAGCGGTCCTCATGCAAGACAAGAGGCCTTGTGCCTTCTTTAGTGAGAAACTGGGGGGAGCTGCATTAAACTACCCCACGTACGACAAGGAGTTGTACGCATTAGTGAGGGCTTTGGAGACTTGGCAACACTATCTTCGCCCTCGGGAGTTCGTGATACACACTGATCACGAGTCATTGAAGTACCTCAAGGGACAACCCAAGTTAAGCAAGCGACATGCCAAATGGGTAAGCTTCATTGACACCTTTTCGTATGTCATTAAGTATAAGACTGGCAAAACGAATGTAGTGGCTGATGCATTATCACGTAGACATTCGTTGCTTGCCCTTCTGGATGCCAAGTTACTAGGGTTCGCATTGGTTAAGGAACTCTACACAAATGATCATGACTTTGGTGATATCTATGTTGCTTGTGTTAAGAACCCGCATGGAAAATACTTCTTGCATGATGGATTTCTATTCCATGTAGATAAACTGTGTGTACCTAATTCTTCCATTCGTGATCTTTTGATTCGAGAGGCACATAGTGGTGGTCTCATGGGCCACTTTGGCATCACCAAGACTCTGGCCATGTTGCAAGAGCACTTTTACTGGCCTCATATGCGTAGAGATGTTGAACGCATGGTTGGTAGATGTGCTACTTGTCACAAGGCAAAGTCTAAGACAAATCCATATGGCTTGTATACCCCATTACCTATCCCTCACCATCCTTGGGTTGATTTGTCTATGGACTTTGTATTAGGATTGCCTTGATCAACAAGGGGTAATGACTCCATCTTTGTTGTGGTTGATAGATTCTCTAAGATGGCTCATTTTATTCCTTGCCACAAAACTGACGATGCATCTCATATTGCTAATCTGTTCTTCAAAGAAATTGTCCGTCTGCATGGCCTGCCTAAAACTATTGTCAGTGATAGAGATGTGAAATTCTTGAGTTACTTTTGGAAGACTTTGTGGTCCAAACTGGGCACTAGGTTATTATTCTCCACCACTAGTCATCCACAAAGCGATGGACAAACTGAAGTTGTCAATCGCACACTTGGCACTCTACTTCGGGCCTTGATTAAAAAGAATCTTAAGACTTGGGAAGAGTGCCTCCCTCATGTTGAATTCGCCTACAATCGAACTGTGCATAGTGCCACACAATACTCCCCCTTTGAGATTGTTTATGGCTTCAACCCCGTCACCCCCCTTGATTTGGTGCCCTTACCTTCCTCTGAGCACACAAGCTTAGATGGGAAAAAGAAAGCTGATTCTGTGCGCAGGTTACATGAGGCCGTGCGAGCAAACATTGAGAAGCGTACGCAGCAATACACCCAGCAAGCCAACAAGCACCGTCGCAAGATGATTTTTGAGCCTGGAGATTGGGTTTGGCTACACTTGAGGAAAGAGCGATTTCCCAAGCAACGCCAAAGCAAATTGTCCCCAAGAGGTGATGGACCATTTCGGGTACTCCAACGAGTCAATGACAACGCATACAAGTTGGAGCTACCTGGGGAGTACAATGTTAGTGCAACCTTCAACGTCGCGGACCTAAGCCCATTTCTTGACGAGGAGGATCCAGATTTGAGGGCAAATCCTTCTCAAGAGGAGGGGACTGATGTGTGCACGAGTCTCGGCCCACGCAATGACCCAGTCCGAGTTCCATCGGGCCCAGTCACACGTGCACGGGCCAAGCTCTTCAAAGAATCACTCCAAGCCCTGGTTCGAGTCGTCCAAGACCAACATGGAGTTCACAAAGATATTGAGGGCTTAGAGAGAGACAATCAAGCCATTTGCACAATGATCCAAGCCCACGAGGACTCAAGTGGGCCTTCAAGAGGACCGGCCCTATAGGGCCTTAGCCTTAGTATTTGATAGATTGGATTAATTTGTCTTCATAGCTCATTGGGCCGGCCCATCTTGGACACCAAGATGACCGAACTCTTTGCCATTGTTTCCTTAGGTTTTCTTAGTCACTTTGGCCTATAAATAGGCTTGCTTTGTAAGGTTTTAGGGTAGTCGTTTTATCAATAAAATTGGTTTAATTCGTTCCTTCTTCCAAGAAGAGAGTTCGAGCACTTTAACTTGCTTTGGCAAGGGTTATTGAGCAATCTTGCGTCCTGTCCTCGATTGTTCATCCGACCTATTCCCCTGGAGTATTCACCTTCATCGGAGTGTCGTCTACCACCTACATCAAATCGTGTCGTCCGTTTGATTCTAGGTCCCGCAATCCAAGCGTTGGACAACCTTGCTAGATCCTTGGGCAAACGTGCTACGTGTCTCGAAACAAGTTGATCGAGGAACGTATCAGTGAGGTACGTGTCTACAAACAGGTACGTATTCCTTTCTCTATTGGCAATTACATAGATGAGGTTGTGTGTGATGTTGTGCCTATGCATGCGACACATGTCACACCTTGGCAATTTGACAAATCCGTCACGTTTGATGAACGAGCAAATAAATACACTCTCTTGCACAATGGAAAATGCCTGGTCCTCACACCACTCACACCTGCCCAAGTGTATGTGGACCAACTTAAGTTACAAAGAGAGTGTGAACAAGACCGCCAAAAGAGGAAACAAAAGGCGGCCGATCCTGGCAAATGCTCCACTTCTACAAGTGAGCATTCGACCAAGGGTCAAGTGGGCACACCTGGTGATACGCATGATCATTCACCCATTAAACCACCCACTAGGAAGCAAAACATGATCATTAAGGCTAAGGATGTTAGAAAGGTTATAAATTCTGATCAGCCTATACTTCTCATGATTTGCAAGCATGTGCTCTTAGATGTTGCTGAGCTCAATAAGGCATTGCCTTCGAGCATGGTTGCTCTTTTGCAGGAATTCGAGGATGTATTCCCTGATGAGGTCCCTGATGGTTTACCACCCATTCGAGGGATTGAGCATCAAATAGACTGATTCCGGGAGCACCCCTACCCAACAAACCGGTTTACCGCATGGGTCCTGAGGAGACAAAAGAGCTTCAAAGGCAAGTTGATGGCCTCTTAGGTAAGGGTTGGGTAAAACAGAGTTTAAATCCTTGTGTTGTGCCTATGATACTTTCCCCCAAAAAGGATGGTACTTGGCGCATGTGCACTGACTGTAGGGCTGTATCATCATCCCATTCCTAGACTTGATGATATGCTTGATGAACTCGATGGTGCTATCATTTTCACCAAAATCGATTTAAGGTGTGGCTATCATCAAATTAGGATGAAAGAAGGCGATGAGTGGAAAACGGCGTTCAAAACCAAACATGAGTGTGGAGGACTACCACAAAGAAATTGAGATGACCATGATGAGGGCCAACATTCAAGAAGACAATGAGGCCACGATGGCTCGGTTTCTTAGAGGTCTCAATCCTGACCTTCAAGAAGCCTTGGAGCTCCAACATTACTTGGACATGCACGACCTTCTAGAACTCGCTATTAAGGCCGAGCGGGGGAAGAAACTAAGACGTGGAGTACGTACGTTCCAAACTTCTAACACCACTTCATGGAGGGGCAACCAACCACGAAGGGCGACCCACAAAGTTGGAAATGCGGCAGCACCAACCTCTTCTAACCGAATCCAAGGTAACACCTCTAACCGCCATTCCTATTCTACCCCTAACAAGGTTTCCGATGCATCCAGGTCCACTTCAAAGGCACCGCATGAGACTCCTAAGACTAGGAGTAGGGACATCAAGTGCTTCAAGTGCCAAGGGTTTGGACATATTCAATCTCAGTGCCCAAACCAACGGGTCATGCTCATCACTCACAATGGCGAAATCGTGTCTGATGATGACGAATGTGAGGAGATGCCCGAACTGGTCGAAGACGACTGCCTAGAAGAGGAGTCAGCTGGGGAGGCTTGCTCGCCTACACGAGGAGAAGTAGGTTGCTTGGTGGCACGGCGAGTGCTAACCGCCCGCGTTAAGGAGGACGAGCAGCTACAACGCGAAAACCTTTTCTACACCCGCTGTAAGATAGGCGACAAGGTGTGTAGTCTCATCATCGACGGTGGGAGTTGCACGAACGTGGCCAGTTTGCTCATGGTTGAGAGTCTAGGACTCCCCACTACCAGGCATCCAAATCCTTACCGCCTCCAATGGCTAAGTGAGGATGGTGAGGTACGAGTCTTCAAACAGGTACGCATTCCCTTTTCAATTGGTACTTACACTGATGAAATCGTGTGCAACGTAGTACCAATGCATGCTACGCATATCATTTTGGGAAGGCCCTGGCAATTTGACAAACACGTCACATTCGATGGAAGAGCAAATAAGTACACCCTTTTGCACGATGGCAAACGTAAGGTCCTTACACCTCTCACACCTGCACAAGTTTATGAGGACCAACTACTATTGCAAAGGGAGTGTGAACAAGACCGTCAAAGGAGGAAACTAAAGGCAGTCGACCCTGGTAAAGGCTCCACGTCTACGAGTGAGCCATCAACCAAGGGTCAAGGGAGCACACCTAGGGGTATACATGACAAATCACCTACCGCACCTACCACTAGGAAGCACAACATGATTATTAAGGCTAAAGATGTTAGAAAAGTGGTGAACTCTAATCAGCCTATACTTCTCATGATTTGCAAGCATGTGCTCTTGGATGTTGCTGAGCTCGACAAGGCGTTGCCTGCGAGCATAGTTGCTCTTTTGCAAGAATTTGGGGATGTTTTCCCTGACGAGGTCCCTGATGGCTTACCACCCATTCAGGGAATTGAACACCAAATCGACCTAATTCCTGGAGCACCATTGCCCAACAAACCTGCCTACCGCATGGGCCCTGAGGAGACCAAGGAGCTTCAAAGGCTAGTTGATGGCCTCTTAGGTAAGGGTTGGGTAAAGGAAAGTCTAAGTCCTTGCGCTGTGCCTGTGATACTTGTTCCCAAAAAGGACGGTACTTGGCGCATGTGCACTGACTGTCGGGCTGTGAACGCTATCACTGTCAAATATCGTCATCCCATTCCTAGACTTGATGATATGCTTGATGAACTCGATGGTGCCATTATTTTCACCAAAATAGACTTAAGGAGCGGCTATCATCAAATTCGGATGAAAGAAGGCGACGAGTGGAAAACAGCCTTCAAAACCAAACATGGTCTCTATGAGTGGCCAGTCATGCCTTTTGGCTTAACTAATGCCCCTAGCACCTTCATGCGACTAATGAACCATGTGTTGAGACACTTTATTGGCAAGTTTGTCATTGTTTACTTTGATGACATCCTGATCTATAGTCGTAGTGAGCATGAGCACCTAGAGCATGTGAGAATAGTTCTTGAGACACTTCGACAGGCGCGTCTTTACGCCAACCTCAAGAAGTGCACCTTTTGTACTAACGAGCTTGTGTTTTTAGGCTATGTGGTAAGTTCGCAGGGCATCAAGGTGGACAAATCCAAGATTGAGGCCATCGAGCAATGGCCAACTCCCACGTCCGTCCCTGACGTGCGCAGCTTTCTTGGATTGGCGGGCTTTTACCGGCGCTTTGTCAAAGATTTTAGCACCATTGCCGCCCCGTTGACCGCCGTGACAAAGAAGAATGACAAGTTCCACTGGGGAGAATCACAAGAACAAGCATTTCTCGCCCTCAAGGACACACTCACACATGCGCCTGTGTTAGCATTACCAAATTTTCACAAGACTTTTGAAATTGAATGTGATGCTTCTGGTGTAGGTATTGGAGCGGTCCTCATGCAAGACAAGAGGCCTTGTGCCTTCTTTAGTGAGAAACTGGGGGGAGCTGCATTAAACTACCCCACGTACGACAAGGAGTTGTACGCATTAGTGAGGGCTTTGGAGACTTGGCAACACTATCTTCGCCCTCGGGAGTTCGTGATACACACTGATCACGAGTCATTGAAGTACCTCAAGGGACAACCCAAGTTAAGCAAGCGACATGCCAAATGGGTAAGCTTCATTGACACCTTTTCGTATGTCATTAAGTATAAGACTGGCAAAACGAATGTAGTGGCTGATGCATTATCACGTAGACATTCGTTGCTTGCCCTTCTGGATGCCAAGTTACTAGGGTTCGCATTGGTTAAGGAACTCTACACAAATGATCATGACTTTGGTGATATCTATGTTGCTTGTGTTAAGAACCCGCATGGAAAATACTTCTTGCATGATGGATTTCTATTCCATGTAGATAAACTGTGTGTACCTAATTCTTCCATTCGTGATCTTTTGATTCGAGAGGCACATAGTGGTGGTCTCATGGGCCACTTTGGCATCACCAAGACTCTGGCCATGTTGCAAGAGCACTTTTACTGGCCTCATATGCGTAGAGATGTTGAACGCATGGTTGGTAGATGTGCTACTTGTCACAAGGCAAAGTCTAAGACAAATCCATATGGCTTGTATACCCCATTACCTATCCCTCACCATCCTTGGGTTGATTTGTCTATGGACTTTGTATTAGGATTGCCTTGATCAACAAGGGGTAATGACTCCATCTTTGTTGTGGTTGATAGATTCTCTAAGATGGCTCATTTTATTCCTTGCCACAAAACTGACGATGCATCTCATATTGCTAATCTGTTCTTCAAAGAAATTGTCCGTCTGCATGGCCTGCCTAAAACTATTGTCAGTGATAGAGATGTGAAATTCTTGAGTTACTTTTGGAAGACTTTGTGGTCCAAACTGGGCACTAGGTTATTATTCTCCACCACTAGTCATCCACAAAGCGATGGACAAACTGAAGTTGTCAATCGCACACTTGGCACTCTACTTCGGGCCTTGATTAAAAAGAATCTTAAGACTTGGGAAGAGTGCCTCCCTCATGTTGAATTCGCCTACAATCGAACTGTGCATAGTGCCACACAATACTCCCCCTTTGAGATTGTTTATGGCTTCAACCCCGTCACCCCCCTTGATTTGGTGCCCTTACCTTCCTCTGAGCACACAAGCTTAGATGGGAAAAAGAAAGCTGATTCTGTGCGCAGGTTACATGAGGCCGTGCGAGCAAACATTGAGAAGCGTACGCAGCAATACACCCAGCAAGCCAACAAGCACCGTCGCAAGATGATTTTTGAGCCTGGAGATTGGGTTTGGCTACACTTGAGGAAAGAGCGATTTCCCAAGCAACGCTAAAGCAAATTGTCCCCAAGAGGTGATGGACCATTTCGGGTACTCCAACGAGTCAATGACAACGCATACAAGTTGGAGCTACCTGGGGAGTACAATGTTAGTGCAACCTTCAACGTCGCGGACCTAAGCCCATTTCTTGACGAGGAGGATCCAGATTTGAGGGCAAATCCTTCTCAAGAGGAGGGGACTGATGTGTGCACGAGTCTCGGCCCACGCAATGACCCAGTCCGAGTTCCATCGGGCCCAGTCACACGTGCACGGGCCAAGCTCTTCAAAGAATCACTCCAAGCCCTGGTTCGAGTCGTCCAAGACCAACATGGAGTTCACAAAGATATTGAGGGCTTAGAGAGAGACAATCAAGCCATTTGCACAATGATCCAAGCCCACGAGGACTCAAGTGGGCCTTCAAGAGGACCGGCCCTATAGGGCCTTAGCCTTAGTATTTGATAGATTGGATTAATTTGTCTTCATAGCTCATTGGGCCGGCCCATCTTGGACACCAAGATGACCGAACTCTTTGCCATTGTTTCCTTAGGTTTTCTTAGTCACTTTGGCCTATAAATAGGCTTGCTTTGTAAGGTTTTAGGGTAGTCGTTTTATCAATAAAATTGGTTTAATTCGTTCCTTCTTCCAAGAAGAGAGTTCGAGCACTTTAACTTGCTTTGGCAAGGGTTATTGAGCAATCTTGCGTCCTGTCCTCGATTGTTCATCCGACCTATTCCCCTGGAGTATTCACCTTCATCGGAGTGTCGTCTACCACCTACATCAAATCGTGTCGTCCGTTTGATTCTAGGTCCCGCAATCCAAGCGTTGGACAACCTTGCTAGATCCTTGGGCAAACGTGCTACGTGTCTCGAAACAAGTTGATCGAGGAACGTATCAGTGAGGTACGTGTCTACAAACAGGTACGTATTCCTTTCTCTATTGGCAATTACATAGATGAGGTTGTGTGTGATGTTGTGCCTATGCATGCGACACATGTCATCCTAGGGAGACCTTGGCAATTTGACAAATCCGTCACGTTTGATGAACGAGCAAATAAATACACTCTCTTGCACAATGGAAAATGCCTGGTCCTCACACCACTCACACCTGCCCAAGTGTATGTGGACCAACTTAAGTTACAAAGAGAGTGTGAACAAGACCGCCAAAAGAGGAAACAAAAGGCGGCCGATCCTGGCAAATGCTCCACTTCTACAAGTGAGCATTCGACCAAGGGTCAAGTGGGCACACCTGGTGATACGCATGATCATTCACCCATTAAACCACCCACTAGGAAGCAAAACATGATCATTAAGGCTAAGGATGTTAGAAAGGTTATAAATTCTGATCAGCCTATACTTCTCATGATTTGCAAGCATGTGCTCTTAGATGTTGCTGAGCTCAATAAGGCATTGCCTTCGAGCATGGTTGCTCTTTTGCAGGAATTCGAGGATGTATTCCCTGATGAGGTCCCTGATGGTTTACCACCCATTCGAGGGATTGAGCATCAAATAGACTGATTCCGGGAGCACCCCTACCCAACAAACCGGTTTACCGCATGGGTCCTGAGGAGACAAAAGAGCTTCAAAGGCAAGTTGATGGCCTCTTAGGTAAGGGTTGGGTAAAACAGAGTTTAAATCCTTGTGTTGTGCCTATGATACTTTCCCCCAAAAAGGATGGTACTTGGCGCATGTGCACTGACTGTAGGGCTGTATCATCATCCCATTCCTAGACTTGATGATATGCTTGATGAACTCGATGGTGCTATCATTTTCACCAAAATCGATTTAAGGTGTGGCTATCATCAAATTAGGATGAAAGAAGGCGATGAGTGGAAAACGGCGTTCAAAACCAAACATGAGTGTGGAGGACTACCACAAAGAAATTGAGATGACCATGATGAGGGCCAACATTCAAGAAGACAATGAGGCCACGATGGCTCGGTTTCTTAGAGGTCTCAATCCTGACCTTCAAGAAGCCTTGGAGCTCCAACATTACTTGGACATGCACGACCTTCTAGAACTCGCTATTAAGGCCGAGCGGGGGAAGAAACTAAGACGTGGAGTACGTACGTTCCAAACTTCTAACACCACTTCATGGAGGGGCAACCAACCACGAAGGGCGACCCACAAAGTTGGAAATGCGGCAGCACCAACCTCTTCTAACCGAATCCAAGGTAACACCTCTAACCGCCATTCCTATTCTACCCCTAACAAGGTTTCCGATGCATCCAGGTCCACTTCAAAGGCACCGCATGAGACTCCTAAGACTAGGAGTAGGGACATCAAGTGCTTCAAGTGCCAAGGGTTTGGACATATTCAATCTCAGTGCCCAAACCAACGGGTCATGCTCATCACTCACAATGGCGAAATCGTGTCTGATGATGACGAATGTGAGGAGATGCCCGAACTGGTCGAAGACGACTGCCTAGAAGAGGAGTCAGCTGGGGAGGCTTGCTCGCCTACACGAGGAGAAGTAGGTTGCTTGGTGGCACGGCGAGTGCTAACCGCCCGCGTTAAGGAGGACGAGCAGCTACAACGCGAAAACCTTTTCTACACCCGCTGTAAGATAGGCGACAAGGTGTGTAGTCTCATCATCGACGGTGGGAGTTGCACGAACGTGGCCAGTTTGCTCATGGTTGAGAGTCTAGGACTCCCCACTACCAGGCATCCAAATCCTTACCGCCTCCAATGGCTAAGTGAGGATGGTGAGGTACGAGTCTTCAAACAGGTACGCATTCCCTTTTCAATTGGTACTTACACTGATGAAATCGTGTGCAACGTAGTACCAATGCATGCTACGCATATCATTTTGGGAAGGCCCTGGCAATTTGACAAACACGTCACATTCGATGGAAGAGCAAATAAGTACACCCTTTTGCACGATGGCAAACGTAAGGTCCTTACACCTCTCACACCTGCACAAGTTTATGAGGACCAACTACTATTGCAAAGGGAGTGTGAACAAGACCGTCAAAGGAGGAAACTAAAGGCAGTCGACCCTGGTAAAGGCTCCACGTCTACGAGTGAGCCATCAACCAAGGGTCAAGGGAGCACACCTAGGGGTATACATGACAAATCACCTACCGCACCTACCACTAGGAAGCACAACATGATTATTAAGGCTAAAGATGTTAGAAAAGTGGTGAACTCTAATCAGCCTATACTTCTCATGATTTGCAAGCATGTGCTCTTGGATGTTGCTGAGCTCGACAAGGCGTTGCCTGCGAGCATAGTTGCTCTTTTGCAAGAATTTGGGGATGTTTTCCCTGACGAGGTCCCTGATGGCTTACCACCCATTCGGGGAATTGAACACCAAATCGACCTCATTCCTGGAGCACCATTGCCCAACAAACCTGCCTACCGCATGGGCCCTGAGGAGACCAAGGAGCTTCAAAGGCAAGTTGATGGCCTCTTAGGTAAGGGTTGGGTAAAGGAAAGTCTAAGTCCTTGCGCTGTGCCTGTGATACTTGTTCCCAAAAAGGACGGTACTTGGCGCATGTGCACTGACTGTCGGGCTGTGAACGCTATCACTGTCAAATATCGTCATCCCATTCCTAGACTTGATGATATGCTTGATGAACTCGATGGTGCCATTATTTTCACCAAAATAGACTTAAGGAGCGGCTATCATCAAATTCGGATGAAAGAAGGCGACGAGTGGAAAACAGCCTTCAAAACCAAACATGGTCTCTATGAGTGGCCAGTCATGCCTTTTGGCTTAACTAATGCCCCTAGCACCTTCATGCGACTAATGAACCATGTGTTGAGACACTTTATTGGCAAGTTTGTCATTGTTTACTTTGATGACATCCTGATCTATAGTCGTAGTGAGCATGAGCACCTAGAGCATGTGAGAATAGTTCTTGAGACACTTCGACAGGCGCGTCTTTACGCCAACCTCAAGAAGTGCACCTTTTGTACTAACGAGCTTGTGTTTTTAGGCTATGTGGTAAGTTCGCAGGGCATCAAGGTGGACAAATCCAAGATTGAGGCCATCGAGCAATGGCCAACTCCCACGTCCGTCCCTGACGTGCGCAGCTTTCTTGGATTGGCGGGCTTTTACCGGCGCTTTGTCAAAGATTTTAGCACCATTGCCGCCCCGTTGACCGCCGTGACAAAGAAGAATGACAAGTTCCACTGGGGAGAATCACAAGAACAAGCATTTCTCGCCCTCAAGGACACACTCACACATGCGCCTGTGTTAGCATTACCAAATTTTCACAAGACTTTTGAAATTGAATGTGATGCTTCTGGTGTAGGTATTGGAGCGGTCCTCATGCAAGACAAGAGGCCTTGTGCCTTCTTTAGTGAGAAACTGGGGGGAGCTGCATTAAACTACCCCACGTACGACAAGGAGTTGTACGCATTAGTGAGGGCTTTGGAGACTTGGCAACACTATCTTCGCCCTCGGGAGTTCGTGATACACACTGATCACGAGTCATTGAAGTACCTCAAGGGACAACCCAAGTTAAGCAAGCGACATGCCAAATGGGTAAGCTTCATTGACACCTTTTCGTATGTCATTAAGTATAAGACTGGCAAAACGAATGTAGTGGCTGATGCATTATCACGTAGACATTCGTTGCTTGCCCTTCTGGATGCCAAGTTACTAGGGTTCGCATTGGTTAAGGAACTCTACACAAATGATCATGACTTTGGTGATATCTATGTTGCTTGTGTTAAGAACCCGCATGGAAAATACTTCTTGCATGATGGATTTCTATTCCATGTAGATAAACTGTGTGTACCTAATTCTTCCATTCGTGATCTTTTGATTCGAGAGGCACATAGTGGTGGTCTCATGGGCCACTTTGGCATCACCAAGACTCTGGCCATGTTGCAAGAGCACTTTTACTGGCCTCATATGCGTAGAGATGTTGAACGCATGGTTGGTAGATGTGCTACTTGTCACAAGGCAAAGTCTAAGACAAATCCATATGGCTTGTATACCCCATTACCTATCCCTCACCATCCTTGGGTTGATTTGTCTATGGACTTTGTATTAGGATTGCCTTGATCAACAAGGGGTAATGACTCCATCTTTGTTGTGGTTGATAGATTCTCTAAGATGGCTCATTTTATTCCTTGCCACAAAACTGACGATGCATCTCATATTGCTAATCTGTTCTTCAAAGAAATTGTCCGTCTGCATGGCCTGCCTAAAACTATTGTCAGTGATAGAGATGTGAAATTCTTGAGTTACTTTTGGAAGACTTTGTGGTCCAAACTGGGCACTAGGTTATTATTCTCCACCACTAGTCATCCACAAAGCGATGGACAAACTGAAGTTGTCAATCGCACACTTGGCACTCTACTTCGGGCCTTGATTAAAAAGAATCTTAAGACTTGGGAAGAGTGCCTCCCTCATGTTGAATTCGCCTACAATCGAACTGTGCATAGTGCCACACAATACTCCCCCTTTGAGATTGTTTATGGCTTCAACCCCGTCACCCCCATTGATTTGGTGCCCTTACCTTCCTCTGAGCACACAAGCTTAGACGGGAAAAAGAAAGCTGATTCTGTGCGCAGGTTACATGAGGCCGTGCGAGCAAACATTGAGAAGCGTACGCAGCAATACACCCAGCAAGCCAACAAGCACCGTCGCAAGATGATTTTTGAGCCTGGAGATTGGGTTTGGCTACACTTGAGGAAAGAGCGATTTCCCAAGCAACGCCAAAGCAAATTGTCCCCAAGAGGTGATGGACCATTTCGGGTACTCCAACGAGTCAATGACAACGCATACAAGTTGGAGCTACCTGGGGAGTACAATGTTAGTGCAACCTTCAACGTCGCGGACCTAAGCCCATTTCTTGACGAGGAGGATCCAGATTTGAGGGCAAATCCTTCTCAAGAGGAGGGGACTGATGTGTGCACGAGTCTCGGCCCACGCAATGACCCAGTCCGAGTTCCATCGGGCCCAGTCACACGTGCACGGGCCAAGCTCTTCAAAGAATCACTCCAAGCCCTGGTTCGAGTCGTCCAAGACCAACATGGAGTTCACAAAGATATTGAGGGCTTAGAGAGAGACAATCAAGCCATTTGCACAATGATCCAAGCCCACGAGGACTCAAGTGGGCCTTCAAGAGGACCGGCCCTATAGAGCCTTAGCCTTAGTATTTGATAGATTGGATTAATTTGTCTTCATAGCTCATTGGGCCGGCCCATCTTGGACACCAAGATGACCGAACTCTTTGCCATTGTTTCCTTAGGTTTTCTTAGTCACTTTGGCCTATAAATAGGCTTGCTTTGTAAGGTTTTAGGGTAGTCGTTTTATCAATAAAATTGGTTTAATTCGTTCCTTCTTCCAAGAAGAGAGTTCGAGCACTTTAACTTGCTTTGGCAAGGGTTATTGAGCAATCTTGCGTCCTGTCCTCGATTGTTCATCCGACCTATTCCCCTGGAGTATTCACCTTCATCGGAGTGTCGTTTACCACCTACATCAAATCGTGTCGTCCGTTTGATTCTAGGTCCCGCAATCCAAGCGTTGGACAACCTTGCTAGATCCTTGGGCAAACGTGCTACGTGTCTCGAAACAAGTTGATCGAGGAACGTATCAGTGAGGTACGTGTCTACAAACAGGTACGTATTCCTTTCTCTATTGGCAATTACATAGATGAGGTTGTGTGTGATGTTGTGCCTATGCATGCGACACATGTCACACCTTGGCAATTTGACAAATCCGTCACGTTTGATGAACGAGCAAATAAATACACTCTCTTGCACAATGGAAAATGCCTGGTCCTCACACCACTCACACCTGCCCAAGTGTATGTGGACCAACTTAAGTTACAAAGAGAGTGTGAACAAGACCGCCAAAAGAGGAAACAAAAGGCGGCCGATCCTGGCAAATGCTCCACTTCTACAAGTGAGCATTCGACCAAGGGTCAAGTGGGCACACCTGGTGATACGCATGATCATTCACCCATTAAACCACCCACTAGGAAGCAAAACATGATCATTAAGGCTAAGGATGTTAGAAAGGTTATAAATTCTGATCAGCCTATACTTCTCATGATTTGCAAGCATGTGCTCTTAGATGTTGCTGAGCTCAATAAGGCATTGCCTTCGAGCATGGTTGCTCTTTTGCAGGAATTCGAGGATGTATTCCCTGATGAGGTCCCTGATGGTTTACCACCCATTCGAGGGATTGAGCATCAAATAGACTGATTCCGGGAGCACCCCTACCCAACAAACCGGTTTACCGCATGGGTCCTGAGGAGACAAAAGAGCTTCAAAGGCAAGTTGATGGCCTCTTAGGTAAGGGTTGGGTAAAACAGAGTTTAAATCCTTGTGTTGTGCCTATGATACTTTCCCCCAAAAAGGATGGTACTTGGCGCATGTGCACTGACTGTAGGGCTGTATCATCATCCCATTCCTAGACTTGATGATATGCTTGATGAACTCGATGGTGCTATCATTTTCACCAAAATCGATTTAAGGTGTGGCTATCATCAAATTAGGATGAAAGAAGGCGATGAGTGGAAAACGGCGTTCAAAACCAAACATGAGTGTGGAGGACTACCACAAAGAAATTGAGATGACCATGATGAGGGCCAACATTCAAGAAGACAATGAGGCCACGATGGCTCGGTTTCTTAGAGGTCTCAATCCTGACCTTCAAGAAGCCTTGGAGCTCCAACATTACTTGGACATGCACGACCTTCTAGAACTCGCTATTAAGGCCGAGCGGGGGAAGAAACTAAGACGTGGAGTACGTACGTTCCAAACTTCTAACACCACTTCATGGAGGGGCAACCAACCACGAAGGGCGACCCACAAAGTTGGAAATGCGGCAGCACCAACCTCTTCTAACCGAATCCAAGGTAACACCTCTAACCGCCATTCCTATTCTACCCCTAACAAGGTTTCCGATGCATCCAGGTCCACTTCAAAGGCACCGCATGAGACTCCTAAGACTAGGAGTAGGGACATCAAGTGCTTCAAGTGCCAAGGGTTTGGACATATTCAATCTCAGTGCCCAAACCAACGGGTCATGCTCATCACTCACAATGGCGAAATCGTGTCTGATGATGACGAATGTGAGGAGATGCCCGAACTGGTCGAAGACGACTGCCTAGAAGAGGAGTCAGCTGGGGAGGCTTGCTCGCCTACACGAGGAGAAGTAGGTTGCTTGGTGGCACGGCGAGTGCTAACCGCCCGCGTTAAGGAGGACGAGCAGCTACAACGCGAAAACCTTTTCTACACCCGCTGTAAGATAGGCGACAAGGTGTGTAGTCTCATCATCGACGGTGGGAGTTGCACGAACGTGGCCAGTTTGCTCATGGTTGAGAGTCTAGGACTCCCCACTACCAGGCATCCAAATCCTTACCGCCTCCAATGGCTAAGTGAGGATGGTGAGGTACGAGTCTTCAAACAGGTACGCATTCCCTTTTCAATTGGTACTTACACTGATGAAATCGTGTGCAACGTAGTACCAATGCATGCTACGCATATCATTTTGGGAAGGCCCTGGCAATTTGACAAACACGTCACATTCGATGGAAGAGCAAATAAGTACACCCTTTTGCACGATGGCAAACGTAAGGTCCTTACACCTCTCACACCTGCACAAGTTTATGAGGACCAACTACTATTGCAAAGGGAGTGTGAACAAGACCGTCAAAGGAGGAAACTAAAGGCAGTCGACCCTGGTAAAGGCTCCACGTCTACGAGTGAGCCATCAACCAAGGGTCAAGGGAGCACACCTAGGGGTATACATGACAAATCACCTACCGCACCTACCACTAGGAAGCACAACATGATTATTAAGGCTAAAGATGTTAGAAAAGTGGTGAACTCTAATCAGCCTATACTTCTCATGATTTGCAAGCATGTGCTCTTGGATGTTGCTGAGCTCGACAAGGCGTTGCCTGCGAGCATAGTTGCTCTTTTGCAAGAATTTGGGGATGTTTTCCCTGACGAGGTCCCTGATGGCTTACCACCCATTCGGGGAATTGAACACCAAATCGACCTCATTCCTGGAGCACCATTGCCCAACAAACCTGCCTACCGCATGGGCCCTGAGGAGACCAAGGAGCTTCAAAGGCAAGTTGATGGCCTCTTAGGTAAGGGTTGGGTAAAGGAAAGTCTAAGTCCTTGCGCTGTGCCTGTGATACTTGTTCCCAAAAAGGACGGTACTTGGCGCATGTGCACTGACTGTCGGGCTGTGAACGCTATCACTGTCAAATATCGTCATCCCATTCCTAGACTTGATGATATGCTTGATGAACTCGATGGTGCCATTATTTTCACCAAAATAGACTTAAGGAGCGGCTATCATCAAATTCGGATGAAAGAAGGCGACGAGTGGAAAACAGCCTTCAAAACCAAACATGGTCTCTATGAGTGGCCAGTCATGCCTTTTGGCTTAACTAATGCCCCTAGCACCTTCATGCGACTAATGAACCATGTGTTGAGACACTTTATTGGCAAGTTTGTCATTGTTTACTTTGATGACATCCTGATCTATAGTCGTAGTGAGCATGAGCACCTAGAGCATGTGAGAATAGTTCTTGAGACACTTCGACAGGCGCGTCTTTACGCCAACCTCAAGAAGTGCACCTTTTGTACTAACGAGCTTGTGTTTTTAGGCTATGTGGTAAGTTCGCAGGGCATCAAGGTGGACAAATCCAAGATTGAGGCCATCGAGCAATGGCCAACTCCCACGTCCGTCCCTGACGTGCGCAGCTTTCTTGGATTGGCGGGCTTTTACCGGCGCTTTGTCAAAGATTTTAGCACCATTGCCGCCCCGTTGACCGCCGTGACAAAGAAGAATGACAAGTTCCACTGGGGAGAATCACAAGAACAAGCATTTCTCGCCCTCAAGGACACACTCACACATGCGCCTGTGTTAGCATTACCAAATTTTCACAAGACTTTTGAAATTGAATGTGATGCTTCTGGTGTAGGTATTGGAGCGGTCCTCATGCAAGACAAGAGGCCTTGTGCCTTCTTTAGTGAGAAACTGGGGGGAGCTGCATTAAACTACCCCACGTACGACAAGGAGTTGTACGCATTAGTGAGGGCTTTGGAGACTTGGCAACACTATCTTCGCCCTCGGGAGTTCGTGATACACACTGATCACGAGTCATTGAAGTACCTCAAGGGACAACCCAAGTTAAGCAAGCGACATGCCAAATGGGTAAGCTTCATTGACACCTTTTCGTATGTCATTAAGTATAAGACTGGCAAAACGAATGTAGTGGCTGATGCATTATCACGTAGACATTCGTTGCTTGCCCTTCTGGATGCCAAGTTACTAGGGTTCGCATTGGTTAAGGAACTCTACACAAATGATCATGACTTTGGTGATATCTATGTTGCTTGTGTTAAGAACCCGCATGGAAAATACTTCTTGCATGATGGATTTCTATTCCATGTAGATAAACTGTGTGTACCTAATTCTTCCATTCGTGATCTTTTGATTCGAGAGGCACATAGTGGTGGTCTCATGGGCCACTTTGGCATCACCAAGACTCTGGCCATGTTGCAAGAGCACTTTTACTGGCCTCATATGCGTAGAGATGTTGAACGCATGGTTGGTAGATGTGCTACTTGTCACAAGGCAAAGTCTAAGACAAATCCATATGGCTTGTATACCCCATTACCTATCCCTCACCATCCTTGGGTTGATTTGTCTATGGACTTTGTATTAGGATTGCCTTGATCAACAAGGGGTAATGACTCCATCTTTGTTGTGGTTGATAGATTCTCTAAGATGGCTCATTTTATTCCTTGCCACAAAACTGACGATGCATCTCATATTGCTAATCTGTTCTTCAAAGAAATTGTCCGTCTGCATGGCCTGCCTAAAACTATTGTCAGTGATAGAGATGTGAAATTCTTGAGTTACTTTTGGAAGACTTTGTGGTCCAAACTGGGCACTAGGTTATTATTCTCCACCACTAGTCATCCACAAAGCGATGGACAAACTGAAGTTGTCAATCGCACACTTGGCACTCTACTTCGGGCCTTGATTAAAAAGAATCTTAAGACTTGGGAAGAGTGCCTCCCTCATGTTGAATTCGCCTACAATCGAACTGTGCATAGTGCCACACAATACTCCCCCTTTGAGATTGTTTATGGCTTCAACCCCGTCACCCCCATTGATTTGGTGCCCTTACCTTCCTCTGAGCACACAAGCTTAGACGGGAAAAAGAAAGCTGATTCTGTGCGCAGGTTACATGAGGCCGTGCGAGCAAACATTGAGAAGCGTACGCAGCAATACACCCAGCAAGCCAACAAGCACCGTCGCAAGATGATTTTTGAGCCTGGAGATTGGGTTTGGCTACACTTGAGGAAAGAGCGATTTCCCAAGCAACGCCAAAGCAAATTGTCCCCAAGAGGTGATGGACCATTTCGGGTACTCCAACGAGTCAATGACAACGCATACAAGTTGGAGCTACCTGGGGAGTACAATGTTAGTGCAACCTTCAACGTCGCGGACCTAAGCCCATTTCTTGACGAGGAGGATCCAGATTTGAGGGCAAATCCTTCTCAAGAGGAGGGGACTGATGTGTGCACGAGTCTCGGCCCACGCAATGACCCAGTCCGAGTTCCATCGGGCCCAGTCACACGTGCACGGGCCAAGCTCTTCAAAGAATCACTCCAAGCCCTGGTTCGAGTCGTCCAAGACCAACATGGAGTTCACAAAGATATTGAGGGCTTAGAGAGAGACAATCAAGCCATTTGCACAATGATCCAAGCCCACGAGGACTCAAGTGGGCCTTCAAGAGGACCGGCCCTATAGAGCCTTAGCCTTAGTATTTGATAGATTGGATTAATTTGTCTTCATAGCTCATTGGGCCGGCCCATCTTGGACACCAAGATGACCGAACTCTTTGCCATTGTTTCCTTAGGTTTTCTTAGTCACTTTGGCCTATAAATAGGCTTGCTTTGTAAGGTTTTAGGGTAGTCGTTTTATCAATAAAATTGGTTTAATTCGTTCCTTCTTCCAAGAAGAGAGTTCGAGCACTTTAACTTGCTTTGGCAAGGGTTATTGAGCAATCTTGCGTCCTGTCCTCGATTGTTCATCCGACCTATTCCCCTGGAGTATTCACCTTCATCGGAGTGTCGTTTACCACCTACATCAAATCGTGTCGTCCGTTTGATTCTAGGTCCCGCAATCCAAGCGTTGGACAACCTTGCTAGATCCTTGGGCAAACGTGCTACGTGTCTCGAAACAAGTTGATCGAGGAACGTATCAGTGAGGTACGTGTCTACAAACAGGTACGTATTCCTTTCTCTATTGGCAATTACATAGATGAGGTTGTGTGTGATGTTGTGCCTATGCATGCGACACATGTCACACCTTGGCAATTTGACAAATCCGTCACGTTTGATGAACGAGCAAATAAATACACTCTCTTGCACAATGGAAAATGCCTGGTCCTCACACCACTCACACCTGCCCAAGTGTATGTGGACCAACTTAAGTTACAAAGAGAGTGTGAACAAGACCGCCAAAAGAGGAAACAAAAGGCGGCCGATCCTGGCAAATGCTCCACTTCTACAAGTGAGCATTCGACCAAGGGTCAAGTGGGCACACCTGGTGATACGCATGATCATTCACCCATTAAACCACCCACTAGGAAGCAAAACATGATCATTAAGGCTAAGGATGTTAGAAAGGTTATAAATTCTGATCAGCCTATACTTCTCATGATTTGCAAGCATGTGCTCTTAGATGTTGCTGAGCTCAATAAGGCATTGCCTTCGAGCATGGTTGCTCTTTTGCAGGAATTCGAGGATGTATTCCCTGATGAGGTCCCTGATGGTTTACCACCCATTCGAGGGATTGAGCATCAAATAGACTGATTCCGGGAGCACCCCTACCCAACAAACCGGTTTACCGCATGGGTCCTGAGGAGACAAAAGAGCTTCAAAGGCAAGTTGATGGCCTCTTAGGTAAGGGTTGGGTAAAACAGAGTTTAAATCCTTGTGTTGTGCCTATGATACTTTCCCCCAAAAAGGATGGTACTTGGCGCATGTGCACTGACTGTAGGGCTGTATCATCATCCCATTCCTAGACTTGATGATATGCTTGATGAACTCGATGGTGCTATCATTTTCACCAAAATCGATTTAAGGTGTGGCTATCATCAAATTAGGATGAAAGAAGGCGATGAGTGGAAAACGGCGTTCAAAACCAAACATGAGTGTGGAGGACTACCACAAAGAAATTGAGATGACCATGATGAGGGCCAACATTCAAGAAGACAATGAGGCCACGATGGCTCGGTTTCTTAGAGGTCTCAATCCTGACCTTCAAGAAGCCTTGGAGCTCCAACATTACTTGGACATGCACGACCTTCTAGAACTCGCTATTAAGGCCGAGCGGGGGAAGAAACTAAGACGTGGAGTACGTACGTTCCAAACTTCTAACACCACTTCATGGAGGGGCAACCAACCACGAAGGGCGACCCACAAAGTTGGAAATGCGGCAGCACCAACCTCTTCTAACCGAATCCAAGGTAACACCTCTAACCGCCATTCCTATTCTACCCCTAACAAGGTTTCCGATGCATCCAGGTCCACTTCAAAGGCACCGCATGAGACTCCTAAGACTAGGAGTAGGGACATCAAGTGCTTCAAGTGCCAAGGGTTTGGACATATTCAATCTCAGTGCCCAAACCAACGGGTCATGCTCATCACTCACAATGGCGAAATCGTGTCTGATGATGACGAATGTGAGGAGATGCCCGAACTGGTCGAAGACGACTGCCTAGAAGAGGAGTCAGCTGGGGAGGCTTGCTCGCCTACACGAGGAGAAGTAGGTTGCTTGGTGGCACGGCGAGTGCTAACCGCCCGCGTTAAGGAGGACGAGCAGCTACAACGCGAAAACCTTTTCTACACCCGCTGTAAGATAGGCGACAAGGTGTGTAGTCTCATCATCGACGGTGGGAGTTGCACGAACGTGGCCAGTTTGCTCATGGTTGAGAGTCTAGGACTCCCCACTACCAGGCATCCAAATCCTTACCGCCTCCAATGGCTAAGTGAGGATGGTGAGGTACGAGTCTTCAAACAGGTACGCATTCCCTTTTCAATTGGTACTTACACTGATGAAATCGTGTGCAACGTAGTACCAATGCATGCTACGCATATCATTTTGGGAAGGCCCTGGCAATTTGACAAACACGTCACATTCGATGGAAGAGCAAATAAGTACACCCTTTTGCACGATGGCAAACGTAAGGTCCTTACACCTCTCACACCTGCACAAGTTTATGAGGACCAACTACTATTGCAAAGGGAGTGTGAACAAGACCGTCAAAGGAGGAAACTAAAGGCAGTCGACCCTGGTAAAGGCTCCACGTCTACGAGTGAGCCATCAACCAAGGGTCAAGGGAGCACACCTAGGGGTATACATGACAAATCACCTACCGCACCTACCACTAGGAAGCACAACATGATTATTAAGGCTAAAGATGTTAGAAAAGTGGTGAACTCTAATCAGCCTATACTTCTCATGATTTGCAAGCATGTGCTCTTGGATGTTGCTGAGCTCGACAAGGCGTTGCCTGCGAGCATAGTTGCTCTTTTGCAAGAATTTGGGGATGTTTTCCCTGACGAGGTCCCTGATGGCTTACCACCCATTCGGGGAATTGAACACCAAATCGACCTCATTCCTGGAGCACCATTGCCCAACAAACCTGCCTACCGCATGGGCCCTGAGGAGACCAAGGAGCTTCAAAGGCAAGTTGATGGCCTCTTAGGTAAGGGTTGGGTAAAGGAAAGTCTAAGTCCTTGCGCTGTGCCTGTGATACTTGTTCCCAAAAAGGACGGTACTTGGCGCATGTGCACTGACTGTCGGGCTGTGAACGCTATCACTGTCAAATATCGTCATCCCATTCCTAGACTTGATGATATGCTTGATGAACTCGATGGTGCCATTATTTTCACCAAAATAGACTTAAGGAGCGGCTATCATCAAATTCGGATGAAAGAAGGCGACGAGTGGAAAACAGCCTTCAAAACCAAACATGGTCTCTATGAGTGGCCAGTCATGCCTTTTGGCTTAACTAATGCCCCTAGCACCTTCATGCGACTAATGAACCATGTGTTGAGACACTTTATTGGCAAGTTTGTCATTGTTTACTTTGATGACATCCTGATCTATAGTCGTAGTGAGCATGAGCACCTAGAGCATGTGAGAATAGTTCTTGAGACACTTCGACAGGCGCGTCTTTACGCCAACCTCAAGAAGTGCACCTTTTGTACTAACGAGCTTGTGTTTTTAGGCTATGTGGTAAGTTCGCAGGGCATCAAGGTGGACAAATCCAAGATTGAGGCCATCGAGCAATGGCCAACTCCCACGTCCGTCCCTGACGTGCGCAGCTTTCTTGGATTGGCGGGCTTTTACCGGCGCTTTGTCAAAGATTTTAGCACCATTGCCGCCCCGTTGACCGCCGTGACAAAGAAGAATGACAAGTTCCACTGGGGAGAATCACAAGAACAAGCATTTCTCGCCCTCAAGGACACACTCACACATGCGCCTGTGTTAGCATTACCAAATTTTCACAAGACTTTTGAAATTGAATGTGATGCTTCTGGTGTAGGTATTGGAGCGGTCCTCATGCAAGACAAGAGGCCTTGTGCCTTCTTTAGTGAGAAACTGGGGGGAGCTGCATTAAACTACCCCACGTACGACAAGGAGTTGTACGCATTAGTGAGGGCTTTGGAGACTTGGCAACACTATCTTCGCCCTCGGGAGTTCGTGATACACACTGATCACGAGTCATTGAAGTACCTCAAGGGACAACCCAAGTTAAGCAAGCGACATGCCAAATGGGTAAGCTTCATTGACACCTTTTCGTATGTCATTAAGTATAAGACTGGCAAAACGAATGTAGTGGCTGATGCATTATCACGTAGACATTCGTTGCTTGCCCTTCTGGATGCCAAGTTACTAGGGTTCGCATTGGTTAAGGAACTCTACACAAATGATCATGACTTTGGTGATATCTATGTTGCTTGTGTTAAGAACCCGCATGGAAAATACTTCTTGCATGATGGATTTCTATTCCATGTAGATAAACTGTGTGTACCTAATTCTTCCATTCGTGATCTTTTGATTCGAGAGGCACATAGTGGTGGTCTCATGGGCCACTTTGGCATCACCAAGACTCTGGCCATGTTGCAAGAGCACTTTTACTGGCCTCATATGCGTAGAGATGTTGAACGCATGGTTGGTAGATGTGCTACTTGTCACAAGGCAAAGTCTAAGACAAATCCATATGGCTTGTATACCCCATTACCTATCCCTCACCATCCTTGGGTTGATTTGTCTATGGACTTTGTATTAGGATTGCCTTGATCAACAAGGGGTAATGACTCCATCTTTGTTGTGGTTGATAGATTCTCTAAGATGGCTCATTTTATTCCTTGCCACAAAACTGACGATGCATCTCATATTGCTAATCTGTTCTTCAAAGAAATTGTCCGTCTGCATGGCCTGCCTAAAACTATTGTCAGTGATAGAGATGTGAAATTCTTGAGTTACTTTTGGAAGACTTTGTGGTCCAAACTGGGCACTAGGTTATTATTCTCCACCACTAGTCATCCACAAAGCGATGGACAAACTGAAGTTGTCAATCGCACACTTGGCACTCTACTTCGGGCCTTGATTAAAAAGAATCTTAAGACTTGGGAAGAGTGCCTCCCTCATGTTGAATTCGCCTACAATCGAACTGTGCATAGTGCCACACAATACTCCCCCTTTGAGATTGTTTATGGCTTCAACCCCGTCACCCCCATTGATTTGGTGCCCTTACCTTCCTCTGAGCACACAAGCTTAGACGGGAAAAAGAAAGCTGATTCTGTGCGCAGGTTACATGAGGCCGTGCGAGCAAACATTGAGAAGCGTACGCAGCAATACACCCAGCAAGCCAACAAGCACCGTCGCAAGATGATTTTTGAGCCTGGAGATTGGGTTTGGCTACACTTGAGGAAAGAGCGATTTCCCAAGCAACGCCAAAGCAAATTGTCCCCAAGAGGTGATGGACCATTTCGGGTACTCCAACGAGTCAATGACAACGCATACAAGTTGGAGCTACCTGGGGAGTACAATGTTAGTGCAACCTTCAACGTCGCGGACCTAAGCCCATTTCTTGACGAGGAGGATCCAGATTTGAGGGCAAATCCTTCTCAAGAGGAGGGGACTGATGTGTGCACGAGTCTCGGCCCACGCAATGACCCAGTCCGAGTTCCATCGGGCCCAGTCACACGTGCACGGGCCAAGCTCTTCAAAGAATAACTCCAAGCCCTGGTTCGAGTCGTCCAAGACCAACATGGAGTTCACAAAGATATTGAGGGCTTAGAGAGAGACAATCAAGCCATTTGCACAATGATCCAAGCCCACGAGGACTCAAGTGGGCCTTCAAGAGGACCGGCCCTATAGGGCCTTAGCCTTAGTATTTGATAGATTGGATTAATTTGTCTTCATAGCTCATTGGGCCGGCCCATCTTGGACACCAAGATGACCGAACTCTTTGCCATTGTTTCCTTAGGTTTTCTTAGTCACTTTGGCCTATAAATAGGCTTGCTTTGTAAGGTTTTAGGGTAGTCGTTTTATCAATAAAATTGGTTTAATTCGTTCCTTCTTCCAAGAAGAGAGTTCGAGCACTTTAACTTGCTTTGGCAAGGGTTATTGAGCAATCTTGCGTCCTGTCCTCGATTGTTCATCCGACCTATTCCCCTGGAGTATTCACCTTCATCGGAGTGTCGTTTACCACCTACATCAAATCGTGTCGTCCGTTTGATTCTAGGTCCCGCAATCCAAGCGTTGGACAACCTTGCTAGATCCTTGGGCAAACGTGCTACGTGTCTCGAAACAAGTTGATCGAGGAACGTATCAGTGAGGTACGTGTCTACAAACAGGTACGTATTCCTTTCTCTATTGGCAATTACATAGATGAGGTTGTGTGTGATGTTGTGCCTATGCATGCGACACATGTCACACCTTGGCAATTTGACAAATCCGTCACGTTTGATGAACGAGCAAATAAATACACTCTCTTGCACAATGGAAAATGCCTGGTCCTCACACCACTCACACCTGCCCAAGTGTATGTGGACCAACTTAAGTTACAAAGAGAGTGTGAACAAGACCGCCAAAAGAGGAAACAAAAGGCGGCCGATCCTGGCAAATGCTCCACTTCTACAAGTGAGCATTCGACCAAGGGTCAAGTGGGCACACCTGGTGATACGCATGATCATTCACCCATTAAACCACCCACTAGGAAGCAAAACATGATCATTAAGGCTAAGGATGTTAGAAAGGTTATAAATTCTGATCAGCCTATACTTCTCATGATTTGCAAGCATGTGCTCTTAGATGTTGCTGAGCTCAATAAGGCATTGCCTTCGAGCATGGTTGCTCTTTTGCAGGAATTCGAGGATGTATTCCCTGATGAGGTCCCTGATGGTTTACCACCCATTCGAGGGATTGAGCATCAAATAGACTGATTCCGGGAGCACCCCTACCCAACAAACCGGTTTACCGCATGGGTCCTGAGGAGACAAAAGAGCTTCAAAGGCAAGTTGATGGCCTCTTAGGTAAGGGTTGGGTAAAACAGAGTTTAAATCCTTGTGTTGTGCCTATGATACTTTCCCCCAAAAAGGATGGTACTTGGCGCATGTGCACTGACTGTAGGGCTGTATCATCATCCCATTCCTAGACTTGATGATATGCTTGATGAACTCGATGGTGCTATCATTTTCACCAAAATCGATTTAAGGTGTGGCTATCATCAAATTAGGATGAAAGAAGGCGATGAGTGGAAAACGGCGTTCAAAACCAAACATGAGTGTGGAGGACTACCACAAAGAAATTGAGATGACCATGATGAGGGCCAACATTCAAGAAGACAATGAGGCCACGATGGCTCGGTTTCTTAGAGGTCTCAATCCTGACCTTCAAGAAGCCTTGGAGCTCCAACATTACTTGGACATGCACGACCTTCTAGAACTCGCTATTAAGGCCGAGCGGGGGAAGAAACTAAGACGTGGAGTACGTACGTTCCAAACTTCTAACACCACTTCATGGAGGGGCAACCAACCACGAAGGGCGACCCACAAAGTTGGAAATGCGGCAGCACCAACCTCTTCTAACCGAATCCAAGGTAACACCTCTAACCGCCATTCCTATTCTACCCCTAACAAGGTTTCCGATGCATCCAGGTCCACTTCAAAGGCACCGCATGAGACTCCTAAGACTAGGAGTAGGGACATCAAGTGCTTCAAGTGCCAAGGGTTTGGACATATTCAATCTCAGTGCCCAAACCAACGGGTCATGCTCATCACTCACAATGGCGAAATCGTGTCTGATGATGACGAATGTGAGGAGATGCCCGAACTGGTCGAAGACGACTGCCTAGAAGAGGAGTCAGCTGGGGAGGCTTGCTCGCCTACACGAGGAGAAGTAGGTTGCTTGGTGGCACGGCGAGTGCTAACCGCCCGCGTTAAGGAGGACGAGCAGCTACAACGCGAAAACCTTTTCTACACCCGCTGTAAGATAGGCGACAAGGTGTGTAGTCTCATCATCGACGGTGGGAGTTGCACGAACGTGGCCAGTTTGCTCATGGTTGAGAGTCTAGGACTCCCCACTACCAGGCATCCAAATCCTTACCGCCTCCAATGGCTAAGTGAGGATGGTGAGGTACGAGTCTTCAAACAGGTACGCATTCCCTTTTCAATTGGTACTTACACTGATGAAATCGTGTGCAACGTAGTACCAATGCATGCTACGCATATCATTTTGGGAAGGCCCTGGCAATTTGACAAACACGTCACATTCGATGGAAGAGCAAATAAGTACACCCTTTTGCACGATGGCAAACGTAAGGTCCTTACACCTCTCACACCTGCACAAGTTTATGAGGACCAACTACTATTGCAAAGGGAGTGTGAACAAGACCGTCAAAGGAGGAAACTAAAGGCAGTCGACCCTGGTAAAGGCTCCACGTCTACGAGTGAGCCATCAACCAAGGGTCAAGGGAGCACACCTAGGGGTATACATGACAAATCACCTACCGCACCTACCACTAGGAAGCACAACATGATTATTAAGGCTAAAGATGTTAGAAAAGTGGTGAACTCTAATCAGCCTATACTTCTCATGATTTGCAAGCATGTGCTCTTGGATGTTGCTGAGCTCGACAAGGCGTTGCCTGCGAGCATAGTTGCTCTTTTGCAAGAATTTGGGGATGTTTTCCCTGACGAGGTCCCTGATGGCTTACCACCCATTCGGGGAATTGAACACCAAATCGACCTCATTCCTGGAGCACCATTGCCCAACAAACCTGCCTACCGCATGGGCCCTGAGGAGACCAAGGAGCTTCAAAGGCAAGTTGATGGCCTCTTAGGTAAGGGTTGGGTAAAGGAAAGTCTAAGTCCTTGCGCTGTGCCTGTGATACTTGTTCCCAAAAAGGACGGTACTTGGCGCATGTGCACTGACTGTCGGGCTGTGAACGCTATCACTGTCAAATATCGTCATCCCATTCCTAGACTTGATGATATGCTTGATGAACTCGATGGTGCCATTATTTTCACCAAAATAGACTTAAGGAGCGGCTATCATCAAATTCGGATGAAAGAAGGCGACGAGTGGAAAACAGCCTTCAAAACCAAACATGGTCTCTATGAGTGGCCAGTCATGCCTTTTGGCTTAACTAATGCCCCTAGCACCTTCATGCGACTAATGAACCATGTGTTGAGACACTTTATTGGCAAGTTTGTCATTGTTTACTTTGATGACATCCTGATCTATAGTCGTAGTGAGCATGAGCACCTAGAGCATGTGAGAATAGTTCTTGAGACACTTCGACAGGCGCGTCTTTACGCCAACCTCAAGAAGTGCACCTTTTGTACTAACGAGCTTGTGTTTTTAGGCTATGTGGTAAGTTCGCAGGGCATCAAGGTGGACAAATCCAAGATTGAGGCCATCGAGCAATGGCCAACTCCCACGTCCGTCCCTGACGTGCGCAGCTTTCTTGGATTGGCGGGCTTTTACCGGCGCTTTGTCAAAGATTTTAGCACCATTGCCGCCCCGTTGACCGCCGTGACAAAGAAGAATGACAAGTTCCACTGGGGAGAATCACAAGAACAAGCATTTCTCGCCCTCAAGGACACACTCACACATGCGCCTGTGTTAGCATTACCAAATTTTCACAAGACTTTTGAAATTGAATGTGATGCTTCTGGTGTAGGTATTGGAGCGGTCCTCATGCAAGACAAGAGGCCTTGTGCCTTCTTTAGTGAGAAACTGGGGGGAGCTGCATTAAACTACCCCACGTACGACAAGGAGTTGTACGCATTAGTGAGGGCTTTGGAGACTTGGCAACACTATCTTCGCCCTCGGGAGTTCGTGATACACACTGATCACGAGTCATTGAAGTACCTCAAGGGACAACCCAAGTTAAGCAAGCGACATGCCAAATGGGTAAGCTTCATTGACACCTTTTCGTATGTCATTAAGTATAAGACTGGCAAAACGAATGTAGTGGCTGATGCATTATCACGTAGACATTCGTTGCTTGCCCTTCTGGATGCCAAGTTACTAGGGTTCGCATTGGTTAAGGAACTCTACACAAATGATCATGACTTTGGTGATATCTATGTTGCTTGTGTTAAGAACCCGCATGGAAAATACTTCTTGCATGATGGATTTCTATTCCATGTAGATAAACTGTGTGTACCTAATTCTTCCATTCGTGATCTTTTGATTCGAGAGGCACATAGTGGTGGTCTCATGGGCCACTTTGGCATCACCAAGACTCTGGCCATGTTGCAAGAGCACTTTTACTGGCCTCATATGCGTAGAGATGTTGAACGCATGGTTGGTAGATGTGCTACTTGTCACAAGGCAAAGTCTAAGACAAATCCATATGGCTTGTATACCCCATTACCTATCCCTCACCATCCTTGGGTTGATTTGTCTATGGACTTTGTATTAGGATTGCCTTGATCAACAAGGGGTAATGACTCCATCTTTGTTGTGGTTGATAGATTCTCTAAGATGGCTCATTTTATTCCTTGCCACAAAACTGACGATGCATCTCATATTGCTAATCTGTTCTTCAAAGAAATTGTCCGTCTGCATGGCCTGCCTAAAACTATTGTCAGTGATAGAGATGTGAAATTCTTGAGTTACTTTTGGAAGACTTTGAGGTCCAAACTGGGCACTAGGTTATTATTCTCCACCACTAGTCATCCACAAAGCGATGGACAAACTGAAGTTGTCAATCGCACACTTGGCACTCTACTTCGGGCCTTGATTAAAAAGAATCTTAAGACTTGGGAAGAGTGCCTCCCTCATGTTGAATTCGCCTACAATCGAACTGTGCATAGTGCCACACAATACTCCCCCTTTGAGATTGTTTATGGCTTCAACCCCGTCACCCCCATTGATTTGGTGCCCTTACCTTCCTCTGAGCACACAAGCTTAGACGGGAAAAAGAAAGCTGATTCTGTGCGCAGGTTACATGAGGCCGTGCGAGCAAACATTGAGAAGCGTACGCAGCAATACACCCAGCAAGCCAACAAGCACCGTCGCAAGATGATTTTTGAGCCTGGAGATTGGGTTTGGCTACACTTGAGGAAAGAGCGATTTCCCAAGCAACGCCAAAGCAAATTGTCCCCAAGAGGTGATGGACCATTTCGGGTACTCCAACGAGTCAATGACAACGCATACAAGTTGGAGCTACCTGGGGAGTACAATGTTAGTGCAACCTTCAACGTCGCGGACCTAAGCCCATTTCTTGACGAGGAGGATCCAGATTTGAGGGCAAATCCTTCTCAAGAGGAGGGGACTGATGTGTGCACGAGTCTCGGCCCACGCAATGACCCAGTCCGAGTTCCATCGGGCCCAGTCACACGTGCACGGGCCAAGCTCTTCAAAGAATAACTCCAAGCCCTGGTTCGAGTCGTCCAAGACCAACATGGAGTTCACAAAGATATTGAGGGCTTAGAGAGAGACAATCAAGCCATTTGCACAATGATCCAAGCCCACGAGGACTCAAGTGGGCCTTCAAGAGGACCGGCCCTATAGGGCCTTAGCCTTAGTATTTGATAGATTGGATTAATTTGTCTTCATAGCTCATTGGGCCGGCCCATCTTGGACACCAAGATGACCGAACTCTTTGCCATTGTTTCCTTAGGTTTTCTTAGTCACTTTGGCCTATAAATAGGCTTGCTTTGTAAGGTTTTAGGGTAGTCGTTTTATCAATAAAATTGGTTTAATTCGTTCCTTCTTCCAAGAAGAGAGTTCGAGCACTTTAACTTGCTTTGGCAAGGGTTATTGAGCAATCTTGCGTCCTGTCCTCGATTGTTCATCCGACCTATTCCCCTGGAGTATTCACCTTCATCGGAGTGTCGTTTACCACCTACATCAAATCGTGTCGTCCGTTTGATTCTAGGTCCCGCAATCCAAGCGTTGGACAACCTTGCTAGATCCTTGGGCAAACGTGCTACGTGTCTCGAAACAAGTTGATCGAGGAACGTATCAGTGAGGTACGTGTCTACAAACAGGTACGTATTCCTTTCTCTATTGGCAATTACATAGATGAGGTTGTGTGTGATGTTGTGCCTATGCATGCGACACATGTCACACCTTGGCAATTTGACAAATCCGTCACGTTTGATGAACGAGCAAATAAATACACTCTCTTGCACAATGGAAAATGCCTGGTCCTCACACCACTCACACCTGCCCAAGTGTATGTGGACCAACTTAAGTTACAAAGAGAGTGTGAACAAGACCGCCAAAAGAGGAAACAAAAGGCGGCCGATCCTGGCAAATGCTCCACTTCTACAAGTGAGCATTCGACCAAGGGTCAAGTGGGCACACCTGGTGATACGCATGATCATTCACCCATTAAACCACCCACTAGGAAGCAAAACATGATCATTAAGGCTAAGGATGTTAGAAAGGTTATAAATTCTGATCAGCCTATACTTCTCATGATTTGCAAGCATGTGCTCTTAGATGTTGCTGAGCTCAATAAGGCATTGCCTTCGAGCATGGTTGCTCTTTTGCAGGAATTCGAGGATGTATTCCCTGATGAGGTCCCTGATGGTTTACCACCCATTCGAGGGATTGAGCATCAAATAGACTGATTCCGGGAGCACCCCTACCCAACAAACCGGTTTACCGCATGGGTCCTGAGGAGACAAAAGAGCTTCAAAGGCAAGTTGATGGCCTCTTAGGTAAGGGTTGGGTAAAACAGAGTTTAAATCCTTGTGTTGTGCCTATGATACTTTCCCCCAAAAAGGATGGTACTTGGCGCATGTGCACTGACTGTAGGGCTGTATCATCATCCCATTCCTAGACTTGATGATATGCTTGATGAACTCGATGGTGCTATCATTTTCACCAAAATCGATTTAAGGTGTGGCTATCATCAAATTAGGATGAAAGAAGGCGATGAGTGGAAAACGGCGTTCAAAACCAAACATGAGTGTGGAGGACTACCACAAAGAAATTGAGATGACCATGATGAGGGCCAACATTCAAGAAGACAATGAGGCCACGATGGCTCGGTTTCTTAGAGGTCTCAATCCTGACCTTCAAGAAGCCTTGGAGCTCCAACATTACTTGGACATGCACGACCTTCTAGAACTCGCTATTAAGGCCGAGCGGGGGAAGAAACTAAGACGTGGAGTACGTACGTTCCAAACTTCTAACACCACTTCATGGAGGGGCAACCAACCACGAAGGGCG
This sequence comes from Coffea arabica, assembly GCF_036785885.1. Classification (NCBI taxonomy): domain Eukaryota; kingdom Viridiplantae; phylum Streptophyta; class Magnoliopsida; order Gentianales; family Rubiaceae; genus Coffea; species Coffea arabica. The sequence continues at coordinate 28,841,243 of NC_092318.1, read as the reverse complement.
ACCCACAAAGTTGGAAATGCGGCAGCACCAACCTCTTCTAACCGAATCCAAGGTAACACCTCTAACCGCCATTCCTATTCTACCCCTAACAAGGTTTCCGATGCATCCAGGTCCACTTCAAAGGCACCGCATGAGACTCCTAAGACTAGGAGTAGGGACATCAAGTGCTTCAAGTGCCAAGGGTTTGGACATATTCAATCTCAGTGCCCAAACCAACGGGTCATGCTCATCACTCACAATGGCGAAATCGTGTCTGATGATGACGAATGTGAGGAGATGCCCGAACTGGTCGAAGACGACTGCCTAGAAGAGGAGTCAGCTGGGGAGGCTTGCTCGCCTACACGAGGAGAAGTAGGTTGCTTGGTGGCACGGCGAGTGCTAACCGCCCGCGTTAAGGAGGACGAGCAGCTACAACGCGAAAACCTTTTCTACACCCGCTGTAAGATAGGCGACAAGGTGTGTAGTCTCATCATCGACGGTGGGAGTTGCACGAACGTGGCCAGTTTGCTCATGGTTGAGAGTCTAGGACTCCCCACTACCAGGCATCCAAATCCTTACCGCCTCCAATGGCTAAGTGAGGATGGTGAGGTACGAGTCTTCAAACAGGTACGCATTCCCTTTTCAATTGGTACTTACACTGATGAAATCGTGTGCAACGTAGTACCAATGCATGCTACGCATATCATTTTGGGAAGGCCCTGGCAATTTGACAAACACGTCACATTCGATGGAAGAGCAAATAAGTACACCCTTTTGCACGATGGCAAACGTAAGGTCCTTACACCTCTCACACCTGCACAAGTTTATGAGGACCAACTACTATTGCAAAGGGAGTGTGAACAAGACCGTCAAAGGAGGAAACTAAAGGCAGTCGACCCTGGTAAAGGCTCCACGTCTACGAGTGAGCCATCAACCAAGGGTCAAGGGAGCACACCTAGGGGTATACATGACAAATCACCTACCGCACCTACCACTAGGAAGCACAACATGATTATTAAGGCTAAAGATGTTAGAAAAGTGGTGAACTCTAATCAGCCTATACTTCTCATGATTTGCAAGCATGTGCTCTTGGATGTTGCTGAGCTCGACAAGGCGTTGCCTGCGAGCATAGTTGCTCTTTTGCAAGAATTTGGGGATGTTTTCCCTGACGAGGTCCCTGATGGCTTACCACCCATTCGGGGAATTGAACACCAAATCGACCTCATTCCTGGAGCACCATTGCCCAACAAACCTGCCTACCGCATGGGCCCTGAGGAGACCAAGGAGCTTCAAAGGCAAGTTGATGGCCTCTTAGGTAAGGGTTGGGTAAAGGAAAGTCTAAGTCCTTGCGCTGTGCCTGTGATACTTGTTCCCAAAAAGGACGGTACTTGGCGCATGTGCACTGACTGTCGGGCTGTGAACGCTATCACTGTCAAATATCGTCATCCCATTCCTAGACTTGATGATATGCTTGATGAACTCGATGGTGCCATTATTTTCACCAAAATAGACTTAAGGAGCGGCTATCATCAAATTCGGATGAAAGAAGGCGACGAGTGGAAAACAGCCTTCAAAACCAAACATGGTCTCTATGAGTGGCCAGTCATGCCTTTTGGCTTAACTAATGCCCCTAGCACCTTCATGCGACTAATGAACCATGTGTTGAGACACTTTATTGGCAAGTTTGTCATTGTTTACTTTGATGACATCCTGATCTATAGTCGTAGTGAGCATGAGCACCTAGAGCATGTGAGAATAGTTCTTGAGACACTTCGACAGGCGCGTCTTTACGCCAACCTCAAGAAGTGCACCTTTTGTACTAACGAGCTTGTGTTTTTAGGCTATGTGGTAAGTTCGCAGGGCATCAAGGTGGACAAATCCAAGATTGAGGCCATCGAGCAATGGCCAACTCCCACGTCCGTCCCTGACGTGCGCAGCTTTCTTGGATTGGCGGGCTTTTACCGGCGCTTTGTCAAAGATTTTAGCACCATTGCCGCCCCGTTGACCGCCGTGACAAAGAAGAATGACAAGTTCCACTGGGGAGAATCACAAGAACAAGCATTTCTCGCCCTCAAGGACACACTCACACATGCGCCTGTGTTAGCATTACCAAATTTTCACAAGACTTTTGAAATTGAATGTGATGCTTCTGGTGTAGGTATTGGAGCGGTCCTCATGCAAGACAAGAGGCCTTGTGCCTTCTTTAGTGAGAAACTGGGGGGAGCTGCATTAAACTACCCCACGTACGACAAGGAGTTGTACGCATTAGTGAGGGCTTTGGAGACTTGGCAACACTATCTTCGCCCTCGGGAGTTCGTGATACACACTGATCACGAGTCATTGAAGTACCTCAAGGGACAACCCAAGTTAAGCAAGCGACATGCCAAATGGGTAAGCTTCATTGACACCTTTTCGTATGTCATTAAGTATAAGACTGGCAAAACGAATGTAGTGGCTGATGCATTATCACGTAGACATTCGTTGCTTGCCCTTCTGGATGCCAAGTTACTAGGGTTCGCATTGGTTAAGGAACTCTACACAAATGATCATGACTTTGGTGATATCTATGTTGCTTGTGTTAAGAACCCGCATGGAAAATACTTCTTGCATGATGGATTTCTATTCCATGTAGATAAACTGTGTGTACCTAATTCTTCCATTCGTGATCTTTTGATTCGAGAGGCACATAGTGGTGGTCTCATGGGCCACTTTGGCATCACCAAGACTCTGGCCATGTTGCAAGAGCACTTTTACTGGCCTCATATGCGTAGAGATGTTGAACGCATGGTTGGTAGATGTGCTACTTGTCACAAGGCAAAGTCTAAGACAAATCCATATGGCTTGTATACCCCATTACCTATCCCTCACCATCCTTGGGTTGATTTGTCTATGGACTTTGTATTAGGATTGCCTTGATCAACAAGGGGTAATGACTCCATCTTTGTTGTGGTTGATAGATTCTCTAAGATGGCTCATTTTATTCCTTGCCACAAAACTGACGATGCATCTCATATTGCTAATCTGTTCTTCAAAGAAATTGTCCGTCTGCATGGCCTGCCTAAAACTATTGTCAGTGATAGAGATGTGAAATTCTTGAGTTACTTTTGGAAGACTTTGAGGTCCAAACTGGGCACTAGGTTATTATTCTCCACCACTAGTCATCCACAAAGCGATGGACAAACTGAAGTTGTCAATCGCACACTTGGCACTCTACTTCGGGCCTTGATTAAAAAGAATCTTAAGACTTGGGAAGAGTGCCTCCCTCATGTTGAATTCGCCTACAATCGAACTGTGCATAGTGCCACACAATACTCCCCCTTTGAGATTGTTTATGGCTTCAACCCCGTCACCCCCATTGATTTGGTGCCCTTACCTTCCTCTGAGCACACAAGCTTAGACGGGAAAAAGAAAGCTGATTCTGTGCGCAGGTTACATGAGGCCGTGCGAGCAAACATTGAGAAGCGTACGCAGCAATACACCCAGCAAGCCAACAAGCACCGTCGCAAGATGATTTTTGAGCCTGGAGATTGGGTTTGGCTACACTTGAGGAAAGAGCGATTTCCCAAGCAACGCCAAAGCAAATTGTCCCCAAGAGGTGATGGACCATTTCGGGTACTCCAACGAGTCAATGACAACGCATACAAGTTGGAGCTACCTGGGGAGTACAATGTTAGTGCAACCTTCAACGTCGCGGACCTAAGCCCATTTCTTGACGAGGAGGATCCAGATTTGAGGGCAAATCCTTCTCAAGAGGAGGGGACTGATGTGTGCACGAGTCTCGGCCCACGCAATGACCCAGTCCGAGTTCCATCGGGCCCAGTCACACGTGCACGGGCCAAGCTCTTCAAAGAATAACTCCAAGCCCTGGTTCGAGTCGTCCAAGACCAACATGGAGTTCACAAAGATATTGAGGGCTTAGAGAGAGACAATCAAGCCATTTGCACAATGATCCAAGCCCACGAGGACTCAAGTGGGCCTTCAAGAGGACCGGCCCTATAGGGCCTTAGCCTTAGTATTTGATAGATTGGATTAATTTGTCTTCATAGCTCATTGGGCCGGCCCATCTTGGACACCAAGATGACCGAACTCTTTGCCATTGTTTCCTTAGGTTTTCTTAGTCACTTTGGCCTATAAATAGGCTTGCTTTGTAAGGTTTTAGGGTAGTCGTTTTATCAATAAAATTGGTTTAATTCGTTCCTTCTTCCAAGAAGAGAGTTCGAGCACTTTAACTTGCTTTGGCAAGGGTTATTGAGCAATCTTGCGTCCTGTCCTCGATTGTTCATCCGACCTATTCCCCTGGAGTATTCACCTTCATCGGAGTGTCGTCTACCACCTACATCAAATCGTGTCGTCCGTTTGATTCTAGGTCCCGCAATCCAAGCGTTGGACAACCTTGCTAGATCCTTGGGCAAACGTGCTACGTGTCTCGAAACAAGTTGATCGAGGAACGTATCAGTGAGGTACGTGTCTACAAACAGGTACGTATTCCTTTCTCTATTGGCAATTACATAGATGAGGTTGTGTGTGATGTTGTGCCTATGCATGCGACACATGTCACACCTTGGCAATTTGACAAATCCGTCACGTTTGATGAACGAGCAAATAAATACACTCTCTTGCACAATGGAAAATGCCTGGTCCTCACACCACTCACACCTGCCCAAGTGTATGTGGACCAACTTAAGTTACAAAGAGAGTGTGAACAAGACCGCCAAAAGAGGAAACAAAAGGCGGCCGATCCTGGCAAATGCTCCACTTCTACAAGTGAGCATTCGACCAAGGGTCAAGTGGGCACACCTGGTGATACGCATGATCATTCACCCATTAAACCACCCACTAGGAAGCAAAACATGATCATTAAGGCTAAGGATGTTAGAAAGGTTATAAATTCTGATCAGCCTATACTTCTCATGATTTGCAAGCATGTGCTCTTAGATGTTGCTGAGCTCAATAAGGCATTGCCTTCGAGCATGGTTGCTCTTTTGCAGGAATTCGAGGATGTATTCCCTGATGAGGTCCCTGATGGTTTACCACCCATTCGAGGGATTGAGCATCAAATAGACTGATTCCGGGAGCACCCCTACCCAACAAACCGGTTTACCGCATGGGTCCTGAGGAGACAAAAGAGCTTCAAAGGCAAGTTGATGGCCTCTTAGGTAAGGGTTGGGTAAAACAGAGTTTAAATCCTTGTGTTGTGCCTATGATACTTTCCCCCAAAAAGGATGGTACTTGGCGCATGTGCACTGACTGTAGGGCTGTATCATCATCCCATTCCTAGACTTGATGATATGCTTGATGAACTCGATGGTGCTATCATTTTCACCAAAATCGATTTAAGGTGTGGCTATCATCAAATTAGGATGAAAGAAGGCGATGAGTGGAAAACGGCGTTCAAAACCAAACATGAGTGTGGAGGACTACCACAAAGAAATTGAGATGACCATGATGAGGGCCAACATTCAAGAAGACAATGAGGCCACGATGGCTCGGTTTCTTAGAGGTCTCAATCCTGACCTTCAAGAAGCCTTGGAGCTCCAACATTACTTGGACATGCACGACCTTCTAGAACTCGCTATTAAGGCCGAGCGGGGGAAGAAACTAAGACGTGGAGTACGTACGTTCCAAACTTCTAACACCACTTCATGGAGGGGCAACCAACCACGAAGGGCGACCCACAAAGTTGGAAATGCGGCAGCACCAACCTCTTCTAACCGAATCCAAGGTAACACCTCTAACCGCCATTCCTATTCTACCCCTAACAAGGTTTCCGATGCATCCAGGTCCACTTCAAAGGCACCGCATGAGACTCCTAAGACTAGGAGTAGGGACATCAAGTGCTTCAAGTGCCAAGGGTTTGGACATATTCAATCTCAGTGCCCAAACCAACGGGTCATGCTCATCACTCACAATGGCGAAATCGTGTCTGATGATGACGAATGTGAGGAGATGCCCGAACTGGTCGAAGACGACTGCCTAGAAGAGGAGTCAGCTGGGGAGGCTTGCTCGCCTACACGAGGAGAAGTAGGTTGCTTGGTGGCACGGCGAGTGCTAACCGCCCGCGTTAAGGAGGACGAGCAGCTACAACGCGAAAACCTTTTCTACACCCGCTGTAAGATAGGCGACAAGGTGTGTAGTCTCATCATCGACGGTGGGAGTTGCACGAACGTGGCCAGTTTGCTCATGGTTGAGAGTCTAGGACTCCCCACTACCAGGCATCCAAATCCTTACCGCCTCCAATGGCTAAGTGAGGATGGTGAGGTACGAGTCTTCAAACAGGTACGCATTCCCTTTTCAATTGGTACTTACACTGATGAAATCGTGTGCAACGTAGTACCAATGCATGCTACGCATATCATTTTGGGAAGGCCCTGGCAATTTGACAAACACGTCACATTCGATGGAAGAGCAAATAAGTACACCCTTTTGCACGATGGCAAACGTAAGGTCCTTACACCTCTCACACCTGCACAAGTTTATGAGGACCAACTACTATTGCAAAGGGAGTGTGAACAAGACCGTCAAAGGAGGAAACTAAAGGCAGTCGACCCTGGTAAAGGCTCCACGTCTACGAGTGAGCCATCAACCAAGGGTCAAGGGAGCACACCTAGGGGTATACATGACAAATCACCTACCGCACCTACCACTAGGAAGCACAACATGATTATTAAGGCTAAAGATGTTAGAAAAGTGGTGAACTCTAATCAGCCTATACTTCTCATGATTTGCAAGCATGTGCTCTTGGATGTTGCTGAGCTCGACAAGGCGTTGCCTGCGAGCATAGTTGCTCTTTTGCAAGAATTTGGGGATGTTTTCCCTGACGAGGTCCCTGATGGCTTACCACCCATTCGGGGAATTGAACACCAAATCGACCTCATTCCTGGAGCACCATTGCCCAACAAACCTGCCTACCGCATGGGCCCTGAGGAGACCAAGGAGCTTCAAAGGCAAGTTGATGGCCTCTTAGGTAAGGGTTGGGTAAAGGAAAGTCTAAGTCCTTGCGCTGTGCCTGTGATACTTGTTCCCAAAAAGGACGGTACTTGGCGCATGTGCACTGACTGTCGGGCTGTGAACGCTATCACTGTCAAATATCGTCATCCCATTCCTAGACTTGATGATATGCTTGATGAACTCGATGGTGCCATTATTTTCACCAAAATAGACTTAAGGAGCGGCTATCATCAAATTCGGATGAAAGAAGGCGACGAGTGGAAAACAGCCTTCAAAACCAAACATGGTCTCTATGAGTGGCCAGTCATGCCTTTTGGCTTAACTAATGCCCCTAGCACCTTCATGCGACTAATGAACCATGTGTTGAGACACTTTATTGGCAAGTTTGTCATTGTTTACTTTGATGACATCCTGATCTATAGTCGTAGTGAGCATGAGCACCTAGAGCATGTGAGAATAGTTCTTGAGACACTTCGACAGGCGCGTCTTTACGCCAACCTCAAGAAGTGCACCTTTTGTACTAACGAGCTTGTGTTTTTAGGCTATGTGGTAAGTTCGCAGGGCATCAAGGTGGACAAATCCAAGATTGAGGCCATCGAGCAATGGCCAACTCCCACGTCCGTCCCTGACGTGCGCAGCTTTCTTGGATTGGCGGGCTTTTACCGGCGCTTTGTCAAAGATTTTAGCACCATTGCCGCCCCGTTGACCGCCGTGACAAAGAAGAATGACAAGTTCCACTGGGGAGAATCACAAGAACAAGCATTTCTCGCCCTCAAGGACACACTCACACATGCGCCTGTGTTAGCATTACCAAATTTTCACAAGACTTTTGAAATTGAATGTGATGCTTCTGGTGTAGGTATTGGAGCGGTCCTCATGCAAGACAAGAGGCCTTGTGCCTTCTTTAGTGAGAAACTGGGGGGAGCTGCATTAAACTACCCCACGTACGACAAGGAGTTGTACGCATTAGTGAGGGCTTTGGAGACTTGGCAACACTATCTTCGCCCTCGGGAGTTCGTGATACACACTGATCACGAGTCATTGAAGTACCTCAAGGGACAACCCAAGTTAAGCAAGCGACATGCCAAATGGGTAAGCTTCATTGACACCTTTTCGTATGTCATTAAGTATAAGACTGGCAAAACGAATGTAGTGGCTGATGCATTATCACGTAGACATTCGTTGCTTGCCCTTCTGGATGCCAAGTTACTAGGGTTCGCATTGGTTAAGGAACTCTACACAAATGATCATGACTTTGGTGATATCTATGTTGCTTGTGTTAAGAACCCGCATGGAAAATACTTCTTGCATGATGGATTTCTATTCCATGTAGATAAACTGTGTGTACCTAATTCTTCCATTCGTGATCTTTTGATTCGAGAGGCACATAGTGGTGGTCTCATGGGCCACTTTGGCATCACCAAGACTCTGGCCATGTTGCAAGAGCACTTTTACTGGCCTCATATGCGTAGAGATGTTGAACGCATGGTTGGTAGATGTGCTACTTGTCACAAGGCAAAGTCTAAGACAAATCCATATGGCTTGTATACCCCATTACCTATCCCTCACCATCCTTGGGTTGATTTGTCTATGGACTTTGTATTAGGATTGCCTTGATCAACAAGGGGTAATGACTCCATCTTTGTTGTGGTTGATAGATTCTCTAAGATGGCTCATTTTATTCCTTGCCACAAAACTGACGATGCATCTCATATTGCTAATCTGTTCTTCAAAGAAATTGTCCGTCTGCATGGCCTGCCTAAAACTATTGTCAGTGATAGAGATGTGAAATTCTTGAGTTACTTTTGGAAGACTTTGTGGTCCAAACTGGGCACTAGGTTATTATTCTCCACCACTAGTCATCCACAAAGCGATGGACAAACTGAAGTTGTCAATCGCACACTTGGCACTCTACTTCGGGCCTTGATTAAAAAGAATCTTAAGACTTGGGAAGAGTGCCTCCCTCATGTTGAATTCGCCTACAATCGAACTGTGCATAGTGCCACACAATACTCCCCCTTTGAGATTGTTTATGGCTTCAACCCCGTCACCCCCATTGATTTGGTGCCCTTACCTTCCTCTGAGCACACAAGCTTAGACGGGAAAAAGAAAGCTGATTCTGTGCGCAGGTTACATGAGGCCGTGCGAGCAAACATTGAGAAGCGTACGCAGCAATACACCCAGCAAGCCAACAAGCACCGTCGCAAGATGATTTTTGAGCCTGGAGATTGGGTTTGGCTACACTTGAGGAAAGAGCGATTTCCCAAGCAACGCCAAAGCAAATTGTCCCCAAGAGGTGATGGACCATTTCGGGTACTCCAACGAGTCAATGACAACGCATACAAGTTGGAGCTACCTGGGGAGTACAATGTTAGTGCAACCTTCAACGTCGCGGACCTAAGCCCATTTCTTGACGAGGAGGATCCAGATTTGAGGGCAAATCCTTCTCAAGAGGAGGGGACTGATGTGTGCACGAGTCTCGGCCCACGCAATGACCCAGTCCGAGTTCCATCGGGCCCAGTCACACGTGCACGGGCCAAGCTCTTCAAAGAATCACTCCAAGCCCTGGTTCGAGTCGTCCAAGACCAACATGGAGTTCACAAAGATATTGAGGGCTTAGAGAGAGACAATCAAGCCATTTGCACAATGATCCAAGCCCACGAGGACTCAAGTGGGCCTTCAAGAGGACCGGCCCTATAGAGCCTTAGCCTTAGTATTTGATAGATTGGATTAATTTGTCTTCATAGCTCATTGGGCCGGCCCATCTTGGACACCAAGATGACCGAACTCTTTGCCATTGTTTCCTTAGGTTTTCTTAGTCACTTTGGCCTATAAATAGGCTTGCTTTGTAAGGTTTTAGGGTAGTCGTTTTATCAATAAAATTGGTTTAATTCGTTCCTTCTTCCAAGAAGAGAGTTCGAGCACTTTAACTTGCTTTGGCAAGGGTTATTGAGCAATCTTGCGTCCTGTCCTCGATTGTTCATCCGACCTATTCCCCTGGAGTATTCACCTTCATCGGAGTGTCGTCTACCACCTACATCAAATCGTGTCGTCCGTTTGATTCTAGGTCCCGCAATCCAAGCGTTGGACAACCTTGCTAGATCCTTGGGCAAACGTGCTACGTGTCTCGAAACAAGTTGATCGAGGAACGTATCAGTGAGGTACGTGTCTACAAACAGGTACGTATTCCTTTCTCTATTGGCAATTACATAGATGAGGTTGTGTGTGATGTTGTGCCTATGCATGCGACACATGTCACACCTTGGCAATTTGACAAATCCGTCACGTTTGATGAACGAGCAAATAAATACACTCTCTTGCACAATGGAAAATGCCTGGTCCTCACACCACTCACACCTGCCCAAGTGTATGTGGACCAACTTAAGTTACAAAGAGAGTGTGAACAAGACCGCCAAAAGAGGAAACAAAAGGCGGCCGATCCTGGCAAATGCTCCACTTCTACAAGTGAGCATTCGACCAAGGGTCAAGTGGGCACACCTGGTGATACGCATGATCATTCACCCATTAAACCACCCACTAGGAAGCAAAACATGATCATTAAGGCTAAGGATGTTAGAAAGGTTATAAATTCTGATCAGCCTATACTTCTCATGATTTGCAAGCATGTGCTCTTAGATGTTGCTGAGCTCAATAAGGCATTGCCTTCGAGCATGGTTGCTCTTTTGCAGGAATTCGAGGATGTATTCCCTGATGAGGTCCCTGATGGTTTACCACCCATTCGAGGGATTGAGCATCAAATAGACTGATTCCGGGAGCACCCCTACCCAACAAACCGGTTTACCGCATGGGTCCTGAGGAGACAAAAGAGCTTCAAAGGCAAGTTGATGGCCTCTTAGGTAAGGGTTGGGTAAAACAGAGTTTAAATCCTTGTGTTGTGCCTATGATACTTTCCCCCAAAAAGGATGGTACTTGGCGCATGTGCACTGACTGTAGGGCTGTATCATCATCCCATTCCTAGACTTGATGATATGCTTGATGAACTCGATGGTGCTATCATTTTCACCAAAATCGATTTAAGGTGTGGCTATCATCAAATTAGGATGAAAGAAGGCGATGAGTGGAAAACGGCGTTCAAAACCAAACATGAGTGTGGAGGACTACCACAAAGAAATTGAGATGACCATGATGAGGGCCAACATTCAAGAAGACAATGAGGCCACGATGGCTCGGTTTCTTAGAGGTCTCAATCCTGACCTTCAAGAAGCCTTGGAGCTCCAACATTACTTGGACATGCACGACCTTCTAGAACTCGCTATTAAGGCCGAGCGGGGGAAGAAACTAAGACGTGGAGTACGTACGTTCCAAACTTCTAACACCACTTCATGGAGGGGCAACCAACCACGAAGGGCGACCCACAAAGTTGGAAATGCGGCAGCACCAACCTCTTCTAACCGAATCCAAGGTAACACCTCTAACCGCCATTCCTATTCTACCCCTAACAAGGTTTCCGATGCATCCAGGTCCACTTCAAAGGCACCGCATGAGACTCCTAAGACTAGGAGTAGGGACATCAAGTGCTTCAAGTGCCAAGGGTTTGGACATATTCAATCTCAGTGCCCAAACCAACGGGTCATGCTCATCACTCACAATGGCGAAATCGTGTCTGATGATGACGAATGTGAGGAGATGCCCGAACTGGTCGAAGACGACTGCCTAGAAGAGGAGTCAGCTGGGGAGGCTTGCTCGCCTACACGAGGAGAAGTAGGTTGCTTGGTGGCACGGCGAGTGCTAACCGCCCGCGTTAAGGAGGACGAGCAGCTACAACGCGAAAACCTTTTCTACACCCGCTGTAAGATAGGCGACAAGGTGTGTAGTCTCATCATCGACGGTGGGAGTTGCACGAACGTGGCCAGTTTGCTCATGGTTGAGAGTCTAGGACTCCCCACTACCAGGCATCCAAATCCTTACCGCCTCCAATGGCTAAGTGAGGATGGTGAGGTACGAGTCTTCAAACAGGTACGCATTCCCTTTTCAATTGGTACTTACACTGATGAAATCGTGTGCAACGTAGTACCAATGCATGCTACGCATATCATTTTGGGAAGGCCCTGGCAATTTGACAAACACGTCACATTCGATGGAAGAGCAAATAAGTACACCCTTTTGCACGATGGCAAACGTAAGGTCCTTACACCTCTCACACCTGCACAAGTTTATGAGGACCAACTACTATTGCAAAGGGAGTGTGAACAAGACCGTCAAAGGAGGAAACTAAAGGCAGTCGACCCTGGTAAAGGCTCCACGTCTACGAGTGAGCCATCAACCAAGGGTCAAGGGAGCACACCTAGGGGTATACATGACAAATCACCTACCGCACCTACCACTAGGAAGCACAACATGATTATTAAGGCTAAAGATGTTAGAAAAGTGGTGAACTCTAATCAGCCTATACTTCTCATGATTTGCAAGCATGTGCTCTTGGATGTTGCTGAGCTCGACAAGGCGTTGCCTGCGAGCATAGTTGCTCTTTTGCAAGAATTTGGGGATGTTTTCCCTGACGAGGTCCCTGATGGCTTACCACCCATTCGGGGAATTGAACACCAAATCGACCTCATTCCTGGAGCACCATTGCCCAACAAACCTGCCTACCGCATGGGCCCTGAGGAGACCAAGGAGCTTCAAAGGCAAGTTGATGGCCTCTTAGGTAAGGGTTGGGTAAAGGAAAGTCTAAGTCCTTGCGCTGTGCCTGTGATACTTGTTCCCAAAAAGGACGGTACTTGGCGCATGTGCACTGACTGTCGGGCTGTGAACGCTATCACTGTCAAATATCGTCATCCCATTCCTAGACTTGATGATATGCTTGATGAACTCGATGGTGCCATTATTTTCACCAAAATAGACTTAAGGAGCGGCTATCATCAAATTCGGATGAAAGAAGGCGACGAGTGGAAAACAGCCTTCAAAACCAAACATGGTCTCTATGAGTGGCCAGTCATGCCTTTTGGCTTAACTAATGCCCCTAGCACCTTCATGCGACTAATGAACCATGTGTTGAGACACTTTATTGGCAAGTTTGTCATTGTTTACTTTGATGACATCCTGATCTATAGTCGTAGTGAGCATGAGCACCTAGAGCATGTGAGAATAGTTCTTGAGACACTTCGACAGGCGCGTCTTTACGCCAACCTCAAGAAGTGCACCTTTTGTACTAACGAGCTTGTGTTTTTAGGCTATGTGGTAAGTTCGCAGGGCATCAAGGTGGACAAATCCAAGATTGAGGCCATCGAGCAATGGCCAACTCCCACGTCCGTCCCTGACGTGCGCAGCTTTCTTGGATTGGCGGGCTTTTACCGGCGCTTTGTCAAAGATTTTAGCACCATTGCCGCCCCGTTGACCGCCGTGACAAAGAAGAATGACAAGTTCCACTGGGGAGAATCACAAGAACAAGCATTTCTCGCCCTCAAGGACACACTCACACATGCGCCTGTGTTAGCATTACCAAATTTTCACAAGACTTTTGAAATTGAATGTGATGCTTCTGGTGTAGGTATTGGAGCGGTCCTCATGCAAGACAAGAGGCCTTGTGCCTTCTTTAGTGAGAAACTGGGGGGAGCTGCATTAAACTACCCCACGTACGACAAGGAGTTGTACGCATTAGTGAGGGCTTTGGAGACTTGGCAACACTATCTTCGCCCTCGGGAGTTCGTGATACACACTGATCACGAGTCATTGAAGTACCTCAAGGGACAACCCAAGTTAAGCAAGCGACATGCCAAATGGGTAAGCTTCATTGACACCTTTTCGTATGTCATTAAGTATAAGACTGGCAAAACGAATGTAGTGGCTGATGCATTATCACGTAGACATTCGTTGCTTGCCCTTCTGGATGCCAAGTTACTAGGGTTCGCATTGGTTAAGGAACTCTACACAAATGATCATGACTTTGGTGATATCTATGTTGCTTGTGTTAAGAACCCGCATGGAAAATACTTCTTGCATGATGGATTTCTATTCCATGTAGATAAACTGTGTGTACCTAATTCTTCCATTCGTGATCTTTTGATTCGAGAGGCACATAGTGGTGGTCTCATGGGCCACTTTGGCATCACCAAGACTCTGGCCATGTTGCAAGAGCACTTTTACTGGCCTCATATGCGTAGAGATGTTGAACGCATGGTTGGTAGATGTGCTACTTGTCACAAGGCAAAGTCTAAGACAAATCCATATGGCTTGTATACCCCATTACCTATCCCTCACCATCCTTGGGTTGATTTGTCTATGGACTTTGTATTAGGATTGCCTTGATCAACAAGGGGTAATGACTCCATCTTTGTTGTGGTTGATAGATTCTCTAAGATGGCTCATTTTATTCCTTGCCACAAAACTGACGATGCATCTCATATTGCTAATCTGTTCTTCAAAGAAATTGTCCGTCTGCATGGCCTGCCTAAAACTATTGTCAGTGATAGAGATGTGAAATTCTTGAGTTACTTTTGGAAGACTTTGTGGTCCAAACTGGGCACTAGGTTATTATTCTCCACCACTAGTCATCCACAAAGCGATGGACAAACTGAAGTTGTCAATCGCACACTTGGCACTCTACTTCGGGCCTTGATTAAAAAGAATCTTAAGACTTGGGAAGAGTGCCTCCCTCATGTTGAATTCGCCTACAATCGAACTGTGCATAGTGCCACACAATACTCCCCCTTTGAGATTGTTTATGGCTTCAACCCCGTCACCCCCCTTGATTTGGTGCCCTTACCTTCCTCTGAGCACACAAGCTTAGATGGGAAAAAGAAAGCTGATTCTGTGCGCAGGTTACATGAGGCCGTGCGAGCAAACATTGAGAAGCGTACGCAGCAATACACCCAGCAAGCCAACAAGCACCGTCGCAAGATGATTTTTGAGCCTGGAGATTGGGTTTGGCTACACTTGAGGAAAGAGCGATTTCCCAAGCAACGCCAAAGCAAATTGTCCCCAAGAGGTGATGGACCATTTCGGGTACTCCAACGAGTCAATGACAACGCATACAAGTTGGAGCTACCTGGGGAGTACAATGTTAGTGCAACCTTCAACGTCGCGGACCTAAGCCCATTTCTTGACGAGGAGGATCCAGATTTGAGGGCAAATCCTTCTCAAGAGGAGGGGACTGATGTGTGCACGAGTCTCGGCCCACGCAATGACCCATTCCGAGTTCCATCGGGCCCAGTCACACGTGCACGGGCCAAGCTCTTCAAAGAATCACTCCAAGCCCTGGTTCGAGTCGTCCAAGACCAACATGGAGTTCACAAAGATATTGAGGGCTTAGAGAGAGACAATCAAGCCATTTGCACAATGATCCAAGCCCACGAGGACTCAAGTGGGCCTTCAAGAGGACCGGCCCTATAGAGCCTTAGCCTTAGTATTTGATAGATTGGATTAATTTGTCTTCATAGCTCATTGGGCCGGCCCATCTTGGACACCAAGATGACCGAACTCTTTGCCATTGTTTCCTTAGGTTTTCTTAGTCACTTTGGCCTATAAATAGGCTTGCTTTGTAAGGTTTTAGGGTAGTCGTTTTATCAATAAAATTGGTTTAATTCGTTCCTTCTTCCAAGAAGAGAGTTCGAGCACTTTAACTTGCTTTGGCAAGGGTTATTGAGCAATCTTGCGTCCTGTCCTCGATTGTTCATCCGACCTATTCCCCTGGAGTATTCACCTTCATCGGAGTGTCGTCTACCACCTACATCAAATCGTGTCGTCCGTTTGATTCTAGGTCCCGCAATCCAAGCGTTGGACAACCTTGCTAGATCCTTGGGCAAACGTGCTACGTGTCTCGAAACAAGTTGATCGAGGAACGTATCAGTGAGGTACGTGTCTACAAACAGGTACGTATTCCTTTCTCTATTGGCAATTACATAGATGAGGTTGTGTGTGATGTTGTGCCTATGCATGCGACACATGTCATCCTAGGGAGACCTTGGCAATTTGACAAATGCGTCACGTTTGATGAACGAGCAAATAAATACACTCTCTTGCACAATGGAAAATGCCTGGTCCTCACACCACTCACACCTGCCCAAGTGTATGTGGACCAACTTAAGTTACAAAGAGAGTGTGAACAAGACCGCCAAAAGAGGAAACAAAAGGCGGCCGATCCTGGCAAATGCTCCACTTCTACAAGTGAGCATTCGACCAAGGGTCAAGTGGGCACACCTGGTGATACGCATGATCATTCACCCATTAAACCACCCACTAGGAAGCAAAACATGATCATTAAGGCTAAGGATGTTAGAAAGGTTATAAATTCTGATCAGCCTATACTTCTCATGATTTGCAAGCATGTGCTCTTAGATGTTGCTGAGCTCAATAAGGCATTGCCTTCGAGCATGGTTGCTCTTTTGCAGGAATTCGAGGATGTATTCCCTGATGAGGTCCCTGATGGTTTACCACCCATTCGAGGGATTGAGCATCAAATAGACTGATTCCGGGAGCACCCCTACCCAACAAACCGGTTTACCGCATGGGTCCTGAGGAGACAAAAGAACTTCAAAGGCAAGTTGATGGCCTCTTAGGTAAGGGTTGGGTAAAACAGAGTTTAAATCCTTGTGTTGTGCCTATGATACTTTCCCCAAAAAAGGATGGTACTTGGCGCATGTGCACTGACTGTAGGGCTGTATCATCATCCCATTCCTAGACTTGATGATATGCTTGATGAACTCGATGGTGCTATCATTTTCACCAAAATCGATTTAAGGTGTGGCTATCATCAAATTAGGATGAAAGAAGGCGATGAGTGGAAAACGGCGTTCAAAACCAAACATGAGTGTGGAGGACTACCACAAAGAAATTGAGATGACCATGATGAGGGCCAACATTCAAGAAGACAATGAGGCCACGATGGCTCGGTTTCTTAGAGGTCTCAATCCTGACCTTCAAGAAGCCTTGGAGCTCCAACATTACTTGGACATGCACGACCTTCTAGAACTCGCTATTAAGGCCGAGCGGGGGAAGAAACTAAGACGTGGAGTACGTACGTTCCAAACTTCTAACACCACTTCATGGAGGGGCAACCAACCACGAAGGGCGACCCACAAAGTTGGAAATGCGGCAGCACCAACCTCTTCTAACCGAATCCAAGGTAACACCTCTAACCGCCATTCCTATTCTACCCCTAACAAGGTTTCCGATGCATCCAGGTCCACTTCAAAGGCACCGCATGAGACTCCTAAGACTAGGAGTAGGGACATCAAGTGCTTCAAGTGCCAAGGGTTTGGACATATTCAATCTCAGTGCCCAAACCAACGGGTCATGCTCATCACTCACAATGGCGAAATCGTGTCTGATGATGACGAATGTGAGGAGATGCCCGAACTGGTCGAAGACGACTGCCTAGAAGAGGAGTCAGCTGGGGAGGCTTGCTCGCCTACACGAGGAGAAGTAGGTTGCTTGGTGGCACGGCGAGTGCTAACCGCCCGCGTTAAGGAGGACGAGCAGCTACAACGCGAAAACCTTTTCTACACCCGCTGTAAGATAGGCGACAAGGTGTGTAGTCTCATCATCGACGGTGGGAGTTGCACGAACGTGGCCAGTTTGCTCATGGTTGAGAGTCTAGGACTCCCCACTACCAGGCATCCAAATCCTTACCGCCTCCAATGGCTAAGTGAGGATGGTGAGGTACGAGTCTTCAAACAGGTACGCATTCCCTTTTCAATTGGTACTTACACTGATGAAATCGTGTGCAACGTAGTACCAATGCATGCTACGCATATCATTTTGGGAAGGCCCTGGCAATTTGACAAACACGTCACATTCGATGGAAGAGCAAATAAGTACACCCTTTTGCACGATGGCAAACGTAAGGTCCTTACACCTCTCACACCTGCACAAGTTTATGAGGACCAACTACTATTGCAAAGGGAGTGTGAACAAGACCGTCAAAGGAGGAAACTAAAGGCAGTCGACCCTGGTAAAGGCTCCACGTCTACGAGTGAGCCATCAACCAAGGGTCAAGGGAGCACACCTAGGGGTATACATGACAAATCACCTACCGCACCTACCACTAGGAAGCACAACATGATTATTAAGGCTAAAGATGTTAGAAAAGTGGTGAACTCTAATCAGCCTATACTTCTCATGATTTGCAAGCATGTGCTCTTGGATGTTGCTGAGCTCGACAAGGCGTTGCCTGCGAGCATAGTTGCTCTTTTGCAAGAATTTGGGGATGTTTTCCCTGACGAGGTCCCTGATGGCTTACCACCCATTCGGGGAATTGAACACCAAATCGACCTCATTCCTGGAGCACCATTGCCCAACAAACCTGCCTACCGCATGGGCCCTGAGGAGACCAAGGAGCTTCAAAGGCAAGTTGATGGCCTCTTAGGTAAGGGTTGGGTAAAGGAAAGTCTAAGTCCTTGCGCTGTGCCTGTGATACTTGTTCCCAAAAAGGACGGTACTTGGCGCATGTGCACTGACTGTCGGGCTGTGAACGCTATCACTGTCAAATATCGTCATCCCATTCCTAGACTTGATGATATGCTTGATGAACTCGATGGTGCCATTATTTTCACCAAAATAGACTTAAGGAGCGGCTATCATCAAATTCGGATGAAAGAAGGCGACGAGTGGAAAACAGCCTTCAAAACCAAACATGGTCTCTATGAGTGGCCAGTCATGCCTTTTGGCTTAACTAATGCCCCTAGCACCTTCATGCGACTAATGAACCATGTGTTGAGACACTTTATTGGCAAGTTTGTCATTGTTTACTTTGATGACATCCTGATCTATAGTCGTAGTGAGCATGAGCACCTAGAGCATGTGAGAATAGTTCTTGAGACACTTCGACAGGCGCGTCTTTACGCCAACCTCAAGAAGTGCACCTTTTGTACTAACGAGCTTGTGTTTTTAGGCTATGTGGTAAGTTCGCAGGGCATCAAGGTGGACAAATCCAAGATTGAGGCCATCGAGCAATGGCCAACTCCCACGTCCGTCCCTGACGTGCGCAGCTTTCTTGGATTGGCGGGCTTTTACCGGCGCTTTGTCAAAGATTTTAGCACCATTGCCGCCCCGTTGACCGCCGTGACAAAGAAGAATGACAAGTTCCACTGGGGAGAATCACAAGAACAAGCATTTCTCGCCCTCAAGGACACACTCACACATGCGCCTGTGTTAGCATTACCAAATTTTCACAAGACTTTTGAAATTGAATGTGATGCTTCTGGTGTAGGTATTGGAGCGGTCCTCATGCAAGACAAGAGGCCTTGTGCCTTCTTTAGTGAGAAACTGGGGGGAGCTGCATTAAACTACCCCACGTACGACAAGGAGTTGTACGCATTAGTGAGGGCTTTGGAGACTTGGCAACACTATCTTCGCCCTCGGGAGTTCGTGATACACACTGATCACGAGTCATTGAAGTACCTCAAGGGACAACCCAAGTTAAGCAAGCGACATGCCAAATGGGTAAGCTTCATTGACACCTTTTCGTATGTCATTAAGTATAAGACTGGCAAAACGAATGTAGTGGCTGATGCATTATCACGTAGACATTCGTTGCTTGCCCTTCTGGATGCCAAGTTACTAGGGTTCGCATTGGTTAAGGAACTCTACACAAATGATCATGACTTTGGTGATATCTATGTTGCTTGTGTTAAGAACCCGCATGGAAAATACTTCTTGCATGATGGATTTCTATTCCATGTAGATAAACTGTGTGTACCTAATTCTTCCATTCGTGATCTTTTGATTCGAGAGGCACATAGTGGTGGTCTCATGGGCCACTTTGGCATCACCAAGACTCTGGCCATGTTGCAAGAGCACTTTTACTGGCCTCATATGCGTAGAGATGTTGAACGCATGGTTGGTAGATGTGCTACTTGTCACAAGGCAAAGTCTAAGACAAATCCATATGGCTTGTATACCCCATTACCTATCCCTCACCATCCTTGGGTTGATTTGTCTATGGACTTTGTATTAGGATTGCCTTGATCAACAAGGGGTAATGACTCCATCTTTGTTGTGGTTGATAGATTCTCTAAGATGGCTCATTTTATTCCTTGCCACAAAACTGACGATGCATCTCATATTGCTAATCTGTTCTTCAAAGAAATTGTCCGTCTGCATGGCCTGCCTAAAACTATTGTCAGTGATAGAGATGTGAAATTCTTGAGTTACTTTTGGAAGACTTTGTGGTCCAAACTGGGCACTAGGTTATTATTCTCCACCACTAGTCATCCACAAAGCGATGGACAAACTGAAGTTGTCAATCGCACACTTGGCACTCTACTTCGGGCCTTGATTAAAAAGAATCTTAAGACTTGGGAAGAGTGCCTCCCTCATGTTGAATTCGCCTACAATCGAACTGTGCATAGTGCCACACAATACTCCCCCTTTGAGATTGTTTATGGCTTCAACCCCGTCACCCCCCTTGATTTGGTGCCCTTACCTTCCTCTGAGCACACAAGCTTAGATGGGAAAAAGAAAGCTGATTCTGTGCGCAGGTTACATGAGGCCGTGCGAGCAAACATTGAGAAGCGTACGCAGCAATACACCCAGCAAGCCAACAAGCACCGTCGCAAGATGATTTTTGAGCCTGGAGATTGGGTTTGGCTACACTTGAGGAAAGAGCGATTTCCCAAGCAACGCCAAAGCAAATTGTCCCCAAGAGGTGATGGACCATTTCGGGTACTCCAACGAGTCAATGACAACGCATACAAGTTGGAGCTACCTGGGGAGTACAATGTTAGTGCAACCTTCAACGTCGCGGACCTAAGCCCATTTCTTGACGAGGAGGATCCAGATTTGAGGGCAAATCCTTCTCAAGAGGAGGGGACTGATGTGTGCACGAGTCTCGGCCCACGCAATGACCCAGTCCGAGTTCCATCGGGCCCAGTCACACGTGCACGGGCCAAGCTCTTCAAAGAATCACTCCAAGCCCTGGTTCGAGTCGTCCAAGACCAACATGGAGTTCACAAAGATATTGAGGGCTTAGAGAGAGACAATCAAGCCATTTGCACAATGATCCAAGCCCACGAGGACTCAAGTGGGCCTTCAAGAGGACCGGCCCTATAGAGCCTTAGCCTTAGTATTTGATAGATTGGATTAATTTGTCTTCATAGCTCATTGGGCCGGCCCATCTTGGACACCAAGATGACCGAACTCTTTGCCATTGTTTCCTTAGGTTTTCTTAGTCACTTTGGCCTATAAATAGGCTTGCTTTGTAAGGTTTTAGGGTAGTCGTTTTATCAATAAAATTGGTTTAATTCGTTCCTTCTTCCAAGAAGAGAGTTCGAGCACTTTAACTTGCTTTGGCAAGGGTTATTGAGCAATCTTGCGTCCTGTCCTCGATTGTTCATCCGACCTATTCCCCTGGAGTATTCACCTTCATCGGAGTGTCGTCTACCACCTACATCAAATCGTGTCGTCCGTTTGATTCTAGGTCCCGCAATCCAAGCGTTGGACAACCTTGCTAGATCCTTGGGCAAACGTGCTACGTGTCTCGAAACAAGTTGATCGAGGAACGTATCAGTGAGGTACGTGTCTACAAACAGGTACGTATTCCTTTCTCTATTGGCAATTACATAGATGAGGTTGTGTGTGATGTTGTGCCTATGCATGCGACACATGTCATCCTAGGGAGACCTTGGCAATTTGACAAATGCGTCACGTTTGATGAACGAGCAAATAAATACACTCTCTTGCACAATGGAAAATGCCTGGTCCTCACACCACTCACACCTGCCCAAGTGTATGTGGACCAACTTAAGTTACAAAGAGAGTGTGAACAAGACCGCCAAAAGAGGAAACAAAAGGCGGCCGATCCTGGCAAATGCTCCACTTCTACAAGTGAGCATTCGACCAAGGGTCAAGTGGGCACACCTGGTGATACGCATGATCATTCACCCATTAAACCACCCACTAGGAAGCAAAACATGATCATTAAGGCTAAGGATGTTAGAAAGGTTATAAATTCTGATCAGCCTATACTTCTCATGATTTGCAAGCATGTGCTCTTAGATGTTGCTGAGCTCAATAAGGCATTGCCTTCGAGCATGGTTGCTCTTTTGCAGGAATTCGAGGATGTATTCCCTGATGAGGTCCCTGATGGTTTACCACCCATTCGAGGGATTGAGCATCAAATAGACTGATTCCGGGAGCACCCCTACCCAACAAACCGGTTTACCGCATGGGTCCTGAGGAGACAAAAGAACTTCAAAGGCAAGTTGATGGCCTCTTAGGTAAGGGTTGGGTAAAACAGAGTTTAAATCCTTGTGTTGTGCCTATGATACTTTCCCCCAAAAAGGATGGTACTTGGCGCATGTGCACTGACTGTAGGGCTGTATCATCATCCCATTCCTAGACTTGATGATATGCTTGATGAACTCGATGGTGCTATCATTTTCACCAAAATCGATTTAAGGTGTGGCTATCATCAAATTAGGATGAAAGAAGGCGATGAGTGGAAAACGGCGTTCAAAACCAAACATGAGTGTGGAGGACTACCACAAAGAAATTGAGATGACCATGATGAGGGCCAACATTCAAGAAGACAATGAGGCCACGATGGCTCGGTTTCTTAGAGGTCTCAATCCTGACCTTCAAGAAGCCTTGGAGCTCCAACATTACTTGGACATGCACGACCTTCTAGAACTCGCTATTAAGGCCGAGCGGGGGAAGAAACTAAGACGTGGAGTACGTACGTTCCAAACTTCTAACACCACTTCATGGAGGGGCAACCAACCACGAAGGGCGACCCACAAAGTTGGAAATGCGGCAGCACCAACCTCTTCTAACCGAATCCAAGGTAACACCTCTAACCGCCATTCCTATTCTACCCCTAACAAGGTTTCCGATGCATCCAGGTCCACTTCAAAGGCACCGCATGAGACTCCTAAGACTAGGAGTAGGGACATCAAGTGCTTCAAGTGCCAAGGGTTTGGACATATTCAATCTCAGTGCCCAAACCAACGGGTCATGCTCATCACTCACAATGGCGAAATCGTGTCTGATGATGACGAATGTGAGGAGATGCCCGAACTGGTCGAAGACGACTGCCTAGAAGAGGAGTCAGCTGGGGAGGCTTGCTCGCCTACACGAGGAGAAGTAGGTTGCTTGGTGGCACGGCGAGTGCTAACCGCCCGCGTTAAGGAGGACGAGCAGCTACAACGCGAAAACCTTTTCTACACCCGCTGTAAGATAGGCGACAAGGTGTGTAGTCTCATCATCGACGGTGGGAGTTGCACGAACGTGGCCAGTTTGCTCATGGTTGAGAGTCTAGGACTCCCCACTACCAGGCATCCAAATCCTTACCGCCTCCAATGGCTAAGTGAGGATGGTGAGGTACGAGTCTTCAAACAGGTACGCATTCCCTTTTCAATTGGTACTTACACTGATGAAATCGTGTGCAACGTAGTACCAATGCATGCTACGCATATCATTTTGGGAAGGCCCTGGCAATTTGACAAACACGTCACATTCGATGGAAGAGCAAATAAGTACACCCTTTTGCACGATGGCAAACGTAAGGTCCTTACACCTCTCACACCTGCACAAGTTTATGAGGACCAACTACTATTGCAAAGGGAGTGTGAACAAGACCGTCAAAGGAGGAAACTAAAGGCAGTCGACCCTGGTAAAGGCTCCACGTCTACGAGTGAGCCATCAACCAAGGGTCAAGGGAGCACACCTAGGGGTATACATGACAAATCACCTACCGCACCTACCACTAGGAAGCACAACATGATTATTAAGGCTAAAGATGTTAGAAAAGTGGTGAACTCTAATCAGCCTATACTTCTCATGATTTGCAAGCATGTGCTCTTGGATGTTGCTGAGCTCGACAAGGCGTTGCCTGCGAGCATAGTTGCTCTTTTGCAAGAATTTGGGGATGTTTTCCCTGACGAGGTCCCTGATGGCTTACCACCCATTCGGGGAATTGAACACCAAATCGACCTCATTCCTGGAGCACCATTGCCCAACAAACCTGCCTACCGCATGGGCCCTGAGGAGACCAAGGAGCTTCAAAGGCAAGTTGATGGCCTCTTAGGTAAGGGTTGGGTAAAGGAAAGTCTAAGTCCTTGCGCTGTGCCTGTGATACTTGTTCCCAAAAAGGACGGTACTTGGCGCATGTGCACTGACTGTCGGGCTGTGAACGCTATCACTGTCAAATATCGTCATCCCATTCCTAGACTTGATGATATGCTTGATGAACTCGATGGTGCCATTATTTTCACCAAAATAGACTTAAGGAGCGGCTATCATCAAATTCGGATGAAAGAAGGCGACGAGTGGAAAACAGCCTTCAAAACCAAACATGGTCTCTATGAGTGGCCAGTCATGCCTTTTGGCTTAACTAATGCCCCTAGCACCTTCATGCGACTAATGAACCATGTGTTGAGACACTTTATTGGCAAGTTTGTCATTGTTTACTTTGATGACATCCTGATCTATAGTCGTAGTGAGCATGAGCACCTAGAGCATGTGAGAATAGTTCTTGAGACACTTCGACAGGCGCGTCTTTACGCCAACCTCAAGAAGTGCACCTTTTGTACTAACGAGCTTGTGTTTTTAGGCTATGTGGTAAGTTCGCAGGGCATCAAGGTGGACAAATCCAAGATTGAGGCCATCGAGCAATGGCCAACTCCCACGTCCGTCCCTGACGTGCGCAGCTTTCTTGGATTGGCGGGCTTTTACCGGCGCTTTGTCAAAGATTTTAGCACCATTGCCGCCCCGTTGACCGCCGTGACAAAGAAGAATGACAAGTTCCACTGGGGAGAATCACAAGAACAAGCATTTCTCGCCCTCAAGGACACACTCACACATGCGCCTGTGTTAGCATTACCAAATTTTCACAAGACTTTTGAAATTGAATGTGATGCTTCTGGTGTAGGTATTGGAGCGGTCCTCATGCAAGACAAGAGGCCTTGTGCCTTCTTTAGTGAGAAACTGGGGGGAGCTGCATTAAACTACCCCACGTACGACAAGGAGTTGTACGCATTAGTGAGGGCTTTGGAGACTTGGCAACACTATCTTCGCCCTCGGGAGTTCGTGATACACACTGATCACGAGTCATTGAAGTACCTCAAGGGACAACCCAAGTTAAGCAAGCGACATGCCAAATGGGTAAGCTTCATTGACACCTTTTCGTATGTCATTAAGTATAAGACTGGCAAAACGAATGTAGTGGCTGATGCATTATCACGTAGACATTCGTTGCTTGCCCTTCTGGATGCCAAGTTACTAGGGTTCGCATTGGTTAAGGAACTCTACACAAATGATCATGACTTTGGTGATATCTATGTTGCTTGTGTTAAGAACCCGCATGGAAAATACTTCTTGCATGATGGATTTCTATTCCATGTAGATAAACTGTGTGTACCTAATTCTTCCATTCGTGATCTTTTGATTCGAGAGGCACATAGTGGTGGTCTCATGGGCCACTTTGGCATCACCAAGACTCTGGCCATGTTGCAAGAGCACTTTTACTGGCCTCATATGCGTAGAGATGTTGAACGCATGGTTGGTAGATGTGCTACTTGTCACAAGGCAAAGTCTAAGACAAATCCATATGGCTTGTATACCCCATTACCTATCCCTCACCATCCTTGGGTTGATTTGTCTATGGACTTTGTATTAGGATTGCCTTGATCAACAAGGGGTAATGACTCCATCTTTGTTGTGGTTGATAGATTCTCTAAGATGGCTCATTTTATTCCTTGCCACAAAACTGACGATGCATCTCATATTGCTAATCTGTTCTTCAAAGAAATTGTCCGTCTGCATGGCCTGCCTAAAACTATTGTCAGTGATAGAGATGTGAAATTCTTGAGTTACTTTTGGAAGACTTTGTGGTCCAAACTGGGCACTAGGTTATTATTCTCCACCACTAGTCATCCACAAAGCGATGGACAAACTGAAGTTGTCAATCGCACACTTGGCACTCTACTTCGGGCCTTGATTAAAAAGAATCTTAAGACTTGGGAAGAGTGCCTCCCTCATGTTGAATTCGCCTACAATCGAACTGTGCATAGTGCCACACAATACTCCCCCTTTGAGATTGTTTATGGCTTCAACCCCGTCACCCCCCTTGATTTGGTGCCCTTACCTTCCTCTGAGCACACAAGCTTAGATGGGAAAAAGAAAGCTGATTCTGTGCGCAGGTTACATGAGGCCGTGCGAGCAAACATTGAGAAGCGTACGCAGCAATACACCCAGCAAGCCAACAAGCACCGTCGCAAGATGATTTTTGAGCCTGGAGATTGGGTTTGGCTACACTTGAGGAAAGAGCGATTTCCCAAGCAACGCCAAAGCAAATTGTCCCCAAGAGGTGATGGACCATTTCGGGTACTCCAACGAGTCAATGACAACGCATACAAGTTGGAGCTACCTGGGGAGTACAATGTTAGTGCAACCTTCAACGTCGCGGACCTAAGCCCATTTCTTGACGAGGAGGATCCAGATTTGAGGGCAAATCCTTCTCAAGAGGAGGGGACTGATGTGTGCACGAGTCTCGGCCCACGCAATGACCCAGTCCGAGTTCCATCGGGCCCAGTCACACGTGCACGGGCCAAGCTCTTCAAAGAATCACTCCAAGCCCTGGTTCGAGTCGTCCAAGACCAACATGGAGTTCACAAAGATATTGAGGGCTTAGAGAGAGACAATCAAGCCATTTGCACAATGATCCAAGCCCACGAGGACTCAAGTGGGCCTTCAAGAGGACCGGCCCTATAGAGCCTTAGCCTTAGTATTTGATAGATTGGATTAATTTGTCTTCATAGCTCATTGGGCCGGCCCATCTTGGACACCAAGATGACCGAACTCTTTGCCATTGTTTCCTTAGGTTTTCTTAGTCACTTTGGCCTATAAATAGGCTTGCTTTGTAAGGTTTTAGGGTAGTCGTTTTATCAATAAAATTGGTTTAATTCGTTCCTTCTTCCAAGAAGAGAGTTCGAGCACTTTAACTTGCTTTGGCAAGGGTTATTGAGCAATCTTGCGTCCTGTCCTCGATTGTTCATCCGACCTATTCCCCTGGAGTATTCACCTTCATCGGAGTGTCGTCTACCACCTACATCAAATCGTGTCGTCCGTTTGATTCTAGGTCCCGCAATCCAAGCGTTGGACAACCTTGCTAGATCCTTGGGCAAACGTGCTACGTGTCTCGAAACAAGTTGATCGAGGAACGTATCAGTGAGGTACGTGTCTACAAACAGGTACGTATTCCTTTCTCTATTGGCAATTACATAGATGAGGTTGTGTGTGATGTTGTGCCTATGCATGCGACACATGTCATCCTAGGGAGACCTTGGCAATTTGACAAATGCGTCACGTTTGATGAACGAGCAAATAAATACACTCTCTTGCACAATGGAAAATGCCTGGTCCTCACACCACTCACACCTGCCCAAGTGTATGTGGACCAACTTAAGTTACAAAGAGAGTGTGAACAAGACCGCCAAAAGAGGAAACAAAAGGCGGCCGATCCTGGCAAATGCTCCACTTCTACAAGTGAGCATTCGACCAAGGGTCAAGTGGGCACACCTGGTGATACGCATGATCATTCACCCATTAAACCACCCACTAGGAAGCAAAACATGATCATTAAGGCTAAGGATGTTAGAAAGGTTATAAATTCTGATCAGCCTATACTTCTCATGATTTGCAAGCATGTGCTCTTAGATGTTGCTGAGCTCAATAAGGCATTGCCTTCGAGCATGGTTGCTCTTTTGCAGGAATTCGAGGATGTATTCCCTGATGAGGTCCCTGATGGTTTACCACCCATTCGAGGGATTGAGCATCAAATAGACTGATTCCGGGAGCACCCCTACCCAACAAACCGGTTTACCGCATGGGTCCTGAGGAGACAAAAGAACTTCAAAGGCAAGTTGATGGCCTCTTAGGTAAGGGTTGGGTAAAACAGAGTTTAAATCCTTGTGTTGTGCCTATGATACTTTCCCCCAAAAAGGATGGTACTTGGCGCATGTGCACTGACTGTAGGGCTGTATCATCATCCCATTCCTAGACTTGATGATATGCTTGATGAACTCGATGGTGCTATCATTTTCACCAAAATCGATTTAAGGTGTGGCTATCATCAAATTAGGATGAAAGAAGGCGATGAGTGGAAAACGGCGTTCAAAACCAAACATGAGTGTGGAGGACTACCACAAAGAAATTGAGATGACCATGATGAGGGCCAACATTCAAGAAGACAATGAGGCCACGATGGCTCGGTTTCTTAGAGGTCTCAATCCTGACCTTCAAGAAGCCTTGGAGCTCCAACATTACTTGGACATGCACGACCTTCTAGAACTCGCTATTAAGGCCGAGCGGGGGAAGAAACTAAGACGTGGAGTACGTACGTTCCAAACTTCTAACACCACTTCATGGAGGGGCAACCAACCACGAAGGGCGACCCACAAAGTTGGAAATGCGGCAGCACCAACCTCTTCTAACCGAATCCAAGGTAACACCTCTAACCGCCATTCCTATTCTACCCCTAACAAGGTTTCCGATGCATCCAGGTCCACTTCAAAGGCACCGCATGAGACTCCTAAGACTAGGAGTAGGGACATCAAGTGCTTCAAGTGCCAAGGGTTTGGACATATTCAATCTCAGTGCCCAAACCAACGGGTCATGCTCATCACTCACAATGGCGAAATCGTGTCTGATGATGACGAATGTGAGGAGATGCCCGAACTGGTCGAAGACGACTGCCTAGAAGAGGAGTCAGCTGGGGAGGCTTGCTCGCCTACACGAGGAGAAGTAGGTTGCTTGGTGGCACGGCGAGTGCTAACCGCCCGCGTTAAGGAGGACGAGCAGCTACAACGCGAAAACCTTTTCTACACCCGCTGTAAGATAGGCGACAAGGTGTGTAGTCTCATCATCGACGGTGGGAGTTGCACGAACGTGGCCAGTTTGCTCATGGTTGAGAGTCTAGGACTCCCCACTACCAGGCATCCAAATCCTTACCGCCTCCAATGGCTAAGTGAGGATGGTGAGGTACGAGTCTTCAAACAGGTACGCATTCCCTTTTCAATTGGTACTTACACTGATGAAATCGTGTGCAACGTAGTACCAATGCATGCTACGCATATCATTTTGGGAAGGCCCTGGCAATTTGACAAACACGTCACATTCGATGGAAGAGCAAATAAGTACACCCTTTTGCACGATGGCAAACGTAAGGTCCTTACACCTCTCACACCTGCACAAGTTTATGAGGACCAACTACTATTGCAAAGGGAGTGTGAACAAGACCGTCAAAGGAGGAAACTAAAGGCAGTCGACCCTGGTAAAGGCTCCACGTCTACGAGTGAGCCATCAACCAAGGGTCAAGGGAGCACACCTAGGGGTATACATGACAAATCACCTACCGCACCTACCACTAGGAAGCACAACATGATTATTAAGGCTAAAGATGTTAGAAAAGTGGTGAACTCTAATCAGCCTATACTTCTCATGATTTGCAAGCATGTGCTCTTGGATGTTGCTGAGCTCGACAAGGCGTTGCCTGCGAGCATAGTTGCTCTTTTGCAAGAATTTGGGGATGTTTTCCCTGACGAGGTCCCTGATGGCTTACCACCCATTCGGGGAATTGAACACCAAATCGACCTCATTCCTGGAGCACCATTGCCCAACAAACCTGCCTACCGCATGGGCCCTGAGGAGACCAAGGAGCTTCAAAGGCAAGTTGATGGCCTCTTAGGTAAGGGTTGGGTAAAGGAAAGTCTAAGTCCTTGCGCTGTGCCTGTGATACTTGTTCCCAAAAAGGACGGTACTTGGCGCATGTGCACTGACTGTCGGGCTGTGAACGCTATCACTGTCAAATATCGTCATCCCATTCCTAGACTTGATGATATGCTTGATGAACTCGATGGTGCCATTATTTTCACCAAAATAGACTTAAGGAGCGGCTATCATCAAATTCGGATGAAAGAAGGCGACGAGTGGAAAACAGCCTTCAAAACCAAACATGGTCTCTATGAGTGGCCAGTCATGCCTTTTGGCTTAACTAATGCCCCTAGCACCTTCATGCGACTAATGAACCATGTGTTGAGACACTTTATTGGCAAGTTTGTCATTGTTTACTTTGATGACATCCTGATCTATAGTCGTAGTGAGCATGAGCACCTAGAGCATGTGAGAATAGTTCTTGAGACACTTCGACAGGCGCGTCTTTACGCCAACCTCAAGAAGTGCACCTTTTGTACTAACGAGCTTGTGTTTTTAGGCTATGTGGTAAGTTCGCAGGGCATCAAGGTGGACAAATCCAAGATTGAGGCCATCGAGCAATGGCCAACTCCCACGTCCGTCCCTGACGTGCGCAGCTTTCTTGGATTGGCGGGCTTTTACCGGCGCTTTGTCAAAGATTTTAGCACCATTGCCGCCCCGTTGACCGCCGTGACAAAGAAGAATGACAAGTTCCACTGGGGAGAATCACAAGAACAAGCATTTCTCGCCCTCAAGGACACACTCACACATGCGCCTGTGTTAGCATTACCAAATTTTCACAAGACTTTTGAAATTGAATGTGATGCTTCTGGTGTAGGTATTGGAGCGGTCCTCATGCAAGACAAGAGGCCTTGTGCCTTCTTTAGTGAGAAACTGGGGGGAGCTGCATTAAACTACCCCACGTACGACAAGGAGTTGTACGCATTAGTGAGGGCTTTGGAGACTTGGCAACACTATCTTCGCCCTCGGGAGTTCGTGATACACACTGATCACGAGTCATTGAAGTACCTCAAGGGACAACCCAAGTTAAGCAAGCGACATGCCAAATGGGTAAGCTTCATTGACACCTTTTCGTATGTCATTAAGTATAAGACTGGCAAAACGAATGTAGTGGCTGATGCATTATCACGTAGACATTCGTTGCTTGCCCTTCTGGATGCCAAGTTACTAGGGTTCGCATTGGTTAAGGAACTCTACACAAATGATCATGACTTTGGTGATATCTATGTTGCTTGTGTTAAGAACCCGCATGGAAAATACTTCTTGCATGATGGATTTCTATTCCATGTAGATAAACTGTGTGTACCTAATTCTTCCATTCGTGATCTTTTGATTCGAGAGGCACATAGTGGTGGTCTCATGGGCCACTTTGGCATCACCAAGACTCTGGCCATGTTGCAAGAGCACTTTTACTG
This sequence comes from Coffea arabica, assembly GCF_036785885.1. NCBI lineage: Eukaryota > Viridiplantae > Streptophyta > Magnoliopsida > Gentianales > Rubiaceae > Coffea > Coffea arabica. The sequence continues at coordinate 28,810,236 of NC_092318.1, read as the reverse complement.
GCCTCATATGCGTAGAGATGTTGAACGCATGGTTGGTAGATGTGCTACTTGTCACAAGGCAAAGTCTAAGACAAATCCATATGGCTTGTATACCCCATTACCTATCCCTCACCATCCTTGGGTTGATTTGTCTATGGACTTTGTATTAGGATTGCCTTGATCAACAAGGGGTAATGACTCCATCTTTGTTGTGGTTGATAGATTCTCTAAGATGGCTCATTTTATTCCTTGCCACAAAACTGACGATGCATCTCATATTGCTAATCTGTTCTTCAAAGAAATTGTCCGTCTGCATGGCCTGCCTAAAACTATTGTCAGTGATAGAGATGTGAAATTCTTGAGTTACTTTTGGAAGACTTTGTGGTCCAAACTGGGCACTAGGTTATTATTCTCCACCACTAGTCATCCACAAAGCGATGGACAAACTGAAGTTGTCAATCGCACACTTGGCACTCTACTTCGGGCCTTGATTAAAAAGAATCTTAAGACTTGGGAAGAGTGCCTCCCTCATGTTGAATTCGCCTACAATCGAACTGTGCATAGTGCCACACAATACTCCCCCTTTGAGATTGTTTATGGCTTCAACCCCGTCACCCCCCTTGATTTGGTGCCCTTACCTTCCTCTGAGCACACAAGCTTAGATGGGAAAAAGAAAGCTGATTCTGTGCGCAGGTTACATGAGGCCGTGCGAGCAAACATTGAGAAGCGTACGCAGCAATACACCCAGCAAGCCAACAAGCACCGTCGCAAGATGATTTTTGAGCCTGGAGATTGGGTTTGGCTACACTTGAGGAAAGAGCGATTTCCCAAGCAACGCCAAAGCAAATTGTCCCCAAGAGGTGATGGACCATTTCGGGTACTCCAACGAGTCAATGACAACGCATACAAGTTGGAGCTACCTGGGGAGTACAATGTTAGTGCAACCTTCAACGTCGCGGACCTAAGCCCATTTCTTGACGAGGAGGATCCAGATTTGAGGGCAAATCCTTCTCAAGAGGAGGGGACTGATGTGTGCACGAGTCTCGGCCCACGCAATGACCCATTCCGAGTTCCATCGGGCCCAGTCACACGTGCACGGGCCAAGCTCTTCAAAGAATCACTCCAAGCCCTGGTTCGAGTCGTCCAAGACCAACATGGAGTTCACAAAGATATTGAGGGCTTAGAGAGAGACAATCAAGCCATTTGCACAATGATCCAAGCCCACGAGGACTCAAGTGGGCCTTCAAGAGGACCGGCCCTATAGAGCCTTAGCCTTAGTATTTGATAGATTGGATTAATTTGTCTTCATAGCTCATTGGGCCGGCCCATCTTGGACACCAAGATGACCGAACTCTTTGCCATTGTTTCCTTAGGTTTTCTTAGTCACTTTGGCCTATAAATAGGCTTGCTTTGTAAGGTTTTAGGGTAGTCGTTTTATCAATAAAATTGGTTTAATTCGTTCCTTCTTCCAAGAAGAGAGTTCGAGCACTTTAACTTGCTTTGGCAAGGGTTATTGAGCAATCTTGCGTCCTGTCCTCGATTGTTCATCCGACCTATTCCCCTGGAGTATTCACCTTCATCGGAGTGTCGTCTACCACCTACATCAAATCGTGTCGTCCGTTTGATTCTAGGTCCCGCAATCCAAGCGTTGGACAACCTTGCTAGATCCTTGGGCAAACGTGCTACGTGTCTCGAAACAAGTTGATCGAGGAACGTATCAGTGAGGTACGTGTCTACAAACAGGTACGTATTCCTTTCTCTATTGGCAATTACATAGATGAGGTTGTGTGTGATATTGTGCCTATGCATGCGACACATGTCATCCTAGGGAGACCTTGGCAATTTGACAAATGCGTCACGTTTGATGAACGAGCAAATAAATACACTCTCTTGCACAATGGAAAATGCCTGGTCCTCACACCACTCACACCTGCCCAAGTGTATGTGGACCAACTTAAGTTACAAAGAGAGTGTGAACAAGACCGCCAAAAGAGGAAACAAAAGGCGGCCGATCCTGGCAAATGCTCCACTTCTACAAGTGAGCATTCGACCAAGGGTCAAGTGGGCACACCTGGTGATACGCATGATCATTCACCCATTAAACCACCCACTAGGAAGCAAAACATGATCATTAAGGCTAAGGATGTTAGAAAGGTTATAAATTCTGATCAGCCTATACTTCTCATGATTTGCAAGCATGTGCTCTTAGATGTTGCTGAGCTCAATAAGGCATTGCCTTCGAGCATGGTTGCTCTTTTGCAGGAATTCGAGGATGTATTCCCTGATGAGGTCCCTGATGGTTTACCACCCATTCGAGGGATTGAGCATCAAATAGACTGATTCCGGGAGCACCCCTACCCAACAAACCGGTTTACCGCATGGGTCCTGAGGAGACAAAAGAACTTCAAAGGCAAGTTGATGGCCTCTTAGGTAAGGGTTGGGTAAAACAGAGTTTAAATCCTTGTGTTGTGCCTATGATACTTTCCCCAAAAAAGGATGGTACTTGGCGCATGTGCACTGACTGTAGGGCTGTATCATCATCCCATTCCTAGACTTGATGATATGCTTGATGAACTCGATGGTGCTATCATTTTCACCAAAATCGATTTAAGGTGTGGCTATCATCAAATTAGGATGAAAGAAGGCGATGAGTGGAAAACGGCGTTCAAAACCAAACATGAGTGTGGAGGACTACCACAAAGAAATTGAGATGACCATGATGAGGGCCAACATTCAAGAAGACAATGAGGCCACGATGGCTCGGTTTCTTAGAGGTCTCAATCCTGACCTTCAAGAAGCCTTGGAGCTCCAACATTACTTGGACATGCACGACCTTCTAGAACTCGCTATTAAGGCCGAGCGGGGGAAGAAACTAAGACGTGGAGTACGTACGTTCCAAACTTCTAACACCACTTCATGGAGGGGCAACCAACCACGAAGGGCGACCCACAAAGTTGGAAATGCGGCAGCACCAACCTCTTCTAACCGAATCCAAGGTAACACCTCTAACCGCCATTCCTATTCTACCCCTAACAAGGTTTCCGATGCATCCAGGTCCACTTCAAAGGCACCGCATGAGACTCCTAAGACTAGGAGTAGGGACATCAAGTGCTTCAAGTGCCAAGGGTTTGGACATATTCAATCTCAGTGCCCAAACCAACGGGTCATGCTCATCACTCACAATGGCGAAATCGTGTCTGATGATGACGAATGTGAGGAGATGCCCGAACTGGTCGAAGACGACTGCCTAGAAGAGGAGTCAGCTGGGGAGGCTTGCTCGCCTACACGAGGAGAAGTAGGTTGCTTGGTGGCACGGCGAGTGCTAACCGCCCGCGTTAAGGAGGACGAGCAGCTACAACGCGAAAACCTTTTCTACACCCGCTGTAAGATAGGCGACAAGGTGTGTAGTCTCATCATCGACGGTGGGAGTTGCACGAACGTGGCCAGTTTGCTCATGGTTGAGAGTCTAGGACTCCCCACTACCAGGCATCCAAATCCTTACCGCCTCCAATGGCTAAGTGAGGATGGTGAGGTACGAGTCTTCAAACAGGTACGCATTCCCTTTTCAATTGGTACTTACACTGATGAAATCGTGTGCAACGTAGTACCAATGCATGCTACGCATATCATTTTGGGAAGGCCCTGGCAATTTGACAAACACGTCACATTCGATGGAAGAGCAAATAAGTACACCCTTTTGCACGATGGCAAACGTAAGGTCCTTACACCTCTCACACCTGCACAAGTTTATGAGGACCAACTACTATTGCAAAGGGAGTGTGAACAAGACCGTCAAAGGAGGAAACTAAAGGCAGTCGACCCTGGTAAAGGCTCCACGTCTACGAGTGAGCCATCAACCAAGGGTCAAGGGAGCACACCTAGGGGTATACATGACAAATCACCTACCGCACCTACCACTAGGAAGCACAACATGATTATTAAGGCTAAAGATGTTAGAAAAGTGGTGAACTCTAATCAGCCTATACTTCTCATGATTTGCAAGCATGTGCTCTTGGATGTTGCTGAGCTCGACAAGGCGTTGCCTGCGAGCATAGTTGCTCTTTTGCAAGAATTTGGGGATGTTTTCCCTGACGAGGTCCCTGATGGCTTACCACCCATTCGGGGAATTGAACACCAAATCGACCTCATTCCTGGAGCACCATTGCCCAACAAACCTGCCTACCGCATGGGCCCTGAGGAGACCAAGGAGCTTCAAAGGCAAGTTGATGGCCTCTTAGGTAAGGGTTGGGTAAAGGAAAGTCTAAGTCCTTGCGCTGTGCCTGTGATACTTGTTCCCAAAAAGGACGGTACTTGGCGCATGTGCACTGACTGTCGGGCTGTGAACGCTATCACTGTCAAATATCGTCATCCCATTCCTAGACTTGATGATATGCTTGATGAACTCGATGGTGCCATTATTTTCACCAAAATAGACTTAAGGAGCGGCTATCATCAAATTCGGATGAAAGAAGGCGACGAGTGGAAAACAGCCTTCAAAACCAAACATGGTCTCTATGAGTGGCCAGTCATGCCTTTTGGCTTAACTAATGCCCCTAGCACCTTCATGCGACTAATGAACCATGTGTTGAGACACTTTATTGGCAAGTTTGTCATTGTTTACTTTGATGACATCCTGATCTATAGTCGTAGTGAGCATGAGCACCTAGAGCATGTGAGAATAGTTCTTGAGACACTTCGACAGGCGCGTCTTTACGCCAACCTCAAGAAGTGCACCTTTTGTACTAACGAGCTTGTGTTTTTAGGCTATGTGGTAAGTTCGCAGGGCATCAAGGTGGACAAATCCAAGATTGAGGCCATCGAGCAATGGCCAACTCCCACGTCCGTCCCTGACGTGCGCAGCTTTCTTGGATTGGCGGGCTTTTACCGGCGCTTTGTCAAAGATTTTAGCACCATTGCCGCCCCGTTGACCGCCGTGACAAAGAAGAATGACAAGTTCCACTGGGGAGAATCACAAGAACAAGCATTTCTCGCCCTCAAGGACACACTCACACATGCGCCTGTGTTAGCATTACCAAATTTTCACAAGACTTTTGAAATTGAATGTGATGCTTCTGGTGTAGGTATTGGAGCGGTCCTCATGCAAGACAAGAGGCCTTGTGCCTTCTTTAGTGAGAAACTGGGGGGAGCTGCATTAAACTACCCCACGTACGACAAGGAGTTGTACGCATTAGTGAGGGCTTTGGAGACTTGGCAACACTATCTTCGCCCTCGGGAGTTCGTGATACACACTGATCACGAGTCATTGAAGTACCTCAAGGGACAACCCAAGTTAAGCAAGCGACATGCCAAATGGGTAAGCTTCATTGACACCTTTTCGTATGTCATTAAGTATAAGACTGGCAAAACGAATGTAGTGGCTGATGCATTATCACGTAGACATTCGTTGCTTGCCCTTCTGGATGCCAAGTTACTAGGGTTCGCATTGGTTAAGGAACTCTACACAAATGATCATGACTTTGGTGATATCTATGTTGCTTGTGTTAAGAACCCGCATGGAAAATACTTCTTGCATGATGGATTTCTATTCCATGTAGATAAACTGTGTGTACCTAATTCTTCCATTCGTGATCTTTTGATTCGAGAGGCACATAGTGGTGGTCTCATGGGCCACTTTGGCATCACCAAGACTCTGGCCATGTTGCAAGAGCACTTTTACTGGCCTCATATGCGTAGAGATGTTGAACGCATGGTTGGTAGATGTGCTACTTGTCACAAGGCAAAGTCTAAGACAAATCCATATGGCTTGTATACCCCATTACCTATCCCTCACCATCCTTGGGTTGATTTGTCTATGGACTTTGTATTAGGATTGCCTTGATCAACAAGGGGTAATGACTCCATCTTTGTTGTGGTTGATAGATTCTCTAAGATGGCTCATTTTATTCCTTGCCACAAAACTGACGATGCATCTCATATTGCTAATCTGTTCTTCAAAGAAATTGTCCGTCTGCATGGCCTGCCTAAAACTATTGTCAGTGATAGAGATGTGAAATTCTTGAGTTACTTTTGGAAGACTTTGTGGTCCAAACTGGGCACTAGGTTATTATTCTCCACCACTAGTCATCCACAAAGCGATGGACAAACTGAAGTTGTCAATCGCACACTTGGCACTCTACTTCGGGCCTTGATTAAAAAGAATCTTAAGACTTGGGAAGAGTGCCTCCCTCATGTTGAATTCGCCTACAATCGAACTGTGCATAGTGCCACACAATACTCCCCCTTTGAGATTGTTTATGGCTTCAACCCCGTCACCCCCCTTGATTTGGTGCCCTTACCTTCCTCTGAGCACACAAGCTTAGATGGGAAAAAGAAAGCTGATTCTGTGCGCAGGTTACATGAGGCCGTGCGAGCAAACATTGAGAAGCGTACGCAGCAATACACCCAGCAAGCCAACAAGCACCGTCGCAAGATGATTTTTGAGCCTGGAGATTGGGTTTGGCTACACTTGAGGAAAGAGCGATTTCCCAAGCAACGCCAAAGCAAATTGTCCCCAAGAGGTGATGGACCATTTCGGGTACTCCAACGAGTCAATGACAACGCATACAAGTTGGAGCTACCTGGGGAGTACAATGTTAGTGCAACCTTCAACGTCGCGGACCTAAGCCCATTTCTTGACGAGGAGGATCCAGATTTGAGGGCAAATCCTTCTCAAGAGGAGGGGACTGATGTGTGCACGAGTCTCGGCCCACGCAATGACCCATTCCGAGTTCCATCGGGCCCAGTCACACGTGCACGGGCCAAGCTCTTCAAAGAATCACTCCAAGCCCTGGTTCGAGTCGTCCAAGACCAACATGGAGTTCACAAAGATATTGAGGGCTTAGAGAGAGACAATCAAGCCATTTGCACAATGATCCAAGCCCACGAGGACTCAAGTGGGCCTTCAAGAGGACCGGCCCTATAGAGCCTTAGCCTTAGTATTTGATAGATTGGATTAATTTGTCTTCATAGCTCATTGGGCCGGCCCATCTTGGACACCAAGATGACCGAACTCTTTGCCATTGTTTCCTTAGGTTTTCTTAGTCACTTTGGCCTATAAATAGGCTTGCTTTGTAAGGTTTTAGGGTAGTCGTTTTATCAATAAAATTGGTTTAATTCGTTCCTTCTTCCAAGAAGAGAGTTCGAGCACTTTAACTTGCTTTGGCAAGGGTTATTGAGCAATCTTGCGTCCTGTCCTCGATTGTTCATCCGACCTATTCCCCTGGAGTATTCACCTTCATCGGAGTGTCGTCTACCACCTACATCAAATCGTGTCGTCCGTTTGATTCTAGGTCCCGCAATCCAAGCGTTGGACAACCTTGCTAGATCCTTGGGCAAACGTGCTACGTGTCTCGAAACAAGTTGATCGAGGAACGTATCAGTGAGGTACGTGTCTACAAACAGGTACGTATTCCTTTCTCTATTGGCAATTACATAGATGAGGTTGTGTGTGATATTGTGCCTATGCATGCGACACATGTCATCCTAGGGAGACCTTGGCAATTTGACAAATGCGTCACGTTTGATGAACGAGCAAATAAATACACTCTCTTGCACAATGGAAAATGCCTGGTCCTCACACCACTCACACCTGCCCAAGTGTATGTGGACCAACTTAAGTTACAAAGAGAGTGTGAACAAGACCGCCAAAAGAGGAAACAAAAGGCGGCCGATCCTGGCAAATGCTCCACTTCTACAAGTGAGCATTCGACCAAGGGTCAAGTGGGCACACCTGGTGATACGCATGATCATTCACCCATTAAACCACCCACTAGGAAGCAAAACATGATCATTAAGGCTAAGGATGTTAGAAAGGTTATAAATTCTGATCAGCCTATACTTCTCATGATTTGCAAGCATGTGCTCTTAGATGTTGCTGAGCTCAATAAGGCATTGCCTTCGAGCATGGTTGCTCTTTTGCAGGAATTCGAGGATGTATTCCCTGATGAGGTCCCTGATGGTTTACCACCCATTCGAGGGATTGAGCATCAAATAGACTGATTCCGGGAGCACCCCTACCCAACAAACCGGTTTACCGCATGGGTCCTGAGGAGACAAAAGAACTTCAAAGGCAAGTTGATGGCCTCTTAGGTAAGGGTTGGGTAAAACAGAGTTTAAATCCTTGTGTTGTGCCTATGATACTTTCCCCAAAAAAGGATGGTACTTGGCGCATGTGCACTGACTGTAGGGCTGTATCATCATCCCATTCCTAGACTTGATGATATGCTTGATGAACTCGATGGTGCTATCATTTTCACCAAAATCGATTTAAGGTGTGGCTATCATCAAATTAGGATGAAAGAAGGCGATGAGTGGAAAACGGCGTTCAAAACCAAACATGAGTGTGGAGGACTACCACAAAGAAATTGAGATGACCATGATGAGGGCCAACATTCAAGAAGACAATGAGGCCACGATGGCTCGGTTTCTTAGAGGTCTCAATCCTGACCTTCAAGAAGCCTTGGAGCTCCAACATTACTTGGACATGCACGACCTTCTAGAACTCGCTATTAAGGCCGAGCGGGGGAAGAAACTAAGACGTGGAGTACGTACGTTCCAAACTTCTAACACCACTTCATGGAGGGGCAACCAACCACGAAGGGCGACCCACAAAGTTGGAAATGCGGCAGCACCAACCTCTTCTAACCGAATCCAAGGTAACACCTCTAACCGCCATTCCTATTCTACCCCTAACAAGGTTTCCGATGCATCCAGGTCCACTTCAAAGGCACCGCATGAGACTCCTAAGACTAGGAGTAGGGACATCAAGTGCTTCAAGTGCCAAGGGTTTGGACATATTCAATCTCAGTGCCCAAACCAACGGGTCATGCTCATCACTCACAATGGCGAAATCGTGTCTGATGATGACGAATGTGAGGAGATGCCCGAACTGGTCGAAGACGACTGCCTAGAAGAGGAGTCAGCTGGGGAGGCTTGCTCGCCTACACGAGGAGAAGTAGGTTGCTTGGTGGCACGGCGAGTGCTAACCGCCCGCGTTAAGGAGGACGAGCAGCTACAACGCGAAAACCTTTTCTACACCCGCTGTAAGATAGGCGACAAGGTGTGTAGTCTCATCATCGACGGTGGGAGTTGCACGAACGTGGCCAGTTTGCTCATGGTTGAGAGTCTAGGACTCCCCACTACCAGGCATCCAAATCCTTACCGCCTCCAATGGCTAAGTGAGGATGGTGAGGTACGAGTCTTCAAACAGGTACGCATTCCCTTTTCAATTGGTACTTACACTGATGAAATCGTGTGCAACGTAGTACCAATGCATGCTACGCATATCATTTTGGGAAGGCCCTGGCAATTTGACAAACACGTCACATTCGATGGAAGAGCAAATAAGTACACCCTTTTGCACGATGGCAAACGTAAGGTCCTTACACCTCTCACACCTGCACAAGTTTATGAGGACCAACTACTATTGCAAAGGGAGTGTGAACAAGACCGTCAAAGGAGGAAACTAAAGGCAGTCGACCCTGGTAAAGGCTCCACGTCTACGAGTGAGCCATCAACCAAGGGTCAAGGGAGCACACCTAGGGGTATACATGACAAATCACCTACCGCACCTACCACTAGGAAGCACAACATGATTATTAAGGCTAAAGATGTTAGAAAAGTGGTGAACTCTAATCAGCCTATACTTCTCATGATTTGCAAGCATGTGCTCTTGGATGTTGCTGAGCTCGACAAGGCGTTGCCTGCGAGCATAGTTGCTCTTTTGCAAGAATTTGGGGATGTTTTCCCTGACGAGGTCCCTGATGGCTTACCACCCATTCGGGGAATTGAACACCAAATCGACCTCATTCCTGGAGCACCATTGCCCAACAAACCTGCCTACCGCATGGGCCCTGAGGAGACCAAGGAGCTTCAAAGGCAAGTTGATGGCCTCTTAGGTAAGGGTTGGGTAAAGGAAAGTCTAAGTCCTTGCGCTGTGCCTGTGATACTTGTTCCCAAAAAGGACGGTACTTGGCGCATGTGCACTGACTGTCGGGCTGTGAACGCTATCACTGTCAAATATCGTCATCCCATTCCTAGACTTGATGATATGCTTGATGAACTCGATGGTGCCATTATTTTCACCAAAATAGACTTAAGGAGCGGCTATCATCAAATTCGGATGAAAGAAGGCGACGAGTGGAAAACAGCCTTCAAAACCAAACATGGTCTCTATGAGTGGCCAGTCATGCCTTTTGGCTTAACTAATGCCCCTAGCACCTTCATGCGACTAATGAACCATGTGTTGAGACACTTTATTGGCAAGTTTGTCATTGTTTACTTTGATGACATCCTGATCTATAGTCGTAGTGAGCATGAGCACCTAGAGCATGTGAGAATAGTTCTTGAGACACTTCGACAGGCGCGTCTTTACGCCAACCTCAAGAAGTGCACCTTTTGTACTAACGAGCTTGTGTTTTTAGGCTATGTGGTAAGTTCGCAGGGCATCAAGGTGGACAAATCCAAGATTGAGGCCATCGAGCAATGGCCAACTCCCACGTCCGTCCCTGACGTGCGCAGCTTTCTTGGATTGGCGGGCTTTTACCGGCGCTTTGTCAAAGATTTTAGCACCATTGCCGCCCCGTTGACCGCCGTGACAAAGAAGAATGACAAGTTCCACTGGGGAGAATCACAAGAACAAGCATTTCTCGCCCTCAAGGACACACTCACACATGCGCCTGTGTTAGCATTACCAAATTTTCACAAGACTTTTGAAATTGAATGTGATGCTTCTGGTGTAGGTATTGGAGCGGTCCTCATGCAAGACAAGAGGCCTTGTGCCTTCTTTAGTGAGAAACTGGGGGGAGCTGCATTAAACTACCCCACGTACGACAAGGAGTTGTACGCATTAGTGAGGGCTTTGGAGACTTGGCAACACTATCTTCGCCCTCGGGAGTTCGTGATACACACTGATCACGAGTCATTGAAGTACCTCAAGGGACAACCCAAGTTAAGCAAGCGACATGCCAAATGGGTAAGCTTCATTGACACCTTTTCGTATGTCATTAAGTATAAGACTGGCAAAACGAATGTAGTGGCTGATGCATTATCACGTAGACATTCGTTGCTTGCCCTTCTGGATGCCAAGTTACTAGGGTTCGCATTGGTTAAGGAACTCTACACAAATGATCATGACTTTGGTGATATCTATGTTGCTTGTGTTAAGAACCCGCATGGAAAATACTTCTTGCATGATGGATTTCTATTCCATGTAGATAAACTGTGTGTACCTAATTCTTCCATTCGTGATCTTTTGATTCGAGAGGCACATAGTGGTGGTCTCATGGGCCACTTTGGCATCACCAAGACTCTGGCCATGTTGCAAGAGCACTTTTACTGGCCTCATATGCGTAGAGATGTTGAACGCATGGTTGGTAGATGTGCTACTTGTCACAAGGCAAAGTCTAAGACAAATCCATATGGCTTGTATACCCCATTACCTATCCCTCACCATCCTTGGGTTGATTTGTCTATGGACTTTGTATTAGGATTGCCTTGATCAACAAGGGGTAATGACTCCATCTTTGTTGTGGTTGATAGATTCTCTAAGATGGCTCATTTTATTCCTTGCCACAAAACTGACGATGCATCTCATATTGCTAATCTGTTCTTCAAAGAAATTGTCCGTCTGCATGGCCTGCCTAAAACTATTGTCAGTGATAGAGATGTGAAATTCTTGAGTTACTTTTGGAAGACTTTGTGGTCCAAACTGGGCACTAGGTTATTATTCTCCACCACTAGTCATCCACAAAGCGATGGACAAACTGAAGTTGTCAATCGCACACTTGGCACTCTACTTCGGGCCTTGATTAAAAAGAATCTTAAGACTTGGGAAGAGTGCCTCCCTCATGTTGAATTCGCCTACAATCGAACTGTGCATAGTGCCACACAATACTCCCCCTTTGAGATTGTTTATGGCTTCAACCCCGTCACCCCCCTTGATTTGGTGCCCTTACCTTCCTCTGAGCACACAAGCTTAGATGGGAAAAAGAAAGCTGATTCTGTGCGCAGGTTACATGAGGCCGTGCGAGCAAACATTGAGAAGCGTACGCAGCAATACACCCAGCAAGCCAACAAGCACCGTCGCAAGATGATTTTTGAGCCTGGAGATTGGGTTTGGCTACACTTGAGGAAAGAGCGATTTCCCAAGCAACGCCAAAGCAAATTGTCCCCAAGAGGTGATGGACCATTTCGGGTACTCCAACGAGTCAATGACAACGCATACAAGTTGGAGCTACCTGGGGAGTACAATGTTAGTGCAACCTTCAACGTCGCGGACCTAAGCCCATTTCTTGACGAGGAGGATCCAGATTTGAGGGCAAATCCTTCTCAAGAGGAGGGGACTGATGTGTGCACGAGTCTCGGCCCACGCAATGACCCATTCCGAGTTCCATCGGGCCCAGTCACACGTGCACGGGCCAAGCTCTTCAAAGAATCACTCCAAGCCCTGGTTCGAGTCGTCCAAGACCAACATGGAGTTCACAAAGATATTGAGGGCTTAGAGAGAGACAATCAAGCCATTTGCACAATGATCCAAGCCCACGAGGACTCAAGTGGGCCTTCAAGAGGACCGGCCCTATAGAGCCTTAGCCTTAGTATTTGATAGATTGGATTAATTTGTCTTCATAGCTCATTGGGCCGGCCCATCTTGGACACCAAGATGACCGAACTCTTTGCCATTGTTTCCTTAGGTTTTCTTAGTCACTTTGGCCTATAAATAGGCTTGCTTTGTAAGGTTTTAGGGTAGTCGTTTTATCAATAAAATTGGTTTAATTCGTTCCTTCTTCCAAGAAGAGAGTTCGAGCACTTTAACTTGCTTTGGCAAGGGTTATTGAGCAATCTTGCGTCCTGTCCTCGATTGTTCATCCGACCTATTCCCCTGGAGTATTCACCTTCATCGGAGTGTCGTCTACCACCTACATCAAATCGTGTCGTCCGTTTGATTCTAGGTCCCGCAATCCAAGCGTTGGACAACCTTGCTAGATCCTTGGGCAAACGTGCTACGTGTCTCGAAACAAGTTGATCGAGGAACGTATCAGTGAGGTACGTGTCTACAAACAGGTACGTATTCCTTTCTCTATTGGCAATTACATAGATGAGGTTGTGTGTGATATTGTGCCTATGCATGCGACACATGTCATCCTAGGGAGACCTTGGCAATTTGACAAATGCGTCACGTTTGATGAACGAGCAAATAAATACACTCTCTTGCACAATGGAAAATGCCTGGTCCTCACACCACTCACACCTGCCCAAGTGTATGTGGACCAACTTAAGTTACAAAGAGAGTGTGAACAAGACCGCCAAAAGAGGAAACAAAAGGCGGCCGATCCTGGCAAATGCTCCACTTCTACAAGTGAGCATTCGACCAAGGGTCAAGTGGGCACACCTGGTGATACGCATGATCATTCACCCATTAAACCACCCACTAGGAAGCAAAACATGATCATTAAGGCTAAGGATGTTAGAAAGGTTATAAATTCTGATCAGCCTATACTTCTCATGATTTGCAAGCATGTGCTCTTAGATGTTGCTGAGCTCAATAAGGCATTGCCTTCGAGCATGGTTGCTCTTTTGCAGGAATTCGAGGATGTATTCCCTGATGAGGTCCCTGATGGTTTACCACCCATTCGAGGGATTGAGCATCAAATAGACTGATTCCGGGAGCACCCCTACCCAACAAACCGGTTTACCGCATGGGTCCTGAGGAGACAAAAGAACTTCAAAGGCAAGTTGATGGCCTCTTAGGTAAGGGTTGGGTAAAACAGAGTTTAAATCCTTGTGTTGTGCCTATGATACTTTCCCCAAAAAAGGATGGTACTTGGCGCATGTGCACTGACTGTAGGGCTGTATCATCATCCCATTCCTAGACTTGATGATATGCTTGATGAACTCGATGGTGCTATCATTTTCACCAAAATCGATTTAAGGTGTGGCTATCATCAAATTAGGATGAAAGAAGGCGATGAGTGGAAAACGGCGTTCAAAACCAAACATGAGTGTGGAGGACTACCACAAAGAAATTGAGATGACCATGATGAGGGCCAACATTCAAGAAGACAATGAGGCCACGATGGCTCGGTTTCTTAGAGGTCTCAATCCTGACCTTCAAGAAGCCTTGGAGCTCCAACATTACTTGGACATGCACGACCTTCTAGAACTCGCTATTAAGGCCGAGCGGGGGAAGAAACTAAGACGTGGAGTACGTACGTTCCAAACTTCTAACACCACTTCATGGAGGGGCAACCAACCACGAAGGGCGACCCACAAAGTTGGAAATGCGGCAGCACCAACCTCTTCTAACCGAATCCAAGGTAACACCTCTAACCGCCATTCCTATTCTACCCCTAACAAGGTTTCCGATGCATCCAGGTCCACTTCAAAGGCACCGCATGAGACTCCTAAGACTAGGAGTAGGGACATCAAGTGCTTCAAGTGCCAAGGGTTTGGACATATTCAATCTCAGTGCCCAAACCAACGGGTCATGCTCATCACTCACAATGGCGAAATCGTGTCTGATGATGACGAATGTGAGGAGATGCCCGAACTGGTCGAAGACGACTGCCTAGAAGAGGAGTCAGCTGGGGAGGCTTGCTCGCCTACACGAGGAGAAGTAGGTTGCTTGGTGGCACGGCGAGTGCTAACCGCCCGCGTTAAGGAGGACGAGCAGCTACAACGCGAAAACCTTTTCTACACCCGCTGTAAGATAGGCGACAAGGTGTGTAGTCTCATCATCGACGGTGGGAGTTGCACGAACGTGGCCAGTTTGCTCATGGTTGAGAGTCTAGGACTCCCCACTACCAGGCATCCAAATCCTTACCGCCTCCAATGGCTAAGTGAGGATGGTGAGGTACGAGTCTTCAAACAGGTACGCATTCCCTTTTCAATTGGTACTTACACTGATGAAATCGTGTGCAACGTAGTACCAATGCATGCTACGCATATCATTTTGGGAAGGCCCTGGCAATTTGACAAACACGTCACATTCGATGGAAGAGCAAATAAGTACACCCTTTTGCACGATGGCAAACGTAAGGTCCTTACACCTCTCACACCTGCACAAGTTTATGAGGACCAACTACTATTGCAAAGGGAGTGTGAACAAGACCGTCAAAGGAGGAAACTAAAGGCAGTCGACCCTGGTAAAGGCTCCACGTCTACGAGTGAGCCATCAACCAAGGGTCAAGGGAGCACACCTAGGGGTATACATGACAAATCACCTACCGCACCTACCACTAGGAAGCACAACATGATTATTAAGGCTAAAGATGTTAGAAAAGTGGTGAACTCTAATCAGCCTATACTTCTCATGATTTGCAAGCATGTGCTCTTGGATGTTGCTGAGCTCGACAAGGCGTTGCCTGCGAGCATAGTTGCTCTTTTGCAAGAATTTGGGGATGTTTTCCCTGACGAGGTCCCTGATGGCTTACCACCCATTCGGGGAATTGAACACCAAATCGACCTCATTCCTGGAGCACCATTGCCCAACAAACCTGCCTACCGCATGGGCCCTGAGGAGACCAAGGAGCTTCAAAGGCAAGTTGATGGCCTCTTAGGTAAGGGTTGGGTAAAGGAAAGTCTAAGTCCTTGCGCTGTGCCTGTGATACTTGTTCCCAAAAAGGACGGTACTTGGCGCATGTGCACTGACTGTCGGGCTGTGAACGCTATCACTGTCAAATATCGTCATCCCATTCCTAGACTTGATGATATGCTTGATGAACTCGATGGTGCCATTATTTTCACCAAAATAGACTTAAGGAGCGGCTATCATCAAATTCGGATGAAAGAAGGCGACGAGTGGAAAACAGCCTTCAAAACCAAACATGGTCTCTATGAGTGGCCAGTCATGCCTTTTGGCTTAACTAATGCCCCTAGCACCTTCATGCGACTAATGAACCATGTGTTGAGACACTTTATTGGCAAGTTTGTCATTGTTTACTTTGATGACATCCTGATCTATAGTCGTAGTGAGCATGAGCACCTAGAGCATGTGAGAATAGTTCTTGAGACACTTCGACAGGCGCGTCTTTACGCCAACCTCAAGAAGTGCACCTTTTGTACTAACGAGCTTGTGTTTTTAGGCTATGTGGTAAGTTCGCAGGGCATCAAGGTGGACAAATCCAAGATTGAGGCCATCGAGCAATGGCCAACTCCCACGTCCGTCCCTGACGTGCGCAGCTTTCTTGGATTGGCGGGCTTTTACCGGCGCTTTGTCAAAGATTTTAGCACCATTGCCGCCCCGTTGACCGCCGTGACAAAGAAGAATGACAAGTTCCACTGGGGAGAATCACAAGAACAAGCATTTCTCGCCCTCAAGGACACACTCACACATGCGCCTGTGTTAGCATTACCAAATTTTCACAAGACTTTTGAAATTGAATGTGATGCTTCTGGTGTAGGTATTGGAGCGGTCCTCATGCAAGACAAGAGGCCTTGTGCCTTCTTTAGTGAGAAACTGGGGGGAGCTGCATTAAACTACCCCACGTACGACAAGGAGTTGTACGCATTAGTGAGGGCTTTGGAGACTTGGCAACACTATCTTCGCCCTCGGGAGTTCGTGATACACACTGATCACGAGTCATTGAAGTACCTCAAGGGACAACCCAAGTTAAGCAAGCGACATGCCAAATGGGTAAGCTTCATTGACACCTTTTCGTATGTCATTAAGTATAAGACTGGCAAAACGAATGTAGTGGCTGATGCATTATCACGTAGACATTCGTTGCTTGCCCTTCTGGATGCCAAGTTACTAGGGTTCGCATTGGTTAAGGAACTCTACACAAATGATCATGACTTTGGTGATATCTATGTTGCTTGTGTTAAGAACCCGCATGGAAAATACTTCTTGCATGATGGATTTCTATTCCATGTAGATAAACTGTGTGTACCTAATTCTTCCATTCGTGATCTTTTGATTCGAGAGGCACATAGTGGTGGTCTCATGGGCCACTTTGGCATCACCAAGACTCTGGCCATGTTGCAAGAGCACTTTTACTGGCCTCATATGCGTAGAGATGTTGAACGCATGGTTGGTAGATGTGCTACTTGTCACAAGGCAAAGTCTAAGACAAATCCATATGGCTTGTATACCCCATTACCTATCCCTCACCATCCTTGGGTTGATTTGTCTATGGACTTTGTATTAGGATTGCCTTGATCAACAAGGGGTAATGACTCCATCTTTGTTGTGGTTGATAGATTCTCTAAGATGGCTCATTTTATTCCTTGCCACAAAACTGACGATGCATCTCATATTGCTAATCTGTTCTTCAAAGAAATTGTCCGTCTGCATGGCCTGCCTAAAACTATTGTCAGTGATAGAGATGTGAAATTCTTGAGTTACTTTTGGAAGACTTTGTGGTCCAAACTGGGCACTAGGTTATTATTCTCCACCACTAGTCATCCACAAAGCGATGGACAAACTGAAGTTGTCAATCGCACACTTGGCACTCTACTTCGGGCCTTGATTAAAAAGAATCTTAAGACTTGGGAAGAGTGCCTCCCTCATGTTGAATTCGCCTACAATCGAACTGTGCATAGTGCCACACAATACTCCCCCTTTGAGATTGTTTATGGCTTCAACCCCGTCACCCCCCTTGATTTGGTGCCCTTACCTTCCTCTGAGCACACAAGCTTAGATGGGAAAAAGAAAGCTGATTCTGTGCGCAGGTTACATGAGGCCGTGCGAGCAAACATTGAGAAGCGTACGCAGCAATACACCCAGCAAGCCAACAAGCACCGTCGCAAGATGATTTTTGAGCCTGGAGATTGGGTTTGGCTACACTTGAGGAAAGAGCGATTTCCCAAGCAACGCCAAAGCAAATTGTCCCCAAGAGGTGATGGACCATTTCGGGTACTCCAACGAGTCAATGACAACGCATACAAGTTGGAGCTACCTGGGGAGTACAATGTTAGTGCAACCTTCAACGTCGCGGACCTAAGCCCATTTCTTGACGAGGAGGATCCAGATTTGAGGGCAAATCCTTCTCAAGAGGAGGGGACTGATGTGTGCACGAGTCTCGGCCCACGCAATGACCCATTCCGAGTTCCATCGGGCCCAGTCACACGTGCACGGGCCAAGCTCTTCAAAGAATCACTCCAAGCCCTGGTTCGAGTCGTCCAAGACCAACATGGAGTTCACAAAGATATTGAGGGCTTAGAGA
Source organism: Coffea arabica (assembly GCF_036785885.1). Taxonomy (NCBI): domain Eukaryota; kingdom Viridiplantae; phylum Streptophyta; class Magnoliopsida; order Gentianales; family Rubiaceae; genus Coffea; species Coffea arabica. The sequence continues at coordinate 28,792,096 of NC_092318.1, read as the reverse complement.
GAGACAATCAAGCCATTTGCACAATGATCCAAGCCCACGAGGACTCAAGTGGGCCTTCAAGAGGACCGGCCCTATAGAGCCTTAGCCTTAGTATTTGATAGATTGGATTAATTTGTCTTCATAGCTCATTGGGCCGGCCCATCTTGGACACCAAGATGACCGAACTCTTTGCCATTGTTTCCTTAGGTTTTCTTAGTCACTTTGGCCTATAAATAGGCTTGCTTTGTAAGGTTTTAGGGTAGTCGTTTTATCAATAAAATTGGTTTAATTCGTTCCTTCTTCCAAGAAGAGAGTTCGAGCACTTTAACTTGCTTTGGCAAGGGTTATTGAGCAATCTTGCGTCCTGTCCTCGATTGTTCATCCGACCTATTCCCCTGGAGTATTCACCTTCATCGGAGTGTCGTCTACCACCTACATCAAATCGTGTCGTCCGTTTGATTCTAGGTCCCGCAATCCAAGCGTTGGACAACCTTGCTAGATCCTTGGGCAAACGTGCTACGTGTCTCGAAACAAGTTGATCGAGGAACGTATCAGTGAGGTACGTGTCTACAAACAGGTACGTATTCCTTTCTCTATTGGCAATTACATAGATGAGGTTGTGTGTGATATTGTGCCTATGCATGCGACACATGTCATCCTAGGGAGACCTTGGCAATTTGACAAATGCGTCACGTTTGATGAACGAGCAAATAAATACACTCTCTTGCACAATGGAAAATGCCTGGTCCTCACACCACTCACACCTGCCCAAGTGTATGTGGACCAACTTAAGTTACAAAGAGAGTGTGAACAAGACCGCCAAAAGAGGAAACAAAAGGCGGCCGATCCTGGCAAATGCTCCACTTCTACAAGTGAGCATTCGACCAAGGGTCAAGTGGGCACACCTGGTGATACGCATGATCATTCACCCATTAAACCACCCACTAGGAAGCAAAACATGATCATTAAGGCTAAGGATGTTAGAAAGGTTATAAATTCTGATCAGCCTATACTTCTCATGATTTGCAAGCATGTGCTCTTAGATGTTGCTGAGCTCAATAAGGCATTGCCTTCGAGCATGGTTGCTCTTTTGCAGGAATTCGAGGATGTATTCCCTGATGAGGTCCCTGATGGTTTACCACCCATTCGAGGGATTGAGCATCAAATAGACTGATTCCGGGAGCACCCCTACCCAACAAACCGGTTTACCGCATGGGTCCTGAGGAGACAAAAGAACTTCAAAGGCAAGTTGATGGCCTCTTAGGTAAGGGTTGGGTAAAACAGAGTTTAAATCCTTGTGTTGTGCCTATGATACTTTCCCCAAAAAAGGATGGTACTTGGCGCATGTGCACTGACTGTAGGGCTGTATCATCATCCCATTCCTAGACTTGATGATATGCTTGATGAACTCGATGGTGCTATCATTTTCACCAAAATCGATTTAAGGTGTGGCTATCATCAAATTAGGATGAAAGAAGGCGATGAGTGGAAAACGGCGTTCAAAACCAAACATGAGTGTGGAGGACTACCACAAAGAAATTGAGATGACCATGATGAGGGCCAACATTCAAGAAGACAATGAGGCCACGATGGCTCGGTTTCTTAGAGGTCTCAATCCTGACCTTCAAGAAGCCTTGGAGCTCCAACATTACTTGGACATGCACGACCTTCTAGAACTCGCTATTAAGGCCGAGCGGGGGAAGAAACTAAGACGTGGAGTACGTACGTTCCAAACTTCTAACACCACTTCATGGAGGGGCAACCAACCACGAAGGGCGACCCACAAAGTTGGAAATGCGGCAGCACCAACCTCTTCTAACCGAATCCAAGGTAACACCTCTAACCGCCATTCCTATTCTACCCCTAACAAGGTTTCCGATGCATCCAGGTCCACTTCAAAGGCACCGCATGAGACTCCTAAGACTAGGAGTAGGGACATCAAGTGCTTCAAGTGCCAAGGGTTTGGACATATTCAATCTCAGTGCCCAAACCAACGGGTCATGCTCATCACTCACAATGGCGAAATCGTGTCTGATGATGACGAATGTGAGGAGATGCCCGAACTGGTCGAAGACGACTGCCTAGAAGAGGAGTCAGCTGGGGAGGCTTGCTCGCCTACACGAGGAGAAGTAGGTTGCTTGGTGGCACGGCGAGTGCTAACCGCCCGCGTTAAGGAGGACGAGCAGCTACAACGCGAAAACCTTTTCTACACCCGCTGTAAGATAGGCGACAAGGTGTGTAGTCTCATCATCGACGGTGGGAGTTGCACGAACGTGGCCAGTTTGCTCATGGTTGAGAGTCTAGGACTCCCCACTACCAGGCATCCAAATCCTTACCGCCTCCAATGGCTAAGTGAGGATGGTGAGGTACGAGTCTTCAAACAGGTACGCATTCCCTTTTCAATTGGTACTTACACTGATGAAATCGTGTGCAACGTAGTACCAATGCATGCTACGCATATCATTTTGGGAAGGCCCTGGCAATTTGACAAACACGTCACATTCGATGGAAGAGCAAATAAGTACACCCTTTTGCACGATGGCAAACGTAAGGTCCTTACACCTCTCACACCTGCACAAGTTTATGAGGACCAACTACTATTGCAAAGGGAGTGTGAACAAGACCGTCAAAGGAGGAAACTAAAGGCAGTCGACCCTGGTAAAGGCTCCACGTCTACGAGTGAGCCATCAACCAAGGGTCAAGGGAGCACACCTAGGGGTATACATGACAAATCACCTACCGCACCTACCACTAGGAAGCACAACATGATTATTAAGGCTAAAGATGTTAGAAAAGTGGTGAACTCTAATCAGCCTATACTTCTCATGATTTGCAAGCATGTGCTCTTGGATGTTGCTGAGCTCGACAAGGCGTTGCCTGCGAGCATAGTTGCTCTTTTGCAAGAATTTGGGGATGTTTTCCCTGACGAGGTCCCTGATGGCTTACCACCCATTCGGGGAATTGAACACCAAATCGACCTCATTCCTGGAGCACCATTGCCCAACAAACCTGCCTACCGCATGGGCCCTGAGGAGACCAAGGAGCTTCAAAGGCAAGTTGATGGCCTCTTAGGTAAGGGTTGGGTAAAGGAAAGTCTAAGTCCTTGCGCTGTGCCTGTGATACTTGTTCCCAAAAAGGACGGTACTTGGCGCATGTGCACTGACTGTCGGGCTGTGAACGCTATCACTGTCAAATATCGTCATCCCATTCCTAGACTTGATGATATGCTTGATGAACTCGATGGTGCCATTATTTTCACCAAAATAGACTTAAGGAGCGGCTATCATCAAATTCGGATGAAAGAAGGCGACGAGTGGAAAACAGCCTTCAAAACCAAACATGGTCTCTATGAGTGGCCAGTCATGCCTTTTGGCTTAACTAATGCCCCTAGCACCTTCATGCGACTAATGAACCATGTGTTGAGACACTTTATTGGCAAGTTTGTCATTGTTTACTTTGATGACATCCTGATCTATAGTCGTAGTGAGCATGAGCACCTAGAGCATGTGAGAATAGTTCTTGAGACACTTCGACAGGCGCGTCTTTACGCCAACCTCAAGAAGTGCACCTTTTGTACTAACGAGCTTGTGTTTTTAGGCTATGTGGTAAGTTCGCAGGGCATCAAGGTGGACAAATCCAAGATTGAGGCCATCGAGCAATGGCCAACTCCCACGTCCGTCCCTGACGTGCGCAGCTTTCTTGGATTGGCGGGCTTTTACCGGCGCTTTGTCAAAGATTTTAGCACCATTGCCGCCCCGTTGACCGCCGTGACAAAGAAGAATGACAAGTTCCACTGGGGAGAATCACAAGAACAAGCATTTCTCGCCCTCAAGGACACACTCACACATGCGCCTGTGTTAGCATTACCAAATTTTCACAAGACTTTTGAAATTGAATGTGATGCTTCTGGTGTAGGTATTGGAGCGGTCCTCATGCAAGACAAGAGGCCTTGTGCCTTCTTTAGTGAGAAACTGGGGGGAGCTGCATTAAACTACCCCACGTACGACAAGGAGTTGTACGCATTAGTGAGGGCTTTGGAGACTTGGCAACACTATCTTCGCCCTCGGGAGTTCGTGATACACACTGATCACGAGTCATTGAAGTACCTCAAGGGACAACCCAAGTTAAGCAAGCGACATGCCAAATGGGTAAGCTTCATTGACACCTTTTCGTATGTCATTAAGTATAAGACTGGCAAAACGAATGTAGTGGCTGATGCATTATCACGTAGACATTCGTTGCTTGCCCTTCTGGATGCCAAGTTACTAGGGTTCGCATTGGTTAAGGAACTCTACACAAATGATCATGACTTTGGTGATATCTATGTTGCTTGTGTTAAGAACCCGCATGGAAAATACTTCTTGCATGATGGATTTCTATTCCATGTAGATAAACTGTGTGTACCTAATTCTTCCATTCGTGATCTTTTGATTCGAGAGGCACATAGTGGTGGTCTCATGGGCCACTTTGGCATCACCAAGACTCTGGCCATGTTGCAAGAGCACTTTTACTGGCCTCATATGCGTAGAGATGTTGAACGCATGGTTGGTAGATGTGCTACTTGTCACAAGGCAAAGTCTAAGACAAATCCATATGGCTTGTATACCCCATTACCTATCCCTCACCATCCTTGGGTTGATTTGTCTATGGACTTTGTATTAGGATTGCCTTGATCAACAAGGGGTAATGACTCCATCTTTGTTGTGGTTGATAGATTCTCTAAGATGGCTCATTTTATTCCTTGCCACAAAACTGACGATGCATCTCATATTGCTAATCTGTTCTTCAAAGAAATTGTCCGTCTGCATGGCCTGCCTAAAACTATTGTCAGTGATAGAGATGTGAAATTCTTGAGTTACTTTTGGAAGACTTTGTGGTCCAAACTGGGCACTAGGTTATTATTCTCCACCACTAGTCATCCACAAAGCGATGGACAAACTGAAGTTGTCAATCGCACACTTGGCACTCTACTTCGGGCCTTGATTAAAAAGAATCTTAAGACTTGGGAAGAGTGCCTCCCTCATGTTGAATTCGCCTACAATCGAACTGTGCATAGTGCCACACAATACTCCCCCTTTGAGATTGTTTATGGCTTCAACCCCGTCACCCCCCTTGATTTGGTGCCCTTACCTTCCTCTGAGCACACAAGCTTAGATGGGAAAAAGAAAGCTGATTCTGTGCGCAGGTTACATGAGGCCGTGCGAGCAAACATTGAGAAGCGTACGCAGCAATACACCCAGCAAGCCAACAAGCACCGTCGCAAGATGATTTTTGAGCCTGGAGATTGGGTTTGGCTACACTTGAGGAAAGAGCGATTTCCCAAGCAACGCCAAAGCAAATTGTCCCCAAGAGGTGATGGACCATTTCGGGTACTCCAACGAGTCAATGACAACGCATACAAGTTGGAGCTACCTGGGGAGTACAATGTTAGTGCAACCTTCAACGTCGCGGACCTAAGCCCATTTCTTGACGAGGAGGATCCAGATTTGAGGGCAAATCCTTCTCAAGAGGAGGGGACTGATGTGTGCACGAGTCTCGGCCCACGCAATGACCCATTCCGAGTTCCATCGGGCCCAGTCACACGTGCACGGGCCAAGCTCTTCAAAGAATCACTCCAAGCCCTGGTTCGAGTCGTCCAAGACCAACATGGAGTTCACAAAGATATTGAGGGCTTAGAGAGAGACAATCAAGCCATTTGCACAATGATCCAAGCCCACGAGGACTCAAGTGGGCCTTCAAGAGGACCGGCCCTATAGAGCCTTAGCCTTAGTATTTGATAGATTGGATTAATTTGTCTTCATAGCTCATTGGGCCGGCCCATCTTGGACACCAAGATGACCGAACTCTTTGCCATTGTTTCCTTAGGTTTTCTTAGTCACTTTGGCCTATAAATAGGCTTGCTTTGTAAGGTTTTAGGGTAGTCGTTTTATCAATAAAATTGGTTTAATTCGTTCCTTCTTCCAAGAAGAGAGTTCGAGCACTTTAACTTGCTTTGGCAAGGGTTATTGAGCAATCTTGCGTCCTGTCCTCGATTGTTCATCCGACCTATTCCCCTGGAGTATTCACCTTCATCGGAGTGTCGTCTACCACCTACATCAAATCGTGTCGTCCGTTTGATTCTAGGTCCCGCAATCCAAGCGTTGGACAACCTTGCTAGATCCTTGGGCAAACGTGCTACGTGTCTCGAAACAAGTTGATCGAGGAACGTATCAGTGAGGTACGTGTCTACAAACAGGTACGTATTCCTTTCTCTATTGGCAATTACATAGATGAGGTTGTGTGTGATATTGTGCCTATGCATGCGACACATGTCATCCTAGGGAGACCTTGGCAATTTGACAAATGCGTCACGTTTGATGAACGAGCAAATAAATACACTCTCTTGCACAATGGAAAATGCCTGGTCCTCACACCACTCACACCTGCCCAAGTGTATGTGGACCAACTTAAGTTACAAAGAGAGTGTGAACAAGACCGCCAAAAGAGGAAACAAAAGGCGGCCGATCCTGGCAAATGCTCCACTTCTACAAGTGAGCATTCGACCAAGGGTCAAGTGGGCACACCTGGTGATACGCATGATCATTCACCCATTAAACCACCCACTAGGAAGCAAAACATGATCATTAAGGCTAAGGATGTTAGAAAGGTTATAAATTCTGATCAGCCTATACTTCTCATGATTTGCAAGCATGTGCTCTTAGATGTTGCTGAGCTCAATAAGGCATTGCCTTCGAGCATGGTTGCTCTTTTGCAGGAATTCGAGGATGTATTCCCTGATGAGGTCCCTGATGGTTTACCACCCATTCGAGGGATTGAGCATCAAATAGACTGATTCCGGGAGCACCCCTACCCAACAAACCGGTTTACCGCATGGGTCCTGAGGAGACAAAAGAACTTCAAAGGCAAGTTGATGGCCTCTTAGGTAAGGGTTGGGTAAAACAGAGTTTAAATCCTTGTGTTGTGCCTATGATACTTTCCCCAAAAAAGGATGGTACTTGGCGCATGTGCACTGACTGTAGGGCTGTATCATCATCCCATTCCTAGACTTGATGATATGCTTGATGAACTCGATGGTGCTATCATTTTCACCAAAATCGATTTAAGGTGTGGCTATCATCAAATTAGGATGAAAGAAGGCGATGAGTGGAAAACGGCGTTCAAAACCAAACATGAGTGTGGAGGACTACCACAAAGAAATTGAGATGACCATGATGAGGGCCAACATTCAAGAAGACAATGAGGCCACGATGGCTCGGTTTCTTAGAGGTCTCAATCCTGACCTTCAAGAAGCCTTGGAGCTCCAACATTACTTGGACATGCACGACCTTCTAGAACTCGCTATTAAGGCCGAGCGGGGGAAGAAACTAAGACGTGGAGTACGTACGTTCCAAACTTCTAACACCACTTCATGGAGGGGCAACCAACCACGAAGGGCGACCCACAAAGTTGGAAATGCGGCAGCACCAACCTCTTCTAACCGAATCCAAGGTAACACCTCTAACCGCCATTCCTATTCTACCCCTAACAAGGTTTCCGATGCATCCAGGTCCACTTCAAAGGCACCGCATGAGACTCCTAAGACTAGGAGTAGGGACATCAAGTGCTTCAAGTGCCAAGGGTTTGGACATATTCAATCTCAGTGCCCAAACCAACGGGTCATGCTCATCACTCACAATGGCGAAATCGTGTCTGATGATGACGAATGTGAGGAGATGCCCGAACTGGTCGAAGACGACTGCCTAGAAGAGGAGTCAGCTGGGGAGGCTTGCTCGCCTACACGAGGAGAAGTAGGTTGCTTGGTGGCACGGCGAGTGCTAACCGCCCGCGTTAAGGAGGACGAGCAGCTACAACGCGAAAACCTTTTCTACACCCGCTGTAAGATAGGCGACAAGGTGTGTAGTCTCATCATCGACGGTGGGAGTTGCACGAACGTGGCCAGTTTGCTCATGGTTGAGAGTCTAGGACTCCCCACTACCAGGCATCCAAATCCTTACCGCCTCCAATGGCTAAGTGAGGATGGTGAGGTACGAGTCTTCAAACAGGTACGCATTCCCTTTTCAATTGGTACTTACACTGATGAAATCGTGTGCAACGTAGTACCAATGCATGCTACGCATATCATTTTGGGAAGGCCCTGGCAATTTGACAAACACGTCACATTCGATGGAAGAGCAAATAAGTACACCCTTTTGCACGATGGCAAACGTAAGGTCCTTACACCTCTCACACCTGCACAAGTTTATGAGGACCAACTACTATTGCAAAGGGAGTGTGAACAAGACCGTCAAAGGAGGAAACTAAAGGCAGTCGACCCTGGTAAAGGCTCCACGTCTACGAGTGAGCCATCAACCAAGGGTCAAGGGAGCACACCTAGGGGTATACATGACAAATCACCTACCGCACCTACCACTAGGAAGCACAACATGATTATTAAGGCTAAAGATGTTAGAAAAGTGGTGAACTCTAATCAGCCTATACTTCTCATGATTTGCAAGCATGTGCTCTTGGATGTTGCTGAGCTCGACAAGGCGTTGCCTGCGAGCATAGTTGCTCTTTTGCAAGAATTTGGGGATGTTTTCCCTGACGAGGTCCCTGATGGCTTACCACCCATTCGGGGAATTGAACACCAAATCGACCTCATTCCTGGAGCACCATTGCCCAACAAACCTGCCTACCGCATGGGCCCTGAGGAGACCAAGGAGCTTCAAAGGCAAGTTGATGGCCTCTTAGGTAAGGGTTGGGTAAAGGAAAGTCTAAGTCCTTGCGCTGTGCCTGTGATACTTGTTCCCAAAAAGGACGGTACTTGGCGCATGTGCACTGACTGTCGGGCTGTGAACGCTATCACTGTCAAATATCGTCATCCCATTCCTAGACTTGATGATATGCTTGATGAACTCGATGGTGCCATTATTTTCACCAAAATAGACTTAAGGAGCGGCTATCATCAAATTCGGATGAAAGAAGGCGACGAGTGGAAAACAGCCTTCAAAACCAAACATGGTCTCTATGAGTGGCCAGTCATGCCTTTTGGCTTAACTAATGCCCCTAGCACCTTCATGCGACTAATGAACCATGTGTTGAGACACTTTATTGGCAAGTTTGTCATTGTTTACTTTGATGACATCCTGATCTATAGTCGTAGTGAGCATGAGCACCTAGAGCATGTGAGAATAGTTCTTGAGACACTTCGACAGGCGCGTCTTTACGCCAACCTCAAGAAGTGCACCTTTTGTACTAACGAGCTTGTGTTTTTAGGCTATGTGGTAAGTTCGCAGGGCATCAAGGTGGACAAATCCAAGATTGAGGCCATCGAGCAATGGCCAACTCCCACGTCCGTCCCTGACGTGCGCAGCTTTCTTGGATTGGCGGGCTTTTACCGGCGCTTTGTCAAAGATTTTAGCACCATTGCCGCCCCGTTGACCGCCGTGACAAAGAAGAATGACAAGTTCCACTGGGGAGAATCACAAGAACAAGCATTTCTCGCCCTCAAGGACACACTCACACATGCGCCTGTGTTAGCATTACCAAATTTTCACAAGACTTTTGAAATTGAATGTGATGCTTCTGGTGTAGGTATTGGAGCGGTCCTCATGCAAGACAAGAGGCCTTGTGCCTTCTTTAGTGAGAAACTGGGGGGAGCTGCATTAAACTACCCCACGTACGACAAGGAGTTGTACGCATTAGTGAGGGCTTTGGAGACTTGGCAACACTATCTTCGCCCTCGGGAGTTCGTGATACACACTGATCACGAGTCATTGAAGTACCTCAAGGGACAACCCAAGTTAAGCAAGCGACATGCCAAATGGGTAAGCTTCATTGACACCTTTTCGTATGTCATTAAGTATAAGACTGGCAAAACGAATGTAGTGGCTGATGCATTATCACGTAGACATTCGTTGCTTGCCCTTCTGGATGCCAAGTTACTAGGGTTCGCATTGGTTAAGGAACTCTACACAAATGATCATGACTTTGGTGATATCTATGTTGCTTGTGTTAAGAACCCGCATGGAAAATACTTCTTGCATGATGGATTTCTATTCCATGTAGATAAACTGTGTGTACCTAATTCTTCCATTCGTGATCTTTTGATTCGAGAGGCACATAGTGGTGGTCTCATGGGCCACTTTGGCATCACCAAGACTCTGGCCATGTTGCAAGAGCACTTTTACTGGCCTCATATGCGTAGAGATGTTGAACGCATGGTTGGTAGATGTGCTACTTGTCACAAGGCAAAGTCTAAGACAAATCCATATGGCTTGTATACCCCATTACCTATCCCTCACCATCCTTGGGTTGATTTGTCTATGGACTTTGTATTAGGATTGCCTTGATCAACAAGGGGTAATGACTCCATCTTTGTTGTGGTTGATAGATTCTCTAAGATGGCTCATTTTATTCCTTGCCACAAAACTGACGATGCATCTCATATTGCTAATCTGTTCTTCAAAGAAATTGTCCGTCTGCATGGCCTGCCTAAAACTATTGTCAGTGATAGAGATGTGAAATTCTTGAGTTACTTTTGGAAGACTTTGTGGTCCAAACTGGGCACTAGGTTATTATTCTCCACCACTAGTCATCCACAAAGCGATGGACAAACTGAAGTTGTCAATCGCACACTTGGCACTCTACTTCGGGCCTTGATTAAAAAGAATCTTAAGACTTGGGAAGAGTGCCTCCCTCATGTTGAATTCGCCTACAATCGAACTGTGCATAGTGCCACACAATACTCCCCCTTTGAGATTGTTTATGGCTTCAACCCCGTCACCCCCCTTGATTTGGTGCCCTTACCTTCCTCTGAGCACACAAGCTTAGATGGGAAAAAGAAAGCTGATTCTGTGCGCAGGTTACATGAGGCCGTGCGAGCAAACATTGAGAAGCGTACGCAGCAATACACCCAGCAAGCCAACAAGCACCGTCGCAAGATGATTTTTGAGCCTGGAGATTGGGTTTGGCTACACTTGAGGAAAGAGCGATTTCCCAAGCAACGCCAAAGCAAATTGTCCCCAAGAGGTGATGGACCATTTCGGGTACTCCAACGAGTCAATGACAACGCATACAAGTTGGAGCTACCTGGGGAGTACAATGTTAGTGCAACCTTCAACGTCGCGGACCTAAGCCCATTTCTTGACGAGGAGGATCCAGATTTGAGGGCAAATCCTTCTCAAGAGGAGGGGACTGATGTGTGCACGAGTCTCGGCCCACGCAATGACCCAGTCCGAGTTCCATCGGGCCCAGTCACACGTGCACGGGCCAAGCTCTTCAAAGAATCACTCCAAGCCCTGGTTCGAGTCGTCCAAGACCAACATGGAGTTCACAAAGATATTGAGGGCTTAGAGAGAGACAATCAAGCCATTTGCACAATGATCCAAGCCCACGAGGACTCAAGTGGGCCTTCAAGAGGACCGGCCCTATAGAGCCTTAGCCTTAGTATTTGATAGATTGGATTAATTTGTCTTCATAGCTCATTGGGCCGGCCCATCTTGGACACCAAGATGACCGAACTCTTTGCCATTGTTTCCTTAGGTTTTCTTAGTCACTTTGGCCTATAAATAGGCTTGCTTTGTAAGGTTTTAGGGTAGTCGTTTTATCAATAAAATTGGTTTAATTCGTTCCTTCTTCCAAGAAGAGAGTTCGAGCACTTTAACTTGCTTTGGCAAGGGTTATTGAGCAATCTTGCGTCCTGTCCTCGATTGTTCATCCGACCTATTCCCCTGGAGTATTCACCTTCATCGGAGTGTCGTCTACCACCTACATCAAATCGTGTCGTCCGTTTGATTCTAGGTCCCGCAATCCAAGCGTTGGACAACCTTGCTAGATCCTTGGGCAAACGTGCTACGTGTCTCGAAACAAGTTGATCGAGGAACGTATCAGTGAGGTACGTGTCTACAAACAGGTACGTATTCCTTTCTCTATTGGCAATTACATAGATGAGGTTGTGTGTGATGTTGTGCCTATGCATGCGACACATGTCATCCTAGGGAGACCTTGGCAATTTGACAAATGCGTCACGTTTGATGAACGAGCAAATAAATACACTCTCTTGCACAATGGAAAATGCCTGGTCCTCACACCACTCACACCTGCCCAAGTGTATGTGGACCAACTTAAGTTACAAAGAGAGTGTGAACAAGACCGCCAAAAGAGGAAACAAAAGGCGGCCGATCCTGGCAAATGCTCCACTTCTACAAGTGAGCATTCGACCAAGGGTCAAGTGGGCACACCTGGTGATACGCATGATCATTCACCCATTAAACCACCCACTAGGAAGCAAAACATGATCATTAAGGCTAAGGATGTTAGAAAGGTTATAAATTCTGATCAGCCTATACTTCTCATGATTTGCAAGCATGTGCTCTTAGATGTTGCTGAGCTCAATAAGGCATTGCCTTCGAGCATGGTTGCTCTTTTGCAGGAATTCGAGGATGTATTCCCTGATGAGGTCCCTGATGGTTTACCACCCATTCGAGGGATTGAGCATCAAATAGACTGATTCCGGGAGCACCCCTACCCAACAAACCGGTTTACCGCATGGGTCCTGAGGAGACAAAAGAACTTCAAAGGCAAGTTGATGGCCTCTTAGGTAAGGGTTGGGTAAAACAGAGTTTAAATCCTTGTGTTGTGCCTATGATACTTTCCCCCAAAAAGGATGGTACTTGGCGCATGTGCACTGACTGTAGGGCTGTATCATCATCCCATTCCTAGACTTGATGATATGCTTGATGAACTCGATGGTGCTATCATTTTCACCAAAATCGATTTAAGGTGTGGCTATCATCAAATTAGGATGAAAGAAGGCGATGAGTGGAAAACGGCGTTCAAAACCAAACATGAGTGTGGAGGACTACCACAAAGAAATTGAGATGACCATGATGAGGGCCAACATTCAAGAAGACAATGAGGCCACGATGGCTCGGTTTCTTAGAGGTCTCAATCCTGACCTTCAAGAAGCCTTGGAGCTCCAACATTACTTGGACATGCACGACCTTCTAGAACTCGCTATTAAGGCCGAGCGGGGGAAGAAACTAAGACGTGGAGTACGTACGTTCCAAACTTCTAACACCACTTCATGGAGGGGCAACCAACCACGAAGGGCGACCCACAAAGTTGGAAATGCGGCAGCACCAACCTCTTCTAACCGAATCCAAGGTAACACCTCTAACCGCCATTCCTATTCTACCCCTAACAAGGTTTCCGATGCATCCAGGTCCACTTCAAAGGCACCGCATGAGACTCCTAAGACTAGGAGTAGGGACATCAAGTGCTTCAAGTGCCAAGGGTTTGGACATATTCAATCTCAGTGCCCAAACCAACGGGTCATGCTCATCACTCACAATGGCGAAATCGTGTCTGATGATGACGAATGTGAGGAGATGCCCGAACTGGTCGAAGACGACTGCCTAGAAGAGGAGTCAGCTGGGGAGGCTTGCTCGCCTACACGAGGAGAAGTAGGTTGCTTGGTGGCACGGCGAGTGCTAACCGCCCGCGTTAAGGAGGACGAGCAGCTACAACGCGAAAACCTTTTCTACACCCGCTGTAAGATAGGCGACAAGGTGTGTAGTCTCATCATCGACGGTGGGAGTTGCACGAACGTGGCCAGTTTGCTCATGGTTGAGAGTCTAGGACTCCCCACTACCAGGCATCCAAATCCTTACCGCCTCTAATGGCTAAGTGAGGATGGTGAGGTACGAGTCTTCAAACAGGTACGCATTCCCTTTTCAATTGGTACTTACACTGATGAAATCGTGTGCAACGTAGTACCAATGCATGCTACGCATATCATTTTGGGAAGGCCCTGGCAATTTGACAAACACGTCACATTCGATGGAAGAGCAAATAAGTACACCCTTTTGCACGATGGCAAACGTAAGGTCCTTACACCTCTCACACCTGCACAAGTTTATGAGGACCAACTACTATTGCAAAGGGAGTGTGAACAAGACCGTCAAAGGAGGAAACTAAAGGCAGTCGACCCTGGTAAAGGCTCCACGTCTACGAGTGAGCCATCAACCAAGGGTCAAGGGAGCACACCTAGGGGTATACATGACAAATCACCTACCGCACCTACCACTAGGAAGCACAACATGATTATTAAGGCTAAAGATGTTAGAAAAGTGGTGAACTCTAATCAGCCTATACTTCTCATGATTTGCAAGCATGTGCTCTTGGATGTTGCTGAGCTCGACAAGGCGTTGCCTGCGAGCATAGTTGCTCTTTTGCAAGAATTTGGGGATGTTTTCCCTGACGAGGTCCCTGATGGCTTACCACCCATTCGGGGAATTGAACACCAAATCGACCTCATTCCTGGAGCACCATTGCCCAACAAACCTGCCTACCGCATGGGCCCTGAGGAGACCAAGGAGCTTCAAAGGCAAGTTGATGGCCTCTTAGGTAAGGGTTGGGTAAAGGAAAGTCTAAGTCCTTGCGCTGTGCCTGTGATACTTGTTCCCAAAAAGGACGGTACTTGGCGCATGTGCACTGACTGTCGGGCTGTGAACGCTATCACTGTCAAATATCGTCATCCCATTCCTAGACTTGATGATATGCTTGATGAACTCGATGGTGCCATTATTTTCACCAAAATAGACTTAAGGAGCGGCTATCATCAAATTCGGATGAAAGAAGGCGACGAGTGGAAAACAGCCTTCAAAACCAAACATGGTCTCTATGAGTGGCCAGTCATGCCTTTTGGCTTAACTAATGCCCCTAGCACCTTCATGCGACTAATGAACCATGTGTTGAGACACTTTATTGGCAAGTTTGTCATTGTTTACTTTGATGACATCCTGATCTATAGTCGTAGTGAGCATGAGCACCTAGAGCATGTGAGAATAGTTCTTGAGACACTTCGACAGGCGCGTCTTTACGCCAACCTCAAGAAGTGCACCTTTTGTACTAACGAGCTTGTGTTTTTAGGCTATGTGGTAAGTTCGCAGGGCATCAAGGTGGACAAATCCAAGATTGAGGCCATCGAGCAATGGCCAACTCCCACGTCCGTCCCTGACGTGCGCAGCTTTCTTGGATTGGCGGGCTTTTACCGGCGCTTTGTCAAAGATTTTAGCACCATTGCCGCCCCGTTGACCGCCGTGACAAAGAAGAATGACAAGTTCCACTGGGGAGAATCACAAGAACAAGCATTTCTCGCCCTCAAGGACACACTCACACATGCGCCTGTGTTAGCATTACCAAATTTTCACAAGACTTTTGAAATTGAATGTGATGCTTCTGGTGTAGGTATTGGAGCGGTCCTCATGCAAGACAAGAGGCCTTGTGCCTTCTTTAGTGAGAAACTGGGGGGAGCTGCATTAAACTACCCCACGTACGACAAGGAGTTGTACGCATTAGTGAGGGCTTTGGAGACTTGGCAACACTATCTTCGCCCTCGGGAGTTCGTGATACACACTGATCACGAGTCATTGAAGTACCTCAAGGGACAACCCAAGTTAAGCAAGCGACATGCCAAATGGGTAAGCTTCATTGACACCTTTTCGTATGTCATTAAGTATAAGACTGGCAAAACGAATGTAGTGGCTGATGCATTATCACGTAGACATTCGTTGCTTGCCCTTCTGGATGCCAAGTTACTAGGGTTCGCATTGGTTAAGGAACTCTACACAAATGATCATGACTTTGGTGATATCTATGTTGCTTGTGTTAAGAACCCGCATGGAAAATACTTCTTGCATGATGGATTTCTATTCCATGTAGATAAACTGTGTGTACCTAATTCTTCCATTCGTGATCTTTTGATTCGAGAGGCACATAGTGGTGGTCTCATGGGCCACTTTGGCATCACCAAGACTCTGGCCATGTTGCAAGAGCACTTTTACTGGCCTCATATGCGTAGAGATGTTGAACGCATGGTTGGTAGATGTGCTACTTGTCACAAGGCAAAGTCTAAGACAAATCCATATGGCTTGTATACCCCATTACCTATCCCTCACCATCCTTGGGTTGATTTGTCTATGGACTTTGTATTAGGATTGCCTTGATCAACAAGGGGTAATGACTCCATCTTTGTTGTGGTTGATAGATTCTCTAAGATGGCTCATTTTATTCCTTGCCACAAAACTGACGATGCATCTCATATTGCTAATCTGTTCTTCAAAGAAATTGTCCGTCTGCATGGCCTGCCTAAAACTATTGTCAGTGATAGAGATGTGAAATTCTTGAGTTACTTTTGGAAGACTTTGTGGTCCAAACTGGGCACTAGGTTATTATTCTCCACCACTAGTCATCCACAAAGCGATGGACAAACTGAAGTTGTCAATCGCACACTTGGCACTCTACTTCGGGCCTTGATTAAAAAGAATCTTAAGACTTGGGAAGAGTGCCTCCCTCATGTTGAATTCGCCTACAATCGAACTGTGCATAGTGCCACACAATACTCCCCCTTTGAGATTGTTTATGGCTTCAACCCCGTCACCCCCCTTGATTTGGTGCCCTTACCTTCCTCTGAGCACACAAGCTTAGATGGGAAAAAGAAAGCTGATTCTGTGCGCAGGTTACATGAGGCCGTGCGAGCAAACATTGAGAAGCGTACGCAGCAATACACCCAGCAAGCCAACAAGCACCGTCGCAAGATGATTTTTGAGCCTGGAGATTGGGTTTGGCTACACTTGAGGAAAGAGCGATTTCCCAAGCAACGCCAAAGCAAATTGTCCCCAAGAGGTGATGGACCATTTCGGGTACTCCAACGAGTCAATGACAACGCATACAAGTTGGAGCTACCTGGGGAGTACAATGTTAGTGCAACCTTCAACGTCGCGGACCTAAGCCCATTTCTTGACGAGGAGGATCCAGATTTGAGGGCAAATCCTTCTCAAGAGGAGGGGACTGATGTGTGCACGAGTCTCGGCCCACGCAATGACCCAGTCCGAGTTCCATCGGGCCCAGTCACACGTGCACGGGCCAAGCTCTTCAAAGAATCACTCCAAGCCCTGGTTCGAGTCGTCCAAGACCAACATGGAGTTCACAAAGATATTGAGGGCTTAGAGAGAGACAATCAAGCCATTTGCACAATGATCCAAGCCCACGAGGACTCAAGTGGGCCTTCAAGAGGACCGGCCCTATAGAGCCTTAGCCTTAGTATTTGATAGATTGGATTAATTTGTCTTCATAGCTCATTGGGCCGGCCCATCTTGGACACCAAGATGACCGAACTCTTTGCCATTGTTTCCTTAGGTTTTCTTAGTCACTTTGGCCTATAAATAGGCTTGCTTTGTAAGGTTTTAGGGTAGTCGTTTTATCAATAAAATTGGTTTAATTCGTTCCTTCTTCCAAGAAGAGAGTTCGAGCACTTTAACTTGCTTTGGCAAGGGTTATTGAGCAATCTTGCGTCCTGTCCTCGATTGTTCATCCGACCTATTCCCCTGGAGTATTCACCTTCATCGGAGTGTCGTCTACCACCTACATCAAATCGTGTCGTCCGTTTGATTCTAGGTCCCGCAATCCAAGCGTTGGACAACCTTGCTAGATCCTTGGGCAAACGTGCTACGTGTCTCGAAACAAGTTGATCGAGGAACGTATCAGTGAGGTACGTGTCTACAAACAGGTACGTATTCCTTTCTCTATTGGCAATTACATAGATGAGGTTGTGTGTGATGTTGTGCCTATGCATGCGTCACATGTCACACCTTGGCAATTTGACAAATCCGTCACGTTTGATGAACGAGCAAATAAATACACTCTCTTGCACAATGGAAAATGCCTGGTCCTCACACCACTCACACCTGCCCAAGTGTATGTGGACCAACTTAAGTTACAAAGAGAGTGTGAACAAGACCGCCAAAAGAGGAAACAAAAGGCGGCCGATCCTGGCAAATGCTCCACTTCTACAAGTGAGCATTCGACCAAGGGTCAAGTGGGCACACCTGGTGATACGCATGATCATTCACCCATTAAACCACCCACTAGGAAGCAAAACATGATCATTAAGGCTAAGGATGTTAGAAAGGTTATAAATTCTGATCAGCCTATACTTCTCATGATTTGCAAGCATGTGCTCTTAGATGTTGCTGAGCTCAATAAGGCATTGCCTTCGAGCATGGTTGCTCTTTTGCAGGAATTCGAGGATGTATTCCCTGATGAGGTCCCTGATGGTTTACCACCCATTCGAGGGATTGAGCATCAAATAGACTGATTCCGGGAGCACCCCTACCCAACAAACCGGTTTACCGCATGGGTCCTGAGGAGACAAAAGAGCTTCAAAGGCAAGTTGATGGCCTCTTAGGTAAGGGTTGGGTAAAACAGAGTTTAAATCCTTGTGTTGTGCCTATGATACTTTCCCCCAAAAAGGATGGTACTTGGCGCATGTGCACTGACTGTAGGGCTGTATCATCATCCCATTCCTAGACTTGATGATATGCTTGATGAACTCGATGGTGCTATCATTTTCACCAAAATCGATTTAAGGTGTGGCTATCATCAAATTAGGATGAAAGAAGGCGATGAGTGGAAAACGGCGTTCAAAACCAAACATGAGTGTGGAGGACTACCACAAAGAAATTGAGATGACCATGATGAGGGCCAACATTCAAGAAGACAATGAGGCCACGATGGCTCGGTTTCTTAGAGGTCTCAATCCTGACCTTCAAGAAGCCTTGGAGCTCCAACATTACTTGGACATGCACGACCTTCTAGAACTCGCTATTAAGGCCGAGCGGGGGAAGAAACTAAGACGTGGAGTACGTACGTTCCAAACTTCTAACACCACTTCATGGAGGGGCAACCAACCACGAAGGGCGACCCACAAAGTTGGAAATGCGGCAGCACCAACCTCTTCTAACCGAATCCAAGGTAACACCTCTAACCGCCATTCCTATTCTACCCCTAACAAGGTTTCCGATGCATCCAGGTCCACTTCAAAGGCACCGCATGAGACTCCTAAGACTAGGAGTAGGGACATCAAGTGCTTCAAGTGCCAAGGGTTTGGACATATTCAATCTCAGTGCCCAAACCAACGGGTCATGCTCATCACTCACAATGGCGAAATCGTGTCTGATGATGACGAATGTGAGGAGATGCCCGAACTGGTCGAAGACGACTGCCTAGAAGAGGAGTCAGCTGGGGAGGCTTGCTCGCCTACACGAGGAGAAGTAGGTTGCTTGGTGGCACGGCGAGTGCTAACCGCCCGCGTTAAGGAGGACGAGCAGCTACAACGCGAAAACCTTTTCTACACCCGCTGTAAGATAGGCGACAAGGTGTGTAGTCTCATCATCGACGGTGGGAGTTGCACGAACGTGGCCAGTTTGCTCATGGTTGAGAGTCTAGGACTCCCCACTACCAGGCATCCAAATCCTTACCGCCTCCAATGGCTAAGTGAGGATGGTGAGGTACGAGTCTTCAAACAGGTACGCATTCCCTTTTCAATTGGTACTTACACTGATGAAATCGTGTGCAACGTAGTACCAATGCATGCTACGCATATCATTTTGGGAAGGCCCTGGCAATTTGACAAACACGTCACATTCGATGGAAGAGCAAATAAGTACACCCTTTTGCACGATGGCAAACGTAAGGTCCTTACACCTCTCACACCTGCACAAGTTTATGAGGACCAACTACTATTGCAAAGGGAGTGTGAACAAGACCGTCAAAGGAGGAAACTAAAGGCAGTCGACCCTGGTAAAGGCTCCACGTCTACGAGTGAGCCATCAACCAAGGGTCAAGGGAGCACACCTAGGGGTATACATGACAAATCACCTACCGCACCTACCACTAGGAAGCACAACATGATTATTAAGGCTAAAGATGTTAGAAAAGTGGTGAACTCTAATCAGCCTATACTTCTCATGATTTGCAAGCATGTGCTCTTGGATGTTGCTGAGCTCGACAAGGCGTTGCCTGCGAGCATAGTTGCTCTTTTGCAAGAATTTGGGGATGTTTTCCCTGACGAGGTCCCTGATGGCTTACCACCCATTCGGGGAATTGAACACCAAATCGACCTCATTCCTGGAGCACCATTGCCCAACAAACCTGCCTACCGCATGGGCCCTGAGGAGACCAAGGAGCTTCAAAGGCAAGTTGATGGCCTCTTAGGTAAGGGTTGGGTAAAGGAAAGTCTAAGTCCTTGCGCTGTGCCTGTGATACTTGTTCCCAAAAAGGACGGTACTTGGCGCATGTGCACTGACTGTCGGGCTGTGAACGCTATCACTGTCAAATATCGTCATCCCATTCCTAGACTTGATGATATGCTTGATGAACTCGATGGTGCCATTATTTTCACCAAAATAGACTTAAGGAGCGGCTATCATCAAATTCGGATGAAAGAAGGCGACGAGTGGAAAACAGCCTTCAAAACCAAACATGGTCTCTATGAGTGGCTAGTCATGCCTTTTGGCTTAACTAATGCCCCTAGCACCTTCATGCGACTAATGAACCATGTGTTGAGACACTTTATTGGCAAGTTTGTCATTGTTTACTTTGATGACATCCTGATCTATAGTCGTAGTGAGCATGAGCACCTAGAGCATGTGAGAATAGTTCTTGAGACACTTCGACAGGCGCGTCTTTACGCCAACCTCAAGAAGTGCACCTTTTGTACTAACGAGCTTGTGTTTTTAGGCTATGTGGTAAGTTCGCAGGGCATCAAGGTGGACAAATCCAAGATTGAGGCCATCGAGCAATGGCCAACTCCCACGTCCGTCCCTGACGTGCGCAGCTTTCTTGGATTGGCGGGCTTTTACCGGCGCTTTGTCAAAGATTTTAGCACCATTGCCGCCCCGTTGACCGCCGTGACAAAGAAGAATGACAAGTTCCACTGGGGAGAATCACAAGAACAAGCATTTCTCGCCCTCAAGGACACACTCACACATGCGCCTGTGTTAGCATTACCAAATTTTCACAAGACTTTTGAAATTGAATGTGATGCTTCTGGTGTAGGTATTGGAGCGGTCCTCATGCAAGACAAGAGGCCTTGTGCCTTCTTTAGTGAGAAACTGGGGGGAGCTGCATTAAACTACCCCACGTACGACAAGGAGTTGTACGCATTAGTGAGGGCTTTGGAGACTTGGCAACACTATCTTCGCCCTCGGGAGTTCGTGATACACACTGATCACGAGTCATTGAAGTACCTCAAGGGACAACCCAAGTTAAGCAAGCGACATGCCAAATGGGTAAGCTTCATTGACACCTTTTCGTATGTCATTAAGTATAAGACTGGCAAAACGAATGTAGTGGCTGATGCATTATCACGTAGACATTCGTTGCTTGCCCTTCTGGATGCCAAGTTACTAGGGTTCGCATTGGTTAAGGAACTCTACACAAATGATCATGACTTTGGTGATATCTATGTTGCTTGTGTTAAGAACCCGCATGGAAAATACTTCTTGCATGATGGATTTCTATTCCATGTAGATAAACTGTGTGTACCTAATTCTTCCATTCGTGATCTTTTGATTCGAGAGGCACATAGTGGTGGTCTCATGGGCCACTTTGGCATCACCAAGACTCTGGCCATGTTGCAAGAGCACTTTTACTGGCCTCATATGCGTAGAGATGTTGAACGCATGGTTGGTAGATGTGCTACTTGTCACAAGGCAAAGTCTAAGACAAATCCATATGGCTTGTATACCCCATTACCTATCCCTCACCATCCTTGGGTTGATTTGTCTATGGACTTTGTATTAGGATTGCCTTGATCAACAAGGGGTAATGACTCCATCTTTGTTGTGGTTGATAGATTCTCTAAGATGGCTCATTTTATTCCTTGCCACAAAACTGACGATGCATCTCATATTGCTAATCTGTTCTTCAAAGAAATTGTCCGTCTGCATGGCCTGCCTAAAACTATTGTCAGTGATAGAGATGTGAAATTCTTGAGTTACTTTTGGAAGACTTTGTGGTCCAAACTGGGCACTAGGTTATTATTCTCCACCACTAGTCATCCACAAAGCGATGGACAAACTGAAGTTGTCAATCGCACACTTGGCACTCTACTTCGGGCCTTGATTAAAAAGAATCTTAAGACTTGGGAAGAGTGCCTCCCTCATGTTGAATTCGCCTACAATCGAACTGTGCATAGTGCCACACAATACTCCCCCTTTGAGATTGTTTATGGCTTCAACCCCGTCACCCCCCTTGATTTGGTGCCCTTACCTTCCTCTGAGCACACAAGCTTAGATGGGAAAAAGAAAGCTGATTCTGTGCGCAGGTTACATGAGGCCGTGCGAGCAAACATTGAGAAGCGTACGCAGCAATACACCCAGCAAGCCAACAAGCACCGTCGCAAGATGATTTTTGAGCCTGGAGATTGGGTTTGGCTACACTTGAGGAAAGAGCGATTTCCCAAGCAACGCCAAAGCAAATTGTCCCCAAGAGGTGATGGACCATTTCGGGTACTCCAACGAGTCAATGACAACGCATACAAGTTGGAGCTACCTGGGGAGTACAATGTTAGTGCAACCTTCAACGTCGCGGACCTAAGCCCATTTCTTGACGAGGAGGATCCAGATTTGAGGGCAAATCCTTCTCAAGAGGAGGGGACTGATGTGTGCACGAGTCTCGGCCCACGCAATGACCCAGTCCGAGTTCCATCGGGCCCAGTCACACGTGCACGGGCCAAGCTCTTCAAAGAATCACTCCAAGCCCTGGTTCGAGTCGTCCAAGACCAACATGGAGTTCACAAAGATATTGAGGGCTTAGAGAGAGACAATCAAGCCATTTGCACAATGATCCAAGCCCACGAGGACTCAAGTGGGCCTTCAAGAGGACCGGCCCTATAGAGCCTTAGCCTTAGTATTTGATAGATTGGATTAATTTGTCTTCATAGCTCATTGGGCCGGCCCATCTTGGACACCAAGATGACCGAACTCTTTGCCATTGTTTCCTTAGGTTTTCTTAGTCACTTTGGCCTATAAATAGGCTTGCTTTGTAAGGTTTTAGGGTAGTCGTTTTATCAATAAAATTGGTTTAATTCGTTCCTTCTTCCAAGAAGAGAGTTCGAGCACTTTAACTTGCTTTGGCAAGGGTTATTGAGCAATCTTGCGTCCTGTCCTCGATTGTTCATCCGACCTATTCCCCTGGAGTATTCACCTTCATCGGAGTGTCGTCTACCACCTACATCAAATCGTGTCGTCCGTTTGATTCTAGGTCCCGCAATCCAAGCGTTGGACAACCTTGCTAGATCCTTGGGCAAACGTGCTACGTGTCTCGAAACAAGTTGATCGAGGAACGTATCAGTGAGGTACGTGTCTACAAACAGGTACGTATTCCTTTCTCTATTGGCAATTACATAGATGAGGTTGTGTGTGATGTTGTGCCTATGCATGCGACACATGTCATCCTAGGGAGACCTTGGCAATTTGACAAATGCGTCACGTTTGATGAACGAGCAAATAAATACACTCTCTTGCACAATGGAAAATGCCTGGTCCTCACACCACTCACACCTGCCCAAGTGTATGTGGACCAACTTAAGTTACAAAGAGAGTGTGAACAAGACCGCCAAAAGAGGAAACAAAAGGCGGCCGATCCTGGCAAATGCTCCACTTCTACAAGTGAGCATTCGACCAAGGGTCAAGTGGGCACACCTGGTGATACGCATGATCATTCACCCATTAAACCACCCACTAGGAAGCAAAACATGATCATTAAGGCTAAGGATGTTAGAAAGGTTATAAATTCTGATCAGCCTATACTTCTCATGATTTGCAAGCATGTGCTCTTAGATGTTGCTGAGCTCAATAAGGCATTGCCTTCGAGCATGGTTGCTCTTTTGCAGGAATTCGAGGATGTATTCCCTGATGAGGTCCCTGATGGTTTACCACCCATTCGAGGGATTGAGCATCAAATAGACTGATTCCGGGAGCACCCCTACCCAACAAACCGGTTTACCGCATGGGTCCTGAGGAGACAAAAGAGCTTCAAAGGCAAGTTGATGGCCTCTTAGGTAAGGGTTGGGTAAAACAGAGTTTAAATCCTTGTGTTGTGCCTATGATACTTTCCCCCAAAAAGGATGGTACTTGGCGCATGTGCACTGACTGTAGGGCTGTATCATCATCCCATTCCTAGACTTGATGATATGCTTGATGAACTCGATGGTGCTATCATTTTCACCAAAATCGATTTAAGGTGTGGCTATCATCAAATTAGGATGAAAGAAGGCGATGAGTGGAAAACGGCGTTCAAAACCAAACATGAGTGTGGAGGACTACCACAAAGAAATTGAGATGACCATGATGAGGGCCAACATTCAAGAAGACAATGAGGCCACGATGGCTCGGTTTCTTAGAGGTCTCAATCCTGACCTTCAAGAAGCCTTGGAGCTCCAACATTACTTGGACATGCACGACCTTCTAGAACTCGCTATTAAGGCCGAGCGGGGGAAGAAACTAAGACGTGGAGTACGTACGTTCCAAACTTCTAACACCACTTCATGGAGGGGCAACCAACCACGAAGGGCGACCCACAAAGTTGGAAATGCGGCAGCACCAACCTCTTCTAACCGAATCCAAGGTAACACCTCTAACCGCCATTCCTATTCTACCCCTAACAAGGTTTCCGATGCATCCAGGTCCACTTCAAAGGCACCGCATGAGACTCCTAAGACTAGGAGTAGGGACATCAAGTGCTTCAAGTGCCAAGGGTTTGGACATATTCAATCTCAGTGCCCAAACCAACGGGTCATGCTCATCACTCACAATGGCGAAATCGTGTCTGATGATGACGAATGTGAGGAGATGCCCGAACTGGTCGAAGACGACTGCCTAGAAGAGGAGTCAGCTGGGGAGGCTTGCTCGCCTACACGAGGAGAAGTAGGTTGCTTGGTGGCACGGCGAGTGCTAACCGCCCGCGTTAAGGAGGACGAGCAGCTACAACGCGAAAACCTTTTCTACACCCGCTGTAAGATAGGCGACAAGGTGTGTAGTCTCATCATCGACGGTGGGAGTTGCACGAACGTGGCCAGTTTGCTCATGGTTGAGAGTCTAGGACTCCCCACTACCAGGCATCCAAATCCTTACCGCCTCCAATGGCTAAGTGAGGATGGTGAGGTACGAGTCTTCAAACAGGTACGCATTCCCTTTTCAATTGGTACTTACACTGATGAAATCGTGTGCAACGTAGTACCAATGCATGCTACGCATATCATTTTGGGAAGGCCCTGGCAATTTGACAAACACGTCACATTCGATGGAAGAGCAAATAAGTACACCCTTTTGCACGATGGCAAACGTAAGGTCCTTACACCTCTCACACCTGCACAAGTTTATGAGGACCAACTACTATTGCAAAGGGAGTGTGAACAAGACCGTCAAAGGAGGAAACTAAAGGCAGTCGACCCTGGTAAAGGCTCCACGTCTACGAGTGAGCCATCAACCAAGGGTCAAGGGAGCACACCTAGGGGTATACATGACAAATCACCTACCGCACCTACCACTAGGAAGCACAACATGATTATTAAGGCTAAAGATGTTAGAAAAGTGGTGAACTCTAATCAGCCTATACTTCTCATGATTTGCAAGCATGTGCT
Source organism: Coffea arabica (assembly GCF_036785885.1). NCBI lineage: Eukaryota > Viridiplantae > Streptophyta > Magnoliopsida > Gentianales > Rubiaceae > Coffea > Coffea arabica. Next base: position 28,766,649 of record NC_092318.1, on the reverse strand, counting down.
CTTGGATGTTGCTGAGCTCGACAAGGCGTTGCCTGCGAGCATAGTTGCTCTTTTGCAAGAATTTGGGGATGTTTTCCCTGACGAGGTCCCTGATGGCTTACCACCCATTCGGGGAATTGAACACCAAATCGACCTCATTCCTGGAGCACCATTGCCCAACAAACCTGCCTACCGCATGGGCCCTGAGGAGACCAAGGAGCTTCAAAGGCAAGTTGATGGCCTCTTAGGTAAGGGTTGGGTAAAGGAAAGTCTAAGTCCTTGCGCTGTGCCTGTGATACTTGTTCCCAAAAAGGACGGTACTTGGCGCATGTGCACTGACTGTCGGGCTGTGAACGCTATCACTGTCAAATATCGTCATCCCATTCCTAGACTTGATGATATGCTTGATGAACTCGATGGTGCCATTATTTTCACCAAAATAGACTTAAGGAGCGGCTATCATCAAATTCGGATGAAAGAAGGCGACGAGTGGAAAACAGCCTTCAAAACCAAACATGGTCTCTATGAGTGGCCAGTCATGCCTTTTGGCTTAACTAATGCCCCTAGCACCTTCATGCGACTAATGAACCATGTGTTGAGACACTTTATTGGCAAGTTTGTCATTGTTTACTTTGATGACATCCTGATCTATAGTCGTAGTGAGCATGAGCACCTAGAGCATGTGAGAATAGTTCTTGAGACACTTCGACAGGCGCGTCTTTACGCCAACCTCAAGAAGTGCACCTTTTGTACTAACGAGCTTGTGTTTTTAGGCTATGTGGTAAGTTCGCAGGGCATCAAGGTGGACAAATCCAAGATTGAGGCCATCGAGCAATGGCCAACTCCCACGTCCGTCCCTGACGTGCGCAGCTTTCTTGGATTGGCGGGCTTTTACCGGCGCTTTGTCAAAGATTTTAGCACCATTGCCGCCCCGTTGACCGCCGTGACAAAGAAGAATGACAAGTTCCACTGGGGAGAATCACAAGAACAAGCATTTCTCGCCCTCAAGGACACACTCACACATGCGCCTGTGTTAGCATTACCAAATTTTCACAAGACTTTTGAAATTGAATGTGATGCTTCTGGTGTAGGTATTGGAGCGGTCCTCATGCAAGACAAGAGGCCTTGTGCCTTCTTTAGTGAGAAACTGGGGGGAGCTGCATTAAACTACCCCACGTACGACAAGGAGTTGTACGCATTAGTGAGGGCTTTGGAGACTTGGCAACACTATCTTCGCCCTCGGGAGTTCGTGATACACACTGATCACGAGTCATTGAAGTACCTCAAGGGACAACCCAAGTTAAGCAAGCGACATGCCAAATGGGTAAGCTTCATTGACACCTTTTCGTATGTCATTAAGTATAAGACTGGCAAAACGAATGTAGTGGCTGATGCATTATCACGTAGACATTCGTTGCTTGCCCTTCTGGATGCCAAGTTACTAGGGTTCGCATTGGTTAAGGAACTCTACACAAATGATCATGACTTTGGTGATATCTATGTTGCTTGTGTTAAGAACCCGCATGGAAAATACTTCTTGCATGATGGATTTCTATTCCATGTAGATAAACTGTGTGTACCTAATTCTTCCATTCGTGATCTTTTGATTCGAGAGGCACATAGTGGTGGTCTCATGGGCCACTTTGGCATCACCAAGACTCTGGCCATGTTGCAAGAGCACTTTTACTGGCCTCATATGCGTAGAGATGTTGAACGCATGGTTGGTAGATGTGCTACTTGTCACAAGGCAAAGTCTAAGACAAATCCATATGGCTTGTATACCCCATTACCTATCCCTCACCATCCTTGGGTTGATTTGTCTATGGACTTTGTATTAGGATTGCCTTGATCAACAAGGGGTAATGACTCCATCTTTGTTGTGGTTGATAGATTCTCTAAGATGGCTCATTTTATTCCTTGCCACAAAACTGACGATGCATCTCATATTGCTAATCTGTTCTTCAAAGAAATTGTCCGTCTGCATGGCCTGCCTAAAACTATTGTCAGTGATAGAGATGTGAAATTCTTGAGTTACTTTTGGAAGACTTTGTGGTCCAAACTGGGCACTAGGTTATTATTCTCCACCACTAGTCATCCACAAAGCGATGGACAAACTGAAGTTGTCAATCGCACACTTGGCACTCTACTTCGGGCCTTGATTAAAAAGAATCTTAAGACTTGGGAAGAGTGCCTCCCTCATGTTGAATTCGCCTACAATCGAACTGTGCATAGTGCCACACAATACTCCCCCTTTGAGATTGTTTATGGCTTCAACCCCGTCACCCCCCTTGATTTGGTGCCCTTACCTTCCTCTGAGCACACAAGCTTAGATGGGAAAAAGAAAGCTGATTCTGTGCGCAGGTTACATGAGGCCGTGCGAGCAAACATTGAGAAGCGTACGCAGCAATACACCCAGCAAGCCAACAAGCACCGTCGCAAGATGATTTTTGAGCCTGGAGATTGGGTTTGGCTACACTTGAGGAAAGAGCGATTTCCCAAGCAACGCCAAAGCAAATTGTCCCCAAGAGGTGATGGACCATTTCGGGTACTCCAACGAGTCAATGACAACGCATACAAGTTGGAGCTACCTGGGGAGTACAATGTTAGTGCAACCTTCAACGTCGCGGACCTAAGCCCATTTCTTGACGAGGAGGATCCAGATTTGAGGGCAAATCCTTCTCAAGAGGAGGGGACTGATGTGTGCACGAGTCTCGGCCCACGCAATGACCCAGTCCGAGTTCCATCGGGCCCAGTCACACGTGCACGGGCCAAGCTCTTCAAAGAATCACTCCAAGCCCTGGTTCGAGTCGTCCAAGACCAACATGGAGTTCACAAAGATATTGAGGGCTTAGAGAGAGACAATCAAGCCATTTGCACAATGATCCAAGCCCACGAGGACTCAAGTGGGCCTTCAAGAGGACCGGCCCTATAGAGCCTTAGCCTTAGTATTTGATAGATTGGATTAATTTGTCTTCATAGCTCATTGGGCCGGCCCATCTTGGACACCAAGATGACCGAACTCTTTGCCATTGTTTCCTTAGGTTTTCTTAGTCACTTTGGCCTATAAATAGGCTTGCTTTGTAAGGTTTTAGGGTAGTCGTTTTATCAATAAAATTGGTTTAATTCGTTCCTTCTTCCAAGAAGAGAGTTCGAGCACTTTAACTTGCTTTGGCAAGGGTTATTGAGCAATCTTGCGTCCTGTCCTCGATTGTTCATCCGACCTATTCCCCTGGAGTATTCACCTTCATCGGAGTGTCGTCTACCACCTACATCAAATCGTGTCGTCCGTTTGATTCTAGGTCCCGCAATCCAAGCGTTGGACAACCTTGCTAGATCCTTGGGCAAACGTGCTACGTGTCTCGAAACAAGTTGATCGAGGAACGTATCAGTGAGGTACGTGTCTACAAACAGGTACGTATTCCTTTCTCTATTGGCAATTACATAGATGAGGTTGTGTGTGATGTTGTGCCTATGCATGCGTCACATGTCACACCTTGGCAATTTGACAAATCCGTCACGTTTGATGAACGAGCAAATAAATACACTCTCTTGCACAATGGAAAATGCCTGGTCCTCACACCACTCACACCTGCCCAAGTGTATGTGGACCAACTTAAGTTACAAAGAGAGTGTGAACAAGACCGCCAAAAGAGGAAACAAAAGGCGGCCGATCCTGGCAAATGCTCCACTTCTACAAGTGAGCATTCGACCAAGGGTCAAGTGGGCACACCTGGTGATACGCATGATCATTCACCCATTAAACCACCCACTAGGAAGCAAAACATGATCATTAAGGCTAAGGATGTTAGAAAGGTTATAAATTCTGATCAGCCTATACTTCTCATGATTTGCAAGCATGTGCTCTTAGATGTTGCTGAGCTCAATAAGGCATTGCCTTCGAGCATGGTTGCTCTTTTGCAGGAATTCGAGGATGTATTCCCTGATGAGGTCCCTGATGGTTTACCACCCATTCGAGGGATTGAGCATCAAATAGACTGATTCCGGGAGCACCCCTACCCAACAAACCGGTTTACCGCATGGGTCCTGAGGAGACAAAAGAGCTTCAAAGGCAAGTTGATGGCCTCTTAGGTAAGGGTTGGGTAAAACAGAGTTTAAATCCTTGTGTTGTGCCTATGATACTTTCCCCCAAAAAGGATGGTACTTGGCGCATGTGCACTGACTGTAGGGCTGTATCATCATCCCATTCCTAGACTTGATGATATGCTTGATGAACTCGATGGTGCTATCATTTTCACCAAAATCGATTTAAGGTGTGGCTATCATCAAATTAGGATGAAAGAAGGCGATGAGTGGAAAACGGCGTTCAAAACCAAACATGAGTGTCGAGGACTACCACAAAGAAATTGAGATGACCATGATGAGGGCCAACATTCAAGAAGACAATGAGGCCACGATGGCTCGGTTTCTTAGAGGTCTCAATCCTGACCTTCAAGAAGCCTTGGAGCTCCAACATTACTTGGACATGCACGACCTTCTAGAACTCGCTATTAAGGCCGAGCGGGGGAAGAAACTAAGACGTGGAGTACGTACGTTCCAAACTTCTAACACCACTTCATGGAGGGGCAACCAACCACGAAGGGCGACCCACAAAGTTGGAAATGCGGCAGCACCAACCTCTTCTAACCGAATCCAAGGTAACACCTCTAACCGCCATTCCTATTCTACCCCTAACAAGGTTTCCGATGCATCCAGGTCCACTTCAAAGGCACCGCATGAGACTCCTAAGACTAGGAGTAGGGACATCAAGTGCTTCAAGTGCCAAGGGTTTGGACATATTCAATCTCAGTGCCCAAACCAACGGGTCATGCTCATCACTCACAATGGCGAAATCGTGTCTGATGATGACGAATGTGAGGAGATGCCCGAACTGGTCGAAGACGACTGCCTAGAAGAGGAGTCAGCTGGGGAGGCTTGCTCGCCTACACGAGGAGAAGTAGGTTGCTTGGTGGCACGGCGAGTGCTAACCGCCCGCGTTAAGGAGGACGAGCAGCTACAACGCGAAAACCTTTTCTACACCCGCTGTAAGATAGGCGACAAGGTGTGTAGTCTCATCATCGACGGTGGGAGTTGCACGAACGTGGCCAGTTTGCTCATGGTTGAGAGTCTAGGACTCCCCACTACCAGGCATCCAAATCCTTACCGCCTCCAATGGCTAAGTGAGGATGGTGAGGTACGAGTCTTCAAACAGGTACGCATTCCCTTTTCAATTGGTACTTACACTGATGAAATCGTGTGCAACGTAGTACCAATGCATGCTACGCATATCATTTTGGGAAGGCCCTGGCAATTTGACAAACACGTCACATTCGATGGAAGAGCAAATAAGTACACCCTTTTGCACGATGGCAAACGTAAGGTCCTTACACCTCTCACACCTGCACAAGTTTATGAGGACCAACTACTATTGCAAAGGGAGTGTGAACAAGACCGTCAAAGGAGGAAACTAAAGGCAGTCGACCCTGGTAAAGGCTCCACGTCTACGAGTGAGCCATCAACCAAGGGTCAAGGGAGCACACCTAGGGGTATACATGACAAATCACCTACCGCACCTACCACTAGGAAGCACAACATGATTATTAAGGCTAAAGATGTTAGAAAAGTGGTGAACTCTAATCAGCCTATACTTCTCATGATTTGCAAGCATGTGCTCTTGGATGTTGCTGAGCTCGACAAGGCGTTGCCTGCGAGCATAGTTGCTCTTTTGCAAGAATTTGGGGATGTTTTCCCTGACGAGGTCCCTGATGGCTTACCACCCATTCGGGGAATTGAACACCAAATCGACCTCATTCCTGGAGCACCATTGCCCAACAAACCTGCCTACCGCATGGGCCCTGAGGAGACCAAGGAGCTTCAAAGGCAAGTTGATGGCCTCTTAGGTAAGGGTTGGGTAAAGGAAAGTCTAAGTCCTTGCGCTGTGCCTGTGATACTTGTTCCCAAAAAGGACGGTACTTGGCGCATGTGCACTGACTGTCGGGCTGTGAACGCTATCACTGTCAAATATCGTCATCCCATTCCTAGACTTGATGATATGCTTGATGAACTCGATGGTGCCATTATTTTCACCAAAATAGACTTAAGGAGCGGCTATCATCAAATTCGGATGAAAGAAGGCGACGAGTGGAAAACAGCCTTCAAAACCAAACATGGTCTCTATGAGTGGCCAGTCATGCCTTTTGGCTTAACTAATGCCCCTAGCACCTTCATGCGACTAATGAACCATGTGTTGAGACACTTTATTGGCAAGTTTGTCATTGTTTACTTTGATGACATCCTGATCTATAGTCGTAGTGAGCATGAGCACCTAGAGCATGTGAGAATAGTTCTTGAGACACTTCGACAGGCGCGTCTTTACGCCAACCTCAAGAAGTGCACCTTTTGTACTAACGAGCTTGTGTTTTTAGGCTATGTGGTAAGTTCGCAGGGCATCAAGGTGGACAAATCCAAGATTGAGGCCATCGAGCAATGGCCAACTCCCACGTCCGTCCCTGACGTGCGCAGCTTTCTTGGATTGGCGGGCTTTTACCGGCGCTTTGTCAAAGATTTTAGCACCATTGCCGCCCCGTTGACCGCCGTGACAAAGAAGAATGACAAGTTCCACTGGGGAGAATCACAAGAACAAGCATTTCTCGCCCTCAAGGACACACTCACACATGCGCCTGTGTTAGCATTACCAAATTTTCACAAGACTTTTGAAATTGAATGTGATGCTTCTGGTGTAGGTATTGGAGCGGTCCTCATGCAAGACAAGAGGCCTTGTGCCTTCTTTAGTGAGAAACTGGGGGGAGCTGCATTAAACTACCCCACGTACGACAAGGAGTTGTACGCATTAGTGAGGGCTTTGGAGACTTGGCAACACTATCTTCGCCCTCGGGAGTTCGTGATACACACTGATCACGAGTCATTGAAGTACCTCAAGGGACAACCCAAGTTAAGCAAGCGACATGCCAAATGGGTAAGCTTCATTGACACCTTTTCGTATGTCATTAAGTATAAGACTGGCAAAACGAATGTAGTGGCTGATGCATTATCACGTAGACATTCGTTGCTTGCCCTTCTGGATGCCAAGTTACTAGGGTTCGCATTGGTTAAGGAACTCTACACAAATGATCATGACTTTGGTGATATCTATGTTGCTTGTGTTAAGAACCCGCATGGAAAATACTTCTTGCATGATGGATTTCTATTCCATGTAGATAAACTGTGTGTACCTAATTCTTCCATTCGTGATCTTTTGATTCGAGAGGCACATAGTGGTGGTCTCATGGGCCACTTTGGCATCACCAAGACTCTGGCCATGTTGCAAGAGCACTTTTACTGGCCTCATATGCGTAGAGATGTTGAACGCATGGTTGGTAGATGTGCTACTTGTCACAAGGCAAAGTCTAAGACAAATCCATATGGCTTGTATACCCCATTACCTATCCCTCACCATCCTTGGGTTGATTTGTCTATGGACTTTGTATTAGGATTGCCTTGATCAACAAGGGGTAATGACTCCATCTTTGTTGTGGTTGATAGATTCTCTAAGATGGCTCATTTTATTCCTTGCCACAAAACTGACGATGCATCTCATATTGCTAATCTGTTCTTCAAAGAAATTGTCCGTCTGCATGGCCTGCCTAAAACTATTGTCAGTGATAGAGATGTGAAATTCTTGAGTTACTTTTGGAAGACTTTGTGGTCCAAACTGGGCACTAGGTTATTATTCTCCACCACTAGTCATCCACAAAGCGATGGACAAACTGAAGTTGTCAATCGCACACTTGGCACTCTACTTCGGGCCTTGATTAAAAAGAATCTTAAGACTTGGGAAGAGTGCCTCCCTCATGTTGAATTCGCCTACAATCGAACTGTGCATAGTGCCACACAATACTCCCCCTTTGAGATTGTTTATGGCTTCAACCCCGTCACCCCCCTTGATTTGGTGCCCTTACCTTCCTCTGAGCACACAAGCTTAGATGGGAAAAAGAAAGCTGATTCTGTGCGCAGGTTACATGAGGCCGTGCGAGCAAACATTGAGAAGCGTACGCAGCAATACACCCAGCAAGCCAACAAGCACCGTCGCAAGATGATTTTTGAGCCTGGAGATTGGGTTTGGCTACACTTGAGGAAAGAGCGATTTCCCAAGCAACGCCAAAGCAAATTGTCCCCAAGAGGTGATGGACCATTTCGAGTACTCCAACGAGTCAATGACAACGCATACAAGTTGGAGCTACCTGGGGAGTACAATGTTAGTGCAACCTTCAACGTCGCGGACCTAAGCCCATTTCTTGACGAGGAGGATCCAGATTTGAGGGCAAATCCTTCTCAAGAGGAGGGGACTGATGTGTGCACGAGTCTCGGCCCACGCAATGACCCAGTCCGAGTTCCATCGGGCCCAGTCACACGTGCACGGGCCAAGCTCTTCAAAGAATCACTCCAAGCCCTGGTTCGAGTCGTCCAAGACCAACATGGAGTTCACAAAGATATTGAGGGCTTAGAGAGAGACAATCAAGCCATTTGCACAATGATCCAAGCCCACGAGGACTCAAGTGGGCCTTCAAGAGGACCGGCCCTATAGAGCCTTAGCCTTAGTATTTGATAGATTGGATTAATTTGTCTTCATAGCTCATTGGGCCGGCCCATCTTGGACACCAAGATGACCGAACTCTTTGCCATTGTTTCCTTAGGTTTTCTTAGTCACTTTGGCCTATAAATAGGCTTGCTTTGTAAGGTTTTAGGGTAGTCGTTTTATCAATAAAATTGGTTTAATTCGTTCCTTCTTCCAAGAAGAGAGTTCGAGCACTTTAACTTGCTTTGGCAAGGGTTATTGAGCAATCTTGCGTCCTGTCCTCGATTGTTCATCCGACCTATTCCCCTGGAGTATTCACCTTCATCGGAGTGTCGTCTACCACCTACATCAAATCGTGTCGTCCGTTTGATTCTAGGTCCCGCAATCCAAGCGTTGGACAACCTTGCTAGATCCTTGGGCAAACGTGCTACGTGTCTCGAAACAAGTTGATCGAGGAACGTATCAGTGAGGTACGTGTCTACAAACAGGTACGTATTCCTTTCTCTATTGGCAATTACATAGATGAGGTTGTGTGTGATGTTGTGCCTATGCATGCGTCACATGTCACACCTTGGCAATTTGACAAATCCGTCACGTTTGATGAACGAGCAAATAAATACACTCTCTTGCACAATGGAAAATGCCTGGTCCTCACACCACTCACACCTGCCCAAGTGTATGTGGACCAACTTAAGTTACAAAGAGAGTGTGAACAAGACCGCCAAAAGAGGAAACAAAAGGCGGCCGATCCTGGCAAATGCTCCACTTCTACAAGTGAGCATTCGACCAAGGGTCAAGTGGGCACACCTGGTGATACGCATGATCATTCACCCATTAAACCACCCACTAGGAAGCAAAACATGATCATTAAGGCTAAGGATGTTAGAAAGGTTATAAATTCTGATCAGCCTATACTTCTCATGATTTGCAAGCATGTGCTCTTAGATGTTGCTGAGCTCAATAAGGCATTGCCTTCGAGCATGGTTGCTCTTTTGCAGGAATTCGAGGATGTATTCCCTGATGAGGTCCCTGATGGTTTACCACCCATTCGAGGGATTGAGCATCAAATAGACTGATTCCGGGAGCACCCCTACCCAACAAACCGGTTTACCGCATGGGTCCTGAGGAGACAAAAGAGCTTCAAAGGCAAGTTGATGGCCTCTTAGGTAAGGGTTGGATAAAACAGAGTTTAAATCCTTGTGTTGTGCCTATGATACTTTCCCCCAAAAAGGATGGTACTTGGCGCATGTGCACTGACTGTAGGGCTGTATCATCATCCCATTCCTAGACTTGATGATATGCTTGATGAACTCGATGGTGCTATCATTTTCACCAAAATCGATTTAAGGTGTGGCTATCATCAAATTAGGATGAAAGAAGGCGATGAGTGGAAAACGGCGTTCAAAACCAAACATGAGTGTCGAGGACTACCACAAAGAAATTGAGATGACCATGATGAGGGCCAACATTCAAGAAGACAATGAGGCCACGATGGCTCGGTTTCTTAGAGGTCTCAATCCTGACCTTCAAGAAGCCTTGGAGCTCCAACATTACTTGGACATGCACGACCTTCTAGAACTCGCTATTAAGGCCGAGCGGGGGAAGAAACTAAGACGTGGAGTACGTACGTTCCAAACTTCTAACACCACTTCATGGAGGGGCAACCAACCACGAAGGGCGACCCACAAAGTTGGAAATGCGGCAACACCAACCTCTTCTAACCGAATCCAAGGTAACACCTCTAACCGCCATTCCTATTCTACCCCTAACAAGGTTTCCGATGCATCCAGGTCCACTTCAAAGGCACCGCATGAGACTCCTAAGACTAGGAGTAGGGACATCAAGTGCTTCAAGTGCCAAGGGTTTGGACATATTCAATCTCAGTGCCCAAACCAACGGGTCATGCTCATCACTCACAATGGCGAAATCGTGTCTGATGATGACGAATGTGAGGAGATGCCCGAACTGGTCGAAGACGACTGCCTAGAAGAGGAGTCAGCTGGGGAGGCTTGCTCGCCTACACGAGGAGAAGTAGGTTGCTTGGTGGCACGGCGAGTGCTAACCGCCCGCGTTAAGGAGGACGAGCAGCTACAACGCGAAAACCTTTTCTACACCCGCTGTAAGATAGGCGACAAGGTGTGTAGTCTCATCATCGACGGTGGGAGTTGCACGAACGTGGCCAGTTTGCTCATGGTTGAGAGTCTAGGACTCCCCACTACCAGGCATCCAAATCCTTACCGCCTCCAATGGCTAAGTGAGGATGGTGAGGTACGAGTCTTCAAACAGGTACGCATTCCCTTTTCAATTGGTACTTACACTGATGAAATCGTGTGCAACGTAGTACCAATGCATGCTACGCATATCATTTTGGGAAGGCCCTGGCAATTTGACAAACACGTCACATTCGATGGAAGAGCAAATAAGTACACCCTTTTGCACGATGGCAAACGTAAGGTCCTTACACCTCTCACACCTGCACAAGTTTATGAGGACCAACTACTATTGCAAAGGGAGTGTGAACAAGACCGTCAAAGGAGGAAACTAAAGGCAGTCGACCCTGGTAAAGGCTCCACGTCTACGAGTGAGCCATCAACCAAGGGTCAAGGGAGCACACCTAGGGGTATACATGACAAATCACCTACCGCACCTACCACTAGGAAGCACAACATGATTATTAAGGCTAAAGATGTTAGAAAAGTGGTGAACTCTAATCAGCCTATACTTCTCATGATTTGCAAGCATGTGCTCTTGGATGTTGCTGAGCTCGACAAGGCGTTGCCTGCGAGCATAGTTGCTCTTTTGCAAGAATTTGGGGATGTTTTCCCTGACGAGGTCCCTGATGGCTTACCACCCATTCGGGGAATTGAACACCAAATCGACCTCATTCCTGGAGCACCATTGCCCAACAAACCTGCCTACCGCATGGGCCCTGAGGAGACCAAGGAGCTTCAAAGGCAAGTTGATGGCCTCTTAGGTAAGGGTTGGGTAAAGGAAAGTCTAAGTCCTTGCGCTGTACCTGTGATACTTGTTCCCAAAAAGGACGGTACTTGGCGCATGTGCACTGACTGTCGGGCTGTGAACGCTATCACTGTCAAATATCGTCATCCCATTCCTAGACTTGATGATATGCTTGATGAACTCGATGGTGCCATTATTTTCACCAAAATAGACTTAAGGAGCGGCTATCATCAAATTCGGATGAAAGAAGGCGACGAGTGGAAAACAGCCTTCAAAACCAAACATGGTCTCTATGAGTGGCTAGTCATGCCTTTTGGCTTAACTAATGCCCCTAGCACCTTCATGCGACTAATGAACCATGTGTTGAGACACTTTATTGGCAAGTTTGTCATTGTTTACTTTGATGACATCCTGATCTATAGTCGTAGTGAGCATGAGCACCTAGAGCATGTGAGAATAGTTCTTGAGACACTTCGACAGGCGCGTCTTTATGCCAACCTCAAGAAGTGCACCTTTTGTACTAACGAGCTTGTGTTTTTAGGCTATGTGGTAAGTTCGCAGGGCATCAAGGTGGACAAATCCAAGATTGAGGCCATCGAGCAATGGCCAACTCCCACGTCCGTCCCTGACGTGCGCAGCTTTCTTGGATTGGCGGGCTTTTACCGGCGCTTTGTCAAAGATTTTAGCACCATTGCCGCCCCGTTGACCGCCGTGACAAAGAAGAATGACAAGTTCCACTGGGGAGAATCACAAGAACAAGCATTTCTCGCCCTCAAGGACACACTCACACATGCGCCTGTGTTAGCATTACCAAATTTTCACAAGACTTTTGAAATTGAATGTGATGCTTCTGGTGTAGGTATTGGAGCGGTCCTCATGCAAGACAAGAGGCCTTGTGCCTTCTTTAGTGAGAAACTGGGGGGAGCTGCATTAAACTACCCCACGTACGACAAGGAGTTGTACGCATTAGTGAGGGCTTTGGAGACTTGGCAACACTATCTTCGCCCTCGGGAGTTCGTGATACACACTGATCACGAGTCATTGAAGTACCTCAAGGGACAACCCAAGTTAAGCAAGCGACATGCCAAATGGGTAAGCTTCATTGACACCTTTTCGTATGTCATTAAGTATAAGACTGGCAAAACGAATGTAGTGGCTGATGCATTATCACGTAGACATTCGTTGCTTGCCCTTCTGGATGCCAAGTTACTAGGGTTCGCATTGGTTAAGGAACTCTACACAAATGATCATGACTTTGGTGATATCTATGTTGCTTGTGTTAAGAACCCGCATGGAAAATACTTCTTGCATGATGGATTTCTATTCCATGTAGATAAACTGTGTGTACCTAATTCTTCCATTCGTGATCTTTTGATTCGAGAGGCACATAGTGGTGGTCTCATGGGCCACTTTGGCATCACCAAGACTCTGGCCATGTTGCAAGAGCACTTTTACTGGCCTCATATGCGTAGAGATGTTGAACGCATGGTTGGTAGATGTGCTACTTGTCACAAGGCAAAGTCTAAGACAAATCCATATGGCTTGTATACCCCATTACCTATCCCTCACCATCCTTGGGTTGATTTGTCTATGGACTTTGTATTAGGATTGCCTTGATCAACAAGGGGTAATGACTCCATCTTTGTTGTGGTTGATAGATTCTCTAAGATGGCTCATTTTATTCCTTGCCACAAAACTGACGATGCATCTCATATTGCTAATCTGTTCTTCAAAGAAATTGTCCGTCTGCATGGCCTGCCTAAAACTATTGTCAGTGATAGAGATGTGAAATTCTTGAGTTACTTTTGGAAGACTTTGTGGTCCAAACTGGGCACTAGGTTATTATTCTCCACCACTAGTCATCCACAAAGCGATGGACAAACTGAAGTTGTCAATCGCACACTTGGCACTCTACTTCGGGCCTTGATTAAAAAGAATCTTAAGACTTGGGAAGAGTGCCTCCCTCATGTTGAATTCGCCTACAATCGAACTGTGCATAGTGCCACACAATACTCCCCCTTTGAGATTGTTTATGGCTTCAACCCCGTCACCCCCCTTGATTTGGTGCCCTTACCTTCCTCTGAGCACACAAGCTTAGATGGGAAAAAGAAAGCTGATTCTGTGCGCAGGTTACATGAGGCCGTGCGAGCAAACATTGAGAAGCGTACGCAGCAATACACCCAGCAAGCCAACAAGCACCGTCGCAAGATGATTTTTGAGCCTGGAGATTGGGTTTGGCTACACTTGAGGAAAGAGCGATTTCCCAAGCAACGCCAAAGCAAATTGTCCCCAAGAGGTGATGGACCATTTCGGGTACTCCAACGAGTCAATGACAACGCATACAAGTTGGAGCTACCTGGGGAGTACAATGTTAGTGCAACCTTCAATGTCGCGGACCTAAGCCCATTTCTTGACGAGGAGGATCCAGATTTGAGGGCAAATCCTTCTCAAGAGGAGGGGACTGATGTGTGCACGAGTCTCGGCCCACGCAATGACCCAGTCCGAGTTCCATCGGGCCCAGTCACACGTGCACGGGCCAAGCTCTTCAAAGAATCACTCCAAGCCCTGGTTCGAGTCGTCCAAGACCAACATGGAGTTCACAAAGATATTGAGGGCTTAGAGAGAGACAATCAAGCCATTTGCACAATGATCCAAGCCCACGAGGACTCAAGTGGGCCTTCAAGAGGACCGGCCCTATAGAGCCTTAGCCTTAGTATTTGATAGATTGGATTAATTTGTCTTCATAGCTCATTGGGCCGGCCCATCTTGGACACCAAGATGACCGAACTCTTTGCCATTGTTTCCTTAGGTTTTCTTAGTCACTTTGGCCTATAAATAGGCTTGCTTTGTAAGGTTTTAGGGTAGTCGTTTTATCAATAAAATTGGTTTAATTCGTTCCTTCTTCCAAGAAGAGAGTTCGAGCACTTTAACTTGCTTTGGCAAGGGTTATTGAGCAATCTTGCGTCCTGTCCTCGATTGTTCATCCGACCTATTCCCCTGGAGTATTCACCTTCATCGGAGTGTCGTCTACCACCTACATCAAATCGTGTCGTCCGTTTGATTCTAGGTCCCACAATCCAAGCGTTGGACAACCTTGCTAGATCCTTGGGCAAACGTGCTACGTGTCTCGAAACAAGTTGATCGAGGAACGTATCAGTGAGGTACGTGTCTACAAACAGGTACGTATTCCTTTCTCTATTGGCAATTACATAGATGAGGTTGTGTGTGATGTTGTGCCTATGCATGCGACACATGTCATCCTAGGGAGACCTTGGCAATTTGACAAATGCGTCACGTTTGATGAACGAGCAAATAAATACACTCTCTTGCACAATGGAAAATGCCTGGTCCTCACACCACTCACACCTGCCCAAGTGTATGTGGACCAACTTAAGTTACAAAGAGAGTGTGAACAAGACCGCCAAAAGAGGAAACAAAAGGCGGCCGATCCTGGCAAATGCTCCACTTCTACAAGTGAGCATTCGACCAAGGGTCAAGTGGGCACACCTGGTGATACGCATGATCATTCACCCATTAAACCACCCACTAGGAAGCAAAACATGATCATTAAGGCTAAGGATGTTAGAAAGGTTATAAATTCTGATCAGCCTATACTTCTCATGATTTGCAAGCATGTGCTCTTAGATGTTGCTGAGCTCAATAAGGCATTGCCTTCGAGCATGGTTGCTCTTTTGCAGGAATTCGAGGATGTATTCCCTGATGAGGTCCCTGATGGTTTACCACCCATTCGAGGGATTGAGCATCAAATAGACTGATTCCGGGAGCACCCCTACCCAACAAACCGGTTTACCGCATGGGTCCTGAGGAGACAAAAGAACTTCAAAGGCAAGTTGATGGCCTCTTAGGTAAGGGTTGGGTAAAACAGAGTTTAAATCCTTGTGTTGTGCCTATGATACTTTCCCCCAAAAAGGATGGTACTTGGCGCATGTGCACTGACTGTAGGGCTGTATCATCATCCCATTCCTAGACTTGATGATATGCTTGATGAACTCGATGGTGCTATCATTTTCACCAAAATCGATTTAAGGTGTGGCTATCATCAAATTAGGATGAAAGAAGGCGATGAGTGGAAAACGGCGTTCAAAACCAAACATGAGTGTGGAGGACTACCACAAAGAAATTGAGATGACCATGATGAGGGCCAACATTCAAGAAGACAATGAGGCCACGATGGCTCGGTTTCTTAGAGGTCTCAATCCTGACCTTCAAGAAGCCTTGGAGCTCCAACATTACTTGGACATGCACGACCTTCTAGAACTCGCTATTAAGGCCGAGCGGGGGAAGAAACTAAGACGTGGAGTACGTACGTTCCAAACTTCTAACACCACTTCATGGAGGGGCAACCAACCACGAAGGGCGACCCACAAAGTTGGAAATGCGGCAGCACCAACCTCTTCTAACCGAATCCAAGGTAACACCTCTAACCGCCATTCCTATTCTACCCCTAACAAGGTTTCCGATGCATCCAGGTCCACTTCAAAGGCACCGCATGAGACTCCTAAGACTAGGAGTAGGGACATCAAGTGCTTCAAGTGCCAAGGGTTTGGACATATTCAATCTCAGTGCCCAAACCAACGGGTCATGCTCATCACTCACAATGGCGAAATCGTGTCTGATGATGACGAATGTGAGGAGATGCCCGAACTGGTCGAAGACGACTGCCTAGAAGAGGAGTCAGCTGGGGAGGCTTGCTCGCCTACACGAGGAGAAGTAGGTTGCTTGGTGGCACGGCGAGTGCTAACCGCCCGCGTTAAGGAGGACGAGCAGCTACAACGCGAAAACCTTTTCTACACCCGCTGTAAGATAGGCGACAAGGTGTGTAGTCTCATCATCGACGGTGGGAGTTGCACGAACGTGGCCAGTTTGCTCATGGTTGAGAGTCTAGGACTCCCCACTACCAGGCATCCAAATCCTTACCGCCTCTAATGGCTAAGTGAGGATGGTGAGGTACGAGTCTTCAAACAGGTACGCATTCCCTTTTCAATTGGTACTTACACTGATGAAATCGTGTGCAACGTAGTACCAATGCATGCTACGCATATCATTTTGGGAAGGCCCTGGCAATTTGACAAACACGTCACATTCGATGGAAGAGCAAATAAGTACACCCTTTTGCACGATGGCAAACGTAAGGTCCTTACACCTCTCACACCTGCACAAGTTTATGAGGACCAACTACTATTGCAAAGGGAGTGTGAACAAGACCGTCAAAGGAGGAAACTAAAGGCAGTCGATCCTGGTAAAGGCTCCACGTCTACGAGTGAGCCATCAACCAAGGGTCAAGGGAGCACACCTAGGGGTATACATGACAAATCACCTACCGCACCTACCACTAGGAAGCACAACATGATTATTAAGGCTAAAGATGTTAGAAAAGTGGTGAACTCTAATCAGCCTATACTTCTCATGATTTGCAAGCATGTGCTCTTGGATGTTGCTGAGCTCGACAAGGCGTTGCCTGCGAGCATAGTTGCTCTTTTGCAAGAATTTGGGGATGTTTTCCCTGACGAGGTCCCTGATGGCTTACCACCCATTCGGGGAATTGAACACCAAATCGACCTCATTCCTGGAGCACCATTGCCCAACAAACCTGCCTACCGCATGGGCCCTGAGGAGACCAAGGAGCTTCAAAGGCAAGTTGATGGCCTCTTAGGTAAGGGTTGGGTAAAGGAAAGTCTAAGTCCTTGCGCTGTGCCTGTGATACTTGTTCCCAAAAAGGACGGTACTTGGCGCATGTGCACTGACTGTCGGGCTGTGAACGCTATCACTGTCAAATATCGTCATCCCATTCCTAGACTTGATGATATGCTTGATGAACTCGATGGTGCCATTATTTTCACCAAAATAGACTTAAGGAGCGGCTATCATCAAATTCGGATGAAAGAAGGCGACGAGTGGAAAACAGCCTTCAAAACCAAACATGGTCTCTATGAGTGGCCAGTCATGCCTTTTGGCTTAACTAATGCCCCTAGCACCTTCATGCGACTAATGAACCATGTGTTGAGACACTTTATTGGCAAGTTTGTCATTGTTTACTTTGATGACATCCTGATCTATAGTCGTAGTGAGCATGAGCACCTAGAGCATGTGAGAATAGTTCTTGAGACACTTCGACAGGCGCGTCTTTACGCCAACCTCAAGAAGTGCACCTTTTGTACTAACGAGCTTGTGTTTTTAGGCTATGTGGTAAGTTCGCAGGGCATCAAGGTGGACAAATCCAAGATTGAGGCCATCGAGCAATGGCCAACTCCCACGTCCGTCCCTGACGTGCGCAGCTTTCTTGGATTGGCGGGCTTTTACCGGCGCTTTGTCAAAGATTTTAGCACCATTGCCGCCCCGTTGACCGCCGTGACAAAGAAGAATGACAAGTTCCACTGGGGAGAATCACAAGAACAAGCATTTCTCGCCCTCAAGGACACACTCACACATGCGCCTGTGTTAGCATTACCAAATTTTCACAAGACTTTTGAAATTGAATGTGATGCTTCTGGTGTAGGTATTGGAGCGGTCCTCATGCAAGACAAGAGGCCTTGTGCCTTCTTTAGTGAGAAACTGGGGGGAGCTGCATTAAACTACCCCACGTACGACAAGGAGTTGTACGCATTAGTGAGGGCTTTGGAGACTTGGCAACACTATCTTCGCCCTCGGGAGTTCGTGATACACACTGATCACGAGTCATTGAAGTACCTCAAGGGACAACCCAAGTTAAGCAAGCGACATGCCAAATGGGTAAGCTTCATTGACACCTTTTCGTATGTCATTAAGTATAAGACTGGCAAAACGAATGTAGTGGCTGATGCATTATCACGTAGACATTCGTTGCTTGCCCTTCTGGATGCCAAGTTACTAGGGTTCGCATTGGTTAAGGAACTCTACACAAATGATCATGACTTTGGTGATATCTATGTTGCTTGTGTTAAGAACCCGCATGGAAAATACTTCTTGCATGATGGATTTCTAGTCCATGTAGATAAACTGTGTGTACCTAATTCTTCCATTCGTGATCTTTTGATTCGAGAGGCACATAGTGGTGGTCTCATGGGCCACTTTGGCATCACCAAGACTCTGGCCATGTTGCAAGAGCACTTTTACTGGCCTCATATGCGTAGAGATGTTGAACGCATGGTTGGTAGATGTGCTACTTGTCACAAGGCAAAGTCTAAGACAAATCCATATGGCTTGTATACCCCATTACCTATCCCTCACCATCCTTGGGTTGATTTGTCTATGGACTTTGTATTAGGATTGCCTTGATCAACAAGGGGTAATGACTCCATCTTTGTTGTGGTTGATAGATTCTCTAAGATGGCTCATTTTATTCCTTGCCACAAAACTGACGATGCATCTCATATTGCTAATCTGTTCTTCAAAGAAATTGTCCGTCTGCATGGCCTGCCTAAAACTATTGTCAGTGATAGAGATGTGAAATTCTTGAGTTACTTTTGGAAGACTTTGTGGTCCAAACTGGGCACTAGGTTATTATTCTCCACCACTAGTCATCCACAAAGCGATGGACAAACTGAAGTTGTCAATCGCACACTTGGCACTTTACTTCGGGCCTTGATTAAAAAGAATCTTAAGACTTGGGAAGAGTGCCTCCCTCATGTTGAATTCGCCTACAATCGAACTGTGCATAGTGCCACACAATACTCCCCCTTTGAGATTGTTTATGGCTTCAACCCCGTCACCCCCCTTGATTTGGTGCCCTTACCTTCCTCTGAGCACACAAGCTTAGATGGGAAAAAGAAAGCTGATTCTGTGCGCAGGTTACATGAGGCCGTGCGAGCAAACATTGAGAAGCGTACGCAGCAATACACCCAGCAAGCCAACAAGCACCGTCGCAAGATGATTTTTGAGCCTGGAGATTGGGTTTGGCTACACTTGAGGAAAGAGCGATTTCCCAAGCAACGCCAAAGCAAATTGTCCCCAAGAGGTGATGGACCATTTCGGGTACTCCAACGAGTCAATGACAACGCATACAAGTTGGAGCTACCTGGGGAGTACAATGTTAGTGCAACCTTCAACGTCGCGGACCTAAGCCCATTTCTTGACGAGGAGGATCCAGATTTGAGGGCAAATCCTTCTCAAGAGGAGGGGACTGATGTGTGCACGAGTCTCGGCCCACGCAATGACCCAGTCCGAGTTCCATCGGGCCCAGTCACACGTGCACGGGCCAAGCTCTTCAAAGAATCACTCCAAGCCCTGGTTCGAGTCGTCCAAGACCAACATGGAGTTCACAAAGATATTGAGGGCTTAGAGAGAGACAATCAAGCCATTTGCACAATGATCCAAGCCCACGAGGACTCAAGTGGGCCTTCAAGAGGACCGGCCCTATAGAGCCTTAGCCTTAGTATTTGATAGATTGGATTAATTTGTCTTCATAGCTCATTGGGCCGGCCCATCTTGGACACCAAGATGACCGAACTCTTTGCCATTGTTTCCTTAGGTTTTCTTAGTCACTTTGGCCTATAAATAGGCTTGCTTTGTAAGGTTTTAGGGTAGTCGTTTTATCAATAAAATTGGTTTAATTCGTTCCTTCTTCCAAGAAGAGAGTTCGAGCACTTTAACTTGCTTTGGCAAGGGTTATTGAGCAATCTTGCGTCCTGTCCTCGATTGTTCATCCGACCTATTCCCCTGGAGTATTCACCTTCATCGGAGTGTCGTCTACCACCTACATCAAATCGTGTCGTCCGTTTGATTCTAGGTCCCGCAATCCAAGCGTTGGACAACCTTGCTAGATCCTTGGGCAAACGTGCTACGTGTCTCGAAACAAGTTGATCGAGGAACGTATCAGTGAGGTACGTGTCTACAAACAGGTACGTATTCCTTTCTCTATTGGCAATTACATAGATGAGGTTGTGTGTGATGTTGTGCCTATGCATGCGACACATGTCATCCTAGGGAGACCTTGGCAATTTGACAAATGCGTCACGTTTGATGAACGAGCAAATAAATACACTCTCTTGCACAATGGAAAATGCCTGGTCCTCACACCACTCACACCTGCCCAAGTGTATGTGGACCAACTTAAGTTACAAAGAGAGTGTGAACAAGACCGCCAAAAGAGGAAACAAAAGGCGGCCGATCCTGGCAAATGCTCCACTTCTACAAGTGAGCATTCGACCAAGGGTCAAGTGGGCACACCTGGTGATACGCATGATCATTCACCCATTAAACCACCCACTAGGAAGCAAAACATGATCATTAAGGCTAAGGATGTTAGAAAGGTTATAAATTCTGATCAGCCTATACTTCTCATGATTTGCAAGCATGTGCTCTTAGATGTTGCTGAGCTCAATAAGGCATTGCCTTCGAGCATGGTTGCTCTTTTGCAGGAATTCGAGGATGTATTCCCTGATGAGGTCCCTGATGGTTTACCACCCATTCGAGGGATTGAGCATCAAATAGACTGATTCCGGGAGCACCCCTACCCAACAAACCGGTTTACCGCATGGGTCCTGAGGAGACAAAAGAACTTCAAAGGCAAGTTGATGGCCTCTTAGGTAAGGGTTGGGTAAAACAGAGTTTAAATCCTTGTGTTGTGCCTATGATACTTTCCCCCAAAAAGGATGGTACTTGGCGCATGTGCACTGACTGTAGGGCTGTATCATCATCCCATTCCTAGACTTGATGATATGCTTGATGAACTCGATGGTGCTATCATTTTCACCAAAATCGATTTAAGGTGTGGCTATCATCAAATTAGGATGAAAGAAGGCGATGAGTGGAAAACGGCGTTCAAAACCAAACATGAGTGTGGAGGACTACCACAAAGAAATTGAGATGACCATGATGAGGGCCAACATTCAAGAAGACAATGAGGCCACGATGGCTCGGTTTCTTAGAGGTCTCAATCCTGACCTTCAAGAAGCCTTGGAGCTCCAACATTACTTGGACATGCACGACCTTCTAGAACTCGCTATTAAGGCCGAGCGGGGGAAGAAACTAAGACGTGGAGTACGTACGTTCCAAACTTCTAACACCACTTCATGGAGGGGCAACCAACCACGAAGGGCGACCCACAAAGTTGGAAATGCGGCAGCACCAACCTCTTCTAACCGAATCCAAGGTAACACCTCTAACCGCCATTCCTATTCTACCCCTAACAAGGTTTCCGATGCATCCAGGTCCACTTCAAAGGCACCGCATGAGACTCCTAAGACTAGGAGTAGGGACATCAAGTGCTTCAAGTGCCAAGGGTTTGGACATATTCAATCTCAGTGCCCAAACCAACGGGTCATGCTCATCACTCACAATGGCGAAATCGTGTCTGATGATGACGAATGTGAGGAGATGCCCGAACTGGTCGAAGACGACTGCCTAGAAGAGGAGTCAGCTGGGGAGGCTTGCTCGCCTACACGAGGAGAAGTAGGTTGCTTGGTGGCACGGCGAGTGCTAACCGCCCGCGTTAAGGAGGACGAGCAGCTACAACGCGAAAACCTTTTCTACACCCGCTGTAAGATAGGCGACAAGGTGTGTAGTCTCATCATCGACGGTGGGAGTTGCACGAACGTGGCCAGTTTGCTCATGGTTGAGAGTCTAGGACTCCCCACTACCAGGCATCCAAATCCTTACCGCCTCTAATGGCTAAGTGAGGATGGTGAGGTACGAGTCTTCAAACAGGTACGCATTCCCTTTTCAATTGGTACTTACACTGATGAAATCGTGTGCAACGTAGTACCAATGCATGCTACGCATATCATTTTGGGAAGGCCCTGGCAATTTGACAAACAACAACCTTGCTAGATCCTTGGGCAAACGTGCTACGTGTCTCGAAACAAGTTGATCGAGGAACGTATCAGTGAGGTACGTGTCTACAAACAGGTACGTATTCCTTTCTCTATTGGCAATTACATAGATGAGGTTGTGTGTGATGTTGTGCCTATGCATGCGACACATGTCACACCTTGGCAATTTGACAAATCCGTCACGTTTGATGAACGAGCAAATAAATACACTCTCTTGCACAATGGAAAATGCCTGGTCCTCACACCACTCACACCTGCCCAAGTGTATGTGGACCAACTTAAGTTACAAAGAGAGTGTGAACAAGACCGCCAAAAGAGGAAACAAAAGGCGGCCGATCCTGGCAAATGCTCCACTTCTACAAGTGAGCATTCGACCAAGGGTCAAGTGGGCACACCTGGTGATACGCATGATCATTCACCCATTAAACCACCCACTAGGAAGCAAAACATGATCATTAAGGCTAAGGATGTTAGAAAGGTTATAAATTCTGATCAGCCTATACTTCTCATGATTTGCAAGCATGTGCTCTTAGATGTTGCTGAGCTCAATAAGGCATTGCCTTCGAGCATGGTTGCTCTTTTGCAGGAATTCGAGGATGTATTCCCTGATGAGGTCCCTGATGGTTTACCACCCATTCGAGGGATTGAGCATCAAATAGACTGATTCCGGGAGCACCCCTACCCAACAAACCGGTTTACCGCATGGGTCCTGAGGAGACAAAAGAGCTTCAAAGGCAAGTTGATGGCCTCTTAGGTAAGGGTTGGGTAAAACAGAGTTTAAATCCTTGTGTTGTGCCTATGATACTTTCCCCCAAAAAGGATGGTACTTGGCGCATGTGCACGGGCAACCAACCACGAAGGGCGACCCACAAAGTTGGAAATGCGGCAGCACCAACCTCTTCTAACCGAATCCAAGGTAACACCTCTAACCGCCATTCCTATTCTACCCCTAACAAGGTTTCCGATGCATCCAGGTCCACTTCAAAGGCACCGCATGAGACTCCTAAGACTAGGAGTAGGGACATCAAGTGCTTCAAGTGCCAAGGGTTTGGACATATTCAATCTCAGTGCCCAAACCAACGGGTCATGCTCATCACTCACAATGGCGAAATCGTGTCTGATGATGACGAATGTGAGGAGATGCCCGAACTGGTCGAAGACGACTGCCTAGAAGAGGAGTCAGCTGGGGAGGCTTGCTCGCCTACACGAGGAGAAGTAGGTTGCTTGGTGGCACGGCGAGTGCTAACCGCCCGCGTTAAGGAGGACGAGCAGCTACAACGCGAAAACCTTTTCTACACCCGCTGTAAGATAGGCGACAAGGTGTGTAGTCTCATCATCGACGGTGGGAGTTGCACGAACGTGGCCAGTTTGCTCATGGTTGAGAGTCTAGGACTCCCCACTACCAGGCATCCAAATCCTTACCGCCTCCAATGGCTAAGTGAGGATGGTGAGGTACGAGTCTTCAAACAGGTACGCATTCCCTTTTCAATTGGTACTTACACTGATGAAATCGTGTGCAACGTAGTACCAATGCATGCTACGCATATCATTTTGGGAAGGCCCTGGCAATTTGACAAACACGTCACATTCGATGGAAGAGCAAATAAGTACACCCTTTTGCACGATGGCAAACGTAAGGTCCTTACACCTCTCACACCTGCACAAGTTTATGAGGACCAACTACTATTGCAAAGGGAGTGTGAACAAGACCGTCAAAGGAGGAAACTAAAGGCAGTCGACCCTGGTAAAGGCTCCACGTCTACGAGTGAGCCATCAACCAAGGGTCAAGGGAGCACACCTAGGGGTATACATGACAAATCACCTACCGCACCTACCACTAGGAAGCACAACATGATTATTAAGGCTAAAGATGTTAGAAAAGTGGTGAACTCTAATCAGCCTATACTTCTCATGATTTGCAAGCATGTGCTCTTGGATGTTGCTGAGCTCGACAAGGCGTTGCCTGCGAGCATAGTTGCTCTTTTGCAAGAATTTGGGGATGTTTTCCCTGACGAGGTCCCTGATGGCTTACCACCCATTCGGGGAATTGAACACCAAATCGACCTCATTCCTGGAGCACCATTGCCCAACAAACCTGCCTACCGCATGGGCCCTGAGGAGACCAAGGAGCTTCAAAGGCAAGTTGATGGCCTCTTAGGTAAGGGTTGGGTAAAGGAAAGTCTAAGTCCTTGCGCTGTGCCTGTGATACTTGTTCCCAAAAAGGACGGTACTTGGCGCATGTGCACTGACTGTCGGGCTGTGAACGCTATCACTGTCAAATATCGTCATCCCATTCCTAGACTTGATGATATGCTTGATGAACTCGATGGTGCCATTATTTTCACCAAAATAGACTTAAGGAGCGGCTATCATCAAATTCGGATGAAAGAAGGCGACGAGTGGAAAACAGCCTTCAAAACCAAACATGGTCTCTATGAGTGGCTAGTCATGCCTTTTGGCTTAACTAATGCCCCTAGCACCTTCATGCGACTAATGAACCATGTGTTGAGACACTTTATTGGCAAGTTTGTCATTGTTTACTTTGATGACATCCTGATCTATAGTCGTAGTGAGCATGAGCACCTAGAGCATGTGAGAATAGTTCTTGAGACACTTCGACAGGCGCGTCTTTACGCCAACCTCAAGAAGTGCACCTTTTGTACTAACGAGCTTGTGTTTTTAGGCTATGTGGTAAGTTCGCAGGGCATCAAGGTGGACAAATCCAAGATTGAGGCCATCGAGCAATGGCCAACTCCCACGTCCGTCCCTGACGTGCGCAGCTTTCTTGGATTGGCGGGCTTTTACCGGCGCTTTGTCAAAGATTTTAGCACCATTGCCGCCCCGTTGACCGCCGTGACAAAGAAGAATGACAAGTTCCACTGGGGAGAATCACAAGAACAAGCATTTCTCGCCCTCAAGGACACACTCACACATGCGCCTGTGTTAGCATTACCAAATTTTCACAAGACTTTTGAAATTGAATGTGATGCTTCTGGTGTAGGTATTGGAGCGGTCCTCATGCAAGACAAGAGGCCTTGTGCCTTCTTTAGTGAGAAACTGGGGGGAGCTGCATTAAACTACCCCACGTACGACAAGGAGTTGTACGCATTAGTGAGGGCTTTGGAGACTTGGCAACACTATCTTCGCCCTCGGGAGTTCGTGATACACACTGATCACGAGTCATTGAAGTACCTCAAGGGACAACCCAAGTTAAGCAAGCGACATGCCAAATGGGTAAGCTTCATTGACACCTTTTCGTATGTCATTAAGTATTAAGACTGGCAAAACGAATGTAGTGGCTGATGCATTATCACGTAGACATTCGTTGCTCGCCCTTCTGGATGCCAAGTTACTAGGGTTCGCATTGGTTAAGGAACTCTACACAAATGATCATGACTTTGGTGATATCTATGTTGCTTGTGTTAAGAACCCGCATGGAAAATACTTCTTGCATGATGGATTTCTATTCCATGTAGATAAACTGTGTGTACCTAATTCTTCCATTCGTGATCTTTTGATTCGAGAGGCACATAGTGGTGGTCTCATGGGCCACTTTGGCATCACCAAGACTCTGGCCATGTTGCAAGAGCACTTTTACTGGCCTCATATGCGTAGAGATGTTGAACGCATGGTTGGTAGATGTGCTACTTGTCACAAGGCAAAGTCTAAGACAAATCCATATGGCTTGTATACCCCATTACCTATCCCTCACCATCCTTGGGTTGATTTGTCTATGGACTTTGTATTAGGATTGCCTTGATCAACAAGGGGTAATGACTCCATCTTTGTTGTGGTTGATAGATTCTCTAAGATGGCTCATTTTATTCCTTGCCACAAAACTGACGATGCATCTCATATTGCTAATCTGTTCTTCAAAGAAATTGTCCGTCTGCATGGCCTGCCTAAAACTATTGTCAGTGATAGAGATGTGAAATTCTTGAGTTACTTTTGGAAGACTTTGTGGTCCAAACTGGGCACTAGGTTATTATTCTCCACCACTAGTCATCCACAAAGCGATGGACAAACTGAAGTTGTCAATCGCACACTTGGCACTCTACTTCGGGCCTTGATTAAAAAGAATCTTAAGACTTGGGAAGAGTGCCTCCCTCATGTTGAATTCGCCTACAATCGAACTGTGCATAGTGCCACACAATACTCCCCCTTTGAGATTGTTTATGGCTTCAACCCCGTCACCCCCCTTGATTTGGTGCCCTTACCTTCCTCTGAGCACACAAGCTTAGATGGGAAAAAGAAAGCTGATTCTGTGCGCAGGTTACATGAGGCCGTGCGAGCAAACATTGAGAAGCGTACGCAGCAATACACCCAGCAAGCCAACAAGCACCGTCGCAAGATGATTTTTGAGCCTGGAGATTGGGTTTGGCTACACTTGAGGAAAGAGCGATTTCCCAAGCAACGCCAAAGCAAATTGTCCCCAAGAGGTGATGGACCATTTCGGGTACTCCAACGAGTCAATGACAACGCATACAAGTTGGAGCTACCTGGGGAGTACAATGTTAGTGCAACCTTCAACGTCGCGGACCTAAGCCCATTTCTTGACGAGGAGGATCCAGATTTGAGGGCAAATCCTTCTCAAGAGGAGGGGACTGATGTGTGCACGAGTCTCGGCCCACGCAATGACCCAGTCCGAGTTCCATCGGGCCCAGTCACACGTGCACGGGCCAAGCTCTTCAAAGAATCACTCCAAGCCCTGGTTCGAGTCGTCCAAGACCAACATGGAGTTCACAAAGATATTGAGGGCTTAGAGAGAGACAATCAAGCCATTTGCACAATGATCCAAGCCCACGAGGACTCAAGTGGGCCTTCAAGAGGACCGGCCCTATAGAGCCTTAGCCTTAGTATTTGATAGATTGGATTAATTTGTCTTCATAGCTCATTGGGCCGGCCCATCTTGGACACCAAGATGACCGAACTCTTTGCCATTGTTTCCTTAGGTTTTCTTAGTCACTTTGGCCTATAAATAGGCTTGCTTTGTAAGGTTTTAGGGTAGTCGTTTTATCAATAAAATTGGTTTAATTCGTTCCTTCTTCCAAGAAGAGAGTTCGAGCACTTTAACTTGCTTTGGCAAGGGTTATTGAGCAATCTTGCGTCCTGTCCTCGATTGTTCATCCGACCTATTCCCCTGGAGTATTCACCTTCATCGGAGTGTCGTCTACCACCTACATCAAATCGTGTCGTCCGTTTGATTCTAGGTCCCGCAATCCAAGCGTTGGACAACCTTGCTAGATCCTTGGGCAAACGTGCTACGTGTCTCGAAACAAGTTGATCGAGGAACGTATCAGTGAGGTACGTGTCTACAAACAGGTACGTATTCCTTTCTCTATTGGCAATTACATAGATGAGGTTGTGTGTGATGTTGTGCCTATGCATGCGACACATGTCACACCTTGGCAATTTGACAAATCCGTCACGTTTGATGAACGAGCAAATAAATACACTCTCTTGCACAATGGAAAATGCCTGGTCCTCACACCACTCACACCTGCCCAAGTGTATGTGGACCAACTTAAGTTACAAAGAGAGTGTGAACAAGACCGCCAAAAGAGGAAACAAAAGGCGGCCGATCCTGGCAAATGCTCCACTTCTACAAGTGAGCATTCGACCAAGGGTCAAGTGGGCACACCTGGTGATACGCATGATCATTCACCCATTAAACCACCCACTAGGAAGCAAAACATGATCATTAAGGCTAAGGATGTTAGAAAGGTTATAAATTCTGATCAGCCTATACTTCTCATGATTTGCAAGCATGTGCTCTTAGATGTTGCTGAGCTCAATAAGGCATTGCCTTCGAGCATGGTTGCTCTTTTGCAGGAATTCGAGGATGTATTCCCTGATGAGGTCCCTGATGGTTTACCACCCATTCGAGGGATTGAGCATCAAATAGACTGATTCCGGGAGCACCCCTACCCAACAAACCGGTTTACCGCATGGGTCCTGAGGAGACAAAAGAGCTTCAAAGGCAAGTTGATGGCCTCTTAGGTAAGGGTTGGGTAAAACAGAGTTTAAATCCTTGTGTTGTGCCTATGATACTTTCCCCCAAAAAGGATGGTACTTGGCGCATGTGCACTGACTGTAGGGCTGTATCATCATCCCATTCCTAGACTTGATGATATGCTTGATGAACTCGATGGTGCTATCATTTTCACCAAAATCGATTTAAGGTGTGGCTATCATCAAATTAGGATGAAAGAAGGCGATGAGTGGAAAACGGCGTTCAAAACCAAACATGAGTGTGGAGGACTACCACAAAGAAATTGAGATGACCATGATGAGGGCCAACATTCAAGAAGACAATGAGGCCACGATGGCTCGGTTTCTTAGAGGTCTCAATCCTGACCTTCAAGAAGCCTTGGAGCTCCAACATTACTTGGACATGCACGACCTTCTAGAACTCGCTATTAAGGCCGAGCGGGGGAAGAAACTAAGACGTGGAGTACGTACGTTCCAAACTTCTAACACCACTTCATGGAGGGGCAACCAACCACGAAGGGCGACCCACAAAGTTGGAAATGCGGCAGCACCAACCTCTTCTAACCGAATCCAAGGTAACACCTCTAACCGCCATTCCTATTCTACCCCTAACAAGGTTTCCGATGCATCCAGGTCCACTTCAAAGGCACCGCATGAGACTCCTAAGACTAGGAGTAGGGACATCAAGTGCTTCAAGTGCCAAGGGTTTGGACATATTCAATCTCAGTGCCCAAACCAACGGGTCATGCTCATCACTCACAATGGCGAAATCGTGTCTGATGATGACGAATGTGAGGAGATGCCCGAACTGGTCGAAGACGACTGCCTAGAAGAGGAGTCAGCTGGGGAGGCTTGCTCGCCTACACGAGGAGAAGTAGGTTGCTTGGTGGCACGGCGAGTGCTAACCGCCCGCGTTAAGGAGGACGAGCAGCTACAACGCGAAAACCTTTTCTACACCCGCTGTAAGATAGGCGACAAGGTGTGTAGTCTCATCATCGACGGTGGGAGTTGCACGAACGTGGCCAGTTTGCTCATGGTTGAGAGTCTAGGACTCCCCACTACCAGGCATCCAAATCCTTACCGCCTCCAATGGCTAAGTGAGGATGGTGAGGTACGAGTCTTCAAACAGGTACGCATTCCCTTTTCAATTGGTACTTACACTGATGAAATCGTGTGCAACGTAGTACCAATGCATGCTACGCATATCATTTTGGGAAGGCCCTGGCAATTTGACAAACACGTCACATTCGATGGAAGAGCAAATAAGTACACCCTTTTGCACGATGGCAAACGTAAGGTCCTTACACCTCTCACACCTGCACAAGTTTATGAGGACCAACTACTATTGCAAAGGGAGTGTGAACAAGACCGTCAAAGGAGGAAACTAAAGGCAGTCGACCCTGGTAAAGGCTCCACGTCTACGAGTGAGCCATCAACCAAGGGTCAAGGGAGCACACCTAGGGGTATACATGACAAATCACCTACCGCACCTACCACTAGGAAGCACAACATGATTATTAAGGCTAAAGATGTTAGAAAAGTGGTGAACTCTAATCAGCCTATACTTCTCATGATTTGCAAGCATGTGCTCTTGGATGTTGCTGAGCTCGACAAGGCGTTGCCTGCGAGCATAGTTGCTCTTTTGCAAGAATTTGGGGATGTTTTCCCTGACGAGGTCCCTGATGGCTTACCACCCATTCGGGGAATTGAACACCAAATCGACCTCATTCCTGGAGCACCATTGCCCAACAAACCTGCCTACCGCATGGGCCCTGAGGAGACCAAGGAGCTTCAAAGGCAAGTTGATGGCCTCTTAGGTAAGGGTTGGGTAAAGGAAAGTCTAAGTCCTTGCGCTGTGCCTGTGATACTTGTTCCCAAAAAGGACGGTACTTGGCGCATGTGCACTGACTGTCGGGCTGTGAACGCTATCACTGTCAAATATCGTCATCCCATTCCTAGACTTGATGATATGCTTGATGAACTCGATGGTGCCATTATTTTCACCAAAATAGACTTAAGGAGCGGCTATCATCAAATTCGGATGAAAGAAGGCGACGAGTGGAAAACAGCCTTCAAAACCAAACATGGTCTCTATGAGTGGCTAGTCATGCCTTTTGGCTTAACTAATGCCCCTAGCACCTTCATGCGACTAATGAACCATGTGTTGAGACACTTTATTGGCAAGTTTGTCATTGTTTACTTTGATGACATCCTGATCTATAGTCGTAGTGAGCATGAGCACCTAGAGCATGTGAGAATAGTTCTTGAGACACTTCGACAGGCGCGTCTTTACGCCAACCTCAAGAAGTGCACCTTTTGTACTAACGAGCTTGTGTTTTTAGGCTATGTGGTAAGTTCGCAGGGCATCAAGGTGGACAAATCCAAGATTGAGGCCATCGAGCAATGGCCAACTCCCACGTCCGTCCCTGACGTGCGCAGCTTTCTTGGATTGGCGGGCTTTTACCGGCGCTTTGTCAAAGATTTTAGCACCATTGCCGCCCCGTTGACCGCCGTGACAAAGAAGAATGACAAGTTCCACTGGGGAGAATCACAAGAACAAGCATTTCTCGCCCTCAAGGACACACTCACACATGCGCCTGTGTTAGCATTACCAAATTTTCACAAGACTTTTGAAATTGAATGTGATGCTTCTGGTGTAGGTATTGGAGCGGTCCTCATGCAAGACAAGAGGCCTTGTGCCTTCTTTAGTGAGAAACTGGGGGGAGCTGCATTAAACTACCCCACGTACGACAAGGAGTTGTACGCATTAGTGAGGGCTTTGGAGACTTGGCAACACTATCTTCGCCCTCGGGAGTTCGTGATACACACTGATCACGAGTCATTGAAGTACCTCAAGGGACAACCCAAGTTAAGCAAGCGACATGCCAAATGGGTAAGCTTCATTGACACCTTTTCGTATGTCATTAAGTATTAAGACTGGCAAAACGAATGTAGTGGCTGATGCATTATCACGTAGACATTCGTTGCTCGCCCTTCTGGATGCCAAGTTACTAGGGTTCGCATTGGTTAAGGAACTCTACACAAATGATCATGACTTTGGTGATATCTATGTTGCTTGTGTTAAGAACCCGCATGGAAAATACTTCTTGCATGATGGATTTCTATTCCATGTAGATAAACTGTGTGTACCTAATTCTTCCATTCGTGATCTTTTGATTCGAGAGGCACATAGTGGTGGTCTCATGGGCCACTTTGGCATCACCAAGACTCTGGCCATGTTGCAAGAGCACTTTTACTGGCCTCATATGCGTAGAGATGTTGAACGCATGGTTGGTAGATGTGCTACTTGTCACAAGGCAAAGTCTAAGACAAATCCATATGGCTTGTATACCCCATTACCTATCCCTCACCATCCTTGGGTTGATTTGTCTATGGACTTTGTATTAGGATTGCCTTGATCAACAAGGGGTAATGACTCCATCTTTGTTGTGGTTGATAGATTCTCTAAGATGGCTCATTTTATTCCTTGCCACAAAACTGACGATGCATCTCATATTGCTAATCTGTTCTTCAAAGAAATTGTCCGTCTGCATGGCCTGCCTAAAACTATTGTCAGTGATAGAGATGTGAAATTCTTGAGTTACTTTTGGAAGACTTTGTGGTCCAAACTGGGCACTAGGTTATTATTCTCCACCACTAGTCATCCACAAAGCGATGGACAAACTGAAGTTGTCAATCGCACACTTGGCACTCTACTTCGGGCCTTGATTAAAAAGAATCTTAAGACTTGGGAAGAGTGCCTCCCTCATGTTGAATTCGCCTACAATCGAACTGTGCATAGTGCCACACAATACTCCCCCTTTGAGATTGTTTATGGCTTCAACCCCGTCACCCCCCTTGATTTGGTGCCCTTACCTTCCTCTGAGCACACAAGCTTAGATGGGAAAAAGAAAGCTGATTCTGTGCGCAGGTTACATGAGGCCGTGCGAGCAAACATTGAGAAGCGTACGCAGCAATACACCCAGCAAGCCAACAAGCACCGTCGCAAGATGATTTTTGAGCCTGGAGATTGGGTTTGGCTACACTTGAGGAAAGAGCGATTTCCCAAGCAACGCCAAAGCAAATTGTCCCCAAGAGGTGATGGACCATTTCGGGTACTCCAACGAGTCAATGACAACGCATACAAGTTGGAGCTACCTGGGGAGTACAATGTTAGTGCAACCTTCAACGTCGCGGACCTAAGCCCATTTCTTGACGAGGAGGATCCAGATTTGAGGGCAAATCCTTCTCAAGAGGAGGGGACTGATGTGTGCACGAGTCTCGGCCCACGCAATGACCCAGTCCGAGTTCCATCGGGCCCAGTCACACGTGCACGGGCCAAGCTCTTCAAAGAATCACTCCAAGCCCTGGTTCGAGTCGTCCAAGACCAACATGGAGTTCACAAAGATATTGAGGGCTTAGAGAGAGACAATCAAGCCATTTGCACAATGATCCAAGCCCACGAGGACTCAAGTGGGCCTTCAAGAGGACCGGCCCTATAGAGCCTTAGCCTTAGTATTTGATAGATTGGATTAATTTGTCTTCATAGCTCATTGGGCCGGCCCATCTTGGACACCAAGATGACCGAACTCTTTGCCATTGTTTCCTTAGGTTTTCTTAGTCACTTTGGCCTATAAATAGGCTTGCTTTGTAAGGTTTTAGGGTAGTCGTTTTATCAATAAAATTGGTTTAATTCGTTCCTTCTTCCAAGAAGAGAGTTCGAGCACTTTAACTTGCTTTGGCAAGGGTTATTGAGCAATCTTGCGTCCTGTCCTCGATTGTTCATCCGACCTATTCCCCTGGAGTATTCACCTTCATCGGAGTGTCGTCTACCACCTACATCAAATCGTGTCGTCCGTTTGATTCTAGGTCCCGCAATCCAAGCGTTGGACAACCTTGCTAGATCCTTGGGCAAACGTGCTACGTGTCTCGAAACAAGTTGATCGAGGAACGTATCAGTGAGGTACGTGTCTACAAACAGGTACGTATTCCTTTCTCTATTGGCAATTACATAGATGAGGTTGTGTGTGATGTTGTGCCTATGCATGCGACACATGTCACACCTTGGCAATTTGACAAATCCGTCACGTTTGATGAACGAGCAAATAAATACACTCTCTTGCACAATGGAAAATGCCTGGTCCTCACACCACTCACACCTGCCCAAGTGTATGTGGACCAACTTAAGTTACAAAGAGAGTGTGAACAAGACCGCCAAAAGAGGAAACAAAAGGCGGCCGATCCTGGCAAATGCTCCACTTCTACAAGTGAGCATTCGACCAAGGGTCAAGTGGGCACACCTGGTGATACGCATGATCATTCACCCATTAAACCACCCACTAGGAAGCAAAACATGATCATTAAGGCTAAGGATGTTAGAAAGGTTATAAATTCTGATCAGCCTATACTTCTCATGATTTGCAAGCATGTGCTCTTAGATGTTGCTGAGCTCAATAAGGCATTGCCTTCGAGCATGGTTGCTCTTTTGCAGGAATTCGAGGATGTATTCCCTGATGAGGTCCCTGATGGTTTACCACCCATTCGAGGGATTGAGCATCAAATAGACTGATTCCGGGAGCACCCCTACCCAACAAACCGGTTTACCGCATGGGTCCTGAGGAGACAAAAGAGCTTCAAAGGCAAGTTGATGGCCTCTTAGGTAAGGGTTGGGTAAAACAGAGTTTAAATCCTTGTGTTGTGCCTATGATACTTTCCCCCAAAAAGGATGGTACTTGGCGCATGTGCACTGACTGTAGGGCTGTATCATCATCCCATTCCTAGACTTGATGATATGCTTGATGAACTCGATGGTGCTATCATTTTCACCAAAATCGATTTAAGGTGTGGCTATCATCAAATTAGGATGAAAGAAGGCGATGAGTGGAAAACGGCGTTCAAAACCAAACATGAGTGTGGAGGACTACCACAAAGAAATTGAGATGACCATGATGAGGGCCAACATTCAAGAAGACAATGAGGCCACGATGGCTCGGTTTCTTAGAGGTCTCAATCCTGACCTTCAAGAAGCCTTGGAGCTCCAACATTACTTGGACATGCACGACCTTCTAGAACTCGCTATTAAGGCCGAGCGGGGGAAGAAACTAAGACGTGGAGTACGTACGTTCCAAACTTCTAACACCACTTCATGGAGGGGCAACCAACCACGAAGGGCGACCCACAAAGTTGGAAATGCGGCAGCACCAACCTCTTCTAACCGAATCCAAGGTAACACCTCTAACCGCCATTCCTATTCTACCCCTAACAAGGTTTCCGATGCATCCAGGTCCACTTCAAAGGCACCGCATGAGACTCCTAAGACTAGGAGTAGGGACATCAAGTGCTTCAAGTGCCAAGGGTTTGGACATATTCAATCTCAGTGCCCAAACCAACGGGTCATGCTCATCACTCACAATGGCGAAATCGTGTCTGATGATGACGAATGTGAGGAGATGCCCGAACTGGTCGAAGACGACTGCCTAGAAGAGGAGTCAGCTGGGGAGGCTTGCTCGCCTACACGAGGAGAAGTAGGTTGCTTGGTGGCACGGCGAGTGCTAACCGCCCGCGTTAAGGAGGACGAGCAGCTACAACGCGAAAACCTTTTCTACACCCGCTGTAAGATAGGCGACAAGGTGTGTAGTCTCATCATCGACGGTGGGAGTTGCACGAACGTGGCCAGTTTGCTCATGGTTGAGAGTCTAGGACTCCCCACTACCAGGCATCCAAATCCTTACCGCCTCCAATGGCTAAGTGAGGATGGTGAGGTACGAGTCTTCAAACAGGTACGCATTCCCTTTTCAATTGGTACTTACACTGATGAAATCGTGTGCAACGTAGTACCAATGCATGCTACGCATATCATTTTGGGAAGGCCCTGGCAATTTGACAAACACGTCACATTCGATGGAAGAGCAAATAAGTACACCCTTTTGCACGATGGCAAACGTAAGGTCCTTACACCTCTCACACCTGCACAAGTTTATGAGGACCAACTACTATTGCAAAGGGAGTGTGAACAAGACCGTCAAAGGAGGAAACTAAAGGCAGTCGACCCTGGTAAAGGCTCCACGTCTACGAGTGAGCCATCAACCAAGGGTCAAGGGAGCACACCTAGGGGTATACATGACAAATCACCTACCGCACCTACCACTAGGAAGCACAACATGATTATTAAGGCTAAAGATGTTAGAAAAGTGGTGAACTCTAATCAGCCTATACTTCTCATGATTTGCAAGCATGTGCTCTTGGATGTTGCTGAGCTCGACAAGGCGTTGCCTGCGAGCATAGTTGCTCTTTTGCAAGAATTTGGGGATGTTTTCCCTGACGAGGTCCCTGATGGCTTACCACCCATTCGGGGAATTGAACACCAAATCGACCTCATTCCTGGAGCACCATTGCCCAACAAACCTGCCTACCGCATGGGCCCTGAGGAGACCAAGGAGCTTCAAAGGCAAGTTGATGGCCTCTTAGGTAAGGGTTGGGTAAAGGAAAGTCTAAGTCCTTGCGCTGTGCCTGTGATACTTGTTCCCAAAAAGGACGGTACTTGGCGCATGTGCACTGACTGTCGGGCTGTGAACGCTATCACTGTCAAATATCGTCATCCCATTCCTAGACTTGATGATATGCTTGATGAACTCGATGGTGCCATTATTTTCACCAAAATAGACTTAAGGAGCGGCTATCATCAAATTCGGATGAAAGAAGGCGACGAGTGGAAAACAGCCTTCAAAACCAAACATGGTCTCTATGAGTGGCTAGTCATGCCTTTTGGCTTAACTAATGCCCCTAGCACCTTCATGCGACTAATGAACCATGTGTTGAGACACTTTATTGGCAAGTTTGTCATTGTTTACTTTGATGACATCCTGATCTATAGTCGTAGTGAGCATGAGCACCTAGAGCATGTGAGAATAGTTCTTGAGACACTTCGACAGGCGCGTCTTTACGCCAACCTCAAGAAGTGCACCTTTTGTACTAACGAGCTTGTGTTTTTAGGCTATGTGGTAAGTTCGCAGGGCATCAAGGTGGACAAATCCAAGATTGAGGCCATCGAGCAATGGCCAACTCCCACGTCCGTCCCTGACGTGCGCAGCTTTCTTGGATTGGCGGGCTTTTACCGGCGCTTTGTCAAAGATTTTAGCACCATTGCCGCCCCGTTGACCGCCGTGACAAAGAAGAATGACAAGTTCCACTGGGGAGAATCACAAGAACAAGCATTTCTCGCCCTCAAGGACACACTCACACATGCGCCTGTGTTAGCATTACCAAATTTTCACAAGACTTTTGAAATTGAATGTGATGCTTCTGGTGTAGGTATTGGAGCGGTCCTCATGCAAGACAAGAGGCCTTGTGCCTTCTTTAGTGAGAAACTGGGGGGAGCTGCATTAAACTACCCCACGTACGACAAGGAGTTGTACGCATTAGTGAGGGCTTTGGAGACTTGGCAACACTATCTTCGCCCTCGGGAGTTCGTGATACACACTGATCACGAGTCATTGAAGTACCTCAAGGGACAACCCAAGTTAAGCAAGCGACATGCCAAATGGGTAAGCTTCATTGACACCTTTTCGTATGTCATTAAGTATTAAGACTGGCAAAACGAATGTAGTGGCTGATGCATTATCACGTAGACATTCGTTGCTCGCCCTTCTGGATGCCAAGTTACTAGGGTTCGCATTGGTTAAGGAACTCTACACAAATGATCATGACTTTGGTGATATCTATGTTGCTTGTGTTAAGAACCCGCATGGAAAATACTTCTTGCATGATGGATTTCTATTCCATGTAGATAAACTGTGTGTACCTAATTCTTCCATTCGTGATCTTTTGATTCGAGAGGCACATAGTGGTGGTCTCATGGGCCACTTTGGCATCACCAAGACTCTGGCCATGTTGCAAGAGCACTTTTACTGGCCTCATATGCGTAGAGATGTTGAACGCATGGTTGGTAGATGTGCTACTTGTCACAAGGCAAAGTCTAAGACAAATCCATATGGCTTGTATACCCCATTACCTATCCCTCACCATCCTTGGGTTGATTTGTCTATGGACTTTGTATTAGGATTGCCTTGATCAACAAGGGGTAATGACTCCATCTTTGTTGTGGTTGATAGATTCTCTAAGATGGCTCATTTTATTCCTTGCCACAAAACTGACGATGCATCTCATATTGCTAATCTGTTCTTCAAAGAAATTGTCCGTCTGCATGGCCTGCCTAAAACTATTGTCAGTGATAGAGATGTGAAATTCTTGAGTTACTTTTGGAAGACTTTGTGGTCCAAACTGGGCACTAGGTTATTATTCTCCACCACTAGTCATCCACAAAGCGATGGACAAACTGAAGTTGTCAATCGCACACTTGGCACTCTACTTCGGGCCTTGATTAAAAAGAATCTTAAGACTTGGGAAGAGTGCCTCCCTCATGTTGAATTCGCCTACAATCGAACTGTGCATAGTGCCACACAATACTCCCCCTTTGAGATTGTTTATGGCTTCAACCCCGTCACCCCCCTTGATTTGGTGCCCTTACCTTCCTCTGAGCACACAAGCTTAGATGGGAAAAAGAAAGCTGATTCTGTGCGCAGGTTACATGAGGCCGTGCGAGCAAACATTGAGAAGCGTACGCAGCAATACACCCAGCAAGCCAACAAGCACCGTCGCAAGATGATTTTTGAGCCTGGAGATTGGGTTTGGCTACACTTGAGGAAAGAGCGATTTCCCAAGCAACGCCAAAGCAAATTGTCCCCAAGAGGTGATGGACCATTTCGGGTACTCCAACGAGTCAATGACAACGCATACAAGTTGGAGCTACCTGGGGAGTACAATGTTAGTGCAACCTTCAACGTCGCGGACCTAAGCCCATTTCTTGACGAGGAGGATCCAGATTTGAGGGCAAATCCTTCTCAAGAGGAGGGGACTGATGTGTGCACGAGTCTCGGCCCACGCAATGACCCAGTCCGAGTTCCATCGGGCCCAGTCACACGTGCACGGGCCAAGCTCTTCAAAGAATCACTCCAAGCCCTGGTTCGAGTCGTCCAAGACCAACATGGAGTTCACAAAGATATTGAGGGCTTAGAGAGAGACAATCAAGCCATTTGCACAATGATCCAAGCCCACGAGGACTCAAGTGGGCCTTCAAGAGGACCGGCCCTATAGAGCCTTAGCCTTAGTATTTGATAGATTGGATTAATTTGTCTTCATAGCTCATTGGGCCGGCCCATCTTGGACACCAAGATGACCGAA
Source organism: Coffea arabica (assembly GCF_036785885.1). Lineage (NCBI taxonomy): Eukaryota > Viridiplantae > Streptophyta > Magnoliopsida > Gentianales > Rubiaceae > Coffea > Coffea arabica. The sequence goes on along the minus strand of NC_092318.1, from coordinate 28,728,141 downwards.
CTCTTTGCCATTGTTTCCTTAGGTTTTCTTAGTCACTTTGGCCTATAAATAGGCTTGCTTTGTAAGGTTTTAGGGTAGTCGTTTTATCAATAAAATTGGTTTAATTCGTTCCTTCTTCCAAGAAGAGAGTTCGAGCACTTTAACTTGCTTTGGCAAGGGTTATTGAGCAATCTTGCGTCCTGTCCTCGATTGTTCATCCGACCTATTCCCCTGGAGTATTCACCTTCATCGGAGTGTCGTCTACCACCTACATCAAATCGTGTCGTCCGTTTGATTCTAGGTCCCGCAATCCAAGCGTTGGACAACCTTGCTAGATCCTTGGGCAAACGTGCTACGTGTCTCGAAACAAGTTGATCGAGGAACGTATCAGTGAGGTACGTGTCTACAAACAGGTACGTATTCCTTTCTCTATTGGCAATTACATAGATGAGGTTGTGTGTGATGTTGTGCCTATGCATGCGACACATGTCACACCTTGGCAATTTGACAAATCCGTCACGTTTGATGAACGAGCAAATAAATACACTCTCTTGCACAATGGAAAATGCCTGGTCCTCACACCACTCACACCTGCCCAAGTGTATGTGGACCAACTTAAGTTACAAAGAGAGTGTGAACAAGACCGCCAAAAGAGGAAACAAAAGGCGGCCGATCCTGGCAAATGCTCCACTTCTACAAGTGAGCATTCGACCAAGGGTCAAGTGGGCACACCTGGTGATACGCATGATCATTCACCCATTAAACCACCCACTAGGAAGCAAAACATGATCATTAAGGCTAAGGATGTTAGAAAGGTTATAAATTCTGATCAGCCTATACTTCTCATGATTTGCAAGCATGTGCTCTTAGATGTTGCTGAGCTCAATAAGGCATTGCCTTCGAGCATGGTTGCTCTTTTGCAGGAATTCGAGGATGTATTCCCTGATGAGGTCCCTGATGGTTTACCACCCATTCGAGGGATTGAGCATCAAATAGACTGATTCCGGGAGCACCCCTACCCAACAAACCGGTTTACCGCATGGGTCCTGAGGAGACAAAAGAGCTTCAAAGGCAAGTTGATGGCCTCTTAGGTAAGGGTTGGGTAAAACAGAGTTTAAATCCTTGTGTTGTGCCTATGATACTTTCCCCCAAAAAGGATGGTACTTGGCGCATGTGCACTGACTGTAGGGCTGTATCATCATCCCATTCCTAGACTTGATGATATGCTTGATGAACTCGATGGTGCTATCATTTTCACCAAAATCGATTTAAGGTGTGGCTATCATCAAATTAGGATGAAAGAAGGCGATGAGTGGAAAACGGCGTTCAAAACCAAACATGAGTGTGGAGGACTACCACAAAGAAATTGAGATGACCATGATGAGGGCCAACATTCAAGAAGACAATGAGGCCACGATGGCTCGGTTTCTTAGAGGTCTCAATCCTGACCTTCAAGAAGCCTTGGAGCTCCAACATTACTTGGACATGCACGACCTTCTAGAACTCGCTATTAAGGCCGAGCGGGGGAAGAAACTAAGACGTGGAGTACGTACGTTCCAAACTTCTAACACCACTTCATGGAGGGGCAACCAACCACGAAGGGCGACCCACAAAGTTGGAAATGCGGCAGCACCAACCTCTTCTAACCGAATCCAAGGTAACACCTCTAACCGCCATTCCTATTCTACCCCTAACAAGGTTTCCGATGCATCCAGGTCCACTTCAAAGGCACCGCATGAGACTCCTAAGACTAGGAGTAGGGACATCAAGTGCTTCAAGTGCCAAGGGTTTGGACATATTCAATCTCAGTGCCCAAACCAACGGGTCATGCTCATCACTCACAATGGCGAAATCGTGTCTGATGATGACGAATGTGAGGAGATGCCCGAACTGGTCGAAGACGACTGCCTAGAAGAGGAGTCAGCTGGGGAGGCTTGCTCGCCTACACGAGGAGAAGTAGGTTGCTTGGTGGCACGGCGAGTGCTAACCGCCCGCGTTAAGGAGGACGAGCAGCTACAACGCGAAAACCTTTTCTACACCCGCTGTAAGATAGGCGACAAGGTGTGTAGTCTCATCATCGACGGTGGGAGTTGCACGAACGTGGCCAGTTTGCTCATGGTTGAGAGTCTAGGACTCCCCACTACCAGGCATCCAAATCCTTACCGCCTCCAATGGCTAAGTGAGGATGGTGAGGTACGAGTCTTCAAACAGGTACGCATTCCCTTTTCAATTGGTACTTACACTGATGAAATCGTGTGCAACGTAGTACCAATGCATGCTACGCATATCATTTTGGGAAGGCCCTGGCAATTTGACAAACACGTCACATTCGATGGAAGAGCAAATAAGTACACCCTTTTGCACGATGGCAAACGTAAGGTCCTTACACCTCTCACACCTGCACAAGTTTATGAGGACCAACTACTATTGCAAAGGGAGTGTGAACAAGACCGTCAAAGGAGGAAACTAAAGGCAGTCGACCCTGGTAAAGGCTCCACGTCTACGAGTGAGCCATCAACCAAGGGTCAAGGGAGCACACCTAGGGGTATACATGACAAATCACCTACCGCACCTACCACTAGGAAGCACAACATGATTATTAAGGCTAAAGATGTTAGAAAAGTGGTGAACTCTAATCAGCCTATACTTCTCATGATTTGCAAGCATGTGCTCTTGGATGTTGCTGAGCTCGACAAGGCGTTGCCTGCGAGCATAGTTGCTCTTTTGCAAGAATTTGGGGATGTTTTCCCTGACGAGGTCCCTGATGGCTTACCACCCATTCGGGGAATTGAACACCAAATCGACCTCATTCCTGGAGCACCATTGCCCAACAAACCTGCCTACCGCATGGGCCCTGAGGAGACCAAGGAGCTTCAAAGGCAAGTTGATGGCCTCTTAGGTAAGGGTTGGGTAAAGGAAAGTCTAAGTCCTTGCGCTGTGCCTGTGATACTTGTTCCCAAAAAGGACGGTACTTGGCGCATGTGCACTGACTGTCGGGCTGTGAACGCTATCACTGTCAAATATCGTCATCCCATTCCTAGACTTGATGATATGCTTGATGAACTCGATGGTGCCATTATTTTCACCAAAATAGACTTAAGGAGCGGCTATCATCAAATTCGGATGAAAGAAGGCGACGAGTGGAAAACAGCCTTCAAAACCAAACATGGTCTCTATGAGTGGCTAGTCATGCCTTTTGGCTTAACTAATGCCCCTAGCACCTTCATGCGACTAATGAACCATGTGTTGAGACACTTTATTGGCAAGTTTGTCATTGTTTACTTTGATGACATCCTGATCTATAGTCGTAGTGAGCATGAGCACCTAGAGCATGTGAGAATAGTTCTTGAGACACTTCGACAGGCGCGTCTTTACGCCAACCTCAAGAAGTGCACCTTTTGTACTAACGAGCTTGTGTTTTTAGGCTATGTGGTAAGTTCGCAGGGCATCAAGGTGGACAAATCCAAGATTGAGGCCATCGAGCAATGGCCAACTCCCACGTCCGTCCCTGACGTGCGCAGCTTTCTTGGATTGGCGGGCTTTTACCGGCGCTTTGTCAAAGATTTTAGCACCATTGCCGCCCCGTTGACCGCCGTGACAAAGAAGAATGACAAGTTCCACTGGGGAGAATCACAAGAACAAGCATTTCTCGCCCTCAAGGACACACTCACACATGCGCCTGTGTTAGCATTACCAAATTTTCACAAGACTTTTGAAATTGAATGTGATGCTTCTGGTGTAGGTATTGGAGCGGTCCTCATGCAAGACAAGAGGCCTTGTGCCTTCTTTAGTGAGAAACTGGGGGGAGCTGCATTAAACTACCCCACGTACGACAAGGAGTTGTACGCATTAGTGAGGGCTTTGGAGACTTGGCAACACTATCTTCGCCCTCGGGAGTTCGTGATACACACTGATCACGAGTCATTGAAGTACCTCAAGGGACAACCCAAGTTAAGCAAGCGACATGCCAAATGGGTAAGCTTCATTGACACCTTTTCGTATGTCATTAAGTATTAAGACTGGCAAAACGAATGTAGTGGCTGATGCATTATCACGTAGACATTCGTTGCTCGCCCTTCTGGATGCCAAGTTACTAGGGTTCGCATTGGTTAAGGAACTCTACACAAATGATCATGACTTTGGTGATATCTATGTTGCTTGTGTTAAGAACCCGCATGGAAAATACTTCTTGCATGATGGATTTCTATTCCATGTAGATAAACTGTGTGTACCTAATTCTTCCATTCGTGATCTTTTGATTCGAGAGGCACATAGTGGTGGTCTCATGGGCCACTTTGGCATCACCAAGACTCTGGCCATGTTGCAAGAGCACTTTTACTGGCCTCATATGCGTAGAGATGTTGAACGCATGGTTGGTAGATGTGCTACTTGTCACAAGGCAAAGTCTAAGACAAATCCATATGGCTTGTATACCCCATTACCTATCCCTCACCATCCTTGGGTTGATTTGTCTATGGACTTTGTATTAGGATTGCCTTGATCAACAAGGGGTAATGACTCCATCTTTGTTGTGGTTGATAGATTCTCTAAGATGGCTCATTTTATTCCTTGCCACAAAACTGACGATGCATCTCATATTGCTAATCTGTTCTTCAAAGAAATTGTCCGTCTGCATGGCCTGCCTAAAACTATTGTCAGTGATAGAGATGTGAAATTCTTGAGTTACTTTTGGAAGACTTTGTGGTCCAAACTGGGCACTAGGTTATTATTCTCCACCACTAGTCATCCACAAAGCGATGGACAAACTGAAGTTGTCAATCGCACACTTGGCACTCTACTTCGGGCCTTGATTAAAAAGAATCTTAAGACTTGGGAAGAGTGCCTCCCTCATGTTGAATTCGCCTACAATCGAACTGTGCATAGTGCCACACAATACTCCCCCTTTGAGATTGTTTATGGCTTCAACCCCGTCACCCCCCTTGATTTGGTGCCCTTACCTTCCTCTGAGCACACAAGCTTAGATGGGAAAAAGAAAGCTGATTCTGTGCGCAGGTTACATGAGGCCGTGCGAGCAAACATTGAGAAGCGTACGCAGCAATACACCCAGCAAGCCAACAAGCACCGTCGCAAGATGATTTTTGAGCCTGGAGATTGGGTTTGGCTACACTTGAGGAAAGAGCGATTTCCCAAGCAACGCCAAAGCAAATTGTCCCCAAGAGGTGATGGACCATTTCGGGTACTCCAACGAGTCAATGACAACGCATACAAGTTGGAGCTACCTGGGGAGTACAATGTTAGTGCAACCTTCAACGTCGCGGACCTAAGCCCATTTCTTGACGAGGAGGATCCAGATTTGAGGGCAAATCCTTCTCAAGAGGAGGGGACTGATGTGTGCACGAGTCTCGGCCCACGCAATGACCCAGTCCGAGTTCCATCGGGCCCAGTCACACGTGCACGGGCCAAGCTCTTCAAAGAATCACTCCAAGCCCTGGTTCGAGTCGTCCAAGACCAACATGGAGTTCACAAAGATATTGAGGGCTTAGAGAGAGACAATCAAGCCATTTGCACAATGATCCAAGCCCACGAGGACTCAAGTGGGCCTTCAAGAGGACCGGCCCTATAGAGCCTTAGCCTTAGTATTTGATAGATTGGATTAATTTGTCTTCATAGCTCATTGGGCCGGCCCATCTTGGACACCAAGATGACCGAACTCTTTGCCATTGTTTCCTTAGGTTTTCTTAGTCACTTTGGCCTATAAATAGGCTTGCTTTGTAAGGTTTTAGGGTAGTCGTTTTATCAATAAAATTGGTTTAATTCGTTCCTTCTTCCAAGAAGAGAGTTCGAGCACTTTAACTTGCTTTGGCAAGGGTTATTGAGCAATCTTGCGTCCTGTCCTCGATTGTTCATCCGACCTATTCCCCTGGAGTATTCACCTTCATCGGAGTGTCGTCTACCACCTACATCAAATCGTGTCGTCCGTTTGATTCTAGGTCCCGCAATCCAAGCGTTGGACAACCTTGCTAGATCCTTGGGCAAACGTGCTACGTGTCTCGAAACAAGTTGATCGAGGAACGTATCAGTGAGGTACGTGTCTACAAACAGGTACGTATTCCTTTCTCTATTGGCAATTACATAGATGAGGTTGTGTGTGATGTTGTGCCTATGCATGCGACACATGTCACACCTTGGCAATTTGACAAATCCGTCACGTTTGATGAACGAGCAAATAAATACACTCTCTTGCACAATGGAAAATGCCTGGTCCTCACACCACTCACACCTGCCCAAGTGTATGTGGACCAACTTAAGTTACAAAGAGAGTGTGAACAAGACCGCCAAAAGAGGAAACAAAAGGCGGCCGATCCTGGCAAATGCTCCACTTCTACAAGTGAGCATTCGACCAAGGGTCAAGTGGGCACACCTGGTGATACGCATGATCATTCACCCATTAAACCACCCACTAGGAAGCAAAACATGATCATTAAGGCTAAGGATGTTAGAAAGGTTATAAATTCTGATCAGCCTATACTTCTCATGATTTGCAAGCATGTGCTCTTAGATGTTGCTGAGCTCAATAAGGCATTGCCTTCGAGCATGGTTGCTCTTTTGCAGGAATTCGAGGATGTATTCCCTGATGAGGTCCCTGATGGTTTACCACCCATTCGAGGGATTGAGCATCAAATAGACTGATTCCGGGAGCACCCCTACCCAACAAACCGGTTTACCGCATGGGTCCTGAGGAGACAAAAGAGCTTCAAAGGCAAGTTGATGGCCTCTTAGGTAAGGGTTGGGTAAAACAGAGTTTAAATCCTTGTGTTGTGCCTATGATACTTTCCCCCAAAAAGGATGGTACTTGGCGCATGTGCACTGACTGTAGGGCTGTATCATCATCCCATTCCTAGACTTGATGATATGCTTGATGAACTCGATGGTGCTATCATTTTCACCAAAATCGATTTAAGGTGTGGCTATCATCAAATTAGGATGAAAGAAGGCGATGAGTGGAAAACGGCGTTCAAAACCAAACATGAGTGTGGAGGACTACCACAAAGAAATTGAGATGACCATGATGAGGGCCAACATTCAAGAAGACAATGAGGCCACGATGGCTCGGTTTCTTAGAGGTCTCAATCCTGACCTTCAAGAAGCCTTGGAGCTCCAACATTACTTGGACATGCACGACCTTCTAGAACTCGCTATTAAGGCCGAGCGGGGGAAGAAACTAAGACGTGGAGTACGTACGTTCCAAACTTCTAACACCACTTCATGGAGGGGCAACCAACCACGAAGGGCGACCCACAAAGTTGGAAATGCGGCAGCACCAACCTCTTCTAACCGAATCCAAGGTAACACCTCTAACCGCCATTCCTATTCTACCCCTAACAAGGTTTCCGATGCATCCAGGTCCACTTCAAAGGCACCGCATGAGACTCCTAAGACTAGGAGTAGGGACATCAAGTGCTTCAAGTGCCAAGGGTTTGGACATATTCAATCTCAGTGCCCAAACCAACGGGTCATGCTCATCACTCACAATGGCGAAATCGTGTCTGATGATGACGAATGTGAGGAGATGCCCGAACTGGTCGAAGACGACTGCCTAGAAGAGGAGTCAGCTGGGGAGGCTTGCTCGCCTACACGAGGAGAAGTAGGTTGCTTGGTGGCACGGCGAGTGCTAACCGCCCGCGTTAAGGAGGACGAGCAGCTACAACGCGAAAACCTTTTCTACACCCGCTGTAAGATAGGCGACAAGGTGTGTAGTCTCATCATCGACGGTGGGAGTTGCACGAACGTGGCCAGTTTGCTCATGGTTGAGAGTCTAGGACTCCCCACTACCAGGCATCCAAATCCTTACCGCCTCCAATGGCTAAGTGAGGATGGTGAGGTACGAGTCTTCAAACAGGTACGCATTCCCTTTTCAATTGGTACTTACACTGATGAAATCGTGTGCAACGTAGTACCAATGCATGCTACGCATATCATTTTGGGAAGGCCCTGGCAATTTGACAAACACGTCACATTCGATGGAAGAGCAAATAAGTACACCCTTTTGCACGATGGCAAACGTAAGGTCCTTACACCTCTCACACCTGCACAAGTTTATGAGGACCAACTACTATTGCAAAGGGAGTGTGAACAAGACCGTCAAAGGAGGAAACTAAAGGCAGTCGACCCTGGTAAAGGCTCCACGTCTACGAGTGAGCCATCAACCAAGGGTCAAGGGAGCACACCTAGGGGTATACATGACAAATCACCTACCGCACCTACCACTAGGAAGCACAACATGATTATTAAGGCTAAAGATGTTAGAAAAGTGGTGAACTCTAATCAGCCTATACTTCTCATGATTTGCAAGCATGTGCTCTTGGATGTTGCTGAGCTCGACAAGGCGTTGCCTGCGAGCATAGTTGCTCTTTTGCAAGAATTTGGGGATGTTTTCCCTGACGAGGTCCCTGATGGCTTACCACCCATTCGGGGAATTGAACACCAAATCGACCTCATTCCTGGAGCACCATTGCCCAACAAACCTGCCTACCGCATGGGCCCTGAGGAGACCAAGGAGCTTCAAAGGCAAGTTGATGGCCTCTTAGGTAAGGGTTGGGTAAAGGAAAGTCTAAGTCCTTGCGCTGTGCCTGTGATACTTGTTCCCAAAAAGGACGGTACTTGGCGCATGTGCACTGACTGTCGGGCTGTGAACGCTATCACTGTCAAATATCGTCATCCCATTCCTAGACTTGATGATATGCTTGATGAACTCGATGGTGCCATTATTTTCACCAAAATAGACTTAAGGAGCGGCTATCATCAAATTCGGATGAAAGAAGGCGACGAGTGGAAAACAGCCTTCAAAACCAAACATGGTCTCTATGAGTGGCTAGTCATGCCTTTTGGCTTAACTAATGCCCCTAGCACCTTCATGCGACTAATGAACCATGTGTTGAGACACTTTATTGGCAAGTTTGTCATTGTTTACTTTGATGACATCCTGATCTATAGTCGTAGTGAGCATGAGCACCTAGAGCATGTGAGAATAGTTCTTGAGACACTTCGACAGGCGCGTCTTTACGCCAACCTCAAGAAGTGCACCTTTTGTACTAACGAGCTTGTGTTTTTAGGCTATGTGGTAAGTTCGCAGGGCATCAAGGTGGACAAATCCAAGATTGAGGCCATCGAGCAATGGCCAACTCCCACGTCCGTCCCTGACGTGCGCAGCTTTCTTGGATTGGCGGGCTTTTACCGGCGCTTTGTCAAAGATTTTAGCACCATTGCCGCCCCGTTGACCGCCGTGACAAAGAAGAATGACAAGTTCCACTGGGGAGAATCACAAGAACAAGCATTTCTCGCCCTCAAGGACACACTCACACATGCGCCTGTGTTAGCATTACCAAATTTTCACAAGACTTTTGAAATTGAATGTGATGCTTCTGGTGTAGGTATTGGAGCGGTCCTCATGCAAGACAAGAGGCCTTGTGCCTTCTTTAGTGAGAAACTGGGGGGAGCTGCATTAAACTACCCCACGTACGACAAGGAGTTGTACGCATTAGTGAGGGCTTTGGAGACTTGGCAACACTATCTTCGCCCTCGGGAGTTCGTGATACACACTGATCACGAGTCATTGAAGTACCTCAAGGGACAACCCAAGTTAAGCAAGCGACATGCCAAATGGGTAAGCTTCATTGACACCTTTTCGTATGTCATTAAGTATTAAGACTGGCAAAACGAATGTAGTGGCTGATGCATTATCACGTAGACATTCGTTGCTCGCCCTTCTGGATGCCAAGTTACTAGGGTTCGCATTGGTTAAGGAACTCTACACAAATGATCATGACTTTGGTGATATCTATGTTGCTTGTGTTAAGAACCCGCATGGAAAATACTTCTTGCATGATGGATTTCTATTCCATGTAGATAAACTGTGTGTACCTAATTCTTCCATTCGTGATCTTTTGATTCGAGAGGCACATAGTGGTGGTCTCATGGGCCACTTTGGCATCACCAAGACTCTGGCCATGTTGCAAGAGCACTTTTACTGGCCTCATATGCGTAGAGATGTTGAACGCATGGTTGGTAGATGTGCTACTTGTCACAAGGCAAAGTCTAAGACAAATCCATATGGCTTGTATACCCCATTACCTATCCCTCACCATCCTTGGGTTGATTTGTCTATGGACTTTGTATTAGGATTGCCTTGATCAACAAGGGGTAATGACTCCATCTTTGTTGTGGTTGATAGATTCTCTAAGATGGCTCATTTTATTCCTTGCCACAAAACTGACGATGCATCTCATATTGCTAATCTGTTCTTCAAAGAAATTGTCCGTCTGCATGGCCTGCCTAAAACTATTGTCAGTGATAGAGATGTGAAATTCTTGAGTTACTTTTGGAAGACTTTGTGGTCCAAACTGGGCACTAGGTTATTATTCTCCACCACTAGTCATCCACAAAGCGATGGACAAACTGAAGTTGTCAATCGCACACTTGGCACTCTACTTCGGGCCTTGATTAAAAAGAATCTTAAGACTTGGGAAGAGTGCCTCCCTCATGTTGAATTCGCCTACAATCGAACTGTGCATAGTGCCACACAATACTCCCCCTTTGAGATTGTTTATGGCTTCAACCCCGTCACCCCCCTTGATTTGGTGCCCTTACCTTCCTCTGAGCACACAAGCTTAGATGGGAAAAAGAAAGCTGATTCTGTGCGCAGGTTACATGAGGCCGTGCGAGCAAACATTGAGAAGCGTACGCAGCAATACACCCAGCAAGCCAACAAGCACCGTCGCAAGATGATTTTTGAGCCTGGAGATTGGGTTTGGCTACACTTGAGGAAAGAGCGATTTCCCAAGCAACGCCAAAGCAAATTGTCCCCAAGAGGTGATGGACCATTTCGGGTACTCCAACGAGTCAATGACAACGCATACAAGTTGGAGCTACCTGGGGAGTACAATGTTAGTGCAACCTTCAACGTCGCGGACCTAAGCCCATTTCTTGACGAGGAGGATCCAGATTTGAGGGCAAATCCTTCTCAAGAGGAGGGGACTGATGTGTGCACGAGTCTCGGCCCACGCAATGACCCAGTCCGAGTTCCATCGGGCCCAGTCACACGTGCACGGGCCAAGCTCTTCAAAGAATCACTCCAAGCCCTGGTTCGAGTCGTCCAAGACCAACATGGAGTTCACAAAGATATTGAGGGCTTAGAGAGAGACAATCAAGCCATTTGCACAATGATCCAAGCCCACGAGGACTCAAGTGGGCCTTCAAGAGGACCGGCCCTATAGAGCCTTAGCCTTAGTATTTGATAGATTGGATTAATTTGTCTTCATAGCTCATTGGGCCGGCCCATCTTGGACACCAAGATGACCGAACTCTTTGCCATTGTTTCCTTAGGTTTTCTTAGTCACTTTGGCCTATAAATAGGCTTGCTTTGTAAGGTTTTAGGGTAGTCGTTTTATCAATAAAATTGGTTTAATTCGTTCCTTCTTCCAAGAAGAGAGTTCGAGCACTTTAACTTGCTTTGGCAAGGGTTATTGAGCAATCTTGCGTCCTGTCCTCGATTGTTCATCCGACCTATTCCCCTGGAGTATTCACCTTCATCGGAGTGTCGTCTACCACCTACATCAAATCGTGTCGTCCGTTTGATTCTAGGTCCCGCAATCCAAGCGTTGGACAACCTTGCTAGATCCTTGGGCAAACGTGCTACGTGTCTCGAAACAAGTTGATCGAGGAACGTATCAGTGAGGTACGTGTCTACAAACAGGTACGTATTCCTTTCTCTATTGGCAATTACATAGATGAGGTTGTGTGTGATGTTGTGCCTATGCATGCGACACATGTCACACCTTGGCAATTTGACAAATCCGTCACGTTTGATGAACGAGCAAATAAATACACTCTCTTGCACAATGGAAAATGCCTGGTCCTCACACCACTCACACCTGCCCAAGTGTATGTGGACCAACTTAAGTTACAAAGAGAGTGTGAACAAGACCGCCAAAAGAGGAAACAAAAGGCGGCCGATCCTGGCAAATGCTCCACTTCTACAAGTGAGCATTCGACCAAGGGTCAAGTGGGCACACCTGGTGATACGCATGATCATTCACCCATTAAACCACCCACTAGGAAGCAAAACATGATCATTAAGGCTAAGGATGTTAGAAAGGTTATAAATTCTGATCAGCCTATACTTCTCATGATTTGCAAGCATGTGCTCTTAGATGTTGCTGAGCTCAATAAGGCATTGCCTTCGAGCATGGTTGCTCTTTTGCAGGAATTCGAGGATGTATTCCCTGATGAGGTCCCTGATGGTTTACCACCCATTCGAGGGATTGAGCATCAAATAGACTGATTCCGGGAGCACCCCTACCCAACAAACCGGTTTACCGCATGGGTCCTGAGGAGACAAAAGAGCTTCAAAGGCAAGTTGATGGCCTCTTAGGTAAGGGTTGGGTAAAACAGAGTTTAAATCCTTGTGTTGTGCCTATGATACTTTCCCCCAAAAAGGATGGTACTTGGCGCATGTGCACTGACTGTAGGGCTGTATCATCATCCCATTCCTAGACTTGATGATATGCTTGATGAACTCGATGGTGCTATCATTTTCACCAAAATCGATTTAAGGTGTGGCTATCATCAAATTAGGATGAAAGAAGGCGATGAGTGGAAAACGGCGTTCAAAACCAAACATGAGTGTGGAGGACTACCACAAAGAAATTGAGATGACCATGATGAGGGCCAACATTCAAGAAGACAATGAGGCCACGATGGCTCGGTTTCTTAGAGGTCTCAATCCTGACCTTCAAGAAGCCTTGGAGCTCCAACATTACTTGGACATGCACGACCTTCTAGAACTCGCTATTAAGGCCGAGCGGGGGAAGAAACTAAGACGTGGAGTACGTACGTTCCAAACTTCTAACACCACTTCATGGAGGGGCAACCAACCACGAAGGGCGACCCACAAAGTTGGAAATGCGGCAGCACCAACCTCTTCTAACCGAATCCAAGGTAACACCTCTAACCGCCATTCCTATTCTACCCCTAACAAGGTTTCCGATGCATCCAGGTCCACTTCAAAGGCACCGCATGAGACTCCTAAGACTAGGAGTAGGGACATCAAGTGCTTCAAGTGCCAAGGGTTTGGACATATTCAATCTCAGTGCCCAAACCAACGGGTCATGCTCATCACTCACAATGGCGAAATCGTGTCTGATGATGACGAATGTGAGGAGATGCCCGAACTGGTCGAAGACGACTGCCTAGAAGAGGAGTCAGCTGGGGAGGCTTGCTCGCCTACACGAGGAGAAGTAGGTTGCTTGGTGGCACGGCGAGTGCTAACCGCCCGCGTTAAGGAGGACGAGCAGCTACAACGCGAAAACCTTTTCTACACCCGCTGTAAGATAGGCGACAAGGTGTGTAGTCTCATCATCGACGGTGGGAGTTGCACGAACGTGGCCAGTTTGCTCATGGTTGAGAGTCTAGGACTCCCCACTACCAGGCATCCAAATCCTTACCGCCTCCAATGGCTAAGTGAGGATGGTGAGGTACGAGTCTTCAAACAGGTACGCATTCCCTTTTCAATTGGTACTTACACTGATGAAATCGTGTGCAACGTAGTACCAATGCATGCTACGCATATCATTTTGGGAAGGCCCTGGCAATTTGACAAACACGTCACATTCGATGGAAGAGCAAATAAGTACACCCTTTTGCACGATGGCAAACGTAAGGTCCTTACACCTCTCACACCTGCACAAGTTTATGAGGACCAACTACTATTGCAAAGGGAGTGTGAACAAGACCGTCAAAGGAGGAAACTAAAGGCAGTCGACCCTGGTAAAGGCTCCACGTCTACGAGTGAGCCATCAACCAAGGGTCAAGGGAGCACACCTAGGGGTATACATGACAAATCACCTACCGCACCTACCACTAGGAAGCACAACATGATTATTAAGGCTAAAGATGTTAGAAAAGTGGTGAACTCTAATCAGCCTATACTTCTCATGATTTGCAAGCATGTGCTCTTGGATGTTGCTGAGCTCGACAAGGCGTTGCCTGCGAGCATAGTTGCTCTTTTGCAAGAATTTGGGGATGTTTTCCCTGACGAGGTCCCTGATGGCTTACCACCCATTCGGGGAATTGAACACCAAATCGACCTCATTCCTGGAGCACCATTGCCCAACAAACCTGCCTACCGCATGGGCCCTGAGGAGACCAAGGAGCTTCAAAGGCAAGTTGATGGCCTCTTAGGTAAGGGTTGGGTAAAGGAAAGTCTAAGTCCTTGCGCTGTGCCTGTGATACTTGTTCCCAAAAAGGACGGTACTTGGCGCATGTGCACTGACTGTCGGGCTGTGAACGCTATCACTGTCAAATATCGTCATCCCATTCCTAGACTTGATGATATGCTTGATGAACTCGATGGTGCCATTATTTTCACCAAAATAGACTTAAGGAGCGGCTATCATCAAATTCGGATGAAAGAAGGCGACGAGTGGAAAACAGCCTTCAAAACCAAACATGGTCTCTATGAGTGGCTAGTCATGCCTTTTGGCTTAACTAATGCCCCTAGCACCTTCATGCGACTAATGAACCATGTGTTGAGACACTTTATTGGCAAGTTTGTCATTGTTTACTTTGATGACATCCTGATCTATAGTCGTAGTGAGCATGAGCACCTAGAGCATGTGAGAATAGTTCTTGAGACACTTCGACAGGCGCGTCTTTACGCCAACCTCAAGAAGTGCACCTTTTGTACTAACGAGCTTGTGTTTTTAGGCTATGTGGTAAGTTCGCAGGGCATCAAGGTGGACAAATCCAAGATTGAGGCCATCGAGCAATGGCCAACTCCCACGTCCGTCCCTGACGTGCGCAGCTTTCTTGGATTGGCGGGCTTTTACCGGCGCTTTGTCAAAGATTTTAGCACCATTGCCGCCCCGTTGACCGCCGTGACAAAGAAGAATGACAAGTTCCACTGGGGAGAATCACAAGAACAAGCATTTCTCGCCCTCAAGGACACACTCACACATGCGCCTGTGTTAGCATTACCAAATTTTCACAAGACTTTTGAAATTGAATGTGATGCTTCTGGTGTAGGTATTGGAGCGGTCCTCATGCAAGACAAGAGGCCTTGTGCCTTCTTTAGTGAGAAACTGGGGGGAGCTGCATTAAACTACCCCACGTACGACAAGGAGTTGTACGCATTAGTGAGGGCTTTGGAGACTTGGCAACACTATCTTCGCCCTCGGGAGTTCGTGATACACACTGATCACGAGTCATTGAAGTACCTCAAGGGACAACCCAAGTTAAGCAAGCGACATGCCAAATGGGTAAGCTTCATTGACACCTTTTCGTATGTCATTAAGTATTAAGACTGGCAAAACGAATGTAGTGGCTGATGCATTATCACGTAGACATTCGTTGCTCGCCCTTCTGGATGCCAAGTTACTAGGGTTCGCATTGGTTAAGGAACTCTACACAAATGATCATGACTTTGGTGATATCTATGTTGCTTGTGTTAAGAACCCGCATGGAAAATACTTCTTGCATGATGGATTTCTATTCCATGTAGATAAACTGTGTGTACCTAATTCTTCCATTCGTGATCTTTTGATTCGAGAGGCACATAGTGGTGGTCTCATGGGCCACTTTGGCATCACCAAGACTCTGGCCATGTTGCAAGAGCACTTTTACTGGCCTCATATGCGTAGAGATGTTGAACGCATGGTTGGTAGATGTGCTACTTGTCACAAGGCAAAGTCTAAGACAAATCCATATGGCTTGTATACCCCATTACCTATCCCTCACCATCCTTGGGTTGATTTGTCTATGGACTTTGTATTAGGATTGCCTTGATCAACAAGGGGTAATGACTCCATCTTTGTTGTGGTTGATAGATTCTCTAAGATGGCTCATTTTATTCCTTGCCACAAAACTGACGATGCATCTCATATTGCTAATCTGTTCTTCAAAGAAATTGTCCGTCTGCATGGCCTGCCTAAAACTATTGTCAGTGATAGAGATGTGAAATTCTTGAGTTACTTTTGGAAGACTTTGTGGTCCAAACTGGGCACTAGGTTATTATTCTCCACCACTAGTCATCCACAAAGCGATGGACAAACTGAAGTTGTCAATCGCACACTTGGCACTCTACTTCGGGCCTTGATTAAAAAGAATCTTAAGACTTGGGAAGAGTGCCTCCCTCATGTTGAATTCGCCTACAATCGAACTGTGCATAGTGCCACACAATACTCCCCCTTTGAGATTGTTTATGGCTTCAACCCCGTCACCCCCCTTGATTTGGTGCCCTTACCTTCCTCTGAGCACACAAGCTTAGATGGGAAAAAGAAAGCTGATTCTGTGCGCAGGTTACATGAGGCCGTGCGAGCAAACATTGAGAAGCGTACGCAGCAATACACCCAGCAAGCCAACAAGCACCGTCGCAAGATGATTTTTGAGCCTGGAGATTGGGTTTGGCTACACTTGAGGAAAGAGCGATTTCCCAAGCAACGCCAAAGCAAATTGTCCCCAAGAGGTGATGGACCATTTCGGGTACTCCAACGAGTCAATGACAACGCATACAAGTTGGAGCTACCTGGGGAGTACAATGTTAGTGCAACCTTCAACGTCGCGGACCTAAGCCCATTTCTTGACGAGGAGGATCCAGATTTGAGGGCAAATCCTTCTCAAGAGGAGGGGACTGATGTGTGCACGAGTCTCGGCCCACGCAATGACCCAGTCCGAGTTCCATCGGGCCCAGTCACACGTGCACGGGCCAAGCTCTTCAAAGAATCACTCCAAGCCCTGGTTCGAGTCGTCCAAGACCAACATGGAGTTCACAAAGATATTGAGGGCTTAGAGAGAGACAATCAAGCCATTTGCACAATGATCCAAGCCCACGAGGACTCAAGTGGGCCTTCAAGAGGACCGGCCCTATAGAGCCTTAGCCTTAGTATTTGATAGATTGGATTAATTTGTCTTCATAGCTCATTGGGCCGGCCCATCTTGGACACCAAGATGACCGAACTCTTTGCCATTGTTTCCTTAGGTTTTCTTAGTCACTTTGGCCTATAAATAGGCTTGCTTTGTAAGGTTTTAGGGTAGTCGTTTTATCAATAAAATTGGTTTAATTCGTTCCTTCTTCCAAGAAGAGAGTTCGAGCACTTTAACTTGCTTTGGCAAGGGTTATTGAGCAATCTTGCGTCCTGTCCTCGATTGTTCATCCGACCTATTCCCCTGGAGTATTCACCTTCATCGGAGTGTCGTCTACCACCTACATCAAATCGTGTCGTCCGTTTGATTCTAGGTCCCGCAATCCAAGCGTTGGACAACCTTGCTAGATCCTTGGGCAAACGTGCTACGTGTCTCGAAACAAGTTGATCGAGGAACGTATCAGTGAGGTACGTGTCTACAAACAGGTACGTATTCCTTTCTCTATTGGCAATTACATAGATGAGGTTGTGTGTGATGTTGTGCCTATGCATGCGACACATGTCACACCTTGGCAATTTGACAAATCCGTCACGTTTGATGAACGAGCAAATAAATACACTCTCTTGCACAATGGAAAATGCCTGGTCCTCACACCACTCACACCTGCCCAAGTGTATGTGGACCAACTTAAGTTACAAAGAGAGTGTGAACAAGACCGCCAAAAGAGGAAACAAAAGGCGGCCGATCCTGGCAAATGCTCCACTTCTACAAGTGAGCATTCGACCAAGGGTCAAGTGGGCACACCTGGTGATACGCATGATCATTCACCCATTAAACCACCCACTAGGAAGCAAAACATGATCATTAAGGCTAAGGATGTTAGAAAGGTTATAAATTCTGATCAGCCTATACTTCTCATGATTTGCAAGCATGTGCTCTTAGATGTTGCTGAGCTCAATAAGGCATTGCCTTCGAGCATGGTTGCTCTTTTGCAGGAATTCGAGGATGTATTCCCTGATGAGGTCCCTGATGGTTTACCACCCATTCGAGGGATTGAGCATCAAATAGACTGATTCCGGGAGCACCCCTACCCAACAAACCGGTTTACCGCATGGGTCCTGAGGAGACAAAAGAGCTTCAAAGGCAAGTTGATGGCCTCTTAGGTAAGGGTTGGGTAAAACAGAGTTTAAATCCTTGTGTTGTGCCTATGATACTTTCCCCCAAAAAGGATGGTACTTGGCGCATGTGCACTGACTGTAGGGCTGTATCATCATCCCATTCCTAGACTTGATGATATGCTTGATGAACTCGATGGTGCTATCATTTTCACCAAAATCGATTTAAGGAGTGGCTATCATCAAATTAGGATGAAAGAAGGCGATGAGTGGAAAACGGCGTTCAAAACCAAACATGAGTGTGGAGGACTACCACAAAGAAATTGAGATGGCCATGATGAGGGCCAACATTCAAGAAGACAATGAGGCCACGATGGCTCGGTTTCTTAGAGGTCTCAATCCTGACCTTCAAGAAGCCTTGGAGCTCCAACATTACTTGGACATGCACGGCCTTCTAGAACTCGCTATTAAGGCCGAGCGGGGGAAGAAACTAAGACGCGGAGTACGTACGTTCCAAACTTCTAACACCACTTCATGGAGGGGCAACCAACCACGAAGGGCGACCCACGAAGTTGGAAATGCGGCAGCACCAACCTCTTCTAACCGAATCCAAGGTAACACCTCTAACCGCCATTCCTATTCTACCCCTAACAAGGTTTCCGATGCATCCAGGTCCACTTCAAAGGCACCGCATGAGACTCCTAAGACTAGGAGTAGGGACATCAAGTGCTTCAAGTGCCAAGGGTTTGGACATATTCAATCTCAGTGCCCAAACCAACGGGTCATGCTCATCACTCACAATGGCGAAATCGTGTCTGATGATGACGAATGTGAGGAGATGCCCGAACTGGTCGAAGACGACTGCCTAGAAGAGGAGTCAGCTGGGGAGGCTTGCTCGCCTACACGAGGAGAAGTAGGTTGCTTGGTGGCACGGCGAGTGCTAACCGCCCGCGTTAAGGAGGACGAGCAGCTACAACGCGAAAACCTTTTCTACACCCGCTGTAAGATAGGCGACAAGGTGTGTAGTCTCATCATCGACGGTGGGAGTTGCACGAACGTGGCCAGTTTGCTCATGGTTGAGAGTCTAGGACTCCCCACTACCAGGCATCCAAATCCTTACCGCCTCCAATGGCTAAGTGAGGATGGTGAGGTACGAGTCTTCAAACAGGTACGCATTCCCTTTTCAATTGGTAATTACACTGATGAAATCGTGTGCAACGTAGTACCAATGCATGCTACGCATATCATTTTGGGAAGGCCCTGGCAATTTGACAAACACGTCACATTCGATGGAAGAGCAAATAAGTACACCCTTTTGCACGATGGCAAACGTAAGGTCCTTACACCTCTCACACCTGCACAAGTTTATGAGGACCAACTACTATTGCAAAGGGAGTGTGAACAAGACCGTCAAAGGAGGAAACTAAAGGCAGTCGACCCTGGTAAAGGCTCCACGTCTACGAGTGAGCCATCAACCAAGGGTCAAGGGAGCACACCTAGGGGTATACATGACAAATCACCTACCGCACCTACCACTAGGAAGCACAACATGATTATTAAGGCTAAAGATGTTAGAAAAGTGGTGAACTCTAATCAGCCTATACTTCTCATGATTTGCAAGCATGTGCTCTTGGATGTTGCTGAGCTCGACAAGGCGTTGCCTGCGAGCATAGTTGCTCTTTTGCAAGAATTTGGGGATGTTTTCCCTGACGAGGTCCCTGATGGCTTACCACCCATTCGGGGAATTGAACACCAAATCGACCTCATTCCTGGAGCACCATTGCCCAACAAACCTGCCTACCGCATGGGCCCTGAGGAGACCAAGGAGCTTCAAAGGCAAGTTGATGGCCTCTTAGGTAAGGGTTGGGTAAAGGAAAGTCTAAGTCCTTGCGCTGTGCCTGTGATACTTGTTCCCAAAAAGGACGGTACTTGGCGCATGTGCACTGACTGTCGGGCTGTGAACGCTATCACTGTCAAATATCGTCATCCCATTCCTAGACTTGATGATATGCTTGATGAACTCGATGGTGCCATTATTTTCACCAAAATAGACTTAAGGAGCGGCTATCATCAAATTCGGATGAAAGAAGGCGACGAGTGGAAAACAGCCTTCAAAACCAAACATGGTCTCTATGAGTGGCTAGTCATGCCTTTTGGCTTAACTAATGCCCCTAGCACCTTCATGCGACTAATGAACCATGTGTTGAGACACTTTATTGGCAAGTTTGTCATTGTTTACTTTGATGACATCCTGATCTATAGTCGTAGTGAGCATGAGCACCTAGAGCATGTGAGAATAGTTCTTGAGACACTTCGACAGGCGCGTCTTTACGCCAACCTCAAGAAGTGCACCTTTTGTACTAACGAGCTTGTGTTTTTAGGCTATGTGGTAAGTTCGCAGGGCATCAAGGTGGACAAATCCAAGATTGAGGCCATCGAGCAATGGCCAACTCCCACGTCCGTCCCTGACGTGCGCAGCTTTCTTGGATTGGCGGGCTTTTACCGGCGCTTTGTCAAAGATTTTAGCACCATTGCCGCCCCGTTGACCGCCGTGACAAAGAAGAATGACAAGTTCCACTGGGGAGAATCACAAGAACAAGCATTTCTCGCCCTCAAGGACACACTCACACATGCGCCTGTGTTAGCATTACCAAATTTTCACAAGACTTTTGAAATTGAATGTGATGCTTCTGGTGTAGGTATTGGAGCGGTCCTCATGCAAGACAAGAGGCCTTGTGCCTTCTTTAGTGAGAAACTGGGGGGAGCTGCATTAAACTACCCCACGTACGACAAGGAGTTGTACGCATTAGTGAGGGCTTTGGAGACTTGGCAACACTATCTTCGCCCTCGGGAGTTCGTGATACACACTGATCACGAGTCATTGAAGTACCTCAAGGGACAACCCAAGTTAAGCAAGCGACATGCCAAATGGGTAAGCTTCATTGACACCTTTTCGTATGTCATTAAGTATTAAGACTGGCAAAACGAATGTAGTGGCTGATGCATTATCACGTAGACATTCGTTGCTCGCCCTTCTGGATGCCAAGTTACTAGGGTTCGCATTGGTTAAGGAACTCTACACAAATGATCATGACTTTGGTGATATCTATGTTGCTTGTGTTAAGAACCCGCATGGAAAATACTTCTTGCATGATGGATTTCTATTCCATGTAGATAAACTGTGTGTACCTAATTCTTCCATTCGTGATCTTTTGATTCGAGAGGCACATAGTGGTGGTCTCATGGGCCACTTTGGCATCACCAAGACTCTGGCCATGTTGCAAGAGCACTTTTACTGGCCTCATATGCGTAGAGATGTTGAACGCATGGTTGGTAGATGTGCTACTTGTCACAAGGCAAAGTCTAAGACAAATCCATATGGCTTGTATACCCCATTACCTATCCCTCACCATCCTTGGGTTGATTTGTCTATGGACTTTGTATTAGGATTGCCTTGATCAACAAGGGGTAATGACTCCATCTTTGTTGTGGTTGATAGATTCTCTAAGATGGCTCATTTTATTCCTTGCCACAAAACTGACGATGCATCTCATATTGCTAATCTGTTCTTCAAAGAAATTGTCCGTCTGCATGGCCTGCCTAAAACTATTGTCAGTGATAGAGATGTGAAATTCTTGAGTTACTTTTGGAAGACTTTGTGGTCCAAACTGGGCACTAGGTTATTATTCTCCACCACTAGTCATCCACAAAGCGATGGACAAACTGAAGTTGTCAATCGCACACTTGGCACTCTACTTCGGGCCTTGATTAAAAAGAATCTTAAGACTTGGGAAGAGTGCCTCCCTCATGTTGAATTCGCCTACAATCGAACTGTGCATAGTGCCACACAATACTCCCCCTTTGAGATTGTTTATGGCTTCAACCCCGTCACCCCCCTTGATTTGGTGCCCTTACCTTCCTCTGAGCACACAAGCTTAGATGGGAAAAAGAAAGCTGATTCTGTGCGCAGGTTACATGAGGCCGTGCGAGCAAACATTGAGAAGCGTACGCAGCAATACACCCAGCAAGCCAACAAGCACCGTCGCAAGATGATTTTTGAGCCTGGAGATTGGGTTTGGCTACACTTGAGGAAAGAGCGATTTCCCAAGCAACGCCAAAGCAAATTGTCCCCAAGAGGTGATGGACCATTTCGGGTACTCCAACGAGTCAATGACAACGCATACAAGTTGGAGCTACCTGGGGAGTACAATGTTAGTGCAACCTTCAACGTCGCGGACCTAAGCCCATTTCTTGACGAGGAGGATCCAGATTTGAGGGCAAATCCTTCTCAAGAGGAGGGGACTGATGTGTGCACGAGTCTCGGCCCACGCAATGACCCAGTCCGAGTTCCATCGGGCCCAGTCACACGTGCACGGGCCAAGCTCTTCAAAGAATCACTCCAAGCCCTGGTTCGAGTCGTCCAAGACCAACATGGAGTTCACAAAGATATTGAGGGCTTAGAGAGAGACAATCAAGCCATTTGCACAATGATCCAAGCCCACGAGGACTCAAGTGGGCCTTCAAGAGGACCGGCCCTATAGAGCCTTAGCCTTAGTATTTGATAGATTGGATTAATTTGTCTTCATAGCTCATTGGGCCGGCCCATCTTGGACACCAAGATGACCGAACTCTTTGCCATTGTTTCCTTAGGTTTTCTTAGTCACTTTGGCCTATAAATAGGCTTGCTTTGTAAGGTTTTAGGGTAGTCGTTTTATCAATAAAATTGGTTTAATTCGTTCCTTCTTCCAAGAAGAGAGTTCGAGCACTTTAACTTGCTTTGGCAAGGGTTATTGAGCAATCTTGCGTCCTGTCCTCGATTGTTCATCCGACCTATTCCCCTGGAGTATTCACCTTCATCGGAGTGTCGTCTACCACCTACATCAAATCGTGTCGTCCGTTTGATTCTAGGTCCCGCAATCCAAGCGTTGGACAACCTTGCTAGATCCTTGGGCAAACGTGCTACGTGTCTCGAAACAAGTTGATCGAGGAACGTATCAGTGAGGTACGTGTCTACAAACAGGTACGTATTCCTTTCTCTATTGGCAATTACATAGATGAGGTTGTGTGTGATGTTGTGCCTATGCATGCGACACATGTCACACCTTGGCAATTTGACAAATCCGTCACGTTTGATGAACGAGCAAATAAATACACTCTCTTGCACAATGGAAAATGCCTGGTCCTCACACCACTCACACCTGCCCAAGTGTATGTGGACCAACTTAAGTTACAAAGAGAGTGTGAACAAGACCGCCAAAAGAGGAAACAAAAGGCGGCCGATCCTGGCAAATGCTCCACTTCTACAAGTGAGCATTCGACCAAGGGTCAAGTGGGCACACCTGGTGATACGCATGATCATTCACCCATTAAACCACCCACTAGGAAGCAAAACATGATCATTAAGGCTAAGGATGTTAGAAAGGTTATAAATTCTGATCAGCCTATACTTCTCATGATTTGCAAGCATGTGCTCTTAGATGTTGCTGAGCTCAATAAGGCATTGCCTTCGAGCATGGTTGCTCTTTTGCAGGAATTCGAGGATGTATTCCCTGATGAGGTCCCTGATGGTTTACCACCCATTCGAGGGATTGAGCATCAAATAGACTGATTCCGGGAGCACCCCTACCCAACAAACCGGTTTACCGCATGGGTCCTGAGGAGACAAAAGAGCTTCAAAGGCAAGTTGATGGCCTCTTAGGTAAGGGTTGGGTAAAACAGAGTTTAAATCCTTGTGTTGTGCCTATGATACTTTCCCCCAAAAAGGATGGTACTTGGCGCATGTGCACTGACTGTAGGGCTGTATCATCATCCCATTCCTAGACTTGATGATATGCTTGATGAACTCGATGGTGCTATCATTTTCACCAAAATCGATTTAAGGAGTGGCTATCATCAAATTAGGATGAAAGAAGGCGATGAGTGGAAAACGGCGTTCAAAACCAAACATGAGTGTGGAGGACTACCACAAAGAAATTGAGATGGCCATGATGAGGGCCAACATTCAAGAAGACAATGAGGCCACGATGGCTCGGTTTCTTAGAGGTCTCAATCCTGACCTTCAAGAAGCCTTGGAGCTCCAACATTACTTGGACATGCACGGCCTTCTAGAACTCGCTATTAAGGCCGAGCGGGGGAAGAAACTAAGACGCGGAGTACGTACGTTCCAAACTTCTAACACCACTTCATGGAGGGGCAACCAACCACGAAGGGCGACCCACGAAGTTGGAAATGCGGCAGCACCAACCTCTTCTAACCGAATCCAAGGTAACACCTCTAACCGCCATTCCTATTCTACCCCTAACAAGGTTTCCGATGCATCCAGGTCCACTTCAAAGGCACCGCATGAGACTCCTAAGACTAGGAGTAGGGACATCAAGTGCTTCAAGTGCCAAGGGTTTGGACATATTCAATCTCAGTGCCCAAACCAACGGGTCATGCTCATCACTCACAATGGCGAAATCGTGTCTGATGATGACGAATGTGAGGAGATGCCCGAACTGGTCGAAGACGACTGCCTAGAAGAGGAGTCAGCTGGGGAGGCTTGCTCGCCTACACGAGGAGAAGTAGGTTGCTTGGTGGCACGGCGAGTGCTAACCGCCCGCGTTAAGGAGGACGAGCAGCTACAACGCGAAAACCTTTTCTACACCCGCTGTAAGATAGGCGACAAGGTGTGTAGTCTCATCATCGACGGTGGGAGTTGCACGAACGTGGCCAGTTTGCTCATGGTTGAGAGTCTAGGACTCCCCACTACCAGGCATCCAAATCCTTACCGCCTCCAATGGCTAAGTGAGGATGGTGAGGTACGAGTCTTCAAACAGGTACGCATTCCCTTTTCAATTGGTAATTACACTGATGAAATCGTGTGCAACGTAGTACCAATGCATGCTACGCATATCATTTTGGGAAGGCCCTGGCAATTTGACAAACACGTCACATTCGATGGAAGAGCAAATAAGTACACCCTTTTGCACGATGGCAAACGTAAGGTCCTTACACCTCTCACACCTGCACAAGTTTATGAGGACCAACTACTATTGCAAAGGGAGTGTGAACAAGACCGTCAAAGGAGGAAACTAAAGGCAGTCGACCCTGGTAAAGGCTCCACGTCTACGAGTGAGCCATCAACCAAGGGTCAAGGGAGCACACCTAGGGGTATACATGACAAATCACCTACCGCACCTACCACTAGGAAGCACAACATGATTATTAAGGCTAAAGATGTTAGAAAAGTGGTGAACTCTAATCAGCCTATACTTCTCATGATTTGCAAGCATGTGCTCTTGGATGTTGCTGAGCTCGACAAGGCGTTGCCTGCGAGCATAGTTGCTCTTTTGCAAGAATTTGGGGATGTTTTCCCTGACGAGGTCCCTGATGGCTTACCACCCATTCGGGGAATTGAACACCAAATCGACCTCATTCCTGGAGCACCATTGCCCAACAAACCTGCCTACCGCATGGGCCCTGAGGAGACCAAGGAGCTTCAAAGGCAAGTTGATGGCCTCTTAGGTAAGGGTTGGGTAAAGGAAAGTCTAAGTCCTTGCGCTGTGCCTGTGATACTTGTTCCCAAAAAGGACGGTACTTGGCGCATGTGCACTGACTGTCGGGCTGTGAACGCTATCACTGTCAAATATCGTCATCCCATTCCTAGACTTGATGATATGCTTGATGAACTCGATGGTGCCATTATTTTCACCAAAATAGACTTAAGGAGCGGCTATCATCAAATTCGGATGAAAGAAGGCGACGAGTGGAAAACAGCCTTCAAAACCAAACATGGTCTCTATGAGTGGCTAGTCATGCCTTTTGGCTTAACTAATGCCCCTAGCACCTTCATGCGACTAATGAACCATGTGTTGAGACACTTTATTGGCAAGTTTGTCATTGTTTACTTTGATGACATCCTGATCTATAGTCGTAGTGAGCATGAGCACCTAGAGCATGTGAGAATAGTTCTTGAGACACTTCGACAGGCGCGTCTTTACGCCAACCTCAAGAAGTGCACCTTTTGTACTAACGAGCTTGTGTTTTTAGGCTATGTGGTAAGTTCGCAGGGCATCAAGGTGGACAAATCCAAGATTGAGGCCATCGAGCAATGGCCAACTCCCACGTCCGTCCCTGACGTGCGCAGCTTTCTTGGATTGGCGGGCTTTTACCGGCGCTTTGTCAAAGATTTTAGCACCATTGCCGCCCCGTTGACCGCCGTGACAAAGAAGAATGACAAGTTCCACTGGGGAGAATCACAAGAACAAGCATTTCTCGCCCTCAAGGACACACTCACACATGCGCCTGTGTTAGCATTACCAAATTTTCACAAGACTTTTGAAATTGAATGTGATGCTTCTGGTGTAGGTATTGGAGCGGTCCTCATGCAAGACAAGAGGCCTTGTGCCTTCTTTAGTGAGAAACTGGGGGGAGCTGCATTAAACTACCCCACGTACGACAAGGAGTTGTACGCATTAGTGAGGGCTTTGGAGACTTGGCAACACTATCTTCGCCCTCGGGAGTTCGTGATACACACTGATCACGAGTCATTGAAGTACCTCAAGGGACAACCCAAGTTAAGCAAGCGACATGCCAAATGGGTAAGCTTCATTGACACCTTTTCGTATGTCATTAAGTATTAAGACTGGCAAAACGAATGTAGTGGCTGATGCATTATCACGTAGACATTCGTTGCTCGCCCTTCTGGATGCCAAGTTACTAGGGTTCGCATTGGTTAAGGAACTCTACACAAATGATCATGACTTTGGTGATATCTATGTTGCTTGTGTTAAGAACCCGCATGGAAAATACTTCTTGCATGATGGATTTCTATTCCATGTAGATAAACTGTGTGTACCTAATTCTTCCATTCGTGATCTTTTGATTCGAGAGGCACATAGTGGTGGTCTCATGGGCCACTTTGGCATCACCAAGACTCTGGCCATGTTGCAAGAGCACTTTTACTGGCCTCATATGCGTAGAGATGTTGAACGCATGGTTGGTAGATGTGCTACTTGTCACAAGGCAAAGTCTAAGACAAATCCATATGGCTTGTATACCCCATTACCTATCCCTCACCATCCTTGGGTTGATTTGTCTATGGACTTTGTATTAGGATTGCCTTGATCAACAAGGGGTAATGACTCCATCTTTGTTGTGGTTGATAGATTCTCTAAGATGGCTCATTTTATTCCTTGCCACAAAACTGACGATGCATCTCATATTGCTAATCTGTTCTTCAAAGAAATTGTCCGTCTGCATGGCCTGCCTAAAACTATTGTCAGTGATAGAGATGTGAAATTCTTGAGTTACTTTTGGAAGACTTTGTGGTCCAAACTGGGCACTAGGTTATTATTCTCCACCACTAGTCATCCACAAAGCGATGGACAAACTGAAGTTGTCAATCGCACACTTGGCACTCTACTTCGGGCCTTGATTAAAAAGAATCTTAAGACTTGGGAAGAGTGCCTCCCTCATGTTGAATTCGCCTACAATCGAACTGTGCATAGTGCCACACAATACTCCCCCTTTGAGATTGTTTATGGCTTCAACCCCGTCACCCCCCTTGATTTGGTGCCCTTACCTTCCTCTGAGCACACAAGCTTAGATGGGAAAAAGAAAGCTGATTCTGTGCGCAGGTTACATGAGGCCGTGCGAGCAAACATTGAGAAGCGTACGCAGCAATACACCCAGCAAGCCAACAAGCACCGTCGCAAGATGATTTTTGAGCCTGGAGATTGGGTTTGGCTACACTTGAGGAAAGAGCGATTTCCCAAGCAACGCCAAAGCAAATTGTCCCCAAGAGGTGATGGACCATTTCGGGTACTCCAACGAGTCAATGACAACGCATACAAGTTGGAGCTACCTGGGGAGTACAATGTTAGTGCAACCTTCAACGTCGCGGACCTAAGCCCATTTCTTGACGAGGAGGATCCAGATTTGAGGGCAAATCCTTCTCAAGAGGAGGGGACTGATGTGTGCACGAGTCTCGGCCCACGCAATGACCCAGTCCGAGTTCCATCGGGCCCAGTCACACGTGCACGGGCCAAGCTCTTCAAAGAATCACTCCAAGCCCTGGTTCGAGTCGTCCAAGACCAACATGGAGTTCACAAAGATATTGAGGGCTTAGAGAGAGACAATCAAGCCATTTGCACAATGATCCAAGCCCACGAGGACTCAAGTGGGCCTTCAAGAGGACCGGCCCTATAGAGCCTTAGCCTTAGTATTTGATAGATTGGATTAATTTGTCTTCATAGCTCATTGGGCCGGCCCATCTTGGACACCAAGATGACCGAACTCTTTGCCATTGTTTCCTTAGGTTTTCTTAGTCACTTTGGCCTATAAATAGGCTTGCTTTGTAAGGTTTTAGGGTAGTCGTTTTATCAATAAAATTGGTTTAATTCGTTCCTTCTTCCAAGAAGAGAGTTCGAGCACTTTAACTTGCTTTGGCAAGGGTTATTGAGCAATCTTGCGTCCTGTCCTCGATTGTTCATCCGACCTATTCCCCTGGAGTATTCACCTTCATCGGAGTGTCGTCTACCACCTACATCAAATCGTGTCGTCCGTTTGATTCTAGGTCCCGCAATCCAAGCGTTGGACAACCTTGCTAGATCCTTGGGCAAACGTGCTACGTGTCTCGAAACAAGTTGATCGAGGAACGTATCAGTGAGGTACGTGTCTACAAACAGGTACGTATTCCTTTCTCTATTGGCAATTACATAGATGAGGTTGTGTGTGATGTTGTGCCTATGCATGCGACACATGTCACACCTTGGCAATTTGACAAATCCGTCACGTTTGATGAACGAGCAAATAAATACACTCTCTTGCACAATGGAAAATGCCTGGTCCTCACACCACTCACACCTGCCCAAGTGTATGTGGACCAACTTAAGTTACAAAGAGAGTGTGAACAAGACCGCCAAAAGAGGAAACAAAAGGCGGCCGATCCTGGCAAATGCTCCACTTCTACAAGTGAGCATTCGACCAAGGGTCAAGTGGGCACACCTGGTGATACGCATGATCATTCACCCATTAAACCACCCACTAGGAAGCAAAACATGATCATTAAGGCTAAGGATGTTAGAAAGGTTATAAATTCTGATCAGCCTATACTTCTCATGATTTGCAAGCATGTGCTCTTAGATGTTGCTGAGCTCAATAAGGCATTGCCTTCGAGCATGGTTGCTCTTTTGCAGGAATTCGAGGATGTATTCCCTGATGAGGTCCCTGATGGTTTACCACCCATTCGAGGGATTGAGCATCAAATAGACTGATTCCGGGAGCACCCCTACCCAACAAACCGGTTTACCGCATGGGTCCTGAGGAGACAAAAGAGCTTCAAAGGCAAGTTGATGGCCTCTTAGGTAAGGGTTGGGTAAAACAGAGTTTAAATCCTTGTGTTGTGCCTATGATACTTTCCCCCAAAAAGGATGGTACTTGGCGCATGTGCACTGACTGTAGGGCTGTATCATCATCCCATTCCTAGACTTGATGATATGCTTGATGAACTCGATGGTGCTATCATTTTCACCAAAATCGATTTAAGGAGTGGCTATCATCAAATTAGGATGAAAGAAGGCGATGAGTGGAAAACGGCGTTCAAAACCAAACATGAGTGTGGAGGACTACCACAAAGAAATTGAGATGGCCATGATGAGGGCCAACATTCAAGAAGACAATGAGGCCACGATGGCTCGGTTTCTTAGAGGTCTCAATCCTGACCTTCAAGAAGCCTTGGAGCTCCAACATTACTTGGACATGCACGGCCTTCTAGAACTCGCTATTAAGGCCGAGCGGGGGAAGAAACTAAGACGCGGAGTACGTACGTTCCAAACTTCTAACACCACTTCATGGAGGGGCAACCAACCACGAAGGGCGACCCACGAAGTTGGAAATGCGGCAGCACCAACCTCTTCTAACCGAATCCAAGGTAACACCTCTAACCGCCATTCCTATTCTACCCCTAACAAGGTTTCCGATGCATCCAGGTCCACTTCAAAGGCACCGCATGAGACTCCTAAGACTAGGAGTAGGGACATCAAGTGCTTCAAGTGCCAAGGGTTTGGACATATTCAATCTCAG
The DNA here is from genome assembly GCF_036785885.1 of Coffea arabica. NCBI lineage: Eukaryota > Viridiplantae > Streptophyta > Magnoliopsida > Gentianales > Rubiaceae > Coffea > Coffea arabica. The sequence goes on along the minus strand of NC_092318.1, from coordinate 28,698,103 downwards.
TGCCCAAACCAACGGGTCATGCTCATCACTCACAATGGCGAAATCGTGTCTGATGATGACGAATGTGAGGAGATGCCCGAACTGGTCGAAGACGACTGCCTAGAAGAGGAGTCAGCTGGGGAGGCTTGCTCGCCTACACGAGGAGAAGTAGGTTGCTTGGTGGCACGGCGAGTGCTAACCGCCCGCGTTAAGGAGGACGAGCAGCTACAACGCGAAAACCTTTTCTACACCCGCTGTAAGATAGGCGACAAGGTGTGTAGTCTCATCATCGACGGTGGGAGTTGCACGAACGTGGCCAGTTTGCTCATGGTTGAGAGTCTAGGACTCCCCACTACCAGGCATCCAAATCCTTACCGCCTCCAATGGCTAAGTGAGGATGGTGAGGTACGAGTCTTCAAACAGGTACGCATTCCCTTTTCAATTGGTAATTACACTGATGAAATCGTGTGCAACGTAGTACCAATGCATGCTACGCATATCATTTTGGGAAGGCCCTGGCAATTTGACAAACACGTCACATTCGATGGAAGAGCAAATAAGTACACCCTTTTGCACGATGGCAAACGTAAGGTCCTTACACCTCTCACACCTGCACAAGTTTATGAGGACCAACTACTATTGCAAAGGGAGTGTGAACAAGACCGTCAAAGGAGGAAACTAAAGGCAGTCGACCCTGGTAAAGGCTCCACGTCTACGAGTGAGCCATCAACCAAGGGTCAAGGGAGCACACCTAGGGGTATACATGACAAATCACCTACCGCACCTACCACTAGGAAGCACAACATGATTATTAAGGCTAAAGATGTTAGAAAAGTGGTGAACTCTAATCAGCCTATACTTCTCATGATTTGCAAGCATGTGCTCTTGGATGTTGCTGAGCTCGACAAGGCGTTGCCTGCGAGCATAGTTGCTCTTTTGCAAGAATTTGGGGATGTTTTCCCTGACGAGGTCCCTGATGGCTTACCACCCATTCGGGGAATTGAACACCAAATCGACCTCATTCCTGGAGCACCATTGCCCAACAAACCTGCCTACCGCATGGGCCCTGAGGAGACCAAGGAGCTTCAAAGGCAAGTTGATGGCCTCTTAGGTAAGGGTTGGGTAAAGGAAAGTCTAAGTCCTTGCGCTGTGCCTGTGATACTTGTTCCCAAAAAGGACGGTACTTGGCGCATGTGCACTGACTGTCGGGCTGTGAACGCTATCACTGTCAAATATCGTCATCCCATTCCTAGACTTGATGATATGCTTGATGAACTCGATGGTGCCATTATTTTCACCAAAATAGACTTAAGGAGCGGCTATCATCAAATTCGGATGAAAGAAGGCGACGAGTGGAAAACAGCCTTCAAAACCAAACATGGTCTCTATGAGTGGCTAGTCATGCCTTTTGGCTTAACTAATGCCCCTAGCACCTTCATGCGACTAATGAACCATGTGTTGAGACACTTTATTGGCAAGTTTGTCATTGTTTACTTTGATGACATCCTGATCTATAGTCGTAGTGAGCATGAGCACCTAGAGCATGTGAGAATAGTTCTTGAGACACTTCGACAGGCGCGTCTTTACGCCAACCTCAAGAAGTGCACCTTTTGTACTAACGAGCTTGTGTTTTTAGGCTATGTGGTAAGTTCGCAGGGCATCAAGGTGGACAAATCCAAGATTGAGGCCATCGAGCAATGGCCAACTCCCACGTCCGTCCCTGACGTGCGCAGCTTTCTTGGATTGGCGGGCTTTTACCGGCGCTTTGTCAAAGATTTTAGCACCATTGCCGCCCCGTTGACCGCCGTGACAAAGAAGAATGACAAGTTCCACTGGGGAGAATCACAAGAACAAGCATTTCTCGCCCTCAAGGACACACTCACACATGCGCCTGTGTTAGCATTACCAAATTTTCACAAGACTTTTGAAATTGAATGTGATGCTTCTGGTGTAGGTATTGGAGCGGTCCTCATGCAAGACAAGAGGCCTTGTGCCTTCTTTAGTGAGAAACTGGGGGGAGCTGCATTAAACTACCCCACGTACGACAAGGAGTTGTACGCATTAGTGAGGGCTTTGGAGACTTGGCAACACTATCTTCGCCCTCGGGAGTTCGTGATACACACTGATCACGAGTCATTGAAGTACCTCAAGGGACAACCCAAGTTAAGCAAGCGACATGCCAAATGGGTAAGCTTCATTGACACCTTTTCGTATGTCATTAAGTATTAAGACTGGCAAAACGAATGTAGTGGCTGATGCATTATCACGTAGACATTCGTTGCTCGCCCTTCTGGATGCCAAGTTACTAGGGTTCGCATTGGTTAAGGAACTCTACACAAATGATCATGACTTTGGTGATATCTATGTTGCTTGTGTTAAGAACCCGCATGGAAAATACTTCTTGCATGATGGATTTCTATTCCATGTAGATAAACTGTGTGTACCTAATTCTTCCATTCGTGATCTTTTGATTCGAGAGGCACATAGTGGTGGTCTCATGGGCCACTTTGGCATCACCAAGACTCTGGCCATGTTGCAAGAGCACTTTTACTGGCCTCATATGCGTAGAGATGTTGAACGCATGGTTGGTAGATGTGCTACTTGTCACAAGGCAAAGTCTAAGACAAATCCATATGGCTTGTATACCCCATTACCTATCCCTCACCATCCTTGGGTTGATTTGTCTATGGACTTTGTATTAGGATTGCCTTGATCAACAAGGGGTAATGACTCCATCTTTGTTGTGGTTGATAGATTCTCTAAGATGGCTCATTTTATTCCTTGCCACAAAACTGACGATGCATCTCATATTGCTAATCTGTTCTTCAAAGAAATTGTCCGTCTGCATGGCCTGCCTAAAACTATTGTCAGTGATAGAGATGTGAAATTCTTGAGTTACTTTTGGAAGACTTTGTGGTCCAAACTGGGCACTAGGTTATTATTCTCCACCACTAGTCATCCACAAAGCGATGGACAAACTGAAGTTGTCAATCGCACACTTGGCACTCTACTTCGGGCCTTGATTAAAAAGAATCTTAAGACTTGGGAAGAGTGCCTCCCTCATGTTGAATTCGCCTACAATCGAACTGTGCATAGTGCCACACAATACTCCCCCTTTGAGATTGTTTATGGCTTCAACCCCGTCACCCCCCTTGATTTGGTGCCCTTACCTTCCTCTGAGCACACAAGCTTAGATGGGAAAAAGAAAGCTGATTCTGTGCGCAGGTTACATGAGGCCGTGCGAGCAAACATTGAGAAGCGTACGCAGCAATACACCCAGCAAGCCAACAAGCACCGTCGCAAGATGATTTTTGAGCCTGGAGATTGGGTTTGGCTACACTTGAGGAAAGAGCGATTTCCCAAGCAACGCCAAAGCAAATTGTCCCCAAGAGGTGATGGACCATTTCGGGTACTCCAACGAGTCAATGACAACGCATACAAGTTGGAGCTACCTGGGGAGTACAATGTTAGTGCAACCTTCAACGTCGCGGACCTAAGCCCATTTCTTGACGAGGAGGATCCAGATTTGAGGGCAAATCCTTCTCAAGAGGAGGGGACTGATGTGTGCACGAGTCTCGGCCCACGCAATGACCCAGTCCGAGTTCCATCGGGCCCAGTCACACGTGCACGGGCCAAGCTCTTCAAAGAATCACTCCAAGCCCTGGTTCGAGTCGTCCAAGACCAACATGGAGTTCACAAAGATATTGAGGGCTTAGAGAGAGACAATCAAGCCATTTGCACAATGATCCAAGCCCACGAGGACTCAAGTGGGCCTTCAAGAGGACCGGCCCTATAGAGCCTTAGCCTTAGTATTTGATAGATTGGATTAATTTGTCTTCATAGCTCATTGGGCCGGCCCATCTTGGACACCAAGATGACCGAACTCTTTGCCATTGTTTCCTTAGGTTTTCTTAGTCACTTTGGCCTATAAATAGGCTTGCTTTGTAAGGTTTTAGGGTAGTCGTTTTATCAATAAAATTGGTTTAATTCGTTCCTTCTTCCAAGAAGAGAGTTCGAGCACTTTAACTTGCTTTGGCAAGGGTTATTGAGCAATCTTGCGTCCTGTCCTCGATTGTTCATCCGACCTATTCCCCTGGAGTATTCACCTTCATCGGAGTGTCGTCTACCACCTACATCAAATCGTGTCGTCCGTTTGATTCTAGGTCCCGCAATCCAAGCGTTGGACAACCTTGCTAGATCCTTGGGCAAACGTGCTACGTGTCTCGAAACAAGTTGATCGAGGAACGTATCAGTGAGGTACGTGTCTACAAACAGGTACGTATTCCTTTCTCTATTGGCAATTACATAGATGAGGTTGTGTGTGATGTTGTGCCTATGCATGCGACACATGTCACACCTTGGCAATTTGACAAATCCGTCACGTTTGATGAACGAGCAAATAAATACACTCTCTTGCACAATGGAAAATGCCTGGTCCTCACACCACTCACACCTGCCCAAGTGTATGTGGACCAACTTAAGTTACAAAGAGAGTGTGAACAAGACCGCCAAAAGAGGAAACAAAAGGCGGCCGATCCTGGCAAATGCTCCACTTCTACAAGTGAGCATTCGACCAAGGGTCAAGTGGGCACACCTGGTGATACGCATGATCATTCACCCATTAAACCACCCACTAGGAAGCAAAACATGATCATTAAGGCTAAGGATGTTAGAAAGGTTATAAATTCTGATCAGCCTATACTTCTCATGATTTGCAAGCATGTGCTCTTAGATGTTGCTGAGCTCAATAAGGCATTGCCTTCGAGCATGGTTGCTCTTTTGCAGGAATTCGAGGATGTATTCCCTGATGAGGTCCCTGATGGTTTACCACCCATTCGAGGGATTGAGCATCAAATAGACTGATTCCGGGAGCACCCCTACCCAACAAACCGGTTTACCGCATGGGTCCTGAGGAGACAAAAGAGCTTCAAAGGCAAGTTGATGGCCTCTTAGGTAAGGGTTGGGTAAAACAGAGTTTAAATCCTTGTGTTGTGCCTATGATACTTTCCCCCAAAAAGGATGGTACTTGGCGCATGTGCACTGACTGTAGGGCTGTATCATCATCCCATTCCTAGACTTGATGATATGCTTGATGAACTCGATGGTGCTATCATTTTCACCAAAATCGATTTAAGGAGTGGCTATCATCAAATTAGGATGAAAGAAGGCGATGAGTGGAAAACGGCGTTCAAAACCAAACATGAGTGTGGAGGACTACCACAAAGAAATTGAGATGGCCATGATGAGGGCCAACATTCAAGAAGACAATGAGGCCACGATGGCTCGGTTTCTTAGAGGTCTCAATCCTGACCTTCAAGAAGCCTTGGAGCTCCAACATTACTTGGACATGCACGGCCTTCTAGAACTCGCTATTAAGGCCGAGCGGGGGAAGAAACTAAGACGCGGAGTACGTACGTTCCAAACTTCTAACACCACTTCATGGAGGGGCAACCAACCACGAAGGGCGACCCACGAAGTTGGAAATGCGGCAGCACCAACCTCTTCTAACCGAATCCAAGGTAACACCTCTAACCGCCATTCCTATTCTACCCCTAACAAGGTTTCCGATGCATCCAGGTCCACTTCAAAGGCACCGCATGAGACTCCTAAGACTAGGAGTAGGGACATCAAGTGCTTCAAGTGCCAAGGGTTTGGACATATTCAATCTCAGTGCCCAAACCAACGGGTCATGCTCATCACTCACAATGGCGAAATCGTGTCTGATGATGACGAATGTGAGGAGATGCCCGAACTGGTCGAAGACGACTGCCTAGAAGAGGAGTCAGCTGGGGAGGCTTGCTCGCCTACACGAGGAGAAGTAGGTTGCTTGGTGGCACGGCGAGTGCTAACCGCCCGCGTTAAGGAGGACGAGCAGCTACAACGCGAAAACCTTTTCTACACCCGCTGTAAGATAGGCGACAAGGTGTGTAGTCTCATCATCGACGGTGGGAGTTGCACGAACGTGGCCAGTTTGCTCATGGTTGAGAGTCTAGGACTCCCCACTACCAGGCATCCAAATCCTTACCGCCTCCAATGGCTAAGTGAGGATGGTGAGGTACGAGTCTTCAAACAGGTACGCATTCCCTTTTCAATTGGTAATTACACTGATGAAATCGTGTGCAACGTAGTACCAATGCATGCTACGCATATCATTTTGGGAAGGCCCTGGCAATTTGACAAACACGTCACATTCGATGGAAGAGCAAATAAGTACACCCTTTTGCACGATGGCAAACGTAAGGTCCTTACACCTCTCACACCTGCACAAGTTTATGAGGACCAACTACTATTGCAAAGGGAGTGTGAACAAGACCGTCAAAGGAGGAAACTAAAGGCAGTCGACCCTGGTAAAGGCTCCACGTCTACGAGTGAGCCATCAACCAAGGGTCAAGGGAGCACACCTAGGGGTATACATGACAAATCACCTACCGCACCTACCACTAGGAAGCACAACATGATTATTAAGGCTAAAGATGTTAGAAAAGTGGTGAACTCTAATCAGCCTATACTTCTCATGATTTGCAAGCATGTGCTCTTGGATGTTGCTGAGCTCGACAAGGCGTTGCCTGCGAGCATAGTTGCTCTTTTGCAAGAATTTGGGGATGTTTTCCCTGACGAGGTCCCTGATGGCTTACCACCCATTCGGGGAATTGAACACCAAATCGACCTCATTCCTGGAGCACCATTGCCCAACAAACCTGCCTACCGCATGGGCCCTGAGGAGACCAAGGAGCTTCAAAGGCAAGTTGATGGCCTCTTAGGTAAGGGTTGGGTAAAGGAAAGTCTAAGTCCTTGCGCTGTGCCTGTGATACTTGTTCCCAAAAAGGACGGTACTTGGCGCATGTGCACTGACTGTCGGGCTGTGAACGCTATCACTGTCAAATATCGTCATCCCATTCCTAGACTTGATGATATGCTTGATGAACTCGATGGTGCCATTATTTTCACCAAAATAGACTTAAGGAGCGGCTATCATCAAATTCGGATGAAAGAAGGCGACGAGTGGAAAACAGCCTTCAAAACCAAACATGGTCTCTATGAGTGGCTAGTCATGCCTTTTGGCTTAACTAATGCCCCTAGCACCTTCATGCGACTAATGAACCATGTGTTGAGACACTTTATTGGCAAGTTTGTCATTGTTTACTTTGATGACATCCTGATCTATAGTCGTAGTGAGCATGAGCACCTAGAGCATGTGAGAATAGTTCTTGAGACACTTCGACAGGCGCGTCTTTACGCCAACCTCAAGAAGTGCACCTTTTGTACTAACGAGCTTGTGTTTTTAGGCTATGTGGTAAGTTCGCAGGGCATCAAGGTGGACAAATCCAAGATTGAGGCCATCGAGCAATGGCCAACTCCCACGTCCGTCCCTGACGTGCGCAGCTTTCTTGGATTGGCGGGCTTTTACCGGCGCTTTGTCAAAGATTTTAGCACCATTGCCGCCCCGTTGACCGCCGTGACAAAGAAGAATGACAAGTTCCACTGGGGAGAATCACAAGAACAAGCATTTCTCGCCCTCAAGGACACACTCACACATGCGCCTGTGTTAGCATTACCAAATTTTCACAAGACTTTTGAAATTGAATGTGATGCTTCTGGTGTAGGTATTGGAGCGGTCCTCATGCAAGACAAGAGGCCTTGTGCCTTCTTTAGTGAGAAACTGGGGGGAGCTGCATTAAACTACCCCACGTACGACAAGGAGTTGTACGCATTAGTGAGGGCTTTGGAGACTTGGCAACACTATCTTCGCCCTCGGGAGTTCGTGATACACACTGATCACGAGTCATTGAAGTACCTCAAGGGACAACCCAAGTTAAGCAAGCGACATGCCAAATGGGTAAGCTTCATTGACACCTTTTCGTATGTCATTAAGTATTAAGACTGGCAAAACGAATGTAGTGGCTGATGCATTATCACGTAGACATTCGTTGCTCGCCCTTCTGGATGCCAAGTTACTAGGGTTCGCATTGGTTAAGGAACTCTACACAAATGATCATGACTTTGGTGATATCTATGTTGCTTGTGTTAAGAACCCGCATGGAAAATACTTCTTGCATGATGGATTTCTATTCCATGTAGATAAACTGTGTGTACCTAATTCTTCCATTCGTGATCTTTTGATTCGAGAGGCACATAGTGGTGGTCTCATGGGCCACTTTGGCATCACCAAGACTCTGGCCATGTTGCAAGAGCACTTTTACTGGCCTCATATGCGTAGAGATGTTGAACGCATGGTTGGTAGATGTGCTACTTGTCACAAGGCAAAGTCTAAGACAAATCCATATGGCTTGTATACCCCATTACCTATCCCTCACCATCCTTGGGTTGATTTGTCTATGGACTTTGTATTAGGATTGCCTTGATCAACAAGGGGTAATGACTCCATCTTTGTTGTGGTTGATAGATTCTCTAAGATGGCTCATTTTATTCCTTGCCACAAAACTGACGATGCATCTCATATTGCTAATCTGTTCTTCAAAGAAATTGTCCGTCTGCATGGCCTGCCTAAAACTATTGTCAGTGATAGAGATGTGAAATTCTTGAGTTACTTTTGGAAGACTTTGTGGTCCAAACTGGGCACTAGGTTATTATTCTCCACCACTAGTCATCCACAAAGCGATGGACAAACTGAAGTTGTCAATCGCACACTTGGCACTCTACTTCGGGCCTTGATTAAAAAGAATCTTAAGACTTGGGAAGAGTGCCTCCCTCATGTTGAATTCGCCTACAATCGAACTGTGCATAGTGCCACACAATACTCCCCCTTTGAGATTGTTTATGGCTTCAACCCCGTCACCCCCCTTGATTTGGTGCCCTTACCTTCCTCTGAGCACACAAGCTTAGATGGGAAAAAGAAAGCTGATTCTGTGCGCAGGTTACATGAGGCCGTGCGAGCAAACATTGAGAAGCGTACGCAGCAATACACCCAGCAAGCCAACAAGCACCGTCGCAAGATGATTTTTGAGCCTGGAGATTGGGTTTGGCTACACTTGAGGAAAGAGCGATTTCCCAAGCAACGCCAAAGCAAATTGTCCCCAAGAGGTGATGGACCATTTCGGGTACTCCAACGAGTCAATGACAACGCATACAAGTTGGAGCTACCTGGGGAGTACAATGTTAGTGCAACCTTCAACGTCGCGGACCTAAGCCCATTTCTTGACGAGGAGGATCCAGATTTGAGGGCAAATCCTTCTCAAGAGGAGGGGACTGATGTGTGCACGAGTCTCGGCCCACGCAATGACCCAGTCCGAGTTCCATCGGGCCCAGTCACACGTGCACGGGCCAAGCTCTTCAAAGAATCACTCCAAGCCCTGGTTCGAGTCGTCCAAGACCAACATGGAGTTCACAAAGATATTGAGGGCTTAGAGAGAGACAATCAAGCCATTTGCACAATGATCCAAGCCCACGAGGACTCAAGTGGGCCTTCAAGAGGACCGGCCCTATAGAGCCTTAGCCTTAGTATTTGATAGATTGGATTAATTTGTCTTCATAGCTCATTGGGCCGGCCCATCTTGGACACCAAGATGACCGAACTCTTTGCCATTGTTTCCTTAGGTTTTCTTAGTCACTTTGGCCTATAAATAGGCTTGCTTTGTAAGGTTTTAGGGTAGTCGTTTTATCAATAAAATTGGTTTAATTCGTTCCTTCTTCCAAGAAGAGAGTTCGAGCACTTTAACTTGCTTTGGCAAGGGTTATTGAGCAATCTTGCGTCCTGTCCTCGATTGTTCATCCGACCTATTCCCCTGGAGTATTCACCTTCATCGGAGTGTCGTCTACCACCTACATCAAATCGTGTCGTCCGTTTGATTCTAGGTCCCGCAATCCAAGCGTTGGACAACCTTGCTAGATCCTTGGGCAAACGTGCTACGTGTCTCGAAACAAGTTGATCGAGGAACGTATCAGTGAGGTACGTGTCTACAAACAGGTACGTATTCCTTTCTCTATTGGCAATTACATAGATGAGGTTGTGTGTGATGTTGTGCCTATGCATGCGACACATGTCACACCTTGGCAATTTGACAAATCCGTCACGTTTGATGAACGAGCAAATAAATACACTCTCTTGCACAATGGAAAATGCCTGGTCCTCACACCACTCACACCTGCCCAAGTGTATGTGGACCAACTTAAGTTACAAAGAGAGTGTGAACAAGACCGCCAAAAGAGGAAACAAAAGGCGGCCGATCCTGGCAAATGCTCCACTTCTACAAGTGAGCATTCGACCAAGGGTCAAGTGGGCACACCTGGTGATACGCATGATCATTCACCCATTAAACCACCCACTAGGAAGCAAAACATGATCATTAAGGCTAAGGATGTTAGAAAGGTTATAAATTCTGATCAGCCTATACTTCTCATGATTTGCAAGCATGTGCTCTTAGATGTTGCTGAGCTCAATAAGGCATTGCCTTCGAGCATGGTTGCTCTTTTGCAGGAATTCGAGGATGTATTCCCTGATGAGGTCCCTGATGGTTTACCACCCATTCGAGGGATTGAGCATCAAATAGACTGATTCCGGGAGCACCCCTACCCAACAAACCGGTTTACCGCATGGGTCCTGAGGAGACAAAAGAGCTTCAAAGGCAAGTTGATGGCCTCTTAGGTAAGGGTTGGGTAAAACAGAGTTTAAATCCTTGTGTTGTGCCTATGATACTTTCCCCCAAAAAGGATGGTACTTGGCGCATGTGCACTGACTGTAGGGCTGTATCATCATCCCATTCCTAGACTTGATGATATGCTTGATGAACTCGATGGTGCTATCATTTTCACCAAAATCGATTTAAGGAGTGGCTATCATCAAATTAGGATGAAAGAAGGCGATGAGTGGAAAACGGCGTTCAAAACCAAACATGAGTGTGGAGGACTACCACAAAGAAATTGAGATGGCCATGATGAGGGCCAACATTCAAGAAGACAATGAGGCCACGATGGCTCGGTTTCTTAGAGGTCTCAATCCTGACCTTCAAGAAGCCTTGGAGCTCCAACATTACTTGGACATGCACGGCCTTCTAGAACTCGCTATTAAGGCCGAGCGGGGGAAGAAACTAAGACGCGGAGTACGTACGTTCCAAACTTCTAACACCACTTCATGGAGGGGCAACCAACCACGAAGGGCGACCCACGAAGTTGGAAATGCGGCAGCACCAACCTCTTCTAACCGAATCCAAGGTAACACCTCTAACCGCCATTCCTATTCTACCCCTAACAAGGTTTCCGATGCATCCAGGTCCACTTCAAAGGCACCGCATGAGACTCCTAAGACTAGGAGTAGGGACATCAAGTGCTTCAAGTGCCAAGGGTTTGGACATATTCAATCTCAGTGCCCAAACCAACGGGTCATGCTCATCACTCACAATGGCGAAATCGTGTCTGATGATGACGAATGTGAGGAGATGCCCGAACTGGTCGAAGACGACTGCCTAGAAGAGGAGTCAGCTGGGGAGGCTTGCTCGCCTACACGAGGAGAAGTAGGTTGCTTGGTGGCACGGCGAGTGCTAACCGCCCGCGTTAAGGAGGACGAGCAGCTACAACGCGAAAACCTTTTCTACACCCGCTGTAAGATAGGCGACAAGGTGTGTAGTCTCATCATCGACGGTGGGAGTTGCACGAACGTGGCCAGTTTGCTCATGGTTGAGAGTCTAGGACTCCCCACTACCAGGCATCCAAATCCTTACCGCCTCCAATGGCTAAGTGAGGATGGTGAGGTACGAGTCTTCAAACAGGTACGCATTCCCTTTTCAATTGGTAATTACACTGATGAAATCGTGTGCAACGTAGTACCAATGCATGCTACGCATATCATTTTGGGAAGGCCCTGGCAATTTGACAAACACGTCACATTCGATGGAAGAGCAAATAAGTACACCCTTTTGCACGATGGCAAACGTAAGGTCCTTACACCTCTCACACCTGCACAAGTTTATGAGGACCAACTACTATTGCAAAGGGAGTGTGAACAAGACCGTCAAAGGAGGAAACTAAAGGCAGTCGACCCTGGTAAAGGCTCCACGTCTACGAGTGAGCCATCAACCAAGGGTCAAGGGAGCACACCTAGGGGTATACATGACAAATCACCTACCGCACCTACCACTAGGAAGCACAACATGATTATTAAGGCTAAAGATGTTAGAAAAGTGGTGAACTCTAATCAGCCTATACTTCTCATGATTTGCAAGCATGTGCTCTTGGATGTTGCTGAGCTCGACAAGGCGTTGCCTGCGAGCATAGTTGCTCTTTTGCAAGAATTTGGGGATGTTTTCCCTGACGAGGTCCCTGATGGCTTACCACCCATTCGGGGAATTGAACACCAAATCGACCTCATTCCTGGAGCACCATTGCCCAACAAACCTGCCTACCGCATGGGCCCTGAGGAGACCAAGGAGCTTCAAAGGCAAGTTGATGGCCTCTTAGGTAAGGGTTGGGTAAAGGAAAGTCTAAGTCCTTGCGCTGTGCCTGTGATACTTGTTCCCAAAAAGGACGGTACTTGGCGCATGTGCACTGACTGTCGGGCTGTGAACGCTATCACTGTCAAATATCGTCATCCCATTCCTAGACTTGATGATATGCTTGATGAACTCGATGGTGCCATTATTTTCACCAAAATAGACTTAAGGAGCGGCTATCATCAAATTCGGATGAAAGAAGGCGACGAGTGGAAAACAGCCTTCAAAACCAAACATGGTCTCTATGAGTGGCTAGTCATGCCTTTTGGCTTAACTAATGCCCCTAGCACCTTCATGCGACTAATGAACCATGTGTTGAGACACTTTATTGGCAAGTTTGTCATTGTTTACTTTGATGACATCCTGATCTATAGTCGTAGTGAGCATGAGCACCTAGAGCATGTGAGAATAGTTCTTGAGACACTTCGACAGGCGCGTCTTTACGCCAACCTCAAGAAGTGCACCTTTTGTACTAACGAGCTTGTGTTTTTAGGCTATGTGGTAAGTTCGCAGGGCATCAAGGTGGACAAATCCAAGATTGAGGCCATCGAGCAATGGCCAACTCCCACGTCCGTCCCTGACGTGCGCAGCTTTCTTGGATTGGCGGGCTTTTACCGGCGCTTTGTCAAAGATTTTAGCACCATTGCCGCCCCGTTGACCGCCGTGACAAAGAAGAATGACAAGTTCCACTGGGGAGAATCACAAGAACAAGCATTTCTCGCCCTCAAGGACACACTCACACATGCGCCTGTGTTAGCATTACCAAATTTTCACAAGACTTTTGAAATTGAATGTGATGCTTCTGGTGTAGGTATTGGAGCGGTCCTCATGCAAGACAAGAGGCCTTGTGCCTTCTTTAGTGAGAAACTGGGGGGAGCTGCATTAAACTACCCCACGTACGACAAGGAGTTGTACGCATTAGTGAGGGCTTTGGAGACTTGGCAACACTATCTTCGCCCTCGGGAGTTCGTGATACACACTGATCACGAGTCATTGAAGTACCTCAAGGGACAACCCAAGTTAAGCAAGCGACATGCCAAATGGGTAAGCTTCATTGACACCTTTTCGTATGTCATTAAGTATTAAGACTGGCAAAACGAATGTAGTGGCTGATGCATTATCACGTAGACATTCGTTGCTCGCCCTTCTGGATGCCAAGTTACTAGGGTTCGCATTGGTTAAGGAACTCTACACAAATGATCATGACTTTGGTGATATCTATGTTGCTTGTGTTAAGAACCCGCATGGAAAATACTTCTTGCATGATGGATTTCTATTCCATGTAGATAAACTGTGTGTACCTAATTCTTCCATTCGTGATCTTTTGATTCGAGAGGCACATAGTGGTGGTCTCATGGGCCACTTTGGCATCACCAAGACTCTGGCCATGTTGCAAGAGCACTTTTACTGGCCTCATATGCGTAGAGATGTTGAACGCATGGTTGGTAGATGTGCTACTTGTCACAAGGCAAAGTCTAAGACAAATCCATATGGCTTGTATACCCCATTACCTATCCCTCACCATCCTTGGGTTGATTTGTCTATGGACTTTGTATTAGGATTGCCTTGATCAACAAGGGGTAATGACTCCATCTTTGTTGTGGTTGATAGATTCTCTAAGATGGCTCATTTTATTCCTTGCCACAAAACTGACGATGCATCTCATATTGCTAATCTGTTCTTCAAAGAAATTGTCCGTCTGCATGGCCTGCCTAAAACTATTGTCAGTGATAGAGATGTGAAATTCTTGAGTTACTTTTGGAAGACTTTGTGGTCCAAACTGGGCACTAGGTTATTATTCTCCACCACTAGTCATCCACAAAGCGATGGACAAACTGAAGTTGTCAATCGCACACTTGGCACTCTACTTCGGGCCTTGATTAAAAAGAATCTTAAGACTTGGGAAGAGTGCCTCCCTCATGTTGAATTCGCCTACAATCGAACTGTGCATAGTGCCACACAATACTCCCCCTTTGAGATTGTTTATGGCTTCAACCCCGTCACCCCCCTTGATTTGGTGCCCTTACCTTCCTCTGAGCACACAAGCTTAGATGGGAAAAAGAAAGCTGATTCTGTGCGCAGGTTACATGAGGCCGTGCGAGCAAACATTGAGAAGCGTACGCAGCAATACACCCAGCAAGCCAACAAGCACCGTCGCAAGATGATTTTTGAGCCTGGAGATTGGGTTTGGCTACACTTGAGGAAAGAGCGATTTCCCAAGCAACGCCAAAGCAAATTGTCCCCAAGAGGTGATGGACCATTTCGGGTACTCCAACGAGTCAATGACAACGCATACAAGTTGGAGCTACCTGGGGAGTACAATGTTAGTGCAACCTTCAACGTCGCGGACCTAAGCCCATTTCTTGACGAGGAGGATCCAGATTTGAGGGCAAATCCTTCTCAAGAGGAGGGGACTGATGTGTGCACGAGTCTCGGCCCACGCAATGACCCAGTCCGAGTTCCATCGGGCCCAGTCACACGTGCACGGGCCAAGCTCTTCAAAGAATCACTCCAAGCCCTGGTTCGAGTCGTCCAAGACCAACATGGAGTTCACAAAGATATTGAGGGCTTAGAGAGAGACAATCAAGCCATTTGCACAATGATCCAAGCCCACGAGGACTCAAGTGGGCCTTCAAGAGGACCGGCCCTATAGAGCCTTAGCCTTAGTATTTGATAGATTGGATTAATTTGTCTTCATAGCTCATTGGGCCGGCCCATCTTGGACACCAAGATGACCGAACTCTTTGCCATTGTTTCCTTAGGTTTTCTTAGTCACTTTGGCCTATAAATAGGCTTGCTTTGTAAGGTTTTAGGGTAGTCGTTTTATCAATAAAATTGGTTTAATTCGTTCCTTCTTCCAAGAAGAGAGTTCGAGCACTTTAACTTGCTTTGGCAAGGGTTATTGAGCAATCTTGCGTCCTGTCCTCGATTGTTCATCCGACCTATTCCCCTGGAGTATTCACCTTCATCGGAGTGTCGTCTACCACCTACATCAAATCGTGTCGTCCGTTTGATTCTAGGTCCCGCAATCCAAGCGTTGGACAACCTTGCTAGATCCTTGGGCAAACGTGCTACGTGTCTCGAAACAAGTTGATCGAGGAACGTATCAGTGAGGTACGTGTCTACAAACAGGTACGTATTCCTTTCTCTATTGGCAATTACATAGATGAGGTTGTGTGTGATGTTGTGCCTATGCATGCGACACATGTCACACCTTGGCAATTTGACAAATCCGTCACGTTTGATGAACGAGCAAATAAATACACTCTCTTGCACAATGGAAAATGCCTGGTCCTCACACCACTCACACCTGCCCAAGTGTATGTGGACCAACTTAAGTTACAAAGAGAGTGTGAACAAGACCGCCAAAAGAGGAAACAAAAGGCGGCCGATCCTGGCAAATGCTCCACTTCTACAAGTGAGCATTCGACCAAGGGTCAAGTGGGCACACCTGGTGATACGCATGATCATTCACCCATTAAACCACCCACTAGGAAGCAAAACATGATCATTAAGGCTAAGGATGTTAGAAAGGTTATAAATTCTGATCAGCCTATACTTCTCATGATTTGCAAGCATGTGCTCTTAGATGTTGCTGAGCTCAATAAGGCATTGCCTTCGAGCATGGTTGCTCTTTTGCAGGAATTCGAGGATGTATTCCCTGATGAGGTCCCTGATGGTTTACCACCCATTCGAGGGATTGAGCATCAAATAGACTGATTCCGGGAGCACCCCTACCCAACAAACCGGTTTACCGCATGGGTCCTGAGGAGACAAAAGAGCTTCAAAGGCAAGTTGATGGCCTCTTAGGTAAGGGTTGGGTAAAACAGAGTTTAAATCCTTGTGTTGTGCCTATGATACTTTCCCCCAAAAAGGATGGTACTTGGCGCATGTGCACTGACTGTAGGGCTGTATCATCATCCCATTCCTAGACTTGATGATATGCTTGATGAACTCGATGGTGCTATCATTTTCACCAAAATCGATTTAAGGAGTGGCTATCATCAAATTAGGATGAAAGAAGGCGATGAGTGGAAAACGGCGTTCAAAACCAAACATGAGTGTGGAGGACTACCACAAAGAAATTGAGATGGCCATGATGAGGGCCAACATTCAAGAAGACAATGAGGCCACGATGGCTCGGTTTCTTAGAGGTCTCAATCCTGACCTTCAAGAAGCCTTGGAGCTCCAACATTACTTGGACATGCACGGCCTTCTAGAACTCGCTATTAAGGCCGAGCGGGGGAAGAAACTAAGACGCGGAGTACGTACGTTCCAAACTTCTAACACCACTTCATGGAGGGGCAACCAACCACGAAGGGCGACCCACGAAGTTGGAAATGCGGCAGCACCAACCTCTTCTAACCGAATCCAAGGTAACACCTCTAACCGCCATTCCTATTCTACCCCTAACAAGGTTTCCGATGCATCCAGGTCCACTTCAAAGGCACCGCATGAGACTCCTAAGACTAGGAGTAGGGACATCAAGTGCTTCAAGTGCCAAGGGTTTGGACATATTCAATCTCAGTGCCCAAACCAACGGGTCATGCTCATCACTCACAATGGCGAAATCGTGTCTGATGATGACGAATGTGAGGAGATGCCCGAACTGGTCGAAGACGACTGCCTAGAAGAGGAGTCAGCTGGGGAGGCTTGCTCGCCTACACGAGGAGAAGTAGGTTGCTTGGTGGCACGGCGAGTGCTAACCGCCCGCGTTAAGGAGGACGAGCAGCTACAACGCGAAAACCTTTTCTACACCCGCTGTAAGATAGGCGACAAGGTGTGTAGTCTCATCATCGACGGTGGGAGTTGCACGAACGTGGCCAGTTTGCTCATGGTTGAGAGTCTAGGACTCCCCACTACCAGGCATCCAAATCCTTACCGCCTCCAATGGCTAAGTGAGGATGGTGAGGTACGAGTCTTCAAACAGGTACGCATTCCCTTTTCAATTGGTAATTACACTGATGAAATCGTGTGCAACGTAGTACCAATGCATGCTACGCATATCATTTTGGGAAGGCCCTGGCAATTTGACAAACACGTCACATTCGATGGAAGAGCAAATAAGTACACCCTTTTGCACGATGGCAAACGTAAGGTCCTTACACCTCTCACACCTGCACAAGTTTATGAGGACCAACTACTATTGCAAAGGGAGTGTGAACAAGACCGTCAAAGGAGGAAACTAAAGGCAGTCGACCCTGGTAAAGGCTCCACGTCTACGAGTGAGCCATCAACCAAGGGTCAAGGGAGCACACCTAGGGGTATACATGACAAATCACCTACCGCACCTACCACTAGGAAGCACAACATGATTATTAAGGCTAAAGATGTTAGAAAAGTGGTGAACTCTAATCAGCCTATACTTCTCATGATTTGCAAGCATGTGCTCTTGGATGTTGCTGAGCTCGACAAGGCGTTGCCTGCGAGCATAGTTGCTCTTTTGCAAGAATTTGGGGATGTTTTCCCTGACGAGGTCCCTGATGGCTTACCACCCATTCGGGGAATTGAACACCAAATCGACCTCATTCCTGGAGCACCATTGCCCAACAAACCTGCCTACCGCATGGGCCCTGAGGAGACCAAGGAGCTTCAAAGGCAAGTTGATGGCCTCTTAGGTAAGGGTTGGGTAAAGGAAAGTCTAAGTCCTTGCGCTGTGCCTGTGATACTTGTTCCCAAAAAGGACGGTACTTGGCGCATGTGCACTGACTGTCGGGCTGTGAACGCTATCACTGTCAAATATCGTCATCCCATTCCTAGACTTGATGATATGCTTGATGAACTCGATGGTGCCATTATTTTCACCAAAATAGACTTAAGGAGCGGCTATCATCAAATTCGGATGAAAGAAGGCGACGAGTGGAAAACAGCCTTCAAAACCAAACATGGTCTCTATGAGTGGCTAGTCATGCCTTTTGGCTTAACTAATGCCCCTAGCACCTTCATGCGACTAATGAACCATGTGTTGAGACACTTTATTGGCAAGTTTGTCATTGTTTACTTTGATGACATCCTGATCTATAGTCGTAGTGAGCATGAGCACCTAGAGCATGTGAGAATAGTTCTTGAGACACTTCGACAGGCGCGTCTTTACGCCAACCTCAAGAAGTGCACCTTTTGTACTAACGAGCTTGTGTTTTTAGGCTATGTGGTAAGTTCGCAGGGCATCAAGGTGGACAAATCCAAGATTGAGGCCATCGAGCAATGGCCAACTCCCACGTCCGTCCCTGACGTGCGCAGCTTTCTTGGATTGGCGGGCTTTTACCGGCGCTTTGTCAAAGATTTTAGCACCATTGCCGCCCCGTTGACCGCCGTGACAAAGAAGAATGACAAGTTCCACTGGGGAGAATCACAAGAACAAGCATTTCTCGCCCTCAAGGACACACTCACACATGCGCCTGTGTTAGCATTACCAAATTTTCACAAGACTTTTGAAATTGAATGTGATGCTTCTGGTGTAGGTATTGGAGCGGTCCTCATGCAAGACAAGAGGCCTTGTGCCTTCTTTAGTGAGAAACTGGGGGGAGCTGCATTAAACTACCCCACGTACGACAAGGAGTTGTACGCATTAGTGAGGGCTTTGGAGACTTGGCAACACTATCTTCGCCCTCGGGAGTTCGTGATACACACTGATCACGAGTCATTGAAGTACCTCAAGGGACAACCCAAGTTAAGCAAGCGACATGCCAAATGGGTAAGCTTCATTGACACCTTTTCGTATGTCATTAAGTATTAAGACTGGCAAAACGAATGTAGTGGCTGATGCATTATCACGTAGACATTCGTTGCTCGCCCTTCTGGATGCCAAGTTACTAGGGTTCGCATTGGTTAAGGAACTCTACACAAATGATCATGACTTTGGTGATATCTATGTTGCTTGTGTTAAGAACCCGCATGGAAAATACTTCTTGCATGATGGATTTCTATTCCATGTAGATAAACTGTGTGTACCTAATTCTTCCATTCGTGATCTTTTGATTCGAGAGGCACATAGTGGTGGTCTCATGGGCCACTTTGGCATCACCAAGACTCTGGCCATGTTGCAAGAGCACTTTTACTGGCCTCATATGCGTAGAGATGTTGAACGCATGGTTGGTAGATGTGCTACTTGTCACAAGGCAAAGTCTAAGACAAATCCATATGGCTTGTATACCCCATTACCTATCCCTCACCATCCTTGGGTTGATTTGTCTATGGACTTTGTATTAGGATTGCCTTGATCAACAAGGGGTAATGACTCCATCTTTGTTGTGGTTGATAGATTCTCTAAGATGGCTCATTTTATTCCTTGCCACAAAACTGACGATGCATCTCATATTGCTAATCTGTTCTTCAAAGAAATTGTCCGTCTGCATGGCCTGCCTAAAACTATTGTCAGTGATAGAGATGTGAAATTCTTGAGTTACTTTTGGAAGACTTTGTGGTCCAAACTGGGCACTAGGTTATTATTCTCCACCACTAGTCATCCACAAAGCGATGGACAAACTGAAGTTGTCAATCGCACACTTGGCACTCTACTTCGGGCCTTGATTAAAAAGAATCTTAAGACTTGGGAAGAGTGCCTCCCTCATGTTGAATTCGCCTACAATCGAACTGTGCATAGTGCCACACAATACTCCCCCTTTGAGATTGTTTATGGCTTCAACCCCGTCACCCCCCTTGATTTGGTGCCCTTACCTTCCTCTGAGCACACAAGCTTAGATGGGAAAAAGAAAGCTGATTCTGTGCGCAGGTTACATGAGGCCGTGCGAGCAAACATTGAGAAGCGTACGCAGCAATACACCCAGCAAGCCAACAAGCACCGTCGCAAGATGATTTTTGAGCCTGGAGATTGGGTTTGGCTACACTTGAGGAAAGAGCGATTTCCCAAGCAACGCCAAAGCAAATTGTCCCCAAGAGGTGATGGACCATTTCGGGTACTCCAACGAGTCAATGACAACGCATACAAGTTGGAGCTACCTGGGGAGTACAATGTTAGTGCAACCTTCAACGTCGCGGACCTAAGCCCATTTCTTGACGAGGAGGATCCAGATTTGAGGGCAAATCCTTCTCAAGAGGAGGGGACTGATGTGTGCACGAGTCTCGGCCCACGCAATGACCCAGTCCGAGTTCCATCGGGCCCAGTCACACGTGCACGGGCCAAGCTCTTCAAAGAATCACTCCAAGCCCTGGTTCGAGTCGTCCAAGACCAACATGGAGTTCACAAAGATATTGAGGGCTTAGAGAGAGACAATCAAGCCATTTGCACAATGATCCAAGCCCACGAGGACTCAAGTGGGCCTTCAAGAGGACCGGCCCTATAGAGCCTTAGCCTTAGTATTTGATAGATTGGATTAATTTGTCTTCATAGCTCATTGGGCCGGCCCATCTTGGACACCAAGATGACCGAACTCTTTGCCATTGTTTCCTTAGGTTTTCTTAGTCACTTTGGCCTATAAATAGGCTTGCTTTGTAAGGTTTTAGGGTAGTCGTTTTATCAATAAAATTGGTTTAATTCGTTCCTTCTTCCAAGAAGAGAGTTCGAGCACTTTAACTTGCTTTGGCAAGGGTTATTGAGCAATCTTGCGTCCTGTCCTCGATTGTTCATCCGACCTATTCCCCTGGAGTATTCACCTTCATCGGAGTGTCGTCTACCACCTACATCAAATCGTGTCGTCCGTTTGATTCTAGGTCCCGCAATCCAAGCGTTGGACAACCTTGCTAGATCCTTGGGCAAACGTGCTACGTGTCTCGAAACAAGTTGATCGAGGAACGTATCAGTGAGGTACGTGTCTACAAACAGGTACGTATTCCTTTCTCTATTGGCAATTACATAGATGAGGTTGTGTGTGATGTTGTGCCTATGCATGCGACACATGTCACACCTTGGCAATTTGACAAATCCGTCACGTTTGATGAACGAGCAAATAAATACACTCTCTTGCACAATGGAAAATGCCTGGTCCTCACACCACTCACACCTGCCCAAGTGTATGTGGACCAACTTAAGTTACAAAGAGAGTGTGAACAAGACCGCCAAAAGAGGAAACAAAAGGCGGCCGATCCTGGCAAATGCTCCACTTCTACAAGTGAGCATTCGACCAAGGGTCAAGTGGGCACACCTGGTGATACGCATGATCATTCACCCATTAAACCACCCACTAGGAAGCAAAACATGATCATTAAGGCTAAGGATGTTAGAAAGGTTATAAATTCTGATCAGCCTATACTTCTCATGATTTGCAAGCATGTGCTCTTAGATGTTGCTGAGCTCAATAAGGCATTGCCTTCGAGCATGGTTGCTCTTTTGCAGGAATTCGAGGATGTATTCCCTGATGAGGTCCCTGATGGTTTACCACCCATTCGAGGGATTGAGCATCAAATAGACTGATTCCGGGAGCACCCCTACCCAACAAACCGGTTTACCGCATGGGTCCTGAGGAGACAAAAGAGCTTCAAAGGCAAGTTGATGGCCTCTTAGGTAAGGGTTGGGTAAAACAGAGTTTAAATCCTTGTGTTGTGCCTATGATACTTTCCCCCAAAAAGGATGGTACTTGGCGCATGTGCACTGACTGTAGGGCTGTATCATCATCCCATTCCTAGACTTGATGATATGCTTGATGAACTCGATGGTGCTATCATTTTCACCAAAATCGATTTAAGGTGTGGCTATCATCAAATTAGGATGAAAGAAGGCGATGAGTGGAAAACGGCGTTCAAAACCAAACATGAGTGTGGAGGACTACCACAAAGAAATTGAGATGACCATGATGAGGGCCAACATTCAAGAAGACAATGAGGCCACGATGGCTCGGTTTCTTAGAGGTCTCAATCCTGACCTTCAAGAAGCCTTGGAGCTCCAACATTACTTGGACATGCACGACCTTCTAGAACTCGCTATTAAGGCCGAGCGGGGGAAGAAACTAAGACGTGGAGTACGTACGTTCCAAACTTCTAACACCACTTCATGGAGGGGCAACCAACCACGAAGGGCGACCCACAAAGTTGGAAATGCGGCAGCACCAACCTCTTCTAACCGAATCCAAGGTAACACCTCTAACCGCCATTCCTATTCTACCCCTAACAAGGTTTCCGATGCATCCAGGTCCACTTCAAAGGCACCGCATGAGACTCCTAAGACTAGGAGTAGGGACATCAAGTGCTTCAAGTGCCAAGGGTTTGGACATATTCAATCTCAGTGCCCAAACCAACGGGTCATGCTCATCACTCACAATGGCGAAATCGTGTCTGATGATGACGAATGTGAGGAGATGCCCGAACTGGTCGAAGACGACTGCCTAGAAGAGGAGTCAGCTGGGGAGGCTTGCTCGCCTACACGAGGAGAAGTAGGTTGCTTGGTGGCACGGCGAGTGCTAACCGCCCGCGTTAAGGAGGACGAGCAGCTACAACGCGAAAACCTTTTCTACACCCGCTGTAAGATAGGCGACAAGGTGTGTAGTCTCATCATCGACGGTGGGAGTTGCACGAACGTGGCCAGTTTGCTCATGGTTGAGAGTCTAGGACTCCCCACTACCAGGCATCCAAATCCTTACCGCCTCCAATGGCTAAGTGAGGATGGTGAGGTACGAGTCTTCAAACAGGTACGCATTCCCTTTTCAATTGGTACTTACACTGATGAAATCGTGTGCAACGTAGTACCAATGCATGCTACGCATATCATTTTGGGAAGGCCCTGGCAATTTGACAAACACGTGACATTCGATGGAAGAGCAAATAAGTACACCCTTTTGCACGATGGCAAACGTAAGGTCCTTACACCTCTCACACCTGCACAAGTTTATGAGGACCAACTACTATTGCAAAGGGAGTGTGAACAAGACCGTCAAAGGAGGAAACTAAAGGCAGTCGACCCTGGCAAAGGCTCCACGTCTACGAGTGAGCCATCAACCAAGGGTCAAGGGAGCACACCTAGGGGTATACATGACAAATCACCTACCGCACCTACCACTAGGAAGCACAACATGATTATTAAGGCTAAAGATGTTAGAAAAGTGGTGAACTCTAATCAGCCTATACTTCTCATGATTTGCAAGCATGTGCTCTTGGATGTTGCTGAGCTCGACAAGGCGTTGCCTGCGAGCATAGTTGCTCTTTTGCAAGAATTTGGGGATGTTTTCCCTGACGAGGTCCCTGATGGCTTACCACCCATTCGGGGAATTGAACACCAAATCGACCTCATTCCTGGAGCACCATTGCCCAACAAACCTGCCTACCGCATGGGCCCTGAGGAGACCAAGGAGCTTCAAAGGCAAGTTGATGGCCTCTTAGGTAAGGGTTGGGTAAAGGAAAGTCTAAGTCCTTGCGCTGTGCCTGTGATACTTGTTCCCAAAAAGGACGGTACTTGGCGCATGTGCACTGACTGTCGGGCTGTGAACGCTATCACTGTCAAATATCGTCATCCCATTCCTAGACTTGATGATATGCTTGATGAACTCGATGGTGCCATTATTTTCACCAAAATAGACTTAAGGAGCGGCTATCATCAAATTCGGATGAAAGAAGGCGACGAGTGGAAAACAGCCTTCAAAACCAAACATGGTCTCTATGAGTGGCTAGTCATGCCTTTTGGCTTAACTAATGCCCCTAGCACCTTCATGCGACTAATGAACCATGTGTTGAGACACTTTATTGGCAAGTTTGTCATTGTTTACTTTGATGACATCCTGATCTATAGTCGTAGTGAGCATGAGCACCTAGAGCATGTGAGAATAGTTCTTGAGACACTTCGACAGGCGCGTCTTTACGCCAACCTCAAGAAGTGCACCTTTTGTACTAACGAGCTTGTGTTTTTAGGCTATGTGGTAAGTTCGCAGGGCATCAAGGTGGACAAATCCAAGATTGAGGCCATCGAGCAATGGCCAACTCCCACGTCCGTCCCTGACGTGCGCAGCTTTCTTGGATTGGCGGGCTTTTACCGGCGCTTTGTCAAAGATTTTAGCACCATTGCCGCCCCGTTGACCGCCGTGACAAAGAAGAATGACAAGTTCCACTGGGGAGAATCACAAGAACAAGCATTTCTCGCCCTCAAGGACACACTCACACATGCGCCTGTGTTAGCATTACCAAATTTTCACAAGACTTTTGAAATTGAATGTGATGCTTCTGGTGTAGGTATTGGAGCGGTCCTCATGCAAGACAAGAGGCCTTGTGCCTTCTTTAGTGAGAAACTGGGGGGAGCTGCATTAAACTACCCCACGTACGACAAGGAGTTGTACGCATTAGTGAGGGCTTTGGAGACTTGGCAACACTATCTTCGCCCTCGGGAGTTCGTGATACACACTGATCACGAGTCATTGAAGTACCTCAAGGGACAACCCAAGTTAAGCAAGCGACATGCCAAATGGGTAAGCTTCATTGACACCTTTTCGTATGTCATTAAGTATTAAGACTGGCAAAACGAATGTAGTGGCTGATGCATTATCACGTAGACATTCGTTGCTCGCCCTTCTGGATGCCAAGTTACTAGGGTTCGCATTGGTTAAGGAACTCTACACAAATGATCATGACTTTGGTGATATCTATGTTGCTTGTGTTAAGAACCCGCATGGAAAATACTTCTTGCATGATGGATTTCTATTCCATGTAGATAAACTGTGTGTACCTAATTCTTCCATTCGTGATCTTTTGATTCGAGAGGCACATAGTGGTGGTCTCATGGGCCACTTTGGCATCACCAAGACTCTGGCCATGTTGCAAGAGCACTTTTACTGGCCTCATATGCGTAGAGATGTTGAACGCATGGTTGGTAGATGTGCTACTTGTCACAAGGCAAAGTCTAAGACAAATCCATATGGCTTGTATACCCCATTACCTATCCCTCACCATCCTTGGGTTGATTTGTCTATGGACTTTGTATTAGGATTGCCTTGATCAACAAGGGGTAATGACTCCATCTTTGTTGTGGTTGATAGATTCTCTAAGATGGCTCATTTTATTCCTTGCCACAAAACTGACGATGCATCTCATATTGCTAATCTGTTCTTCAAAGAAATTGTCCGTCTGCATGGCCTGCCTAAAACTATTGTCAGTGATAGAGATGTGAAATTCTTGAGTTACTTTTGGAAGACTTTGTGGTCCAAACTGGGCACTAGGTTATTATTCTCCACCACTAGTCATCCACAAAGCGATGGACAAACTGAAGTTGTCAATCGCACACTTGGCACTCTACTTCGGGCCTTGATTAAAAAGAATCTTAAGACTTGGGAAGAGTGCCTCCCTCATGTTGAATTCGCCTACAATCGAACTGTGCATAGTGCCACACAATACTCCCCCTTTGAGATTGTTTATGGCTTCAACCCCGTCACCCCCCTTGATTTGGTGCCCTTACCTTCCTCTGAGCACACAAGCTTAGATGGGAAAAAGAAAGCTGATTCTGTGCGCAGGTTACATGAGGCCGTGCGAGCAAACATTGAGAAGCGTACGCAGCAATACACCCAGCAAGCCAACAAGCACCGTCGCAAGATGATTTTTGAGCCTGGAGATTGGGTTTGGCTACACTTGAGGAAAGAGCGATTTCCCAAGCAACGCCAAAGCAAATTGTCCCCAAGAGGTGATGGACCATTTCGGGTACTCCAACGAGTCAATGACAACGCATACAAGTTGGAGCTACCTGGGGAGTACAATGTTAGTGCAACCTTCAACGTCGCGGACCTAAGCCCATTTCTTGACGAGGAGGATCCAGATTTGAGGGCAAATCCTTCTCAAGAGGAGGGGACTGATGTGTGCACGAGTCTCGGCCCACGCAATGACCCAGTCCGAGTTCCATCGGGCCCAGTCACACGTGCACGGGCCAAGCTCTTCAAAGAATCACTCCAAGCCCTGGTTCGAGTCGTCCAAGACCAACATGGAGTTCACAAAGATATTGAGGGCTTAGAGAGAGACAATCAAGCCATTTGCACAATGATCCAAGCCCACGAGGACTCAAGTGGGCCTTCAAGAGGACCGGCCCTATAGGGCCTTAGCCTTAGTATTTGATAGATTGGATTAATTTGTCTTCATAGCTCATTGGGCCGGCCCATCTTGGACACCAAGATGACCGAACTCTTTGCCATTG
Organism: Coffea arabica; assembly: GCF_036785885.1. Taxonomy (NCBI): domain Eukaryota; kingdom Viridiplantae; phylum Streptophyta; class Magnoliopsida; order Gentianales; family Rubiaceae; genus Coffea; species Coffea arabica. The sequence continues at coordinate 28,671,628 of NC_092318.1, read as the reverse complement.
TTTCCTTAGGTTTTCTTAGTCACTTTGGCCTATAAATAGGCTTGCTTTGTAAGGTTTTAGGGTAGTCGTTTTATCAATAAAATTGGTTTAATTCGTTCCTTCTTCCAAGAAGAGAGTTCGAGCACTTTAACTTGCTTTGGCAAGGGTTATTGAGCAATCTTGCGTCCTGTCCTCGATTGTTCATCCGACCTATTCCCCTGGAGTATTCACCTTCATCGGAGTGTCGTCTACCACCTACATCAAATCGTGTCGTCCGTTTGATTCTAGGTCCCGCAATCCAAGCGTTGGACAACCTTGCTAGATCCTTGGGCAAACGTGCTACGTGTCTCGAAACAAGTTGATCGAGGAACGTATCAGTGAGGTACGTGTCTACAAACAGGTACGTATTCCTTTCTCTATTGGCAATTACATAGATGAGGTTGTGTGTGATGTTGTGCCTATGCATGCGACACATGTCACACCTTGGCAATTTGACAAATCCGTCACGTTTGATGAACGAGCAAATAAATACACTCTCTTGCACAATGGAAAATGCCTGGTCCTCACACCACTCACACCTGCCCAAGTGTATGTGGACCAACTTAAGTTACAAAGAGAGTGTGAACAAGACCGCCAAAAGAGGAAACAAAAGGCGGCCGATCCTGGCAAATGCTCCACTTCTACAAGTGAGCATTCGACCAAGGGTCAAGTGGGCACACCTGGTGATACGCATGATCATTCACCCATTAAACCACCCACTAGGAAGCAAAACATGATCATTAAGGCTAAGGATGTTAGAAAGGTTATAAATTCTGATCAGCCTATACTTCTCATGATTTGCAAGCATGTGCTCTTAGATGTTGCTGAGCTCAATAAGGCATTGCCTTCGAGCATGGTTGCTCTTTTGCAGGAATTCGAGGATGTATTCCCTGATGAGGTCCCTGATGGTTTACCACCCATTCGAGGGATTGAGCATCAAATAGACTGATTCCGGGAGCACCCCTACCCAACAAACCGGTTTACCGCATGGGTCCTGAGGAGACAAAAGAGCTTCAAAGGCAAGTTGATGGCCTCTTAGGTAAGGGTTGGGTAAAACAGAGTTTAAATCCTTGTGTTGTGCCTATGATACTTTCCCCCAAAAAGGATGGTACTTGGCGCATGTGCACTGACTGTAGGGCTGTATCATCATCCCATTCCTAGACTTGATGATATGCTTGATGAACTCGATGGTGCTATCATTTTCACCAAAATCGATTTAAGGTGTGGCTATCATCAAATTAGGATGAAAGAAGGCGATGAGTGGAAAACGGCGTTCAAAACCAAACATGAGTGTGGAGGACTACCACAAAGAAATTGAGATGACCATGATGAGGGCCAACATTCAAGAAGACAATGAGGCCACGATGGCTCGGTTTCTTAGAGGTCTCAATCCTGACCTTCAAGAAGCCTTGGAGCTCCAACATTACTTGGACATGCACGACCTTCTAGAACTCGCTATTAAGGCCGAGCGGGGGAAGAAACTAAGACGTGGAGTACGTACGTTCCAAACTTCTAACACCACTTCATGGAGGGGCAACCAACCACGAAGGGCGACCCACAAAGTTGGAAATGCGGCAGCACCAACCTCTTCTAACCGAATCCAAGGTAACACCTCTAACCGCCATTCCTATTCTACCCCTAACAAGGTTTCCGATGCATCCAGGTCCACTTCAAAGGCACCGCATGAGACTCCTAAGACTAGGAGTAGGGACATCAAGTGCTTCAAGTGCCAAGGGTTTGGACATATTCAATCTCAGTGCCCAAACCAACGGGTCATGCTCATCACTCACAATGGCGAAATCGTGTCTGATGATGACGAATGTGAGGAGATGCCCGAACTGGTCGAAGACGACTGCCTAGAAGAGGAGTCAGCTGGGGAGGCTTGCTCGCCTACACGAGGAGAAGTAGGTTGCTTGGTGGCACGGCGAGTGCTAACCGCCCGCGTTAAGGAGGACGAGCAGCTACAACGCGAAAACCTTTTCTACACCCGCTGTAAGATAGGCGACAAGGTGTGTAGTCTCATCATCGACGGTGGGAGTTGCACGAACGTGGCCAGTTTGCTCATGGTTGAGAGTCTAGGACTCCCCACTACCAGGCATCCAAATCCTTACCGCCTCCAATGGCTAAGTGAGGATGGTGAGGTACGAGTCTTCAAACAGGTACGCATTCCCTTTTCAATTGGTACTTACACTGATGAAATCGTGTGCAACGTAGTACCAATGCATGCTACGCATATCATTTTGGGAAGGCCCTGGCAATTTGACAAACACGTGACATTCGATGGAAGAGCAAATAAGTACACCCTTTTGCACGATGGCAAACGTAAGGTCCTTACACCTCTCACACCTGCACAAGTTTATGAGGACCAACTACTATTGCAAAGGGAGTGTGAACAAGACCGTCAAAGGAGGAAACTAAAGGCAGTCGACCCTGGCAAAGGCTCCACGTCTACGAGTGAGCCATCAACCAAGGGTCAAGGGAGCACACCTAGGGGTATACATGACAAATCACCTACCGCACCTACCACTAGGAAGCACAACATGATTATTAAGGCTAAAGATGTTAGAAAAGTGGTGAACTCTAATCAGCCTATACTTCTCATGATTTGCAAGCATGTGCTCTTGGATGTTGCTGAGCTCGACAAGGCGTTGCCTGCGAGCATAGTTGCTCTTTTGCAAGAATTTGGGGATGTTTTCCCTGACGAGGTCCCTGATGGCTTACCACCCATTCGGGGAATTGAACACCAAATCGACCTCATTCCTGGAGCACCATTGCCCAACAAACCTGCCTACCGCATGGGCCCTGAGGAGACCAAGGAGCTTCAAAGGCAAGTTGATGGCCTCTTAGGTAAGGGTTGGGTAAAGGAAAGTCTAAGTCCTTGCGCTGTGCCTGTGATACTTGTTCCCAAAAAGGACGGTACTTGGCGCATGTGCACTGACTGTCGGGCTGTGAACGCTATCACTGTCAAATATCGTCATCCCATTCGTAGACTTGATGATATGCTTGATGAACTCGATGGTGCCATTATTTTCACCAAAATAGACTTAAGGAGCGGCTATCATCAAATTCGGATGAAAGAAGGCGACGAGTGGAAAACAGCCTTCAAAACCAAACATGGTCTCTATGAGTGGCTAGTCATGCCTTTTGGCTTAACTAATGCCCCTAGCACCTTCATGCGACTAATGAACCATGTGTTGAGACACTTTATTGGCAAGTTTGTCATTGTTTACTTTGATGACATCCTGATCTATAGTCGTAGTGAGCATGAGCACCTAGAGCATGTGAGAATAGTTCTTGAGACACTTCGACAGGCGCGTCTTTACGCCAACCTCAAGAAGTGCACCTTTTGTACTAACGAGCTTGTGTTTTTAGGCTATGTGGTAAGTTCGCAGGGCATCAAGGTGGACAAATCCAAGATTGAGGCCATCGAGCAATGGCCAACTCCCACGTCCGTCCCTGACGTGCGCAGCTTTCTTGGATTGGCGGGCTTTTACCGGCGCTTTGTCAAAGATTTTAGCACCATTGCCGCCCCGTTGACCGCCGTGACAAAGAAGAATGACAAGTTCCACTGGGGAGAATCACAAGAACAAGCATTTCTCGCCCTCAAGGACACACTCACACATGCGCCTGTGTTAGCATTACCAAATTTTCACAAGACTTTTGAAATTGAATGTGATGCTTCTGGTGTAGGTATTGGAGCGGTCCTCATGCAAGACAAGAGGCCTTGTGCCTTCTTTAGTGAGAAACTGGGGGGAGCTGCATTAAACTACCCCACGTACGACAAGGAGTTGTACGCATTAGTGAGGGCTTTGGAGACTTGGCAACACTATCTTCGCCCTCGGGAGTTCGTGATACACACTGATCACGAGTCATTGAAGTACCTCAAGGGACAACCCAAGTTAAGCAAGCGACATGCCAAATGGGTAAGCTTCATTGACACCTTTTCGTATGTCATTAAGTATTAAGACTGGCAAAACGAATGTAGTGGCTGATGCATTATCACGTAGACATTCGTTGCTCGCCCTTCTGGATGCCAAGTTACTAGGGTTCGCATTGGTTAAGGAACTCTACACAAATGATCATGACTTTGGTGATATCTATGTTGCTTGTGTTAAGAACCCGCATGGAAAATACTTCTTGCATGATGGATTTCTATTCCATGTAGATAAACTGTGTGTACCTAATTCTTCCATTCGTGATCTTTTGATTCGAGAGGCACATAGTGGTGGTCTCATGGGCCACTTTGGCATCACCAAGACTCTGGCCATGTTGCAAGAGCACTTTTACTGGCCTCATATGCGTAGAGATGTTGAACGCATGGTTGGTAGATGTGCTACTTGTCACAAGGCAAAGTCTAAGACAAATCCATATGGCTTGTATACCCCATTACCTATCCCTCACCATCCTTGGGTTGATTTGTCTATGGACTTTGTATTAGGATTGCCTTGATCAACAAGGGGTAATGACTCCATCTTTGTTGTGGTTGATAGATTCTCTAAGATGGCTCATTTTATTCCTTGCCACAAAACTGACGATGCATCTCATATTGCTAATCTGTTCTTCAAAGAAATTGTCCGTCTGCATGGCCTGCCTAAAACTATTGTCAGTGATAGAGATGTGAAATTCTTGAGTTACTTTTGGAAGACTTTGTGGTCCAAACTGGGCACTAGGTTATTATTCTCCACCACTAGTCATCCACAAAGCGATGGACAAACTGAAGTTGTCAATCGCACACTTGGCACTCTACTTCGGGCCTTGATTAAAAAGAATCTTAAGACTTGGGAAGAGTGCCTCCCTCATGTTGAATTCGCCTACAATCGAACTGTGCATAGTGCCACACAATACTCCCCCTTTGAGATTGTTTATGGCTTCAACCCCGTCACCCCCCATTGATTTGGTGCCCTTACCTTCCTCTGAGCACACAAGCTTAGATGGGAAAAAGAAAGCTGATTCTGTGCGCAGGTTACATGAGGCCGTGCGAGCAAACATTGAGAAGCGTACGCAGCAATACACCCAGCAAGCCAACAAGCACCGTCGCAAGATGATTTTTGAGCCTGGAGATTGGGTTTGGCTACACTTGAGGAAAGAGCGATTTCCCAAGCAACGCCAAAGCAAATTGTCCCCAAGAGGTGATGGACCATTTCGGGTACTCCAACGAGTCAATGACAACGCATACAAGTTGGAGCTACCTGGGGAGTACAATGTTAGTGCAACCTTCAACGTCGCGGACCTAAGCCCATTTCTTGACGAGGAGGATCCAGATTTGAGGGCAAATCCTTCTCAAGAGGAGGGGACTGATGTGTGCACGAGTCTCGGCCCACGCAATGACCCAGTCCGAGTTCCATCGGGCCCAGTCACACGTGCACGGGCCAAGCTCTTCAAAGAATCACTCCAAGCCCTGGTTCGAGTCGTCCAAGACCAACATGGAGTTCACAAAGATATTGAGGGCTTAGAGAGAGACAATCAAGCCATTTGCACAATGATCCAAGCCCACGAGGACTCAAGTGGGCCTTCAAGAGGACCGGCCCTATAGGGCCTTAGCCTTAGTATTTGATAGATTGGATTAATTTGTCTTCATAGCTCATTGGGCCGGCCCATCTTGGACACCAAGATGACCGAACTCTTTGCCATTGTTTCCTTAGGTTTTCTTAGTCACTTTGGCCTATAAATAGGCTTGCTTTGTAAGGTTTTAGGGTAGTCGTTTTATCAATAAAATTGGTTTAATTCGTTCCTTCTTCCAAGAAGAGAGTTCGAGCACTTTAACTTGCTTTGGCAAGGGTTATTGAGCAATCTTGCGTCCTGTCCTCGATTGTTCATCCGACCTATTCCCCTGGAGTATTCACCTTCATCGGAGTGTCGTCTACCACCTACATCAAATCGTGTCGTCCGTTTGATTCTAGGTCCCGCAATCCAAGCGTTGGACAACCTTGCTAGATCCTTGGGCAAACGTGCTACGTGTCTCGAAACAAGTTGATCGAGGAACGTATCAGTGAGGTACGTGTCTACAAACAGGTACGTATTCCTTTCTCTATTGGCAATTACATAGATGAGGTTGTGTGTGATGTTGTGCCTATGCATGCGACACATGTCACACCTTGGCAATTTGACAAATCCGTCACGTTTGATGAACGAGCAAATAAATACACTCTCTTGCACAATGGAAAATGCCTGGTCCTCACACCACTCACACCTGCCCAAGTGTATGTGGACCAACTTAAGTTACAAAGAGAGTGTGAACAAGACCGCCAAAAGAGGAAACAAAAGGCGGCCGATCCTGGCAAATGCTCCACTTCTACAAGTGAGCATTCGACCAAGGGTCAAGTGGGCACACCTGGTGATACGCATGATCATTCACCCATTAAACCACCCACTAGGAAGCAAAACATGATCATTAAGGCTAAGGATGTTAGAAAGGTTATAAATTCTGATCAGCCTATACTTCTCATGATTTGCAAGCATGTGCTCTTAGATGTTGCTGAGCTCAATAAGGCATTGCCTTCGAGCATGGTTGCTCTTTTGCAGGAATTCGAGGATGTATTCCCTGATGAGGTCCCTGATGGTTTACCACCCATTCGAGGGATTGAGCATCAAATAGACTGATTCCGGGAGCACCCCTACCCAACAAACCGGTTTACCGCATGGGTCCTGAGGAGACAAAAGAGCTTCAAAGGCAAGTTGATGGCCTCTTAGGTAAGGGTTGGGTAAAACAGAGTTTAAATCCTTGTGTTGTGCCTATGATACTTTCCCCCAAAAAGGATGGTACTTGGCGCATGTGCACTGACTGTAGGGCTGTATCATCATCCCATTCCTAGACTTGATGATATGCTTGATGAACTCGATGGTGCTATCATTTTCACCAAAATCGATTTAAGGTGTGGCTATCATCAAATTAGGATGAAAGAAGGCGATGAGTGGAAAACGGCGTTCAAAACCAAACATGAGTGTGGAGGACTACCACAAAGAAATTGAGATGACCATGATGAGGGCCAACATTCAAGAAGACAATGAGGCCACGATGGCTCGGTTTCTTAGAGGTCTCAATCCTGACCTTCAAGAAGCCTTGGAGCTCCAACATTACTTGGACATGCACGACCTTCTAGAACTCGCTATTAAGGCCGAGCGGGGGAAGAAACTAAGACGTGGAGTACGTACGTTCCAAACTTCTAACACCACTTCATGGAGGGGCAACCAACCACGAAGGGCGACCCACAAAGTTGGAAATGCGGCAGCACCAACCTCTTCTAACCGAATCCAAGGTAACACCTCTAACCGCCATTCCTATTCTACCCCTAACAAGGTTTCCGATGCATCCAGGTCCACTTCAAAGGCACCGCATGAGACTCCTAAGACTAGGAGTAGGGACATCAAGTGCTTCAAGTGCCAAGGGTTTGGACATATTCAATCTCAGTGCCCAAACCAACGGGTCATGCTCATCACTCACAATGGCGAAATCGTGTCTGATGATGAAGAATGTGAGGAGATGCCCGAACTGGTCGAAGACGACTGCCTAGAAGAGGAGTCAGCTGGGGAGGCTTGCTCGCCTACACGAGGAGAAGTAGGTTGCTTGGTGGCACGGCGAGTGCTAACCGCCCGCGTTAAGGAGGACGAGCAGCTACAACGCGAAAACCTTTTCTACACCCGCTGTAAGATAGGCGACAAGGTGTGTAGTCTCATCATCGACGGTGGGAGTTGCACGAACGTGGCCAGTTTGCTCATGGTTGAGAGTCTAGGACTCCCCACTACCAGGCATCCAAATCCTTACCGCCTCCAATGGCTAAGTGAGGATGGTGAGGTACGAGTCTTCAAACAGGTACGCATTCCCTTTTCAATTGGTACTTACACTGATGAAATCGTGTGCAACGTAGTACCAATGCATGCTACGCATATCATTTTGGGAAGGCCCTGGCAATTTGACAAACACGTCACATTCGATGGAAGAGCAAATAAGTACACCCTTTTGCACGATGGCAAACGTAAGGTCCTTACACCTCTCACACCTGCACAAGTTTATGAGGACCAACTACTATTGCAAAGGGAGTGTGAACAAGACCGTCAAAGGAGGAAACTAAAGGCAGTCGACCCTGGCAAAGGCTCCACGTCTACGAGTGAGCCATCAACCAAGGGTCAAGGGAGCACACCTAGGGGTATACATGACAAATCACCTACCGCACCTACCACTAGGAAGCACAACATGATTATTAAGGCTAAAGATGTTAGAAAAGTGGTGAACTCTAATCAGCCTATACTTCTCATGATTTGCAAGCATGTGCTCTTGGATGTTGCTGAGCTCGACAAGGCGTTGCCTGCGAGCATAGTTGCTCTTTTGCAAGAATTTGGGGATGTTTTCCCTGACGAGGTCCCTGATGGCTTACCACCCATTCGGGGAATTGAACACCAAATCGACCTCATTCCTGGAGCACCATTGCCCAACAAACCTGCCTACCGCATGGGCCCTGAGGAGACCAAGGAGCTTCAAAGGCAAGTTGATGGCCTCTTAGGTAAGGGTTGGGTAAAGGAAAGTCTAAGTCCTTGCGCTGTGCCTGTGATACTTGTTCCCAAAAAGGACGGTACTTGGCGCATGTGCACTGACTGTCGGGCTGTGAACGCTATCACTGTCAAATATCGTCATCCCATTCGTAGACTTGATGATATGCTTGATGAACTCGATGGTGCCATTATTTTCACCAAAATAGACTTAAGGAGCGGCTATCATCAAATTCGGATGAAAGAAGGCGACGAGTGGAAAACAGCCTTCAAAACCAAACATGGTCTCTATGAGTGGCTAGTCATGCCTTTTGGCTTAACTAATGCCCCTAGCACCTTCATGCGACTAATGAACCATGTGTTGAGACACTTTATTGGCAAGTTTGTCATTGTTTACTTTGATGACATCCTGATCTATAGTCGTAGTGAGCATGAGCACCTAGAGCATGTGAGAATAGTTCTTGAGACACTTCGACAGGCGCGTCTTTACGCCAACCTCAAGAAGTGCACCTTTTGTACTAACGAGCTTGTGTTTTTAGGCTATGTGGTAAGTTCGCAGGGCATCAAGGTGGACAAATCCAAGATTGAGGCCATCGAGCAATGGCCAACTCCCACGTCCGTCCCTGACGTGCGCAGCTTTCTTGGATTGGCGGGCTTTTACCGGCGCTTTGTCAAAGATTTTAGCACCATTGCCGCCCCGTTGACCGCCGTGACAAAGAAGAATGACAAGTTCCACTGGGGAGAATCACAAGAACAAGCATTTCTCGCCCTCAAGGACACACTCACACATGCGCCTGTGTTAGCATTACCAAATTTTCACAAGACTTTTGAAATTGAATGTGATGCTTCTGGTGTAGGTATTGGAGCGGTCCTCATGCAAGACAAGAGGCCTTGTGCCTTCTTTAGTGAGAAACTGGGGGGAGCTGCATTAAACTACCCCACGTACGACAAGGAGTTGTACGCATTAGTGAGGGCTTTGGAGACTTGGCAACACTATCTTCGCCCTCGGGAGTTCGTGATACACACTGATCACGAGTCATTGAAGTACCTCAAGGGACAACCCAAGTTAAGCAAGCGACATGCCAAATGGGTAAGCTTCATTGACACCTTTTCGTATGTCATTAAGTATTAAGACTGGCAAAACGAATGTAGTGGCTGATGCATTATCACGTAGACATTCGTTGCTCGCCCTTCTGGATGCCAAGTTACTAGGGTTCGCATTGGTTAAGGAACTCTACACAAATGATCATGACTTTGGTGATATCTATGTTGCTTGTGTTAAGAACCCGCATGGAAAATACTTCTTGCATGATGGATTTCTATTCCATGTAGATAAACTGTGTGTACCTAATTCTTCCATTCGTGATCTTTTGATTCGAGAGGCACATAGTGGTGGTCTCATGGGCCACTTTGGCATCACCAAGACTCTGGCCATGTTGCAAGAGCACTTTTACTGGCCTCATATGCGTAGAGATGTTGAACGCATGGTTGGTAGATGTGCTACTTGTCACAAGGCAAAGTCTAAGACAAATCCATATGGCTTGTATACCCCATTACCTATCCCTCACCATCCTTGGGTTGATTTGTCTATGGACTTTGTATTAGGATTGCCTTGATCAACAAGGGGTAATGACTCCATCTTTGTTGTGGTTGATAGATTCTCTAAGATGGCTCATTTTATTCCTTGCCACAAAACTGACGATGCATCTCATATTGCTAATCTGTTCTTCAAAGAAATTGTCCGTCTGCATGGCCTGCCTAAAACTATTGTCAGTGATAGAGATGTGAAATTCTTGAGTTACTTTTGGAAGACTTTGTGGTCCAAACTGGGCACTAGGTTATTATTCTCCACCACTAGTCATCCACAAAGCGATGGACAAACTGAAGTTGTCAATCGCACACTTGGCACTCTACTTCGGGCCTTGATTAAAAAGAATCTTAAGACTTGGGAAGAGTGCCTCCCTCATGTTGAATTCGCCTACAATCGAACTGTGCATAGTGCCACACAATACTCCCCCTTTGAGATTGTTTATGGCTTCAACCCCGTCACCCCCATTGATTTGGTGCCCTTACCTTCCTCTGAGCACACAAGCTTAGATGGGAAAAAGAAAGCTGATTCTGTGCGCAGGTTACATGAGGCCGTGCGAGCAAACATTGAGAAGCGTACGCAGCAATACACCCAGCAAGCCAACAAGCACCGTCGCAAGATGATTTTTGAGCCTGGAGATTGGGTTTGGCTACACTTGAGGAAAGAGCGATTTCCCAAGCAACGCCAAAGCAAATTGTCCCCAAGAGGTGATGGACCATTTCGGGTACTCCAACGAGTCAATGACAACGCATACAAGTTGGAGCTACCTGGGGAGTACAATGTTAGTGCAACCTTCAACGTCGCGGACCTAAGCCCATTTCTTGACGAGGAGGATCCAGATTTGAGGGCAAATCCTTCTCAAGAGGAGGGGACTGATGTGTGCACGAGTCTCGGCCCACGCAATGACCCAGTCCGAGTTCCATCGGGCCCAGTCACACGTGCACGGGCCAAGCTCTTCAAAGAATCACTCCAAGCCCTGGTTCGAGTCGTCCAAGACCAACATGGAGTTCACAAAGATATTGAGGGCTTAGAGAGAGACAATCAAGCCATTTGCACCATGATCCAAGCCCACGAGGACTCAAGTGGGCCTTCAAGAGGACCGGCCCTATAGGGCCTTAGCCTTAGTATTTGATAGATTGGATTAATTTGTCTTCATAGCTCATTGGGCCGGCCCATCTTGGACACCAAGATGACCGAATTCTTTGCCATTGTTTCCTTAGGTTTTCTTAGTCACTTTGGCCTATAAATAGGCTTGCTTTGTAAGGTTTTAGAGTAGTCGTTTTATCAATAAAATTGGTTTAATTCGTTCCTTCTTCCAAGAAGAGAGTTCGAGCACTTTAACTTGCTTTGGCAAGGGTTATTGAGCAATCTTGCGTCCTGTCCTCGATTGTTCATCCGACCTATTCCCCTGGAGTATTCACCTTCATCGGAGTGTCGTCTACCACCTACATCAAATCGTGTCGTCCGTTTGATTCTAGGTCCCGCAATCCAAGCGTTGGACAACCTTGCTAGATCCTTGGGCAAACGTGCTACGTGTCTCGAAACAAGTTGATCGAGGAACGTATCAGTGAGGTACGTGTCTACAAACAGGTACGTATTCCTTTCTCTATTGGCAATTACATAGATGAGGTTGTGTGTGATGTTGTGCCTATGCATGCGACACATGTCATCCTAGGGAGACCTTGGCAATTTGACAAATCCGTCACGTTTGATGAACGAGCAAATAAATACACTCTCTTGCACAATGGAAAATGCCTGGTCCTCACACCACTCACACCTGCCCAAGTGTATGTGGACCAACTTAAGTTACAAAGAGAGTGTGAACAAGACCGCCAAAAGAGGAAACAAAAGGCGGCCGATCCTGGCAAATGCTCCACTTCTACAAGTGAGCATTCGACCAAGGGTCAAGTGGGCACACCTGGTGATACGCATGATCATTCACCCATTAAACCACCCACTAGGAAGCAAAACATGATCATTAAGGCTAAGGATGTTAGAAAGGTTATAAATTCTGATCAGCCTATACTTCTCATGATTTGCAAGCATGTGCTCTTAGATGTTGCTGAGCTCAATAAGGCATTGCCTTCGAGCATGGTTGCTCTTTTGCAGGAATTCGAGGATGTATTCCCTGATGAGGTCCCTGATGGTTTACCACCCATTCGAGGGATTGAGCATCAAATAGACTGATTCCGGGAGCACCCCTACCCAACAAACCGGTTTACCGCATGGGTCCTGAGGAGACAAAAGAGCTTCAAAGGCAAGTTGATGGCCTCTTAGGTAAGGGTTGGGTAAAACAGAGTTTAAATCCTTGTGTTGTGCCTATGATACTTTCCCCCAAAAAGGATGGTACTTGGCGCATGTGCACTGACTGTAGGGCTGTATCATCATCCCATTCCTAGACTTGATGATATGCTTGATGAACTCGATGGTGCTATCATTTTCACCAAAATCGATTTAAGGTGTGGCTATCATCAAATTAGGATGAAAGAAGGCGATGAGTGGAAAACGGCGTTCAAAACCAAACATGAGTGTGGAGGACTACCACAAAGAAATTGAGATGACCATGATGAGGGCCAACATTCAAGAAGACAATGAGGCCACGATGGCTCGGTTTCTTAGAGGTCTCAATCCTGACCTTCAAGAAGCCTTGGAGCTCCAACATTACTTGGACATGCACGACCTTCTAGAACTCGCTATTAAGGCCGAGCGGGGGAAGAAACTAAGACGTGGAGTACGTACGTTCCAAACTTCTAACACCACTTCATGGAGGGGCAACCAACCACGAAGGGCGACCCACAAAGTTGGAAATGCGGCAGCACCAACCTCTTCTAACCGAATCCAAGGTAACACCTCTAACCGCCATTCCTATTCTACCCCTAACAAGGTTTCCGATGCATCCAGGTCCACTTCAAAGGCACCGCATGAGACTCCTAAGACTAGGAGTAGGGACATCAAGTGCTTCAAGTGCCAAGGGTTTGGACATATTCAATCTCAGTGCCCAAACCAACGGGTCATGCTCATCACTCACAATGGCGAAATCGTGTCTGATGATGAAGAATGTGAGGAGATGCCCGAACTGGTCGAAGACGACTGCCTAGAAGAGGAGTCAGCTGGGGAGGCTTGCTCGCCTACACGAGGAGAAGTAGGTTGCTTGGTGGCACGGCGAGTGCTAACCGCCCGCGTTAAGGAGGACGAGCAGCTACAACGCGAAAACCTTTTCTACACCCGCTGTAAGATAGGCGACAAGGTGTGTAGTCTCATCATCGACGGTGGGAGTTGCACGAACGTGGCCAGTTTGCTCATGGTTGAGAGTCTAGGACTCCCCACTACCAGGCATCCAAATCCTTACCGCCTCCAATGGCTAAGTGAGGATGGTGAGGTACGAGTCTTCAAACAGGTACGCATTCCCTTTTCAATTGGTACTTACACTGATGAAATCGTGTGCAACGTAGTACCAATGCATGCTACGCATATCATTTTGGGAAGGCCCTGGCAATTTGACAAACACGTCACATTCGATGGAAGAGCAAATAAGTACACCCTTTTGCACGATGGCAAACGTAAGGTCCTTACACCTCTCACACCTGCACAAGTTTATGAGGACCAACTACTATTGCAAAGGGAGTGTGAACAAGACCGTCAAAGGAGGAAACTAAAGGCAGTCGACCCTGGCAAAGGCTCCACGTCTACGAGTGAGCCATCAACCAAGGGTCAAGGGAGCACACCTAGGGGTATACATGACAAATCACCTACCGCACCTACCACTAGGAAGCACAACATGATTATTAAGGCTAAAGATGTTAGAAAAGTGGTGAACTCTAATCAGCCTATACTTCTCATGATTTGCAAGCATGTGCTCTTGGATGTTGCTGAGCTCGACAAGGCGTTGCCTGCGAGCATAGTTGCTCTTTTGCAAGAATTTGGGGATGTTTTCCCTGACGAGGTCCCTGATGGCTTACCACCCATTCGGGGAATTGAACACCAAATCGACCTCATTCCTGGAGCACCATTGCCCAACAAACCTGCCTACCGCATGGGCCCTGAGGAGACCAAGGAGCTTCAAAGGCAAGTTGATGGCCTCTTAGGTAAGGGTTGGGTAAAGGAAAGTCTAAGTCCTTGCGCTGTGCCTGTGATACTTGTTCCCAAAAAGGACGGTACTTGGCGCATGTGCACTGACTGTCGGGCTGTGAACGCTATCACTGTCAAATATCGTCATCCCATTCGTAGACTTGATGATATGCTTGATGAACTCGATGGTGCCATTATTTTCACCAAAATAGACTTAAGGAGCGGCTATCATCAAATTCGGATGAAAGAAGGCGACGAGTGGAAAACAGCCTTCAAAACCAAACATGGTCTCTATGAGTGGCTAGTCATGCCTTTTGGCTTAACTAATGCCCCTAGCACCTTCATGCGACTAATGAACCATGTGTTGAGACACTTTATTGGCAAGTTTGTCATTGTTTACTTTGATGACATCCTGATCTATAGTCGTAGTGAGCATGAGCACCTAGAGCATGTGAGAATAGTTCTTGAGACACTTCGACAGGCGCGTCTTTACGCCAACCTCAAGAAGTGCACCTTTTGTACTAACGAGCTTGTGTTTTTAGGCTATGTGGTAAGTTCGCAGGGCATCAAGGTGGACAAATCCAAGATTGAGGCCATCGAGCAATGGCCAACTCCCACGTCCGTCCCTGACGTGCGCAGCTTTCTTGGATTGGCGGGCTTTTACCGGCGCTTTGTCAAAGATTTTAGCACCATTGCCGCCCCGTTGACCGCCGTGACAAAGAAGAATGACAAGTTCCACTGGGGAGAATCACAAGAACAAGCATTTCTCGCCCTCAAGGACACACTCACACATGCGCCTGTGTTAGCATTACCAAATTTTCACAAGACTTTTGAAATTGAATGTGATGCTTCTGGTGTAGGTATTGGAGCGGTCCTCATGCAAGACAAGAGGCCTTGTGCCTTCTTTAGTGAGAAACTGGGGGGAGCTGCATTAAACTACCCCACGTACGACAAGGAGTTGTACGCATTAGTGAGGGCTTTGGAGACTTGGCAACACTATCTTCGCCCTCGGGAGTTCGTGATACACACTGATCACGAGTCATTGAAGTACCTCAAGGGACAACCCAAGTTAAGCAAGCGACATGCCAAATGGGTAAGCTTCATTGACACCTTTTCGTATGTCATTAAGTATTAAGACTGGCAAAACGAATGTAGTGGCTGATGCATTATCACGTAGACATTCGTTGCTCGCCCTTCTGGATGCCAAGTTACTAGGGTTCGCATTGGTTAAGGAACTCTACACAAATGATCATGACTTTGGTGATATCTATGTTGCTTGTGTTAAGAACCCGCATGGAAAATACTTCTTGCATGATGGATTTCTATTCCATGTAGATAAACTGTGTGTACCTAATTCTTCCATTCGTGATCTTTTGATTCGAGAGGCACATAGTGGTGGTCTCATGGGCCACTTTGGCATCACCAAGACTCTGGCCATGTTGCAAGAGCACTTTTACTGGCCTCATATGCGTAGAGATGTTGAACGCATGGTTGGTAGATGTGCTACTTGTCACAAGGCAAAGTCTAAGACAAATCCATATGGCTTGTATACCCCATTACCTATCCCTCACCATCCTTGGGTTGATTTGTCTATGGACTTTGTATTAGGATTGCCTTGATCAACAAGGGGTAATGACTCCATCTTTGTTGTGGTTGATAGATTCTCTAAGATGGCTCATTTTATTCCTTGCCACAAAACTGACGATGCATCTCATATTGCTAATCTGTTCTTCAAAGAAATTGTCCGTCTGCATGGCCTGCCTAAAACTATTGTCAGTGATAGAGATGTGAAATTCTTGAGTTACTTTTGGAAGACTTTGTGGTCCAAACTGGGCACTAGGTTATTATTCTCCACCACTAGTCATCCACAAAGCGATGGACAAACTGAAGTTGTCAATCGCACACTTGGCACTCTACTTCGGGCCTTGATTAAAAAGAATCTTAAGACTTGGGAAGAGTGCCTCCCTCATGTTGAATTCGCCTACAATCGAACTGTGCATAGTGCCACACAATACTCCCCCTTTGAGATTGTTTATGGCTTCAACCCCGTCACCCCCATTGATTTGGTGCCCTTACCTTCCTCTGAGCACACAAGCTTAGATGGGAAAAAGAAAGCTGATTCTGTGCGCAGGTTACATGAGGCCGTGCGAGCAAACATTGAGAAGCGTACGCAGCAATACACCCAGCAAGCCAACAAGCACCGTCGCAAGATGATTTTTGAGCCTGGAGATTGGGTTTGGCTACACTTGAGGAAAGAGCGATTTCCCAAGCAACGCCAAAGCAAATTGTCCCCAAGAGGTGATGGACCATTTCGGGTACTCCAACGAGTCAATGACAACGCATACAAGTTGGAGCTACCTGGGGAGTACAATGTTAGTGCAACCTTCAACGTCGCGGACCTAAGCCCATTTCTTGACGAGGAGGATCCAGATTTGAGGGCAAATCCTTCTCAAGAGGAGGGGACTGATGTGTGCACGAGTCTCGGCCCACGCAATGACCCAGTCCGAGTTCCATCGGGCCCAGTCACACGTGCACGGGCCAAGCTCTTCAAAGAATCACTCCAAGCCCTGGTTCGAGTCGTCCAAGACCAACATGGAGTTCACAAAGATATTGAGGGCTTAGAGAGAGACAATCAAGCCATTTGCACCATGATCCAAGCCCACGAGGACTCAAGTGGGCCTTCAAGAGGACCGGCCCTATAGGGCCTTAGCCTTAGTATTTGATAGATTGGATTAATTTGTCTTCATAGCTCATTGGGCCGGCCCATCTTGGACACCAAGATGACCGAATTCTTTGCCATTGTTTCCTTAGGTTTTCTTAGTCACTTTGGCCTATAAATAGGCTTGCTTTGTAAGGTTTTAGAGTAGTCGTTTTATCAATAAAATTGGTTTAATTCGTTCCTTCTTCCAAGAAGAGAGTTCGAGCACTTTAACTTGCTTTGGCAAGGGTTATTGAGCAATCTTGCGTCCTGTCCTCGATTGTTCATCCGACCTATTCCCCTGGAGTATTCACCTTCATCGGAGTGTCGTCTACCACCTACATCAAATCGTGTCGTCCGTTTGATTCTAGGTCCCGCAATCCAAGCGTTGGACAACCTTGCTAGATCCTTGGGCAAACGTGCTACGTGTCTCGAAACAAGTTGATCGAGGAACGTATCAGTGAGGTACGTGTCTACAAACAGGTACGTATTCCTTTCTCTATTGGCAATTACATAGATGAGGTTGTGTGTGATGTTGTGCCTATGCATGCGACACATGTCATCCTAGGGAGACCTTGGCAATTTGACAAATCCGTCACGTTTGATGAACGAGCAAATAAATACACTCTCTTGCACAATGGAAAATGCCTGGTCCTCACACCACTCACACCTGCCCAAGTGTATGTGGACCAACTTAAGTTACAAAGAGAGTGTGAACAAGACCGCCAAAAGAGGAAACAAAAGGCGGCCGATCCTGGCAAATGCTCCACTTCTACAAGTGAGCATTCGACCAAGGGTCAAGTGGGCACACCTGGTGATACGCATGATCATTCACCCATTAAACCACCCACTAGGAAGCAAAACATGATCATTAAGGCTAAGGATGTTAGAAAGGTTATAAATTCTGATCAGCCTATACTTCTCATGATTTGCAAGCATGTGCTCTTAGATGTTGCTGAGCTCAATAAGGCATTGCCTTCGAGCATGGTTGCTCTTTTGCAGGAATTCGAGGATGCATTCCCTGATGAGGTCCCTGATGGTTTACCACCCATTCGAGGGATTGAGCATCAAATAGACTGATTCCGGGAGCACCCCTACCCAACAAACCGGTTTACCGCATGGGTCCTGAGGAGACAAAAGAGCTTCAAAGGCAAGTTGATGGCCTCTTAGGTAAGGGTTGGGTAAAACAGAGTTTAAATCCTTGTGTTGTGCCTATGATACTTTCCCCCAAAAAGGATGGTACTTGGCGCATGTGCACTGACTGTAGGGCTGTATCATCATCCCATTCCTAGACTTGATGATATGCTTGATGAACTCGATGGTGCTATCATTTTCACCAAAATCGATTTAAGGTGTGGCTATCATCAAATTAGGATGAAAGAAGGCGATGAGTGGAAAACGGCGTTCAAAACCAAACATGAGTGTGGAGGACTACCACAAAGAAATTGAGATGACCATGATGAGGGCCAACATTCAAGAAGACAATGAGGCCACGATGGCTCGGTTTCTTAGAGGTCTCAATCCTGACCTTCAAGAAGCCTTGGAGCTCCAACATTACTTGGACATGCACGACCTTCTAGAACTCGCTATTAAGGCCGAGCGGGGAAAGAAACTAAGACGTGGAGTACGTACGTTCCAAACTTCTAACACCACTTCATGGAGGGGCAACCAACCACGAAGGGCGACCCACAAAGTTGGAAATGCGGCAGCACCAACCTCTTCTAACCGAATCCAAGGTAACACCTCTAACCGCCATTCCTATTCTACCCCTAACAAGGTTTCCGATGCATCCAGGTCCACTTCAAAGGCACCGCATGAGACTCCTAAGACTAGGAGTAGGGACATCAAGTGCTTCAAGTGCCAAGGGTTTGGACATATTCAATCTCAGTGCCCAAACCAACGGGTCATGCTCATCACTCACAATGGCGAAATCGTGTCTGATGATGACGAATGTGAGGAGATGCCCGAACTGGTCGAAGACGACTGCCTAGAAGAGGAGTCAGCTGGGGAGGCTTGCTCGCCTACACGAGGAGAAGTAGGTTGCTTGGTGGCACGGCGAGTGCTAACCGCCCGCGTTAAGGAGGACGAGCAGCTACAACGCGAAAACCTTTTCTACACCCGCTGTAAGATAGGCGACAAGGTGTGTAGTCTCATCATCGACGGTGGGAGTTGCACGAACGTGGCCTGTTTGCTCATGGTTGAGAGTCTAGGACTCCCCACTACCAGGCATCCAAATCCTTACCGCCTCCAATGGCTAAGTGAGGATGGTGAGGTACGAGTCTTCAAACAGGTACGCATTCCCTTTTCAATTGGTACTTACACTGATGAAATCGTGTGCAACGTAGTACCAATGCATGCTACGCATATCATTTTGGGAAGGCCCTGGCAATTTGACAAACACGTCACATTCGAAGGAAGAGCAAATAAGTACACCCTTTTGCACGATGGCAAACGTAAGGTCCTTACACCTCTCACACCTGCACAAGTTTATGAGGACCAACTACTATTGCAAAGGGAGTGTGAACAAGACCGTCAAAGGAGGAAACTAAAGGCAGTCGACCCTGGCAAAGGCTCCACGTCTACGAGTGAGCCATCAACCAAGGGTCAAGGGAGCACACCTAGGGGTATACATGACAAATCACCTACCGCACCTACCACTAGGAAGCACAACATGATTATTAAGGCTAAAGATGTTAGAAAAGTGGTGAACTCTAATCAGCCTATACTTCTCATGATTTGCAAGCATGTGCTCTTGGATGTTGCTGAGCTCGACAAGGCGTTGCCTGCGAGCATAGTTGCTCTTTTGCAAGAATTTGGGGATGTTTTCCCTGACGAGGTCCCTGATGGCTTACCACCCATTCGGGGAATTGAACACCAAATCGACCTCATTCCTGGAGCACCATTGCCCAACAAACCTGCCTACCGCATGGGCCCTGAGGAGACCAAGGAGCTTCAAAGGCAAGTTGATGGCCTCTTAGGTAAGGGTTGGGTAAAGGAAAGTCTAAGTCCTTGCGCTGTGCCTGTGATACTTGTTCCCAAAAAGGACGGTACTTGGCGCATGTGCACTGACTGTCGGGCTGTGAACGCTATCACTGTCAAATATCGTCATCCCATTCCTAGACTTGATGATATGCTTGATGAACTCGATGGTGCCATTATTTTCACCAAAATAGACTTAAGGAGCGGCTATCATCAAATTCGGATGAAAGAAGGCGACGAGTGGAAAACAGCCTTCAAAACCAAACATGGTCTCTATGAGTGGCTAGTCATGCCTTTTGGCTTAACTAATGCCCCTAGCACCTTCATGCGACTAATGAACCATGTGTTGAGACACTTTATTGGCAAGTTTGTCATTGTTTACTTTGATGACATCCTGATCTATAGTCGTAGTGAGCATGAGCACCTAGAGCATGTGAGAATAGTTCTTGAGACACTTCGACAGGCGCGTCTTTACGCCAACCTCAAGAAGTGCACATTTTGTACTAACGAGCTTGTGTTTTTAGGCTATGTGGTAAGTTCGCAGGGCATCAAGGTGGACAAATCCAAGATTGAGGCCATCGAGCAATGGCCAACTCCCACGTCCGTCCCTGACGTGCGCAGCTTTCTTGGATTGGCGGGCTTTTACCGGCGCTTTGTCAAAGATTTTAGCACCATTGCCGCCCCGTTGACCCCCGTGACAAAGAAGAATGACAAGTTCCACTGGGGAGAATCACAAGAACAAGCATTTCTCGCCCTCAAGGACACACTCACACATGCGCCTGTGTTAGCATTACCAAATTTTCACAAGACTTTTGAAATTGAATTGATGCGGTGGAGCACGAGGCCCAAAGTGTACAAGTAGACCCTGTGAAGGTGCCCCAAGGCACAGTGACACGAGCACGAGCTAAGAGATTCAAGGAGTCCCTCCAAGCCTTGGTACGTGCTATCCAAAACCAAGAGAAACCGAGCATTGAAGGGATTGAGTTGGAATATCCTTGCACGACTACTAAAATGCTGCTTACAATTGAAGATGCGAGTGTTCAAGCTCCAAACGGCGTGCTGAGCCCCGAAGCTTATGATCTATAGTTAGTTGGGCTAGCTTTCGGTCAAGTATAGGCCCAAGGGGCTGGCCGAACTTTCCTTGTTATTTTTCCAGTTTATTAGGTCTTAGTTACGGCTATTAATAGCCTCAAACCGCATGTTACATTCAGTTTTTTGAGAGTATTGAATAAAATTTCCAGAATTTCGTCCATTCCTTGTGGCAAATTCCCTTAGCTTGTAAAAGCTAAGTTGAACATCCTAGAGTTGATCCTAGGCTGTTCTTGACTTATCAATCAAGCACACATACTTGATTGTGGCGTCCTCTACCGTTAAATCTGTTCTTGAGTGGTCCAAGTTCGGGTTCAACTCCATCAAATCTTCATCGTGTTCCTCTAGATCCGAAGTAGCTTCCGCGTCTCGTATCAGCTGGCATCAGAGCTAGTTAGAGGTATCACGAATATCCTTTTTTTATCGTTTTTAGATCTATTTTAGTCTTCTAAATTCGTAGCTCAAGTGCTCGGGTTTGTCAAGTCCGAAATCTGTCTTTGTTGTTTCCTTGTCAGAAATCTGTCTTGGTTGTTTCCTTGTCAGAAATCTGTCTTTGTTGTTTAGTTGTTGTCCGAAATTTTCTGTCCAGTTTTGTCTTGTGTTTATGTTCTGTTTAAATCCAGAAAAAAAAAATCTCTTGTGTTGCATACCTTATTGTCATTCCCTTGAGTCGTTGATGGAATTAATTGCTGGGTTGCCGAATCTGTTTGCACTTGTTTCTTGAACCTTTGTGCTGTTGCTTTGCAAAACTCGAACATCAAAACCTTATTGGGGAAGTCTTGAGCTTCTTGGATCAAAGAGGTTAATCTTGGCAGTCTTGAAACCTGAAATAAACCTTCAACCGTGTTCTTGTTTTCATGGAACTTTGATCCTGAAACCAAATCTGTCCAAGTTGTTTACGTTAATTGCTGTGAAATTGTGGTCTAAACTAGCTGGCTATTGTGTGAAAACACCCCAACAGAAGTCAAAAAAAAATTCAAGAAAGACGGCTCTAGTTTCCAATTCTTGACCAGCCTTCAAGTTTTACCAAATCTGATTCAAAGGTCAAAAAAAAAATTTTTCAAGAAAGTCGGCTCTAGTTTCCAATTCTTGACCAGCCTTCAAGTTTTACCAAATCTGATTCAAACTTGGACTTTCAAATCTGAACAGCCCTAGTCTTGGTCAGCCTTCAAGCCACCAAATCTGATTCAAACTTGGACTTCCAAATCTGAACAACATCCAATTCTTGACAGCCTACAAGTTTACCAAATTTGGTGCAAAATCTGACTTCCAAATCTGACCAGCCCCAAAATTTCGAATTTGAACCACTTGGGACTCCCAAATCTGACCAAACTCCAAGGTTTCCAATCCTTGGCAACCCCAAGTGTCCAAATCAGATCAAACTTTCCAATTTCCGAATCTTGAATTCTTGAATTTTCCTAAAACCGTTGGAGCAATTGTGCCACCCGATTGGGCTGAGTTTTAGGTAGTAGATTGCCCATTATTTGAGCAGCCTAAGGCCACCCAAAATACTCCAAAACCCTTACCAAAAAGACCACGGACCAGCAGCTCAACACATTCCAGAAATTTGGGTTTCGGGTAGAGTTTTCTAGGATTTTCAAAATTTCAGCATTCAAGTTAATTGTCTTACTTTCTTTTGAGTCGTTAGTTATTGTCCAGCTATATTCTGAGTCTTGAGTCGTGTCTAGGTATTCAGTTATTCACCTCCATTTGTTGCTACTAGCTTGTGTGTCACTTGTTGACTAGTCAAGAACGTACACTGCGGTGACGCCTAGTTTGTTCAACTCGAGCAACTAGCAAGCCAAGGAATTGCTTGGTAAGATTATTAGAGAGTGATACACTTGAGTGAAACACGAGTGTGAGTGACCTATACATCGTATTTAAAAAAAAAAAAAAAAAAAAAAAGAGAGCAAGGAACTCGTTTTTGTTTATTTATTTTGCAGGTGGACTAAATATGTCTAGTGAAGTTGGTGAACAAACCATGGACATCAAACTACAATTGGAAGCCATGTGTGGGAGGAAAATTCCTTTGCACTACTAACCGTTTTGCAGGTCACATAGTCATGGCCACTAGAGTTGCATCTTGCTCATACAATCAAGAATTCATGGAGACCGAACCTTTCAAGAGGAGAGGTCCCAAGCGAAGTACCTCCAAGTACTTTAGCCCCATGCAATCCAGTTCACAATGTGGGTATCATTCACTCCGGGAGGAGATGCAACGCCACCGTGCTTTGTGTGTGTATGAAAGGTATAAACAAGATTGTGATGAGTATGAGAAGGAGCAAAGCAGTTTGCGTAGAGCATCTAAATCAAGGTCAACTTCAAGCAAACAAGGTTCATCTAAGAAGTGTCTTGACAATCAAGACGAAGGGCTCGAGAATTTTCGAATTGAGTCAAAGCTTCGTGAATCAATGGATAAATTTGAACGTCGGACTGAAGCATTGATTGATGATATGATGGAAAGACTTAGCCAAGTGCTGGATTCACACCTGGAGCAACTTAACCATGTGCCAACCGGTGGTAATAAAGGGAAAATTCATCCTAGTCCCTCGTTGATTGAAGAGCCAAATATGAATGAGTTACAACTGAGCCATGAACATGAGCTAGACAATGAAAATCAAACCTCATGTACAATGCGTGAGCAATGGTCCGAGAAGAATGGAGTGGAAAAAGACAAGAATAATTTGGCCTTAGTGAAGAGTAAAAAGGAGGAGTTGGCCGTGTTTACAAAGGCTGAAAGTGTGACCATTTTGTTTGCTAACCGGCTAACATGTGTTTTGTTTAGCACCTCTTCTTTTGTTCAAGTTACACAAAGTCAAGTAGAGTTGATCATGGCATGTTCCATCCCGAAGTCACTTGGACACTTTGCGAGTTTCCATGGAATTGGTCTTCTAGGAACTAAATCTCTTTGGTATCAATTCATGGAACAATGTCCATTCAAATCTGTCCGCACCATTGGAGGATTCATTCGAGCTCATCTTAAAAGGGAAATTCCAGAATCTACTTCTTGTTCTTTACCTATGTGTCAAGGACTAGCACTGGAATCTCAAGTTGAATCAATTGGTGGAAGGAATATCGAAGTGTCAAAGGGAGTTTTCTCATTTAAATCTCGTTCTACACCTTCTTACCATCTAGCTAATAATGTCCCATTAGTCCTTTACCCGATTTCTGAATTGCTCCAAGTTGAAGGTTATTTTGTTTTCATAGGTTGTAACGCTGTACACAATTTTCCAACTACGGCTAAAGACTTGCAACCCGATTTCGTGCTTATCCCTGCTGCAAGTGGTGCACGTTCGTGCTTCTTCACATGTCCAAAAGCTAGTCACCACGAGCTTACTTCACCAACCCCAACTTGTGCAAATTCATGCGATTCGTATGGAGTGCATTTCACTTCATTGCTGCCACTTATGTCACGTGACAATAAGACAATCCATGGCCGAAGGTTGATTAGAGAGCTTTGGATTGCTACCTGGAAGTTTCGTGAGCCTTACACAAGCTTTTTCCTATCTTGGCGCATGTCCTTGTTTGAGGGCCTCATGAAACTGACCAAACGGCATTTAACTTGGCTCGTGACCTTTCATTTGTTCCCAACGTGGTTGACCTCCAAACGCACTGTCGACATCCCCATCTAGATTTGAGGACAAATCCTTTTCAAGAGGAGGGGAATGATGCGGTGGAGCACGAGGCCCAAAGTGTACAAGTAGACCCTGTGAAGGTGCCCCAAGGCACAGTGACACGAGCACGAGCTAAGAGATTCAAGGAGTCCCTCCAAGCCTTGGTACGTGCTATCCAAAACCAAGAGAAACCGAGCATTGAAGGGATTGAGTTGGAATATCCTTGCACGACTACTAAAATGCTGCTTACAATTGAAGATGCGAGTGTTCAAGCTCCAAACGGCGGGCTGAGCCCCGAAGCTTATGATCTATAGTTAGTTGGGCTAGCTTTCGGTCAAGTATAGGCCCAAGGGGCTGGCCGAACTTTCCTTGTTATTTTTCCAGTTTATTAGGTCTTAGTTACGGCTATTAATAGCCTCAAACCGCATGTTACATTCAGTTTTTTGAGAGTATTGAATAAAATTTCCAGAATTTCGTCCATTCCTTGTGGCAAATTCCCTTAGCTTGTGAAAGCTAAGTTGAACATCCTAGAGTCGATCCTAGGCTGTTCTTGACTTATCAATCAAGCACACATACTTGATTGTGGCGTCCTCTACCGTTAAATCTGTTCTTGAGTGGTCCAAGTTCGGGTTCAACTCCATCAAATCTTCATCGTGTTCCTCTAGATCCGAAGTAGCTTCCGCGTCTCGTAGCCGTTACAGCGTTACAACCTATGAAAACAAAATAACCTTCAACTTGGAGCAATTCAGAAATCGGGTAAAGGACTAATGGGACATTATTAGCTAGATGGTAAGAAGGTGTAGAACGAGATTTAAATGAGAAAACTCCCTTTGACACTTCGATATTCCTTCCACCAATTGATTCAACTTGAGATTCCAGTGCTAGTCCTTGACACATAGGTAAAGAACAAGAAGTAGATTCTGGAATTTCCCTTTTAAGATGAGCTCGAATGAATCCTCCAATGGTGCGGACAGATTTGAATGGACATTGTTCCATGAATTGATACCAAAGAGATTTAGTTCCTAGAAGACCAATTCCATGGAAACTCGCAAAGTGTCCAAGTGACTTCGGGATGGAACATGCCATGATCAATTCTACTTGACTTTGTGTAACTTGAACAAAAGAAGAGGTGCTAAACAAAACACATGTTAGCCGGTTAGCAAACAAAATGGTCACACTTTCAGCCTTTGTAAACATGGCCAACTCCTCCTTTTTACTCTTCACTAAGGCCAAATTATTCTTGTCTTTTTCCACTCCATTCTTCTCGGACCATTGCTCACGCATTGTACATGAGGTTTGATTTTCATTGTCTAGCTCATGTTCATGGCTCAGTTGTAACTCATTCATATTTGGCTCTTCAATCAACGAGGGACTAGGATGAATTTTCCCTTTATTACCACCGGTTGGCACATGGTTAAGTTGCTCCAGGTGTGAATCCAGCACTTGGCTAAGTCTTTCCATCATATCATCAATCAATGCTTCAGTCCGACGTTCGAATTTATCCATTGATTCACGAAGCTTTGACTCAATTCGAAAATTCTCGAGCCCTTCGTCTTGATTGTCAAGACACTTCTTAGATGAACCTTGTTTGCTTGAAGTTGACCTTGATTTAGATGCTCTACGCAAACTGCTTTGCTCCTTCTCATACTCATCACAATCTTGTTTATACCTTTCATACACACACAAAGCACGGTGGCGTTGCATCTCCTCCCGGAGTGAATGATACCCACATTGTGAACTGGATTGCATGGGGCTAAAGTACTTGGAGGTACTTCGCTTGGGACCTCTCCTCTTGAAAGGTTCGGTCTCCATGAATTCTTGATTGTATGAGCAAGATGCAACTCTAGTGGCCATGACTATGTGACCTGCAAAACGGTTAGTAGTGCAAAGGAATTTTCCTCCCACACATGGCTTCCAATTGTAGTTTGATGTCCATGGTTTGTTCACCAACTTCACTAGACATATTTAAAGGTATCACTAGACTTGAGCTACGAATTTAGAAGACTAAAATAGATCTAAAAACGATAAAAAAGGATATTCGTGATACCTCTAACTAGCTCTGATGCCAGCTAATGCGAGACGCGGAAGCTACTTCGGATCTAGAGGAACACGATGAAGATTTGACGGAGTTGAACCCGAACTTGGACCACTCAAGAACAGGTCACGAGCCAAGTTAAATGCCGTTTGGTCAGTTTCATGAGGCCCTCAAACAAGGACATGCGCCAAGATAGGAAAAAGCTTGTGTAAGGCTCACGAAACTTCCAGGTAGCAATCCAAAGCTCTCTAATCAACCTTCGGCCATGGATTGTCTTATTGTCACGTGACATAAGTGGCAGCAATGAAGTGAAATGCACTCCATACGAATCGCATGAATTTGCACAAGTTGGGGTTGGTGAAGTAAGCTCGTGGTGACTAGCTTTTGGAC
The DNA here is from genome assembly GCF_036785885.1 of Coffea arabica. Classification (NCBI taxonomy): domain Eukaryota; kingdom Viridiplantae; phylum Streptophyta; class Magnoliopsida; order Gentianales; family Rubiaceae; genus Coffea; species Coffea arabica. Next base: position 28,644,665 of record NC_092318.1, on the reverse strand, counting down.
ATGTGAAGAAGCACGAACGTGCACCACTTGCAGCAGGAATAAGCACGAAATCGGGTTGCAAGTCTTTAGCCGTTACAGCGTTACAACCTATGAAAACAAAATAACCTTCAACTTGGAGCAATTCAGAAATCGGGTAAAGGACTAATGGGACATTATTAGCTAGATGGTAAGAAGGTGTAGAACGAGATTTAAATGAGAAAACTCCCTTTGACACTTCGATATTCCTTCCACCAATTGATTCAACTTGAGATTCCAGTGCTAGTCCTTGACACATAGGTAAAGAACAAGAAGTAGATTCTGGAATTTCCCTTTTAAGATGAGCTCGAATGAATCCTCCAATGGTGCGGACAGATTTGAATGGACATTGTTCCATGAATTGATACCAAAGAGATTTAGTTCCTAGAAGACCAATTCCATGGAAACTCGCAAAGTGTCCAAGTGACTTCGGGATGGAACATGCCATGATCAATTCTACTTGACTTTGTGTAACTTGAACAAAAGAAGAGGTGCTAAACAAAACACATGTTAGCCGGTTAGCAAACAAAATGGTCACACTTTCAGCCTTTGTAAACATGGCCAACTCCTCCTTTTTACTCTTCACTAAGGCCAAATTATTCTTGTCTTTTTCCACTCCATTCTTCTCGGACCATTGCTCACGCATTGTACATGAGGTTTGATTTTCATTGTCTAGCTCATGTTCATGGCTCAGTTGTAACTCATTCATATTTGGCTCTTCAATCAACGAGGGACTAGGATGAATTTTCCCTTTATTACCACCGGTTGGCACATGGTTAAGTTGCTCCAGGTGTGAATCCAGCACTTGGCTAAGTCTTTCCATCATATCATCAATCAATGCTTCAGTCCGACGTTCGAATTTATCCATTGATTCACGAAGCTTTGACTCAATTCGAAAATTCTCGAGCCCTTCGTCTTGATTGTCAAGACACTTCTTAGATGAACCTTGTTTGCTTGAAGTTGACCTTGATTTAGATGCTCTACGCAAACTGCTTTGCTCCTTCTCATACTCATCACAATCTTGTTTATACCTTTCATACACACACAAAGCACGGTGGCGTTGCATCTCCTCCCGGAGTGAATGATACCCACATTGTGAACTGGATTGCATGGGGCTAAAGTACTTGGAGGTACTTCGCTTGGGACCTCTCCTCTTGAAAGGTTCGGTCTCCATGAATTCTTGATTGTATGAGCAAGATGCAACTCTAGTGGCCATGACTATGTGACCTGCAAAACGGTTAGTAGTGCAAAGGAATTTTCCTCCCACACATGGCTTCCAATTGTAGTTTGATGTCCATGGTTTGTTCACCAACTTCACTAGACATATTTAAAGGTATCACTAGACTTGAGCTACGAATTTAGAAGACTAAAATAGATCTAAAAACGATAAAAAAGGATATTCGTGATACCTCTAACTAGCTCTGATGCCAGCTAATGCGAGACGCGGAAGCTACTTCGGATCTAGAGGAACACGATGAAGATTTGACGGAGTTGAACCCGAACTTGGACCACTCAAGAACAGGTCACGAGCCAAGTTAAATGCCGTTTGGTCAGTTTCATGAGGCCCTCAAACAAGGACATGCGCCAAGATAGGAAAAAGCTTGTGTAAGGCTCACGAAACTTCCAGGTAGCAATCCAAAGCTCTCTAATCAACCTTCGGCCATGGATTGTCTTATTGTCACGTGACATAAGTGGCAGCAATGAAGTGAAATGCACTCCATACGAATCGCATGAATTTGCACAAGTTGGGGTTGGTGAAGTAAGCTCGTGGTGACTAGCTTTTGGACATGTGAAGAAGCACGAACGTGCACCACTTGCAGCAGGAATAAGCACGAAATCGGGTTGCAAGTCTTTAGCCGTTACAGCGTTACAACCTATGAAAACAAAATAACCTTCAACTTGGAGCAATTCAGAAATCGGGTAAAGGACTAATGGGACATTATTAGCTAGATGGTAAGAAGGTGTAGAACGAGATTTAAATGAGAAAACTCCCTTTGACACTTCGATATTCCTTCCACCAATTGATTCAACTTGAGATTCCAGTGCTAGTCCTTGACACATAGGTAAAGAACAAGAAGTAGATTCTGGAATTTCCCTTTTAAGATGAGCTCGAATGAATCCTCCAATGGTGCGGACAGATTTGAATGGACATTGTTCCATGAATTGATACCAAAGAGATTTAGTTCCTAGAAGACCAATTCCATGGAAACTCGCAAAGTGTCCAAGTGACTTCGGGATGGAACATGCCATGATCAATTCTACTTGACTTTGTGTAACTTGAACAAAAGAAGAGGTGCTAAACAAAACACATGTTAGCCGGTTAGCAAACAAAATGGTCACACTTTCAGCCTTTGTAAACATGGCCAACTCCTCCTTTTTACTCTTCACTAAGGCCAAATTATTCTTGTCTTTTTCCACTCCATTCTTCTCGGACCATTGCTCACGCATTGTACATGAGGTTTGATTTTCATTGTCTAGCTCATGTTCATGGCTCAGTTGTAACTCATTCATATTTGGCTCTTCAATCAACGAGGGACTAGGATGAATTTTCCCTTTATTACCACCGGTTGGCACATGGTTAAGTTGCTCCAGGTGTGAATCCAGCACTTGGCTAAGTCTTTCCATCATATCATCAATCAATGCTTCAGTCCGACGTTCGAATTTATCCATTGATTCACGAAGCTTTGACTCAATTCGAAAATTCTCGAGCCCTTCGTCTTGATTGTCAAGACACTTCTTAGATGAACCTTGTTTGCTTGAAGTTGACCTTGATTTAGATGCTCTACGCAAACTGCTTTGCTCCTTCTCATACTCATCACAATCTTGTTTATACCTTTCATACACACACAAAGCACGGTGGCGTTGCATCTCCTCCCGGAGTGAATGATACCCACATTGTGAACTGGATTGCATGGGGCTAAAGTACTTGGAGGTACTTCGCTTGGGACCTCTCCTCTTGAAAGGTTCGGTCTCCATGAATTCTTGATTGTATGAGCAAGATGCAACTCTAGTGGCCATGACTATGTGACCTGCAAAACGGTTAGTAGTGCAAAGGAATTTTCCTCCCACACATGGCTTCCAATTGTAGTTTGATGTCCATGGTTTGTTCACCAACTTCACTAGACATATTTAAAGGTATCACTAGACTTGAGCTACGAATTTAGAAGACTAAAATAGATCTAAAAACGATAAAAAAGGATATTCGTGATACCTCTAACTAGCTCTGATGCCAGCTAATGCGAGACGCGGAAGCTACTTCGGATCTAGAGGAACACGATGAAGATTTGACGGAGTTGAACCCGAACTTGGACCACTCAAGAACAGGTCACGAGCCAAGTTAAATGCCGTTTGGTCAGTTTCATGAGGCCCTCAAACAAGGACATGCGCCAAGATAGGAAAAAGCTTGTGTAAGGCTCACGAAACTTCCAGGTAGCAATCCAAAGCTCTCTAATCAACCTTCGGCCATGGATTGTCTTATTGTCACGTGACATAAGTGGCAGCAATGAAGTGAAATGCACTCCATACGAATCGCATGAATTTGCACAAGTTGGGGTTGGTGAAGTAAGCTCGTGGTGACTAGCTTTTGGACATGTGAAGAAGCACGAACGTGCACCACTTGCAGCAGGAATAAGCACGAAATCGGGTTGCAAGTCTTTAGCCGTTACAGCGTTACAACCTATGAAAACAAAATAACCTTCAACTTGGAGCAATTCAGAAATCGGGTAAAGGACTAATGGGACATTATTAGCTAGATGGTAAGAAGGTGTAGAACGAGATTTAAATGAGAAAACTCCCTTTGACACTTCGATATTCCTTCCACCAATTGATTCAACTTGAGATTCCAGTGCTAGTCCTTGACACATAGGTAAAGAACAAGAAGTAGATTCTGGAATTTCCCTTTTAAGATGAGCTCGAATGAATCCTCCAATGGTGCGGACAGATTTGAATGGACATTGTTCCATGAATTGATACCAAAGAGATTTAGTTCCTAGAAGACCAATTCCATGGAAACTCGCAAAGTGTCCAAGTGACTTCGGGATGGAACATGCCATGATCAATTCTACTTGACTTTGTGTAACTTGAACAAAAGAAGAGGTGCTAAACAAAACACATGTTAGCCGGTTAGCAAACAAAATGGTCACACTTTCAGCCTTTGTAAACATGGCCAACTCCTCCTTTTTACTCTTCACTAAGGCCAAATTATTCTTGTCTTTTTCCACTCCATTCTTCTCGGACCATTGCTCACGCATTGTACATGAGGTTTGATTTTCATTGTCTAGCTCATGTTCATGGCTCAGTTGTAACTCATTCATATTTGGCTCTTCAATCAACGAGGGACTAGGATGAATTTTCCCTTTATTACCACCGGTTGGCACATGGTTAAGTTGCTCCAGGTGTGAATCCAGCACTTGGCTAAGTCTTTCCATCATATCATCAATCAATGCTTCAGTCCGACGTTCGAATTTATCCATTGATTCACGAAGCTTTGACTCAATTCGAAAATTCTCGAGCCCTTCGTCTTGATTGTCAAGACACTTCTTAGATGAACCTTGTTTGCTTGAAGTTGACCTTGATTTAGATGCTCTACGCAAACTGCTTTGCTCCTTCTCATACTCATCACAATCTTGTTTATACCTTTCATACACACACAAAGCACGGTGGCGTTGCATCTCCTCCCGGAGTGAATGATACCCACATTGTGAACTGGATTGCATGGGGCTAAAGTACTTGGAGGTACTTCGCTTGGGACCTCTCCTCTTGAAAGGTTCGGTCTCCATGAATTCTTGATTGTATGAGCAAGATGCAACTCTAGTGGCCATGACTATGTGACCTGCAAAACGGTTAGTAGTGCAAAGGAATTTTCCTCCCACACATGGCTTCCAATTGTAGTTTGATGTCCATGGTTTGTTCACCAACTTCACTAGACATATTTAAAGGTATCACTAGACTTGAGCTACGAATTTAGAAGACTAAAATAGATCTAAAAACGATAAAAAAGGATATTCGTGATACCTCTAACTAGCTCTGATGCCAGCTAATGCGAGACGCGGAAGCTACTTCGGATCTAGAGGAACACGATGAAGATTTGACGGAGTTGAACCCGAACTTGGACCACTCAAGAACAGGTCACGAGCCAAGTTAAATGCCGTTTGGTCAGTTTCATGAGGCCCTCAAACAAGGACATGCGCCAAGATAGGAAAAAGCTTGTGTAAGGCTCACGAAACTTCCAGGTAGCAATCCAAAGCTCTCTAATCAACCTTCGGCCATGGATTGTCTTATTGTCACGTGACATAAGTGGCAGCAATGAAGTGAAATGCACTCCATACGAATCGCATGAATTTGCACAAGTTGGGGTTGGTGAAGTAAGCTCGTGGTGACTAGCTTTTGGACATGTGAAGAAGCACGAACGTGCACCACTTGCAGCAGGAATAAGCACGAAATCGGGTTGCAAGTCTTTAGCCGTTACAGCGTTACAACCTATGAAAACAAAATAACCTTCAACTTGGAGCAATTCAGAAATCGGGTAAAGGACTAATGGGACATTATTAGCTAGATGGTAAGAAGGTGTAGAACGAGATTTAAATGAGAAAACTCCCTTTGACACTTCGATATTCCTTCCACCAATTGATTCAACTTGAGATTCCAGTGCTAGTCCTTGACACATAGGTAAAGAACAAGAAGTAGATTCTGGAATTTCCCTTTTAAGATGAGCTCGAATGAATCCTCCAATGGTGCGGACAGATTTGAATGGACATTGTTCCATGAATTGATACCAAAGAGATTTAGTTCCTAGAAGACCAATTCCATGGAAACTCGCAAAGTGTCCAAGTGACTTCGGGATGGAACATGCCATGATCAATTCTACTTGACTTTGTGTAACTTGAACAAAAGAAGAGGTGCTAAACAAAACACATGTTAGCCGGTTAGCAAACAAAATGGTCACACTTTCAGCCTTTGTAAACATGGCCAACTCCTCCTTTTTACTCTTCACTAAGGCCAAATTATTCTTGTCTTTTTCCACTCCATTCTTCTCGGACCATTGCTCACGCATTGTACATGAGGTTTGATTTTCATTGTCTAGCTCATGTTCATGGCTCAGTTGTAACTCATTCATATTTGGCTCTTCAATCAACGAGGGACTAGGATGAATTTTCCCTTTATTACCACCGGTTGGCACATGGTTAAGTTGCTCCAGGTGTGAATCCAGCACTTGGCTAAGTCTTTCCATCATATCATCAATCAATGCTTCAGTCCGACGTTCGAATTTATCCATTGATTCACGAAGCTTTGACTCAATTCGAAAATTCTCGAGCCCTTCGTCTTGATTGTCAAGACACTTCTTAGATGAACCTTGTTTGCTTGAAGTTGACCTTGATTTAGATGCTCTACGCAAACTGCTTTGCTCCTTCTCATACTCATCACAATCTTGTTTATACCTTTCATACACACACAAAGCACGGTGGCGTTGCATCTCCTCCCGGAGTGAATGATACCCACATTGTGAACTGGATTGCATGGGGCTAAAGTACTTGGAGGTACTTCGCTTGGGACCTCTCCTCTTGAAAGGTTCGGTCTCCATGAATTCTTGATTGTATGAGCAAGATGCAACTCTAGTGGCCATGACTATGTGACCTGCAAAACGGTTAGTAGTGCAAAGGAATTTTCCTCCCACACATGGCTTCCAATTGTAGTTTGATGTCCATGGTTTGTTCACCAACTTCACTAGACATATTTAAAGGTATCACTAGACTTGAGCTACGAATTTAGAAGACTAAAATAGATCTAAAAACGATAAAAAAGGATATTCGTGATACCTCTAACTAGCTCTGATGCCAGCTAATGCGAGACGCGGAAGCTACTTCGGATCTAGAGGAACACGATGAAGATTTGACGGAGTTGAACCCGAACTTGGACCACTCAAGAACAGGTCACGAGCCAAGTTAAATGCCGTTTGGTCAGTTTCATGAGGCCCTCAAACAAGGACATGCGCCAAGATAGGAAAAAGCTTGTGTAAGGCTCACGAAACTTCCAGGTAGCAATCCAAAGCTCTCTAATCAACCTTCGGCCATGGATTGTCTTATTGTCACGTGACATAAGTGGCAGCAATGAAGTGAAATGCACTCCATACGAATCGCATGAATTTGCACAAGTTGGGGTTGGTGAAGTAAGCTCGTGGTGACTAGCTTTTGGACATGTGAAGAAGCACGAACGTGCACCACTTGCAGCAGGAATAAGCACGAAATCGGGTTGCAAGTCTTTAGCCGTTACAGCGTTACAACCTATGAAAACAAAATAACCTTCAACTTGGAGCAATTCAGAAATCGGGTAAAGGACTAATGGGACATTATTAGCTAGATGGTAAGAAGGTGTAGAACGAGATTTAAATGAGAAAACTCCCTTTGACACTTCGATATTCCTTCCACCAATTGATTCAACTTGAGATTCCAGTGCTAGTCCTTGACACATAGGTAAAGAACAAGAAGTAGATTCTGGAATTTCCCTTTTAAGATGAGCTCGAATGAATCCTCCAATGGTGCGGACAGATTTGAATGGACATTGTTCCATGAATTGATACCAAAGAGATTTAGTTCCTAGAAGACCAATTCCATGGAAACTCGCAAAGTGTCCAAGTGACTTCGGGATGGAACATGCCATGATCAATTCTACTTGACTTTGTGTAACTTGAACAAAAGAAGAGGTGCTAAACAAAACACATGTTAGCCGGTTAGCAAACAAAATGGTCACACTTTCAGCCTTTGTAAACATGGCCAACTCCTCCTTTTTACTCTTCACTAAGGCCAAATTATTCTTGTCTTTTTCCACTCCATTCTTCTCGGACCATTGCTCACGCATTGTACATGAGGTTTGATTTTCATTGTCTAGCTCATGTTCATGGCTCAGTTGTAACTCATTCATATTTGGCTCTTCAATCAACGAGGGACTAGGATGAATTTTCCCTTTATTACCACCGGTTGGCACATGGTTAAGTTGCTCCAGGTGTGAATCCAGCACTTGGCTAAGTCTTTCCATCATATCATCAATCAATGCTTCAGTCCGACGTTCGAATTTATCCATTGATTCACGAAGCTTTGACTCAATTCGAAAATTCTCGAGCCCTTCGTCTTGATTGTCAAGACACTTCTTAGATGAACCTTGTTTGCTTGAAGTTGACCTTGATTTAGATGCTCTACGCAAACTGCTTTGCTCCTTCTCATACTCATCACAATCTTGTTTATACCTTTCATACACACACAAAGCACGGTGGCGTTGCATCTCCTCCCGGAGTGAATGATACCCACATTGTGAACTGGATTGCATGGGGCTAAAGTACTTGGAGGTACTTCGCTTGGGACCTCTCCTCTTGAAAGGTTCGGTCTCCATGAATTCTTGATTGTATGAGCAAGATGCAACTCTAGTGGCCATGACTATGTGACCTGCAAAACGGTTAGTAGTGCAAAGGAATTTTCCTCCCACACATGGCTTCCAATTGTAGTTTGATGTCCATGGTTTGTTCACCAACTTCACTAGACATATTTAAAGGTATCACTAGACTTGAGCTACGAATTTAGAAGACTAAAATAGATCTAAAAACGATAAAAAAGGATATTCGTGATACCTCTAACTAGCTCTGATGCCAGCTAATGCGAGACGCGGAAGCTACTTCGGATCTAGAGGAACACGATGAAGATTTGACGGAGTTGAACCCGAACTTGGACCACTCAAGAACAGGTCACGAGCCAAGTTAAATGCCGTTTGGTCAGTTTCATGAGGCCCTCAAACAAGGACATGCGCCAAGATAGGAAAAAGCTTGTGTAAGGCTCACGAAACTTCCAGGTAGCAATCCAAAGCTCTCTAATCAACCTTCGGCCATGGATTGTCTTATTGTCACGTGACATAAGTGGCAGCAATGAAGTGAAATGCACTCCATACGAATCGCATGAATTTGCACAAGTTGGGGTTGGTGAAGTAAGCTCGTGGTGACTAGCTTTTGGACATGTGAAGAAGCACGAACGTGCACCACTTGCAGCAGGAATAAGCACGAAATCGGGTTGCAAGTCTTTAGCCGTTACAGCGTTACAACCTATGAAAACAAAATAACCTTCAACTTGGAGCAATTCAGAAATCGGGTAAAGGACTAATGGGACATTATTAGCTAGATGGTAAGAAGGTGTAGAACGAGATTTAAATGAGAAAACTCCCTTTGACACTTCGATATTCCTTCCACCAATTGATTCAACTTGAGATTCCAGTGCTAGTCCTTGACACATAGGTAAAGAACAAGAAGTAGATTCTGGAATTTCCCTTTTAAGATGAGCTCGAATGAATCCTCCAATGGTGCGGACAGATTTGAATGGACATTGTTCCATGAATTGATACCAAAGAGATTTAGTTCCTAGAAGACCAATTCCATGGAAACTCGCAAAGTGTCCAAGTGACTTCGGGATGGAACATGCCATGATCAATTCTACTTGACTTTGTGTAACTTGAACAAAAGAAGAGGTGCTAAACAAAACACATGTTAGCCGGTTAGCAAACAAAATGGTCACACTTTCAGCCTTTGTAAACATGGCCAACTCCTCCTTTTTACTCTTCACTAAGGCCAAATTATTCTTGTCTTTTTCCACTCCATTCTTCTCGGACCATTGCTCACGCATTGTACATGAGGTTTGATTTTCATTGTCTAGCTCATGTTCATGGCTCAGTTGTAACTCATTCATATTTGGCTCTTCAATCAACGAGGGACTAGGATGAATTTTCCCTTTATTACCACCGGTTGGCACATGGTTAAGTTGCTCCAGGTGTGAATCCAGCACTTGGCTAAGTCTTTCCATCATATCATCAATCAATGCTTCAGTCCGACGTTCGAATTTATCCATTGATTCACGAAGCTTTGACTCAATTCGAAAATTCTCGAGCCCTTCGTCTTGATTGTCAAGACACTTCTTAGATGAACCTTGTTTGCTTGAAGTTGACCTTGATTTAGATGCTCTACGCAAACTGCTTTGCTCCTTCTCATACTCATCACAATCTTGTTTATACCTTTCATACACACACAAAGCACGGTGGCGTTGCATCTCCTCCCGGAGTGAATGATACCCACATTGTGAACTGGATTGCATGGGGCTAAAGTACTTGGAGGTACTTCGCTTGGGACCTCTCCTCTTGAAAGGTTCGGTCTCCATGAATTCTTGATTGTATGAGCAAGATGCAACTCTAGTGGCCATGACTATGTGACCTGCAAAACGGTTAGTAGTGCAAAGGAATTTTCCTCCCACACATGGCTTCCAATTGTAGTTTGATGTCCATGGTTTGTTCACCAACTTCACTAGACATATTTAAAGGTATCACTAGACTTGAGCTACGAATTTAGAAGACTAAAATAGATCTAAAAACGATAAAAAAGGATATTCGTGATACCTCTAACTAGCTCTGATGCCAGCTAATGCGAGACGCGGAAGCTACTTCGGATCTAGAGGAACACGATGAAGATTTGACGGAGTTGAACCCGAACTTGGACCACTCAAGAACAGGTCACGAGCCAAGTTAAATGCCGTTTGGTCAGTTTCATGAGGCCCTCAAACAAGGACATGCGCCAAGATAGGAAAAAGCTTGTGTAAGGCTCACGAAACTTCCAGGTAGCAATCCAAAGCTCTCTAATCAACCTTCGGCCATGGATTGTCTTATTGTCACGTGACATAAGTGGCAGCAATGAAGTGAAATGCACTCCATACGAATCGCATGAATTTGCACAAGTTGGGGTTGGTGAAGTAAGCTCGTGGTGACTAGCTTTTGGACATGTGAAGAAGCACGAACGTGCACCACTTGCAGCAGGAATAAGCACGAAATCGGGTTGCAAGTCTTTAGCCGTTACAGCGTTACAACCTATGAAAACAAAATAACCTTCAACTTGGAGCAATTCAGAAATCGGGTAAAGGACTAATGGGACATTATTAGCTAGATGGTAAGAAGGTGTAGAACGAGATTTAAATGAGAAAACTCCCTTTGACACTTCGATATTCCTTCCACCAATTGATTCAACTTGAGATTCCAGTGCTAGTCCTTGACACATAGGTAAAGAACAAGAAGTAGATTCTGGAATTTCCCTTTTAAGATGAGCTCGAATGAATCCTCCAATGGTGCGGACAGATTTGAATGGACATTGTTCCATGAATTGATACCAAAGAGATTTAGTTCCTAGAAGACCAATTCCATGGAAACTCGCAAAGTGTCCAAGTGACTTCGGGATGGAACATGCCATGATCAATTCTACTTGACTTTGTGTAACTTGAACAAAAGAAGAGGTGCTAAACAAAACACATGTTAGCCGGTTAGCAAACAAAATGGTCACACTTTCAGCCTTTGTAAACATGGCCAACTCCTCCTTTTTACTCTTCACTAAGGCCAAATTATTCTTGTCTTTTTCCACTCCATTCTTCTCGGACCATTGCTCACGCATTGTACATGAGGTTTGATTTTCATTGTCTAGCTCATGTTCATGGCTCAGTTGTAACTCATTCATATTTGGCTCTTCAATCAACGAGGGACTAGGATGAATTTTCCCTTTATTACCACCGGTTGGCACATGGTTAAGTTGCTCCAGGTGTGAATCCAGCACTTGGCTAAGTCTTTCCATCATATCATCAATCAATGCTTCAGTCCGACGTTCGAATTTATCCATTGATTCACGAAGCTTTGACTCAATTCGAAAATTCTCGAGCCCTTCGTCTTGATTGTCAAGACACTTCTTAGATGAACCTTGTTTGCTTGAAGTTGACCTTGATTTAGATGCTCTACGCAAACTGCTTTGCTCCTTCTCATACTCATCACAATCTTGTTTATACCTTTCATACACACACAAAGCACGGTGGCGTTGCATCTCCTCCCGGAGTGAATGATACCCACATTGTGAACTGGATTGCATGGGGCTAAAGTACTTGGAGGTACTTCGCTTGGGACCTCTCCTCTTGAAAGGTTCGGTCTCCATGAATTCTTGATTGTATGAGCAAGATGCAACTCTAGTGGCCATGACTATGTGACCTGCAAAACGGTTAGTAGTGCAAAGGAATTTTCCTCCCACACATGGCTTCCAATTGTAGTTTGATGTCCATGGTTTGTTCACCAACTTCACTAGACATATTTAAAGGTATCACTAGACTTGAGCTACGAATTTAGAAGACTAAAATAGATCTAAAAACGATAAAAAAGGATATTCGTGATACCTCTAACTAGCTCTGATGCCAGCTAATGCGAGACGCGGAAGCTACTTCGGATCTAGAGGAACACGATGAAGATTTGACGGAGTTGAACCCGAACTTGGACCACTCAAGAACAGGTCACGAGCCAAGTTAAATGCCGTTTGGTCAGTTTCATGAGGCCCTCAAACAAGGACATGCGCCAAGATAGGAAAAAGCTTGTGTAAGGCTCACGAAACTTCCAGGTAGCAATCCAAAGCTCTCTAATCAACCTTCGGCCATGGATTGTCTTATTGTCACGTGACATAAGTGGCAGCAATGAAGTGAAATGCACTCCATACGAATCGCATGAATTTGCACAAGTTGGGGTTGGTGAAGTAAGCTCGTGGTGACTAGCTTTTGGACATGTGAAGAAGCACGAACGTGCACCACTTGCAGCAGGAATAAGCACGAAATCGGGTTGCAAGTCTTTAGCCGTTACAGCGTTACAACCTATGAAAACAAAATAACCTTCAACTTGGAGCAATTCAGAAATCGGGTAAAGGACTAATGGGACATTATTAGCTAGATGGTAAGAAGGTGTAGAACGAGATTTAAATGAGAAAACTCCCTTTGACACTTCGATATTCCTTCCACCAATTGATTCAACTTGAGATTCCAGTGCTAGTCCTTGACACATAGGTAAAGAACAAGAAGTAGATTCTGGAATTTCCCTTTTAAGATGAGCTCGAATGAATCCTCCAATGGTGCGGACAGATTTGAATGGACATTGTTCCATGAATTGATACCAAAGAGATTTAGTTCCTAGAAGACCAATTCCATGGAAACTCGCAAAGTGTCCAAGTGACTTCGGGATGGAACATGCCATGATCAATTCTACTTGACTTTGTGTAACTTGAACAAAAGAAGAGGTGCTAAACAAAACACATGTTAGCCGGTTAGCAAACAAAATGGTCACACTTTCAGCCTTTGTAAACATGGCCAACTCCTCCTTTTTACTCTTCACTAAGGCCAAATTATTCTTGTCTTTTTCCACTCCATTCTTCTCGGACCATTGCTCACGCATTGTACATGAGGTTTGATTTTCATTGTCTAGCTCATGTTCATGGCTCAGTTGTAACTCATTCATATTTGGCTCTTCAATCAACGAGGGACTAGGATGAATTTTCCCTTTATTACCACCGGTTGGCACATGGTTAAGTTGCTCCAGGTGTGAATCCAGCACTTGGCTAAGTCTTTCCATCATATCATCAATCAATGCTTCAGTCCGACGTTCGAATTTATCCATTGATTCACGAAGCTTTGACTCAATTCGAAAATTCTCGAGCCCTTCGTCTTGATTGTCAAGACACTTCTTAGATGAACCTTGTTTGCTTGAAGTTGACCTTGATTTAGATGCTCTACGCAAACTGCTTTGCTCCTTCTCATACTCATCACAATCTTGTTTATACCTTTCATACACACACAAAGCACGGTGGCGTTGCATCTCCTCCCGGAGTGAATGATACCCACATTGTGAACTGGATTGCATGGGGCTAAAGTACTTGGAGGTACTTCGCTTGGGACCTCTCCTCTTGAAAGGTTCGGTCTCCATGAATTCTTGATTGTATGAGCAAGATGCAACTCTAGTGGCCATGACTATGTGACCTGCAAAACGGTTAGTAGTGCAAAGGAATTTTCCTCCCACACATGGCTTCCAATTGTAGTTTGATGTCCATGGTTTGTTCACCAACTTCACTAGACATATTTAAAGGTATCACTAGACTTGAGCTACGAATTTAGAAGACTAAAATAGATCTAAAAACGATAAAAAAGGATATTCGTGATACCTCTAACTAGCTCTGATGCCAGCTAATGCGAGACGCGGAAGCTACTTCGGATCTAGAGGAACACGATGAAGATTTGACGGAGTTGAACCCGAACTTGGACCACTCAAGAACAGGTCACGAGCCAAGTTAAATGCCGTTTGGTCAGTTTCATGAGGCCCTCAAACAAGGACATGCGCCAAGATAGGAAAAAGCTTGTGTAAGGCTCACGAAACTTCCAGGTAGCAATCCAAAGCTCTCTAATCAACCTTCGGCCATGGATTGTCTTATTGTCACGTGACATAAGTGGCAGCAATGAAGTGAAATGCACTCCATACGAATCGCATGAATTTGCACAAGTTGGGGTTGGTGAAGTAAGCTCGTGGTGACTAGCTTTTGGACATGTGAAGAAGCACGAACGTGCACCACTTGCAGCAGGAATAAGCACGAAATCGGGTTGCAAGTCTTTAGCCGTTACAGCGTTACAACCTATGAAAACAAAATAACCTTCAACTTGGAGCAATTCAGAAATCGGGTAAAGGACTAATGGGACATTATTAGCTAGATGGTAAGAAGGTGTAGAACGAGATTTAAATGAGAAAACTCCCTTTGACACTTCGATATTCCTTCCACCAATTGATTCAACTTGAGATTCCAGTGCTAGTCCTTGACACATAGGTAAAGAACAAGAAGTAGATTCTGGAATTTCCCTTTTAAGATGAGCTCGAATGAATCCTCCAATGGTGCGGACAGATTTGAATGGACATTGTTCCATGAATTGATACCAAAGAGATTTAGTTCCTAGAAGACCAATTCCATGGAAACTCGCAAAGTGTCCAAGTGACTTCGGGATGGAACATGCCATGATCAATTCTACTTGACTTTGTGTAACTTGAACAAAAGAAGAGGTGCTAAACAAAACACATGTTAGCCGGTTAGCAAACAAAATGGTCACACTTTCAGCCTTTGTAAACATGGCCAACTCCTCCTTTTTACTCTTCACTAAGGCCAAATTATTCTTGTCTTTTTCCACTCCATTCTTCTCGGACCATTGCTCACGCATTGTACATGAGGTTTGATTTTCATTGTCTAGCTCATGTTCATGGCTCAGTTGTAACTCATTCATATTTGGCTCTTCAATCAACGAGGGACTAGGATGAATTTTCCCTTTATTACCACCGGTTGGCACATGGTTAAGTTGCTCCAGGTGTGAATCCAGCACTTGGCTAAGTCTTTCCATCATATCATCAATCAATGCTTCAGTCCGACGTTCGAATTTATCCATTGATTCACGAAGCTTTGACTCAATTCGAAAATTCTCGAGCCCTTCGTCTTGATTGTCAAGACACTTCTTAGATGAACCTTGTTTGCTTGAAGTTGACCTTGATTTAGATGCTCTACGCAAACTGCTTTGCTCCTTCTCATACTCATCACAATCTTGTTTATACCTTTCATACACACACAAAGCACGGTGGCGTTGCATCTCCTCCCGGAGTGAATGATACCCACATTGTGAACTGGATTGCATGGGGCTAAAGTACTTGGAGGTACTTCGCTTGGGACCTCTCCTCTTGAAAGGTTCGGTCTCCATGAATTCTTGATTGTATGAGCAAGATGCAACTCTAGTGGCCATGACTATGTGACCTGCAAAACGGTTAGTAGTGCAAAGGAATTTTCCTCCCACACATGGCTTCCAATTGTAGTTTGATGTCCATGGTTTGTTCACCAACTTCACTAGACATATTTAAAGGTATCACTAGACTTGAGCTACGAATTTAGAAGACTAAAATAGATCTAAAAACGATAAAAAAGGATATTCGTGATACCTCTAACTAGCTCTGATGCCAGCTAATGCGAGACGCGGAAGCTACTTCGGATCTAGAGGAACACGATGAAGATTTGACGGAGTTGAACCCGAACTTGGACCACTCAAGAACAGGTCACGAGCCAAGTTAAATGCCGTTTGGTCAGTTTCATGAGGCCCTCAAACAAGGACATGCGCCAAGATAGGAAAAAGCTTGTGTAAGGCTCACGAAACTTCCAGGTAGCAATCCAAAGCTCTCTAATCAACCTTCGGCCATGGATTGTCTTATTGTCACGTGACATAAGTGGCAGCAATGAAGTGAAATGCACTCCATACGAATCGCATGAATTTGCACAAGTTGGGGTTGGTGAAGTAAGCTCGTGGTGACTAGCTTTTGGACATGTGAAGAAGCACGAACGTGCACCACTTGCAGCAGGAATAAGCACGAAATCGGGTTGCAAGTCTTTAGCCGTTACAGCGTTACAACCTATGAAAACAAAATAACCTTCAACTTGGAGCAATTCAGAAATCGGGTAAAGGACTAATGGGACATTATTAGCTAGATGGTAAGAAGGTGTAGAACGAGATTTAAATGAGAAAACTCCCTTTGACACTTCGATATTCCTTCCACCAATTGATTCAACTTGAGATTCCAGTGCTAGTCCTTGACACATAGGTAAAGAACAAGAAGTAGATTCTGGAATTTCCCTTTTAAGATGAGCTCGAATGAATCCTCCAATGGTGCGGACAGATTTGAATGGACATTGTTCCATGAATTGATACCAAAGAGATTTAGTTCCTAGAAGACCAATTCCATGGAAACTCGCAAAGTGTCCAAGTGACTTCGGGATGGAACATGCCATGATCAATTCTACTTGACTTTGTGTAACTTGAACAAAAGAAGAGGTGCTAAACAAAACACATGTTAGCCGGTTAGCAAACAAAATGGTCACACTTTCAGCCTTTGTAAACATGGCCAACTCCTCCTTTTTACTCTTCACTAAGGCCATTCCTTGTGGCAAATTCCCTTAGCTTGTGAAAGCTAAGTTGAACATCCTAGAGTCGATCCTAGGCTGTTGTTGACTTATCAATCAAACACACACACTTGATTGTGGCGTCCTCTACCGTTAAATCTGTTCTTGAGTGGTCCAAGTTCGGGTTCAATTCCGTCAAATCTTCATCGTGTTCCTCTAGATCCGAAGTAGCTTCCGCGTCTCGTATCAATTTGTCTATGGACTTTGTATTAGGATTGCCTTGATCAACAAGGGGTAATGACTCCATCTTTGTTGTGGTTGATAGATTCTCTAAGATGGCTCATTTTATTCCTTGCCACAAAACTGACGATGCATCTCATATTGCTAATCTGTTCTTCAAAGAAATTGTCCGTCTGCATGGCCTGCCTAAAACTATTGTCAGTGATAGAGATGTGAAATTCTTGAGTTACTTTTGGAAGACTTTGTGGTCCAAACTGGGCACTAGGTTATTATTCTCCACCACTAGTCATCCACAAAGCGATGGACAAACTGAAGTTGTCAATCGCACACTTGGCACTCTACTTCGGGCCTTGATTAAAAAGAATCTTAAGACTTGGGAAGAGTGCCTCCCTCATGTTGAATTCGCCTACAATCGAACTGTGCATAGTGCCACACAATACTCCCCCTTTGAGATTGTTTATGGCTTCAACCCCGTCACCCCCATTGATTTGGTGCCCTTACCTTCCTCTGAGCACACAAGCTTAGATGGGAAAAAGAAAGCTGATTCTGTGCGCAGGTTACATGAGGCCGTGCGAGCAAACATTGAGAAGCGTACGCAGCAATACACCCAGCAAGCCAACAAGCACCGTCGCAAGATGATTTTTGAGCCTGGAGATTGGGTTTGGCTACACTTGAGGAAAGAGCGATTTCCCAAGCAACGCCAAAGCAAATTGTCCCCAAGAGGTGATGGACCATTTCGGGTACTCCAACGAGTCAATGACAACGCATACAAGTTGGAGCTACCTGGGGAGTACAATGTTAGTGCAACCTTCAACGTCGCGGACCTAAGCCCATTTCTTGACGAGGAGGATCCAGATTTGAGGGCAAATCCTTCTCAAGAGGAGGGGACTGATGTGTGCACGAGTCTCGGCCCACGCAATGACCCAGTCCGAGTTCCATCGGGCCCAGTCACACGTGCACGGGCCAAGCTCTTCAAAGAATCACTCCAAGCCCTGGTTCGAGTCGTCCAAGACCAACATGGAGTTCACAAAGATATTGAGGGCTTAGAGAGAGACAATCAAGCCATTTGCACCATGATCCAAGCCCACGAGGACTCAAGTGGGCCTTCAAGAGGACCGGCCCTATAGGGCCTTAGCCTTAGTATTTGATAGATTGGATTAATTTGTCTTCATAGCTCATTGGGCCGGCCCATCTTGGACACCAAGATGACCGAACTCTTTGCCATTGTTTCCTTAGGTTTTCTTAGTCACTTTGGCCTATAAATAGGCTTGCTTTGTAAGGTTTTAGAGTAGTCGTTTTATCAATAAAATTGGTTTAATTCGTTCCTTCTTCCAAGAAGAGAGTTCGAGCACTTTAACTTGCTTTGGCAAGGGTTATTGAGCAATCTTGCGTCCTGTCCTCGATTGTTCATCCGACCTATTCCCCTGGAGTATTCACCTTCATCGGAGTGTCGTCTACCACCTACATCAAATCGTGTCGTCCGTTTGATTCTAGGTCCCGCAATCCAAGCGTTGGACAACCTTGCTAGATCCTTGGGCAAACGTGCTACGTGTCTCGAAACAAGTTGATCGAGGAACGTATCAGTGAGGTACGTGTCTACAAACAGGTACGTATTCCTTTCTCTATTGGCAATTACATAGATGAGGTTGTGTGTGATGTTGTGCCTATGCATGCGACACATGTCATCCTAGGGAGACCTTGGCAATTTGACAAATCCGTCACGTTTGATGAACGAGCAAATAAATACACTCTCTTGCACAATGGAAAATGCCTGGTCCTCACACCACTCACACCTGCCCAAGTGTATGTGGACCAACTTAAGTTACAAAGAGAGTGTGAACAAGACCGCCAAAAGAGGAAACAAAAGGCGGCCGATCCTGGCAAATGCTCCACTTCTACAAGTGAGCATTCGACCAAGGGTCAAGTGGGCACACCTGGTGATACGCATGATCATTCACCCATTAAACCACCCACTAGGAAGCAAAACATGATCATTAAGGCTAAGGATGTTAGAAAGGTTATAAATTCTGATCAGCCTATACTTCTCATGATTTGCAAGCATGTGCTCTTAGATGTTGCTGAGCTCAATAAGGCATTGCCTTCGAGCATGGTTGCTCTTTTGCAGGAATTCGAGGATGTATTCCCTGATGAGGTCCCTGATGGTTTACCACCCATTCGAGGGATTGAGCATCAAATAGACTGATTCCGGGAGCACCCCTACCCAACAAACCGGTTTACCGCATGGGTCCTGAGGAGACAAAAGAGCTTCAAAGGCAAGTTGATGGCCTCTTAGGTAACGGTTGGGTAAAACAGAGTTTAAATCCTTGTGTTGTGCCTATGATACTTTCCCCCAAAAAGGATGGTACTTGGCGCATGTGCACTGACTGTAGGGCTGTATCATCATCCCATTCCTAGACTTGATGATATGCTTGATGAACTCGATGGTGCTATCATTTTCACCAAAATCGATTTAAGGTGTGGCTATCATCAAATTAGGATGAAAGAAGGCGATGAGTGGAAAACGGCGTTCAAAACCAAACATGAGTGTGGAGGACTACCACAAAGAAATTGAGATGACCATGATGAGGGCCAACATTCAAGAAGACAATGAGGCCACGATGGCTCGGTTTCTTAGAGGTCTCAATCCTGACCTTCAAGAAGCCTTGGAGCTCCAACATTACTTGGACATGCACGACCTTCTAGAACTCGCTATTAAGGCCGAGCGGGGGAAGAAACTAAGACGTGGAGTACGTACGTTCCAAACTTCTAACACCACTTCATGGAGGGGCAACCAACCACGAAGGGCGACCCACAAAGTTGGAAATGCGGCAGCACCAACCTCTTCTAACCGAATCCAAGGTAACACCTCTAACCGCCATTCCTATTCTACCCCTAACAAGGTTTCCGATGCATCCAGGTCCACTTCAAAGGCACCGCATGAGACTCCTAAGACTAGGAGTAGGGACATCAAGTGCTTCAAGTGCCAAGGGTTTGGACATATTCAATCTCAGTGCCCAAACCAACGGGTCATGCTCATCACTCACAATGGCGAAATCGTGTCTGATGATGACGAATGTGAGGAGATGCCCGAACTGGTCGAAGACGACTGCCTAGAAGAGGAGTCAGCTGGGGAGGCTTGGTCGCCTACACGAGGAGAAGTAGGTTGCTTGGTGGCACGGCGAGTGCTAACCGCCCGCGTTAAGGAGGACGAGCAGCTACAACGCGAAAACCTTTTCTACACCCGCTGTAAGATAGGCGACAAGGTGTGTAGTCTCATCATCGACGGTGGGAGTTGCACGAACGTGGCCTGTTTGCTCATGGTTGAGAGTCTAGGACTCCCCACTACCAGGCATCCAAATCCTTACCGCCTCCAATGGCTAAGTGAGGATGGTGAGGTACGAGTCTTCAAACAGGTACGCATTCCCTTTTCAATTGGTACTTACACTGATGAAATCGTGTGCAACGTAGTACCAATGCATGCTACGCATATCATTTTGGGAAGGCCCTGGCAATTTGACAAACACGTCACATTCGATGGAAGAGCAAATAAGTACACCCTTTTGCACGATGGCAAACGTAAGGTCCTTACACCTCTCACACCTGCACAAGTTTATGAGGACCAACTACTATTGCAAAGGGAGTGTGAACAAGACCGTCAAAGGAGGAAACTAAAGGCAGTCGACCCTGGTAAAGGCTCCACGTCTACGAGTGAGCCATCAACCAAGGGTCAAGGGAGCACACCTAGGGGTATACATGACAAATCACCTACCGCACCTACCACTAGGAAGCACAACATGATTATTAAGGCTAAAGATGTTAGAAAAGTGGTGAACTCTAATCAGCCTATACTTCTCATGATTTGCAAGCATGTGCTCTTGGATGTTGCTGAGCTCGACAAGGCGTTGCCTGCGAGCATAGTTGCTCTTTTGCAAGAATTTGGGGATGTTTTCCCTGACGAGGTCCCTGATGGCTTACCACCCATTCGGGGAATTGAACACCAAATCGACCTCATTCCTGGAGCACCATTGCCCAACAAACCTGCCTACCGCATGGGCCCTGAGGAGACCAAGGAGCTTCAAAGGCAAGTTGATGGCCTCTTAGGTAAGGGTTGGGTAAAGGAAAGTCTAAGTCCTTGCGCTGTGCCTGTGATACTTGTTCCCAAAAAGGACGGTACTTGGCGCATGTGCACTGACTGTCGGGCTGTGAACGCTATCACTGTCAAATATCGTCATCCCATTCCTAGACTTGATGATATGCTTGATGAACTCGATGGTGCCATTATTTTCACCAAAATAGACTTAAGGAGCGGCTATCATCAAATTCGGATGAAAGAAGGCGACGAGTGGAAAACAGCCTTCAAAACCAAACATGGTCTCTATGAGTGGCTAGTCATGCCTTTTGGCTTAACTAATGCCCCTAGCACCTTCATGCGACTAATGAACCATGTGTTGAGACACTTTATTGGCAAGTTTGTCATTGTTTACTTTGATGACATCCTGATCTATAGTCGTAGTGAGCATGAGCACCTAGAGCATGTGAGAATAGTTCTTGAGACACTTCGACAGGCGCGTCTTTACGCCAACCTCAAGAAGTGCACCTTTTGTACTAACGAGCTTGTGTTTTTAGGCTATGTGGTAAGTTCGCAGGGCATCAAGGTGGACAAATCCAAGATTGAGGCCATCGAGCAATGGCCAACTCCCACGTCCGTCCCTGACGTGCGCAGCTTTCTTGGATTGGCGGGCTTTTACCGGCGCTTTGTCAAAGATTTTAGCACCATTGCCGCCCCGTTGACCGCCGTGACAAAGAAGAATGACAAGTTCCACTGGGGAGAATCACAAGAACAAGCATTTCTCGCCCTCAAGGACACACTCACACATGCGCCTGTGTTAGCATTACCAAATTTTCACAAGACTTTTGAAATTGAATGTGATGCTTCTGGTGTAGGTATTGGAGCGGTCCTCATGCAAGACAAGGGGCCTTGTGCCTTCTTTAGTGAGAAACTGGGGGGAGCTGCATTAAACTACCCCACGTACGACAAGGAGTTGTACGCATTAGTGAGGGCTTTGGAGACTTGGCAACACTATCTTCGCCCTCGGGAGTTCGTGATACACACTGATCACGAGTCATTGAAGTACCTCAAGGGACAACCCAAGTTAAGCAAGCGACATGCCAAATGGGTAAGCTTCATTGACACCTTTTCGTATGTCATTAAGTATAAGACTGGCAAAACGAATGTAGTGGCTGATGCATTATCACGTAGACATTCGTTGCTTGCCCTTCTGGATGCCAAGTTACTAGGGTTCGCATTGGTTAAGGAACTCTACACAAATGATCATGACTTTGGTGATATCTATGTTGCTTGTGTTAAGAACCCGCATGGAAAATACTTCTTGCATGATGGATTTCTATTCCATGTAGATAAACTGTGTGTACCTAATTCTTCCATTCGTGATCTTTTGATTCGAGAGGCACATAGTGGTGGTCTCATGGGCCACTTTGGCATCACCAAGACTCTGGCCATGTTGCAAGAGCACTTTTACTGGCCTCATATGCGTAGAGATGTTGAACGCATGGTTGGTAGATGTGCTACTTGTCACAAGGCAAAGTCTAAGACAAATCCATATGGCTTGTATACCCCATTACCTATCCCTCACCATCCTTGGGTTGATTTGTCTATGGACTTTGTATTAGGATTGCCTTGATCAACAAGGGGTAATGACTCCATCTTTGTTGTGGTTGATAGATTCTCTAAGATGGCTCATTTTATTCCTTGCCACAAAACTGACGATGCATCTCATATTGCTAATCTGTTCTTCAAAGAAATTGTCCGTCTGCATGGCCTGCCTAAAACTATTGTCAGTGATAGAGATGTGAAATTCTTGAGTTACTTTTGGAAGACTTTGTGGTCCAAACTGGGCACTAGGTTATTATTCTCCACCACTAGTCATCCACAAAGCGATGGACAAACTGAAGTTGTCAATCGCACACTTGGCACTCTACTTCGGGCCTTGATTAAAAAGAATCTTAAGACTTGGGAAGAGTGCCTCCCTCATGTTGAATTCGCCTACAATCGAACTGTGCATAGTGCCACACAATACTCCCCCTTTGAGATTGTTTATGGCTTCAACCCCGTCACCCCCATTGATTTGGTGCCCTTACCTTCCTCTGAGCACACAAGCTTAGATGGGAAAAAGAAAGCTGATTCTGTGCGCAGGTTACATGAGGCCGTGCGAGCAAACATTGAGAAGCGTACGCAGCAATACACCCAGCAAGCCAACAAGCACCGTCGCAAGATGATTTTTGAGCCTGGAGATTGGGTTTGGCTACACTTGAGGAAAGAGCGATTTCACAAGCAACGCCAAAGCAAATTGTCCCCAAGAGGTGATGGACCATTTCGGGTACTCCAACGAGTCAATGACAACGCATACAAGTTGGAGCTACCTGGGGAGTACAATGTTAGTGCAACCTTCAACGTCGCGGACCTAAGCCCATTTCTTGACGAGGAGGATCCAGATTTGAGGGCAAATCCTTCTCAAGAGGAGGGGACTGATGTGTGCACGAGTCTCGGCCCACGCAATGACCCAGTCCGAGTTCCATCGGGCCCAGTCACACGTGCACGGGCCAAGCACTTCAAAGAATCACTCCAAGCCCTGGTTCGAGTCGTCCAAGACCAACATGGAGTTCACAAAGATATTGAGGGCTTAGAGAGAGACAATCAAGCCATTTGCACCATGATCCAAGCCCACGAGGACTCAAGTGGGCCTTCAAGAGGACCGGCCCTATAGGGCCTTAGCCTTAGTATTTGATAGATTGGATTAATTTGTCTTCATAGCTCATTGGGCCGGCCCATCTTGGACACCAAGATGACCGAACTCTTTGCCATTGTTTCCTTAGGTTTTCTTAGTCACTTTGGCCTATAAATAGGCTTGCTTTGTAAGGTTTTAGAGTAGTCGTTTTATCAATAAAATTGGTTTAATTCGTTCCTTCTTCCAAGAAGAGAGTTCGAGCACTTTAACTTGCTTTGGCAAGGGTTATTGAGCAATCTTGCGTCCTGTCCTCGATTGTTCATCCGACCTATTCCCCTGGAGTATTCACCTTCATCGGAGTGTCGTCTACCACCTACATCAAATCGTGTCGTCCGTTTGATTCTAGGTCCCGCAATCCAAGCGTTGGACAACCTTGCTAGATCCTTGGGCAAACGTGCTACGTGTCTCGAAACAAGTTGATCGAGGAACGTATCAGTGAGGTACGTGTCTACAAACAGGTACGTATTCCTTTCTCTATTGGCAATTACATAGATGAGGTTGTGTGTGATGTTGTGCCTATGCATGCGACACATGTCATCCTAGGGAGACCTTGGCAATTTGACAAATCCGTCACGTTTGATGAACGAGCAAATAAATACACTCTCTTGCACAATGGAAAATGCCTGGTCCTCACACCACTCACACCTGCCCAAGTGTATGTGGACCAACTTAAGTTACAAAGAGAGTGTGAACAAGACCGCCAAAAGAGGAAACAAAAGGCGGCCGATCCTGGCAAATGCTCCACTTCTACAAGTGAGCATTCGACCAAGGGTCAAGTGGGCACACCTGGTGATACGCATGATCATTCACCCATTAAACCACCCACTAGGAAGCAAAACATGATCATTAAGGCTAAGGATGTTAGAAAGGTTATAAATTCTGATCAGCCTATACTTCTCATGATTTGCAAGCATGTGCTCTTAGATGTTGCTGAGCTCAATAAGGCATTGCCTTCGAGCATGGTTGCTCTTTTGCAGGAATTCGAGGATGTATTCCCTGATGAGGTCCCTGATGGTTTACCACCCATTCGAGGGATTGAGCATCAAATAGACTGATTCCGGGAGCACCCCTACCCAACAAACCGGTTTACCGCATGGGTCCTGAGGAGACAAAAGAGCTTCAAAGGCAAGTTGATGGCCTCTTAGGTAACGGTTGGGTAAAACAGAGTTTAAATCCTTGTGTTGTGCCTATGATACTTTCCCCCAAAAAGGATGGTACTTGGCGCATGTGCACTGACTGTAGGGCTGTATCATCATCCCATTCCTAGACTTGATGATATGCTTGATGAACTCGATGGTGCTATCATTTTCACCAAAATCGATTTAAGGTGTGGCTATCATCAAATTAGGATGAAAGAAGGCGATGAGTGGAAAACGGCGTTCAAAACCAAACATGAGTGTGGAGGACTACCACAAAGAAATTGAGATGACCATGATGAGGGCCAACATTCAAGAAGACAATGAGGCCACGATGGCTCGGTTTCTTAGAGGTCTCAATCCTGACCTTCAAGAAGCCTTGGAGCTCCAACATTACTTGGACATGCACGACCTTCTAGAACTCGCTATTAAGGCCGAGCGGGGGAAGAAACTAAGACGTGGAGTACGTACGTTCCAAACTTCTAACACCACTTCATGGAGGGGCAACCAACCACGAAGGGCGACCCACAAAGTTGGAAATGCGGCAGCACCAACCTCTTCTAACCGAATCCAAGGTAACACCTCTAACCGCCATTCCTATTCTACCCCTAACAAGGTTTCCGATGCATCCAGGTCCACTTCAAAGGCACCGCATGAGACTCCTAAGACTAGGAGTAGGGACATCAAGTGCTTCAAGTGCCAAGGGTTTGGACATATTCAATCTCAGTGCCCAAACCAACGGGTCATGCTCATCACTCACAATGGCGAAATCGTGTCTGATGATGACGAATGTGAGGAGATGCCCGAACTGGTCGAAGACGACTGCCTAGAAGAGGAGTCAGCTGGGGAGGCTTGGTCGCCTACACGAGGAGAAGTAGGTTGCTTGGTGGCACGGCGAGTGCTAACCGCCCGCGTTAAGGAGGACGAGCAGCTACAACGCGAAAACCTTTTCTACACCCGCTGTAAGATAGGCGACAAGGTGTGTAGTCTCATCATCGACGGTGGGAGTTGCACGAACGTGGCCTGTTTGCTCATGGTTGAGAGTCTAGGACTCCCCACTACCAGGCATCCAAATCCTTACCGCCTCCAATGGCTAAGTGAGGATGGTGAGGTACGAGTCTTCAAACAGGTACGCATTCCCTTTTCAATTGGTACTTACACTGATGAAATCGTGTGCAACGTAGTACCAATGCATGCTACGCATATCATTTTGGGAAGGCCCTGGCAATTTGACAAACACGTCACATTCGATGGAAGAGCAAATAAGTACACCCTTTTGCACGATGGCAAACGTAAGGTCCTTACACCTCTCACACCTGCACAAGTTTATGAGGACCAACTACTATTGCAAAGGGAGTGTGAACAAGACCGTCAAAGGAGGAAACTAAAGGCAGTCGACCCTGGTAAAGGCTCCACGTCTACGAGTGAGCCATCAACCAAGGGTCAAGGGAGCACACCTAGGGGTATACATGACAAATCACCTACCGCACCTACCACTAGGAAGCACAACATGATTATTAAGGCTAAAGATGTTAGAAAAGTGGTGAACTCTAATCAGCCTATACTTCTCATGATTTGCAAGCATGTGCTCTTGGATGTTGCTGAGCTCGACAAGGCGTTGCCTGCGAGCATAGTTGCTCTTTTGCAAGAATTTGGGGATGTTTTCCCTGACGAGGTCCCTGATGGCTTACCACCCATTCGGGGAATTGAACACCAAATCGACCTCATTCCTGGAGCACCATTGCCCAACAAACCTGCCTACCGCATGGGCCCTGAGGAGACCAAGGAGCTTCAAAGGCAAGTTGATGGCCTCTTAGGTAAGGGTTGGGTAAAGGAAAGTCTAAGTCCTTGCGCTGTGCCTGTGATACTTGTTCCCAAAAAGGACGGTACTTGGCGCATGTGCACTGACTGTCGGGCTGTGAACGCTATCACTGTCAAATATCGTCATCCCATTCCTAGACTTGATGATATGCTTGATGAACTCGATGGTGCCATTATTTTCACCAAAATAGACTTAAGGAGCGGCTATCATCAAATTCGGATGAAAGAAGGCGACGAGTGGAAAACAGCCTTCAAAACCAAACATGGTCTCTATGAGTGGCTAGTCATGCCTTTTGGCTTAACTAATGCCCCTAGCACCTTCATGCGACTAATGAACCATGTGTTGAGACACTTTATTGGCAAGTTTGTCATTGTTTACTTTGATGACATCCTGATCTATAGTCGTAGTGAGCATGAGCACCTAGAGCATGTGAGAATAGTTCTTGAGACACTTCGACAGGCGCGTCTTTACGCCAACCTCAAGAAGTGCACCTTTTGTACTAACGAGCTTGTGTTTTTAGGCTATGTGGTAAGTTCGCAGGGCATCAAGGTGGACAAATCCAAGATTGAGGCCATCGAGCAATGGCCAACTCCCACGTCCGTCCCTGACGTGCGCAGCTTTCTTGGATTGGCGGGCTTTTACCGGCGCTTTGTCAAAGATTTTAGCACCATTGCCGCCCCGTTGACCGCCGTGACAAAGAAGAATGACAAGTTCCACTGGGGAGAATCACAAGAACAAGCATTTCTCGCCCTCAAGGACACACTCACACATGCGCCTGTGTTAGCATTACCAAATTTTCACAAGACTTTTGAAATTGAATGTGATGCTTCTGGTGTAGGTATTGGAGCGGTCCTCATGCAAGACAAG
The DNA here is from genome assembly GCF_036785885.1 of Coffea arabica. NCBI lineage: Eukaryota > Viridiplantae > Streptophyta > Magnoliopsida > Gentianales > Rubiaceae > Coffea > Coffea arabica. The sequence continues at coordinate 28,617,002 of NC_092318.1, read as the reverse complement.
GGGCCTTGTGCCTTCTTTAGTGAGAAACTGGGGGGAGCTGCATTAAACTACCCCACGTACGACAAGGAGTTGTACGCATTAGTGAGGGCTTTGGAGACTTGGCAACACTATCTTCGCCCTCGGGAGTTCGTGATACACACTGATCACGAGTCATTGAAGTACCTCAAGGGACAACCCAAGTTAAGCAAGCGACATGCCAAATGGGTAAGCTTCATTGACACCTTTTCGTATGTCATTAAGTATAAGACTGGCAAAACGAATGTAGTGGCTGATGCATTATCACGTAGACATTCGTTGCTTGCCCTTCTGGATGCCAAGTTACTAGGGTTCGCATTGGTTAAGGAACTCTACACAAATGATCATGACTTTGGTGATATCTATGTTGCTTGTGTTAAGAACCCGCATGGAAAATACTTCTTGCATGATGGATTTCTATTCCATGTAGATAAACTGTGTGTACCTAATTCTTCCATTCGTGATCTTTTGATTCGAGAGGCACATAGTGGTGGTCTCATGGGCCACTTTGGCATCACCAAGACTCTGGCCATGTTGCAAGAGCACTTTTACTGGCCTCATATGCGTAGAGATGTTGAACGCATGGTTGGTAGATGTGCTACTTGTCACAAGGCAAAGTCTAAGACAAATCCATATGGCTTGTATACCCCATTACCTATCCCTCACCATCCTTGGGTTGATTTGTCTATGGACTTTGTATTAGGATTGCCTTGATCAACAAGGGGTAATGACTCCATCTTTGTTGTGGTTGATAGATTCTCTAAGATGGCTCATTTTATTCCTTGCCACAAAACTGACGATGCATCTCATATTGCTAATCTGTTCTTCAAAGAAATTGTCCGTCTGCATGGCCTGCCTAAAACTATTGTCAGTGATAGAGATGTGAAATTCTTGAGTTACTTTTGGAAGACTTTGTGGTCCAAACTGGGCACTAGGTTATTATTCTCCACCACTAGTCATCCACAAAGCGATGGACAAACTGAAGTTGTCAATCGCACACTTGGCACTCTACTTCGGGCCTTGATTAAAAAGAATCTTAAGACTTGGGAAGAGTGCCTCCCTCATGTTGAATTCGCCTACAATCGAACTGTGCATAGTGCCACACAATACTCCCCCTTTGAGATTGTTTATGGCTTCAACCCCGTCACCCCCCTTGATTTGGTGCCCTTACCTTCCTCTGAGCACACAAGCTTAGATGGGAAAAAGAAAGCTGATTCTGTGCGCAGGTTACATGAGGCCGTGCGAGCAAACATTGAGAAGCGTACGCAGCAATACACCCAGCAAGCCAACAAGCACCGTCGCAAGATGATTTTTGAGCCTGGAGATTGGGTTTGGCTACACTTGAGGAAAGAGCGATTTCACAAGCAACGCCAAAGCAAATTGTCCCCAAGAGGTGATGGACCATTTCGGGTACTCCAACGAGTCAATGACAACGCATACAAGTTGGAGCTACCTGGGGAGTACAATGTTAGTGCAACCTTCAACGTCGCGGACCTAAGCCCATTTCTTGACGAGGAGGATCCAGATTTGAGGGCAAATCCTTCTCAAGAGGAGGGGACTGATGTGTGCACGAGTCTCGGCCCACGCAATGACCCAGTCCGAGTTCCATCGGGCCCAGTCACACGTGCACGGGCCAAGCACTTCAAAGAATCACTCCAAGCCCTGGTTCGAGTCGTCCAAGACCAACATGGAGTTCACAAAGATATTGAGGGCTTAGAGAGAGACAATCAAGCCATTTGCACCATGATCCAAGCCCACGAGGACTCAAGTGGGCCTTCAAGAGGACCGGCCCTATAGGGCCTTAGCCTTAGTATTTGATAGATTGGATTAATTTGTCTTCATAGCTCATTGGGCCGGCCCATCTTGGACACCAAGATGACCGAACTCTTTGCCATTGTTTCCTTAGGTTTTCTTAGTCACTTTGGCCTATAAATAGGCTTGCTTTGTAAGGTTTTAGAGTAGTCGTTTTATCAATAAAATTGGTTTAATTCGTTCCTTCTTCCAAGAAGAGAGTTCGAGCACTTTAACTTGCTTTGGCAAGGGTTATTGAGCAATCTTGCGTCCTGTCCTCGATTGTTCATCCGACCTATTCCCCTGGAGTATTCACCTTCATCGGAGTGTCGTCTACCACCTACATCAAATCGTGTCGTCCGTTTGATTCTAGGTCCCGCAATCCAAGCGTTGGACAACCTTGCTAGATCCTTGGGCAAACGTGCTACGTGTCTCGAAACAAGTTGATCGAGGAACGTATCAGTGAGGTACGTGTCTACAAACAGGTACGTATTCCTTTCTCTATTGGCAATTACATAGATGAGGTTGTGTGTGATGTTGTGCCTATGCATGCGACACATGTCATCCTAGGGAGACCTTGGCAATTTGACAAATCCGTCACGTTTGATGAACGAGCAAATAAATACACTCTCTTGCACAATGGAAAATGCCTGGTCCTCACACCACTCACACCTGCCCAAGTGTATGTGGACCAACTTAAGTTACAAAGAGAGTGTGAACAAGACCGCCAAAAGAGGAAACAAAAGGCGGCCGATCCTGGCAAATGCTCCACTTCTACAAGTGAGCATTCGACCAAGGGTCAAGTGGGCACACCTGGTGATACGCATGATCATTCACCCATTAAACCACCCACTAGGAAGCAAAACATGATCATTAAGGCTAAGGATGTTAGAAAGGTTATAAATTCTGATCAGCCTATACTTCTCATGATTTGCAAGCATGTGCTCTTAGATGTTGCTGAGCTCAATAAGGCATTGCCTTCGAGCATGGTTGCTCTTTTGCAGGAATTCGAGGATGTATTCCCTGATGAGGTCCCTGATGGTTTACCACCCATTCGAGGGATTGAGCATCAAATAGACTGATTCCGGGAGCACCCCTACCCAACAAACCGGTTTACCGCATGGGTCCTGAGGAGACAAAAGAGCTTCAAAGGCAAGTTGATGGCCTCTTAGGTAACGGTTGGGTAAAACAGAGTTTAAATCCTTGTGTTGTGCCTATGATACTTTCCCCCAAAAAGGATGGTACTTGGCGCATGTGCACTGACTGTAGGGCTGTATCATCATCCCATTCCTAGACTTGATGATATGCTTGATGAACTCGATGGTGCTATCATTTTCACCAAAATCGATTTAAGGTGTGGCTATCATCAAATTAGGATGAAAGAAGGCGATGAGTGGAAAACGGCGTTCAAAACCAAACATGAGTGTGGAGGACTACCACAAAGAAATTGAGATGACCATGATGAGGGCCAACATTCAAGAAGACAATGAGGCCACGATGGCTCGGTTTCTTAGAGGTCTCAATCCTGACCTTCAAGAAGCCTTGGAGCTCCAACATTACTTGGACATGCACGACCTTCTAGAACTCGCTATTAAGGCCGAGCGGGGGAAGAAACTAAGACGTGGAGTACGTACGTTCCAAACTTCTAACACCACTTCATGGAGGGGCAACCAACCACGAAGGGCGACCCACAAAGTTGGAAATGCGGCAGCACCAACCTCTTCTAACCGAATCCAAGGTAACACCTCTAACCGCCATTCCTATTCTACCCCTAACAAGGTTTCCGATGCATCCAGGTCCACTTCAAAGGCACCGCATGAGACTCCTAAGACTAGGAGTAGGGACATCAAGTGCTTCAAGTGCCAAGGGTTTGGACATATTCAATCTCAGTGCCCAAACCAACGGGTCATGCTCATCACTCACAATGGCGAAATCGTGTCTGATGATGACGAATGTGAGGAGATGCCCGAACTGGTCGAAGACGACTGCCTAGAAGAGGAGTCAGCTGGGGAGGCTTGCTCGCCTGCACGAGGAGAAGTAGGTTGCTTGGTGGCACGGCGAGTGCTAACCGCCCGCGTTAAGGAGGACGAGCAGCTACAACGCGAAAACCTTTTCTACACCCGCTGTAAGATAGGCGACAAGGTGTGTAGTCTCATCATCGACGGTGGGAGTTGCACGAACGTGGCCTGTTTGCTCATGGTTGAGAGTCTAGGACTCCCCACTACCAGGCATCCAAATCCTTACCGCCTCCAATGGCTAAGTGAGGATGGTGAGGTACGAGTCTTCAAACAGGTACGCATTCCCTTTTCAATTGGTACTTACACTGATGAAATCGTGTGCAACGTAGTACCAATGCATGCTACGCATATCATTTTGGGAAGGCCCTGGCAATTTGACAAACACGTCACATTCGATGGAAGAGCAAATAAGTACACCCTTTTGCACGATGGCAAACGTAAGGTCCTTACACCTCTCACACCTGCACAAGTTTATGAGGACCAACTACTATTGCAAAGGGAGTGTGAACAAGACCGTCAAAGGAGGAAACTAAAGGCAGTCGACCCTGGTAAAGGCTCCACGTCTACGAGTGAGCCATCAACCAAGGGTCAAGGGAGCACACCTAGGGGTATACATGACAAATCACCTACCGCACCTACCACTAGGAAGCACAACATGATTATTAAGGCTAAAGATGTTAGAAAAGTGGTGAACTCTAATCAGCCTATACTTCTCATGATTTGCAAGCATGTGCTCTTGGATGTTGCTGAGCTCGACAAGGCGTTGCCTGCGAGCATAGTTGCTCTTTTGCAAGAATTTGGGGATGTTTTCCCTGACGAGGTCCCTGATGGCTTACCACCCATTCGGGGAATTGAACACCAAATCGACCTCATTCCTGGAGCACCATTGCCCAACAAACCTGCCTACCGCATGGGCCCTGAGGAGACCAAGGAGCTTCAAAGGCAAGTTGATGGCCTCTTAGGTAAGGGTTGGGTAAAGGAAAGTCTAAGTCCTTGCGCTGTGCCTGTGATACTTGTTCCCAAAAAGGACGGTACTTGGCGCATGTGCACTGACTGTCGGGCTGTGAACGCTATCACTGTCAAATATCGTCATCCCATTCCTAGACTTGATGATATGCTTGATGAACTCGATGGTGCCATTATTTTCACCAAAATAGACTTAAGGAGCGGCTATCATCAAATTCGGATGAAAGAAGGCGACGAGTGGAAAACAGCCTTCAAAACCAAACATGGTCTCTATGAGTGGCTAGTCATGCCTTTTGGCTTAACTAATGCCCCTAGCACCTTCATGCGACTAATGAACCATGTGTTGAGACACTTTATTGGCAAGTTTGTCATTGTTTACTTTGATGACATCCTGATCTATAGTCGTAGTGAGCATGAGCACCTAGAGCATGTGAGAATAGTTCTTGAGACACTTCGACAGGCGCGTCTTTACGCCAACCTCAAGAAGTGCACCTTTTGTACTAACGAGCTTGTGTTTTTAGGCTATGTGGTAAGTTCGCAGGGCATCAAGGTGGACAAATCCAAGATTGAGGCCATCGAGCAATGGCCAACTCCCACGTCCGTCCCTGACGTGCGCAGCTTTCTTGGATTGGCGGGCTTTTACCGGCGCTTTGTCAAAGATTTTAGCACCATTGCCGCCCCGTTGACCGCCGTGACAAAGAAGAATGACAAGTTCCACTGGGGAGAATCACAAGAACAAGCATTTCTCGCCCTCAAGGACACACTCACACATGCGCCTGTGTTAGCATTACCAAATTTTCACAAGACTTTTGAAATTGAATGTGATGCTTCTGGTGTAGGTATTGGAGCGGTCCTCATGCAAGACAAGGGGCCTTGTGCCTTCTTTAGTGAGAAACTGGGGGGAGCTGCATTAAACTACCCCACGTACGACAAGGAGTTGTACGCATTAGTGAGGGCTTTGGAGACTTGGCAACACTATCTTCGCCCTCGGGAGTTCGTGATACACACTGATCACGAGTCATTGAAGTACCTCAAGGGACAACCCAAGTTAAGCAAGCGACATGCCAAATGGGTAAGCTTCATTGACACCTTTTCGTATGTCATTAAGTATAAGACTGGCAAAACGAATGTAGTGGCTGATGCATTATCACGTAGACATTCGTTGCTTGCCCTTCTGGATGCCAAGTTACTAGGGTTCGCATTGGTTAAGGAACTCTACACAAATGATCATGACTTTGGTGATATCTATGTTGCTTGTGTTAAGAACCCGCATGGAAAATACTTCTTGCATGATGGATTTCTATTCCATGTAGATAAACTGTGTGTACCTAATTCTTCCATTCGTGATCTTTTGATTCGAGAGGCACATAGTGGTGGTCTCATGGGCCACTTTGGCATCACCAAGACTCTGGCCATGTTGCAAGAGCACTTTTACTGGCCTCATATGCGTAGAGATGTTGAACGCATGGTTGGTAGATGTGCTACTTGTCACAAGGCAAAGTCTAAGACAAATCCATATGGCTTGTATACCCCATTACCTATCCCTCACCATCCTTGGGTTGATTTGTCTATGGACTTTGTATTAGGATTGCCTTGATCAACAAGGGGTAATGACTCCATCTTTGTTGTGGTTGATAGATTCTCTAAGATGGCTCATTTTATTCCTTGCCACAAAACTGACGATGCATCTCATATTGCTAATCTGTTCTTCAAAGAAATTGTCCGTCTGCATGGCCTGCCTAAAACTATTGTCAGTGATAGAGATGTGAAATTCTTGAGTTACTTTTGGAAGACTTTGTGGTCCAAACTGGGCACTAGGTTATTATTCTCCACCACTAGTCATCCACAAAGCGATGGACAAACTGAAGTTGTCAATCGCACACTTGGCACTCTACTTCGGGCCTTGATTAAAAAGAATCTTAAGACTTGGGAAGAGTGCCTCCCTCATGTTGAATTCGCCTACAATCGAACTGTGCATAGTGCCACACAATACTCCCCCTTTGAGATTGTTTATGGCTTCAACCCCGTCACCCCCCTTGATTTGGTGCCCTTACCTTCCTCTGAGCACACAAGCTTAGATGGGAAAAAGAAAGCTGATTCTGTGCGCAGGTTACATGAGGCCGTGCGAGCAAACATTGAGAAGCGTACGCAGCAATACACCCAGCAAGCCAACAAGCACCGTCGCAAGATGATTTTTGAGCCTGGAGATTGGGTTTGGCTACACTTGAGGAAAGAGCGATTTCACAAGCAACGCCAAAGCAAATTGTCCCCAAGAGGTGATGGACCATTTCGGGTACTCCAACGAGTCAATGACAACGCATACAAGTTGGAGCTACCTGGGGAGTACAATGTTAGTGCAACCTTCAACGTCGCGGACCTAAGCCCATTTCTTGACGAGGAGGATCCAGATTTGAGGGCAAATCCTTCTCAAGAGGAGGGGACTGATGTGTGCACGAGTCTCGGCCCACGCAATGACCCAGTCCGAGTTCCATCGGGCCCAGTCACACGTGCACGGGCCAAGCACTTCAAAGAATCACTCCAAGCCCTGGTTCGAGTCGTCCAAGACCAACATGGAGTTCACAAAGATATTGAGGGCTTAGAGAGAGACAATCAAGCCATTTGCACCATGATCCAAGCCCACGAGGACTCAAGTGGGCCTTCAAGAGGACCGGCCCTATAGGGCCTTAGCCTTAGTATTTGATAGATTGGATTAATTTGTCTTCATAGCTCATTGGGCCGGCCCATCTTGGACACCAAGATGACCGAACTCTTTGCCATTGTTTCCTTAGGTTTTCTTAGTCACTTTGGCCTATAAATAGGCTTGCTTTGTAAGGTTTTAGAGTAGTCGTTTTATCAATAAAATTGGTTTAATTCGTTCCTTCTTCCAAGAAGAGAGTTCGAGCACTTTAACTTGCTTTGGCAAGGGTTATTGAGCAATCTTGCGTCCTGTCCTCGATTGTTCATCCGACCTATTCCCCTGGAGTATTCACCTTCATCGGAGTGTCGTCTACCACCTACATCAAATCGTGTCGTCCGTTTGATTCTAGGTCCCGCAATCCAAGCGTTGGACAACCTTGCTAGATCCTTGGGCAAACGTGCTACGTGTCTCGAAACAAGTTGATCGAGGAACGTATCAGTGAGGTACGTGTCTACAAACAGGTACGTATTCCTTTCTCTATTGGCAATTACATAGATGAGGTTGTGTGTGATGTTGTGCCTATGCATGCGACACATGTCATCCTAGGGAGACCTTGGCAATTTGACAAATCCGTCACGTTTGATGAACGAGCAAATAAATACACTCTCTTGCACAATGGAAAATGCCTGGTCCTCACACCACTCACACCTGCCCAAGTGTATGTGGACCAACTTAAGTTACAAAGAGAGTGTGAACAAGACCGCCAAAAGAGGAAACAAAAGGCGGCCGATCCTGGCAAATGCTCCACTTCTACAAGTGAGCATTCGACCAAGGGTCAAGTGGGCACACCTGGTGATACGCATGATCATTCACCCATTAAACCACCCACTAGGAAGCAAAACATGATCATTAAGGCTAAGGATGTTAGAAAGGTTATAAATTCTGATCAGCCTATACTTCTCATGATTTGCAAGCATGTGCTCTTAGATGTTGCTGAGCTCAATAAGGCATTGCCTTCGAGCATGGTTGCTCTTTTGCAGGAATTCGAGGATGTATTCCCTGATGAGGTCCCTGATGGTTTACCACCCATTCGAGGGATTGAGCATCAAATAGACTGATTCCGGGAGCACCCCTACCCAACAAACCGGTTTACCGCATGGGTCCTGAGGAGACAAAAGAGCTTCAAAGGCAAGTTGATGGCCTCTTAGGTAACGGTTGGGTAAAACAGAGTTTAAATCCTTGTGTTGTGCCTATGATACTTTCCCCCAAAAAGGATGGTACTTGGCGCATGTGCACTGACTGTAGGGCTGTATCATCATCCCATTCCTAGACTTGATGATATGCTTGATGAACTCGATGGTGCTATCATTTTCACCAAAATCGATTTAAGGTGTGGCTATCATCAAATTAGGATGAAAGAAGGCGATGAGTGGAAAACGGCGTTCAAAACCAAACATGAGTGTGGAGGACTACCACAAAGAAATTGAGATGACCATGATGAGGGCCAACATTCAAGAAGACAATGAGGCCACGATGGCTCGGTTTCTTAGAGGTCTCAATCCTGACCTTCAAGAAGCCTTGGAGCTCCAACATTACTTGGACATGCACGACCTTCTAGAACTCGCTATTAAGGCCGAGCGGGGGAAGAAACTAAGACGTGGAGTACGTACGTTCCAAACTTCTAACACCACTTCATGGAGGGGCAACCAACCACGAAGGGCGACCCACAAAGTTGGAAATGCGGCAGCACCAACCTCTTCTAACCGAATCCAAGGTAACACCTCTAACCGCCATTCCTATTCTACCCCTAACAAGGTTTCCGATGCATCCAGGTCCACTTCAAAGGCACCGCATGAGACTCCTAAGACTAGGAGTAGGGACATCAAGTGCTTCAAGTGCCAAGGGTTTGGACATATTCAATCTCAGTGCCCAAACCAACGGGTCATGCTCATCACTCACAATGGCGAAATCGTGTCTGATGATGACGAATGTGAGGAGATGCCCGAACTGGTCGAAGACGACTGCCTAGAAGAGGAGTCAGCTGGGGAGGCTTGCTCGCCTGCACGAGGAGAAGTAGGTTGCTTGGTGGCACGGCGAGTGCTAACCGCCCGCGTTAAGGAGGACGAGCAGCTACAACGCGAAAACCTTTTCTACACCCGCTGTAAGATAGGCGACAAGGTGTGTAGTCTCATCATCGACGGTGGGAGTTGCACGAACGTGGCCTGTTTGCTCATGGTTGAGAGTCTAGGACTCCCCACTACCAGGCATCCAAATCCTTACCGCCTCCAATGGCTAAGTGAGGATGGTGAGGTACGAGTCTTCAAACAGGTACGCATTCCCTTTTCAATTGGTACTTACACTGATGAAATCGTGTGCAACGTAGTACCAATGCATGCTACGCATATCATTTTGGGAAGGCCCTGGCAATTTGACAAACACGTCACATTCGATGGAAGAGCAAATAAGTACACCCTTTTGCACGATGGCAAACGTAAGGTCCTTACACCTCTCACACCTGCACAAGTTTATGAGGACCAACTACTATTGCAAAGGGAGTGTGAACAAGACCGTCAAAGGAGGAAACTAAAGGCAGTCGACCCTGGTAAAGGCTCCACGTCTACGAGTGAGCCATCAACCAAGGGTCAAGGGAGCACACCTAGGGGTATACATGACAAATCACCTACCGCACCTACCACTAGGAAGCACAACATGATTATTAAGGCTAAAGATGTTAGAAAAGTGGTGAACTCTAATCAGCCTATACTTCTCATGATTTGCAAGCATGTGCTCTTGGATGTTGCTGAGCTCGACAAGGCGTTGCCTGCGAGCATAGTTGCTCTTTTGCAAGAATTTGGGGATGTTTTCCCTGACGAGGTCCCTGATGGCTTACCACCCATTCGGGGAATTGAACACCAAATCGACCTCATTCCTGGAGCACCATTGCCCAACAAACCTGCCTACCGCATGGGCCCTGAGGAGACCAAGGAGCTTCAAAGGCAAGTTGATGGCCTCTTAGGTAAGGGTTGGGTAAAGGAAAGTCTAAGTCCTTGCGCTGTGCCTGTGATACTTGTTCCCAAAAAGGACGGTACTTGGCGCATGTGCACTGACTGTCGGGCTGTGAACGCTATCACTGTCAAATATCGTCATCCCATTCCTAGACTTGATGATATGCTTGATGAACTCGATGGTGCCATTATTTTCACCAAAATAGACTTAAGGAGCGGCTATCATCAAATTCGGATGAAAGAAGGCGACGAGTGGAAAACAGCCTTCAAAACCAAACATGGTCTCTATGAGTGGCTAGTCATGCCTTTTGGCTTAACTAATGCCCCTAGCACCTTCATGCGACTAATGAACCATGTGTTGAGACACTTTATTGGCAAGTTTGTCATTGTTTACTTTGATGACATCCTGATCTATAGTCGTAGTGAGCATGAGCACCTAGAGCATGTGAGAATAGTTCTTGAGACACTTCGACAGGCGCGTCTTTACGCCAACCTCAAGAAGTGCACCTTTTGTACTAACGAGCTTGTGTTTTTAGGCTATGTGGTAAGTTCGCAGGGCATCAAGGTGGACAAATCCAAGATTGAGGCCATCGAGCAATGGCCAACTCCCACGTCCGTCCCTGACGTGCGCAGCTTTCTTGGATTGGCGGGCTTTTACCGGCGCTTTGTCAAAGATTTTAGCACCATTGCCGCCCCGTTGACCGCCGTGACAAAGAAGAATGACAAGTTCCACTGGGGAGAATCACAAGAACAAGCATTTCTCGCCCTCAAGGACACACTCACACATGCGCCTGTGTTAGCATTACCAAATTTTCACAAGACTTTTGAAATTGAATGTGATGCTTCTGGTGTAGGTATTGGAGCGGTCCTCATGCAAGACAAGGGGCCTTGTGCCTTCTTTAGTGAGAAACTGGGGGGAGCTGCATTAAACTACCCCACGTACGACAAGGAGTTGTACGCATTAGTGAGGGCTTTGGAGACTTGGCAACACTATCTTCGCCCTCGGGAGTTCGTGATACACACTGATCACGAGTCATTGAAGTACCTCAAGGGACAACCCAAGTTAAGCAAGCGACATGCCAAATGGGTAAGCTTCATTGACACCTTTTCGTATGTCATTAAGTATAAGACTGGCAAAACGAATGTAGTGGCTGATGCATTATCACGTAGACATTCGTTGCTTGCCCTTCTGGATGCCAAGTTACTAGGGTTCGCATTGGTTAAGGAACTCTACACAAATGATCATGACTTTGGTGATATCTATGTTGCTTGTGTTAAGAACCCGCATGGAAAATACTTCTTGCATGATGGATTTCTATTCCATGTAGATAAACTGTGTGTACCTAATTCTTCCATTCGTGATCTTTTGATTCGAGAGGCACATAGTGGTGGTCTCATGGGCCACTTTGGCATCACCAAGACTCTGGCCATGTTGCAAGAGCACTTTTACTGGCCTCATATGCGTAGAGATGTTGAACGCATGGTTGGTAGATGTGCTACTTGTCACAAGGCAAAGTCTAAGACAAATCCATATGGCTTGTATACCCCATTACCTATCCCTCACCATCCTTGGGTTGATTTGTCTATGGACTTTGTATTAGGATTGCCTTGATCAACAAGGGGTAATGACTCCATCTTTGTTGTGGTTGATAGATTCTCTAAGATGGCTCATTTTATTCCTTGCCACAAAACTGACGATGCATCTCATATTGCTAATCTGTTCTTCAAAGAAATTGTCCGTCTGCATGGCCTGCCTAAAACTATTGTCAGTGATAGAGATGTGAAATTCTTGAGTTACTTTTGGAAGACTTTGTGGTCCAAACTGGGCACTAGGTTATTATTCTCCACCACTAGTCATCCACAAAGCGATGGACAAACTGAAGTTGTCAATCGCACACTTGGCACTCTACTTCGGGCCTTGATTAAAAAGAATCTTAAGACTTGGGAAGAGTGCCTCCCTCATGTTGAATTCGCCTACAATCGAACTGTGCATAGTGCCACACAATACTCCCCCTTTGAGATTGTTTATGGCTTCAACCCCGTCACCCCCCTTGATTTGGTGCCCTTACCTTCCTCTGAGCACACAAGCTTAGATGGGAAAAAGAAAGCTGATTCTGTGCGCAGGTTACATGAGGCCGTGCGAGCAAACATTGAGAAGCGTACGCAGCAATACACCCAGCAAGCCAACAAGCACCGTCGCAAGATGATTTTTGAGCCTGGAGATTGGGTTTGGCTACACTTGAGGAAAGAGCGATTTCACAAGCAACGCCAAAGCAAATTGTCCCCAAGAGGTGATGGACCATTTCGGGTACTCCAACGAGTCAATGACAACGCATACAAGTTGGAGCTACCTGGGGAGTACAATGTTAGTGCAACCTTCAACGTCGCGGACCTAAGCCCATTTCTTGACGAGGAGGATCCAGATTTGAGGGCAAATCCTTCTCAAGAGGAGGGGACTGATGTGTGCACGAGTCTCGGCCCACGCAATGACCCAGTCCGAGTTCCATCGGGCCCAGTCACACGTGCACGGGCCAAGCACTTCAAAGAATCACTCCAAGCCCTGGTTCGAGTCGTCCAAGACCAACATGGAGTTCACAAAGATATTGAGGGCTTAGAGAGAGACAATCAAGCCATTTGCACCATGATCCAAGCCCACGAGGACTCAAGTGGGCCTTCAAGAGGACCGGCCCTATAGGGCCTTAGCCTTAGTATTTGATAGATTGGATTAATTTGTCTTCATAGCTCATTGGGCCGGCCCATCTTGGACACCAAGATGACCGAACTCTTTGCCATTGTTTCCTTAGGTTTTCTTAGTCACTTTGGCCTATAAATAGGCTTGCTTTGTAAGGTTTTAGAGTAGTCGTTTTATCAATAAAATTGGTTTAATTCGTTCCTTCTTCCAAGAAGAGAGTTCGAGCACTTTAACTTGCTTTGGCAAGGGTTATTGAGCAATCTTGCGTCCTGTCCTCGATTGTTCATCCGACCTATTCCCCTGGAGTATTCACCTTCATCGGAGTGTCGTCTACCACCTACATCAAATCGTGTCGTCCGTTTGATTCTAGGTCCCGCAATCCAAGCGTTGGACAACCTTGCTAGATCCTTGGGCAAACGTGCTACGTGTCTCGAAACAAGTTGATCGAGGAACGTATCAGTGAGGTACGTGTCTACAAACAGGTACGTATTCCTTTCTCTATTGGCAATTACATAGATGAGGTTGTGTGTGATGTTGTGCCTATGCATGCGACACATGTCATCCTAGGGAGACCTTGGCAATTTGACAAATCCGTCACGTTTGATGAACGAGCAAATAAATACACTCTCTTGCACAATGGAAAATGCCTGGTCCTCACACCACTCACACCTGCCCAAGTGTATGTGGACCAACTTAAGTTACAAAGAGAGTGTGAACAAGACCGCCAAAAGAGGAAACAAAAGGCGGCCGATCCTGGCAAATGCTCCACTTCTACAAGTGAGCATTCGACCAAGGGTCAAGTGGGCACACCTGGTGATACGCATGATCATTCACCCATTAAACCACCCACTAGGAAGCAAAACATGATCATTAAGGCTAAGGATGTTAGAAAGGTTATAAATTCTGATCAGCCTATACTTCTCATGATTTGCAAGCATGTGCTCTTAGATGTTGCTGAGCTCAATAAGGCATTGCCTTCGAGCATGGTTGCTCTTTTGCAGGAATTCGAGGATGTATTCCCTGATGAGGTCCCTGATGGTTTACCACCCATTCGAGGGATTGAGCATCAAATAGACTGATTCCGGGAGCACCCCTACCCAACAAACCGGTTTACCGCATGGGTCCTGAGGAGACAAAAGAGCTTCAAAGGCAAGTTGATGGCCTCTTAGGTAACGGTTGGGTAAAACAGAGTTTAAATCCTTGTGTTGTGCCTATGATACTTTCCCCCAAAAAGGATGGTACTTGGCGCATGTGCACTGACTGTAGGGCTGTATCATCATCCCATTCCTAGACTTGATGATATGCTTGATGAACTCGATGGTGCTATCATTTTCACCAAAATCGATTTAAGGTGTGGCTATCATCAAATTAGGATGAAAGAAGGCGATGAGTGGAAAACGGCGTTCAAAACCAAACATGAGTGTGGAGGACTACCACAAAGAAATTGAGATGACCATGATGAGGGCCAACATTCAAGAAGACAATGAGGCCACGATGGCTCGGTTTCTTAGAGGTCTCAATCCTGACCTTCAAGAAGCCTTGGAGCTCCAACATTACTTGGACATGCACGACCTTCTAGAACTCGCTATTAAGGCCGAGCGGGGGAAGAAACTAAGACGTGGAGTACGTACGTTCCAAACTTCTAACACCACTTCATGGAGGGGCAACCAACCACGAAGGGCGACCCACAAAGTTGGAAATGCGGCAGCACCAACCTCTTCTAACCGAATCCAAGGTAACACCTCTAACCGCCATTCCTATTCTACCCCTAACAAGGTTTCCGATGCATCCAGGTCCACTTCAAAGGCACCGCATGAGACTCCTAAGACTAGGAGTAGGGACATCAAGTGCTTCAAGTGCCAAGGGTTTGGACATATTCAATCTCAGTGCCCAAACCAACGGGTCATGCTCATCACTCACAATGGCGAAATCGTGTCTGATGATGACGAATGTGAGGAGATGCCCGAACTGGTCGAAGACGACTGCCTAGAAGAGGAGTCAGCTGGGGAGGCTTGCTCGCCTGCACGAGGAGAAGTAGGTTGCTTGGTGGCACGGCGAGTGCTAACCGCCCGCGTTAAGGAGGACGAGCAGCTACAACGCGAAAACCTTTTCTACACCCGCTGTAAGATAGGCGACAAGGTGTGTAGTCTCATCATCGACGGTGGGAGTTGCACGAACGTGGCCTGTTTGCTCATGGTTGAGAGTCTAGGACTCCCCACTACCAGGCATCCAAATCCTTACCGCCTCCAATGGCTAAGTGAGGATGGTGAGGTACGAGTCTTCAAACAGGTACGCATTCCCTTTTCAATTGGTACTTACACTGATGAAATCGTGTGCAACGTAGTACCAATGCATGCTACGCATATCATTTTGGGAAGGCCCTGGCAATTTGACAAACACGTCACATTCGATGGAAGAGCAAATAAGTACACCCTTTTGCACGATGGCAAACGTAAGGTCCTTACACCTCTCACACCTGCACAAGTTTATGAGGACCAACTACTATTGCAAAGGGAGTGTGAACAAGACCGTCAAAGGAGGAAACTAAAGGCAGTCGACCCTGGTAAAGGCTCCACGTCTACGAGTGAGCCATCAACCAAGGGTCAAGGGAGCACACCTAGGGGTATACATGACAAATCACCTACCGCACCTACCACTAGGAAGCACAACATGATTATTAAGGCTAAAGATGTTAGAAAAGTGGTGAACTCTAATCAGCCTATACTTCTCATGA
This sequence comes from Coffea arabica, assembly GCF_036785885.1. Lineage (NCBI taxonomy): Eukaryota > Viridiplantae > Streptophyta > Magnoliopsida > Gentianales > Rubiaceae > Coffea > Coffea arabica. The sequence goes on along the minus strand of NC_092318.1, from coordinate 28,601,143 downwards.
TTTGCAAGCATGTGCTCTTGGATGTTGCTGAGCTCGACAAGGCGTTGCCTGCGAGCATAGTTGCTCTTTTGCAAGAATTTGGGGATGTTTTCCCTGACGAGGTCCCTGATGGCTTACCACCCATTCGGGGAATTGAACACCAAATCGACCTCATTCCTGGAGCACCATTGCCCAACAAACCTGCCTACCGCATGGGCCCTGAGGAGACCAAGGAGCTTCAAAGGCAAGTTGATGGCCTCTTAGGTAAGGGTTGGGTAAAGGAAAGTCTAAGTCCTTGCGCTGTGCCTGTGATACTTGTTCCCAAAAAGGACGGTACTTGGCGCATGTGCACTGACTGTCGGGCTGTGAACGCTATCACTGTCAAATATCGTCATCCCATTCCTAGACTTGATGATATGCTTGATGAACTCGATGGTGCCATTATTTTCACCAAAATAGACTTAAGGAGCGGCTATCATCAAATTCGGATGAAAGAAGGCGACGAGTGGAAAACAGCCTTCAAAACCAAACATGGTCTCTATGAGTGGCTAGTCATGCCTTTTGGCTTAACTAATGCCCCTAGCACCTTCATGCGACTAATGAACCATGTGTTGAGACACTTTATTGGCAAGTTTGTCATTGTTTACTTTGATGACATCCTGATCTATAGTCGTAGTGAGCATGAGCACCTAGAGCATGTGAGAATAGTTCTTGAGACACTTCGACAGGCGCGTCTTTACGCCAACCTCAAGAAGTGCACCTTTTGTACTAACGAGCTTGTGTTTTTAGGCTATGTGGTAAGTTCGCAGGGCATCAAGGTGGACAAATCCAAGATTGAGGCCATCGAGCAATGGCCAACTCCCACGTCCGTCCCTGACGTGCGCAGCTTTCTTGGATTGGCGGGCTTTTACCGGCGCTTTGTCAAAGATTTTAGCACCATTGCCGCCCCGTTGACCGCCGTGACAAAGAAGAATGACAAGTTCCACTGGGGAGAATCACAAGAACAAGCATTTCTCGCCCTCAAGGACACACTCACACATGCGCCTGTGTTAGCATTACCAAATTTTCACAAGACTTTTGAAATTGAATGTGATGCTTCTGGTGTAGGTATTGGAGCGGTCCTCATGCAAGACAAGGGGCCTTGTGCCTTCTTTAGTGAGAAACTGGGGGGAGCTGCATTAAACTACCCCACGTACGACAAGGAGTTGTACGCATTAGTGAGGGCTTTGGAGACTTGGCAACACTATCTTCGCCCTCGGGAGTTCGTGATACACACTGATCACGAGTCATTGAAGTACCTCAAGGGACAACCCAAGTTAAGCAAGCGACATGCCAAATGGGTAAGCTTCATTGACACCTTTTCGTATGTCATTAAGTATAAGACTGGCAAAACGAATGTAGTGGCTGATGCATTATCACGTAGACATTCGTTGCTTGCCCTTCTGGATGCCAAGTTACTAGGGTTCGCATTGGTTAAGGAACTCTACACAAATGATCATGACTTTGGTGATATCTATGTTGCTTGTGTTAAGAACCCGCATGGAAAATACTTCTTGCATGATGGATTTCTATTCCATGTAGATAAACTGTGTGTACCTAATTCTTCCATTCGTGATCTTTTGATTCGAGAGGCACATAGTGGTGGTCTCATGGGCCACTTTGGCATCACCAAGACTCTGGCCATGTTGCAAGAGCACTTTTACTGGCCTCATATGCGTAGAGATGTTGAACGCATGGTTGGTAGATGTGCTACTTGTCACAAGGCAAAGTCTAAGACAAATCCATATGGCTTGTATACCCCATTACCTATCCCTCACCATCCTTGGGTTGATTTGTCTATGGACTTTGTATTAGGATTGCCTTGATCAACAAGGGGTAATGACTCCATCTTTGTTGTGGTTGATAGATTCTCTAAGATGGCTCATTTTATTCCTTGCCACAAAACTGACGATGCATCTCATATTGCTAATCTGTTCTTCAAAGAAATTGTCCGTCTGCATGGCCTGCCTAAAACTATTGTCAGTGATAGAGATGTGAAATTCTTGAGTTACTTTTGGAAGACTTTGTGGTCCAAACTGGGCACTAGGTTATTATTCTCCACCACTAGTCATCCACAAAGCGATGGACAAACTGAAGTTGTCAATCGCACACTTGGCACTCTACTTCGGGCCTTGATTAAAAAGAATCTTAAGACTTGGGAAGAGTGCCTCCCTCATGTTGAATTCGCCTACAATCGAACTGTGCATAGTGCCACACAATACTCCCCCTTTGAGATTGTTTATGGCTTCAACCCCGTCACCCCCCTTGATTTGGTGCCCTTACCTTCCTCTGAGCACACAAGCTTAGATGGGAAAAAGAAAGCTGATTCTGTGCGCAGGTTACATGAGGCCGTGCGAGCAAACATTGAGAAGCGTACGCAGCAATACACCCAGCAAGCCAACAAGCACCGTCGCAAGATGATTTTTGAGCCTGGAGATTGGGTTTGGCTACACTTGAGGAAAGAGCGATTTCACAAGCAACGCCAAAGCAAATTGTCCCCAAGAGGTGATGGACCATTTCGGGTACTCCAACGAGTCAATGACAACGCATACAAGTTGGAGCTACCTGGGGAGTACAATGTTAGTGCAACCTTCAACGTCGCGGACCTAAGCCCATTTCTTGACGAGGAGGATCCAGATTTGAGGGCAAATCCTTCTCAAGAGGAGGGGACTGATGTGTGCACGAGTCTCGGCCCACGCAATGACCCAGTCCGAGTTCCATCGGGCCCAGTCACACGTGCACGGGCCAAGCACTTCAAAGAATCACTCCAAGCCCTGGTTCGAGTCGTCCAAGACCAACATGGAGTTCACAAAGATATTGAGGGCTTAGAGAGAGACAATCAAGCCATTTGCACCATGATCCAAGCCCACGAGGACTCAAGTGGGCCTTCAAGAGGACCGGCCCTATAGGGCCTTAGCCTTAGTATTTGATAGATTGGATTAATTTGTCTTCATAGCTCATTGGGCCGGCCCATCTTGGACACCAAGATGACCGAACTCTTTGCCATTGTTTCCTTAGGTTTTCTTAGTCACTTTGGCCTATAAATAGGCTTGCTTTGTAAGGTTTTAGAGTAGTCGTTTTATCAATAAAATTGGTTTAATTCGTTCCTTCTTCCAAGAAGAGAGTTCGAGCACTTTAACTTGCTTTGGCAAGGGTTATTGAGCAATCTTGCGTCCTGTCCTCGATTGTTCATCCGACCTATTCCCCTGGAGTATTCACCTTCATCGGAGTGTCGTCTACCACCTACATCAAATCGTGTCGTCCGTTTGATTCTAGGTCCCGCAATCCAAGCGTTGGACAACCTTGCTAGATCCTTGGGCAAACGTGCTACGTGTCTCGAAACAAGTTGATCGAGGAACGTATCAGTGAGGTACGTGTCTACAAACAGGTACGTATTCCTTTCTCTATTGGCAATTACATAGATGAGGTTGTGTGTGATGTTGTGCCTATGCATGCGACACATGTCATCCTAGGGAGACCTTGGCAATTTGACAAATCCGTCACGTTTGATGAACGAGCAAATAAATACACTCTCTTGCACAATGGAAAATGCCTGGTCCTCACACCACTCACACCTGCCCAAGTGTATGTGGACCAACTTAAGTTACAAAGAGAGTGTGAACAAGACCGCCAAAAGAGGAAACAAAAGGCGGCCGATCCTGGCAAATGCTCCACTTCTACAAGTGAGCATTTGACCAAGGGTCAAGTGGGCACACCTGGTGATACGCATGATCATTCACCCATTAAACCACCCACTAGGAAGCAAAACATGATCATTAAGGCTAAGGATGTTAGAAAGGTTATAAATTCTGATCAGCCTATACTTCTCATGATTTGCAAGCATGTGCTCTTAGATGTTGCTGAGCTCAATAAGGCATTGCCTTCGAGCATGGTTGCTCTTTTGCAGGAATTCGAGGATGTATTCCCTGATGAGGTCCCTGATGGTTTACCACCCATTCGAGGGATTGAGCATCAAATAGACTGATTCCGGGAGCACCCCTACCCAACAAACCGGTTTACCGCATGGGTCCTGAGGAGACAAAAGAGCTTCAAAGGCAAGTTGATGGCCTCTTAGGTAACGGTTGGGTAAAACAGAGTTTAAATCCTTGTGTTGTGCCTATGATACTTTCCCCCAAAAAGGATGGTACTTGGCGCATGTGCACTGACTGTAGGGCTGTATCATCATCCCATTCCTAGACTTGATGATATGCTTGATGAACTCGATGGTGCTATCATTTTCACCAAAATCGATTTAAGGTGTGGCTATCATCAAATTAGGATGAAAGAAGGCGATGAGTGGAAAACGGCGTTCAAAACCAAACATGAGTGTGGAGGACTACCACAAAGAAATTGAGATGACCATGATGAGGGCCAACATTCAAGAAGACAATGAGGCCACGATGGCTCGGTTTCTTAGAGGTCTCAATCCTGACCTTCAAGAAGCCTTGGAGCTCCAACATTACTTGGACATGCACGACCTTCTAGAACTCGCTATTAAGGCCGAGCGGGGGAAGAAACTAAGACGTGGAGTACGTACGTTCCAAACTTCTAACACCACTTCATGGAGGGGCAACCAACCACGAAGGGCGACCCACAAAGTTGGAAATGCGGCAGCACCAACCTCTTCTAACCGAATCCAAGGTAACACCTCTAACCGCCATTCCTATTCTACCCCTAACAAGGTTTCCGATGCATCCAGGTCCACTTCAAAGGCACCGCATGAGACTCCTAAGACTAGGAGTAGGGACATCAAGTGCTTCAAGTGCCAAGGGTTTGGACATATTCAATCTCAGTGCCCAAACCAACGGGTCATGCTCATCACTCACAATGGCGAAATCGTGTCTGATGATGACGAATGTGAGGAGATGCCCGAACTGGTCGAAGACGACTGCCTAGAAGAGGAGTCAGCTGGGGAGGCTTGGTCGCCTACACGAGGAGAAGTAGGTTGCTTGGTGGCACGGCGAGTGCTAACCGCCCGCGTTAAGGAGGACGAGCAGCTACAACGCGAAAACCTTTTCTACACCCGCTGTAAGATAGGCGACAAGGTGTGTAGTCTCATCATCGACGGTGGGAGTTGCACGAACGTGGCCTGTTTGCTCATGGTTGAGAGTCTAGGACTCCCCACTACCAGGCATCCAAATCCTTACCGCCTCCAATGGCTAAGTGAGGATGGTGAGGTACGAGTCTTCAAACAGGTACGCATTCCCTTTTCAATTGGTACTTACACTGATGAAATCGTGTGCAACGTAGTACCAATGCATGCTACGCATATCATTTTGGGAAGGCCCTGGCAATTTGACAAACACGTCACATTCGATGGAAGAGCAAATAAGTACACCCTTTTGCACGATGGCAAACGTAAGGTCCTTACACCTCTCACACCTGCACAAGTTTATGAGGACCAACTACTATTGCAAAGGGAGTGTGAACAAGACCGTCAAAGGAGGAAACTAAAGGCAGTCGACCCTGGTAAAGGCTCCACGTCTACGAGTGAGCCATCAACCAAGGGTCAAGGGAGCACACCTAGGGGTATACATGACAAATCACCTACCGCACCTACCACTAGGAAGCACAACATGATTATTAAGGCTAAAGATGTTAGAAAAGTGGTGAACTCTAATCAGCCTATACTTCTCATGATTTGCAAGCATGTGCTCTTGGATGTTGCTGAGCTCGACAAGGCGTTGCCTGCGAGCATAGTTGCTCTTTTGCAAGAATTTGGGGATGTTTTCCCTGACGAGGTCCCTGATGGCTTACCACCCATTCGGGGAATTGAACACCAAATCGACCTCATTCCTGGAGCACCATTGCCCAACAAACCTGCCTACCGCATGGGCCCTGAGGAGACCAAGGAGCTTCAAAGGCAAGTTGATGGCCTCTTAGGTAAGGGTTGGGTAAAGGAAAGTCTAAGTCCTTGCGCTGTGCCTGTGATACTTGTTCCCAAAAAGGACGGTACTTGGCGCATGTGCACTGACTGTCGGGCTGTGAACGCTATCACTGTCAAATATCGTCATCCCATTCCTAGACTTGATGATATGCTTGATGAACTCGATGGTGCCATTATTTTCACCAAAATAGACTTAAGGAGCGGCTATCATCAAATTCGGATGAAAGAAGGCGACGAGTGGAAAACAGCCTTCAAAACCAAACATGGTCTCTATGAGTGGCTAGTCATGCCTTTTGGCTTAACTAATGCCCCTAGCACCTTCATGCGACTAATGAACCATGTGTTGAGACACTTTATTGGCAAGTTTGTCATTGTTTACTTTGATGACATCCTGATCTATAGTCGTAGTGAGCATGAGCACCTAGAGCATGTGAGAATAGTTCTTGAGACACTTCGACAGGCGCGTCTTTACGCCAACCTCAAGAAGTGCACCTTTTGTACTAACGAGCTTGTGTTTTTAGGCTATGTGGTAAGTTCGCAGGGCATCAAGGTGGACAAATCCAAGATTGAGGCCATCGAGCAATGGCCAACTCCCACGTCCGTCCCTGACGTGCGCAGCTTTCTTGGATTGGCGGGCTTTTACCGGCGCTTTGTCAAAGATTTTAGCACCATTGCCGCCCCGTTGACCGCCGTGACAAAGAAGAATGACAAGTTCCACTGGGGAGAATCACAAGAACAAGCATTTCTCGCCCTCAAGGACACACTCACACATGCGCCTGTGTTAGCATTACCAAATTTTCACAAGACTTTTGAAATTGAATGTGATGCTTCTGGTGTAGGTATTGGAGCGGTCCTCATGCAAGACAAGGGGCCTTGTGCCTTCTTTAGTGAGAAACTGGGGGGAGCTGCATTAAACTACCCCACGTACGACAAGGAGTTGTACGCATTAGTGAGGGCTTTGGAGACTTGGCAACACTATCTTCGCCCTCGGGAGTTCGTGATACACACTGATCACGAGTCATTGAAGTACCTCAAGGGACAACCCAAGTTAAGCAAGCGACATGCCAAATGGGTAAGCTTCATTGACACCTTTTCGTATGTCATTAAGTATAAGACTGGCAAAACGAATGTAGTGGCTGATGCATTATCACGTAGACATTCGTTGCTTGCCCTTCTGGATGCCAAGTTACTAGGGTTCGCATTGGTTAAGGAACTCTACACAAATGATCATGACTTTGGTGATATCTATGTTGCTTGTGTTAAGAACCCGCATGGAAAATACTTCTTGCATGATGGATTTCTATTCCATGTAGATAAACTGTGTGTACCTAATTCTTCCATTCGTGATCTTTTGATTCGAGAGGCACATAGTGGTGGTCTCATGGGCCACTTTGGCATCACCAAGACTCTGGCCATGTTGCAAGAGCACTTTTACTGGCCTCATATGCGTAGAGATGTTGAACGCATGGTTGGTAGATGTGCTACTTGTCACAAGGCAAAGTCTAAGACAAATCCATATGGCTTGTATACCCCATTACCTATCCCTCACCATCCTTGGGTTGATTTGTCTATGGACTTTGTATTAGGATTGCCTTGATCAACAAGGGGTAATGACTCCATCTTTGTTGTGGTTGATAGATTCTCTAAGATGGCTCATTTTATTCCTTGCCACAAAACTGACGATGCATCTCATATTGCTAATCTGTTCTTCAAAGAAATTGTCCGTCTGCATGGCCTGCCTAAAACTATTGTCAGTGATAGAGATGTGAAATTCTTGAGTTACTTTTGGAAGACTTTGTGGTCCAAACTGGGCACTAGGTTATTATTCTCCACCACTAGTCATCCACAAAGCGATGGACAAACTGAAGTTGTCAATCGCACACTTGGCACTCTACTTCGGGCCTTGATTAAAAAGAATCTTAAGACTTGGGAAGAGTGCCTCCCTCATGTTGAATTCGCCTACAATCGAACTGTGCATAGTGCCACACAATACTCCCCCTTTGAGATTGTTTATGGCTTCAACCCCGTCACCCCCCTTGATTTGGTGCCCTTACCTTCCTCTGAGCACACAAGCTTAGATGGGAAAAAGAAAGCTGATTCTGTGCGCAGGTTACATGAGGCCGTGCGAGCAAACATTGAGAAGCGTACGCAGCAATACACCCAGCAAGCCAACAAGCACCGTCGCAAGATGATTTTTGAGCCTGGAGATTGGGTTTGGCTACACTTGAGGAAAGAGCGATTTCACAAGCAACGCCAAAGCAAATTGTCCCCAAGAGGTGATGGACCATTTCGGGTACTCCAACGAGTCAATGACAACGCATACAAGTTGGAGCTACCTGGGGAGTACAATGTTAGTGCAACCTTCAACGTCGCGGACCTAAGCCCATTTCTTGACGAGGAGGATCCAGATTTGAGGGCAAATCCTTCTCAAGAGGAGGGGACTGATGTGTGCACGAGTCTCGGCCCACGCAATGACCCAGTCCGAGTTCCATCGGGCCCAGTCACACGTGCACGGGCCAAGCACTTCAAAGAATCACTCCAAGCCCTGGTTCGAGTCGTCCAAGACCAACATGGAGTTCACAAAGATATTGAGGGCTTAGAGAGAGACAATCAAGCCATTTGCACCATGATCCAAGCCCACGAGGACTCAAGTGGGCCTTCAAGAGGACCGGCCCTATAGGGCCTTAGCCTTAGTATTTGATAGATTGGATTAATTTGTCTTCATAGCTCATTGGGCCGGCCCATCTTGGACACCAAGATGACCGAACTCTTTGCCATTGTTTCCTTAGGTTTTCTTAGTCACTTTGGCCTATAAATAGGCTTGCTTTGTAAGGTTTTAGAGTAGTCGTTTTATCAATAAAATTGGTTTAATTCGTTCCTTCTTCCAAGAAGAGAGTTCGAGCACTTTAACTTGCTTTGGCAAGGGTTATTGAGCAATCTTGCGTCCTGTCCTCGATTGTTCATCCGACCTATTCCCCTGGAGTATTCACCTTCATCGGAGTGTCGTCTACCACCTACATCAAATCGTGTCGTCCGTTTGATTCTAGGTCCCGCAATCCAAGCGTTGGACAACCTTGCTAGATCCTTGGGCAAACGTGCTACGTGTCTCGAAACAAGTTGATCGAGGAACGTATCAGTGAGGTACGTGTCTACAAACAGGTACGTATTCCTTTCTCTATTGGCAATTACATAGATGAGGTTGTGTGTGATGTTGTGCCTATGCATGCGACACATGTCATCCTAGGGAGACCTTGGCAATTTGACAAATCCGTCACGTTTGATGAACGAGCAAATAAATACACTCTCTTGCACAATGGAAAATGCCTGGTCCTCACACCACTCACACCTGCCCAAGTGTATGTGGACCAACTTAAGTTACAAAGAGAGTGTGAACAAGACCGCCAAAAGAGGAAACAAAAGGCGGCCGATCCTGGCAAATGCTCCACTTCTACAAGTGAGCATTTGACCAAGGGTCAAGTGGGCACACCTGGTGATACGCATGATCATTCACCCATTAAACCACCCACTAGGAAGCAAAACATGATCATTAAGGCTAAGGATGTTAGAAAGGTTATAAATTCTGATCAGCCTATACTTCTCATGATTTGCAAGCATGTGCTCTTAGATGTTGCTGAGCTCAATAAGGCATTGCCTTCGAGCATGGTTGCTCTTTTGCAGGAATTCGAGGATGTATTCCCTGATGAGGTCCCTGATGGTTTACCACCCATTCGAGGGATTGAGCATCAAATAGACTGATTCCGGGAGCACCCCTACCCAACAAACCGGTTTACCGCATGGGTCCTGAGGAGACAAAAGAGCTTCAAAGGCAAGTTGATGGCCTCTTAGGTAACGGTTGGGTAAAACAGAGTTTAAATCCTTGTGTTGTGCCTATGATACTTTCCCCCAAAAAGGATGGTACTTGGCGCATGTGCACTGACTGTAGGGCTGTATCATCATCCCATTCCTAGACTTGATGATATGCTTGATGAACTCGATGGTGCTATCATTTTCACCAAAATCGATTTAAGGTGTGGCTATCATCAAATTAGGATGAAAGAAGGCGATGAGTGGAAAACGGCGTTCAAAACCAAACATGAGTGTGGAGGACTACCACAAAGAAATTGAGATGACCATGATGAGGGCCAACATTCAAGAAGACAATGAGGCCACGATGGCTCGGTTTCTTAGAGGTCTCAATCCTGACCTTCAAGAAGCCTTGGAGCTCCAACATTACTTGGACATGCACGACCTTCTAGAACTCGCTATTAAGGCCGAGCGGGGGAAGAAACTAAGACGTGGAGTACGTACGTTCCAAACTTCTAACACCACTTCATGGAGGGGCAACCAACCACGAAGGGCGACCCACAAAGTTGGAAATGCGGCAGCACCAACCTCTTCTAACCGAATCCAAGGTAACACCTCTAACCGCCATTCCTATTCTACCCCTAACAAGGTTTCCGATGCATCCAGGTCCACTTCAAAGGCACCGCATGAGACTCCTAAGACTAGGAGTAGGGACATCAAGTGCTTCAAGTGCCAAGGGTTTGGACATATTCAATCTCAGTGCCCAAACCAACGGGTCATGCTCATCACTCACAATGGCGAAATCGTGTCTGATGATGACGAATGTGAGGAGATGCCCGAACTGGTCGAAGACGACTGCCTAGAAGAGGAGTCAGCTGGGGAGGCTTGGTCGCCTACACGAGGAGAAGTAGGTTGCTTGGTGGCACGGCGAGTGCTAACCGCCCGCGTTAAGGAGGACGAGCAGCTACAACGCGAAAACCTTTTCTACACCCGCTGTAAGATAGGCGACAAGGTGTGTAGTCTCATCATCGACGGTGGGAGTTGCACGAACGTGGCCTGTTTGCTCATGGTTGAGAGTCTAGGACTCCCCACTACCAGGCATCCAAATCCTTACCGCCTCCAATGGCTAAGTGAGGATGGTGAGGTACGAGTCTTCAAACAGGTACGCATTCCCTTTTCAATTGGTACTTACACTGATGAAATCGTGTGCAACGTAGTACCAATGCATGCTACGCATATCATTTTGGGAAGGCCCTGGCAATTTGACAAACACGTCACATTCGATGGAAGAGCAAATAAGTACACCCTTTTGCACGATGGCAAACGTAAGGTCCTTACACCTCTCACACCTGCACAAGTTTATGAGGACCAACTACTATTGCAAAGGGAGTGTGAACAAGACCGTCAAAGGAGGAAACTAAAGGCAGTCGACCCTGGTAAAGGCTCCACGTCTACGAGTGAGCCATCAACCAAGGGTCAAGGGAGCACACCTAGGGGTATACATGACAAATCACCTACCGCACCTACCACTAGGAAGCACAACATGATTATTAAGGCTAAAGATGTTAGAAAAGTGGTGAACTCTAATCAGCCTATACTTCTCATGATTTGCAAGCATGTGCTCTTGGATGTTGCTGAGCTCGACAAGGCGTTGCCTGCGAGCATAGTTGCTCTTTTGCAAGAATTTGGGGATGTTTTCCCTGACGAGGTCCCTGATGGCTTACCACCCATTCGGGGAATTGAACACCAAATCGACCTCATTCCTGGAGCACCATTGCCCAACAAACCTGCCTACCGCATGGGCCCTGAGGAGACCAAGGAGCTTCAAAGGCAAGTTGATGGCCTCTTAGGTAAGGGTTGGGTAAAGGAAAGTCTAAGTCCTTGCGCTGTGCCTGTGATACTTGTTCCCAAAAAGGACGGTACTTGGCGCATGTGCACTGACTGTCGGGCTGTGAACGCTATCACTGTCAAATATCGTCATCCCATTCCTAGACTTGATGATATGCTTGATGAACTCGATGGTGCCATTATTTTCACCAAAATAGACTTAAGGAGCGGCTATCATCAAATTCGGATGAAAGAAGGCGACGAGTGGAAAACAGCCTTCAAAACCAAACATGGTCTCTATGAGTGGCTAGTCATGCCTTTTGGCTTAACTAATGCCCCTAGCACCTTCATGCGACTAATGAACCATGTGTTGAGACACTTTATTGGCAAGTTTGTCATTGTTTACTTTGATGACATCCTGATCTATAGTCGTAGTGAGCATGAGCACCTAGAGCATGTGAGAATAGTTCTTGAGACACTTCGACAGGCGCGTCTTTACGCCAACCTCAAGAAGTGCACCTTTTGTACTAACGAGCTTGTGTTTTTAGGCTATGTGGTAAGTTCGCAGGGCATCAAGGTGGACAAATCCAAGATTGAGGCCATCGAGCAATGGCCAACTCCCACGTCCGTCCCTGACGTGCGCAGCTTTCTTGGATTGGCGGGCTTTTACCGGCGCTTTGTCAAAGATTTTAGCACCATTGCCGCCCCGTTGACCGCCGTGACAAAGAAGAATGACAAGTTCCACTGGGGAGAATCACAAGAACAAGCATTTCTCGCCCTCAAGGACACACTCACACATGCGCCTGTGTTAGCATTACCAAATTTTCACAAGACTTTTGAAATTGAATGTGATGCTTCTGGTGTAGGTATTGGAGCGGTCCTCATGCAAGACAAGGGGCCTTGTGCCTTCTTTAGTGAGAAACTGGGGGGAGCTGCATTAAACTACCCCACGTACGACAAGGAGTTGTACGCATTAGTGAGGGCTTTGGAGACTTGGCAACACTATCTTCGCCCTCGGGAGTTCGTGATACACACTGATCACGAGTCATTGAAGTACCTCAAGGGACAACCCAAGTTAAGCAAGCGACATGCCAAATGGGTAAGCTTCATTGACACCTTTTCGTATGTCATTAAGTATAAGACTGGCAAAACGAATGTAGTGGCTGATGCATTATCACGTAGACATTCGTTGCTTGCCCTTCTGGATGCCAAGTTACTAGGGTTCGCATTGGTTAAGGAACTCTACACAAATGATCATGACTTTGGTGATATCTATGTTGCTTGTGTTAAGAACCCGCATGGAAAATACTTCTTGCATGATGGATTTCTATTCCATGTAGATAAACTGTGTGTACCTAATTCTTCCATTCGTGATCTTTTGATTCGAGAGGCACATAGTGGTGGTCTCATGGGCCACTTTGGCATCACCAAGACTCTGGCCATGTTGCAAGAGCACTTTTACTGGCCTCATATGCGTAGAGATGTTGAACGCATGGTTGGTAGATGTGCTACTTGTCACAAGGCAAAGTCTAAGACAAATCCATATGGCTTGTATACCCCATTACCTATCCCTCACCATCCTTGGGTTGATTTGTCTATGGACTTTGTATTAGGATTGCCTTGATCAACAAGGGGTAATGACTCCATCTTTGTTGTGGTTGATAGATTCTCTAAGATGGCTCATTTTATTCCTTGCCACAAAACTGACGATGCATCTCATATTGCTAATCTGTTCTTCAAAGAAATTGTCCGTCTGCATGGCCTGCCTAAAACTATTGTCAGTGATAGAGATGTGAAATTCTTGAGTTACTTTTGGAAGACTTTGTGGTCCAAACTGGGCACTAGGTTATTATTCTCCACCACTAGTCATCCACAAAGCGATGGACAAACTGAAGTTGTCAATCGCACACTTGGCACTCTACTTCGGGCCTTGATTAAAAAGAATCTTAAGACTTGGGAAGAGTGCCTCCCTCATGTTGAATTCGCCTACAATCGAACTGTGCATAGTGCCACACAATACTCCCCCTTTGAGATTGTTTATGGCTTCAACCCCGTCACCCCCCTTGATTTGGTGCCCTTACCTTCCTCTGAGCACACAAGCTTAGATGGGAAAAAGAAAGCTGATTCTGTGCGCAGGTTACATGAGGCCGTGCGAGCAAACATTGAGAAGCGTACGCAGCAATACACCCAGCAAGCCAACAAGCACCGTCGCAAGATGATTTTTGAGCCTGGAGATTGGGTTTGGCTACACTTGAGGAAAGAGCGATTTCACAAGCAACGCCAAAGCAAATTGTCCCCAAGAGGTGATGGACCATTTCGGGTACTCCAACGAGTCAATGACAACGCATACAAGTTGGAGCTACCTGGGGAGTACAATGTTAGTGCAACCTTCAACGTCGCGGACCTAAGCCCATTTCTTGACGAGGAGGATCCAGATTTGAGGGCAAATCCTTCTCAAGAGGAGGGGACTGATGTGTGCACGAGTCTCGGCCCACGCAATGACCCAGTCCGAGTTCCATCGGGCCCAGTCACACGTGCACGGGCCAAGCACTTCAAAGAATCACTCCAAGCCCTGGTTCGAGTCGTCCAAGACCAACATGGAGTTCACAAAGATATTGAGGGCTTAGAGAGAGACAATCAAGCCATTTGCACCATGATCCAAGCCCACGAGGACTCAAGTGGGCCTTCAAGAGGACCGGCCCTATAGGGCCTTAGCCTTAGTATTTGATAGATTGGATTAATTTGTCTTCATAGCTCATTGGGCCGGCCCATCTTGGACACCAAGATGACCGAACTCTTTGCCATTGTTTCCTTAGGTTTTCTTAGTCACTTTGGCCTATAAATAGGCTTGCTTTGTAAGGTTTTAGAGTAGTCGTTTTATCAATAAAATTGGTTTAATTCGTTCCTTCTTCCAAGAAGAGAGTTCGAGCACTTTAACTTGCTTTGGCAAGGGTTATTGAGCAATCTTGCGTCCTGTCCTCGATTGTTCATCCGACCTATTCCCCTGGAGTATTCACCTTCATCGGAGTGTCGTCTACCACCTACATCAAATCGTGTCGTCCGTTTGATTCTAGGTCCCGCAATCCAAGCGTTGGACAACCTTGCTAGATCCTTGGGCAAACGTGCTACGTGTCTCGAAACAAGTTGATCGAGGAACGTATCAGTGAGGTACGTGTCTACAAACAGGTACGTATTCCTTTCTCTATTGGCAATTACATAGATGAGGTTGTGTGTGATGTTGTGCCTATGCATGCGACACATGTCATCCTAGGGAGACCTTGGCAATTTGACAAATCCGTCACGTTTGATGAACGAGCAAATAAATACACTCTCTTGCACAATGGAAAATGCCTGGTCCTCACACCACTCACACCTGCCCAAGTGTATGTGGACCAACTTAAGTTACAAAGAGAGTGTGAACAAGACCGCCAAAAGAGGAAACAAAAGGCGGCCGATCCTGGCAAATGCTCCACTTCTACAAGTGAGCATTTGACCAAGGGTCAAGTGGGCACACCTGGTGATACGCATGATCATTCACCCATTAAACCACCCACTAGGAAGCAAAACATGATCATTAAGGCTAAGGATGTTAGAAAGGTTATAAATTCTGATCAGCCTATACTTCTCATGATTTGCAAGCATGTGCTCTTAGATGTTGCTGAGCTCAATAAGGCATTGCCTTCGAGCATGGTTGCTCTTTTGCAGGAATTCGAGGATGTATTCCCTGATGAGGTCCCTGATGGTTTACCACCCATTCGAGGGATTGAGCATCAAATAGACTGATTCCGGGAGCACCCCTACCCAACAAACCGGTTTACCGCATGGGTCCTGAGGAGACAAAAGAGCTTCAAAGGCAAGTTGATGGCCTCTTAGGTAACGGTTGGGTAAAACAGAGTTTAAATCCTTGTGTTGTGCCTATGATACTTTCCCCCAAAAAGGATGGTACTTGGCGCATGTGCACTGACTGTAGGGCTGTATCATCATCCCATTCCTAGACTTGATGATATGCTTGATGAACTCGATGGTGCTATCATTTTCACCAAAATCGATTTAAGGTGTGGCTATCATCAAATTAGGATGAAAGAAGGCGATGAGTGGAAAACGGCGTTCAAAACCAAACATGAGTGTGGAGGACTACCACAAAGAAATTGAGATGACCATGATGAGGGCCAACATTCAAGAAGACAATGAGGCCACGATGGCTCGGTTTCTTAGAGGTCTCAATCCTGACCTTCAAGAAGCCTTGGAGCTCCAACATTACTTGGACATGCACGACCTTCTAGAACTCGCTATTAAGGCCGAGCGGGGGAAGAAACTAAGACGTGGAGTACGTACGTTCCAAACTTCTAACACCACTTCATGGAGGGGCAACCAACCACGAAGGGCGACCCACAAAGTTGGAAATGCGGCAGCACCAACCTCTTCTAACCGAATCCAAGGTAACACCTCTAACCGCCATTCCTATTCTACCCCTAACAAGGTTTCCGATGCATCCAGGTCCACTTCAAAGGCACCGCATGAGACTCCTAAGACTAGGAGTAGGGACATCAAGTGCTTCAAGTGCCAAGGGTTTGGACATATTCAATCTCAGTGCCCAAACCAACGGGTCATGCTCATCACTCACAATGGCGAAATCGTGTCTGATGATGACGAATGTGAGGAGATGCCCGAACTGGTCGAAGACGACTGCCTAGAAGAGGAGTCAGCTGGGGAGGCTTGGTCGCCTACACGAGGAGAAGTAGGTTGCTTGGTGGCACGGCGAGTGCTAACCGCCCGCGTTAAGGAGGACGAGCAGCTACAACGCGAAAACCTTTTCTACACCCGCTGTAAGATAGGCGACAAGGTGTGTAGTCTCATCATCGACGGTGGGAGTTGCACGAACGTGGCCTGTTTGCTCATGGTTGAGAGTCTAGGACTCCCCACTACCAGGCATCCAAATCCTTACCGCCTCCAATGGCTAAGTGAGGATGGTGAGGTACGAGTCTTCAAACAGGTACGCATTCCCTTTTCAATTGGTACTTACACTGATGAAATCGTGTGCAACGTAGTACCAATGCATGCTACGCATATCATTTTGGGAAGGCCCTGGCAATTTGACAAACACGTCACATTCGATGGAAGAGCAAATAAGTACACCCTTTTGCACGATGGCAAACGTAAGGTCCTTACACCTCTCACACCTGCACAAGTTTATGAGGACCAACTACTATTGCAAAGGGAGTGTGAACAAGACCGTCAAAGGAGGAAACTAAAGGCAGTCGACCC
Source organism: Coffea arabica (assembly GCF_036785885.1). Classification (NCBI taxonomy): domain Eukaryota; kingdom Viridiplantae; phylum Streptophyta; class Magnoliopsida; order Gentianales; family Rubiaceae; genus Coffea; species Coffea arabica. The sequence goes on along the minus strand of NC_092318.1, from coordinate 28,584,342 downwards.
TGGTAAAGGCTCCACGTCTACGAGTGAGCCATCAACCAAGGGTCAAGGGAGCACACCTAGGGGTATACATGACAAATCACCTACCGCACCTACCACTAGGAAGCACAACATGATTATTAAGGCTAAAGATGTTAGAAAAGTGGTGAACTCTAATCAGCCTATACTTCTCATGATTTGCAAGCATGTGCTAGTCTAAGTCCTTGCGCTGTGCCTGTGATACTTGTTCCCAAAAAGGACGGTACTTGGCGCATGTGCACTGACTGTCGGGCTGTGAACGCTATCACTGTCAAATATCGTCATCCCATTCCTAGACTTGATGATATGCTTGATGAACTCGATGGTGCCATTATTTTCACCAAAATAGACTTAAGGAGCGGCTATCATCAAATTCGGATGAAAGAAGGCGACGAGTGGAAAACAGCCTTCAAAACCAAACATGGTCTCTATGAGTGGCTAGTCATGCCTTTTGGCTTAACTAATGCCCCTAGCACCTTCATGCGACTAATGAACCATGTGTTGAGACACTTTATTGGCAAGTTTGTCATTGTTTACTTTGATGACATCCTGATCTATAGTCGTAGTGAGCATGAGCACCTAGAGCATGTGAGAATAGTTCTTGAGACACTTCGACAGGCGCGTCTTTACGCCAACCTCAAGAAGTGCACCTTTTGTACTAACGAGCTTGTGTTTTTAGGCTATGTGGTAAGTTCGCAGGGCATCAAGGTGGACAAATCCAAGATTGAGGCCATCGAGCAATGGCCAACTCCCACGTCCGTCCCTGACGTGCGCAGCTTTCTTGGATTGGCGGGCTTTTACCGGCGCTTTGTCAAAGATTTTAGCACCATTGCCGCCCCGTTGACCGCCGTGACAAAGAAGAATGACAAGTTCCACTGGGGAGAATCACAAGAACAAGCATTTCTCGCCCTCAAGGACACACTCACACATGCGCCTGTGTTAGCATTACCAAATTTTCACAAGACTTTTGAAATTGAATGTGATGCTTCTGGTGTAGGTATTGGAGCGGTCCTCATGCAAGACAAGGGGCCTTGTGCCTTCTTTAGTGAGAAACTGGGGGGAGCTGCATTAAACTACCCCACGTACGACAAGGAGTTGTACGCATTAGTGAGGGCTTTGGAGACTTGGCAACACTATCTTCGCCCTCGGGAGTTCGTGATACACACTGATCACGAGTCATTGAAGTACCTCAAGGGACAACCCAAGTTAAGCAAGCGACATGCCAAATGGGTAAGCTTCATTGACACCTTTTCGTATGTCATTAAGTATAAGACTGGCAAAACGAATGTAGTGGCTGATGCATTATCACGTAGACATTCGTTGCTTGCCCTTCTGGATGCCAAGTTACTAGGGTTCGCATTGGTTAAGGAACTCTACACAAATGATCATGACTTTGGTGATATCTATGTTGCTTGTGTTAAGAACCCGCATGGAAAATACTTCTTGCATGATGGATTTCTATTCCATGTAGATAAACTGTGTGTACCTAATTCTTCCATTCGTGATCTTTTGATTCGAGAGGCACATAGTGGTGGTCTCATGGGCCACTTTGGCATCACCAAGACTCTGGCCATGTTGCAAGAGCACTTTTACTGGCCTCATATGCGTAGAGATGTTGAACGCATGGTTGGTAGATGTGCTACTTGTCACAAGGCAAAGTCTAAGACAAATCCATATGGCTTGTATACCCCATTAGGATGTCATCAAAGTAAACAATGACAAACTTGCCAATAAAGTGTCTCAACACATGGTTCATTAGTCGCATGAAGGTGCTAGGGGCATTAGTTAAGCCAAAAGGCATGACTAGCCACTCATAGAGACCATGTTTGGTTTTGAAGGCTGTTTTCCACTCGTCGCCTTCTTTCATCCGAATTTGATGATAGCCGCTCCTTAAGTCTATTTTGGTGAAAATAATGGCACCATCGAGTTCATCAAGCATATCATCAAGTCTAGGAATGGGATGACGATATTTGACAGTGATAGCGTTCACAGCCCGACAGTCAGTGCACATGCGCCGAGTACCGTCCTTTTTGGGAACAAGTATCACAGGCACAGCGCAAGGACTTAGACTTTCCTTTACCCAACCCTTACCTAAGAGGCCATCAACTTGCCTTTGAAGCTCCTTGGTCTCCTCAGGGCCCATGCGGTAGGCAGGTTTGTTGGGCAATGGTGCTCCAGGAATGAGGTCGATTTGGTGTTCAATTCCCCGAATGGGTGGTAAGCCATCAGGGACCTCGTCAGGGAAAACATCCCCAAATTCTTGCAAAAGAGCAACTATGCTCGCAGGCAACGCCTTGTCGAGCTCAGCAACATCCAAGAGCACATGCTTGCAAATCATGAGAAGTATAGGCTGATTAGAGTTCACCACTTTTCTAACATCTTTAGCCTTAATAATCATGTTGTGCTTCCTAGTGGTAGGTGCGGTAGGTGATTTGTCATGTATACCCCTAGGTGTGCTCCCTTGACCCTTGGTTGATGGCTCACTCGTAGACGTGGAGCCTTTACCAGGGTCGACTGCCTTTAGTTTCCTCCTTTGACGGTCTTGTTCACACTCCCTTTGCAATAGTAGTTGGTCCTCATAAACTTGTGCAGGTGTGAGAGGTGTAAGGACCTTACGTTTGCCATCGTGCAAAAGGGTGTACTTATTTGCTCTTCCATCGAATGTGACGTGTTTGTCAAATTGCCAGGGCCTTCCCAAAATGATATGCGTAGCATGCATTGGTACTACGTTGCACACGATTTCATCAGTGTAAGTACCAATTGAAAAGGGAATGCGTACCTGTTTGAAGACTCGTACCTCACCATCCTCACTTAGCCATTGGAGGCGGTAAGGATTTGGATGCCTGGTAGTGGGGAGTCCTAGACTCTCAACCATGAGCAAACTGGCCACGTTCGTGCAACTCCCACCGTCGATGATGAGACTACACACCTTGTCGCCTATCTTACAGCGGGTGTAGAAAAGGTTTTCGCGTTGTAGCTGCTCGTCCTCCTTAACGCGGGCGGTTAGCACTCGCCGTGCCACCAAGCAACCTACTTCTCCTCGTGTAGGCGAGCAAGCCTCCCCAGCTGACTCCTCTTCTAGGCAGTCGTCTTCGACCAGTTCGGGCATCTCCTCACATTCGTCATCATCAGACACGATTTCGCCATTGTGAGTGATGAGCATGACCCGTTGGTTTGGGCACTGAGATTGAATATGTCCAAACCCTTGGCACTTGAAGCACTTGATGTCCCTACTCCTAGTCTTAGGAGTCTCATGCAGTGCCTTTGAAGTGGACCTGGATGCATCGGAAACCTTGTTAGGGGTAGAATAGGAATGGCGGTTAGAGGTGTTACCTTGGATTCGGTTAGAAGAGGTTGGTTGATACGTTCCTCGATCAACACGTTTCGAGACACGTAGCACGTTTGCCCAAGGATCTAGCGAGGATGTCCAACGCTTGGAATTGCGGGATCTAGAACCAAACGGACGACACGATTTGATTCAAGACGGTAGACGACACTCCGATGAAGGTGAATACTCCAGGGGAATAGGTCGGTAGAACAATCTAGGACAGGACGCAAGACTGCTCAAAACCCTTGCCAAAGCAAGTAAAGGGGTCGAATCTCTCTCTCAAGAAGAATCAAAAATATGCAAAACTTTATTGATAAAACGTCTACCCTAAAACCTTACAAAGCAAGCCTATTTATAGGCTAAAGTGACTGAAACCCTAAAGGGACTAGGAAAGGGAAAAGTCGGCCCATGGTCTTGGGACAAGATGGGCCGGCCCATGCTCTTACTTAAACACTAATCAATTGCTAAATAACTACTAAGGCCTAAGGCCCTATTCGGCCAACTCATTTGGAGGCCCACTTGACTCTTCATGGGCTTGGGTCATGGTGTAGATAACTCGATTAAAATCCTTCAAGCCTTCAATATCTCTATGGACTCCATGTTGGTTTTGGACAATTCGAACAAGGGCTTGGAGGGATTCTTTGAAGAGCTTGGCTCGTGCACGTGTGACTGGGCCCAATGGAACTCGGACTGGGTCATTACTTGGGCTAAGGTCCGTGCACACATCAGTCCCCTCCACTTGAGCAGGATTTGTCCTCAAATCTGGATGGAAATGAATGACATGAACAAGGGTTGGTATCATGAACAAGGGACTGATGTGTGCATGAACCAGGGCCCAGTCCAAGTCCCATTAGGCCCAGTCACACGTGCACGGGCCAAGCTATTCAAGGAATCCCTCCAAGCCCTTGTTCGAGTTGTCCACGATCAACATGGAGGCTATAGAGATATTGAAGGCTTGGAAAGGATCAATCAAGCAACTTGCACTTTGGTCCAAGCCCAGGAAGACTCCAGTGGGCCTCCTTACGAATCGGCCGGGTAGGGCCTTAGTCGTTGTTTCCATTTTGGTTGGACTAATTGTCCGTAGAAGGCTTGAGGCCGGCCCACCTTGATGACAAGGTAGCCGACCTCCCCTTTAGGTTTCTTTAGGGTTTTTTTAGTAGTTTCATTAAGCCTATAAATAGGCTAGCCTTGTAAGGTTAAAAACTAGTTTTTGATGAATTAAAATTATTAGTGCATTCGGTTTCTTTCATAAAGAATTCGTGCCTTTCAACTTGCTTGGCAAGGGTTATTGAGCAATCTCGCGTCCTGTCCTTGATTGTTCATCCGACCTATTCCCCTGGAGTATTCACCTTCATCGGAGTGTCGTCTACCACCTCCAATCAAATCGAGTTGTCCGTTTGAGTAAGGGTTCCGCAATCCAAGCGTTGGACATCCCCGCTAGATCCTTGGGCAAACGTGCTACGTGTCTCGACCGTGGATCGAGGAACGTATCAGTTGGTATCAGAGCTTTGGTGGAGGTATCTTCCGTTATATCCATAGTTGTGTCTTAGTTTTTCATTATTTCCGCTGCCTTGTTCTAACAAAAAAAAAAAAAATCTGTTCGTTAGCTTTGTTGCTTGTTGAGCCGTTTCCTTTCCTTTTGTTGTCTAGAAATTCTGGTAGTTGTTCTTAATGTTTGTCCGTTTGAGTCTTCAAGTCTGTCCGTTGCTGCCTTGTTAGTTTTCTTAAAAAAAAAAAAAGGGAACAAACAAAATCTGTTTGCATCGCTTGTCAAAAAAATTTTTGGCCGCTAGTTCTTTTGGTCGCGTAAATTCTGGTTAGTTGTGTGTTGTTGTTGCTAGTCCTAATCTGTCCAGATTTCATACCCTTGTGACAACCATTCTGTCCAGCAATTAGCCATAGCCGAATCTGCAAAAAAAAAAATAAAAATAAAAAATAAAAAAAGAGAAGACGGCTAGGGTTTGTCTAATTCCGCGGCTAGGGTTTCCATTGATTGCTGAATCTGTCCAAGCCTTGTTTGGGGCCATCCAAGTTGTTTTAATTAGTTTTCTAAACTGACTTGTGGATTAAACTTGTTGGAGTTGAGAATCTTGAAGGAAACTACAACCATCTAGGGTTTCTTGAGTTCTTGGAATTAAATCTTGAAGTTCTTGAAAGTTCTTGGTAACTCTTGGAGTTCTTGGCTGATTAGTTGTGGGACGTAGGGCTGACCAGAAATCTGGTGTGTGAACCTCTCTCCGTCCAGGCTTAGTTGCATTTGTTAAGTCACAAAAAAAAAAAAAATAAACAAACAGAAACGCAAAAGACAAGAGGGAAAGAAAAGAAACATTCGGCTAACACAAATCCAAGAAGGAAGCCGTGACCCTTTATTGCCAAATCTGTCTTGTTATTTCTTGTTTTCAGAAAAGAAACATTCGGCCAACACAAATCCAAGAAGGAAGCCGTGACCCTTTATTGCCAAATCTGTCTTGTTATTTCTTGTTTTCAAACCAGAAAATTACATCAAGCAAAGAAAAGAATTCAAAAGTTTTGACCAACCTCTTCTTGAAATTCTTGGTTACCTTGAGCCTTGATCACTTGAACAACCTTTGTTTGTGGTTCTTGACCATCTTGAACTTTAAACACTTGCACCTCTCTTCGAATAAAAAGTCTCTTGTATGATCTTGCATCCATACGTGGCTTTCTTGGTTGAGGAGTGAATTTCTTGGGAGATTCTTGAGTAACATCACTCGCATGTTCTTGGGAGTCCATTAGAGCCGAATTTCTGGAATCACAAGAGCTAATTTCTGGAGTCACAAAGAACCGAATCTGCCTTGAAGGAGAGAGAGCCGAACTTCTTGTTCTTGGAGTAGAGGGAGAGCCGAATTACTTGGGCTAAGGTCCGTGCACACATCAGTCCCCTCCACTTGAGCAGGATTTGTCCTCAAATCTGGATGGAAATGAATGACATGAACAAGGGTTGGTATCATGGCTCCAGTGGCTCCTCTTGTTTGTATCATTGGTGCTGCCGCATTTCCAACTTCGTGGGTCGCCCTTCGTGGTTGGTTGCCCCTCCATGAAGTGGTGTTAGAAGTTTGGAACGTACGTACTCCGCGTCTTAGTTTCTTCCCCCGCTCGGCCTTAATAGCGAGTTCTAGAAGGTCGTGCATGTCCAAGTAATGTTGGAGCTCCAAGGCTTCTTGAAGGTCAGGATTGAGACCTCTAAGAAACCGAGCCATCGTGGCCTCATTGTCTTCTTGAATGTTGGCCCTCATCATGGCCATCTCAATTTCTTTGTGGTAGTCCTCCACACTCATGTTTGGTTTTGAACGCCGTTTTCCACTCATCGCCGTCTTTCATCCTAATTTGATGATAGCCACACCTTAAATCGATTTGGGTGAAAATGACAGCACCATCGAGTTCATCAAGCATATCATCAAGTCTAGGAATGGGATGATGATATTTGACAGTGATAGCATTTACAGCCCTACAGTCAGTGCACATGCGCCAAGTACCATCCTTTTTGGGGAAAAGTATCATAGGCACAACACAAGGATTTAAACTCTGTTTTACCCAACCCTTACCTAAGAGGCCATCAACTTGCCTTTGAAGCTCTTTTGTCTCCTCAGGACCCATGCGGTAAACCGGTTTGTTGGGTAGGGGTGCTCCCGGAATCAGTCTATTTGATGCTCAATCCCTCGAATGGGTGGTAAACCATCAGGGACCTCATCAGGGAATGCATCCTCGAATTCCTGCAAAAGAGCAACCATGCTCGAAGGCAATGCCTTATTGAGCTCAGCAACATCTAAGAGCACATGCTTGCAAATCATGAGAAGTATAGGCTGATCAGAATTTATAACCTTTCTAACATCCTTAGCCTTAATGATCATGTTTTGCTTCCTAGTGGGTGGTTTAATGGGTGAATGATCATGCGTATCACCAGGTGTGCCCACTTGACCCTTGGTCGAATGCTCACTTGTAGAAGTGGAGCATTTGCCAGGATCGGCCGCCTTTTGTTTCCTCTTTTGGCGGTCTTGTTCACACTCTCTTTGTAACTTAAGTTGGTCCACATACACTTGGGCAGGTGTGAGTGGTGTGAGGACCAGGCATTTTCCATTGTGCAAGAGAGTGTATTTATTTGCTCGTTCATCAAACGTGACGGATTTGTCAAATTGCCAAGGTCTCCCTAGGATGACATGTGTCGCATGCATAGGCACAACATCACACACAACCTCATCTATTAATTGCCAATAGAGAAAGGAATACGTACCTGTTTGTAGACACGTACGTCACTGATACGTTCCTCGATCAACTTGTTTCGAGACACGTAGCACGTTTGCCCAAGGATCTAGTAAGGTTGTCCAACGCTTGGATTGCGGGACCTAGAATCAAACGGACGACACGATTTGATGTAGGTGGTAGACGACACTCCGATGAAGGTGAATACTCCAGGGGAATAGGTCGGATGAACAATCGAGGACAGGACGCAAGATTGCTCAATAACCCTTGCCAAAGCAAGTTAAAGTGCTCGAACTCTCTTCTTGGAAGAAGGAACGAATTAAACCAATTTTATTGATAAAATGACTACCCTAAAACCTTACAAAGCAAGCCTATTTATAGGCCAAAGTGACTAAGAAAACCTAAGGAAACAATGGCAAAGAGTTCGGTCATCTTGGTGTCCAAGATGGGCCGGCCCAATGAGCTATGAAGACAAATTAATCCAATCTATCAAATACTAAGGCTAAGGCCCTATAGGGCCGGTCCTCTTGAAGGCCCATTTGAGTCCTCGTGGGCTTGGATCATGGTGCAAATGGCTTGATTGTCTCTCTCTAAGCCCTCAATATCTTTGTGAACTCCATGTTGGTCTTGGACGACTCGAACCAGGACTTGGAGTGATTCTTTGAAGAGCTTGGCCCGTGCACGTGTGACTGGGCCCGATGGAACTCGGACTGGGTCATTGCGTGGGCCGAGACTCGTGCACACATCAGTCCCCTCCTCTTGAGAAGGATTTGCCCTCAAATCTGGATCCTCCTCGTCAAGAAATGGGCTTAGGTCCGCGACGTTGAAGGTTGCACTAACATTGTACTCCCCAGGTAGCTCCAACTTGTATGCGTTGTCATTGACTCGTTGGAGTACCCGAAATGGTCCATCACCTCTTGGGGACAATTTGCTTTGGCGTTGCTTGGGAAATCGCTCTTTCCTCAAGTGTAGCCAAACCCAATCTCCAGGCTCAAAAATCATCTTGCGACGGTGCTTGTTGGCTTGCTGGGTGTATTGCTGCGTACGCTTCTCAATGTTTGCTCGCACGGCCTCATGTAACCTGCGCACAGAATCAGCTTTCTTTTTCCTATCTAAGCTTGTGTGCTCAGAGGAAGGTAAGGGCACCAAATCAAGGGGGGTGACGGGGTTGAAGCCATAAACAATCTCAAATGGGGAGTATTCTGTGGCACTATGCACAGTTCGATTGTAGGCGAATTCAACATGAGGGAGGCACTCATCCCAAGTCTTAAGATTCTTTTTAATCAAGGCCCGAAGTAGAGTGCCAAGTGTGCGATTGACAACTTCAGTTTGTCCATCGCTTTGTGGATGACTAGTGGTGGAGAATAATAACCTAGTGCCCAGTTTGGACCACAAAGTCTTCCAAAAGTAACTCAAGAATTTCACATCTCTATCACTGACAATAGTTTTAGGCAGGCCATGCAGACGGACAATTTCTTTGAAGAACAGATTAGCAATATGAGATGCATCGTCAGTTTTGTGGCAAGGAATAAAATGAGCCATCTTAGAGAATCTATCAACCACAACAAAGGTGGAGTCATTACCCCTTGTTGATCTAGGCAATCCTAATACAAAGTCCATAGACAAATCAACCCAAGGATGGTGAGGGATAGGTAATGGGGTATACAAGCCATATGGATTTGTCTTAGACTTTGCCTTGTGACAAGTAGCACATCTACCAACCATGCGTTCAACATCTCTATGCATATGAGGCCAGTAAAAGTGCTCTTGCAACATGGCCAGAGTCTTGGTGATGCCAAAGTGGCCCATGAGACCACCACTATGTGCCTCTCGAATCAAAAGATCACGAATGGAAGAATTAGGTACACACAGTTTATCTACATGGAATAGAAATCCATCATGCAAGAAGTATTTTCCATGCGGGTTCTTAACACAAGCAACATAGATATCACCAAAGTCATGATCATTTGTGTAGAGTTCCTTAACCAATGCGAACCCTAGTAACTTGGCATCCAGAAGGGCAAGCAACGAATGTCTACGTGATAATGCATCAGCCACTACATTCGTTTTGCCAGTCTTATACTTAATGACATACGAAAAGGTGTCAATGAAGCTTACCCATTTGGCATGTCGCTTGCTTAACTTGGGTTGTCCCTTGAGGTACTTCAATGACTCGTGATCAGTGTGTATCACGAACTCCCGAGGGCGAAGATAGTGTTGCCAAGTCTCCAAAGCCCTCACTAATGCGTACAACTCCTTGTCGTACGTGGGGTAGTTTAATGCAGCTCCCCCCAGTTTCTCACTAAAGAAGCCACAAGGCCTCTTGTCTTGCATGAGGACCTCTCCAATACCTACACCAGAAGCATCACATTCAATTTCAAAAGTCTTGTGAAAATTTGGTAATGCTAACACAGGCGCATGTGTGAGTGTGTCCTTGAGGGCGAGAAATGCTTGTTCTTGTGATTCTCCCCAGTGGAACTTGTCATTCTTCTTTGTCACGGCGGTCAACGGGGCGGCAATTGTGCTAAAATCTTTGACAAAGCGCCGGTAAAAGCCCGCCAATCCAAGAAAGCTGCGCACGTCAGGGACGGACGTGGGAGTTGGCCATTGGTCGATGGCCTCAATCTTGGATTTGTCCACCTTGATGCCCTGCGAACTTACCACATACCCTAAAAACACAAGCTCGTTAGTACAAAAGGTGCACTTCTTGAGGTTGGCGTAAAGACGCGCCTGTCGAAGTGTCTCAAGAACTATTCTCACATGCTCTAGGTGCTCATGCTCACTACGACTATAGATCAGGATGTCATCAAAGTAAACAATGACAAACTTGCCAATAAAGTGTCTCAACACATGGTTCATTAGTCGCATGAAGGTGCTAGGGGCATTAGTTAAGCCAAAAGGCATGACTAGCCACTCATAGAGACCATGTTTGGTTTTGAAGGCTGTTTTCCACTCGTCGCCTTCTTTCATCCGAATTTGATGATAGCCGCTCCTTAAGTCTATTTTGGTGAAAATAATGGCACCATCGAGTTCATCAAGCATATCATCAAGTCTAAGAATGGGATGACGATATTTGACAGTGATAGCGTTCACAGCCCGACAGTCAGTGCACATGCGCCGATACCGTCCTTTTTGGGAACAAGTATCACAGGCATAGCGCAAGGACTTAGACTTTCCTTTACCCAGCCCTTACCTAAGAGGCCATCAACTTGCCTTTGAAGCTCCTTGGTCTCCTCAGGGCCCATGCGGTAGGCAGGTTTGTTGGGCAATGGTGCTCCAGGAATGAGGTCGATTTGGTGTTCAATTCCCCGAATGGGTGGTAAGCCATCAGGGACCTCGTCAGGGAAAACATCCCCAAATTCTTGCAAAAGAGCAACTATGCTCGCAGGCAACGCCTTGTCGAGCTCAGCAACATCCAAGAGCACATGCTTGCAAATCATGAGAAGTATAGGCTGATTAGAGTTCACCACTTTTCTAACATCTTTAGCCTTAATAATCATGTTGTGCTTCCTAGTGGTAGGTGCGGTAGGTGATTTGTCATGTATACCCCTAGGTGTGCTCCCTTGACCCTTGGTTGATGGCTCACTCGTAGACGTGGAGCCTTTACCAGGGTCGACTGCCTTTAGTTTCCTCCTTTGACGGTCTTGTTCACACTCCCTTTGCAATAGTAGTTGGTCCTCATAAACTTGTGCAGGTGTGAGAGGTGTAAGGACCTTACGTTTGCCATCGTGCAAAAGGGTGTACTTATTTGCTCTTCCATCGAATGTGACGTGTTTGTCAAATTGCCAGGGCCTTCCCAAAATGATATGCGTAGCATGTATTGGTACTACGTTGCACACGATTTCATCAGTGTAAGTACCAATTGAAAAGGGAATGCGTACCTGTTTGAAGACTCGTACCTCACCATCCTCACTTAGCCATTGGAGGCGGTAAGGATTTGGATGCCTGGTAGTGGGGAGTCCTAGACTCTCAACCATGAGCAAACTGGCCACGTTCGTGCAACTCCCACCGTCGATGATGAGACTACACACCTTGTCGCCTATCTTACAGCGGGTGTAGAAAAGGTTTTCGCGTTGTAGCTGCTCGTCCTCCTTAACGCGGGCGGTTAGCACTCGCCGTGCCACCAAGCAACCTACTTCTCCTCGTGTAGGCGAGCAAGCCTCCCCAGCTGACTCCTCTTCTAGGCAGTCGTCTTCGACCAGTTCGGGCATCTCCTCACATTCGTCATCATCAGACACGATTTCGCCATTGTGAGTGATGAGCATGACCCGTTGGTTTGGGCACTGAGATTGAATATGTCCAAACCCTTGGCACTTGAAGCACTTGATGTCCCTACTCCTAGTCTTAGGAGTCTCATGCGGTGCCTTTGAAGTGGACCTGGATGCATCGGAAACCTTGTTAGGGGTAGAATAGGAATGGCGGTTAGAGGTGTTACCTTGGATTCGGTTAGAAGAGGTTGGTGCTGCCGCATTTCCAACTTCGTGGGTCGCCCTTCGTGGTTGGTTGCCCCTCCATGAAGTGGTGTTAGAAGTTTGGAACGTACGTACTCCGCGTCTTAGTTTCTTCCCCCGCTCGGCCTTAATAGCGAGTTCTAGAAGGCCGTGCATGTCCAAGTAATGTTGGAGCTCCAAGGCTTCTTGAAGGTCAGGATTGAGACCTCTAAGAAACCGAGCCATCGTGGCCTCATTGTCTTCTTGAATGTTGGCCCTCATCATGGCCATCTCAATTTCTTTGTGGTAGTCCTCCAAACTCATGTTTGGTTTTGAACGCCGTTTTCCACTCATCGCCTTCTTTCATCCTAATTTGATGATAGCCACTCCTTAAATCAATTTTGGTGAAAATGATAGCACCATCGATGATACGTTCCTCGATCAACACGTTTCGAGACACGTAGCACGTTTGCCCAAAGATCTAGCGAGGATGTCCAACGCTTGGAATTGCGGGATCTAGAACCAAACGGACGACATGATTTGATTCAAGACGGTAGACGACACTCCGATGAAGGTGAATACTCCAGGGGAATAGGTCGGTAGAACAATCTAGGACAGGATGCAAGACTACTCAAAACCCTTGTCAAAGCAAGTAAAGGGGTCGAATCTCTCTCTAAAGAAGAATCGAAAATATGCAAAACTTTATTGATAAAACGTCTACCTAAAACCTTACAAAGCAAGCCTATTTATAGGCTAAAGTGACTGAAAAACCCTAAGGAAACAATGGCAAGAGTTCGGCCATCTTGGTGTCCAAGATGGGCCGGCCCAATGAGCTATGATGACAAATTAATCCAATCTAACAAGTACTAAGGCTAAGGCCTTATAGGGCCGATCCTCTTGAAGGCCCACTTGAGTCTTCGTGGGCTTGGATCATGGTTTAAATAGCTTGATTGTCTCTCTCTAAGCCCTCAATATCTTTGTGAACTCCATGTTGGTCTTGGACGACTCGAACCAGGGCTTGGAGTGATTCTTTGAAGAGCTTGGCCCGTGCACGTGTGACTGGGCCCAATGGAACTCGGACTGGGTCGTTGCGTGGGCCGAGACTCGTGCACACATCAGTCCCCTCCTCTTGAGAAGGATTTGCCCTCAAATCTGGATCCTTCTCGTTAAGAAATGGACTTAGGTCCCCGACGTTGAAGGTCGCACTAACATTGTATTCCCCAGGTAGCTCCAACTTGTATGCGTTGTCATTGACTTTTTGGAGTACCCGAAATGGTCCATCACCTCGTGGGGATAATTTGCTTTGACGTTGCTTGGGGAATCACTCTTTCCTCAAGTGTAGCCACACCCAATCTCCAGGCTCAAAAGTCATCTTGCGGCGGTGCTTGTTGGCCTGTTGGATGTATTGCTGCGTGCGCCTCTCGATGTTTGCTCGCACAGCTTCATGTAACCTGCGCACAAAATCAGCTTTCCTTTTCCCATCTAAGCTTGTGTGCTCAGAGGAAGGTAATGGCACCAGATCAAGGGGGGTAAGGGGGTTGAAGCCATAAACAATATCAAAGGGGGAATATTGTGTTGCACTATGCACAGTTCGGTTGTAGGCAAATTCAACATGAGGTAAGCACTCCTCCCAAGACTTAAGATTCTTTTTAATCAAGGCCCGAAGTAAAGTGCCAAGTGTGCGATTGACAACTTCAGTTTGTCCATCGCTTTGAGGATGACTAGTGGTGGAGAATAATAACCTAGTGCCAAGTTTGGACCACAAAGTCTTCCAAAAGTAACTCAGGAACTTCACATCCCTGTCACTAACAATAGTCCTAGGCATGCCATGCAGACGGACAATCTCTTTGAAAAATAAAGTAGCAATATGAGATGCATCGTCAGTTTTATGACAAGGAATAAAATGTGCCATTTTAGAAAATCTATCAACCACCACAAATATGGAGTCATTACCCCTCGGTGATCTAGGCAAACCGAGCACAAAGTCCATAGACAAGTCAACCCAAGGATGGTGTGGGATAGGTAATGGGGTATACAAGCCATATGGATTTGTCTTAGACTTTGCCTTGTGACAAGTAGCGCATCTACCAACCATGCGTTCAACATCTCGACGCATATGAGGCCAGTAAAAGTGCTCTTGCAACATGGCCAGAGTCTTGGTGATGCCAAAGTGGCCCATGAGACCACCACTATGTGCCTCTCGAATCAAAAGATCACGAATGGAAGAATTAGGTACACACAGCTTATCTACATGGAATAGAAATCCATCATGCAAGAAGTATTTGCCATGCGGGTTCTTAACACAAGCAACATAGATATCACCAAAGTCATGATCATTTGTGTAGAGTTCCTTAACCATTTCGAACCCTAGTAACTTGGCATCCAGAAGGGCAAGCAACGAATGTCTACGTGATAATGCATCAGCCACTACATTCGTTTTGCCAGTCTTATACTTGATGACATATGAAAAGGTGTCAATGAAGCTTACCCATTTGGCATGCCGCTTGCTTAACTTGGGTTGTCCCTTGAGGTACTTCAATGACTCGTGATCAGTGTGTATCACGAACTCCCGAGGACGAAGATAGTGTTGCCAAGTCTCCAAGGCCCTCACTAATGCGTACAACTCCTTGTCGTATGTGGGGTAGTTTAATGCAGCTCCGCCCAGTTTCTCACTAAAGAAGGCACAAGGCCTCTTGTCTTGCATGAGAACCGCTCCAATACCTACACCAGAAGCATCACATTCAATTTCAAAAGTCTTGTGAAAGTTTGGTAATGCTAACACAGGTGCATGTGTGAGCGTGTCCTTGAGGGCGAGAAATGCTTGTTCTTGTGATTCTCCCCAGTGGAACTTGTCATTCTTCTTTGTTACGGCGGTCAACGGGGCGGCAATGGTGCTAAAATCTTTGACAAAGCGCCGGTAAAAGCCCGCCAATCCAAGGAAGCTGCGCACGTCAGGGACGGATGTGGGAGTTGGCCATTGCTCGATGGCCTCAATCTTGGATTTGTCCACCTTGATGCCCTGCGAACTTACCACATAACCTAAAAACACAAGTTCGTTAGTACAAAAGGTGCACTTCTTGAGGTTGGCGTATAGACTTGCCTGTCGAAGTGTCTCAAGAACTAATCTCACATGCTCTAAGTGCTCATGCTCACTATGACTACAGATCAGGATGTCATCAAAGTAAACAATGACAAACTTGCCAATAAAATGCCTCAAAACATGGTTCATTAGTCGCATGAAGGTGCTAGGAGCATTAGTCAAGCCAAAAGGCATGACTAGCCACTCATAGAGACCATGTTTGGTTTTGAAGGCTGTTTTCCACTCATCACCTTCTTTCATCCTAATTTGATGATAGCCACTCCTTAAGTCAATTTTGGTGAAAATAATGGCCCCATCGAGTTCATCAAGCATATCATCAAGTCTAGGAATGGGATGACGATATTTCACAGTGATAGCATTCACAGCCCGACAGTCAGTGCACATGCGCCAAGTACCGTCCTTTTTGGGAACAAGTATCACAGGCACAACGCAAGGACTTAGACTTTCCTTTACCCAACCCTTACCCAAGAGGCCATCAACTTGCCTTTGAAGCTCCTTGGTCTCCTCAGGGCCCATGCGGTAAGCAGGTTTGTTGGGCAACGGTGCGCCAGGAATGAGGTCGATTTGGTGTTCAATTCCCCGAATGGGTGGTAAGCCATCAGGGACCTCGTCAGGGAAAACATCCTCAAATTCCTGTAAAAGAACAACAATGCTCGCAGGCAATGCCTTATCGAGCTCAGCAACATCCAAGAGCAAATGCTTGCAAATCATGAGAAGTATAGGCTGATTAGAGTTCACCACTTTTCTAACATCTTTAGCCTTAATAATCATGTTGTACTTCTTAGTGGTAGGTGCGGTAGGTGATTTGTCATGTATACCCCTGGGTGTACTTCCTTGACCCTTGGTAGCTAGCTCACCCGTAGAAGTGGAGCTTTGTCCAGGGTCGACCGCCTTTAGTGTCCTCCTTTGACGATCCCGTTCACACTCCCTTTGCAATAGTAGTTGGTCCTCATAAACTTGTGCAGGCGTGAGGGGCGTAAGGACCTTACGTTTGCCGTCATGCAAAAGTGTGTACTTATTTGCTCTTCCATCGAATGTGACGTGTTTGTCAAATTGCCAGGGCCTCCCCAGAATGATATGCGTAGCATGCATTGGCACGACGTCGCACAGGATTTCGTCAGTGTAAGTACCAATTGAAAAGGGAATGCGTACCTGTTTGAAGACTCGGACCTCGCCATTCTCACTTAGCCATTGGAGGCGGTAAGGATATGGATGCCTGGTAGTGGGGAGTCCTAGACTCTCAACCATGACCAAACTGGCCACGTTTGTGCAACTCCCACCGTCGATGATGAGACTACACACCTTGTCGCCAACCTTACAGTGGGTGTAGAATAGGTTTTCGCGTTGTAGCTGCTCGTCCTCCTTAACGCGGGCGGTTAGCACTCGCCGTGCCACCAAGCAACCTACTTCTCCTCGTGTAGGCGAGCAAGCTTCCCTAGCTGTCTCTTCTTCCAGGCAGTCGTCTTCGACCAGTTCGGGCATCTCCTCACACTCGTCATCATCAGATACGATGTCGCCATTGTGAGTGATGAGCATGACCCGTTGGTTTGGGCACTGAGATTGAATATGGCCAAACCCTTGGCACTTGAAGCACTTGATGTCCCTACTCCTAGGCTTAGGAGTCTCAAGCGGTGCCTTTGAAGTGGACCTGGATGCATCGGAAGCCTTGTTAGGGGTAGAATAGGAATTGCGGGAAGAGGTGTTACCTGGGATTCGGTTGGAAGAGGTTGGTATCGCCGTACTTCCAACTTCGTGGGTCGCCCTTCGTGGTTGGTTGCCCCTCCATGAAGTGGTGTTAGAAGATGGGAAAGGACGTGCTCCTCGTCTTAGTTTCTTCCCCCGCTCGGCCTTGATAGCGAGTTCTAGAAGGTCGTGCATGTCCAAGTAATGTTGGAGCTCCAAGGTTTCTTGAAGGTCAGGATTGAGACCTCTAAGAAACCTAGCCATCGTGGCTTCATTGTCCTCTTGAATGTTGGCCCTCATCATGGCCATCTCGATCTCTTTGTAGTAGTCTTCCACACTCATGTTGCCTTGAGTAAGAGTTTGAAGTTTAGAGTGGAGATCGCGATTGTAGTAGCTAGGAACAAATCGTTTGCGCATTAGTGCCTTGAGTTCTCGCCAAGTCCGGACACGTGGTTCGCCCATCCTTCTCCTATGGGTCCTTACTTGGTCCCACCAGACTAATGCGTAGTCGGTGAATTCCACGGTGGCAACTTTAACCTTTTGTTCCTCGCTGTAATCGTAGCAGTCAAAGACCATCTCGATACGGCCTTCCCACTCCAAGTAAGCTTCCGGGTCACTTTTGCCTTTGAATGCGGGGACTTGAATTTTAAGCCCCTTGAGTTCGTTCTTAAGCGTGTCCCGTCGTGGCTTCTCGGGTTGCTCGTCGTCTTCACTGGCGGGGTAGTCCTCACTGGGTGTTCTTTTGAGGCCATGACTACTCCGGTTGCGTGATCCAGAACGAGAGCGTGGACCGAGACTCTTGGCGAGTTCGTCAAATCGGGTGTGCAACTCCTCCATTTGTTGATCACTAATGCGTTTGAGCTCATGCCTCATGGCGGTGAACAACAGAGAATAGTCTTTGGAAGGCGGTTGTTGATCTTGCTCCATGTCTCTCTTGATGCCCCCTGCAAAGGTTAGTAACAAGCAAAGAAAGTGCAAATATAATTCCTCACTTCACTCCCTGAGTATAGTGCTCAAGTCACTCTATGAAACTTACCAAGTACCTTACCTGTTGGTTTAGGTAGTTGAGTAATGTTGCTCGAGTCCAACAATCGTCTCCAACTTTTCCCACAAGAGTAAACACAAGAATGTAGGAGAAAATGTAGGAAAGTTTCCTAAAATCTAGGAAGAGAATATAGGAGATTTTCCTAAAGTGGATGAGAGAATATAGGAGAGTTTCCTAAAGTGGATGAGAGAATATAGGAAAGGTCCTAAAAATGGATGAGAGAATTTGAGGAGAGTTTCCTAAAAAAATGGATGAGAGAATTTAGGAAAGTTTCCTAAAAAGGTAGGAGAGAGAGTGTCCAAGTGAGTACAAAGAGTTATCCAAGTGCTTTACTTAGTTTCCTAATTGATTTTGGAAACAAGTTAGTTTTTGGAAACCCTTTGAAAATCCTTTTTCTCTTGAACAACTTTTGGTAACCTTCTTGAAACAACTTTTGGTAATCTTCTTGAAACAACTTTTGGTAACCTTCTTGAAACAACCTTTGGTAATCTTCTTGAAACAACTTTTGGTAACTTCCAAATTCTACTCCAAGAAAGATTGCACAAATCAGATTTGGTTCCCTATTCAAAACAATTCGATTGCCACTTTCTTTCCTTTCCTTTTTTTTTTTTTTCTTGCCAACCGATTCCTCTTTTCTTTCTTTTTCTTTTCGTTTTTGTTTTCTGTTTTTTTTTTTCTTGACTACAACTATCAACCACGACACAAAACAAGGAAGTCCACAAATAATAACTACCAAGAACTCCAAGATCTTTCAAGAACTTTCAAGGAAGTTGTCAGGAACTTCAGAAATTTCAAGATTGTGATCAAGAATGCAAGAAGCTCAAGATTATTGTAAGTTCTCTTCAAGATTCACAAAATTCCAACAAGTTTTGCCAAAATCCAGATTTGAAAACCAAGTAAACAAGTTGGATAACACAAACAACAAGGCTGGACAGATTCGTATTCGGGTGAACAGTAACATGAACAGTGTCGGTGAACAGTACGATGAACAGTGTCGGTGAACAGTCCGGTGAACAGTGACTCTTTTTTTTTTTTTTTTGAACAAGGCAGCGGAAAGTACTAAGAATTCTACGACACAACTACGAAAAATATGGATATAACGAAAGATACCTCTACCAAAGCTCTGAAGCCAACTGATACGTTCCTCGATCAACACGTTTCGAGACACGTAGCACGTTTGCCCAAGGATCTAGCGAGGATGTCCAACGCTTGGAATTGCGGGATCTAGAACCAAACGGACGACACGATTTGATTCAAGACGGTAGACGACACTCCGATGAAGGTGAATACTCCAGGGGAATAGGTCGGTAGAACAATCTAGGACAGGACGCAAGACTGCTCAAAACCCTTGCCAAAGCAAGTAAAGGGGTCGAATCTCTCTCTCAAGAAGAATCGAAAATACGCAAAACTTTATTGATAAAACGTCTACCTAAAACCTTACAAAGCAAGCCTATTTATAGGCTAAAGTGACTGAAAAACCCTAAGGAAACAATGGCAAGAGTTCGGCCATCTTGGTGTCCAAGATGGGCCGGCCCAATGAGCTATGAAGACAAATTAATCCAATCTAACAAGTACTAAGGCTAAGGCCTTATAGGGCCGATCCTCTTGAAGGCCCACTTGAGTCTTCATGGGCTTGAATCATGGTGTAAATGGCTTGATTGTCTCTCTCTAAGCCCTCAATATCTTTGTGAACTCCATGTTGGTCTTGGACGACTCGAACCAGGGCTTGGAGTGATTCTTTGAAGAGCTTGGCCCGTGCACGTGTGACTGGGCCCAATGGAACTCGGACTGGGTCGTTGCGTGGGCCGAGACTCGTGCACACATCAATCGAGTTCATCAAGCATATCATCAAGTCTAGGAATGGGATGATGATATTTGACAGTGATAGCATTTACAGCCCTACAGTCAGTGCACATGCGCCAAGTACCATCCTTTTTGGGGGAAAGTATCATAGGCACAACACAAGGATTTAAACTCTGTTTTACCCAACCCTTACCTAAGAGGCCATCAACTTGCCTTTGAAGCTCTTTTGTCTCCTCAGGACCCATGCGGTAAATCGGTTTGTTGGGTAGCGGTGCTCCCGGAATCAGTCTATTTGATGCTCAATCCCTCGAATGGGTGGTAAACCATCAGGGACCTCATCAGGGAATACATCCTCGAATTCCTGCAAAAGAGCAACCATGCTCGAAGGCAATGCCTTATTGAGCTCAGCAACATCTAAGAGCACATGCTTGCAAATCATGAGAAGTATAGGCTGATCAGAATTTATAACCTTTCTAACATCCTTAGCCTTAATGATCATGTTTTGCTTCCTAGTGGGTGGTTTAATGGGTGAATGATCATGCGTATCACCAGGTGTGCCCACTTGACCCTTGGTCGAATGCTCACTTGTAGAAGTGGAGCATTTGCCAGGATCGGCCGCCTTTTGTTTCCTCTTTTGGCGGTCTTGTTCACACTCTCTTTGTAACTTTAGTTGGTCCACATACACTTGGGCAGGTGTGAGTGGTGTGAGGACCAGGCATTTTCCATTGTGCAAGAGAGTGTATTTATTTGCTCGTTCATCAAACGTGATGGATTTGTCAAATTGCCAAGGTCTCCCTAGGATGACATGTGTCGCATGCATAGGCACAACATCACACACAACCTCATCTATGTAATTGCCAATAGAGAAAGGAATATGTACCTGTTTGTAGACAAGTACCTCACTGATACGTTCCTCGATCAACTTGTTTCGAGACACGTAGCACGTTTGCCCAAGGATCTAGCAAGGTTGTCCAACGCTTGGATTGCGGGACCTAGAATCAAACGGACGACACGATTTGATGTAGGTGGTAGACGACACTCCGATGAAGGTGAATACTCCAGGGGAATAGGTCGGATGAACAATCGAGGACAGGACGCAAGATTGCTCAATAACCCTTGCCAAAGCAAGTTAAAGTGCTCGAACTCTCTTCTTGGAAGAAGGAACGAATTAAACCAATTTTATTGATAAAACGACTACCCTAAAACCTTACAAAGCAA
Source organism: Coffea arabica (assembly GCF_036785885.1). Classification (NCBI taxonomy): domain Eukaryota; kingdom Viridiplantae; phylum Streptophyta; class Magnoliopsida; order Gentianales; family Rubiaceae; genus Coffea; species Coffea arabica. The sequence goes on along the minus strand of NC_092318.1, from coordinate 28,563,502 downwards.
GCCTATTTATAGGCCAAAGTGACTAAGAAAACCTAAGGAAACAATGGCAAAGAGTTCGGTCATCTTGGTGTCCAAGATGGGCCGGCCCAATGAGCTATGAAGACAAATTAATCCAATCTATAAAATACTAAGGCTAAGGCCCTATAGGGCCGGTCCTCTTGAAGGCCCACTTGAGTTCTCGTGGGCTTGGATCATGGTGCAAATGGCTTGATTGTCTCTCTCTATGCCCTCAATATCTTTGTGAACTCCATGTTGGTCTTGGACGACTCGAACCAGGGCTTGGAGTGATTCTTTGAAGAGCTTGGCCCGTGCACGTGTGACTGGGCCCGATGGAACTCGGACTGGGTCATTGCGTGGGCCGAGACTCGTGCACACATCAGTCCCCTCCTCTTGAGAAGGATTTGCCCTCAAATCTGGATCCTCCTCGTCAAGAAATGGGCTTAGGTCCGCGACGTTGAAGGTTGCACTAACATTGTACTCCCCAGGTAGCTCCAACTTGTATGCGTTGTCATTGACTCGTTGGAGTACCCGAAATGGTCCATCACCTCTTGGGGACAATTTGCTTTGGCGTTGCTTGGGAAATCGCTCTTTCCTCAAGTGTAGCCAAACCCAATCTCCAGGCTCAAAAATCATCTTGCGACGGTGCTTGTTGGCTTGCTGGGTGTATTGCTGCGTACGCTTCTCAATGTTTGCTCGCACGGCCTCATGTAACCTGCGCACAGAATCAGCTTTCTTTTTCCCATCTAAGCTTGTGTGCTCAGAGGAAGGTAAGGGCACCAAATCAAGGGGGTGACGGGGTTGAAGCCATAAACAATCTCAAAGGGGGAGTATTGTGTGGCACTATGCACAGTTCGATTGTAGGCGAATTCAACATGAGGGAGGCACTCTTCCCAAGTCTTAAGATTCTTTTTAATCAAGGCCCGAAGTAGAGTGCCAAGTGTGCGATTGACAACTTCAGTTTGTCCATCGCTTTGTGGATGACTAGTGGTGGAGAATAATAACCTAGTGCCCAGTTTGGACCACAAAGTCTTCCAAAAGTAACTCAAGAATTTCACATCTCTATCACTGACAATAGTTTTAGGCAGGCCATGCAGACGGACAATTTCTTTGAAGAACAGATTAGCAATATGAGATGCATCGTCAGTTTTGTGGCAAGGAATAAAATGAGCCATCTTAGAGAATCTATCAACCACAACAAAGATGGAGTCATTACCCCTTGTTGATCTAGGCAATTGATACGAACGTCGCCAACTTTGTGACGAAACCCGTAAAAGATTAGTTTCAGGATCGACAAGAGGACACCAAGTTTGGAGCGGATGACCTCAACCCGTTAATCACGTGCTTAACGAACCTTGGTATAATGGTAGAAGACGCCACAACCTAGTGCGATTCTAGATTGATAAGTCACGAACACCTAGAGAAATTCTAAGGTATTCAAGAAGCCTTGGAGAAACCAAGAAAACTCTCAAAATCTGATTTATTGATTGAATGCCTAAAACCATTGGAAGTGTGGGCTATTTATAGCCTTACATAGAGATGAACAACTAAATGTGGAACTAGTCTAGAGTTGTGGTCTTGACTAAGACTAACAATTGTAGGCTTGACTATTTCCATAAGACTAAGAATTGTGGGCTTGACCAAACCTTATGAGGTCATCCCTTAGGTAAACAACCTTATGAGGTCATCCCTTAGGTAAACAACCTTATGAGGTCATCGCTTAGGTAAATAACCGTATGAGGTCATCGCTTAGGTAATTAAAGCAAGACTATGGACCATTAAGCCCTTATTACAATGACTTAACTAAAACAGCAAATGTGACTAGAGAAGGGTCACACATGGTTCTCTTTGACGTGCACTACATGGATGACTTTCATTCCTTCATGCTCAAGACTCTCAATGACCTTGGGGACAATTTCTTGGCCTTGTATCTCATGAACAAGTCCTTGGAGTTCCTCTCTCATCTTGTTAGCTCGTGCTCGAGTTACAGGTCCTAGGGGAACTCGAATAGTTCGCAATGGTGTCTCTTGGTTCGTATCATCCCCCTCCTCTTCAAAAGGATTTGTCCTCAAATCAGCTTCATCGTCTGCAAGAAAAGGAGATAGATCAGAGACATTGAATGTAGCGCTCACATTGTACTCACCGGGTAGGTCCAGTTTGTAAGCATTGTCATTGATGCGCTTGATGACTTGGAACGGCCCATCTCCTCGGGGAAGTAATTTATTGCGCCTTTGGACTGGGAACCTTTCCTTGCGTAGATGTAACCACACCCAGTCACCAGGTTCAAACACAACGCGTTGGCGTCCCTTGTTAACCCGTTGAGCAACTTGGTCCATCCTTCGCTCAATGTTTAGGCGTACCTGCTCGTGTAATTTCTTGACAAAATCTGCTCGTTTAGCACCATCCATGTTAATGTGCTCAGAAGAAGGTAAAGGTGATAAGTCTAGTGGTGTTAAAGGGTTAAAACCATAGACTATTTCAAATGGTGAAAAATGAGTAGAACTATGCACCGTGCGATTGTATGCAAACTCAACATGGGGTAAACATTCTTCCCAGGTTCTAATGTTTTTTCTAATGATGGCACGCAAGAGTGTAGATAGTGTACGATTGACAACCTCAGTTTGGCCATCAGTTTGTGGGTGACTAGTAGTAGAAAATAGCAATTTGGTACCCAATTTTCCCCACAAAGTTTTCCAAAAGTAACTCAAAAATTTGACATCCCTATCAGAGACAATTGTCCTAGGCATGCCATGCAATCTAATGATTTCTTTGAAAAACAAATCAGCAATGTGCGATGCATCATCTGTTTTGTGACATGGTATAAAATGTGCCATTTTTGAAAATCTGTCAACAATAACAAAGATGCTATCATTTCCCCTCTTTGACCTAGGCAACCCTAAAACAAAATCCATGGAAATGTCGGTCCAAGGTTCCTTAGGTACAGGTAAAGGACTATAAAGGCCATAGGGTTGAAGTTTAGACTTAGCTTTGTGGCAAGTAATGCATTTAGCCACCATTCGCTCCACATCTCGTTTCATCCTTGGCCAATGGAAGTGCTCTTGAAGGATAGCTAAGGTTTTAGCTACGCCAAAGTGTCCCATCAAGCCACCTCCGTGTGCTTCCCTAACAAGTAAAGAGCGAATAGAGCAGTTAGGTATACATAGTCGATTGAGGTAGAAAAGAAATCCATCAAGGATGTAGAATTTACCTTGAGTTGCTGAACCACAAGAGTCATAAATACCTGAGAAATCTGGGTCATTGGTGTATAACTCTTTGACTAATTCAAATCCTAACAACCTTGCATCAAGTTGAGTGAGCAAAGAGTACCGACGTGATAATGCATCAGCAACAACATTAGTTTTCCCCACTTTGTACTTAATCACATAAGGGAAGGTTTCAATAAATGCAATCCACTTAACATGACGCTTATTCAACTTGTGTTGTGACTTAATGTGCTTAAGCGACTCATGGTCAGTGTGTATGACAAATTCCCTTGGTCTCAAGTAATGTTGCCAAGTTTCTAAAGTACGGATTAAGGAGTACAACTCCTTATCATAAGTGGAATAGTTCAAAGCTGCCCCATTGAGTTTTTCACTAAAGTATGCAATTGGTTTGCCCTCTTGCATTAGGACAGCTCCAATACCCACCCCAGATGCATCACACTCTATTTCAAACAGCTTGTCAAAGCATGGTAATGCAAGTAGTGGTGCATGTGTGAGTTGATGTTTAAGCATTTGGAAAGCACGTACTTGAGCATCTCTCCACACAAATGGCTCATTTTTCTTAATTACAGCAGTTAGAGGTGCAGCAATGGTACTAAAATCTTTAACAAATCGTCTATAAAAACTAGCAAGACCATGGAAGCTACGTACCTCACCCACCGTGCTTGGAGTAGGCCATTCTCGAATTGCTTTAACCTTCTCCTCGTCCACTTTGATTCCCTGTTTACTCACAACAAAGCCTAGGAAGACAAGTTGATCAGTACAAAAGGAGCACTTCTTAAGGTTAGCATAGAGCTTTTCCCTTCGAAGTACATCAAGAACAAGCTTCACATGTTCAACATGCTCATCTAAGCTCCTACTATAAATCAGGATATCGTCAAAATATACAACTACAAATTTTCCAAGGAATGGACGAAGTACGTGGTTCATCAACCTCATGAACGTACTAGGTGCATTAGTTAGTCCAAATGGCATAACTAACCACTCGTACAAGCCATGTTTGGTTTTAAAGGCCGTTTTCCATTCATCCCCCTCTTTCATCCTAATTTGATGATAACCGCTTTTTAGATCAATTTTAGTGAAAATCACAGCACCATATAGCTCATCTAACATATCATCAAGTCTAGGAATAGGATGACGATATTTTACCGTTATTGCATTAACGGCCCTACAGTCAGTGCACATTCGCCAACTTCCATCCTTTTTAGGCACCAAGATGACGGGAACCGCACATGGGCTCAAGTTTTCTCGTGCCCATCCCTTTGTTAGAAGCTCTTCGATTTGGCATTGGAGCTCCTTTGTCTCATCTGGACCCATTTTGTAGGCTGGTCTGTTAGGAAGTGGGGCACCTGGAACCAAGTCAATTTGATGCTCAATTCCCCTTATTGGTGGTAGTCCATTTGGAATCTCATCGGGGAAGACATCCTCATATTCCTGCAAAAGAGAGACAATACTAGATGGTAGAGTGTTAGTAAGATCACTTGTGACAACCAACACCTCTTTGCACAAAAGTACAAAGATAGGTGTATTAACACTCAAAGCTTTTCTTACTATTTTGGCTTTTATCAATAGATTTTGCCTTTTTTCTCTCTTTTCAATTTTGGCCGGCTCACGATATGTCTTTTTCCTCTCAATTTTCTCGGCCTTATCATTTTCTGTTGAGCTCTCGGCTTTTTCTATTTTTTTCTTCTCATTCTCAAGCTCATTCTCCTTGATCAGGCTTTTTTGATCTTCATGAACTTGGATAGGAGTGAGTGGCACAAGCACAATCCTCTTCTCGCCTTGCTTGAAGGAGTATTTATTGGCAATGCCATCGAATGTAACTCCCTTGTCGAATTGCCATGGCCTCCCCAATAGTATGTGACATGCTTGCATAGGGACCACGTCGCATAACACCACGTCCTCATACTTTCCAATTCGGAAAGGTACTTGGACTTGCTTGGTCACACAAACATCCCAACTATCGTTCAACCATTGCAAACGATAAGGTGTTGGATGTCGTAGAGTGGGTAGTGCTAGTTTCTCCACCATCAAGGCACTAGCGACGTTAGCACAACTACCTCCATCTATGATCAAACTACATACCTTGCCTTTGATATAGCAACGGGTGTAGAAAATGTTCTCTCTTTGTGCATGGTCGGCGGCTTTCACTTGGGTTGCTAAGGCTCGTCTGACAACGAGTCCAACTCGTTCATTGACGGGCAATGCTTCCTCTTCTTCCTCAAGGGATGGCAACTCCTCCTTCTCATCTTCATCATCGGTGAGAAACTCACCATTGGGTAAGATGATCATAGCGCGTTGGTTCGGGCATTGGCTAGCAATATGCCCTCGGCCTTGGCATTTGAAGCATCTAGTATCTCGATTTCGCCCCATGATCGACTCAATGGCAGTCTTTGGTGTTGCCTTAGACTCCCACTTAGTCATATCCGGCCTCGGTCTTGAAGGGATGGAATTACTCGGCCCTTTATCCTCTTTCTTTGGTGGTGTAGTTCGGAGATAAGAGGGTGAAAAGTTGGAGTAACTCCGAGTCGAACCCCTCCTCTTAATCCTCCTTTCAATCTTGATGGCCTTTTCCACCAGATCCCCAAGTTCCACATAGTGGTGTAACTCCACTTGATCAGCGATTTCGGGCCTTAATCCGTTCAAGAAGCGTGCCATTGTTGCTTCTCGATCCTCCATGATGTCTGCCCGTAGCATGAGTATTTCCATTTCCTTGTGATAGTCCTCGACACTTCGTGCTCCTTGGTTGAGGGTTTGAAGCTTTTGATACAAGTCACGGTAGTAGTGACTTGGCACGAAACGCTTCCTTATTAGTCGTCTTAGCTCCGTCCAAGTTTGTATGGTAGGTTCACGACTCCTCCTTCGACTAGTGGAGAGTTGATCCCACCACACAACGGCGTAGTCGGTGAATTCGACCACGGCCAACTTGACCTTTTGCTCCTCCAAGTAAGTATTGCAATCGAAGACAAGTTCAATCCGCTTCTCCCACTCTAAGTAGGCATCGGGGTCTGATCGTCCTTGGAAGGGTGGAATTTTCATCTTTATGCCCGGAATGTGGTCATTTGAAGGCCTAGCGTCACGCTTAGACCTACTTTGCTTATGCTCATAGTTGTTGTCTGAGTTAGAGTCGCTAGACTCATGTGCATAAGCCTTTCCACGGTTGCCTTTGGAGCTTCCATGAGACAACTCTAAGCTGTCAATGCGTTGGTGCATCAGTTCAAGTTTTTGGTCCATCATGCGTTCCAATTCGCCTTTGATTGCTTCTGTGAAAAGTTTAAGATCAAAAGCTTGGGAGCTTGCTCCCCCCTCGTTAGCCATGGTGAAGTATAGGGTAAAAAAATAACAATGGAAAGAAGTAAAGTTTATCTCGCACACTTCCTCACGTGTTTACTCTCGCTCTCGTGTTTGAACACTCTAATGAACTCACCAAGGTATTTTCAAGGCTCCTCGGTCAACTCCTCGAAGAAGTTAGAACTCATTCTAGTGTGGATCGACTTACCAACCAGGGTCACAAGATTGTAGCACTTTGAACGAAAAAAGAACAAAAGATGAAGGGACTGACCACGACTCAATGAATGACTCAAAGTTGAATTTTAAGGATCCTAGATAAAACTCTACTCAAAACTGGAATTTTGAGCTGCTGGTTGCTGCATTTCTGGGCAGTGTTTTGGTAGATAAATGGACACTTAGAGGATTCAGAATGACACTTAAAACTGACCTAATGATGCATAAAAATTTCCAGAATTAATGATTGGACAGAAATTCCCCAATGGTTGCAAAGATGGAATCCGAATAGAAGATGAATTTGTGTTGCGGTAGGACTGTTTTGGAAACCCAAGACTGACTTTTCTTCCTTAATCCTTTGGAAACAAGGATTAGTCTTCCTATTTGCTGGTTCCCACAAATTCTAAGGTCAAGTTCAAGATTGGAACTGATTTGGTTGTTTTTGGGAACAAGGGTGGAAAATTTAACTTGAACAGGTTGGAAAATTTGACTTGAATAGATTGGGAAATTTGACTTGAATAGGCTGAATGTTCTTCTTCTTCCTTTGTTTTTGTTTTATAATCAGCCAAGAAGAGTCAAATTTCGTGGCTAAAATGTTCTTAGTCAAGAAAGAAGATTGTTGTGGTGAAGACAAGGATTTTGGCAGCTGGAATTTTGCAGCCTTGTTGTTTACCAAGATTTGGTTCCCAAAACCCAGAAACTTCAAGATTCTTTCAAGAATTCAAGATGTTAATTTCCAGAATTCAAGAAACACGAAATTGAAGATGATTTCCTCCCCAAACAATCCAAGATTTTCACGATTTGATCAAGACAGATTTTGGTTGTCTTCAAGAATCCCAACTAAAGTTCCAAGAACTCATTCGTTTTGCCAGTCTTATACTTAATGACATACGAAAAGGTGTCAATGAAGCTTACCCATTTGGCATGTCGCTTGCTTAACTTGGGTTGTCCCTTGAGGTACTTCAATGACTCGTGATCAGTGTGTATCACGAACTCCCGAGGGCGAAGATAGTGTTGCCAAGTCTCCAAAGCCCTCACTAATGCGTACAACTCCTTGTCGTACGTGGGGTAGTTTAATGCAGCTCCCCCCAGTTTCTCACTAAAGAAGCCACAAGGCCTCTTGTCTTGCATGAGGACCGCTCCAATACCTACACCAGAAGCATCACATTCAATTTCAAAAGTCTTGTGAAAATTTGGTAATGCTAACACAGGCGCATGTGTGAGTGTGTCCTTGAGGGCGAGAAATGCTTGTTCTTGTGATTCTCCCCAGTGGAACTTGTCATTCTTCTTTGTCACGGCGGTCAACGGGGCGGCAATGGTGCTAAAATCTTTGACAAAGCGCCGGTAAAAGCCCGCCAATCCAAGAAAGCTGCGCACGTCAGGGACGGACGTGGGAGTTGGCCATTGCTCGATGGCCTCAATCTTGGATTTGTCCACCTTGATGCCCTGCGAACTTACCACATAGCCTAAAAACACAAGCTCGTTAGTACAAAAGGTGCACTTCTTGAGGTTGGCGTAAAGACGCGCCTGTCGAAGTGTCTCAAGAACTATTCTCACATGCTCTAGGTGCTCATGCTCACTACGACTATAGATCAGGATGTCATCAAAGTAAACAATGACAGACTTGCCAATAAAGTGTCTCAACACATGGTTCATTAGTCGCATGAAGGTGCTAGGGGCATTAGTTAAGCCAAAAGGCATGACTAGCCACTCATAGAGACCATGTTTGGTTTTGAAGGCTGTTTTCCACTCGTCGCCTTCTTTCATCCGAATTTGATGATAGCCGCTCCTTAAGTCTATTTTGGTGAAAATGATGGCACCATCGAGTTCATCAAGCATATCATCAAGTCTAGGAATGGGATGACGATATTTGACAGTGATAGCGTTCACAGCCCGACAGTCAGTGCACATGCGCCAAGTACCGTCCTTTTTGGGAACAAGTATCACAGGCACAGCGCAAGGACTTAGACTTTCCTTTACCCAACCCTTACCTAAGAGGCCATCAACTTGCCTTTGAAGCTCCTTGGTCTCCTCAGGGCCCATGCGGTAGGCAGGTTTGTTGGGCAATGGTGCTCCAGGAATGAGGTCGATTTGGTGTTCAATTCCCCGAATGGGTGGTAAGCCATCAGGGACCTCGTCAGGGAAAACATCCCCAAATTCTTGCAAAAGAGCAACTATGCTCGCAGGCAACGCCTTGTCGAGCTCAGCAACATCCAAGAGCACATGCTTGCAAATCATGAGAAGTATAGGCTGATTAGAGTTCACCACTTTTCTAACATCTTTAGCCTTAATAATCATGTTGTGCTTCCTAGTGGTAGGTGCGGTAGGTGATTTGTCATGTATACCCCTAGGTGTGCTCCCTTGACCCTTGGTTGATGGCTCACTCGTAGACGTGGAGCCTTTACCAGGGTCTACTGCCTTTAGTTTCCTCCTTTGACGGTCTTGTTCACACTCCCTTTGCAATAGTAGTTGGTCCTCATAAACTTGTGCAGGTGTGAGAGGTGTAAGGACCTTACGTTTGCCATCGTGCAAAAGGGTGTACTTATTTGCTCTTCCATCGAATGTGACGTGTTTGTCAAATTGCCAGGGCCTTCCCAAAATGATATGCGTAGCATGCATTGGTACTACGTTGCACACGATTTCATCAGGGTAAGTACCAATTGAAAAGGGAATGCGTACCTGTTTGAAGACTCGTACCTCACCATCCTCACTTAGCCATTGGAGGCGGTAAGGATTTGGATGCCTGGTAGTGGGGAGTCCTAGACTCTCAACCATGAGCAAACTGGCCACGTTCGTGCAACTCCCACCGTCGATGATGAGACTACACACCTTGTCGCCTATCTTACAGCGGGTGTAGAAAAGGTTTTCGCGTTGTAGCTGCTCGTCCTCCTTAACGCGGGCGGTTAGCACTCGCCGTGCCACCAAGCAACCTACTTCTCCTCGTGTAGGCGAGCAAGCCTCCCCAGCTGACTCCTCTTCTAGGCAGTCGTCTTCGACCAGTTCGGGCATCTCCTCACATTCGTCATCATCAGACACGATTTCGCCATTGTGAGTGATGAGCATGACCCGTTGGTTTGGGCACTGAGATTGAATATGTCCAAACCCTTGGCACTTGAAGCACTTGATGTCCCTACTCCTAGTCTTAGGAGTCTCATGCGGTGCCTTTGAAGTGGACCTGGATGCATCGGAAACCTTGTTAGGGGTAGAATAGGAATGGCGGTTAGAGGTGTTACCTTGGATTCGGTTAGAAGAGGTTGGTGCTGCCGCATTTCCAACTTCGTGGGTCGCCCTTCGTGGTTGGTTGCCCCTCCATGAAGTGGTGTTAGAAGTTTGGAACGTACGTACTCCGCGTCTTAGTTTTTCCCCCGCTGGGCCTTAATAGCGAGTTCTAGAAGGCCGTGCATGTCCAAGTAATGTTGGAGCTCCAAGGCTTCTTGAAGGTCAGGATTGAGACCTCTAAGAAACCGAGCCATCGTGGCCTCATTGTCTTCTTGAATGTTGGCCCTCATCATGGCCATCTCAATTTCTTTGTGGTAGTCCTCCAAACTCATGTTTGGTTTTGAACGCCGTTTTCCACTCATCGCCTTCTTTCATCCTAATTTGATGATAGCCACTCCTTAAATCGATTTTGGTGAAAATGATAGCACCATCGAGTTCATCAAGCATATCATCAAGTCTAGGAATGGGATGATGATATTTGCATTTACAGCCCTACAGTCAGTGCACATGCGCCAAGTACCATCCTTTTTGGGGGAAAGTATCATAGGCACAACACAAGGATTTAAACTCTGTTTTACCCAACCCTTACCTAAGAGGCCATCAACTTGCCTTTGAAGCTCTTTTGTCTCTTCAGGACCCATGCGGTAAACCGGTTTGTTGGGTAGGGGTGCTCCCGGAATCAGTCTATTTGATGCTCAATCCCTCGAATGGGTGGTAAACCATCAGGGACCTCATCAGGGAATACATCCTCGAATTCCTGCAAAAGAGCAACCATGCTCGAAGGCAATGCCTTATTGAGCTCAGCAACATCTAAGAGCACATGCTTGCAAATCATGAGAAGTATAGGCTGATCAGAATTTATAACCTTTCTAACATCCTTAGCCTTAATGATCATGTTTTGCTTCCTAGTGGGTGGTTTAATGGGTGAATGATCATGCGTATCACCAGGTGTGCCCACTTGACCCTTGGTCGAATGCTCACTTGTAGAAGTGGAGCATTTGCCAGGATCGGCCGCCTTTTGTTTCCTCTTTTGGCGGTCTTGTTCACACTCTCTTGTAACTTAAGTTGGTCCACATACACTTGGGCAGGTGTGAGTGGTGTGAGGACCAGGCATTTTCCATTGTGCAAGAGAGTGTATTTATTTGCTCGTTCATCAAACGTGACGGATTTGTCAAATTGCCAAGGTCTCCCTAGGATGACATGTGTCGCATGCATAGGCACAACATCACACACAACCTCATCTATGTAATTGCCAATAGAGAAAGGAATACGTACCTGTTTGTAGACACGTACCTCACTGATACGTTCCTCGATCAACTTGTTTCGAGACACGTAGCACGTTTGCCCAAGGATCTAGCAAGGTTGTCCAACGCTTGGATTGCGGGACCTAGAATCAAACGGACGACACGATTTGATGTAGGTGGTAGACGACACTCCGATGAAGGTGAATACTCCAGGGGAATAGGTCGGATGAACAATCGAGGACAGGACGCAAGATTGCTCAATAACCCTTGCCAAAGCAAGTTAAAGTGCTCGAACTCTCTTCTTGGAAGAAGGAACGAATTAAACCAATTTTATTGATAAAACGACTATCCTAAAACCTTACAAAGCAAGCCTATTTATAGGCCAAAGTGACTAAGAAAACCTAAGGAAACAATGGCAAAGAGTTCGGTCATCTTGGTGTCCAAGATGGGCCGGCCCAATGAGCTATGAAGACAAATTAATCCAATCTATCAAATACTAAGGCTAAGGCCCTATAGGGCCGGTCCTCTTGAAGGCCCACTTGAGTCCTCGTGGGCTTGGATCATGGTGCAAATGGCTTGATTGTCTCTCTCTAAGCCCTCAATATCTTTGTGAACTCCATGTTGGTCTTGGACGACTCGAACCAGGGCTTGGAGTGATTCTTTGAAGAGCTTGGCCCGTGCACGTGTGACTGGGCCCGATGGAACTCGGACTGGGTCATTGCGTGGGCCGAGACTCGTGCACACATCAGTCCCCTCCTCTTGAGAAGGATTTGCCCTCAAATCTGGATCCTCCTCGTCAAGAAATGGGCTTAGGTCCGCGACGTTGAAGGTTGCACTAACATTGTACTCCCCAGGTAGCTCCAACTTGTATGCGTTGTCATTGACTCGTTGGAGTACCCGAAATGGTCCATCACCTCTTGGGGACAATTTGCTTTGGCGTTGCTTGGGAAATCGCTCTTTCCTCAAGTGTAGCCAAACCCAATCTCCAGGCTCAAAAATCATCTTGCGACGGTGCTTGTTGGCTTGCTGGGTGTATTGCTGCGTACGCTTCTCAATGTTTGCTCGCACGGCCTCATGTAACCTGCGCACAGAATCAGCTTTCTTTTTCCCATCTAAGCTTGTGTGCTCAGAGGAAGGTAAGGGCACCAAATCAAGGGGGGTGACGGGGTTGAAGCCATAAACAATCTCAAAGGGGGAGTATTGTGTGGCACTATGCACAGTTCGATTGTAGGCGAATTCAACATGAGGGTAGGCACTCTTCCCAAGTCTTAAGATTCTTTTTAATCAAGGCCCGAAGTAGAGTGCCAAGTGTGCGATTGACAACTTCAGTTTGTCCATCGCTTTGTGGATGACTAGTGGTGGAGAATAATAACCTAGTGCCCAGTTTGGACCACAAAGTCTTCCAAAAGTAACTCAAGAATTTCACATCTCTATCACTGACAATAGTTTTAGGCAGGCCATGCAGACGGACAATTTCTTTGAAGAACAGATTAGCAATATGAGATGCATCGTCAGTTTTGTGGCAAGGAATAAAATGAGCCATCTTAGAGAATCTATCAACCACAACAAAGATGGAGTCATTACCCCTTGTTGATCTAGGCAATCCTAATACAAAGTCCATAGACAAATCAACCCAAGGATGGTGAGGGATAGGTAATGGGGTATACAAGCCATATGGATTTGTCTTAGACTTTGCCTTGTGACAAGTAGCACATCTACCAACCATGCGTTCAACATCTCTACGCATATGAGGCCAGTAAAAGTGCTCTTGCAACATGGCCAGAGTCTTGGTGATGCCAAAGTGGCCCATGAGACCACCACTATGTGCCTCTCGAATCAAAAGATCACGAATGGAAGAATTAGGTACACACAGTTTATCTACATGGAATAGAAATCCATCATGCAAGAAGTATTTTCCATGCGGGTTCTTAACACAAGCAACATAGATATCACCAAAGTCATGATCATTTGTGTAGAGTTCCTTAACCAATGCGAACCCTAGTAACTTGGCATCCAGAAGGGCAAGCAACGAATGTCTACGTGATAATGCATCAGCCACTACATTCGTTTTGCCAGTCTTATACTTAATGACATACGAAAAGGTGTCAATGAAGCTTACCCATTTGGCATGTCGCTTGCTTAACTTGGGTTGTCCCTTGAGGTACTTCAATGACTCGTGATCAGTGTGTATCACGAACTCCCGAGGGCGAAGATAGTGTTGCCAAGTCTCCAAAGCCCTCACTAATGCGTACAACTCCTTGTCGTACGTGGGGTAGTTTAATGCAGCTCCCCCCAGTTTCTCACTAAAGAAGCCACAAGGCCTCTTGTCTTGCATGAGGACCGCTCCAATACCTACACCAGAAGCATCACATTCAATTTCAAAAGTCTTGTGAAAATTTGGTAATGCTAACACAGGCGCATGTGTGAGTGTGTCCTTGAGGGCGAGAAATGCTTGTTCTTGTGATTCTCCCCAGTGGAACTTGTCATTCTTCTTTGTCACGGCGGTCAACGGGGCGGCAATGGTGCTAAAATCTTTGACAAAGCGCCGGTAAAAGCCCGCCAATCCAAGAAAGCTGCGCACGTCAGGGACGGACGTGGGAGTTGGCCATTGCTCGATGGCCTCAATCTTGGATTTGTCCACCTTGATGCCCTGCGAACTTACCACATAGCCTAAAAACACAAGCTCGTTAGTACAAAAGGTGCACTTCTTGAGGTTGGCGTAAAGACGCGCCTGTCGAAGTGTCTCAAGAACTATTCTCACATGCTCTAGGTGCTCATGCTCACTACGACTATAGATCAGGATGTCATCAAAGTAAACAATGACAGACTTGCCAATAAAGTGTCTCAACACATGGTTCATTAGTCGCATGAAGGTGCTAGGGGCATTAGTTAAGCCAAAAGGCATGACTAGCCACTCATAGAGACCATGTTTGGTTTTGAAGGCTGTTTTCCACTCGTCGCCTTCTTTCATCCGAATTTGATGATAGCCGCTCCTTAAGTCTATTTTGGTGAAAATAATGGCACCATCGAGTTCATCAAGCATATCATCAAGTCTAGGAATGGGATGACGATATTTGACAGTGATAGCGTTCACAGCCCGACAGTCAGTGCACATGCGCCAAGTACCGTCCTTTTTGGGAACAAGTATCACAGGCACAGCGCAAGGACTTAGACTTTCCTTTACCCAACCCTTACCTAAGAGGCCATCAACTTGCCTTTGAAGCTCCTTGGTCTCCTCAGGGCCCATGCGGTAGGCAGGTTTGTTGGGCAATGGTGCTCCAGGAATGAGGTCGATTTGGTGTTCAATTCCCCGAATGGGTGGTAAGCCATCAGGGACCTCGTCAGGGAAAACATCCCCAAATTCTTGCAAAAGAGCAACTATGCTCGCAGGCAACGCCTTGTCGAGCTCAGCAACATCCAAGAGCACATGCTTGCAAATCATGAGAAGTATAGGCTGATTAGAGTTCACCACTTTTCTAACATCTTTAGCCTTAATAATCATGTTGTGCTTCCTAGTGGTAGGTGCGGTAGGTGATTTGTCATGTATACCCCTAGGTGTGCTCCCTTGACCCTTGGTTGATGGCTCACTCGTAGACGTGGAGCCTTTACCAGGGTCTACTGCCTTTAGTTTCCTCCTTTGACGGTCTTGTTCACACTCCCTTTGCAATAGTAGTTGGTCCTCATAAACTTGTGCAGGTGTGAGAGGTGTAAGGACCTTACGTTTGCCATCGTGCAAAAGGGTGTACTTATTTGCTCTTCCATCGAATGTGACGTGTTTGTCAAATTGCCAGGGCCTTCCCAAAATGATATGCGTAGCATGCATTGGTACTACGTTGCACACGATTTCATCAGGGTAAGTACCAATTGAAAAGGGAATGCGTACCTGTTTGAAGACTCGTACCTCACCATCCTCACTTAGCCATTGGAGGCGGTAAGGATTTGGATGCCTGGTAGTGGGGAGTCCTAGACTCTCAACCATGAGCAAACTGGCCACGTTCGTGCAACTCCCACCGTCGATGATGAGACTACACACCTTGTCGCCTATCTTACAGCGGGTGTAGAAAAGGTTTTCGCGTTGTAGCTGCTCGTCCTCCTTAACGCGGGCGGTTAGCACTCGCCGTGCCACCAAGCAACCTACTTCTCCTCGTGTAGGCGAGCAAGCCTCCCCAGCTGACTCCTCTTCTAGGCAGTCGTCTTCGACCAGTTCGGGCATCTCCTCACATTCGTCATCATCAGACACGATTTCGCCATTGTGAGTGATGAGCATGACCCGTTGGTTTGGGCACTGAGATTGAATATGTCCAAACCCTTGGCACTTGAAGCACTTGATGTCCCTACTCCTAGTCTTAGGAGTCTCATGCGGTGCCTTTGAAGTGGACCTGGATGCATCGGAAACCTTGTTAGGGGTAGAATAGGAATGGCGGTTAGAGGTGTTACCTTGGATTCGGTTAGAAGAGGTTGGTGCTGCCGCATTTCCAACTTCGTGGGTCGCCCTTCGTGGTTGGTTGCCCCTCCATGAAGTGGTGTTAGAAGTTTGGAACGTACGTACTCCGCGTCTTAGTTTTTCCCCCGCTGGGCCTTAATAGCGAGTTCTAGAAGGCCGTGCATGTCCAAGTAATGTTGGAGCTCCAAGGCTTCTTGAAGGTCAGGATTGAGACCTCTAAGAAACCGAGCCATCGTGGCCTCATTGTCTTCTTGAATGTTGGCCCTCATCATGGCCATCTCAATTTCTTTGTGGTAGTCCTCCAAACTCATGTTTGGTTTTGAACGCCGTTTTCCACTCATCGCCTTCTTTCATCCTAATTTGATGATAGCCACTCCTTAAATCGATTTTGGTGAAAATGATAGCACCATCGAGTTCATCAAGCATATCATCAAGTCTAGGAATGGGATGATGATATTTGCATTTACAGCCCTACAGTCAGTGCACATGCGCCAAGTACCATCCTTTTTGGGGGAAAGTATCATAGGCACAACACAAGGATTTAAACTCTGTTTTACCCAACCCTTACCTAAGAGGCCATCAACTTGCCTTTGAAGCTCTTTTGTCTCTTCAGGACCCATGCGGTAAACCGGTTTGTTGGGTAGGGGTGCTCCCGGAATCAGTCTATTTGATGCTCAATCCCTCGAATGGGTGGTAAACCATCAGGGACCTCATCAGGGAATACATCCTCGAATTCCTGCAAAAGAGCAACCATGCTCGAAGGCAATGCCTTATTGAGCTCAGCAACATCTAAGAGCACATGCTTGCAAATCATGAGAAGTATAGGCTGATCAGAATTTATAACCTTTCTAACATCCTTAGCCTTAATGATCATGTTTTGCTTCCTAGTGGGTGGTTTAATGGGTGAATGATCATGCGTATCACCAGGTGTGCCCACTTGACCCTTGGTCGAATGCTCACTTGTAGAAGTGGAGCATTTGCCAGGATCGGCCGCCTTTTGTTTCCTCTTTTGGCGGTCTTGTTCACACTCTCTTGTAACTTAAGTTGGTCCACATACACTTGGGCAGGTGTGAGTGGTGTGAGGACCAGGCATTTTCCATTGTGCAAGAGAGTGTATTTATTTGCTCGTTCATCAAACGTGACGGATTTGTCAAATTGCCAAGGTCTCCCTAGGATGACATGTGTCGCATGCATAGGCACAACATCACACACAACCTCATCTATGTAATTGCCAATAGAGAAAGGAATACGTACCTGTTTGTAGACACGTACCTCACTGATACGTTCCTCGATCAACTTGTTTCGAGACACGTAGCACGTTTGCCCAAGGATCTAGCAAGGTTGTCCAACGCTTGGATTGCGGGACCTAGAATCAAACGGACGACACGATTTGATGTAGGTGGTAGACGACACTCCGATGAAGGTGAATACTCCAGGGGAATAGGTCGGATGAACAATCGAGGACAGGACGCAAGATTGCTCAATAACCCTTGCCAAAGCAAGTTAAAGTGCTCGAACTCTCTTCTTGGAAGAAGGAACGAATTAAACCAATTTTATTGATAAAACGACTATCCTAAAACCTTACAAAGCAAGCCTATTTATAGGCCAAAGTGACTAAGAAAACCTAAGGAAACAATGGCAAAGAGTTCGGTCATCTTGGTGTCCAAGATGGGCCGGCCCAATGAGCTATGAAGACAAATTAATCCAATCTATCAAATACTAAGGCTAAGGCCCTATAGGGCCGGTCCTCTTGAAGGCCCACTTGAGTCCTCGTGGGCTTGGATCATGGTGCAAATGGCTTGATTGTCTCTCTCTAAGCCCTCAATATCTTTGTGAACTCCATGTTGGTCTTGGACGACTCGAACCAGGGCTTGGAGTGATTCTTTGAAGAGCTTGGCCCGTGCACGTGTGACTGGGCCCGATGGAACTCGGACTGGGTCATTGCGTGGGCCGAGACTCGTGCACACATCAGTCCCCTCCTCTTGAGAAGGATTTGCCCTCAAATCTGGATCCTCCTCGTCAAGAAATGGGCTTAGGTCCGCGACGTTGAAGGTTGCACTAACATTGTACTCCCCAGGTAGCTCCAACTTGTATGCGTTGTCATTGACTCGTTGGAGTACCCGAAATGGTCCATCACCTCTTGGGGACAATTTGCTTTGGCGTTGCTTGGGAAATCGCTCTTTCCTCAAGTGTAGCCAAACCCAATCTCCAGGCTCAAAAATCATCTTGCGACGGTGCTTGTTGGCTTGCTGGGTGTATTGCTGCGTACGCTTCTCAATGTTTGCTCGCACGGCCTCATGTAACCTGCGCACAGAATCAGCTTTCTTTTTCCCATCTAAGCTTGTGTGCTCAGAGGAAGGTAAGGGCACCAAATCAAGGGGGGTGACGGGGTTGAAGCCATAAACAATCTCAAAGGGGGAGTATTGTGTGGCACTATGCACAGTTCGATTGTAGGCGAATTCAACATGAGGTAGGCACTCTTCCCAAGTCTTAAGATTCTTTTTAATCAAGGCCCGAAGTAGAGTGCCAAGTGTGCGATTGACAACTTCAGTTTGTCCATCGCTTTGTGGATGACTAGTGGTGGAGAATAATAACCTAGTGCCCAGTTTGGACCACAAAGTCTTCCAAAAGTAACTCAAGAATTTCACATCTCTATCACTGACAATAGTTTTAGGCAGGCCATGCAGACGGACAATTTCTTTGAAGAACAGATTAGCAATATGAGATGCATCGTCAGTTTTGTGGCAAGGAATAAAATGAGCCATCTTAGAGAATCTATCAACCACAACAAAGATGGAGTCATTACCCCTTGTTGATCTAGGCAATCCTAATACAAAGTCCATAGACAAATCAACCCAAGGATGGTGAGGGATAGGTAATGGGGTATACAAGCCATATGGATTTGTCTTAGACTTTGCCTTGTGACAAGTAGCACATCTACCAACCATGCGTTCAACATCTCTACGCATATGAGGCCAGTAAAAGTGCTCTTGCAACATGGCCAGAGTCTTGGTGATGCCAAAGTGGCCCATGAGACCACCACTATGTGCCTCTCGAATCAAAAGATCACGAATGGAAGAATTAGGTACACACAGTTTATCTACATGGAATAGAAATCCATCATGCAAGAAGTATTTTCCATGCGGGTTCTTAACACAAGCAACATAGATATCACCAAAGTCATGATCATTTGTGTAGAGTTCCTTAACCAATGCGAACCCTAGTAACTTGGCATCCAGAAGGGCAAGCAACGAATGTCTACGTGATAATGCATCAGCCACTACATTCGTTTTGCCAGTCTTATACTTAATGACATACGAAAAGGTGTCAATGAAGCTTACCCATTTGGCATGTCGCTTGCTTAACTTGGGTTGTCCCTTGAGGTACTTCAATGACTCGTGATCAGTGTGTATCACGAACTCCCGAGGGCGAAGATAGTGTTGCCAAGTCTCCAAAGCCCTCACTAATGCGTACAACTCCTTGTCGTACGTGGGGTAGTTTAATGCAGCTCCCCCCAGTTTCTCACTAAAGAAGCCACAAGGCCTCTTGTCTTGCATGAGGACCGCTCCAATACCTACACCAGAAGCATCACATTCAATTTCAAAAGTCTTGTGAAAATTTGGTAATGCTAACACAGGCGCATGTGTGAGTGTGTCCTTGAGGGCGAGAAATGCTTGTTCTTGTGATTCTCCCCAGTGGAACTTGTCATTCTTCTTTGTCACGGCGGTCAACGGGGCGGCAATGGTGCTAAAATCTTTGACAAAGCGCCGGTAAAAGCCCGCCAATCCAAGAAAGCTGCGCACGTCAGGGACGGACGTGGGAGTTGGCCATTGCTCGATGGCCTCAATCTTGGATTTGTCCACCTTGATGCCCTGCGAACTTACCACATAGCCTAAAAACACAAGCTCGTTAGTACAAAAGGTGCACTTCTTGAGGTTGGCGTAAAGACGCGCCTGTCGAAGTGTCTCAAGAACTATTCTCACATGCTCTAGGTGCTCATGCTCACTACGACTATAGATCAGGATGTCATCAAAGTAAACAATGACAGACTTGCCAATAAAGTGTCTCAACACATGGTTCATTAGTCGCATGAAGGTGCTAGGGGCATTAGTTAAGCCAAAAGGCATGACTAGCCACTCATAGAGACCATGTTTGGTTTTGAAGGCTGTTTTCCACTCGTCGCCTTCTTTCATCCGAATTTGATGATAGCCGCTCCTTAAGTCTATTTTGGTGAAAATAATGGCACCATCGAGTTCATCAAGCATATCATCAAGTCTAGGAATGGGATGACGATATTTGACAGTGATAGCGTTCACAGCCCGACAGTCAGTGCACATGCGCCAAGTACCGTCCTTTTTGGGAACAAGTATCACAGGCACAGCGCAAGGACTTAGACTTTCCTTTACCCAACCCTTACCTAAGAGGCCATCAACTTGCCTTTGAAGCTCCTTGGTCTCCTCAGGGCCCATGCGGTAGGCAGGTTTGTTGGGCAATGGTGCTCCAGGAATGAGGTCGATTTGGTGTTCAATTCCCCGAATGGGTGGTAAGCCATCAGGGACCTCGTCAGGGAAAACATCCCCAAATTCTTGCAAAAGAGCAACTATGCTCGCAGGCAACGCCTTGTCGAGCTCAGCAACATCCAAGAGCACATGCTTGCAAATCATGAGAAGTATAGGCTGATTAGAGTTCACCACTTTTCTAACATCTTTAGCCTTAATAATCATGTTGTGCTTCCTAGTGGTAGGTGCGGTAGGTGATTTGTCATGTATACCCCTAGGTGTGCTCCCTTGACCCTTGGTTGATGGCTCACTCGTAGACGTGGAGCCTTTACCAGGGTCTACTGCCTTTAGTTTCCTCCTTTGACGGTCTTGTTCACACTCCCTTTGCAATAGTAGTTGGTCCTCATAAACTTGTGCAGGTGTGAGAGGTGTAAGGACCTTACGTTTGCCATCGTGCAAAAGGGTGTACTTATTTGCTCTTCCATCGAATGTGACGTGTTTGTCAAATTGCCAGGGCCTTCCCAAAATGATATGCGTAGCATGCATTGGTACTACGTTGCACACGATTTCATCAGGGTAAGTACCAATTGAAAAGGGAATGCGTACCTGTTTGAAGACTCGTACCTCACCATCCTCACTTAGCCATTGGAGGCGGTAAGGATTTGGATGCCTGGTAGTGGGGAGTCCTAGACTCTCAACCATGAGCAAACTGGCCACGTTCGTGCAACTCCCACCGTCGATGATGAGACTACACACCTTGTCGCCTATCTTACAGCGGGTGTAGAAAAGGTTTTCGCGTTGTAGCTGCTCGTCCTCCTTAACGCGGGCGGTTAGCACTCGCCGTGCCACCAAGCAACCTACTTCTCCTCGTGTAGGCGAGCAAGCCTCCCCAGCTGACTCCTCTTCTAGGCAGTCGTCTTCGACCAGTTCGGGCATCTCCTCACATTCGTCATCATCAGACACGATTTCGCCATTGTGAGTGATGAGCATGACCCGTTGGTTTGGGCACTGAGATTGAATATGTCCAAACCCTTGGCACTTGAAGCACTTGATGTCCCTACTCCTAGTCTTAGGAGTCTCATGCGGTGCCTTTGAAGTGGACCTGGATGCATCGGAAACCTTGTTAGGGGTAGAATAGGAATGGCGGTTAGAGGTGTTACCTTGGATTCGGTTAGAAGAGGTTGGTGCTGCCGCATTTCCAACTTCGTGGGTCGCCCTTCGTGGTTGGTTGCCCCTCCATGAAGTGGTGTTAGAAGTTTGGAACGTACGTACTCCGCGTCTTAGTTTTTCCCCCGCTGGGCCTTAATAGCGAGTTCTAGAAGGCCGTGCATGTCCAAGTAATGTTGGAGCTCCAAGGCTTCTTGAAGGTCAGGATTGAGACCTCTAAGAAACCGAGCCATCGTGGCCTCATTGTCTTCTTGAATGTTGGCCCTCATCATGGCCATCTCAATTTCTTTGTGGTAGTCCTCCAAACTCATGTTTGGTTTTGAACGCCGTTTTCCACTCATCGCCTTCTTTCATCCTAATTTGATGATAGCCACTCCTTAAATCGATTTTGGTGAAAATGATAGCACCATCGAGTTCATCAAGCATATCATCAAGTCTAGGAATGGGATGATGATATTTGCATTTACAGCCCTACAGTCAGTGCACATGCGCCAAGTACCATCCTTTTTGGGGGAAAGTATCATAGGCACAACACAAGGATTTAAACTCTGTTTTACCCAACCCTTACCTAAGAGGCCATCAACTTGCCTTTGAAGCTCTTTTGTCTCTTCAGGACCCATGCGGTAAACCGGTTTGTTGGGTAGGGGTGCTCCCGGAATCAGTCTATTTGATGCTCAATCCCTCGAATGGGTGGTAAACCATCAGGGAC
The DNA here is from genome assembly GCF_036785885.1 of Coffea arabica. Taxonomy (NCBI): domain Eukaryota; kingdom Viridiplantae; phylum Streptophyta; class Magnoliopsida; order Gentianales; family Rubiaceae; genus Coffea; species Coffea arabica. The sequence continues at coordinate 28,541,498 of NC_092318.1, read as the reverse complement.
CTCATCAGGGAATACATCCTCGAATTCCTGCAAAAGAGCAACCATGCTCGAAGGCAATGCCTTATTGAGCTCAGCAACATCTAAGAGCACATGCTTGCAAATCATGAGAAGTATAGGCTGATCAGAATTTATAACCTTTCTAACATCCTTAGCCTTAATGATCATGTTTTGCTTCCTAGTGGGTGGTTTAATGGGTGAATGATCATGCGTATCACCAGGTGTGCCCACTTGACCCTTGGTCGAATGCTCACTTGTAGAAGTGGAGCATTTGCCAGGATCGGCCGCCTTTTGTTTCCTCTTTTGGCGGTCTTGTTCACACTCTCTTGTAACTTAAGTTGGTCCACATACACTTGGGCAGGTGTGAGTGGTGTGAGGACCAGGCATTTTCCATTGTGCAAGAGAGTGTATTTATTTGCTCGTTCATCAAACGTGACGGATTTGTCAAATTGCCAAGGTCTCCCTAGGATGACATGTGTCGCATGCATAGGCACAACATCACACACAACCTCATCTATGTAATTGCCAATAGAGAAAGGAATACGTACCTGTTTGTAGACACGTACCTCACTGATACGTTCCTCGATCAACTTGTTTCGAGACACGTAGCACGTTTGCCCAAGGATCTAGCAAGGTTGTCCAACGCTTGGATTGCGGGACCTAGAATCAAACGGACGACACGATTTGATGTAGGTGGTAGACGACACTCCGATGAAGGTGAATACTCCAGGGGAATAGGTCGGATGAACAATCGAGGACAGGACGCAAGATTGCTCAATAACCCTTGCCAAAGCAAGTTAAAGTGCTCGAACTCTCTTCTTGGAAGAAGGAACGAATTAAACCAATTTTATTGATAAAACGACTATCCTAAAACCTTACAAAGCAAGCCTATTTATAGGCCAAAGTGACTAAGAAAACCTAAGGAAACAATGGCAAAGAGTTCGGTCATCTTGGTGTCCAAGATGGGCCGGCCCAATGAGCTATGAAGACAAATTAATCCAATCTATCAAATACTAAGGCTAAGGCCCTATAGGGCCGGTCCTCTTGAAGGCCCACTTGAGTCCTCGTGGGCTTGGATCATGGTGCAAATGGCTTGATTGTCTCTCTCTAAGCCCTCAATATCTTTGTGAACTCCATGTTGGTCTTGGACGACTCGAACCAGGGCTTGGAGTGATTCTTTGAAGAGCTTGGCCCGTGCACGTGTGACTGGGCCCGATGGAACTCGGACTGGGTCATTGCGTGGGCCGAGACTCGTGCACACATCAGTCCCCTCCTCTTGAGAAGGATTTGCCCTCAAATCTGGATCCTCCTCGTCAAGAAATGGGCTTAGGTCCGCGACGTTGAAGGTTGCACTAACATTGTACTCCCCAGGTAGCTCCAACTTGTATGCGTTGTCATTGACTCGTTGGAGTACCCGAAATGGTCCATCACCTCTTGGGGACAATTTGCTTTGGCGTTGCTTGGGAAATCGCTCTTTCCTCAAGTGTAGCCAAACCCAATCTCCAGGCTCAAAAATCATCTTGCGACGGTGCTTGTTGGCTTGCTGGGTGTATTGCTGCGTACGCTTCTCAATGTTTGCTCGCACGGCCTCATGTAACCTGCGCACAGAATCAGCTTTCTTTTTCCCATCTAAGCTTGTGTGCTCAGAGGAAGGTAAGGGCACCAAATCAAGGGGGGTGACGGGGTTGAAGCCATAAACAATCTCAAAGGGGGAGTATTGTGTGGCACTATGCACAGTTCGATTGTAGGCGAATTCAACATGAGGTAGGCACTCTTCCCAAGTCTTAAGATTCTTTTTAATCAAGGCCCGAAGTAGAGTGCCAAGTGTGCGATTGACAACTTCAGTTTGTCCATCGCTTTGTGGATGACTAGTGGTGGAGAATAATAACCTAGTGCCCAGTTTGGACCACAAAGTCTTCCAAAAGTAACTCAAGAATTTCACATCTCTATCACTGACAATAGTTTTAGGCAGGCCATGCAGACGGACAATTTCTTTGAAGAACAGATTAGCAATATGAGATGCATCGTCAGTTTTGTGGCAAGGAATAAAATGAGCCATCTTAGAGAATCTATCAACCACAACAAAGATGGAGTCATTACCCCTTGTTGATCTAGGCAATCCTAATACAAAGTCCATAGACAAATCAACCCAAGGATGGTGAGGGATAGGTAATGGGGTATACAAGCCATATGGATTTGTCTTAGACTTTGCCTTGTGACAAGTAGCACATCTACCAACCATGCGTTCAACATCTCTACGCATATGAGGCCAGTAAAAGTGCTCTTGCAACATGGCCAGAGTCTTGGTGATGCCAAAGTGGCCCATGAGACCACCACTATGTGCCTCTCGAATCAAAAGATCACGAATGGAAGAATTAGGTACACACAGTTTATCTACATGGAATAGAAATCCATCATGCAAGAAGTATTTTCCATGCGGGTTCTTAACACAAGCAACATAGATATCACCAAAGTCATGATCATTTGTGTAGAGTTCCTTAACCAATGCGAACCCTAGTAACTTGGCATCCAGAAGGGCAAGCAACGAATGTCTACGTGATAATGCATCAGCCACTACATTCGTTTTGCCAGTCTTATACTTAATGACATACGAAAAGGTGTCAATGAAGCTTACCCATTTGGCATGTCGCTTGCTTAACTTGGGTTGTCCCTTGAGGTACTTCAATGACTCGTGATCAGTGTGTATCACGAACTCCCGAGGGCGAAGATAGTGTTGCCAAGTCTCCAAAGCCCTCACTAATGCGTACAACTCCTTGTCGTACGTGGGGTAGTTTAATGCAGCTCCCCCCAGTTTCTCACTAAAGAAGCCACAAGGCCTCTTGTCTTGCATGAGGACCGCTCCAATACCTACACCAGAAGCATCACATTCAATTTCAAAAGTCTTGTGAAAATTTGGTAATGCTAACACAGGCGCATGTGTGAGTGTGTCCTTGAGGGCGAGAAATGCTTGTTCTTGTGATTCTCCCCAGTGGAACTTGTCATTCTTCTTTGTCACGGCGGTCAACGGGGCGGCAATGGTGCTAAAATCTTTGACAAAGCGCCGGTAAAAGCCCGCCAATCCAAGAAAGCTGCGCACGTCAGGGACGGACGTGGGAGTTGGCCATTGCTCGATGGCCTCAATCTTGGATTTGTCCACCTTGATGCCCTGCGAACTTACCACATAGCCTAAAAACACAAGCTCGTTAGTACAAAAGGTGCACTTCTTGAGGTTGGCGTAAAGACGCGCCTGTCGAAGTGTCTCAAGAACTATTCTCACATGCTCTAGGTGCTCATGCTCACTACGACTATAGATCAGGATGTCATCAAAGTAAACAATGACAGACTTGCCAATAAAGTGTCTCAACACATGGTTCATTAGTCGCATGAAGGTGCTAGGGGCATTAGTTAAGCCAAAAGGCATGACTAGCCACTCATAGAGACCATGTTTGGTTTTGAAGGCTGTTTTCCACTCGTCGCCTTCTTTCATCCGAATTTGATGATAGCCGCTCCTTAAGTCTATTTTGGTGAAAATAATGGCACCATCGAGTTCATCAAGCATATCATCAAGTCTAGGAATGGGATGACGATATTTGACAGTGATAGCGTTCACAGCCCGACAGTCAGTGCACATGCGCCAAGTACCGTCCTTTTTGGGAACAAGTATCACAGGCACAGCGCAAGGACTTAGACTTTCCTTTACCCAACCCTTACCTAAGAGGCCATCAACTTGCCTTTGAAGCTCCTTGGTCTCCTCAGGGCCCATGCGGTAGGCAGGTTTGTTGGGCAATGGTGCTCCAGGAATGAGGTCGATTTGGTGTTCAATTCCCCGAATGGGTGGTAAGCCATCAGGGACCTCGTCAGGGAAAACATCCCCAAATTCTTGCAAAAGAGCAACTATGCTCGCAGGCAACGCCTTGTCGAGCTCAGCAACATCCAAGAGCACATGCTTGCAAATCATGAGAAGTATAGGCTGATTAGAGTTCACCACTTTTCTAACATCTTTAGCCTTAATAATCATGTTGTGCTTCCTAGTGGTAGGTGCGGTAGGTGATTTGTCATGTATACCCCTAGGTGTGCTCCCTTGACCCTTGGTTGATGGCTCACTCGTAGACGTGGAGCCTTTACCAGGGTCTACTGCCTTTAGTTTCCTCCTTTGACGGTCTTGTTCACACTCCCTTTGCAATAGTAGTTGGTCCTCATAAACTTGTGCAGGTGTGAGAGGTGTAAGGACCTTACGTTTGCCATCGTGCAAAAGGGTGTACTTATTTGCTCTTCCATCGAATGTGACGTGTTTGTCAAATTGCCAGGGCCTTCCCAAAATGATATGCGTAGCATGCATTGGTACTACGTTGCACACGATTTCATCAGGGTAAGTACCAATTGAAAAGGGAATGCGTACCTGTTTGAAGACTCGTACCTCACCATCCTCACTTAGCCATTGGAGGCGGTAAGGATTTGGATGCCTGGTAGTGGGGAGTCCTAGACTCTCAACCATGAGCAAACTGGCCACGTTCGTGCAACTCCCACCGTCGATGATGAGACTACACACCTTGTCGCCTATCTTACAGCGGGTGTAGAAAAGGTTTTCGCGTTGTAGCTGCTCGTCCTCCTTAACGCGGGCGGTTAGCACTCGCCGTGCCACCAAGCAACCTACTTCTCCTCGTGTAGGCGAGCAAGCCTCCCCAGCTGACTCCTCTTCTAGGCAGTCGTCTTCGACCAGTTCGGGCATCTCCTCACATTCGTCATCATCAGACACGATTTCGCCATTGTGAGTGATGAGCATGACCCGTTGGTTTGGGCACTGAGATTGAATATGTCCAAACCCTTGGCACTTGAAGCACTTGATGTCCCTACTCCTAGTCTTAGGAGTCTCATGCGGTGCCTTTGAAGTGGACCTGGATGCATCGGAAACCTTGTTAGGGGTAGAATAGGAATGGCGGTTAGAGGTGTTACCTTGGATTCGGTTAGAAGAGGTTGGTGCTGCCGCATTTCCAACTTCGTGGGTCGCCCTTCGTGGTTGGTTGCCCCTCCATGAAGTGGTGTTAGAAGTTTGGAACGTACGTACTCCGCGTCTTAGTTTTTCCCCCGCTGGGCCTTAATAGCGAGTTCTAGAAGGCCGTGCATGTCCAAGTAATGTTGGAGCTCCAAGGCTTCTTGAAGGTCAGGATTGAGACCTCTAAGAAACCGAGCCATCGTGGCCTCATTGTCTTCTTGAATGTTGGCCCTCATCATGGCCATCTCAATTTCTTTGTGGTAGTCCTCCAAACTCATGTTTGGTTTTGAACGCCGTTTTCCACTCATCGCCTTCTTTCATCCTAATTTGATGATAGCCACTCCTTAAATCGATTTTGGTGAAAATGATAGCACCATCGAGTTCATCAAGCATATCATCAAGTCTAGGAATGGGATGATGATATTTGCATTTACAGCCCTACAGTCAGTGCACATGCGCCAAGTACCATCCTTTTTGGGGGAAAGTATCATAGGCACAACACAAGGATTTAAACTCTGTTTTACCCAACCCTTACCTAAGAGGCCATCAACTTGCCTTTGAAGCTCTTTTGTCTCTTCAGGACCCATGCGGTAAACCGGTTTGTTGGGTAGGGGTGCTCCCGGAATCAGTCTATTTGATGCTCAATCCCTCGAATGGGTGGTAAACCATCAGGGACCTCATCAGGGAATACATCCTCGAATTCCTGCAAAAGAGCAACCATGCTCGAAGGCAATGCCTTATTGAGCTCAGCAACATCTAAGAGCACATGCTTGCAAATCATGAGAAGTATAGGCTGATCAGAATTTATAACCTTTCTAACATCCTTAGCCTTAATGATCATGTTTTGCTTCCTAGTGGGTGGTTTAATGGGTGAATGATCATGCGTATCACCAGGTGTGCCCACTTGACCCTTGGTCGAATGCTCACTTGTAGAAGTGGAGCATTTGCCAGGATCGGCCGCCTTTTGTTTCCTCTTTTGGCGGTCTTGTTCACACTCTCTTGTAACTTAAGTTGGTCCACATACACTTGGGCAGGTGTGAGTGGTGTGAGGACCAGGCATTTTCCATTGTGCAAGAGAGTGTATTTATTTGCTCGTTCATCAAACGTGACGGATTTGTCAAATTGCCAAGGTCTCCCTAGGATGACATGTGTCGCATGCATAGGCACAACATCACACACAACCTCATCTATGTAATTGCCAATAGAGAAAGGAATACGTACCTGTTTGTAGACACGTACCTCACTGATACGTTCCTCGATCAACTTGTTTCGAGACACGTAGCACGTTTGCCCAAGGATCTAGCAAGGTTGTCCAACGCTTGGATTGCGGGACCTAGAATCAAACGGACGACACGATTTGATGTAGGTGGTAGACGACACTCCGATGAAGGTGAATACTCCAGGGGAATAGGTCGGATGAACAATCGAGGACAGGACGCAAGATTGCTCAATAACCCTTGCCAAAGCAAGTTAAAGTGCTCGAACTCTCTTCTTGGAAGAAGGAACGAATTAAACCAATTTTATTGATAAAACGACTATCCTAAAACCTTACAAAGCAAGCCTATTTATAGGCCAAAGTGACTAAGAAAACCTAAGGAAACAATGGCAAAGAGTTCGGTCATCTTGGTGTCCAAGATGGGCCGGCCCAATGAGCTATGAAGACAAATTAATCCAATCTATCAAATACTAAGGCTAAGGCCCTATAGGGCCGGTCCTCTTGAAGGCCCACTTGAGTCCTCGTGGGCTTGGATCATGGTGCAAATGGCTTGATTGTCTCTCTCTAAGCCCTCAATATCTTTGTGAACTCCATGTTGGTCTTGGACGACTCGAACCAGGGCTTGGAGTGATTCTTTGAAGAGCTTGGCCCGTGCACGTGTGACTGGGCCCGATGGAACTCGGACTGGGTCATTGCGTGGGCCGAGACTCGTGCACACATCAGTCCCCTCCTCTTGAGAAGGATTTGCCCTCAAATCTGGATCCTCCTCGTCAAGAAATGGGCTTAGGTCCGCGACGTTGAAGGTTGCACTAACATTGTACTCCCCAGGTAGCTCCAACTTGTATGCGTTGTCATTGACTCGTTGGAGTACCCGAAATGGTCCATCACCTCTTGGGGACAATTTGCTTTGGCGTTGCTTGGGAAATCGCTCTTTCCTCAAGTGTAGCCAAACCCAATCTCCAGGCTCAAAAATCATCTTGCGACGGTGCTTGTTGGCTTGCTGGGTGTATTGCTGCGTACGCTTCTCAATGTTTGCTCGCACGGCCTCATGTAACCTGCGCACAGAATCAGCTTTCTTTTTCCCATCTAAGCTTGTGTGCTCAGAGGAAGGTAAGGGCACCAAATCAAGGGGGGTGACGGGGTTGAAGCCATAAACAATCTCAAAGGGGGAGTATTGTGTGGCACTATGCACAGTTCGATTGTAGGCGAATTCAACATGAGGTAGGCACTCTTCCCAAGTCTTAAGATTCTTTTTAATCAAGGCCCGAAGTAGAGTGCCAAGTGTGCGATTGACAACTTCAGTTTGTCCATCGCTTTGTGGATGACTAGTGGTGGAGAATAATAACCTAGTGCCCAGTTTGGACCACAAAGTCTTCCAAAAGTAACTCAAGAATTTCACATCTCTATCACTGACAATAGTTTTAGGCAGGCCATGCAGACGGACAATTTCTTTGAAGAACAGATTAGCAATATGAGATGCATCGTCAGTTTTGTGGCAAGGAATAAAATGAGCCATCTTAGAGAATCTATCAACCACAACAAAGATGGAGTCATTACCCCTTGTTGATCTAGGCAATCCTAATACAAAGTCCATAGACAAATCAACCCAAGGATGGTGAGGGATAGGTAATGGGGTATACAAGCCATATGGATTTGTCTTAGACTTTGCCTTGTGACAAGTAGCACATCTACCAACCATGCGTTCAACATCTCTACGCATATGAGGCCAGTAAAAGTGCTCTTGCAACATGGCCAGAGTCTTGGTGATGCCAAAGTGGCCCATGAGACCACCACTATGTGCCTCTCGAATCAAAAGATCACGAATGGAAGAATTAGGTACACACAGTTTATCTACATGGAATAGAAATCCATCATGCAAGAAGTATTTTCCATGCGGGTTCTTAACACAAGCAACATAGATATCACCAAAGTCATGATCATTTGTGTAGAGTTCCTTAACCAATGCGAACCCTAGTAACTTGGCATCCAGAAGGGCAAGCAACGAATGTCTACGTGATAATGCATCAGCCACTACATTCGTTTTGCCAGTCTTATACTTAATGACATACGAAAAGGTGTCAATGAAGCTTACCCATTTGGCATGTCGCTTGCTTAACTTGGGTTGTCCCTTGAGGTACTTCAATGACTCGTGATCAGTGTGTATCACGAACTCCCGAGGGCGAAGATAGTGTTGCCAAGTCTCCAAAGCCCTCACTAATGCGTACAACTCCTTGTCGTACGTGGGGTAGTTTAATGCAGCTCCCCCCAGTTTCTCACTAAAGAAGCCACAAGGCCTCTTGTCTTGCATGAGGACCGCTCCAATACCTACACCAGAAGCATCACATTCAATTTCAAAAGTCTTGTGAAAATTTGGTAATGCTAACACAGGCGCATGTGTGAGTGTGTCCTTGAGGGCGAGAAATGCTTGTTCTTGTGATTCTCCCCAGTGGAACTTGTCATTCTTCTTTGTCACGGCGGTCAACGGGGCGGCAATGGTGCTAAAATCTTTGACAAAGCGCCGGTAAAAGCCCGCCAATCCAAGAAAGCTGCGCACGTCAGGGACGGACGTGGGAGTTGGCCATTGCTCGATGGCCTCAATCTTGGATTTGTCCACCTTGATGCCCTGCGAACTTACCACATAGCCTAAAAACACAAGCTCGTTAGTACAAAAGGTGCACTTCTTGAGGTTGGCGTAAAGACGCGCCTGTCGAAGTGTCTCAAGAACTATTCTCACATGCTCTAGGTGCTCATGCTCACTACGACTATAGATCAGGATGTCATCAAAGTAAACAATGACAGACTTGCCAATAAAGTGTCTCAACACATGGTTCATTAGTCGCATGAAGGTGCTAGGGGCATTAGTTAAGCCAAAAGGCATGACTAGCCACTCATAGAGACCATGTTTGGTTTTGAAGGCTGTTTTCCACTCGTCGCCTTCTTTCATCCGAATTTGATGATAGCCGCTCCTTAAGTCTATTTTGGTGAAAATAATGGCACCATCGAGTTCATCAAGCATATCATCAAGTCTAGGAATGGGATGACGATATTTGACAGTGATAGCGTTCACAGCCCGACAGTCAGTGCACATGCGCCAAGTACCGTCCTTTTTGGGAACAAGTATCACAGGCACAGCGCAAGGACTTAGACTTTCCTTTACCCAACCCTTACCTAAGAGGCCATCAACTTGCCTTTGAAGCTCCTTGGTCTCCTCAGGGCCCATGCGGTAGGCAGGTTTGTTGGGCAATGGTGCTCCAGGAATGAGGTCGATTTGGTGTTCAATTCCCCGAATGGGTGGTAAGCCATCAGGGACCTCGTCAGGGAAAACATCCCCAAATTCTTGCAAAAGAGCAACTATGCTCGCAGGCAACGCCTTGTCGAGCTCAGCAACATCCAAGAGCACATGCTTGCAAATCATGAGAAGTATAGGCTGATTAGAGTTCACCACTTTTCTAACATCTTTAGCCTTAATAATCATGTTGTGCTTCCTAGTGGTAGGTGCGGTAGGTGATTTGTCATGTATACCCCTAGGTGTGCTCCCTTGACCCTTGGTTGATGGCTCACTCGTAGACGTGGAGCCTTTACCAGGGTCTACTGCCTTTAGTTTCCTCCTTTGACGGTCTTGTTCACACTCCCTTTGCAATAGTAGTTGGTCCTCATAAACTTGTGCAGGTGTGAGAGGTGTAAGGACCTTACGTTTGCCATCGTGCAAAAGGGTGTACTTATTTGCTCTTCCATCGAATGTGACGTGTTTGTCAAATTGCCAGGGCCTTCCCAAAATGATATGCGTAGCATGCATTGGTACTACGTTGCACACGATTTCATCAGGGTAAGTACCAATTGAAAAGGGAATGCGTACCTGTTTGAAGACTCGTACCTCACCATCCTCACTTAGCCATTGGAGGCGGTAAGGATTTGGATGCCTGGTAGTGGGGAGTCCTAGACTCTCAACCATGAGCAAACTGGCCACGTTCGTGCAACTCCCACCGTCGATGATGAGACTACACACCTTGTCGCCTATCTTACAGCGGGTGTAGAAAAGGTTTTCGCGTTGTAGCTGCTCGTCCTCCTTAACGCGGGCGGTTAGCACTCGCCGTGCCACCAAGCAACCTACTTCTCCTCGTGTAGGCGAGCAAGCCTCCCCAGCTGACTCCTCTTCTAGGCAGTCGTCTTCGACCAGTTCGGGCATCTCCTCACATTCGTCATCATCAGACACGATTTCGCCATTGTGAGTGATGAGCATGACCCGTTGGTTTGGGCACTGAGATTGAATATGTCCAAACCCTTGGCACTTGAAGCACTTGATGTCCCTACTCCTAGTCTTAGGAGTCTCATGCGGTGCCTTTGAAGTGGACCTGGATGCATCGGAAACCTTGTTAGGGGTAGAATAGGAATGGCGGTTAGAGGTGTTACCTTGGATTCGGTTAGAAGAGGTTGGTGCTGCCGCATTTCCAACTTCGTGGGTCGCCCTTCGTGGTTGGTTGCCCCTCCATGAAGTGGTGTTAGAAGTTTGGAACGTACGTACTCCGCGTCTTAGTTTTTCCCCCGCTGGGCCTTAATAGCGAGTTCTAGAAGGCCGTGCATGTCCAAGTAATGTTGGAGCTCCAAGGCTTCTTGAAGGTCAGGATTGAGACCTCTAAGAAACCGAGCCATCGTGGCCTCATTGTCTTCTTGAATGTTGGCCCTCATCATGGCCATCTCAATTTCTTTGTGGTAGTCCTCCAAACTCATGTTTGGTTTTGAACGCCGTTTTCCACTCATCGCCTTCTTTCATCCTAATTTGATGATAGCCACTCCTTAAATCGATTTTGGTGAAAATGATAGCACCATCGAGTTCATCAAGCATATCATCAAGTCTAGGAATGGGATGATGATATTTGCATTTACAGCCCTACAGTCAGTGCACATGCGCCAAGTACCATCCTTTTTGGGGGAAAGTATCATAGGCACAACACAAGGATTTAAACTCTGTTTTACCCAACCCTTACCTAAGAGGCCATCAACTTGCCTTTGAAGCTCTTTTGTCTCTTCAGGACCCATGCGGTAAACCGGTTTGTTGGGTAGGGGTGCTCCCGGAATCAGTCTATTTGATGCTCAATCCCTCGAATGGGTGGTAAACCATCAGGGACCTCATCAGGGAATACATCCTCGAATTCCTGCAAAAGAGCAACCATGCTCGAAGGCAATGCCTTATTGAGCTCAGCAACATCTAAGAGCACATGCTTGCAAATCATGAGAAGTATAGGCTGATCAGAATTTATAACCTTTCTAACATCCTTAGCCTTAATGATCATGTTTTGCTTCCTAGTGGGTGGTTTAATGGGTGAATGATCATGCGTATCACCAGGTGTGCCCACTTGACCCTTGGTCGAATGCTCACTTGTAGAAGTGGAGCATTTGCCAGGATCGGCCGCCTTTTGTTTCCTCTTTTGGCGGTCTTGTTCACACTCTCTTGTAACTTAAGTTGGTCCACATACACTTGGGCAGGTGTGAGTGGTGTGAGGACCAGGCATTTTCCATTGTGCAAGAGAGTGTATTTATTTGCTCGTTCATCAAACGTGACGGATTTGTCAAATTGCCAAGGTCTCCCTAGGATGACATGTGTCGCATGCATAGGCACAACATCACACACAACCTCATCTATGTAATTGCCAATAGAGAAAGGAATACGTACCTGTTTGTAGACACGTACCTCACTGATACGTTCCTCGATCAACTTGTTTCGAGACACGTAGCACGTTTGCCCAAGGATCTAGCAAGGTTGTCCAACGCTTGGATTGCGGGACCTAGAATCAAACGGACGACACGATTTGATGTAGGTGGTAGACGACACTCCGATGAAGGTGAATACTCCAGGGGAATAGGTCGGATGAACAATCGAGGACAGGACGCAAGATTGCTCAATAACCCTTGCCAAAGCAAGTTAAAGTGCTCGAACTCTCTTCTTGGAAGAAGGAACGAATTAAACCAATTTTATTGATAAAACGACTATCCTAAAACCTTACAAAGCAAGCCTATTTATAGGCCAAAGTGACTAAGAAAACCTAAGGAAACAATGGCAAAGAGTTCGGTCATCTTGGTGTCCAAGATGGGCCGGCCCAATGAGCTATGAAGACAAATTAATCCAATCTATCAAATACTAAGGCTAAGGCCCTATAGGGCCGGTCCTCTTGAAGGCCCACTTGAGTCCTCGTGGGCTTGGATCATGGTGCAAATGGCTTGATTGTCTCTCTCTAAGCCCTCAATATCTTTGTGAACTCCATGTTGGTCTTGGACGACTCGAACCAGGGCTTGGAGTGATTCTTTGAAGAGCTTGGCCCGTGCACGTGTGACTGGGCCCGATGGAACTCGGACTGGGTCATTGCGTGGGCCGAGACTCGTGCACACATCAGTCCCCTCCTCTTGAGAAGGATTTGCCCTCAAATCTGGATCCTCCTCGTCAAGAAATGGGCTTAGGTCCGCGACGTTGAAGGTTGCACTAACATTGTACTCCCCAGGTAGCTCCAACTTGTATGCGTTGTCATTGACTCGTTGGAGTACCCGAAATGGTCCATCACCTCTTGGGGACAATTTGCTTTGGCGTTGCTTGGGAAATCGCTCTTTCCTCAAGTGTAGCCAAACCCAATCTCCAGGCTCAAAAATCATCTTGCGACGGTGCTTGTTGGCTTGCTGGGTGTATTGCTGCGTACGCTTCTCAATGTTTGCTCGCACGGCCTCATGTAACCTGCGCACAGAATCAGCTTTCTTTTTCCCATCTAAGCTTGTGTGCTCAGAGGAAGGTAAGGGCACCAAATCAAGGGGGGTGACGGGGTTGAAGCCATAAACAATCTCAAAGGGGGAGTATTGTGTGGCACTATGCACAGTTCGATTGTAGGCGAATTCAACATGAGGTAGGCACTCTTCCCAAGTCTTAAGATTCTTTTTAATCAAGGCCCGAAGTAGAGTGCCAAGTGTGCGATTGACAACTTCAGTTTGTCCATCGCTTTGTGGATGACTAGTGGTGGAGAATAATAACCTAGTGCCCAGTTTGGACCACAAAGTCTTCCAAAAGTAACTCAAGAATTTCACATCTCTATCACTGACAATAGTTTTAGGCAGGCCATGCAGACGGACAATTTCTTTGAAGAACAGATTAGCAATATGAGATGCATCGTCAGTTTTGTGGCAAGGAATAAAATGAGCCATCTTAGAGAATCTATCAACCACAACAAAGATGGAGTCATTACCCCTTGTTGATCTAGGCAATCCTAATACAAAGTCCATAGACAAATCAACCCAAGGATGGTGAGGGATAGGTAATGGGGTATACAAGCCATATGGATTTGTCTTAGACTTTGCCTTGTGACAAGTAGCACATCTACCAACCATGCGTTCAACATCTCTACGCATATGAGGCCAGTAAAAGTGCTCTTGCAACATGGCCAGAGTCTTGGTGATGCCAAAGTGGCCCATGAGACCACCACTATGTGCCTCTCGAATCAAAAGATCACGAATGGAAGAATTAGGTACACACAGTTTATCTACATGGAATAGAAATCCATCATGCAAGAAGTATTTTCCATGCGGGTTCTTAACACAAGCAACATAGATATCACCAAAGTCATGATCATTTGTGTAGAGTTCCTTAACCAATGCGAACCCTAGTAACTTGGCATCCAGAAGGGCAAGCAACGAATGTCTACGTGATAATGCATCAGCCACTACATTCGTTTTGCCAGTCTTATACTTAATGACATACGAAAAGGTGTCAATGAAGCTTACCCATTTGGCATGTCGCTTGCTTAACTTGGGTTGTCCCTTGAGGTACTTCAATGACTCGTGATCAGTGTGTATCACGAACTCCCGAGGGCGAAGATAGTGTTGCCAAGTCTCCAAAGCCCTCACTAATGCGTACAACTCCTTGTCGTACGTGGGGTAGTTTAATGCAGCTCCCCCCAGTTTCTCACTAAAGAAGCCACAAGGCCTCTTGTCTTGCATGAGGACCGCTCCAATACCTACACCAGAAGCATCACATTCAATTTCAAAAGTCTTGTGAAAATTTGGTAATGCTAACACAGGCGCATGTGTGAGTGTGTCCTTGAGGGCGAGAAATGCTTGTTCTTGTGATTCTCCCCAGTGGAACTTGTCATTCTTCTTTGTCACGGCGGTCAACGGGGCGGCAATGGTGCTAAAATCTTTGACAAAGCGCCGGTAAAAGCCCGCCAATCCAAGAAAGCTGCGCACGTCAGGGACGGACGTGGGAGTTGGCCATTGCTCGATGGCCTCAATCTTGGATTTGTCCACCTTGATGCCCTGCGAACTTACCACATAGCCTAAAAACACAAGCTCGTTAGTACAAAAGGTGCACTTCTTGAGGTTGGCGTAAAGACGCGCCTGTCGAAGTGTCTCAAGAACTATTCTCACATGCTCTAGGTGCTCATGCTCACTACGACTATAGATCAGGATGTCATCAAAGTAAACAATGACAGACTTGCCAATAAAGTGTCTCAACACATGGTTCATTAGTCGCATGAAGGTGCTAGGGGCATTAGTTAAGCCAAAAGGCATGACTAGCCACTCATAGAGACCATGTTTGGTTTTGAAGGCTGTTTTCCACTCGTCGCCTTCTTTCATCCGAATTTGATGATAGCCGCTCCTTAAGTCTATTTTGGTGAAAATGATGGCACCATCGAGTTCATCAAGCATATCATCAAGTCTAGGAATGGGATGACGATATTTGACAGTGATAGCGTTCACAGCCCGACAGTCAGTGCACATGCGCCAAGTACCGTCCTTTTTGGGAACAAGTATCACAGGCACAGCGCAAGGACTTAGACTTTCCTTTACCCAACCCTTACCTAAGAGGCCATCAACTTGCCTTTGAAGCTCCTTGGTCTCCTCAGGGCCCATGCGGTAGGCAGGTTTGTTGGGCAATGGTGCTCCAGGAATGAGGTCGATTTGGTGTTCAATTCCCCGAATGGGTGGTAAGCCATCAGGGACCTCGTCAGGGAAAACATCCCCAAATTCTTGCAAAAGAGCAACTATGCTCGCAGGCAACGCCTTGTCGAGCTCAGCAACATCCAAGAGCACATGCTTGCAAATCATGAGAAGTATAGGCTGATTAGAGTTCACCACTTTTCTAACATCTTTAGCCTTAATAATCATGTTGTGCTTCCTAGTGGTAGGTGCGGTAGGTGATTTGTCATGTATACCCCTAGGTGTGCTCCCTTGACCCTTGGTTGATGGCTCACTCGTAGACGTGGAGCCTTTACCAGGGTCTACTGCCTTTAGTTTCCTCCTTTGACGGTCTTGTTCACACTCCCTTTGCAATAGTAGTTGGTCCTCATAAACTTGTGCAGGTGTGAGAGGTGTAAGGACCTTACGTTTGCCATCGTGCAAAAGGGTGTACTTATTTGCTCTTCCATCGAATGTGACGTGTTTGTCAAATTGCCAGGGCCTTCCCAAAATGATATGCGTAGCATGCATTGGTACTACGTTGCACACGATTTCATCAGGGTAAGTACCAATTGAAAAGGGAATGCGTACCTGTTTGAAGACTCGTACCTCACCATCCTCACTTAGCCATTGGAGGCGGTAAGGATTTGGATGCCTGGTAGTGGGGAGTCCTAGACTCTCAACCATGAGCAAACTGGCCACGTTCGTGCAACTCCCACCGTCGATGATGAGACTACACACCTTGTCGCCTATCTTACAGCGGGTGTAGAAAAGGTTTTCGCGTTGTAGCTGCTCGTCCTCCTTAACGCGGGCGGTTAGCACTCGCCGTGCCACCAAGCAACCTACTTCTCCTCGTGTAGGCGAGCAAGCCTCCCCAGCTGACTCCTCTTCTAGGCAGTCGTCTTCGACCAGTTCGGGCATCTCCTCACATTCGTCATCATCAGACACGATTTCGCCATTGTGAGTGATGAGCATGACCCGTTGGTTTGGGCACTGAGATTGAATATGTCCAAACCCTTGGCACTTGAAGCACTTGATGTCCCTACTCCTAGTCTTAGGAGTCTCATGCGGTGCCTTTGAAGTGGACCTGGATGCATCGGAAACCTTGTTAGGGGTAGAATAGGAATGGCGGTTAGAGGTGTTACCTTGGATTCGGTTAGAAGAGGTTGGTGCTGCCGCATTTCCAACTTCGTGGGTCGCCCTTCGTGGTTGGTTGCCCCTCCATGAAGTGGTGTTAGAAGTTTGGAACGTACGTACTCCGCGTCTTAGTTTTTCCCCCGCTGGGCCTTAATAGCGAGTTCTAGAAGGCCGTGCATGTCCAAGTAATGTTGGAGCTCCAAGGCTTCTTGAAGGTCAGGATTGAGACCTCTAAGAAACCGAGCCATCGTGGCCTCATTGTCTTCTTGAATGTTGGCCCTCATCATGGCCATCTCAATTTCTTTGTGGTAGTCCTCCAAACTCATGTTTGGTTTTGAACGCCGTTTTCCACTCATCGCCTTCTTTCATCCTAATTTGATGATAGCCACTCCTTAAATCGATTTTGGTGAAAATGATAGCACCATCGAGTTCATCAAGCATATCATCAAGTCTAGGAATGGGATGATGATATTTGCATTTACAGCCCTACAGTCAGTGCACATGCGCCAAGTACCATCCTTTTTGGGGGAAAGTATCATAGGCACAACACAAGGATTTAAACTCTGTTTTACCCAACCCTTACCTAAGAGGCCATCAACTTGCCTTTGAAGCTCTTTTGTCTCTTCAGGACCCATGCGGTAAACCGGTTTGTTGGGTAGGGGTGCTCCCGGAATCAGTCTATTTGATGCTCAATCCCTCGAATGGGTGGTAAACCATCAGGGACCTCATCAGGGAATACATCCTCGAATTCCTGCAAAAGAGCAACCATGCTCGAAGGCAATGCCTTATTGAGCTCAGCAACATCTAAGAGCACATGCTTGCAAATCATGAGAAGTATAGGCTGATCAGAATTTATAACCTTTCTAACATCCTTAGCCTTAATGATCATGTTTTGCTTCCTAGTGGGTGGTTTAATGGGTGAATGATCATGCGTATCACCAGGTGTGCCCACTTGACCCTTGGTCGAATGCTCACTTGTAGAAGTGGAGCATTTGCCAGGATCGGCCGCCTTTTGTTTCCTCTTTTGGCGGTCTTGTTCACACTCTCTTGTAACTTAAGTTGGTCCACATACACTTGGGCAGGTGTGAGTGGTGTGAGGACCAGGCATTTTCCATTGTGCAAGAGAGTGTATTTATTTGCTCGTTCATCAAACGTGACGGATTTGTCAAATTGCCAAGGTCTCCCTAGGATGACATGTGTCGCATGCATAGGCACAACATCACACACAACCTCATCTATGTAATTGCCAATAGAGAAAGGAATACGTACCTGTTTGTAGACACGTACCTCACTGATACGTTCCTCGATCAACTTGTTTCGAGACACGTAGCACGTTTGCCCAAGGATCTAGCAAGGTTGTCCAACGCTTGGATTGCGGGACCTAGAATCAAACGGACGACACGATTTGATGTAGGTGGTAGACGACACTCCGATGAAGGTGAATACTCCAGGGGAATAGGTCGGATGAACAATCGAGGACAGGACGCAAGATTGCTCAATAACCCTTGCCAAAGCAAGTTAAAGTGCTCGAACTCTCTTCTTGGAAGAAGGAACGAATTAAACCAATTTTATTGATAAAACGACTATCCTAAAACCTTACAAAGCAAGCCTATTTATAGGCCAAAGTGACTAAGAAAACCTAAGGAAACAATGGCAAAGAGTTCGGTCATCTTGGTGTCCAAGATGGGCCGGCCCAATGAGCTATGAAGACAAATTAATCCAATCTATCAAATACTAAGGCTAAGGCCCTATAGGGCCGGTCCTCTTGAAGGCCCACTTGAGTCCTCGTGGGCTTGGATCATGGTGCAAATGGCTTGATTGTCTCTCTCTAAGCCCTCAATATCTTTGTGAACTCCATGTTGGTCTTGGACGACTCGAACCAGGGCTTGGAGTGATTCTTTGAAGAGCTTGGCCCGTGCACGTGTGACTGGGCCCGATGGAACTCGGACTGGGTCATTGCGTGGGCCGAGACTCGTGCACACATCAGTCCCCTCCTCTTGAGAAGGATTTGCCCTCAAATCTGGATCCTCCTCGTCAAGAAATGGGCTTAGGTCCGCGACGTTGAAGGTTGCACTAACATTGTACTCCCCAGGTAGCTCCAACTTGTATGCGTTGTCATTGACTCGTTGGAGTACCCGAAATGGTCCATCACCTCTTGGGGACAATTTGCTTTGGCGTTGCTTGGGAAATCGCTCTTTCCTCAAGTGTAGCCAAACCCAATCTCCAGGCTCAAAAATCATCTTGCGACGGTGCTTGTTGGCTTGCTGGGTGTATTGCTGCGTACGCTTCTCAATGTTTGCTCGCACGGCCTCATGTAACCTGCGCACAGAATCAGCTTTCTTTTTCCCATCTAAGCTTGTGTGCTCAGAGGAAGGTAAGGGCACCAAATCAAGGGGGGTGACGGGGTTGAAGCCATAAACAATCTCAAAGGGGGAGTATTGTGTGGCACTATGCACAGTTCGATTGTAGGCGAATTCAACATGAGGGAGGCACTCTTCCCAAGTCTTAAGATTCTTTTTAATCAAGGCCCGAAGTAGAGTGCCAAGTGTGCGATTGACAACTTCAGTTTGTCCATCGCTTTGTGGATGACTAGTGGTGGAGAATAATAACCTAGTGCCCAGTTTGGACCACAAAGTCTTCCAAAAGTAACTCAAGAATTTCACATCTCTATCACTGACAATAGTTTTAGGCAGGCCATGCAGACGGACAATTTCTTTGAAGAACAGATTAGCAATATGAGATGCATCGTCAGTTTTGTGGCAAGGAATAAAATGAGCCATCTTAGAGAATCTATCAACCACAACAAAGATGGAGTCATTACCCCTTGTTGATCTAGGCAATCCTAATACAAAGTCCATAGACAAATCAACCCAAGGATGGTGAGGGATAGGTAATGGGGTATACAAGCCATATGGATTTGTCTTAGACTTTGCCTTGTGACAAGTAGCACATCTACCAACCATGCGTTCAACATCTCTACGCATATGAGGCCAGTAAAAGTGCTCTTGCAACATGGCCAGAGTCTTGGTGATGCCAAAGTGGCCCATGAGACCACCACTATGTGCCTCTCGAATCAAAAGATCACGAATGGAAGAATTAGGTACACACAGTTTATCTACATGGAATAGAAATCCATCATGCAAGAAGTATTTTCCATGCGGGTTCTTAACACAAGCAACATAGATATCACCAAAGTCATGATCATTTGTGTAGAGTTCCTTAACCAATGCGAACCCTAGTAACTTGGCATCCAGAAGGGCAAGCAACGAATGTCTACGTGATAATGCATCAGCCACTACATTCGTTTTGCCAGTCTTATACTTAATGACATACGAAAAGGTGTCAATGAAGCTTACCCATTTGGCATGTCGCTTGCTTAACTTGGGTTGTCCCTTGAGGTACTTCAATGACTCGTGATCAGTGTGTATCACGAACTCCCGAGGGCGAAGATAGTGTTGCCAAGTCTCCAAAGCCCTCACTAATGCGTACAACTCCTTGTCGTACGTGGGGTAGTTTAATGCAGCTCCCCCCAGTTTCTCACTAAAGAAGCCACAAGGCCTCTTGTCTTGCATGAGGACCGCTCCAATACCTACACCAGAAGCATCACATTCAATTTCAAAAGTCTTGTGAAAATTTGGTAATGCTAACACAGGCGCATGTGTGAGTGTGTCCTTGAGGGCGAGAAATGCTTGTTCTTGTGATTCTCCCCAGTGGAACTTGTCATTCTTCTTTGTCACGGCGGTCAACGGGGCGGCAATGGTGCTAAAATCTTTGACAAAGCGCCGGTAAAAGCCCGCCAATCCAAGAAAGCTGCGCACGTCAGGGACGGACGTGGGAGTTGGCCATTGCTCGATGGCCTCAATCTTGGATTTGTCCACCTTGATGCCCTGCGAACTTACCACATAGCCTAAAAACACAAGCTCGTTAGTACAAAAGGTGCACTTCTTGAGGTTGGCGTAAAGACGCGCCTGTCGAAGTGTCTCAAGAACTATTCTCACATGCTCTAGGTGCTCATGCTCACTACGACTATAGATCAGGATGTCATCAAAGTAAACAATGACAGACTTGCCAATAAAGTGTCTCAACACATGGTTCATTAGTCGCATGAAGGTGCTAGGGGCATTAGTTAAGCCAAAAGGCATGACTAGCCACTCATAGAGACCATGTTTGGTTTTGAAGGCTGTTTTCCACTCGTCGCCTTCTTTCATCCGAATTTGATGATAGCCGCTCCTTAAGTCTATTTTGGTGAAAATAATGGCACCATCGAGTTCATCAAGCATATCATCAAGTCTAGGAATGGGATGACGATATTTGACAGTGATAGCGTTCACAGCCCGACAGTCAGTGCACATGCGCCAAGTACCGTCCTTTTTGGGAACAAGTATCACAGGCACAGCGCAAGGACTTAGACTTTCCTTTACCCAACCCTTACCTAAGAGGCCATCAACTTGCCTTTGAAGCTCCTTGGTCTCCTCAGGGCCCATGCGGTAGGCAGGTTTGTTGGGCAATGGTGCTCCAGGAATGAGGTCGATTTGGTGTTCAATTCCCCGAATGGGTGGTAAGCCATCAGGGACCTCGTCAGGGAAAACATCCCCAAATTCTTGCAAAAGAGCAACTATGCTCGCAGGCAACGCCTTGTCGAGCTCAGCAACATCCAAGAGCACATGCTTGCAAATCATGAGAAGTATAGGCTGATTAGAGTTCACCACTTTTCTAACATCTTTAGCCTTAATAATCATGTTGTGCTTCCTAGTGGTAGGTGCGGTAGGTGATTTGTCATGTATACCCCTAGGTGTGCTCCCTTGACCCTTGGTTGATGGCTCACTCGTAGACGTGGAGCCTTTACCAGGGTCTACTGCCTTTAGTTTCCTCCTTTGACGGTCTTGTTCACACTCCCTTTGCAATAGTAGTTGGTCCTCATAAACTTGTGCAGGTGTGAGAGGTGTAAGGACCTTACGTTTGCCATCGTGCAAAAGGGTGTACTTATTTGCTCTTCCATCGAATGTGACGTGTTTGTCAAATTGCCAGGGCCTTCCCAAAATGATATGCGTAGCATGCATTGGTACTACGTTGCACACGATTTCATCAGGGTAAGTACCAATTGAAAAGGGAATGCGTACCTGTTTGAAGACTCGTACCTCACCATCCTCACTTAGCCATTGGAGGCGGTAAGGATTTGGATGCCTGGTAGTGGGGAGTCCTAGACTCTCAACCATGAGCAAACTGGCCACGTTCGTGCAACTCCCACCGTCGATGATGAGACTACACACCTTGTCGCCTATCTTACAGCGGGTGTAGAAAAGGTTTTCGCGTTGTAGCTGCTCGTCCTCCTTAACGCGGGCGGTTAGCACTCGCCGTGCCACCAAGCAACCTACTTCTCCTCGTGTAGGCGAGCAAGCCTCCCCAGCTGACTCCTCTTCTAGGCAGTCGTCTTCGACCAGTTCGGGCATCTCCTCACATTCGTCATCATCAGACACGATTTCGCCATTGTGAGTGATGAGCATGACCCGTTGGTTTGGGCACTGAGATTGAATATGTCCAAACCCTTGGCACTTGAAGCACTTGATGTCCCTACTCCTAGTCTTAGGAGTCTCATGCGGTGCCTTTGAAGTGGACCTGGATGCATCGGAAACCTTGTTAGGGGTAGAATAGGAATGGCGGTTAGAGGTGTTACCTTGGATTCGGTTAGAAGAGGTTGGTGCTGCCGCATTTCCAACTTCGTGGGTCGCCCTTCGTGGTTGGTTGCCCCTCCATGAAGTGGTGTTAGAAGTTTGGAACGTACGTACTCCGCGTCTTAGTTTCTTCCCCCGCTCGGCCTTAATAGCGAGTTCTAGAAGGCCGTGCATGTCCAAGTAATGTTGGAGCTCCAAGGCTTCTTGAAGGTCAGGATTGAGACCTCTAAGAAACCGAGCCATCGTGGCCTCATTGTCTTCTTGAATGTTGGCCCTCATCATGGCCATCTCAATTTCTTTGTGGTAGTCCTCCAAACTCATGTTTGGTTTTGAACGCCGTTTTCCACTCATCGCCTTCTTTCATCCTAATTTGATGATAGCCACTCCTTAAATCGATTTTGGTGAAAATGATAGCACCATCGAGTTCATCAAGCATATCATCAAGTCTAGGAATGGGATGATGATATTTGCATTTACAGCCCTACAGTCAGTGCACATGCGCCAAGTACCATCCTTTTTGGGGGAAAGTATCATAGGCACAACACAAGGATTTAAACTCTGTTTTACCCAACCCTTACCTAAGAGGCCATCAACTTGCCTTTGAAGCTCTTTTGTCTCCTCAGGACCCATGCGGTAAACCGGTTTGTTGGGTAGGGGTGCTCCCGGAATCAGTCTATTTGATGCTCAATCCCTCGAATGGGTGGTAAACCATCAGGGACCTCATCAGGGAATACATCCTCGAATTCCTGCAAAAGAGCAACCATGCTCGAAGGCAATGCCTTATTGAGCTCAGCAACATCTAAGAGCACATGCTTGCAAATCATGAGAAGTATAGGCTGATCAGAATTTATAACCTTTCTAACATCCTTAGCCTTAATGATCATGTTTTGCTTCCTAGTGGGTGGTTTAATGGGTGAATGATCATGCGTATCACCAGGTGTGCCCACTTGACCCTTGGTCGAATGCTCACTTGTAGAAGTGGAGCATTTGCCAGGATCGGCCGCCTTTTGTTTCCTCTTTTGGCGGTCTTGTTCACACTCTCTTTGTAACTTAAGTTGGTCCACATACACTTGGGCAGGTGTGAGTGGTGTGAGGACCAGGCATTTTCCATTGTGCAAGAGAGTGTATTTATTTGCTCGTTCATCAAACGTGACGGATTTGTCAAATTGCCAAGGTCTCCCTAGGATGACATGTGTCGCATGCATAGGCACAACATCACACACAACCTCATCTATGTAATTGCCAATAGAGAAAGGAATACGTACCTGTTTGTAGACACGTACCTCACTGATACGTTCCTCGATCAACTTGTTTCGAGACACGTAGCACGTTTGCCCAAGGATCTAGCAAGGTTGTCCAACGCTTGGATTGCGGGACCTAGAATCAAACGGACGACACGATTTGATGTAGGTGGTAGACGACACTCCGATGAAGGTGAATACTCCAGGGGAATAGGTCGGATGAACAATCGAGGACAGGACGCAAGATTGCTCAATAACCCTTGCCAAAGCAAGTTAAAGTGCTCGAACTCTCTTCTTGGAAGAAGGAACGAATTAAACCAATTTTATTGATAAAACGACTATCCTAAAACCTTACAAAGCAAGCCTATTTATAGGCCAAAGTGACTAAGAAAACCTAAGGAAACAATGGCAAAGAGTTCGGTCATCTTGGTGTCCAAGATGGGCCGGCCCAATGAGCTATGAAGACAAATTAATCCAATCTATCAAATACTAAGGCTAAGGCCCTATAGGGCCGGTCCTCTTGAAGGCCCACTTGAGTCCTCGTGGGCTTGGATCATGGTGCAAATGGCTTGATTGTCTCTCTCTAAGCCCTCAATATCTTTGTGAACTCCATGTTGGTCTTGGACGACTCGAACCAGGGCTTGGAGTGATTCTTTGAAGAGCTTGGCCCGTGCACGTGTGACTGGGCCCGATGGAACTCGGACTGGGTCATTGCGTGGGCCGAGACTCGTGCACACATCAGTCCCCTCCTCTTGAGAAGGATTTGCCCTCAAATCTGGATCCTCCTCGTCAAGAAATGGGCTTAGGTCCGCGACGTTGAAGGTTGCACTAACATTGTACTCCCCAGGTAGCTCCAACTTGTATGCGTTGTCATTGACTCGTTGGAGTACCCGAAATGGTCCATCACCTCTTGGGGACAATTTGCTTTGGCGTTGCTTGGGAAATCGCTCTTTCCTCAAGTGTAGCCAAACCCAATCTCCAGGCTCAAAAATCATCTTGCGACGGTGCTTGTTGGCTTGCTGGGTGTATTGCTGCGTACGCTTCTCAATGTTTGCTCGCACGGCCTCATGTAACCTGCGCACAGAATCAGCTTTCTTTTTCCCATCTAAGCTTGTGTGCTCAGAGGAAGGTAAGGGCACCAAATCAAGGGGGGTGACGGGGTTGAAGCCATAAACAATCTCAAAGGGGGAGTATTGTGTGGCACTATGCACAGTTCGATTGTAGGCGAATTCAACATGAGGGAGGCACTCTTCCCAAGTCTTAAGATTCTTTTTAATCAAGGCCCGAAGTAGAGTGCCAAGTGTGCGATTGACAACTTCAGTTTGTCCATCGCTTTGTGGATGACTAGTGGTGGAGAATAATAACCTAGTGCCCAGTTTGGACCACAAAGTCTTCCAAAAGTAACTCAAGAATTTCACATCTCTATCACTGACAATAGTTTTAGGCAGGCCATGCAGACGGACAATTTCTTTGAAGAACAGATTAGCAATATGAGATGCATCGTCAGTTTTGTGGCAAGGAATAAAATGAGCCATCTTAGAGAATCTATCAACCACAACAAAGATGGAGTCATTACCCCTTGTTGATCTAGGCAATCCTAATACAAAGTCCATAGACAAATCAACCCAAGGATGGTGAGGGATAGGTAATGGGGTATACAAGCCATATGGATTTGTCTTAGACTTTGCCTTGTGACAAGTAGCACATCTACCAACCATGCGTTCAACATCTCTACGCATATGAGGCCAGTAAAAGTGCTCTTGCAACATGGCCAGAGTCTTGGTGATGCCAAAGTGGCCCATGAGACCACCACTATGTGCCTCTCGAATCAAAAGATCACGAATGGAAGAATTAGGTACACACAGTTTATCTACATGGAATAGAAATCCATCATGCAAGAAGTATTTTCCATGCGGGTTCTTAACACAAGCAACATAGATATCACCAAAGTCATGATCATTTGTGTAGAGTTCCTTAACCAATGCGAACCCTAGTAACTTGGCATCCAGAAGGGCAAGCAACGAATGTCTACGTGATAATGCATCAGCCACTACATTCGTTTTGCCAGTCTTATACTTAATGACATACGAAAAGGTGTCAATGAAGCTTACCCATTTGGCATGTCGCTTGCTTAACTTGGGTTGTCCCTTGAGGTACTTCAATGACTCGTGATCAGTGTGTATCACGAACTCCCGAGGGCGAAGATAGTGTTGCCAAGTCTCCAAAGCCCTCACTAATGCGTACAACTCCTTGTCGTACGTGGGGTAGTTTAATGCAGCTCCCCCCAGTTTCTCACTAAAGAAGCCACAAGGCCTCTTGTCTTGCATGAGGACCGCTCCAATACCTACACCAGAAGCATCACATTCAATTTCAAAAGTCTTGTGAAAATTTGGTAATGCTAACACAGGCGCATGTGTGAGTGTGTCCTTGAGGGCGAGAAATGCTTGTTCTTGTGATTCTCCCCAGTGGAACTTGTCATTCTTCTTTGTCACGGCGGTCAACGGGGCGGCAATGGTGCTAAAATCTTTGACAAAGCGCCGGTAAAAGCCCGCCAATCCAAGAAAGCTGCGCACGTCAGGGACGGACGTGGGAGTTGGCCATTGCTCGATGGCCTCAATCTTGGATTTGTCCACCTTGATGCCCTGCGAACTTACCACATAGCCTAAAAACACAAGCTCGTTAGTACAAAAGGTGCACTTCTTGAGGTTGGCGTAAAGACGCGCCTGTCGAAGTGTCTCAAGAACTATTCTCACATGCTCTAGGTGCTCATGCTCACTACGACTATAGATCAGGATGTCATCAAAGTAAACAATGACAGACTTGCCAATAAAGTGTCTCAACACATGGTTCATTAGTCGCATGAAGGTGCTAGGGGCATTAGTTAAGCCAAAAGGCATGACTAGCCACTCATAGAGACCATGTTTGGTTTTGAAGGCTGTTTTCCACTCGTCGCCTTCTTTCATCCGAATTTGATGATAGCCGCTCCTTAAGTCTATTTTGGTGAAAATAATGGCACCATCGAGTTCATCAAGCATATCATCAAGTCTAGGAATGGGATGACGATATTTGACAGTGATAGCGTTCACAGCCCGACAGTCAGTGCACATGCGCCAAGTACCGTCCTTTTTGGGAACAAGTATCACAGGCACAGCGCAAGGACTTAGACTTTCCTTTACCCAACCCTTACCTAAGAGGCCATCAACTTGCCTTTGAAGCTCCTTGGTCTCCTCAGGGCCCATGCGGTAGGCAGGTTTGTTGGGCAATGGTGCTCCAGGAATGAGGTCGATTTGGTGTTCAATTCCCCGAATGGGTGGTAAGCCATCAGGGACCTCGTCAGGGAAAACATCCCCAAATTCTTGCAAAAGAGCAACTATGCTCGCAGGCAACGCCTTGTCGAGCTCAGCAACATCCAAGAGCACATGCTTGCAAATCATGAGAAGTATAGGCTGATTAGAGTTCACCACTTTTCTAACATCTTTAGCCTTAATAATCATGTTGTGCTTCCTAGTGGTAGGTGCGGTAGGTGATTTGTCATGTATACCCCTAGGTGTGCTCCCTTGACCCTTGGTTGATGGCTCACTCGTAGACGTGGAGCCTTTACCAGGGTCTACTGCCTTTAGTTTCCTCCTTTGACGGTCTTGTTCACACTCCCTTTGCAATAGTAGTTGGTCCTCATAAACTTGTGCAGGTGTGAGAGGTGTAAGGACCTTACGTTTGCCATCGTGCAAAAGGGTGTACTTATTTGCTCTTCCATCGAATGTGACGTGTTTGTCAAATTGCCAGGGCCTTCCCAAAATGATATGCGTAGCATGCATTGGTACTACGTTGCACACGATTTCATCAGGGTAAGTACCAATTGAAAAGGGAATGCGTACCTGTTTGAAGACTCGTACCTCACCATCCTCACTTAGCCATTGGAGGCGGTAAGGATTTGGATGCCTGGTAGTGGGGAGTCCTAGACTCTCAACCATGAGCAAACTGGCCACGTTCGTGCAACTCCCACCGTCGATGATGAGACTACACACCTTGTCGCCTATCTTACAGCGGGTGTAGAAAAGGTTTTCGCGTTGTAGCTGCTCGTCCTCCTTAACGCGGGCGGTTAGCACTCGCCGTGCCACCAAGCAACCTACTTCTCCTCGTGTAGGCGAGCAAGCCTCCCCAGCTGACTCCTCTTCTAGGCAGTCGTCTTCGACCAGTTCGGGCATCTCCTCACATTCGTCATCATCAGACACGATTTCGCCATTGTGAGTGATGAGCATGACCCGTTGGTTTGGGCACTGAGATTGAATATGTCCAAACCCTTGGCACTTGAAGCACTTGATGTCCCTACTCCTAGTCTTAGGAGTCTCATGCGGTGCCTTTGAAGTGGACCTGGATGCATCGGAAACCTTGTTAGGGGTAGAATAGGAATGGCGGTTAGAGGTGTTACCTTGGATTCGGTTAGAAGAGGTTGGTGCTGCCGCATTTCCAACTTCGTGGGTCGCCCTTCGTGGTTGGTTGCCCCTCCATGAAGTGGTGTTAGAAGTTTGGAACGTACGTACTCCGCGTCTTAGTTTTTCCCCCGCTGGGCCTTAATAGCGAGTTCTAGAAGGCCGTGCATGTCCAAGTAATGTTGGAGCTCCAAGGCTTCTTGAAGGTCAGGATTGAGACCTCTAAGAAACCGAGCCATCGTGGCCTCATTGTCTTCTTGAATGTTGGCCCTCATCATGGCCATCTCAATTTCTTTGTGGTAGTCCTCCAAACTCATGTTTGGTTTTGAACGCCGTTTTCCACTCATCGCCTTCTTTCATCCTAATTTGATGATAGCCACTCCTTAAATCGATTTTGGTGAAAATGATAGCACCATCGAGTTCATCAAGCATATCATCAAGTCTAGGAATGGGATGATGATATTTGCATTTACAGCCCTACAGTCAGTGCACATGCGCCAAGTACCATCCTTTTTGGGGGAAAGTATCATAGGCACAACACAAGGATTTAAACTCTGTTTTACCCAACCCTTACCTAAGAGGCCATCAACTTGCCTTTGAAGCTCTTTTGTCTCTTCAGGACCCATGCGGTAAACCGGTTTGTTGGGTAGGGGTGCTCCCGGAATCAGTCTATTTGATGCTCAATCCCTCGAATGGGTGGTAAACCATCAGGGACCTCATCAGGGAATACATCCTCGAATTCCTGCAAAAGAGCAACCATGCTCGAAGGCAATGCCTTATTGAGCTCAGCAACATCTAAGAGCACATGCTTGCAAATCATGAGAAGTATAGGCTGATCAGAATTTATAACCTTTCTAACATCCTTAGCCTTAATGATCATGTTTTGCTTCCTAGTGGGTGGTTTAATGGGTGAATGATCATGCGTATCACCAGGTGTGCCCACTTGACCCTTGGTCGAATGCTCACTTGTAGAAGTGGAGCATTTGCCAGGATCGGCCGCCTTTTGTTTCCTCTTTTGGCGGTCTTGTTCACACTCTCTTGTAACTTAAGTTGGTCCACATACACTTGGGCAGGTGTGAGTGGTGTGAGGACCAGGCATTTTCCATTGTGCAAGAGAGTGTATTTATTTGCTCGTTCATCAAACGTGACGGATTTGTCAAATTGCCAAGGTCTCCCTAGGATGACATGTGTCGCATGCATAGGCACAACATCACACACAACCTCATCTATGTAATTGCCAATAGAGAAAGGAATACGTACCTGTTTGTAGACACGTACCTCACTGATACGTTCCTCGATCAACTTGTTTCGAGACACGTAGCACGTTTGCCCAAGGATCTAGCAAGGTTGTCCAACGCTTGGATTGCGGGACCTAGAATCAAACGGACGACACGATTTGATGTAGGTGGTAGACGACACTCCGATGAAGGTGAATACTCCAGGGGAATAGGTCGGATGAACAATCGAGGACAGGACGCAAGATTGCTCAATAACCCTTGCCAAAGCAAGTTAAAGTGCTCGAACTCTCTTCTTGGAAGAAGGAACGAATTAAACCAATTTTATTGATAAAACGACTATCCTAAAACCTTACAAAGCAAGCCTATTTATAGGCCAAAGTGACTAAGAAAACCTAAGGAAACAATGGCAAAGAGTTCGGTCATCTTGGTGTCCAAGATGGGCCGGCCCAATGAGCTATGAAGACAAATTAATCCAATCTATCAAATACTAAGGCTAAGGCCCTATAGGGCCGGTCCTCTTGAAGGCCCACTTGAGTCCTCGTGGGCTTGGATCATGGTGCAAATGGCTTGATTGTCTCTCTCTAAGCCCTCAATATCTTTGTGAACTCCATGTTGGTCTTGGACGACTCGAACCAGGGCTTGGAGTGATTCTTTGAAGAGCTTGGCCCGTGCACGTGTGACTGGGCCCGATGGAACTCGGACTGGGTCATTGCGTGGGCCGAGACTCGTGCACACATCAGTCCCCTCCTCTTGAGAAGGATTTGCCCTCAAATCTGGATCCTCCTCGTCAAGAAATGGGCTTAGGTCCGCGACGTTGAAGGTTGCACTAACATTGTACTCCCCAGGTAGCTCCAACTTGTATGCGTTGTCATTGACTCGTTGGAGTACCCGAAATGGTCCATCACCTCTTGGGGACAATTTGCTTTGGCGTTGCTTGGGAAATCGCTCTTTCCTCAAGTGTAGCCAAACCCAATCTCCAGGCTCAAAAATCATCTTGCGACGGTGCTTGTTGGCTTGCTGGGTGTATTGCTGCGTACGCTTCTCAATGTTTGCTCGCACGGCCTCATGTAACCTGCGCACAGAATCAGCTTTCTTTTTCCCATCTAAGCTTGTGTGCTCAGAGGAAGGTAAGGGCACCAAATCAAGGGGGGTGACGGGGTTGAAGCCATAAACAATCTCAAAGGGGGAGTATTGTGTGGCACTATGCACAGTTCGATTGTAGGCGAATTCAACATGAGGGAGGCACTCTTCCCAAGTCTTAAGATTCTTTTTAATCAAGGCCCGAAGTAGAGTGCCAAGTGTGCGATTGACAACTTCAGTTTGTCCATCGCTTTGTGGATGACTAGTGGTGGAGAATAATAACCTAGTGCCCAGTTTGGACCACAAAGTCTTCCAAAAGTAACTCAAGAATTTCACATCTCTATCACTGACAATAGTTTTAGGCAGGCCATGCAGACGGACAATTTCTTTGAAGAACAGATTAGCAATATGAGATGCATCGTCAGTTTTGTGGCAAGGAATAAAATGAGCCATCTTAGAGAATCTATCAACCACAACAAAGATGGAGTCATTACCCCTTGTTGATCTAGGCAATCCTAATACAAAGTCCATAGACAAATCAACCCAAGGATGGTGAGGGATAGGTAATGGGGTATACAAGCCATATGGATTTGTCTTAGACTTTGCCTTGTGACAAGTAGCACATCTACCAACCATGCGTTCAACATCTCTACGCATATGAGGCCAGTAAAAGTGCTCTTGCAACATGGCCAGAGTCTTGGTGATGCCAAAGTGGCCCATGAGACCACCACTATGTGCCTCTCGAATCAAAAGATCACGAATGGAAGAATTAGGTACACACAGTTTATCTACATGGAATAGAAATCCATCATGCAAGAAGTATTTTCCATGCGGGTTCTTAACACAAGCAACATAGATATCACCAAAGTCATGATCATTTGTGTAGAGTTCCTTAACCAATGCGAACCCTAGTAACTTGGCATCCAGAAGGGCAAGCAACGAATGTCTACGTGATAATGCATCAGCCACTACATTCGTTTTGCCAGTCTTATACTTAATGACATACGAAAAGGTGTCAATGAAGCTTACCCATTTGGCATGTCGCTTGCTTAACTTGGGTTGTCCCTTGAGGTACTTCAATGACTCGTGATCAGTGTGTATCACGAACTCCCGAGGGCGAAGATAGTGTTGCCAAGTCTCCAAAGCCCTCACTAATGCGTACAACTCCTTGTCGTACGTGGGGTAGTTTAATGCAGCTCCCCCCAGTTTCTCACTAAAGAAGCCACAAGGCCTCTTGTCTTGCATGAGGACCGCTCCAATACCTACACCAGAAGCATCACATTCAATTTCAAAAGTCTTGTGAAAATTTGGTAATGCTAACACAGGCGCATGTGTGAGTGTGTCCTTGAGGGCGAGAAATGCTTGTTCTTGTGATTCTCCCCAGTGGAACTTGTCATTCTTCTTTGTCACGGCGGTCAACGGGGCGGCAATGGTGCTAAAATCTTTGACAAAGCGCCGGTAAAAGCCCGCCAATCCAAGAAAGCTGCGCACGTCAGGGACGGACGTGGGAGTTGGCCATTGCTCGATGGCCTCAATCTTGGATTTGTCCACCTTGATGCCCTGCGAACTTACCACATAGCCTAAAAACACAAGCTCGTTAGTACAAAAGGTGCACTTCTTGAGGTTGGCGTAAAGACGCGCCTGTCGAAGTGTCTCAAGAACTATTCTCACATGCTCTAGGTGCTCATGCTCACTACGACTATAGATCAGGATGTCATCAAAGTAAACAATGACAGACTTGCCAATAAAGTGTCTCAACACATGGTTCATTAGTCGCATGAAGGTGCTAGGGGCATTAGTTAAGCCAAAAGGCATGACTAGCCACTCATAGAGACCATGTTTGGTTTTGAAGGCTGTTTTCCACTCGTCGCCTTCTTTCATCCGAATTTGATGATAGCCGCTCCTTAAGTCTATTTTGGTGAAAATGATGGCACCATCGAGTTCATCAAGCATATCATCAAGTCTAGGAATGGGATGACGATATTTGACAGTGATAGCGTTCACAGCCCGACAGTCAGTGCACATGCGCCAAGTACCGTCCTTTTTGGGAACAAGTATCACAGGCACAGCGCAAGGACTTAGACTTTCCTTTACCCAACCCTTACCTAAGAGGCCATCAACTTGCCTTTGAAGCTCCTTGGTCTCCTCAGGGCCCATGCGGTAGGCAGGTTTGTTGGGCAATGGTGCTCCAGGAATGAGGTCGATTTGGTGTTCAATTCCCCGAATGGGTGGTAAGCCATCAGGGACCTCGTCAGGGAAAACATCCCCAAATTCTTGCAAAAGAGCAACTATGCTCGCAGGCAACGCCTTGTCGAGCTCAGCAACATCCAAGAGCACATGCTTGCAAATCATGAGAAGTATAGGCTGATTAGAGTTCACCACTTTTCTAACATCTTTAGCCTTAATAATCATGTTGTGCTTCCTAGTGGTAGGTGCGGTAGGTGATTTGTCATGTATACCCCTAGGTGTGCTCCCTTGACCCTTGGTTGATGGCTCACTCGTAGACGTGGAGCCTTTACCAGGGTCTACTGCCTTTAGTTTCCTCCTTTGACGGTCTTGTTCACACTCCCTTTGCAATAGTAGTTGGTCCTCATAAACTTGTGCAGGTGTGAGAGGTGTAAGGACCTTACGTTTGCCATCGTGCAAAAGGGTGTACTTATTTGCTCTTCCATCGAATGTGACGTGTTTGTCAAATTGCCAGGGCCTTCCCAAAATGATATGCGTAGCATGCATTGGTACTACGTTGCACACGATTTCATCAGGGTAAGTACCAATTGAAAAGGGAATGCGTACCTGTTTGAAGACTCGTACCTCACCATCCTCACTTAGCCATTGGAGGCGGTAAGGATTTGGATGCCTGGTAGTGGGGAGTCCTAGACTCTCAACCATGAGCAAACTGGCCACGTTCGTGCAACTCCCACCGTCGATGATGAGACTACACACCTTGTCGCCTATCTTACAGCGGGTGTAGAAAAGGTTTTCGCGTTGTAGCTGCTCGTCCTCCTTAACGCGGGCGGTTAGCACTCGCCGTGCCACCAAGCAACCTACTTCTCCTCGTGTAGGCGAGCAAGCCTCCCCAGCTGACTCCTCTTCTAGGCAGTCGTCTTCGACCAGTTCGGGCATCTCCTCACATTCGTCATCATCAGACACGATTTCGCCATTGTGAGTGATGAGCATGACCCGTTGGTTTGGGCACTGAGATTGAATATGTCCAAACCCTTGGCACTTGAAGCACTTGATGTCCCTACTCCTAGTCTTAGGAGTCTCATGCGGTGCCTTTGAAGTGGACCTGGATGCATCGGAAACCTTGTTAGGGGTAGAATAGGAATGGCGGTTAGAGGTGTTACCTTGGATTCGGTTAGAAGAGGTTGGTGCTGCCGCATTTCCAACTTCGTGGGTCGCCCTTCGTGGTTGGTTGCCCCTCCATGAAGTGGTGTTAGAAGTTTGGAACGTACGTACTCCGCGTCTTAGTTTCTTCCCCCGCTCGGCCTTAATAGCGAGTTCTAGAAGGCCGTGCATGTCCAAGTAATGTTGGAGCTCCAAGGCTTCTTGAAGGTCAGGATTGAGACCTCTAAGAAACCGAGCCATCGTGGCCTCATTGTCTTCTTGAATGTTGGCCCTCATCATGGCCATCTCAATTTCTTTGTGGTAGTCCTCCAAACTCATGTTTGGTTTTGAACGCCGTTTTCCACTCATCGCCTTCTTTCATCCTAATTTGATGATAGCCACTCCTTAAATCGATTTTGGTGAAAATGATAGCACCATCGAGTTCATCAAGCATATCATCAAGTCTAGGAATGGGATGATGATATTTGCATTTACAGCCCTACAGTCAGTGCACATGCGCCAAGTACCATCCTTTTTGGGGGAAAGTATCATAGGCACAACACAAGGATTTAAACTCTGTTTTACCCAACCCTTACCTAAGAGGCCATCAACTTGCCTTTGAAGCTCTTTTGTCTCCTCAGGACCCATGCGGTAAACCGGTTTGTTGGGTAGGGGTGCTCCCGGAATCAGTCTATTTGATGCTCAATCCCTCGAATGGGTGGTAAACCATCAGGGACCTCATCAGGGAATACATCCTCGAATTCCTGCAAAAGAGCAACCATGCTCGAAGGCAATGCCTTATTGAGCTCAGCAACATCTAAGAGCACATGCTTGCAAATCATGAGAAGTATAGGCTGATCAGAATTTATAACCTTTCTAACATCCTTAGCCTTAATGATCATGTTTTGCTTCCTAGTGGGTGGTTTAATGGGTGAATGATCATGCGTATCACCAGGTGTGCCCACTTGACCCTTGGTCGAATGCTCACTTGTAGAAGTGGAGCATTTGCCAGGACCGGCCGCCTTTTGTTTCCTCTTTTGGCGGTCTTGTTCACACTCTCTTTGTAACTTAAGTTGGTCCACATACACTTGGGCAGGTGTGAGTGGTGTGAGGACCAGGCATTTTCCATTGTGCAAGAGAGTGTATTTATTTGCTCGTTCATCAAACGTGACGGATTTGTCAAATTGCCAAGGTCTCCCTAGGATGACATGTGTCGCATGCATAGGCACAACATCACACACAACCTCATCTATGTAATTGCCAATAGAGAAAGGAATACGTACCTGTTTGTAGACACGTACCTCACTGATACGTTCCTCGATCAACTTGTTTCGAGACACGTAGCACGTTTGCCCAAGGATCTAGCAAGGTTGTCCAACGCTTGGATTGCGGGACCTAGAATCAAACGGACGACACGATTTGATGTAGGTGGTAGACGACACTCCGATGAAGGTGAATACTCCAGGGGAATAGGTCGGATGAACAATCGAGGACAGGACGCAAGATTGCTCAATAACCCTTGCCAAAGCAAGTTAAAGTGCTCGAACTCTCTTCTTGGAAGAAGGAACGAATTAAACCAATTTTATTGATAAAACGACTACCCTAAAACCTTACAAAGCAAGCCTATTTATAGGCCAAAGTGACTAAGAAAACCTAAGGAAACAATGGCAAAGAGTTCGGTCATCTTGGTGTCCAAGATGGGCCGGCCCAATGAGCTATGAAGACAAATTAATCCAATCTATCAAATACTAAGGCTAAGGCCCTATAGGGCCGGTCCTCTTGAAGGCCCACTTGAGTCCTCGTGGGCTTGGATCATGGTGCAAATGGCTTGATTGTCTCTCTCTAAGCCCTCAATATCTTTGTGAACTCCATGTTGGTCTTGGACGACTCGAACCAGGGCTTGGAGTGATTCTTTGAAGAGCTTGGCCCGTGCACGTGTGACTGGGCCCGATGGAACTCGGACTGGGTCATTGCGTGGGCCGAGACTCGTGCACACATCAGTCCCCTCCTCTTGAGAAGGATTTGCCCTCAAATCTGGATCCTCCTCGTCAAGAAATGGGCTTAGGTCCGCGACGTTGAAGGTTGCACTAACATTGTACTCCCCAGGTAGCTCCAACTTGTATGCGTTGTCATTGACTCGTTGGAGTACCCGAAATGGTCCATCACCTCTTGGGGACAATTTGCTTTGGCGTTGCTTGGGAAATCGCTCTTTCCTCAAGTGTAGCCAAACCCAATCTCCAGGCTCAAAAATCATCTTGCGACGGTGCTTGTTGGCTTGCTGGGTGTATTGCTGCGTACGCTTCTCAATGTTTGCTCGCACGGCCTCATGTAACCTGCGCACAGAATCAGCTTTCTTTTTCCCATCTAAGCTTGTGTGCTCAGAGGAAGGTAAGGGCACCAAATCAAGGGGGGTGACGGGGTTGAAGCCATAAACAATCTCAAAGGGGGAGTATTGTGTGGCACTATGCACAGTTCGATTGTAGGCGAATTCAACATGAGGGAGGCACTCTTCCCAAGTCATAAGATTCTTTTTAATCAAGGCCCGAAGTAGAGTGCCAAGTGTGCGATTGACAACTTCAGTTTGTCCATCGCTTTGTGGATGACTAGTGGTGGAGAATAATAACCTAGTGCCCAGTTTGGACCACAAAGTCTTCCAAAAGTAACTCAAGAATTTCACATCTCTATCACTGACAATAGTTTTAGGCAGGCCATGCAGACGGACAATTTCTTTGAAGAACAGATTAGCAATATGAGATGCATCGTCAGTTTTGTGGCAAGGAATAAAATGAGCCATCTTAGAGAATCTATCAACCACAACAAAGATGGAGTCATTACCCCTTGTTGATCTAGGCAATCCTAATACAAAGTCCATAGACAAATCAACCCAAGGATGGTGAGGGATAGGTAATGGGGTATACAAGCCATATGGATTTGTCTTAGACTTTGCCTTGTGACAAGTAGCACATCTACCAACCATGCGTTCAACATCTCTACGCATATGAGGCCAGTAAAAGTGCTCTTGCAACATGGCCAGAGTCTTGGTGATGCCAAAGTGGCCCATGAGACCACCACTATGTGCCTCTCGAATCAAAAGATCACGAATGGAAGAATTAGGTACACACAGTTTATATACATGGAATAGAAATCCATCATGCAAGAAGTATTTTCCATGCGGGTTCTTAACACAAGCAACATAGATATCACCAAAGTCATGATCATTTGTGAAGAGTTCCTTAACCAATGCGAACCCTAGTAACTTGGTATCCAGAAGGGCAAGCAACGAATGTCTACGTGATAATGCATCAGCCACTACATTCGTTTTGCCAGTCTTATACTTAATGACATACGAAAAGGTGTCAATGAAGCTTACCCATTTGGCATGTCGCTTGCTTAACTTGGGTTGTCCCTTGAGGTACTTCAATGACTCATGATCAGTGTGTATCACGAACTCCCGAGGGCGAAGATAGTGTTGCCAAGTCTCCAAAGCCCTCACTAATGCGTACAACTCCTTGTCGTACGTGGGGTAGTTTAATGCAGCTCCCCCCAGTTTCTCACTAAAGAAGCCACAAGGCCTCTTGTCTTGCATGAGGACCGCTCCAATACCTACACCAGAAGCATCACATTCAATTTCAAAAGTCTTGTGAAAATTTGGTAATGCTAACACAGGCGCATGTGTGAGTGTGTCCTTGAGGGCGAGAAATGCTTGTTCTTGTGATTCTCCCCAGTGGAACTTGTCATTCTTCTTTGTCACGGCGGTCAACGGGGCGGCAATGGTGCTAAAATCTTTGACAAAGCGCCGGTAAAAGCCCGCCAATCCAAGAAAGCTGCGCACGTCAGGGACGGACGTGGGAGTTGGCCATTGCTCGATGGCCTCAATCTTGGATTTGTCCACCTTGATGCCCTGCGAACTTACCACATAGCCTAAAAACACAAGCTCGTTAGTACAAAAGGTGCACTTCTTGAGGTTGGCGTAAAGACGCGCCTGTCGAAGTGTCTCAAGAACTATTCTCACATGCTCTAGGTGCTCATGCTCACTACGACTATAGATCAGGATGTCATCAAAGTAAACAATGACAGACTTGCCAATAAAGTGTCTCAACACATGGTTCATTAGTCGCATGAAGGTGCTAGGGGCATTAGTTAAGCCAAAAGGCATGACTAGCCACTCATAGAGACCATGTTTGGTTTTGAAGGCTGTTTTCCACTCGTCGCATTCTTTCATCCGAATTTGATGATAGCCGCTCCTTAAGTCTATTTTGGTGAAAATAATGGCACCATCGAGTTCATCAAGCATATCATCAAGTCTAGGAATGGGATGACGATATTTGACAGTGATAGTGTTCACAGCCCGACAGTCAGTGCACATGCGCCAAGTACCGTCCTTTTTGGGAACAAGTATCACAGGCACAGCGCAAGGACTTAGACTTTCCTTTACCCAACCCTTACCTAAGAGGCCATCAACTTGCCTTTGAAGCTCCTTGGTCTCCTCAGGGCCCATGCGGTAGGCAGGTTTGTTGGGCAATGGTGCTCCAGGAATGAGGTCGATTTGGTGTTCAATTCCCCGAATGGGTGGTAAGCCATCAGGGACCTCGTCAGGGAAAACATCCCCAAATTCTTGCAAAAGAGCAACTATGCTCGCAGGCAACGCCTTGTCGAGCTCAGCAACATCCAAGAGCACATGCTTGCAAATCATGAGAAGTATAGGCTGATTAGAGTTCACCACTTTTCTAACATCTTTAGCCTTAATAATCATGTTGTGCTTCCTAGTGGTAGGTGCGGTAGGTGATTTGTCATGTATACCCCTAGGTGTGCTCCCTTGACCCTTGGTTGATGGCTCACTCGTAGACGTGGAGCCTTTACCAGGGTCGACTGCCTTTAGTTTCCTCCTTTGACGGTCTTGTTCACACTCCCTTTGCAATAGTAGTTGGTCCTCATAAACTTGTGCAGGTGTGAGAGGTGTAAGGACCTTACGTTTGCCATCGTGCAAAAGGGTGTACTTATTTGCTCTTCCATCGAATGTGACGTGTTTGTCAAATTGCCAGGGCCTTCCCAAAATGATATGCGTAGCATGCATTGGTACTACGTTGCACACGATTTCATCAGTGTAAGTACCAATTGAAAAGGGAATGCGTACCTGTTTGAAGACTCGTACCTCACCATCCTCACTTAGCCATTGGAGGCGGTAAGGATTTGGATGCCTGGTAGTGGGGAGTCCTAGACTCTCAACCATGAGCAAACTGGCCACGTTCGTGCAACTCCCACCGTCGATGATGAGACTACACACCTTGTCGCCTATCTTACAGCGGGTGTAGAAAAGGTTTTCGCGTTGTAGCTGCTCGTCCTCCTTAACGCGGGCGGTTAGCACTCGCCGTGCCACCAAGCAACCTACTTCTCCTCGTGTAGGCGAGCAAGCCTCCCCAGCTGACTCCTCTTCTAGGCAGTCGTCTTCGACCAGTTCGGGCATCTCCTCACATTCGTCATCATCAGACACGATTTCGCCATTGTGAGTGATGAGCATGACCCGTTGGTTTGGGCACTGAGATTGAATATGTCCAAACCCTTGGCACTTGAAGCACTTGATGTCCCTACTCCTAGTCTTAGGAGTCTCATGCGGTGCCTTTGAAGTGGACCTGGATGCATCGGAAACCTTGTTAGGGGTAGAATAAGAATGGCGGTTAGAGGTTTTACCTTGGATTCGGTTAGAAGAGGTTGGTGCTGCCGCATTTCCAACTTCGTGGGTCGCCCTTCGTGGTTGGTTGCCCCTCCATGAAGTGGTGTTAGAAGTTTGGAACGTACGTACTCCGCGTCTTAGTTTCTTCCCCCGCTCGGCCTTAATAGCGAGTTCTAGAAGGCCGTGCATGTCCAAGTAATGTTGGAGCTCCAAGGCTTCTTGAAGGTCAGGATTGAGACCTCTAAGAAACCGAGCCATCGTGGCCTCATTGTCTTCTTGAATGTTGGCCCTCATCATGGCCATCTCAATTTCTTTGTGGTAGTCCTCCAAACTCATGTTTGGTTTTGAACGCCGTTTTCCACTCATCGCCTTCTTTCATCCTAATTTGATGATAGCCACTCCTTAAATCGATTTTGGTGAAAATGATAGCACCATCGAGTTCATCAAGCATATCATCAAGTCTAGGAATGGGATGATGATATTTGCATTTACAGCCCTACAGTCAGTGCACATGCGCCAAGTACCATCCTTTTTGGGGGAAAGTATCATAGGCACAACACAAGGATTTAAACTCTGTTTTACCCAACCCTTACCTAAGAGGCCATCAACTTGCCTTTGAAGCTCTTTTGTCTCCTCAGGACCCATGCGGTAAACCGGTTTGTTGGGTAGGGGTGCTCCCGGAATCAGTCTATTTGATGCTCAATCCCTCGAATGGGTGGTAAACCATCAGGGACCTCATCAGGGAATACATCCTCGAATTCCTGCAAAAGAGCAACCATGCTCGAAGGCAATGCCTTATTGAGCTCAGCAACATCTAAGAGCACATGCTTGCAAATCATGAGAAGTATAGGCTGATCAGAATTTATAACCTTTCTAACATCCTTAGCCTTAATGATCATGTTTTGCTTCCTAGTGGGTGGTTTAATGGGTGAATGATCATGCGTATCACCAGGTGTGCCCACTTGACCCTTGGTCGAATGCTCACTTGTAGAAGTGGAGCATTTGCCAGGACCGGCCGCCTTTTGTTTCCTCTTTTGGCGGTCTTGTTCACACTCTCTTTGTAACTTAAGTTGGTCCACATACACTTGGGCAGGTGTGAGTGG
Organism: Coffea arabica; assembly: GCF_036785885.1. Lineage (NCBI taxonomy): Eukaryota > Viridiplantae > Streptophyta > Magnoliopsida > Gentianales > Rubiaceae > Coffea > Coffea arabica. The sequence goes on along the minus strand of NC_092318.1, from coordinate 28,501,462 downwards.
TGTGAGGACCAGGCATTTTCCATTGTGCAAGAGAGTGTATTTATTTGCTCGTTCATCAAACGTGACGGATTTGTCAAATTGCCAAGGTCTCCCTAGGATGACATGTGTCGCATGCATAGGCACAACATCACACACAACCTCATCTATGTAATTGCCAATAGAGAAAGGAATACGTACCTGTTTGTAGACACGTACCTCACTGATACGTTCCTCGATCAACTTGTTTCGAGACACGTAGCACGTTTGCCCAAGGATCTAGCAAGGTTGTCCAACGCTTGGATTGCGGGACCTAGAATCAAACGGACGACACGATTTGATGTAGGTGGTAGACGACACTCCGATGAAGGTGAATACTCCAGGGGAATAGGTCGGATGAACAATCGAGGACAGGACGCAAGATTGCTCAATAACCCTTGCCAAAGCAAGTTAAAGTGCTCGAACTCTCTTCTTGGAAGAAGGAACGAATTAAACCAATTTTATTGATAAAACGACTACCCTAAAACCTTACAAAGCAAGCCTATTTATAGGCCAAAGTGACTAAGAAAACCTAAGGAAACAATGGCAAAGAGTTCGGTCATCTTGGTGTCCAAGATGGGCCGGCCCAATGAGCTATGAAGACAAATTAATCCAATCTATCAAATACTAAGGCTAAGGCCCTATAGGGCCGGTCCTCTTGAAGGCCCACTTGAGTCCTCGTGGGCTTGGATCATGGTGCAAATGGCTTGATTGTCTCTCTCTAAGCCCTCAATATCTTTGTGAACTCCATGTTGGTCTTGGACGACTCGAACCAGGGCTTGGAGTGATTCTTTGAAGAGCTTGGCCCGTGCACGTGTGACTGGGCCCGATGGAACTCGGACTGGGTCATTGCGTGGGCCGAGACTCGTGCACACATCAGTCCCCTCCTCTTGAGAAGGATTTGCCCTCAAATCTGGATCCTCCTCGTCAAGAAATGGGCTTAGGTCCGCGACGTTGAAGGTTGCACTAACATTGTACTCCCCAGGTAGCTCCAACTTGTATGCGTTGTCATTGACTCGTTGGAGTACCCGAAATGGTCCATCACCTCTTGGGGACAATTTGCTTTGGCGTTGCTTGGGAAATCGCTCTTTCCTCAAGTGTAGCCAAACCCAATCTCCAGGCTCAAAAATCATCTTGCGACGGTGCTTGTTGGCTTGCTGGGTGTATTGCTGCGTACGCTTCTCAATGTTTGCTCGCACGGCCTCATGTAACCTGCGCACAGAATCAGCTTTCTTTTTCCCATCTAAGCTTGTGTGCTCAGAGGAAGGTAAGGGCACCAAATCAAGGGGGGTGACGGGGTTGAAGCCATAAACAATCTCAAAGGGGGAGTATTGTGTGGCACTATGCACAGTTCGATTGTAGGCGAATTCAACATGAGGGAGGCACTCTTCCCAAGTCTTAAGATTCTTTTTAATCAAGGCCCGAAGTAGAGTGCCAAGTGTGCGATTGACAACTTCAGTTTGTCCATCGCTTTGTGGATGACTAGTGGTGGAGAATAATAACCTAGTGCCCAGTTTGGACCACAAAGTCTTCCAAAAGTAACTCAAGAATTTCACATCTCTATCACTGACAATAGTTTTAGGCAGGCCATGCAGACGGACAATTTCTTTGAAGAACAGATTAGCAATATGAGATGCATCGTCAGTTTTGTGGCAAGGAATAAAATGAGCCATCTTAGAGAATCTATCAACCACAACAAAGATGGAGTCATTACCCCTTGTTGATCTAGGCAATCCTAATACAAAGTCCATAGACAAATCAACCCAAGGATGGTGAGGGATAGGTAATGGGGTATACAAGCCATATGGATTTGTCTTAGACTTTGCCTTGTGACAAGTAGCACATCTACCAACCATGCGTTCAACATCTCTACGCATATGAGGCCAGTAAAAGTGCTCTTGCAACATGGCCAGAGTCTTGGTGATGCCAAAGTGGCCCATGAGACCACCACTATGTGCCTCTCGAATCAAAAGATCACGAATGGAAGAATTAGGTACACACAGTTTATCTACATGGAATAGAAATCCATCATGCAAGAAGTATTTTCCATGCAGGTTCTTAACACAAGCAACATAGATATCACCAAAGTCATGATCATTTGTGTAGAGTTCCTTAACCAATGCGAACCCTAGTAACTTGGCATCCAGAAGGGCAAGCAACGAATGTCTACGTGATAATGCATCAGCCACTACATTCGTTTTGCCAGTCTTATACTTAATGACATACGAAAAGGTGTCAATGAAGCTTACCCATTTGGCATGTCGCTTGCTTAACTTGGGTTGTCCCTTGAGGTACTTCAATGACTCGTGATCAGTGTGTATCACGAACTCCCGAGGGCGAAGATAGTGTTGCCAAGTCTCCAAAGCCCTCACTAATGCGTACAACTCCTTGTCGTACGTGGGGTAGTTTAATGCAGCTCCCCCCAGTTTCTCACTAAAGAAGCCACAAGGCCTCTTGTCTTGCATGAGGACCGCTCCAATACCTACACCAGAAGCATCACATTCAATTTCAAAAGTCTTGTGAAAATTTGGTAATGCTAACACAGGCGCATGTGTGAGTGTGTCCTTGAGGGCGAGAAATGCTTGTTCTTGTGATTCTCCCCAGTGGAACTTGTCATTCTTCTTTGTCACGGCGGTCAACGGGGCGGCAATGGTGCTAAAATCTTTGACAAAGCGCCGGTAAAAGCCCGCCAATCCAAGAAAGCTGCGCACGTCAGGGACGGACGTGGGAGTTGGCCATTGCTCGATGGCCTCAATCTTGGATTTGTCCACCTTGATGCCCTGCGAACTTACCACATAGCCTAAAAACACAAGCTCGTTAGTACAAAAGGTGCACTTCTTGAGGTTGGCGTAAAGACGCGCCTGTCGAAGTGTCTCAAGAACTATTCTCACATGCTCTAGGTGCTCATGCTCACTACGACTATAGATCAGGATGTCATCAAAGTAAACAATGACAGACTTGCCAATAAAGTGTCTCAACACATGGTTCATTAGTCGCATGAAGGTGCTAGGGGCATTAGTTAAGCCAAAAGGCATGACTAGCCACTCATAGAGACCATGTTTGGTTTTGAAGGCTGTTTTCCACTCGTCGCCTTCTTTCATCCGAATTTGATGATAGCCGCTCCTTAAGTCTATTTTGGTGAAAATAATGGCACCATCGAGTTCATCAAGCATATCATCAAGTCTAGGAATGGGATGACGATATTTGACAGTGATAGCGTTCACAGCCCGACAGTCAGTGCACATGCGCCAAGTACCGTCCTTTTTGGGAACAAGTATCACAGGCACAGCGCAAGGACTTAGACTTTCCTTTACCCAACCCTTACCTAAGAGGCCATCAACTTGCCTTTGAAGCTCCTTGGTCTCCTCAGGGCCCATGCGGTAGGCAGGTTTGTTGGGCAATGGTGCTCCAGGAATGAGGTCGATTTGGTGTTCAATTCCCCGAACGGGTGGTAAGCCATCAGGGACCTCGTCAGGGAAAACATCCCCAAATTCTTGCAAAAGAGCAACTATGCTCGCAGGCAACGCCTTGTCGAGCTCAGCAACATCCAAGAGCACATGCTTGCAAATCATGAGAAGTATAGGCTGATTAGAGTTCACCACTTTTCTAACATCTTTAGCCTTAATAATCATGTTGTGCTTCCTAGTGGTAGGTGCGGTAGGTGATTTGTCATGTATACCCCTAGGTGTGCTCCCTTGACCCTTGGTTGATGGCTCACTCGTAGACGTGGAGCCTTTACCAGGGTCGACTGCCTTTAGTTTCCTCCTTTGACGGTCTTGTTCACACTCCCTTTGCAATAGTAGTTGGTCCTCATAAACTTGTGCAGGTGTGAGAGGTGTAAGGACCTTACGTTTGCCATCGTGCAAAAGGGTGTACTTATTTGCTCTTCCATCGAATGTGACGTGTTTGTCAAATTGCCAGGGCCTTCCCAAAATGATATGCGTAGCATGCATTGGTACTACGTTGCACACGATTTCATCAGTGTAAGTACCAATTGAAAAGGGAATGCGTACCTGTTTGAAGACTCGTACCTCACCATCCTCACTTAGCCATTGGAGGCGGTAAGGATTTGGATGCCTGGTAGTGGGGAGTCCTAGACTCTCAACCATGAGCAAACTGGCCACGTTCGTGCAACTCCCACCGTCGATGATGAGACTACACACCTTGTCGCCTATCTTACAGCGGGTGTAGAAAAGGTTTTCGCGTTGTAGCTGCTCGTCCTCCTTAACGCGGGCGGTTAGCACTCGCCGTGCCACCAAGCAACCTACTTCTCCTCGTGTAGGCGAGCAAGCCTCCCCAGCTGACTCCTCTTCTAGGCAGTCGTCTTCGACCAGTTCGGGCATCTCCTCACATTCGTCATCATCAGACACGATTTCGCCATTGTGAGTGATGAGCATGACCCGTTGGTTTGGGCACTGAGATTGAATATGTCCAAACCCTTGGCACTTGAAGCACTTGATGTCCCTACTCCTAGTCTTAGGAGTCTCATGCGGTGCCTTTGAAGTGGACCTGGATGCATCGGAAACCTTGTTAGGGGTAGAATAGGAATGGCGGTTAGAGGTGTTACCTTGGATTCGGTTAGAAGAGGTTGGTGCTGCCGCATTTCCAACTTCGTGGGTCGCCCTTCGTGGTTGGTTGCCCCTCCATGAAGTGGTGTTAGAAGTTTGGAACGTACGTACTCCGCGTCTTAGTTTCTTCCCCCGCTCGGCCTTAATAGCGAGTTCTAGAAGGCCGTGCATGTCCAAGTAATGTTGGAGCTCCAAGGCTTCTTGAAGGTCAGGATTGAGACCTCTAAGAAACCGAGCCATCGTGGCCTCATTGTCTTCTTGAATGTTGGCCCTCATCATGGCCATCTCAATTTCTTTGTGGTAGTCCTCCAAACTCATGTTTGGTTTTGAACGCCGTTTTCCACTCATCGCCTTCTTTCATCCTAATTTGATGATAGCCACTCCTTAAATCGATTTTGGTGAAAATGATAGCACCATCGAGTTCATCAAGCATATCATCAAGTCTAGGAATGGGATGATGATATTTGCATTTACAGCCCTACAGTCAGTGCACATGCGCCAAGTACCATCCTTTTTGGGGGAAAGTATCATAGGCACAACACAAGGATTTAAACTCTGTTTTACCCAACCCTTACCTAAGAGGCCATCAACTTGCCTTTGAAGCTCTTTTGTCTCCTCAGGACCCATGCGGTAAACCGGTTTGTTGGGTAGGGGTGCTCCCGGAATCAGTCTATTTGATGCTCAATCCCTCGAATGGGTGGTAAACCATCAGGGACCTCATCAGGGAATACATCCTCGAATTCCTGCAAAAGAGCAACCATGCTCGAAGGCAATGCCTTATTGAGCTCAGCAACATCTAAGAGCACATGCTTGCAAATCATGAGAAGTATAGGCTGATCAGAATTTATAACCTTTCTAACATCCTTAGCCTTAATGATCATGTTTTGCTTCCTAGTGGGTGGTTTAATGGGTGAATGATCATGCGTATCACCAGGTGTGCCCACTTGACCCTTGGTCGAATGCTCACTTGTAGAAGTGGAGCATTTGCCAGGATCGGCCGCCTTTTGTTTCCTCTTTTGGCGGTCTTGTTCACACTCTCTTTGTAACTTAAGTTGGTCCACATACACTTGGGCAGGTGTGAGTGGTGTGAGGACCAGGCATTTTCCATTGTGCAAGAGAGTGTATTTATTTGCTCGTTCATCAAACGTGACGGATTTGTCAAATTGCCAAGGTCTCCCTAGGATGACATGTGTCGCATGCATAGGCACAACATCACACACAACCTCATCTATGTAATTGCCAATAGAGAAAGGAATACGTACCTGTTTGTAGACACGTACCTCACTGATACGTTCCTCGATCAACTTGTTTCGAGACACGTAGCACGTTTGCCCAAAGATCTAGCAAGGTTGTCCAACGCTTAGATTGCGGGACCTAGAATCAAACGGACGACACGATTTGATGTAGGTGGTAGACGACACTCCGATGAAGGTGAATACTCCAGGGGAATAGGTTGGATGAACAATCGAGGACAGGACGCAAGATTGCTCAATAACCCTTGCCAAAGCAAGTTAAAGTGCTCGAACTCTCTTCTTGGAAGAAGGAACGAATTAAACCAATTTTATTGATAAAACGACTACCCTAAAACCTTACAAAGCAAGCCTATTTATAGGCCAAAGTGACTAAGAAAACCTAAGGAAACAATGGCAAAGAGTTCGGTCATCTTGGTGTCCAAGATGGGCCGGCCCAATGAGCTATGAAGACAAATTAATCCAATCTATCAAATACTAAGGCTAAGGCCCTATATGGCCGGTCCTCTTGAAGGCCCACTTGAGTCCTCGTGGGCTTGGATCATGGTGCAAATGGCTTGATTGTCTCTCTCTAAGCCCTCAATATCTTTGTGAACTCCATGTTGGTCTTGGACGACTCGAACCAGGGCTTGGAGTGATTCTTTGAAGAGCTTGGCCCGTGCACGTGTGACTGGGCCCGATGGAACTCGGACTGGGTCATTGCGTGGGCCGAGACTCGTGCACACATCAGTCCCCTCCTCTTGAGAAGGATTTGCCCTCAAATCTGGATCCTCCTCGTCAAGAAATGGGCTTAGGTCCGCGACGTTGAAGGTTGCACTAACATTGTACTCCCCAGGTAGCTCCAACTTGTATGCGTTGTCATTGACTCGTTGGAGTACCCGAAATGGTCCATCACCTCTTGGGGACAATTTGCTTTGGCGTTGCTTGGGAAATCGCTCTTTCCTCAAGTGTAGCCAAACCCAATCTCCAGGCTCAAAAATCATCTTGCGACGGTGCTTGTTGGCTTGCTGGGTGTATTGCTGCGTACGCTTCTCAATGTTTGCTCGCACGGCCTCATGTAACCTGCGCACAGAATCAGCTTTCTTTTTCCCATCTAAGCTTGTGTGCTCAGAGGAAGGTAAGGGCACCAAATCAAGGGGGGTGACGGGGTTGAAGCCATAAACAATCTCAAAGGGGGAGTATTGTGTGGCACTATGCACAGTTCGATTGTAGGCGAATTCAACATGAGGGAGGCACTCTTCCCAAGTCTTAAGATTCTTTTTAATCAAGGCCCGAAGTAGAGTGCCAAGTGTGCGATTGACAACTTCAGTTTGTCCATCGCTTTGTGGATGACTAGTGGTGGAGAATAATAACCTAGTGCCCAGTTTGGACCACAAAGTCTTCCAAAAGTAACTCAAGAATTTCACATCTCTATCACTGACAATAGTTTTAGGCAGGCCATGCAGAAGGACAATTTCTTTGAAGAACAGATTAGCAATATGAGATGCATCGTCAGTTTTGTGGCAAGGAATAAAATGAGCCATCTTAGAGAATCTATCAACCACAACAAAGATGGAGTCATTACCCCTTGTTGATCTAGGCAATCCTAATACAAAGTCCATAGACAAATCAACCCAAGGATGGTGAGGGATAGGTAATGGGGTATACAAGCCATATGGATTTGTCTTAGACTTTGCCTTGTGACAAGTAGCACATCTACCAACCATGCGTTCAACATCTCTACGCATATGAGGCCAGTAAAAGTGCTCTTGCAACATGGCCAGAGTCTTGGTGATGCCAAAGTGGCCCATGAGACCACCACTATGTGCCTCTCGAATCAAAAGATCACGAATGGAAGAATTAGGTACACACAGTTTATCTACATGGAATAGAAATCCATCATGCAAGAAGTATTTTCCATGCGGGTTCTTAACACAAGCAACATAGATATCACCAAAGTCATGATCATTTGTGTAGAGTTCCTTAACCAATGCGAACCCTAGTAACTTGGCATCCAGAAGGGCAAGCAACGAATGTCTACGTGATAATGCATCAGCCACTACATTCGTTTTGCCAGTCTTATACTTAATGACATACGAAAAGGTGTCAATGAAGCTTACCCATTTGGCATGTCGCTTGCTTAACTTGGGTTGTCCCTTGAGGTACTTCAATGACTCGTGATCAGTGTGTATCACGAACTCCCGAGGGCGAAGATAGTGTTGCCAAGTCTCCAAAGCCCTCACTAATGCGTACAACTCCTTGTCGTACGTGGGGTAGTGTAATGCAGCTCCCCCCAGTTTCTCACTAAAGAAGCCACAAGGCCTCTTGTCTTGCATGAGGACCGCTCCAATACCTACACCAGAAGCATCACATTCAATTTCAAAAGTCTTGTGAAAATTTGGTAATGCTAACACAGGCGCATGTGTGAGTGTGTCCTTGAGGGCGACAAATGCTTGTTCTTGTGATTCTCCCCAGTGGAACTTGTCATTCTTCTTTGTCACGGCGGTCAACGAGGCGGCAATGGTGCTAAAATCTTTGACAAAGCGCCGGTAAAAGCCCGCCAATCCAAGAAAGCTGCGCACGTCAGGGACGGACGTGGGAGTTGGCCATTGCTCGATGGCCTCAATCTTGGATTTGTCCACCTTGATGCCCTGCGAACTTACCACATAGCCTAAAAACACAAGCTCATTAGTACAAAAGGTGCACTTCTTGAGGTTGGCGTAAAGACGCGCCTGTCGAAGTGTCTCAAGAACTATTCTCACATGCTCTAGGTGCTCATGCTCACTACGACTATAGATCAGGATGTCATCAAAGTAAACAATGACAGACTTGCCAATAAAGTGTCTCAACACATGGTTCATTAGTCGCATGAAGGTGCTAGGGGCATTAGTTAAGCCAAAAGGCATGACTAGCCACTCATAGAGACCATGTTTGGTTTTGAAGGCTGTTTTCCACTCGTCGCCTTCTTTCATCCGAATTTGATGATAGCCGCTCCTTAAGTCTATTTTGGTGAAAATAATGGCACCATCGAGTTCATCAAGCATATCATCAAGTCTAGGAATGGGATGACGATATTTGACAGTGATAGCGTTCACAGCCCGACAGTCAGTGCACATGCGCCAAGTACCGTCCTTTTTGGGAACAAGTATCACAGGCACAGCGCAAGGACTTAGACTTTCCTTTACCCAACCCTTACCTAAGAGGCCATCAACTTGCCTTTGAAGCTCCTTGGTCTCCTCAGGGCCCATGCGGTAGGCAGGTTTGTTGGGCAATGGTGCTCCAGGAATGAGGTCGATTTGGTGTTCAATTCCCCGAATGGGTGGTAAGCCATCAGGGACCTCGTCAGGGAAAACATCCCCAAATTCTTGCAAAAGAGCAACTATGCTCGCAGGCAACGCCTTGTCGAGCTCAGCAACATCCAAGAGCACATGCTTGCAAATCATGAGAAGTATAGGCTGATTAGAGTTCACCACTTTTCTAACATCTTTAGCCTTAATAATCATGTTGTGCTTCCTAGTGGTAGGTGCGGTAGGTGATTTGTCATGTATACCCCTAGGTGTGCTCCCTTGACCCTTGGTTGATGGCTCACTCGTAGACGTGGAGCCTTTACCAGGGTCGACTGCCTTTAGTTTCCTCCTTTGACGGTCTTGTTCACACTCCCTTTGCAATAGTAGTTGGTCCTCATAAACTTGTGCAGGTGTGAGAGGTGTAAGGACCTTACGTTTGCCATCGTGCAAAAAGGTGTACTTATTTGCTCTTCCATCGAATGTGACGTGTTTGTCAAATTGCCAGGGCCTTCCCAAAATGATATGCGTAGCATGCATTGGTACTACGTTGCATGAAACGTTCTAGGTTTGAACCCTTATCATGGTACTTTGGGGACAATGGTTAGGTATGCCAGGTAGGAATCTCTAATATGGATGATTTACTCTTGAGACCGGCCGGCTCGAGTTGTGAATTGTCTTATTGTGAATTCTTGTACTTGGGTATCATATAGTGTGCTCTTACGTACATGTAATGGACCTGATTTGATATTACGCATGAGTAATATGACCTATATTTGGACTTGAATCCGGTGACTGTTTGAGAATGTGAATTGCTGGGTATAGGCTAGCCGAGTGAGTTCTTATTCGTACCTGTGCTCCTTGAACTTGAAGTAATTGACTCTATTTTTGAACTTATATGTTTGAACCCTGCTTCGACCTTATTTTTGAACTTATTTGTACTCGTGTGGTTGTAGATCGGCTACTATTCCTCTGTAGCGGTTGAACTAAAACTCTCTGGTGAGGCATTGCCTGTTGTGTTTCCAAACACCGCCAGGGATGAATTTCTTGAATTAAGACTCACTGGTGAAGTATAGCCGTTGTGCTAGCTTGTTGTGTTTCCAAGCACCGCCAGGGGTAAAATTTTCGACTTGAGAAATTTTTGACTTGAGACTTGCATTTTGAGAACATGAACAGGCTTTGTCTGGCTAGAGTGAGTACAAGAAATTAACGGGCACCTTGGGAAGTGGAGTAAGAAATCGGACGGGGGTGATTTTCAATGAGTGTGGGACGACAAGTCGCGTTTCTTTCATTTTGCCCTTGCATTGTTTCTACATGTCATTTACTTATGGTATGTTAATGCCTACATATATAGTACTTACTGCACTTGACTTTGTCTGACCTGAAATGTCCCTTGGTGTATATGGTACATTATATTGTGTATATTTTGCGTGACTTGTATATATACGTACACACTTTGATCTTGAACCATATTTTGTCCCAATTATAGAAACTATAAAACCATTAAATGGAGACTCGTGGTGGGGGTAGAGGACGAGGACAAGGAACCGAAGGGGTAACTAATGAAAATGCGAATACGCAAGCCGAAACCCAGGTAGCTACAGCCATACAGCGAATGGCTGATTTACTAGAACGAATGGTCAACCAACAGGGTCAAGGCCAAGTACAGCATCCTGGCAATCATGAAGGAGAGGACCGTGCCTTAGACGGTTCCAAAAATTTCTACCGCCAAAATTCTTGGGTGGACCTAGTCCTGATATAGCAGAGAGTTGGTTGGAGCGAATGTTAGACATTTTTGCTGCATTAGGATACTCAGAGGAACGGCAGATAGCTTTCGCCGTTTTTCAATTTGAGGGAGCGGCTCGTGCCTGGTGGAATGTGATTCGAGCCAAATGGGATAGAGAACAAACCCCATGGACATGGGTGAATTTTACTCGTGAGTTTAATGAGAAGTACTTACCGCCACTTGTTCAGGAAAGGCGAGAGGATGAGTTCATACGCCTACGTCAAGGGACTACGAGTGTGGCAGAGTACGAGACACAGTTTACCAAACTCTCTCGTTTTGCTCCAGAATTAATACTGACAGACCAAAGGAGAATTCGTCGATTTGTACAGGGTTTGAACGTGGAAATTCAAGAGGCATTGGCAGCTGCTCAATTGGAGACTTATAGTCAAGCGATTGAAAAGGCACAAAGAATTGAAAGTACTAAGAGTCAAGTAAAGGCCTTTCATGATAAGAAAAGAAGGCACCCAGATAGAAGCAGTTATATTGAGGGACAGAGCTCGGGGAGTGAGCCACCACTTAAGAAGAGTCGAGGAATAGGTGGACCACGATCCACTGGGATCCCAAATCAAGAAAATGTTGAGAAAAATCAGGTAGGAAGAGAAACCCAAAGGGGTACCTCACATGGAGGTCCGACGTCAGGATCTAGAATGACATGCGGATTTTGTGGAGCTGCTAATCACATAGAAGATAATTGTTGGAAGAAAGGACAAGTACGGAAATGCTATCGATGTGGTAGTGCTGAGCATCTGATTGCTCAGTGCCCTCACCTACCAAAAGAAGGAAATTTGCCAAGGGCAGAAGGGAACACGTCTAAGAAGACTAATGCCACGGGTAATCGACCGAAAGTGCCGGCAAGGACCTATGCAATAGGAAGCCAAGAGGTGACAGACCCATTAACAATCACCGAACGTACCTTCCCTATTTTCCATCGTATTGAGGTATTTGAGTATTCCAACCCTTTAGTTCGTTAATTGGAATTTCGAGGACGAAATTCTTTTAAGGAGGGGAGATTGTGACACCCCAACTTTTAAGATGCTATTGTTTTACGGTTTCTTTAGTTCATTTTATTTTAAAACATTCTTTTGTTTCAGGGAAGATACTAAAGTTATTTCTTTGGGTTTGATTTAAAACCTTATTTTGTTTTAAAAGACTAGAAACCCTAAAATTTTAATCAAAAACCCTAGTTTACTTGTGACTATGTTTAAATCCCTCATATTTGACTCAAAACCCTAATTTTATTCTATGAAATTGTAAAATTCACCACATTTTTCTTAAAATTCCTTTTATTTGGAAATTATTCATTTATTATGGCCCAACTACTCAAGCACCCCATAATAAGTGCAAATGAACCTAGAAAGTAGGGTTTCACTTTTGGTTTCAAGATTGGAGCAAAATTAGGGTTTTCGCGATTTATCGCCGGATGAATTTTCGGTACTGAGCAAGGATCAAATTTGGTGATTAAAAGTGACTTTTAAGTGAGAAATAATATGTGATTAGGAGCAATGATATAGAGTTGGTGAATAGGAAGTAAAAAACCCTAGTACGTGTGTTTTTAAGAAAAACGGCGCGAACCGACGGGTACCGCGCACTACCGTTTGAACGCACCACTTGACCACCACTTTCTTACCATACAAGCTTATTGATATTTGAGCAAAATATCTTCTTAATTGTCAGCTGCCTTTGACCGAAAATCGAGGCTAAAATAACAAGGAAAAGGAAAGAGAAAAATGAAAGGTGGTGGTGGCCCTAGAGTTTCTTGACCAAGAGTTGGTCTTTCTTCTTATTTCCAAATTTTGCACTTTCCTCTTCATTTTTTCTGCTGCTGGCCGACCAAAGAGAGAGAGAAAAGAGAGAGCAAGAACAACTTTCTTCTTCTTGATCTTAGCTATCCAAGTGAGAAATCAAACTTCCAAACCGATTAAAGTGCTAGTTGTGGGCTTAAGAAGCTAGGGCAAACAAAAATTTCTAAAGGAGGTGGAGTATCACTCTTCCAAGCTTGTCTTTGAGGTATAAGATCTGATTATGGTTTTTGGTCTTTTAAATTTTGGTTTAAGATGCTATCTAGTTCATGTTTTGGCTTGATTACAGGATATGCAAGTTGTTGTGATGAATTTTGGATGATTTAAGCAAGTTAGGGTTTGATTAATTTCTGCCTAAACTTGTTGTATGGTTGATAGATGTTGTATATAAGGTTATATAAGGGGTTTTGGTAGCAAGTGAAGCAAGAAATCATGAAAGGTTGCATTGAAATCAACAAATTCCAGATTTCTGGAAAATTTCCCCTCTTTCTGTCCGGTTTTTGTTTCACCATGTTAGAGGCCGAATTGGGCTTGGCATAAAACATTAAAGTTGTATAGAATGGTATTTTATAGGTTCCTACAAAATTTCAGCTCAATCGGAGCAATGTAACTTGTGAAAAGACGGAAATACCCTCGCTGTTCTAGGTTACATTCCGGAGTTCAGCGTGGACAGTTTAGTTTATTTGGTTGTGTTTATTCACTATAATCTGTTGGGATTTAGCTATTTTCCAAAACATGAAAGTTTTAGTATTCTGTCTTAGCTTTTAAACCCCTTCAAGAACACCTTAATCGGACCTTGGTAACCTGAGATATGACCATTCCAGTGCAGTACGGTTAATTAGCCGACTAGTTGGATTTTGGTTCTGTAAATTGGGAATTTGACTAGGTTACATTGGAAACTGGACTAAGTGATCTTCATGAAAATTGTAACCCTGTGTCTTAGCTTCGAAACGGTATAAGTTGTGACGCAATCCGATAAGCGTAGCCTCGGATGTGTTATTTCCGCAACCACACGTCAAATCTGTCTTTTGCTAGGTTACATTTCCGCACTTGTTATCACTTTGATTTCTGTTCTTATGTTGTTATGAGCCTATGGAACGGCTATTTACTTGAATCTATGATATGTATGACTTTGGAATTGGCTGAGAGAAAAATAATGAAGCCATAAATGGCTGGAAAATGGGTAAACACAAGGGGCATGCCGCCGAATTTTCACGAGAAAGATAAACTAGTCTTCAGAGTCCTAGTTTTATATTTTGCAAGTTTAACTTGGATACACTGAAAAATGGATTGAGTTATCTTTATGGAAGTTGTAACCTTTTGTCTAAGGTTCGAGACACTATCTAGTACATTTTGATCCGATAACCCTAGCTCCCGTTATGGACAAGATCGTGTAACCGTTTTGATTATTTTGACCGTTTTCAACTGTATTCGATCGTTTCGGTTATAAATTGCTGTTGTATGGCCGTTTCATTCATGTGTGTATATAATCTGCCCATACAGATCTTGAGGCTTTTGACGGTGACGGTCAAGCTCCGTGAATTGTATCATTTTCGTGCCAAGTTGTATCAAGTGAGTAATTGGGTGGTTATTGATGTGAAATTGTTAAAGTGCTTTGTACATGTTAAATGGGTACGTAGGCGAGGGTGTACTTTATCTCACTCGACCTAAGCCCATTCTTTATATTGATTTTCTATGTGAGAATACATGCTTTATGTTGAGTATCACCCTCTTGCTGTGTGCTGAGGAGGGGAATTACATGACTTGAGTATCACCCTTTTGCTGTGTGCTGATAGGGGTGATCTCGCGACTTGAATTAAACCCCATTTGCTGTGTGCTGTTTGGGGTAAGTATCTTGTTGTGCACTTGTTGAGAGATACCATCTATTGAGAGATCGGATATCTCAGGGCTTGGTTCCAGCCCGGTTCCATGGGTTAGACGAACTATTCGAGCCAGCCGGGGCTTGGTCGAAGATAGTTCCATGCTAAACTTGGGATTTAGTTTCTTGTTATAGCTTTGACGAAAGCTAAGTTACTTTATTTCGCTCGAGCTGCTGTGTGCTATTGACTGGCCAGCGGGGGTTGATAAGGTGAACGGGGAACGTTTAAGTGGAGTCTACGGACCATGAGTACTTGGTTGACGGAGTGTCAACAGGCGTTCAAGTTCGGGGAATTGAACTGGCTTTGGAGCCACCCGTATCCTACACTTGTGATGTTACTTTTCTGTTATTGATGTGAAATATCCTGATTTACTTGTTTAATTATGTGAGTGTTATTTTCCCCTGATTGCTCACTAAGCATATAGCTTACCCCATTCCATTTGTTTTCCTTAGCAGGGGGCCGACGCGGGGATCGCTCGGGAAGGTGGTTAGATTTTGAGCTATAGAATGTTTGTATTTGTATTTGTTAAAAGTTGACGAGCAAGATGTACATAGTGGTCGTGGTGGTTGTAGTTATCAGCTCTTCTAGGGTTCACTTTCTGGTACTCGTGGTATGTATGACTTGATGTACTAGTTTATGCAACTTTTGAAGATGTAATTGTGTAAATAGAACTTTCTTTTGGCGTGAATCTATTTTCTAGTTTTTATGATCGACTGAGTCCCGGCGAGAGCTGGGCAGGCGACTCGTCGAACCCTGGGGTACGCCCTAGGGGGGATGGGGCCGTCACATCAGCAGTAACATATTGTTCCATGGAGCTAATGTCCCAAATAAAATATGGAAGAAAGAAGCGTTTCCACGACTCTACCACCCAGTCAATTCTGTTCCACTTAATCCCTCTTTCATAGTATAGCCACATATCTTTCCGGCTAAGGAATGGGAAATCTTTCTCCCGTTACATGAATCCAATTTTCATTTCATCTGGGAAAAGCCATCTTTTTCTCAACAATGTCTTTGTCATTTGATCCAATAGCGTTCCGTTAGATAGGAACAGATTTGCTAAATACTGATAACTCTCGGATAGAGTATTAGAACGGAAAGATCCATTCGATAATGAACTATTGGTTCTAAGCCATCTCTGACGATTAATCAACAATTCAAAGTGCTTTTCTTGCGTATTCTTGATAAACCAGCATTTATATATAGATGTAGGAGGATCTGTTTGGGAAGTAAGAAGCCCCTTTGACATCTCTTCATCTGCAAATAATTCTCGATGTGAAAACACAGAGCCAGGAGGCTGATCTTTGAATAGGAAAAAGAGTGGATCCGCAGGGTCCCAAATGAATTGACTTATTCGAAAAGGGCCTTGTTCTTTGGAAGATCTATCTCATGTCTGGTACTGCACGGTTCCATTCTGTAAGAACTCCGAATCATTCTCTTGAAGCTCATCCTCTTCATCATAAATGATCCGCTTGCCCCAAAATGGCCTGGACCAATAGGGAAATCCCAATTCATTGGGCCTTTCAATACAATCAAATAGAAAGGCCCAAGGGCGCCATATTCTAGGAGCCCAAACTATGTAATTGAATAAATCCTCCTCTATCTATTGCGGGTCAAGGGCTCCTTCCCCCTCCCCCTCTTCAAACTCCGATTCATATTTTTCATAGAGAAATCTCTGATCAAGGATAGAATAAGATCCGCTCTGCATCATATCTAAGGGATTCCTTGGTTCGGGCCGAAGAAGCAATGTCACTCGATCATTATCAAACTGACTGCAATCTTTTTCTGTCCGTGAAGATCCCACCAGAGCGCCTTCTACTTCTAATAGGCCATGAACTAGATCCGAATCGTTCTCAACGAGTCCATAAGAAGTGATCCCATTTTTTTCATCGGGTCCGGGTAGA